>NC_090448.1:163758965-165008965 GCF_031143425.1 Pleurodeles waltl | reverse complement strand
CATTGGGATGTGAGCAGCGCACCCAACAGATGGCCTTATGGCCATCCAGTAAATACTGGTTTCTCCACACAGCCATCAGCAGCTCTGCCATACGAGTGTCAGAGCAATGGCTGCTCGGATCTTCACTACTGTGACCCCCAAATAACTCCACTCTCAAAGATCCCCTCAGTCCAGAGTGGGGGCATTGTGATGTATGCTGGAGGCATCCACGCAGGCCCCCAAAGCAGGTGGGGATCTCCAAAGACTTCAAGTGCCAAACCAGGCACAAGCCTTGTGTCTTAGCAGGGCAGGCCTTACTGTCAGGTGCACTTCCCTTGGCACCTACAGACCACCAGCCTCTTCAGAGGATGGCCCTGACACCCTGCGCTAGGCAGCAGCAATGGGGAATTTATCACCCGTATTTTAAGGTGTCTTGTGGAACAAAGGTATGGAGGATGATCATCGAAGGCCCCAGAATCAAGTGGAGCCTCCCAGAAAAGCGACCACTCACGACACCATCTTGGACACCCTCCAACCCCACCAGACTCCTACTATTATGTGGGAACAATAGAGGTCATCAGAATTATATGGCCTGCTCTGTTTATCTGTGTATTGTCACACAGAGATTTCAGCTGCTGAATGCAGCTGCAAATTCTGTATCACAAACCAGACCAAAATTAGGAATTACTGGGAAAATCGGACCAGAAATGACAGATTCCCCAGGTAATTCTTCAATACTTAGGGAACACTCAGGCCTGATTTTACCCATACTTGGAATTACTGATAGCCTTGTATGCACATCATAGAGTGGGAAAAACCTAGGCTCTTTTCCTTGAAACTCATAATGCGGGTCTAACAAGTGGTGTAGAGTAAAGGCATGACATTGCCCACTCTATTTAGGTTGGATGAACTGGCTTTTTTTTTTCCATCCTATCACCACCAGAAAAAGCCTAGTGCTGAGGGGCAGAAAAAAAGTAATGACCACCACCCCCACAACCTAGAAGAAAACATGCAGGGTGTAAGGATCATTTGTTTCTTCATTTTTCAATAATAAATTCAACTTTTGGAGTTTAGTTATGAAAACAAAAACATTTAAAAGTTTGAAGGATGTTTGTCAAACTGACAGTGGCCATCCACCAAATTTTTGTACATTGAAGTGAACCTTTGTGATGGAGATTTATTTCAACACACAGATATAACGACTGTGCCAGCAGTCATCTCTAATTTGGATAGACTGCTATCTATCAGGCTGGCAGGCTTTTATACCTCCACCACCCTAACATATGGTAATCCATGCTTCAGGGTCAAAATCAGATAGGAAGGTGCATATTTAAGAAAAGTGGTGCTGCACCCAGTGCAGCGCCACTTTTCTTGCTCCCCTTAACACTGCTCTAATGCCACCATGTGTGCACCGTACTTAAAAAATGGCGCACCATGGCACCAGGTAGGGGGCAATAGCGCAATTGTCTGATGCCATTGATGTATTCTGCAGGAGTACCTGCAGAGTATGTAGGGGCCCATTATAGTCAATGGCATGCCCCTTTTTAATGCTCTTGGCCTTTGCAGCAGCGGTGATGCATTGGTGTTGATGGAGATACGCCGGTTCCTAGCGGCACAACGGCGTTGAAGCACGGATTCTTGCTGGAGCAAACCCATACCCACTTCCAGGGGCCAAGATAGGATTGGCAAAAACTTGGCAGGGCAAGGCTCACAGTTCGAAGCGTCAAGGTGTGGTAGCAGATGAGTCAGAAGTATTTTGTGTCCCTGAGACTTCAGAACACAGGAGATGAGTCAGCTGGCCCTTGGAGTCACTTTGAGTGTTGGATTTAAGTGATTAGGATCCAGTCCTTCTCACTCAGGCAAGGAGGGCAGAAGGCAGCAGGTCAGCACAAGAAAGCAGTTCTTCCAGAGCAGCAGTCAAGTGGAGTGACAATCCATATACTAGCGCAGCAGTCCTTCTCCTGGCAGACAATCCACAGGTCCAAAAGTGTACTGAGTTGGTAGGGTTTGAGGTCCATTTCTAATACCCAGTGGTACCTTTGAAGTGGGGCTAGCTTCAAAGAAGTCCTTGAAGTGCACAGAGGTCCTCCCTTCCAGCCTGGCTCCAGACTCATCACAGTGGGGTACGCAGCCCTTTGTGTGGGGACAGGACACATCCTATTCAAGTGTGAGGCTGTGGCCAGCTCCTCCCTCCCATCCTGTCCTTATGGCCCATCAGGGCCCAGTAAGTCACACCTAAGCTTCCATTGTGTTTGGCTGTCTAGAGGGAATACACAAATACGAGCTGTCACCCTCCTCAAACAAATACACAGAGACAGGCTGCAGGCACACAGGGCTAACAGCAACAAAATGGCAACTTTCTAAAAGTAGATTTTTCAAAATTGTACAATAAATCCGACTTTACCGTTAAAGAGGATTTATCATTACAATTCCATAGGTACTAAACATGAGAGATCTATTTCATTCCAATCAGGTATTACAGCTTATTAAATGCAAAAAGAAAGGGGTAGGCCTCACAGTAGTTAAAACCCTTTTTGGGAGTTTTTCACTACTAGGACATGTAAAACTTAAAAGTACTTGTCCTACCATATAATTACACAGCTCCCTGTCCTATGGCTAACTAGGGCCTACCAGAGGGGTGGACGATATGTAATAAAAGGGGAGCTTAAGGCTTGACAAGGAGTTTTCAATGCAAAATCGACATTGCAGTGTAAACTGCACCCATAGGCTCTGCAATGACTGACTTGAGGCATGTCTTCAAGGGCTATTTAAGTGGGTGGCACAATCAGTGCTGCAGGGCCACTAATAGCATTTGTATATATGTCCTCAAGTTGCACTCTCACTGAGTGAGCTAGAATACCTCGTTCACAAGCAAAGTATTTGAGTAGGCCAACTCGTACAGTCCACCTGCTGGTCCCCCAAAGAGGAAGATGGGAAACAGGTAAACTTAATATATGTCAATTATTTGGGGAAACTAAACCAGAAACAGACAAGAGCGAGATCGTTATTACAACAGATGTACATATAGGGTACATGCAGCACTTGATGAAGCTGAAATGAAGGTTTTTACATTTATTAGCGCATAAACGTAGTGCGCAATAATCAAGTGTGAATTTAATCGAACTAAATAAGATTGTACGGGGACAAATGTGCCCTCAGCGTAGTTTGCCAACATTTATAAGCGTGCTTCATATAACGTGATGTATTAGAATTGTACTAGTTTGACATAATCGTAAACATGTGCCATGATTTGCTTGTTAGAAATGCTTTAGCTTAGCATAACTTTAGTGGAGACTTTGGCATAGCTGCCTTGTCTCACGGTTTAGATGCTCGTATTTTTACAATGTGCTAATGAAACGTGTATTCTTGCTTGAAGCTGTACTTTTCCAGTGAAATCGTTCACATGCTTATCTTAAGGTTTCGTGCCAGCCTGGCATCTTTTTCTTCACTCCAAGGTCAATCTGCAGGTGCAGACAATGGACGCTCTGAAAGTGAGTTAATTGGTAAAATATGTTGCAACTTACGTTCCCGACTCCAAGGATAATGTATGCTTAAGTAAAAGCTTGAGAACTGTTGTTATTGATTGGACAATTTGAAGCTAACCTATGAACCCTCCAATGGAAGACCCTACTGGATTTGAACTGTTGTCTATTTAAACCAGGTGCACAAGAGGAAAGGAGCCATTATAGCCATTGAGCCATTGCAGCCATTTTGAGAGACATTACGAGAGACATCGCCCATACCCGCCATTTTGCAGGACATTGGTCATTATGGCCCATCTTGCTGACTTCGTCATTTTGCCGTCTTCTAGGGACTTCTAAGTAATTCTCGCCCTAGAGACTTTAACTTTGATTTGTCCCTTTGCATGAAGTATTAGTTTTATTTTGCCGCCGTGAGGCAATTGCCCCGTCCACCCTGCCCCTTTGTCCCGTCCCATGCTGATCGAATCCGGTACCTGTGAGACGAAGACTTCCTTGAATGCTGATTGAATTTGGTAAATATGAAAGGAAAATTGTACAATTGCATTGTGTTTTCTTTTTAGGTAACCAACTGCTGATTTTGATAAGAGCCCTAGTTAGGAGTTTTCTAAAATAATGTTGCTAAATTGTTTTTGCATGAAGACCCACATGCTGATGCTAATTTGAGGTTAGATGAGGATTCATTTGATGCACGATGCAATTTGGGACCTTGTTATGCTGACTAAATGTATGCAATTAGCCCATTACAGATTGTAGTTTTAGTGGTTTGCGTTGCCATCATAGAAGGCATTGTTATTCAAATGCTGCATAGATTGCATTTGTTTCGTCGTTATGGACAGCTATTAATGTTCATCTACAGATATCATTTGGTGTTGAGACACATCTACATTGTGCTAGCTTTGTTAATATAGGGAAATAAATTCATTAACTTTGCATAAACTGGTGTGGTTATTCATGACCGAAAGGTCATGGTTTCGCCGAAATGTATTCTGGATTAATAGTGAAGTGTTATGTTGATCAAGGCATTGCTTATGTTCGTTATTGATTATTGATTATTGACTTGATTGATTACTCCCGGGTAAGGAGAGTCCCACTTGGGCAAAAGATTTATCGACCCAAGAGCGTCCAACTACAGGTAAATTATTAGTCTGGAAACGCTCTATCAGTAGATGGTAGCAGAGGACGGTTTCGCCTTTTGGGACTCCGTACTCTTAAAGTACATGGTGTTGAATTAACGGTTACGCCCTTTGAGACCCCACTCGAGAAGTTGAATTAGATTTTTCTTGGATAAAACTGATTGAGAGAATGATGATGGGCTAAGTCCCCCGCGACTTTCCCGGGATCTCGGAGCTTGCGAATGGAGAGAACGGAGGTGTGGAATCAGCGTTGGTGGTACTAGTGACGGTATGAGTGAAGTTAGGATTTTGCGCTTGCACAGCTTATTGCCGCAGAGTGTGTGAAAAGGTTACGAGGATTTTAGCGAATAGCGGAGGTGCGACTCCGAGTGTAGAAGTAGGGAAGTCGTCGAACTTCATAGAAATAGCGGAGGTGCGACTCCGAGTGTGAGAGTAGGGAAGTCGTCGAACTTCACGTGTATGTGGCGCTTTGTGCAGAAAAAGGTCCACGTGGTTGTTGTTGTTGAGACGGGCCCTGCGAGGTCAAGAGACTCCGGAGTATGTTGAAAAGTGTATGAGACACTTGTTTTATGTTGTGGTCTGCTCGGTTTAATAGGTTGATCGGGCGTGGTCAACGAGTCGGTACGTGTGTTAAGGGAGTGAAAGAAACTTCGACTTCGGGCTTTGACAAATTCTAAGTGCACTAGAATAGATCATTGACAAGTTGAGAGCAGAGTCTGCGGGTCAGATTTGCTTGCGAAAGTGGGGACCGAGAAAGATGGAATAACTGCCGAGGCTAGTGAAAAATCCCTAAGGTCCTGAAGCGATTGTGTCACCCTTCCTGTAGTAAATCGACAGATCTGTTTTATATTTTTGGTTGCTCGCGATATATGCTAGAAGTTGTTACGAGAGGAGCTGAGTGAAGGAGGACAAGCCGCGAGGCTTTGTCAGCCGCAGTGTGTGTGAGTGTGACGTCACTAGAAGCCGCGCTGGGATAGGTTGGTTGCAGAGAAGGGTCGCGCACGGATTGGACGCAGTCCGTGGGGCTCGATTGGAAGGGGAAAGGCAGGCGAAGAGTATTCCGGGAATTAAAGTCACCTATTGATTACAAATTTTGTGAAATAAAAGACGAGAAAATGAAATTCTTTAAAGCATTAAAGAGTGCGATGAAGGGGGAGTCTTACATTAAAGCGAGCGTAGGAGAGGAGACGCCACCCGAAGGTACACCAGCTTACATTGTAATGGAGGAAAAGGGGGTAGCTCCGTGTCTTTGGCTAAAGCAATGGCACAAACTGACAGAGAAACATGGGAGCGTAGCGTTCCCGATCCATGGGACATTCAATATAAGGATCCTATAGAATTTGAGATTTGCGATGTACGACATGAAGGTACCTCCAAGACCAGCACAGTTTGAGGCTCTAGCAATTTGGGAACTAATGGCTAGACAGCAACAGCAAAAGAAGTTCGAGACCAGGATGAGGAAGGTAGAAAAGACACTAGCGGACGCTAGGTGGGATAATGCACAGAAGGTGTGGAGGTCAGATGTACTGCAGGGGATAAAATTGTTTCCCGCAATTACTAAGGAAGAAGAGGAGACAGGGAGAAAAGCTACCTGTAAGACAAACAGGAGGTGTTCCAAAGATAGAGAAGATGAGTCAGATGATGAGGAGTTCATCATGCAATTGCTGAACGACCATCCACCGCCTTATGCGGAGAGTGGACAGGGTCCAAGTACCAGTTCTGCCCCTCCGGCACCGGTACAGAATAATGAAACTCCAGACTCAGAAATGCCATCGGGATCTAAGGACCCAAGTTTACTGTTCACCCCGCAGATACCGCAGGTTAGGAGAATATATCCAGATGTACCCATATTGAAACCAGCAGAAAATTATCAGCCGCAGGTCCCAAGGTATTACAGCAGTGACAACAGTGCAGGAATGATTTTAGATCCAACCGTAATGGGAGTACAGAATGGTCACAACCCAACATTGACACAAGCCGAATCAACCCAGTTTTTGATGCCTCAAAAGCAGCTGCAGGGGGGAACAGCACATGCTCAGATGACGGGGAGTCAGACGGGCATGCCGGCAATGATGACCCATAGTGTGGGAATGAACATGTCTCAGAACATGGGGAATGGACAGAACCCAGATGCGATATCACTACCCATTACTGTAGGTCCTCCGGTACCTTTGTACAGTCAGCCTAACTCAGGTATGAGCGGTCAGGGACTAATGGTGCAGAATGGGACGGAAAGGAGGTGCATAGAAAACACTCCAGGGATAACTCCGATAGCAGCTCAGCCAACTGGATCTGGGTCCTTGATGGAGTTTAGTCCCATATGTGCTCAGTCAACAGTGGTGAGGTCGAGTCCCCCACTGATGATACCGCTAACATCGAATACTGAAAAGTTGCCGCAACCATCAATGGCAGTCGATGTGAATGCTACACTGATGGGGTTGAATGCGCAACAGCTAACACAGTGGTTCAATAGTCTGAATTCCACGCAAAGCTCAACAAGTGGGAAGGGAGAAGACTACCTGAATAGGGTAAGGTTGAGCATGGAAGCAGAAGAGTTGGTGGAAGGGACTATGGGTGTGAATAGGCTAGAGTCCTACTCGGAAGAAGAGCTGAGGTATCTATGTCCCAGGATTACGAGAGAAGTGAATAAGGTACACAGAAGATTGCAAGAAATAGCTGACAAAAACGGGGTTGAGATAGACAAGACGAAACACTTGAGCAGGAGCTATAGATTGGATTTCGGGACCACAGACTTTGAGCACATGAGGTCAGCAGGCATGAAGACGCACCTTAGAGAATTGCTGCAGAGTGCACAAGTGTGGAGGTGCTTAGACAAATGGGAAAGCAGGTGGGCGAAGAAAAAGGAAAAGAAGAAAGTCAGCGTCCCCGAGCATAAGGAGAAAAGACCACAGAGTAGTGACGCAGTAACCATGTTACCAATGAGGGAGACAGCAGGGGGAAAATTAATACATGTACCGTGGCACAGAAGCGACATTCAGTCTTTTACGGATGATTTTCCCAAACTGAGAGAGAAACCGATTGAATGGTATCAACAGACTGATAGGTTTGTGAAGCTTGCAAAATGTCTTTGGGAAGACCTGAACACCCTCTTTGAGATTGTGGTACCGGCAGACTTGTGGGAAGAATGCAAAAGGGCTGTAGGTTGGCCGACAAGTGAACCAGAGAGAGACAGGGATACGGGTGCACCATCACCTATGGTGATGAGCCTGTACTATAAGGTGATTGAGCATTTGAAGACGAAGGTTGCCGTGAAAAATGTGGATTGGCAGAAGATTGATCGAACCGCCCAAGAGGCTAAAGAGTCGATTCATGGGTACTATGAGAGGTTGTTGAAGGCGTTCAAGAACTACAGTGGCACGGAAACAATAGAGGCGAAGGACATGCTTCATTTTGTGTTCAGATTTGTGGAAGGGCTGAGACCAGAGATAAGTCAGATGATAAAGACGCATTTGATTTGTTGGCAGTCGAAGCCTATTGATGAAGTGTTGACTTATGTGAAATACTGTAGCGACGAAATTGAAGTGAAACAGAAAAGGTTGAAAGAGAAGGTGATGATGATGCAGCTTAAGGCAGCTCAGACAGGTTTGCAAGGGTTGCAAGGGTTCCAACAGCAGGTACCGCAACTGCAGCCGCAGCCGCAGGGAAATATGGTGTTCCAGCCACAGGCGAGAGGCAGAGGCAGAGGAGGTTTTGTGAATAATGGTCCGGATTTGAATACTGTTGTGACTTCGAATGGTATGCAGGCAATGAAAAGGGTGATGCCGTGTCACGCGTGCGGATTTGTCGGACATTGGAAACGCGAGTGCCCAATGATGGTGCAGGAAGGTGCAGGTGTTGGTCAGCAAAACAATGATGTCAATGCATTCCAGACAATGAGGGGACCGAAAATGAGAGGTCCAAACCCAAATTTTCAGACCATAAATCAGCTGCAAGGATTACAGCCTATGCAGCCGCAGCAGATGCAGATGCCCCGTATGCAGATGACGCAAATGCAGCCGATACAACAGCAGTTACCCATGGTACCTAATCAGCAAATGCAAATACCATTGGCACCAATGAATCAGCAGCAGGTGATGGTTCCTCCACAGGTCTCGGGTCAGGTGATGAGTACAAACGGCACAGTACAACAGTTCCCATTACACAGTGAGAGTGGAATAAACAATGTATGGGAGAGTGAAAGTTCAGATGAGGAGGGAAATTGTGTGCTTGCAGCATCCTTGGAAGTTGATCAAAAGGGTCCATATGTGGAAGGAAAAGTTATGGGTCATCGTGTTTCATTCTTGGTTGACACAGGAGCCACACGTTCAACTGTTAGGAGCATTGAAGTCCCAAATTTGCCCCTCTCAGGGAGAACAGTTCAAGTGGTGGGAGTAGCAAACAGGTACCTGACGAACCCAATAACAGATCCAGTACCAATCAGCATTGGTAACTATCAAGGGTTACATAATTTTGTGGTATGTGACTCAAGCCCGATAGCACTGTTAGGGAGAGACCTATTGTGCAAACTGGGATGTTCGATTATGTGTTCGTACGATGGAATCAGAATTCAGACGAGCAGTGATGGGGAAGATGAGGACAGTGTAGAAGGGGACGAGATGGAAGTTGTCGATGAAAAATATCCTCTGATTAATCTTCTTCCGATGTTAACTGAAGAAGATATTCCAGCTGAATTACGGGAAACAGTCGGAAAAGAAGTGTGGGATATGACAGGAAAGGAGGTGGGATTGGTGAAAGGAGTGGAACCAGTGAAAGTGACAGTAAAACCCAATGCAACCTTTCCCCAGACCCCACAATACCACATGGCACAAGACACCCTCATGAAAGTTGCCCAACTCATTGACGAGTTTGTAAAACAGGGAGTACTGAAAGAAGTGCTGAGCAGTCCATGTAACTCACCAATCATGGGACTAATAAAGCCGAGTGGAAAGGTCCGAATTGTGCAGGACTTGAGGAAAATAAATGACATCATAGTCAAATGCTGCCCTGTAGTACCGAATCCAGCTGTGATAATGTTTCAAATCCCTCGCGATGCCGAGTGGTTCTCAGTCATCGATTTGTCACAAGCTTTCTTTTCGGTGCCTCTTCATGAGGACAGCCAATTTCTCTTTTGTTTCAAATTCCTAGACAGAGTCTACAGTTGGTGTCGAATTCCTCAAGGGTTTTCTGAGTCACCGTCAATTTTCAATCAGATTCTAAAGAAAGACTTGGAAGCGTTAGAATTGCCATTCGAGTCAGTCCTAGTACAGTACATTGATGACTTACTGATTGCAGCTAAGACAGAAAGTGGCTGCACAGCTGATACCATTGCCCTACTGAACCACTTGGGAAGGAATGGACACAAGGTGTCTCCTTCAAAGTTGCAGTTCTGTCAGAAGAAAGTGAAATATTTGGGTCACCAAATAGAGAAAGGGTCACGGAGAATAATGAAGGAAAGAATAACAAGTGTACTTCAAATGAGTCCACCAAAGACGAGGAGGGAGGTGAGGAAGTTTTTGGGGATGGTGAGCTACTGTCGCCAGTGGATTCCCAACTTCTCGACTCTAGCAAAGCCTTTACTGAAACTGACCCAGAAGGATGCATTGGATGAAATTGAGCTGAAAGGGGATGAGATGGATGCTTTTATTGAATTGAAAGAATGCATGTGCAGGGCTCCAGCTTTAGGTATGCCTGACTACACAAAGCCTTTCACATTGTTTTGTCATGAACGTGATGCATGTTCTTTGTCTGTCTTGACCCAAGCCCATGGTGGCGTAAACAGACCAGTAGCGTATTTTTCAGCTACTTTGGATCCGGTCGCAGCAGCACTTCCAGGGTGTTTGCGCGCCGTAGCAGCAGTTGGTATCAGCCTCACTCAGAGTGAAGGAATAGTGATGGGACACCCATTAACAGTCATGGTCCCTCACTCAGTTGAGATACTTTTGACCCGCTCCCGAACTCAACACATGACTGGAGCAAGACTCACGAGGTATGAAACAATAATTCTGGGCTCACCGAACGTGCAGCTGAAAAGGTGCACTACGTTGAATCCAGCAACCTTGCTTCCTGGAGAAAATGCTGAAATTGAGAACGCTGAAGACGTCGAGCATGACTGTCTTCAGGTGACTGAATTTTGCACAAAGCCACGACCTGACATCAAGGATACTAAGCTTGATGAAAATGACCAAATTATTTTTGTTGATGGGTCATGTTTAAGAGATGCAATGGGAATTTTGAAAGCAGGATATGCTGTATGTACTGTAACAGGTGTCTTGGAAGCGTCCTGGCTTCAAGGAGTTTATTCTGCACAAGTAGCAGAGCTCGTAGCCCTTACAAGAGCATGTCAACTGTCTGCATTGATGAAGGTTACCATTTACACTGATAGTCAGTATGGGTTTGGAATTGTGCACGACTTTGGGCAATTATGGTCACAGAGAGGTTTCCTGACATCTTCAGGGTCGCCAGTGAAAAATGGGGAGAGAATAAGGGAATTGTTACACGCCATTCAAATGCCAGCCGAAATTGCAGTGGTAAAGTGTAGTGCTCATACAAAAGGACAGGACTATGTTTCCTTGGGAAATGCATATGCGGATCAAGTCGCAAGATTTTGTGCCTTGAACTGTATATTGCTCAGGGATGAATGGAATTCGATAAGTGAGCCAGAGCTTGAACCAGCTGAAGCATTTGCTTTAAAGGTCGTGGATACAATGGATGAACTAAAAGCATTACAGAATAGCGTCAGGGAGGATGAAAAGGCTTCCTGGATTAAATCACAATGTATACAGAGACCAGATGAGTTGTGGGTTTCAAATGAGGGAAAATATGTTTTACCAAATTGTCACTTATCGCAGCTAGCGCGGTTCTATCATGGGCAGGCTCACCTAGGGAGAGATGCCATGATAAGATTGTTCAAAACTGATTGGTTTAACCCCAGATTTCGTCAAGCTGCAGAAGCAGTTTGCCATCGTTGTGTCATTTGCCAGCAGATGAACCCAGGAAAGGGAACAGTTGTGAACGCAAGCCACATTGGCAGGGCCAGTGGCCCGTTCAGCAGGATGCAGATGAACTTCATTGAGATGCCTGTGCATGGAGGTCTGAAGTATGTGTTGGTGATTGTGTGCATTTTTAGTCACTGTATCGAAGCATACCCCACACGTAGAAATGACAGCCTTACAGTTGCAAAACTATTGTTGAGGGAGTTAATACCACGTTTCGGATTCCCGATCTCTTTAGAATCAGATAGGGGAAGTCACTTCAATAACGAGGTAATAAAGTTACTTTGCGAAGCGCTGAACATTGAGCAAAAACTGCATTGTAGCTATCGCCCAGAAGCCTCAGGACTGGTGGAGCAAATGAATGGTACACTGAAATCAAGAATGGCGAAAATATGTGCATCGACAAATTTGAAATGGCCTGACGCATTGCCTTTGGTGTTAATGTCAATGAGAAATACACCTGACAGAAAGACTGGACTGTCCCCGCACGAAATACTCATGGGCAGGGCCATGAGACTTCCTGCAGTTCCCGCAAACGCGCTTTTGAATATTACAGATGATATGGTGTTAGACTACTGCAAAGGTCTGGCTGACGTGGTTCGCTCTTTCTCTCACCAGGTGGAAGCAACCACCTTGCCACCGATCCAAGGTCCAGGACACACACTGAAAGCAGGTGACTGGGTCGTGGTAAAGAAGCACGTGAGGAAGTCGTGTCTGGAACCCCGTTGGAAAGGCCCTTTCCAAGTGATCCTGACGACAACTACCGCTGTGAAGTGTGCGGGGGTTCCCAACTGGATTCACGCCAGTCACACAAAGAAAGTGTTGTGTCCCACCGATGAGGAAGTTGAAGCGCTGAAACTGCCAGTAGCTGATAATAAAGTGTCGAGCGCTGAGACAGAGCAAAAGAGAACTGGAAGCGAACAGGCAGACATAGAGGAGAGAGAAATATTCTCTGAGGACGAAGAAACAGATTCTCTTGGGGAAGACCAAGGAGAAACCTCAGACAGCGACGAAGCAGCTGAAGGTAACAAAGAGCCTGAAGCAGCTGAAGGTGACAAAAAGCCTGAAGCAGCTGAAGGTGACAAAAAGCCTGAAGCAGCTGAAAGTGACACAGAGCCTGAAGAAAGTAACGGTGACAAAGGGCTCGAAAGAGGTGAAAAAGCAGGAGAGCCTGATCAGAGGAGGGCTTTCCCGGAAGCAGACGGTACAGAAAAAGAAAAGCAAAACGCGATTGTCTCTCCAGAACAAGGGGACAAGGCAGAACAGAACGAAACTGTTCAAACTTCTTCAGAAGAGATCGCAGGTCCATCAAATGGACACAGTGCAAAGAAAAGACAAAGCAGATCGCCAGTAAAACTAGGAACTAGAGAAAAGTTGAATGACGAATGGCCAAAAGTGAAAGAGAAAAGAAAGGAAGTGTCTGTCGTGACACCAGCCTCAAGTGAAGGAAAAGACTTGACCAAAGAGGAAAGTACCAGTGAGGCAGAATCAAAAAGAGATGCAAAATTGAAAAGGAAAAGGATACCAAACAGGAGATATTCCGGTCCTGAATGGGCATATGTAGTCCATGACGATTGGACTGACGAATTTGTATCTCGAGAACGAAGAAGAAGAGATACCAATAGAAAAGAAAAGTTTTATGGACACTGTTGATTGAAAAAAGCTGATAAGTGACACTGCTTGCTATAATCTAACGTGATACAACCAACTGAGACATTGCTAAACCGGATGAGACATTTGCTAACCTGATAAGACTTTTGAAAAACTGATTGACTCTTAAACACTATTTGAGACAACTTTGCTGAAAAAAAAAAAAAAAAAAAAGAGTGGAGTTATTGAACTTTGAGAAAAAAAAAAAAAAAACGGAGTTATTGCTGAGTTATTGCCGAAATTGAGACTGAGTTATTGCCGAATTGAGACAAATGCTGCTAACCGATAAGTGACTTGGCTCCTGAAGAAAACTGTGTGGACATTGCGCTCGCTCAGCTTTGTAACTGAATTGCTAAATCGTTTCTTTTATAGGTGCTTCTAGCTCTCTGATTCTATACAGATCATGACGCAAAACAGTAGAAAGAAATATTGTAAATATGTGTGTATAGGCCTGATAACTGCATGTGTACTAATAATAATGATAATGGTGCTTGCAATGCATGGTAAGAGTGAGAATGAGAAAATTGATGCTTCTACTTTTGCTCCTGTTACTGTCACTGAACTAACCGCACTGAAAAGACTAGAATTAGATGAAAGACACTTGCATGATAAAAAGGAGCTTTCGTATAATGTTTTCTATCGCTTGCTAACAGAATATGTTGAGACTATGGATGCGAAAGATTGTTATGTGTGTACACAGATACCGACATCGGTAACGGAAGGGGTGACTTATCATCACATGCCTCTTACATATGGGATTACATGTAGTATAGTAACTTCTAGATTTTATGGTCAAACCAACATACAGTATTTTTACTCAAATTATGATGTTACCTTTGCATATGTTCCTATAATCACGCAGCTAAGCCAGATTGCTAAAGATTGGGATGCTAAAATAATGAGAGAATTTTTCGAGCCAATGCAACCTTTTGAAACAGCTCACGCTCATAGGGAGAATCTTACCTGCTCCCTCTCTGCAGTAGAAATAAGCTTTTTAGATCGCACAGATGATAGAAGGGCACAAATGAATGCGAAATTAGAAAAGGAGCTACATAAGAGGACTTCAGTAGATAATTATGCTTTTGCTGCAATAAAGACACAAGGGAGAATAGCGTTAGATGCTTGGCATGTAGGGAAATTTTGTATATATCGAGGTGAATCTTATTATGATAACATTTTCGTAGGAGCGAGTGAGTGTAAACATACGTTTATCTTTAAGGCCAAATGGACATTCATGCTGAACGGACTTGATCCTGTCATACCAGGTGTATATTACATTTGTGGGCATAATGCTTATTATCGTCTTCCAAAGGGATGGTGGGGGAGATGTTATTTGGGTATAGTGTTCCCAAAGGTTTATCAACTGGATGACCTATCGATGATTCCAAAGACATCTGGATCCCATCGTATCCAGAAAAGAGAGACCGCAGCTGCTGTGGTAGGAGATATATTTGGAGCCATGATTCCTTCATTGGGAGTTGTGTTGAATTCCATAAAAATAAGAAAGTTGTCTACTATAGTGGATAACATGTTGACAAAGTTTTCAGGTGCTATAATCCTGATAGATGCTGAACTTGCAGCGGAAAGAGCTATGACTCTTCAAAACAGGCTTGCCCTAGACATTCTTTTAGCAAAGGATGGCGGCGTTTGCAAAATGCTTGGTGCACGACACTGTTGCACGTATATTCCAGACAATAGTGTGAAGATTAAAACAATGCTTGCTAATCTAACAAAAGAGAGTGCAGATTTGAAGGAACTGAAAGAACCAGGAGTGTGGGAGAAGGTTGGAAAGGGACTTGCTTCAGTGGGAAATTGGCTTGGTGGAATTTGGAATGGAATACTACTGAAAATAATACAGGGAATTCTAATAGTTGTAATTTGCATATTTGGAATTTGTGGAATAAAAAGGGGAATAATAATGATCATGGAAAGAATTAAAAGAAGGAAGGAAGAGAAAATGATGAAAAGAATGGCAGAAGAATACAAAGCAAGGACAAGGGGAACAAAAAGGCAAAGGGAACTGACAGAATTTTAATGGAATAAAATTTGTGGGATTAGTTTGTGTGATGACAAGTAGTCATCAGAGGAGGGATTGATGAAGCTGAAATGAAGGTTTTTACATTTATTAGCGCATAAACGTAGTGCTGCAATAATCAAGTGTGACTTTAATCGAACTAAATAAGATTGTACGGGGACAAATGTGCCCTCAGCGTAGTTTGCCAACATTTATAAGCGTGCTTCATATAACGTGATGTATTAGAATTGTACTAGTTTGACATAATCGTAAACATGTGCCATGATTTGCTTGTTAGAAATGCTTTAGCTTAGCATAACTTTAGTGGAGGCTTTGGCCTAGCTGCCTTGTCTCACGGTTTAGATGCTCGTATTTTTCCAATGTGCTAATGAAACGTGTATTCTTGCTTGAAGCTGTACTTTTCCAGTGAGATCGTTCACATGCTTATCTTAAGGTTTCGTGCCAGCCTGGCATCTTTTTCTTCACTCCAAGGTCAATCTGCAGGTGCAGACAATGGACGCTCTGAAAGTGAGTTAATTGGTAAAATATGTTGCAACTTACGTTCCCGACTCCAAGGATAATGTATGCTTAAGTAAAAGCTTGAGAACTGTTGTTTTTGATTGGACAATTTGAAGCTAACCTATGAACCCTCCAATGGAAGACCCTACTGGATTTGAACTGTTGTCTATTTAAACCAGGTGCACAAGAGGAAAGGAGCCATTATAGCCATTGAGCCATTGCAGCCATTTTGAGAGACATTACGAGAGACATCGCCCATACCCGCCATTTTGCAGGACATTGGTCATTATGGCCCATCTTGCTGACTTCGTCATTTTGCCGTCTTCTAGGGACTTCTAAGTAATTCTCGCCCTAGAGACTTTAACTTTGATTTGTCCCTTTGCATGAAGTATTAGTTTTATTTTGCCGCCGTGAGGCAATTGCCCCGTCCACCCTGCCCCTTTGTCCCGTCCCATGCTGATCGAATCCGGTACCTGTGAGACGAAGACTTCCTTGAATGCTGATTGAATTTGGTAAATATGAAAGGAAAATTGTACAATTGCATTGTGTTTTCTTTTTAGGTAACCAACTGCTGATTTTGATAAGAGCCCTAGTTAGGAGTTTTCTAAATTAATGTTGCTAAATTGTTTTTGCATGAAGACCCACATGCTGATGCTAATTTGAGGTTAGATGAGGATTCATTTGATGCACGATGCAATTTGGGACCTTGCTATGCTGACTAAATGTATGCAATTAGCCCATTACAGATTGTAGTTTTAGTGGTTTGCGTTGCCATCATAGAAGGCATTGTTATTCAAATGCTGCATAGATTGCATTTGTTTCGTCGTTATGGACAGCTATTAATGTTCATCTACATATATCATTTGGTGTTGAGACACATCTACATTGTGCTAGCTTTGTTAATATAGGGAAATAAATTCATTAACTTTGCATAAACTGGTGTGGTTATTCATGACCGAAAGGTCATGGTTTCGCCGAAATGTATTCTGGATTAATAGTGAAGTGTTATGTTGATCAAGGCATTGCTTATGTTCGTTATTGATTATTGATTATTGACTTGATTGATTACTCCCGGGTAAGGAGAGTCCCACTTGGGCAAAAGATTTATCGACCCAAGAGCGTCCAACTACAGGTAAATTATTAGTCTGGAAACGCTCTATCACACTCAAGAGGTATTCACAATGAGTCAGTTGGCAGAGACATTAATAAAGAGAACTTGCTGAGAGTGCTGAAGAGAGCGGTCTTCTTATGGGTCCATTACGAATTATGCAGTGCAGCATCCCAAGGGTATACCACCCAGCCAGATAACGAGCTTCGCCTGGTGGAAGAATGCGTCTGCTAAACCTGTTGCATTACTACACAAAGTTTGTCCATTAGGTGGAAAATGTTTATGGTAATGGGTCTTGAATCCAGGAAATTCATGCGAGAATGGGCTCGATAATTCTACGGCCTCCATCATTTTTTCAGTTTAGATCAGTTTAGGTCCAGGAAACAACAGGTGGGGGCATGGGTTCGGTATACATGATGGTTTCTGTAAAACTGGGCCTGGTATCTGCCCCCCACGTTGACTGCCATTTCATGAGGAGTTTTAGCACTGGGGAAAATTATGCAAGAACCAGATGAGCTGCATAATAACTACAAAGAACTGCATAGCTCTTCAAGAGAGTTGTTTGAGTATACAAACAGCTTTGTATGTGCAACACAGACTGCTATAAGGAGGGTTGTATTTAAGTTGAATGATGATGAAAAGAGCTCTGTCAGTGGTGTGGAGAATTAAAAAAACTGATGACTAGTTTTCAGTTTGGGTGCTGAAGAGAGTTTTGTAACACAGAGACGGATAGCACAGAAAACAGCCTGAGTGCCAATGAGACCTAAATGAATGCTTAAGAGAGGTACATGAGTGTCAAAGAGAGGTATGTGATTGCTGAGAACAGCTTCATGAGCACTTGTGAGATATGAGAGGGTGTTATAGAGGGCTGCCTAAGCTGTTAAATTATCTTTAAGTGCTAGCGAGAGCTGTGTGAGTGCTGACTAGGACCATATGAGTGGCACAAATCCGTTTCTATACAATCTGGGTTGATATTTAAAGGAGTGGTGCATGCTAATGCTGTTCAACTGCAATAACATCACACAAGTCCGACATTTTCGCTGTAATCAAACTGAGTTGTGGGAACTCAGCTGTTATATATTTCATGGCTCTTCAAGGCTAGTGAATCTGTTGTCATTCTGTTGTTTTGCAGTTGGATCACAGTCATGATTAGCTTCGGGGTGTAAGTGAGCAGTGCTAAAACGTTTCTCTGAGTGTTTCCTTCAGAAGGCTTTTAAATCTTTCAAGGACCTGATTCCTTTGCAGGATTGGTAAGAGCCCTTCACTTTCAAGTGAGAGGTTATCTGGTCAGGACATGATGGTCGCATTATTTATGCTGGCTACAGGGAGCATAAATATACCGCAGCCATGGTGAGACAGATAGCATATACAACAGACGAACATGAATGTAGTATTAAGTATTGGCCTGAATTGTTCTTGCATGTTGTTAATTACTGCTATATGTACTGTGCGATCATAAGCATTGCATTTGGTTGTGGCTGTATGGCTGTTGTGCAAGTTATATATTGCGATCGTAACCATAATTTAGAAGCGTCTGTGCTTTTTTGGTTTTCATTGGTAACTATAAATACACTTTAACTTTGTTTTCAAGAGAATTTCTTAGATTCTTTTCAAAAAGATGTTTATGTTTTATAAACAAATCTCACCATAACTTCCATATAATCTTTGCTTTTTCTGTGAATGTCTGTTATTTCTTGATCATATGGTAAAACCAAGGTCTACAAAAGTATACCGTACCCTGCTGAGTAAACCTTTAGCCATGCATAGTGAGAGTATGCCACAGGGCTGGCTGTGGCCAGACCCTGGCAAAACATGTCTGCGGTCAACGCCGTCAACTGTGCACAGTGAAAATTGGCTGCACGCCTTTAACTGTGCACAGTGAAAATTGGCTGCAAGACTTGCAGTCAGGCCCTGAGTCCAACCTTTCATGGGAAGAGACCACAATCGTTCCAGAGTGATTAACTCACACTATGCACTGCCATTGGGTTAACCATAGGGGCTGGCTTTGTTTTTTTTGCTAATTTTTAACGGTTCGTGGATGCTGATTTGTGGTCGGTGGATCCCCCAATCCATCTGCCCTTGTTGGGCATCCCTCTCGATGTGAGCTGGGAACTGAAAACCCTGTCATGGGGTCTGTAAACCCTGTGACAAAAGTGATTTTTTTAAATTTTAACCTTTTGGGTTCCCCAGCCTAATTCGGGTGTCAGGGACACTACCCTTGCACACTTGTTCCTTTAATGTTTTTTTAAGACACCGGTACTGACTCCTGTAAAGATGACTGTAACATCTTTGTTTGAGTTGGCAGGAAAACATTTGGAAAGCTTTTGGTCTATGAACCAGGTTCTGGGACTCAAAATGGGTGACTCAAAAGCTCCATCTTTCAAACAGATGTCTTTATTTATGTTTTTGAGCCTGAGCAGGTCCGCTAACCTGGTTTTGCAGACTATCCATGGATTAACGATCTAGATATGTTCTATCTTGATTGACAGGTCACCTCAATTTCAGATCTACAAAGCCACTTTTCTAGTGTCAAATTCTTAAAAAGTACTGAACGGATTTACAACAACCCAATCAAATGCACTTCATTGAGTAAAGTTCTACATTAGTGCTAAATTTGGTGTACTTTCCTTCAGCTGTTTTTTTTAATGGAGCAGCATAACTGGTTTCAATGGGAATTACCATGGTAAAGTGCTATTTTTTGATCTCCACAATCTTTGCCTCCCACCCCACTTGATGGATCTGCAAGACACTTGCCATGCCAAAACCAAATCGTTTGAGCATGTTTTCAGAAAGCTTCATGCAAATTCACTGCACAACTCCAAAGTTATAAGCAAAACAAAATAATGCTTTCTAATGAAAAGTCTGACAACTACAGCTAAACAGGCTCTCTCATCCCCTGCCTGCCTGTCGGTCTGTCTGTCTGCCTGTCTAATTATCTGCTTTATACACCAAAATACATTGAGTCAGTAGCTTGAATTAGGCTAGTGACTCACAAAACCCTCCAGAGTGCCGTGCTTCTGTGTGATTTTTACATGAGAGCACAGAAATGATGTGCATGTCAATAGTTCATATATATCATGGTTAAGCCTTCTTATTTACTAATAGATTGTTTGACAGTGGCTTCAAGGCTCTTGTTTTCATATTTCAGAGAAAAGAGGTCGAACTGTGAGTTAGGAATTTTGTTCTGTAATTCAGAGTACTGGTTTAGCTTCCATAAACAATTACAAATTGAAATGGATGTTTAACATAGCATTGCATCTTTCTTTCAGTGCTGCTAAAAAAAATCACATTCACAATGACACTGTCCACCTCAGATCATCAATCAGCACACATAACCAGCCCAGCCCTATAGGTTCATCCTTGATGCAAGCATCTATAAGGTATCTGACAATGAATTCTCCTCAGTGTGTGAAAATAAGCATTTTAAATGCAGACTCCTGTCAGCAAAACATTAGATTACAGAGTTTGTTAGGTATATTTAGATATACCTACTATATAGTGTCAATGTACTACAAAATAAGAGCATATTTTAGAATGCATGTTTTTATTTTCTTTACTACTCATAACAATAAACATGAATGAATAAAACATGTTTCAAATATTAGAAGATTACACCAAAACATCTTTTCTCAATGCATTGACAGACATACCTACAGTTTCAGGCAAACAAATAATACTAAATGTATGATACTCAAATCTTCCCAAAGAGTACCTAAGTCACCTATTACACCATTTAATATAAACATACCTAATGAGTAACATGTAAGTAGTTCTATATTGCCATCTAGGGTCCCATCTGTCTTACTGTTTGTACCAACTTAAACTACACAAACTAAAAAGTTATAAATTAATAGTTATAATGTAATGTTATAATTTGCATCCCTCCTAAAAACGTACTTTAACTGACACCTTCCCTATGCACTGCTTTTACCCTACCATACAACATCACTTATAGCATGTTAAATCAAAGCATTCATAACAACACTCTTGGCATCTCAAATTATATAATTTATGAAAAGAACGAGCATGGTAGAGGGCCCCTATAATTACTCTTTGGCCCCAGGGGATTGGGTCCCCCGGGTCCATTGTGAAGGGGACCCACATGTGTGTCATATGCTTTGACACAACATTATTGTGAACTGTCCGTGATAAATCCATGAATGTACTATATATAAGGCATAATTATATGATATCATGTAGTCTTAATAACATTAATGTCTATAGATAAAATGTTGTTTTACTGCTAATTTCTGCATGCCATTGGTATAATTTAGACTACTCAGAGTACTGTCCAGAATTCGCATCCATTTGCATTCGTTCCAGTCCAGAAGTGCCAAGATTTTGCTCACTCTGCTGCCCAGGGTTATGACCTCCACCACCTGCCCGTAGATTTGATCTTCAGTGTACCCACATTTATCAAAATGTTGTTTTTGAGGGACGTCTTCCACTTTTGATTTGATACAGCTTCTGTGTTGGGTCATATGCTGTTTCACCATTTGTGTTGCCTTTTCCTCATATATCTTCATACAGGGGCATATAATTACATGTACAATAGTATTAGTGTTGCAGTTAGAAAAGGATCGTAAATTGAAAATTCTATTATTCATTGCAAGAGTTTTAGTGTTAGAAGTAAATTTGCTGGTAGTGCATCCACCACATCTGTAGTAGCCTGGGACATCAGAGAACCCCCAGCTTCTATATAGGCTACTACAGGGGAAGTGGTCCCCCCACCTGAGCCTTAAAAGGCCTTGGGGAATGTCAAATAAATGGGGGGAGGGCCTTGTGACTAGTCTTCCTGATCCTGTAGAGGCTCAAGGATTGCATCTCTCGGAACCAATTCAATTACTGGGTCCCTGGAGCCCCCTTCCAAGACATAGTAGTGAAACTTATGTTTACTCCTCCCAGTAGGAGCATTTTTATATCTCCTGACGGGTGGGAGCAGACATACCTTCCCTGCCTGCAAGAATGAGGGCAGGGAAGGCATATCTACTCTTACTCTGCAGGAGTTTTAAAAATGCTTCAGCTGGACGGGATAAGACTTTTGTTCCACACATGCCAGCTCCCACATTTGGGGCATTGGCTGGGGTCACAGGGGCCATGGGGCTCCCCTCTGAGACCCCAATATACTATGTAGTAGGTGCCCTGGGTGGGCATAGTGAAACCCACCCAGAAGGTTCTTTCAGCCCTGGGGGATGGGGTCCAAACACTTAAAAAAAAGCTGTGTGTGATATAGTTTTATCCACAGGACCGGGACTGACAGCCAATCAGAGCATGTGCTCATGGGTGAGCACTGTTGCGGCATGGTGGACGATGGGAAAAAACAACCTCTCAACCTATAAGATCAATCTGTTTTTTGATGCTGCCTATCTGCGGGAGTCCTAAAAGCATCCAGCGAACCCACGCATCCAGATTGCTATAAATGGTGAACTTAAATTTCTCAAAGACTACTGAATTAATTCACTCCAAATCACAGATGCATGCTTTCTGTGTAAAGATCTAGCTTTCTTACACATTTAATTCTGTTCAGTCATTTTGGCTGTAGCACAGTTCAAATGTCTCAATGGGATTTGCAAAAAGATTTGCATTTTGGGACTTTTGCCTTTTTCTCTGCCCTTCTTGACAGATTATCCTGAAAGTTTCAAAGAAGGAACAGATGTGGATGAACTTTTTTTGAAAGTGTAGTGAAGATTTGTCAAATGGCACCATAGTTATTAGTAAAGCAAAAAATAGTCTGTGTATTGAAAGTGTGTGTTAACAATAACTACATCCTAACATATCCAGTGCTGATCCTCAATGTCCAGATCAGTGATCAACCAACAGCCAGGAAACACTGGCACTTCAGGATATGCATTTTATTTATAACATGGCAGCATGTCTAATCGTTCAGACTAAAGTTGCCTTTCTCAATACCGGAAATGTCACACATAGGGCCTCATTATAACAATGGCGGTTAAAAACGCCCACCGCCATGGTGACAGCCTCCACCATACCATCACTGTAGCTACCATCCGTCCGTCAAATTATGATCACTGCCGGACTTCCGCCACAAGAAGGGCGGAAATCCAGCAGTGATCATACTGGCTGACGGTGGTAAGCTGATGCTGCTACCACAAGCACCACCACGCCAGTTGAACACTGCCAGCCGTATCATGACCTTACAACCTGGCCGTGTTCTGCTGGTGGGGTGCTGCTGGCAGTAGCAGTGCCCCTTCCCGTTCCCTGCCAGAAGACCTCCTCTCCCAAGGTCAGTGGGGCTTCTGACAGGGCAGGGGGGGTACGAAGGTGGGGGATATTGTGTGTGTGTGTCTGAGTGTTTGCATGAATGTCTGATTGTGTGTGTGAATGCGTCTGTGTGTGTTGTGTTGTTTGTGTGGTTGTATGCATGTGAGTGCATGTAAGAATGGTGAAGTGAGTGCGTGTCTGCATGCCAGTGTGTTTGTGTGTAAGAATGTGTGCAAGCATGTCTGTCTGTATGCATGTATGAATGCATGTATGCCAGTGTGAGTGATTGGGTGTATACTTGGTGAGTGTCTGTGGGTGAGTGCGTGTATGCGGCGTAGGGGGTGAGTGTGAGGATCAGAGGGGGTGGGGGAGCTTGGAAGGAGGGGTGGGGAGTGTCTGGTGTGTGTTGGAGTGGTGGGGGAGTCACCTACTGGTGACAGGGAAGGAGTTCCCTGTCACTGGTAGGGCCATGGTTTTCGTGGCATTGCTAACGCCACGAAAACCATGGTGGTAGGCAGGCTCATAATGTTGCAGCGGTACTATGCCGGCCACCGGGCTGGAGATTGACATATGTTGGCGGTAGTGCCACCCCAATTCCACTCACCGCCGGGGTCATAATGACCCCATAGTCTTTCCTTAGTCTTTATACATATTGAAGTCACATAAGTTAACATTCACTGTGTGCATTCAAGACCTGGCTCTTGGAGCAGCAGTGACCCCCCCGCCTACCTAGCGCCTTGAGACCCTCACGGGTGAGTAGCGCACTCTATAAATGCCTTGATTGATTGTGTATGATTTGTATTGTCGAGTCATCCTGTGTGCCAGGTCATGCTACTGTCCTTTGATCCCTCAATTTCTATCAACATACAAGAGTATAATTATAAAGAATTTGGGCTCTTTGCAGATGACTCCCAACTCTGTTCCCCCATTTAGACTACTGATTCTGTTGTTTTTGATTTGAAAGTGCACAGAGGCCTGCTATTCAGACCTCAGTGCCAGTGCTCTTTCCCTTGAATCATATAGTGATTTTGTAAACCCAATAGGAAAGGATTTTACCACCCCTTTAAGACCCTAGTAAATGGTACCAGCGGTACCCAGACAGGGATGGCACAGGAGTCACCAGGGCTGCAGCACTGATTGTGCCACCCTATTTGGCCTGAGTAAAAGCAGAGCCTGCAGAGCTGACATGTCAGCTTACATGAGCAGCTTGTCTGCTCAAGTTTGACTCTGCCCACACCAAGTGCAGGCAGAGTCCCTTCTCTGCCCATAGAACAGGTCAGTCACCTCTAAGGCAGGCTTCCTTTAGCCCAGGAGGCAGGCTGTACTGTGTTATGAGTGAGGACATATAAGCACAAGCATACATGACCCTGTGATAGCATATAAAAAATGAATGCTTCCACAAGTGACCAGCAGTCCATAGGATAACATGGGCTGGCACCCAACAAACTCCATATGTCCAGCTCCATTATGGTCATACTTTTTCCCCCATGCTTGGTGTCAAACACCAAGCTTTTTAACCATGAGCCTGTTTGTCATGCCCAGGATTAGCTAGCGTATAGCCTGGTGGCATCCTTAGAGGATGCCCACCAAGTTGCCAGCTTTCTCTTGCCTTGGCGGGCTCCCTCGAGCTGTTTGCTACCAAGACAACAGTCTGCTCACCTGCTGGTTGGGCTAACACTTCCGCCAGGATGGAGACAAAGGACCAGGGCATGGAAGAGGTCACACTTCTGGTCTTTAAATGATGGCTAGTGCTTACAGTAATGAAGGCAGCGAACAGTCTTTCACTGCCCTTGATATGTAATCTCTTGTCACCCACCCAAAAACAAAGCCCTTCCCTAATTGACCAGGCTGACATGTGGGAAAATTAGTTATGCAGGAGGTGTACACTTCCAAGAGGCTAGCCACACCTTTAGGGTGGGTTAGGATGTCTGTACAGCCAAGGAAAGATTCTGCCATCTTGGCAAACCCTAAATTAGTGGGTTCAGTTTAGAAGAGAGGCATACTCCCACAGGAAGTTGTCACTTCAGTGGCATAGCTGCAGGGACCAGTAGCCCTTTGGCCAATGCTCCTCAAACCCCTACCATCCCCTAAACTAGGAATTAAGGGGCTTCCCTGGCACCAGAACTTCAGTGCAGACTTGGAATCGGAGAGGAGGCAGAGAGAAGACGCTGTCACTGACAGGACTATGGACTCCACTGCAGAGCAAAGACAGGACATTTAAGTGCCCCAAGGAGACCATATACTGGGACTGTGTGTTCGACATGTGCTCTTGGCAAAAGCTGGTTGTCCCTGGCAAGAGAGACTCCAGTGGATACCAGAAACTGAAACAGACCCCTCTGACTGGTGGAGCTAGTCACCTGCAACCTGCAGAAGAATCATTGTGTTGTATCAAAAGAAGTACAACCTGTCGGGTCCCTCTTGAGTAAGCCTCAAGAAAATCAGTGACCTGCACCTGGGAATGGTAGTGAGGCTCAGACCAAGTTTTGAGTCACTACACTGCTCCTGTCGACCTCAAGCCAACTGAGTACCCATGGATTTTGTTTGCCACCACAAAGGCTTGTTGGTCAATCCTTG
Organism: Pleurodeles waltl; assembly: GCF_031143425.1. Taxonomy (NCBI): domain Eukaryota; kingdom Metazoa; phylum Chordata; class Amphibia; order Caudata; family Salamandridae; genus Pleurodeles; species Pleurodeles waltl. The sequence continues at coordinate 164,983,292 of NC_090448.1, read as the reverse complement.
GACAACAACAACTCCGGAGCAACTTCCAGCAATAGTGACCCACATCTGCAACAACCCTACTGCTGAGATCCTGCATCCTGAAAAGGGCAACTTCAACTAAGTGGCAAAACATCTTTGGCACAACCCTCCCATGATTGACAGCTGCAAGGCCACCTCTGCACCTGGAGCCACCGGATGTGGTGATGGAGTGCCAGCTGTGAAATCCAGGTCCTGGGACCCCAAAGGCCTCTACTCTCCGCAGGTAGAGTGTAACTTCATTTCCAAGTGGGGTTTTTTAGAGTGCTGCATTTTTGATTCACGGCACCCATGGTTGCTGGTCATTTCTATTGACAGCAAGGCTACCTCTGCACCCGGACTCCCTGGTAAGGTAAAAAGGTACTGTCTATTGAAACGTGATCTAAAAACCCCTCAGACCTTAACTCCAGATGGGTTCCACAGAACTCACCCCACAAGTGACCAATAGCACACTGTGCTTTCACTCATTGACTTTAATGGTATTCATTTGATAAGTAAAAGAGCATCTATTTTGAAACGCTTTAAAAATCCATAACGTGTATGTACGATACAAAGTTCATTTTTGGTGTCTAAATTAAGATAAAAATCTGCTTTATTTTTCTAAATAGGTGTTGGATTTCTTTCGAGTTGAGCCAGTTACTTATTGTCCATGTTGGTGTTGTGAAATGCTTTACTCATGTTCCTCTAAGTAACTTAACTGCTCTTTGCCACTCTACCATGACTGAGCTAAGGTTTACTGGTTTGAACCTGAGGTCCACTTCTGGGTAATGTGTTGGTGTTACATGGTAAGACCCCTCCAGTCATACCACATAATACTGCCACCTTGCTACAATAATAAACTAATGAAAACCTTTTACAAGGAAGTTTGTTGTGGGTATACATCTGAATCAGATATGCACCACCAACAAACCTCGATTTAAAGTTTGATTAGTTTAATATACTGTTGGGTGACGATTTTTTAAGCTTGGAGGAAATATTACTAAACTAGTCTTAACAACCTCATCTCTTCCCACCCTTTTTTAGTACAGTGCTGTCATAATAGTCTAGAGACACAACCATTATTCCATCTGTGCTTTGGTAATGTTTTGTTTTTGTTGGAAGGGTGCCTGTATGTGTGCTCTGATTGTGTGGATGGGGGCCTTGTTGTGTTAACACTGAATGCAGTGGTGTCTGTGTGTGCTATCAATTTAGATGCAGGTGTGTGTGTGTGTGTGTGTGTGTCTGTGTGTGCATACAAGCAAACACTGTCCAAATGTCAGACTGAAAGACTTTACCAGTGCTTGCATTATATATGATTACAGTTTAATTGTTTGAAATGATAACACAAAATATGATAAAACACTAATCTTGAGCATTTAGTAGTACACAGATAGACTATTTCCCACATATTTTAAATGACAACAAATATATATTTTGAAACAGCACTTACTGAGGGTAAATGAGTAAAAAAAATAACTATAAGCGTGCTTCTACAATAGGTGGCACATTCTAACATATGACTTATAACAAAAGCAATTAACTGTCAGGAAGTTGTGCAGGAACTTCAATGCAAGCCAAAACCATAACCATGGGTGGTTGTGTTCTCTTTCCAAGAGAAATAATAATTACTTGAAATTAATCTGTTAAGTGCCTTAGACAAAATGAAATAAATGTGTCTAGATCTCCTACAGCGTTGAAGTGTGAATGAGTCCTTTATTGTCCGCAGAGGATTGTCACTAGGTGGTTAGTTAGAGAAACTCCCACCCACCCCCTTCAATTAGAATTTTAAAAATAATGTAAGAAGTCCACAACCAATGTCTGCGGTTCTACTAATTTTACTTGAGTGTTTCCTTAACTAATTATACTTTTTGCACATCTGTGGGAGAAGGAAAGTCATGCAATTTTGTAAAAAAGTTACAAAATCAGACTTTCTGGAGTAAGGCTAAGTGCGAAGCAGTTTGTCGTTAGATTGTTTCCATTTTCTATTGTTAATAAGTTTTGAAACCAGTATAATTCATATGCAAATGTTATCTTTCTTTTTACATGTTGCGAAAAAATGGTTCTCTTTTGGCATTCACCTGGGCATTGAGAAAGTATAGCCATCTTGAAATGTGATCTACTCTGAATTTCACGTCATATTTATGAATAACAGGTTGCAAAATACTGGTCGTAAACTGTGAATGGTATTTTTGCAACCAGTTACTTATAGGTTGTTATTAAAATTCCAAACTGTAGTGGGTCGTAATTCGACCTACCTCATAAATATTAATTAAGTAGGTCACAATTTGCGACTCACTACGACTGGAAGCCAATATATGATTGGTCACTTGCTGGAGTCAGTATTAGGGAAACAGAGTTGCGTTTAAGGGGCTACTTAGGTGGGTGGCACAATCGGTGCTACAGGCCCACTTACATTATTTCATTTACAGGTCCTGTGCACATGAAGTGCTCTTTCTTAGGGACCACAAGCACTTTGCCACTGGGTAGCAGTCGAATGTCCACAGAGTCCTAAAGCCAGCAAACATGAGGTCAGAAAATGGAGGGAGGAGGCAAAACGTTGGGGGACGACCACCCAAAAGCTGTCAGGTCTAAGAGGCCTGTTTCTAAAATTGTGCAATGAGCGTTGGTAGACAGCACAGGCAGACACAGCACACATCCAGTTTCATAGTTTCCACAAAATGTAATCTGATGAACAAAAATTACACACTTACACAGGACAAGCATAAGGAAAATAGAAATGACAAGTTTTACTTGTATCCCAGTAGTTGGGGTTTAAACGAAGTTACATGCATGCAAAACAATTAAAGCAGTCTATTTAAAACACGCTGCTTACAAGATGTGACAGATGAAACTCACAGAGCGGGACAAAATTTGGTAAACAGATTACTTTTTAAATTCACATTGCAACAGAGTGCGAGTGAGCTTAGGGTGCCAGTAACAAATAATAGTAGAAATTGCTTGAAATGACCACTATGAAAGTCAGTTTTTGCTTTAAAAACATGGGGATTCTATTTGAATTGTAAACTCCGAAATAAACAAGTAAAGTGACACATATTTTTCAGTGGTAAAACGAGGAATAACTTTACCTAACCATTTTAGGGTTGGCAATAAAGGCCCATTTTAATGTGGACTCTACTGTCATCACTAAAATATCCCTGGATATTTCTGGTTTTCCATACCTATAGTTTTCTTGGTGGTGCTTGTAAAATGTTAGGGCATGAATTACTCAGGTATTCTTAAACTTTTTTGGAAGTATACTACTTTTTTAGTATTCACAAAATACAAGTTTAATTGTATTTATTGTACATGTATGACTTGAGAGATTCAGCAGTCAGGGTGGAGAACTCTGTACATAAAAAATATTAATGTCCTGTCTTTTTATGTGAAGAGTCTCCGCCACAATTGTGAAGTCTCTGCAGTCTTAAAGTTACTATCAGTAAAATTAAACTTGTAATTTGTGAATGCCCAAAAAGTAGTAAGCTTCCACAGAAGTGTATTTTTGCCTGTGTGAATCTGGTCCCCGGTCTTTATGCATGATCTCAATGAGATATAGCTCAACTATTTCTTAAATGTCGTTGCACTATACAAAGTCTCACTCTCACTGACCTCCGTCCAACAGTTTTCTACTACACTCAACCCATTTTAGTCTTGTCAACTAGTCCAACAAACAGACAACCAACAGACCAGCAAGGAACCTCTTCCTAAGTTCTGCTAAGGCTATGGTCAGCTTATCCCATTGGTAAGCAACTTTGGAACAAATGCTCCTGTGACTGTCAGCAAGTTCAATCCATGTGCTCCCTGCTTCCAACGACAGCATCCAAAATCACTACACTTACACTTTACTCCACAGTGTCCCCCAGTGAACAGATAGAACCAAGGGTGATGGAGAATGTTTGCTTCAGCTTGAGAGAGCAATAATCAATGCCATGCCACTGATAAGAAGACTGTATAGGCTCTTCATAATTAGCAAACTGATAATGTGTCCTGAAACGAACAGCAAGGTGCAGTTGAACATTGTGGTAACTGGTAAGAAATGTTTGAAGAATTTTTTGTCTTTAACAGAAAGGGTCATTTTAATAACGCCCTCTTGTTATAAGAATCTGCATTACACTGAACCCTATACAAGGAGTGGGAAAGCAAATCCACTATGCTCCCCCATCAAGTGACATATAGCCACAAATTACCTGCAGACAGCAGACGTGATGTAAACATTCAACAGTAGTGGCATGTGGCACACATTTGCAGATCTGGCACTGGAACCATCAGAATTAACTCTTTGTTCTGGGGGCTTGCACACGACACAGAAGATAAGTCATAATTATTACCAGGACCTCTCTATTTTCAGGAAAGACAGAAGCACTCACACCTTCTTTGGGGAATTCACAAGGCACTTCCTGAGGCCTAAGAAGAATTAAACAGGTACAAGCACCATCGGAGTTGGTGGCCCCAAGGCGGCCCCTCCTTCTTTCTTCCTCCCTACTGGCCTTTGCAAAAATCAGACAATGAGTAATCCATCCAATTGTAAAATGGCAACTGTCTGGTGACCCTCAGCCAGGGAAGCCTATTCCTCCCCTCTTCTAAATTTAAAAGGGTAGGGCACAGCGACTTCGAATGTTCAGAAGAAGACACTATAATGATTATTTTGGTACCCAAAGTGATTTCTGGTCCTTCCATGAATTAATACAAACAATCAAGACCATTAAACTCATCACACTGCTAAGAGCTGCTGGCAAGATGATCATGGTGGACCAACAATCATAAAAGAGAGCACTAGTTGGATATCTTCCCTCGACCAGGTAGCTAGTCTAAAGGACAGCCATATTCATGTTGTGCACTTGTTAAGCTTATAGTCATGTTGCCTAGTTATTGAACATCATTTAAATGGCAAACTTTTTGAAATTGCGTTGTCTGAAAAGATTAATAATTTGCCAATAAACACAGCATACGAAAGATCCCAATTCATATAGGAGTTCTGGACCCCTTCTTATAGAGAAGATATGGTCACAATCAATCAAACTAGGTGCAATCTATTAATACGTTTGTTAAATCATTGAAATGTTCTTAGTAACATTCTGTGAAAGTATTGAGTTTGTTGCTCAAAAAAAGTTTTCCGTTCAATAGATGTTCTACAGATTTCTAGCAATATTAATGTCAATATTAAGATATAAAAAGAACCACTCGCATTGTGCTTTTGAATTGAAGGTAATGATTGTCGAGATGAAATGCATTGAAAAGAATATTAAAACACATACAAACATGCAAATAACTTGTATAATTGTATTCAGTTCCAATATACATGTGCATATCACGCAGACCACATTGTGGTGGTTTGCATTTAGCATTGGTTCAGTTACTTATTGGCAGACACCCGGTTGCATGTAGAGTAGCACTGCAGTGCTGCATGTACAATTCATTTTAATAGGAGTAATACACAGGATCCATTCGTGGCATGACTCATCAGGCACTAATGCTGCCTCGCTTGGTTTACAAGAAACGGATCTGCAGGAGAGGATTTGAGATCTGGCATTTTCTTGTGGACTGGAGGGTTCAGGGTAGGCCTCATTGTGGTCTGGCCTTTTCTAGGGATAGTGGTGCTAAAGACTGCCAGATTTGCTTCACGGCCTATAAACGGAGAAACAGAGAATCTGTACTGAGAGTGTCCATTGGATACTTTAGATTGTCTAGATTAGTAAATTGGACCTCATACTTAAGCACAACCCCTGCTTCGGGGCTGGAAATTATAAATTCCATATTTGGTGAATCGGTGTGTAAGCCCCCTACTCTCTAGCTCTGTGCTGTTGTGGCTATTGAATGAGTAGTAATTAAGAGCCTCACCCTCAAACCACCATTCCCTCTTTGCAGCTTGCCTCACTGGCAGGAGCAGAAGGAGCCAAGCGGCTCGCTGGATGTCCAAGTAACGTTTGGCTACAGACAAGTATCATGGAGTTCATTTCTACCCTTTTCTGCAGGGAAGCCAAGTTTCATTTATCAGACCATTTTTTAGGGAGGCACAAGACATGCAGGGTCTACTGGGCCTCAACCATGGTGGGTGGGGTTATTGGTATGTGATGTCCGGGCATCGTTCTTACTGTGGCTCAACAAATCTGGCATCAGTAAATCCTTCCTCACTTGACTCTCAGGGTATTGACGGCTTGTGATGCATAGTCTGTCACAGAGTATGCTCTGCGCAGGTGAGGCGATGCGTTGGTTTCAAGGAGCTGCAAGGTTGTGATGTGGAGTCTGGTTATTTGTCAAGGCTGCTGTAAATGAGGAATGCAAGGGCCTGCAGTGAGCATACATAATGCAGTGGCGGTTCTGAAGAAGCTGCAAAGGCGATGTGGGTCTTTGCAGTGGTCCAAACCACACAGTAATGGTGATGCCTCAGTTTTGCTCGAGATTGCCCTGAGAAGAAGGGGAGATGCATCAGTTCTGCTGGATCCACAGGGGCTGACAGAGCACCTTACACCCACTACCAAGGGCCCAAGATGCGGGTAGCACCACTTGGTAAGGTAGACTTACAGATGACAGAGTCCAGGTGCAGGTGCAAGGTTGTTGGAAGCCTGTTGTGTCCCTTCTCACCCAGATAAGAGGACAGAAGGCAGTAGGTCAGACCAGCAGGACAGCAGTCCTTAAGAACAGCAGTCCAGCAGAGATGCAGTCCTTTCACCTGCACAGCAGTCCTTCTTCCTAGCATAGTATCTAGAGGTCTAGAAGTGTACTGAAGAGTTGGTGTGTGAGGTTCTGTTTATTGTTTCGATTCTTTATTCAAAGGGTGAGCAATCCCATTTGTAAGTAGGGCTGTGCTCAGTTACGCACTGCTCATCCTCCCAGCAGATGGCCCATCCAGGCTCATATATTCCCTCTATTGTGTGACTGTCTGAGAGGAATGCACAAAGTCTAACTGTCAGTTACACCCAGTCATGTGACCGGGGCCAGACTGCAGACACAAAAGGGCTTAGGAGAATTTATAAACAAATTTGGAAGTTTTTCATTACCAGGACATGTAAAACCTATAAGTACATGTCCAATCTTGTAATTACACAACACCATGCCAATCTAGTGGCTACCTTAGGGGTGATCTATGTAATAAAAGGAGAGTTTAATGCTTGGCAAAGGGGTTTTAATAGCTAGTGTCAATGGCATTTTAAAAATGCATTTAGGCTACAGTACCAGACCTGGGCATCTTTTAAGGTGCTATGCAAGAGGGTGGCAAAATAGGGGTTGCAGGCCCACTGGTAGCATTTACGTTACAGTTCTAGGTATATGGGAAACACTTTACAAGAGACTAATAAGTCAATTAAATATGCCATTTGGGCATAAGTCAATTTACCCATGTTTTAGGGGAATGAGCACAAACACTTTAGCACTGGTTAGCAGTTGTAAATTGCACAGCGTCCTAAGGCTAACAAAAATAAGTTCAGCAAAATGGAGGAGGAGAGGCAAAAGATTTGGGGGAAGACCGCTCTATGGCTGACAGGTATAACACATACCCCAGAAGAACTTGGAACTGCAACAAAATGGGAAGCTTTGTGTCCCAAAATGATGGTAATATGCTAGACTGGGGAAGATGATCTGCTGTGAAACGTCCAGGAATCGATCTGCAGTGGTTCCTTCTTAAATTTCATTTTCTGCCTGCAGTGCTGCCATAGTCTTTGATGATGTACCCCTGGCAGGTGGTAAAAGTGCTGGCTTCAAGTAGGAGCATTGAAAATGTAAGTACAATAAAGTGTGAAGATTCTGGACTTGGCTGTCATCAGCCTTCCTGAAGTAGCACTCAGGGAAAGACAAAGGTGCAGGGCCTGCCTAGAAAATTCCCTAACCTTAACAACAGAATGTGTTAACTCCCCAATTCTCCCATCATTATCCAAATGGTAGTGCTTAGAAAACAATAGTTAGCAATCCCCAGCTAAAAGATCCTGATAACATTTCTGATAGTAGCTTTGTCTCCATCCTTCACCATCTTCAGTGTCCGAGGCTCTTCCTCACAGCAGGAAATTCACTTACCCTTTCTGGGAAGCTGTATTCCATCCTCCACCTTATGCCATGTCAAATCAGAGGCAAGTATCCCACTGGTCCTAGCAATTATACATATACTCAACACAACACAGAGACTTGCTATCAACCATATCTTACACACTTCCACTTAACAATCACATAGGATGTTAACGCAAGGATCTGGGAGTCACATATAAACTGATTTTTTACATGAGTGATGCCCGTAAGCATAGCACACCATCTGAACAAGGAAAAAAGCTCTGTTCAGTACTACAATCCATGAAAATCAGTATGCTGCCACCATTGTTGTATTACAACACTCCATAGCATGGACAGTAGTCCAATGTCAAAGCAGTGGACATGCTTGGTGCACCCCTTCAGTTCACAGAATGGGTTCTCGACCACCAAATCACCATGGACAGGTCTAGGCCTAAGGAGGTATGCTAAGTTATCCTTTTAACTGGACCAAATAAAAATCAGGATACCAGTTTCACATGCAGTTGGCACATGTTTGTTTACCTTGTGGGGGATATCCCTGTCCCAACAGCAATGCTACACAGATTCCTCCCTTTGTGATTAGAGAGAGCAGAAAGGTCTTCGGCTATAGCAGCAGGGTAGCAGGTAACAAGAGCATGTGGCCACTTTATTTTTTATTTAAGACCTCTTCAGTCAAAATGCTTTGCTGATAATCTTCCCAGAACAGGATGCCTCCTTTATTATGCTTGATCCCTTTAAATTGAGGTAGGAATTTTAGCCCTACCAGTTTTGACAGGTTATCAGAAGCAACTGCCCTCAAGAATGATACTACATTGTCCTGCACATTTTCCCTTCTGTGAATTACATTACACATACCGTCCATCATTGCTATCCTATCTGATCTCCCAGTTTCTTATGTGAGTAACTCATCCAGTCACAATATTTCTTTACATTCTGTGCCCTGTTGTGCAGTTGATCCCCACTACCCATAATGCACATTGTTGGGCCTCTGAAATTCGAGAGCTTTGTGCTATTATGCAAATGAGTGACACTGTTTCAAAATGTACATGCTAATTGCTATTGTGGAACTTCATAACTAATTCAGTTTTGCTGCTAATACTTCTCATATACTCAGTTATTTTCAAATAATCTATGTCTAGGTCTGTTGCCTCTTTTCATTGGCTTCCTCAGTAGTATCAAAAGCCACAGCTGCACATCAGGGCATGCCCAGTATTCTTTATTTTAATGATACATCATATGGAAATGTTTAGTTTCTAACAAAAAGCAAAGGCGGCTGCTGCAGATATCAAGGGGGGATACAGAGGGAACACGGACAAGTTGGACGGGGAGATACATTTAAAAAAAAAAAAGACTTACCGTTGGGCGCCGCCGCCGTCCTAACCTGCTGCCTCTTCTGTCCTCCTTTCCAGTTCTGGTGTCCCAACATACGCTCCCCAGCAATCGTGGTGCTGCTTACATGCTAAACATAGCATGTGAGCAGCGTCAGAATTGTTCTGAGAGATAGTGACTACTGCTCAGACACAACTTTGGGGCCTGTGCAGTTTCTCCAGCCCGGCTGTGCACACACAAATATATATATATTTGCTATCAAACACAACAAATCAACCACAAACTATGAAAAGTAGAATTTAGTTTAATTTTTTAATAGATATTGGAGCATGCTATCCCTCTTGATACATGACCACAACTGAGTTTGAAACCCAATTAAACGGCCAGACAAAATGTGAAAGCTTCCAGCAGAGAGTAAGAGTGGTCTTTGTTGGCTTTTGAAATGACTATTAAGCACTTTTTCCTACAGAATCATGTATTTACCATTTTTTTCCAGCTATGAAATTAAACCACTTTACTTGTTAAAGGGGAATTTTTACAAACATGTGTAAAAGTCGAAGCTGTGGGCAGAAAGAGAAGACAAGAAGATTGAGGTATTATTAAAGGCAAACAGAAAAGTTGCCTACAGGACAGAAATGCTGGAGAACAAACTGAAAGTGAAACAAAACAGGCTAAGGGGAGTAGCCCACCACATTTCTCCACCAAATAGCTGGAGGAAAGTTAATTTGCTTGCTTGACTCTATTGATATTAATGCATTCTAATAATGGAAGGGAAGCACAAACAAGACTACTTAAGAGAATGTCTCAGGAACAACGCCAGCAGTATGTGCTTTTGATCAGAGATACAAAGAACATGGTTTAAAAGGAAAGAAGAACTGTCTATTTCTTAAGATAAAACAGAAACATTCATTCTCGTGTTTCCTGTCCTGATGTTAGGACTTTCAGTCATGTCTCACACATTTACCAAACCGAGGGGGATTAGAGTCAAAAGAAAATTCCTCTCTATGACTCTGAGAGTTGAGAGTCCCTTCTAGAACAAGTGCCTCGGCCTGAGAAATAAGCAGAGAAACAAATTGGTTCTATGAGTGAAGAATAAATCTCAAATAGATGCATACATTCTAAGATTGTGATTGCATTGTGAAGCAGTTGTGCCATTTTAAAAAGAACTACCTCTAATTTATGGGAAAAATGTCCTTGCTGTTTCCTTGACAGTGGCTCAGATGCTGGTGAAAGAAATGCTCTCACATCCTAGGTTGGGCCTGTCACACACTCACCTGGTCTCAACTGTGGAGATGATGCTTAAACAGATTCTGAACCTCCACTCCCTCTCAGGATGAAGCACAATTTACAGAGGTACTCTTACATCCTGCACCATCCTTAAGGGGAAGGAGAAAGGGACAAAATAAGAAAACAAAACTTGAGGTACTAGATCGGCTCAGTGACGGTACTACTCTGCTTAACAGGATGCTTCACTCCTGAGACCTTCTAGGCATGCCGAGACCTTCTAGGCATGCAAAGGTGGATGTTTATGGACCCAGCATCTCTGGTTTCATAAAGACACAATACACTGGGCATAACAAGAACAGGCAATTACCATCAATACACTAACAAGGCTCTACATAATTTACAATACACTGCCTCAATATCCAACATTTACAGGTTTCTTCAGAATCAGAGCATAAGAGCAGAATAACCAGATTCTTGGAAGAGATCTTTCTGACACGCCAGAGGAAGAATGTTAAAAAGTGATTGGAGCCTTTGACAATCCCGGGATAAACTTGGAACATAGATTGGAGTTACTGGTAGTCCCAAGGATACACTTGATATATGTATTGGAGTTGGGACACTCCCAAGGCATACTAGAAGCAAAGTTACTCTCGGTACATAGGTTGGAGTTTAGAGAAGCGTCCACACTATGCTAGAAACAAGGTTACACTCTGAACTAGGTTACACTTGGAACAAGGTTGGAGTTACTTACAATCCCAAGGTTGTACTCAAAACATGACTCAGAGTTACTGGCACTCCCAAGTTAATGCTAGGTATATAGGTCGGAGTTAATGACACTCCCAATGTTACACTCTGTTTATAGGTTATAGTTACTAACACTCCCAAGGTTACACTTGGTAAATACATTGGAAATACTGACACTCCCAAGGTTACACTCGGCACATTGGTTGGAGTTAATGACACTCCTAAGGTATGCTAGAAACACAACATGGAAGTTACCAGGTTCATACAAATATCAATCACCTCTAAAAGAACATTCTTCTTGACACTTCTGTTCAATGGAGAAACACAAAATTAAGGGCCTGATTTACTGTTTGTCGGAGGGGTTACTCTATCACAAACGTGACGGATATCCCATCTACTGTATTATGATCTTCATAAGCTATAATGACATCGTAATACTTGAATGGTATATCTTTCACATTTGCGTTGGAGTAACCCCATTCGCCAAACTCTAAATCAGGCCCTAAGTCTGTGGTCCAGAAGCAAAAACGGTTCAAGTGCAAAGGTTGGAGAGAGGTTCCTGAGTAAGGACAAGCAACGAGCGCTGGAGGAAAATTACAGAGAAATAATGGGAGACAAGTCTACAGTTTTGAAGAGGCTGATAGTTAGGACTACTTACTTTCATAAAGGATTAGTGTGCACTAACCAGAAGGGAAAGTACCTAACCTTGTCTAGTACTTTAATTGGAATGCGAAGGCGGCAGGAGGCTCGATGCAAGTAGTTTAAGAGGAGGCAGAATCATAGCTCACAAGGAAGACACCAGAAGGATCACTGAAGACAGGGTCACAGGATCATCTGGAAGACTCGAAAGACTCAAGCGCTGAAAGTCCTAGGCTACTCAGGAGTTGAGTGAAGGGATGAAGCTTGCGCAGGACTGGAATGCTGGAAGATCCGGGCGACTCAGGAGGTGAATGCAGGAATGATGCTTGCACAGGACTGAGACAAGGTTGCACTCAAAACATGACTCAGAGTTACTGACACTCCCACGGTTACGCTAGGTATATAGGTTGGAATTACTGTCACTCCCAATGTTACACTCTGTTTATAGGTTAGAGTTAGTAAAACTCCCAAGGTTACACTTGGTACATACATTGGAAATAGTGACACTCCCAAGGTTACTCACAGTACATTGGTTGGAGTTAATGACACTCCAAAGGTATGCTGGAAACACAACCTCAAAGTTCTCAGGTTCATACAAATATCAATCGCCTCTAAAAGAACATTTTTCTTGACACTTCCGTTCAATGGAGAAACACAAAATTAAGGGCCTGATTTAGTGTTTGCCGGAAGGGTTACTTTATCACAAATGTGACGGATATCATATCTACTGTATTATGATCTTCATAAGTTATAATGGCATCGTATTACGTGAATGGTATATCCGTCACATTTGTGTTGGAGTAACCCCATCCGCCAAACTCTAAATCAGGCCCTAATTATGTGGTCCAGGAGCAAAAACTGTTCAAGCGCAAAGGTTGGAGAGAGGTTCCTGAGTAAGGACAAGCAAGGAGGGCTTGAGGAAAATTACAGAGAAGGAACTGGAGACAAGTGTAGAGTCTTGAAGAGGTTGACAGTCAGTCCTGCTCACTACCATAAAGGAGTAGTGCGCTCTAACCAGAAGGGATAGTGCTTAATCTTGTCTAGTACTTTACCTGGAATCTGAAGGCGGCAGGAGGCTCGGTGCAAGAAGCTCAAGGAGGCAGAATCATAGCTCGCAAGGAAGACACAAGAAGGATCACTGAAGACAGGGTCACAGGATCATCAGGAAGACTCGAAAGTCTTGAGCGCTGAAAGTTCTGGGTGACTCAGGAAATGAGTGAAGGGATGAAGCTTGCGCCCGACTGGAAATGCTGGAAGATCCGGGCGACTCAGGAGGGGAATGGAGGAATGGTGCTTGGGCAGGACAGAGACAAAGTTGTACTCAAAACATTTGTCAGAGTAACTGGCACTCCCAAAGTTATGCTAGGTATATAGGTTGGAGTTACTGGCCCTCCCAATGTTACACTCTGTTTATAGGTTAGAGTTAGTAACACTCCCAATTTTACACTTGGTACATACATTGGAAATACTGACACTCCCAAGTTACACTCGGCACATTGGTTGGAGTTAGTGACACTCCTAAGGAATGCTGGAAGCACAACCTCGAATTTCCCAGGTTCATACAATTATCAATCGCCTCTAAAAGAACATTCTTCTTGACACTTCTGTTCAATGGAGAAACAAAAAATTAAGGGTCTGATTTAGTTTTTGCCGGACGGATTACTTTATCACAAATGTGACAGATATCCCATCTACTGTATTATGATCTTCATAATCTATAATGGCATCATAGTATGTGAATTTTATATCTGTCACATTTGTGTTGGAGTAACCCCATTCGCCAAACTCTAAATCAGGCCCTAAGTATGTGGTCCACAAGAAGGATCGCTGAAGACAGGGTTACAGGATCATCAGGATGACTTGAGCGCTGAAAAGTTCTGGGCGACTCAGTATTTGAGTGAAGGGATGAAGCTTGTGCAGGGCTGGAATGCTGGAAGATCCAGGCGACTCAGGAGGTGAATGCAGGAACGATGCTTGCTCAGGACAGAGACAAGGCCAAGCACTGATACAGGTTCCGGAAAGGCACATGTCCCATGTGGCAGCGTGGAAACTTCCATTGAACCTGGGGAAATCATGTCTAACGCACAACGGATATGAGGCCTTGCAGGCGGCAGGTGCAAACAGTAAATGGGAACAATTAACATGCTTAACGGAACCTTAGTGCATGATGGGACGGTTCATTGGGTCACCAAGGAAGCATACTTATCCTAAGAAGAGACGTGATAATCTGCAGGTGCTAAACTCACTAAACTTGCATAGCAAGAGAACAGGAGGGTCAATGGTTCAGGTTTTCTGGGAGGAAAATCATGGAGTGCTCGAGACTGGGAGGCAGTACAAGGGAAGAATAACTTGTGTTGTTTTGAGATGGGGAAACAACACCAGGGTAAGGTGACATGAGCCCAGCGAGTAGAACCCACTGCACTTTGGGCACAAGTTGGAGTCATGATAGGGCCCTGATTTAGATGTAGAGATTTGCAGTAATTAAAAATCTGCAAATTCAGATTGGATGAGGTAAGCTTCTTTTCTACAAGAGTGAGACCAGCGGATTTACTGCCTGCAGAATTACCACAGCCATACTGGACCATGATGGTAATAATTCTGCTGACAGTAACCCTGCCACATATAATCCTATTAGTGACAAATTGCAGTGTTCTAATTCCCCCAGGGTCCGGTACTCCAGTGTATTCATACTGTGACACCTTCAAACCAGTAAGTAGGAGAATAAGTGAAAACAAGCCCTGGCAAAGCCAATAGTACTGGTGGTGGCTGCCAGGCTTTTAGCTTTGTTAATGCTTGTTTGTAACATTTTATTGCACTCTGTGGCCCTTTATGCCCATGGCAATATATAATAATGTGTGTAAAAGTAAAACAATATTTTGGTCTCAAAAATACACTTTCGTATAGTAGTACCAGCACTGAAGGGAACTTCTTTGTGTTTGGATGTGCCTTTTGTGAAAGAGCAGAGTGCTGTCACTCAGACACACGTTAGACAGTAGCTGAAGTGAGTTGACCGATGGTGTGCGATGTAGCGGCCTTTTTGAAAGACACAAAAAAACTGCCGAATAAATCAAGAGGGCTGTGATAGAAAGATAGATATAGATAAATAATTTTTAGAAAAACGAAAAGGTGTTGGCTAAGCACAGACTTGAAAATAAATATTTTTAGCTAGTGATTAATGTTAAAAAAAATAACATCAACCCTCTCTTCAGCTTGAGACATCCCTGTATATTCCACAAACAGCAAAGCAAAACTATGTTCACGATTTTTTTAAATGTTTCTAAAGGTTTTGGAGTGATTTGGTTTGTAAGGCGTTCACTTATCTCTCAGCCATTCTATCACAGTTGCAGGGCAACAGGGAGGAAATAGATATAAATTGATGTAGAGGTAAATGACCTCACATCACCAGTCAGTAGCTGGAAGCCTTGAAAGGAGTTCAGTTTAAAATGTCAGGAATCTCGAAACCAAGATTCTTTCAGTTCTGATTTTCCTGTATTCAATGGAGTTTAGGGTTCAAAACATAAGGCCTAATATGCTATTTATAGCTTGCACTTTTGTTACTTGAAAATATTGCAGTGAATGGCTGCAATGTCAAACTGTTGGTATGTCAAGGGTGAGCTTGTATAAATGCAAAACAAGTTTCTAGGATACTCAGACTGGTGAATGTTTCATGCGGCTCCACTAGCTCGAAAGGTTTTAGGGACATTTATTGCAGACAATGCACGTATCTTTCCCTTTACCACGTTATTGTCAAATTAATGACATATATACAAATGACTAACGAAGAAGACGCGATTTTTACATCATTGGAAGCATCTTAAACCTTTGCTCCAGTGCTTAATTTGTGTTTGTTGTTTCCGGTGCGGGGCACAGGCACTTATTTCTGAGGGCCGGCGCATAGTTTTCAGTCTCAAGCATTTACTGCCAGCAAAAGACATGTGGGAAAGATGCAGGAAGAGAAAAACAAAAAAAGCATCAGAAAGGGGAAGCAGGAAGCTGCAAGAGTGAGCTGAAGAGGCAGGGGGTGGCTGTAAATGGATTGAAGAGGCCCGAGGTGGCTTCAGAATTACGCTGCCTCACTATTCTGTGTTCGCACTTTCAATTGCAGCAGCCGACTGTTTGAGAGGAGAGCTTTGAGCACCAGCACCTTTATATTTACAAATTAATCACTGCTTTGCTCCAACCTATCCCTCATCCTAGTGAGAGATGCTCAGAATGCATACGCAGCTAGAGATACAACATGTAGTACCCTCTCAAACTCTGAGAGCAAAGGTTTACCTATTTTTATTGGTGTATTTGTTCTGCTTCTTTATGCACAGGCGAGGAAATCAGATCAGTATCAATATCAATATAAGGTGCATTAATTAGCTCACTTCACCAGTAGTTTTGGGAGGTTGCAGGGCTACAGATGACTAGTAATATGAATTAGGTACATTTGAGGCATATGATCAGAGTTTTGTGGCCAAAAGAAAAGGATAGTATGATTGCATAACACAGGTTCACCTGGAACTGCCCTGAGAGAGACACATGACAACATTACAGAAGATCTAATGGGAGACCATGAGCAAGATAAACCTGCCCCTGCTCCTGTGCATAATCAGATACTATCCTCAAAAAGAGTGGCAAGGTACTAAACCATTCTCTTAATATCAGCATTAAGTTACTGATTCAAATCGCATTCATTGACAGAAATAAAAGAGCAAGTTTTGTTCCTCGACTGAGGAAAGCATTTCTTGAATCAATCCCATAGTCAAATGCCTAGAAATATTATACACTGTGGTGCTCCACACTCACTTCGAAACGAATCGCGCAACTTGAATTCAATTCAGTTCCTTGCCGGAATAGCACCACCGTATGTGCTCAGACAGTAATTGGTGAAGATATATTTTGGACCACATATAAAGTGACCCCACTGCTCAAGTTTCTGAGAAACTTTTGTAGTTATTAACACTCGACCACATCACATTGATCATCAACTGTCGAAAACAGTGGGCGTAGACAGACACCTCTGTTTGCTTGCTTTCAGACAACACCAACATATTTGCATGGCACCTTACCTTAAATTCTAACCAGTTCACCTTCGGAATCACAGCGTGCATTGCCCCATACTATTGATCTTTTCCAAACCTACCTCAGACAATAAATTACATATGTTAGGAGGTTCAGCCTTAATCTCCATATGTACCTCATTAACAACTAATGTTTATTCAGCATACATTGCAACCAGTGTACAGAAGAATCATTTCTGTGATAATTATAGCCAACATGTCCCAATAAATGAAGAGTTGACATTATCTCAGTACTAAACAAAAATCACTCATAACGACTGCAGCCGTTGTGGTAATAGTCTATCATCTGCATGGCAACCTAAATGTGACCTTAACATAACACCAGTTTTGGAGGTCAAAAATGCAGGGCTCAAAATTCACCAAGACTACCATACAAATGTATAAGTTCAACAAACAGCTATGTCACGGATAGTTATGCTGAGAATTGTAAACATGACTCTACACCTATTCAGATTTTCTGAGAGATAACATGTGTCTGTGACATATACACCTACTCATAACTAGACTACAACAACCACAACCATCGCTATAATATATGTGCATCCACAGAAAGCCTCAGCTAGAGAATATGGCTGATGCAAAAAACCCTATTACTTACATCTTCTGAATCAACCCCAATCCTCAGCCTTCTTCTCTGCCACTACATGAAACAAAGGGTAAAGATTGATGTGAATGGCCATTCATCTGACAGACTATTCTCATCTTTAGGCATCTTCCTAAACACTGAACTCTTACTTACCTCACCAATTATTCCCAAAAAATTAGAGGTGATCGTAAACCTGCAATTTACTTTTCAAGAATGCATCATATTTTATTCTGTATACCTAGCCTCATTTTCCAAAATAACTCAAGATCCCAAGTTACACAGATGTTCTCATGCAAAAGGGGAACACAAATAGTGCAGAAGCAATCCACTCCTGATGTTTTCCCAAACCACATTACACCAGTAAAAAGTGGGTTAAAATGTATCGGAAAACATGCAGGATTTGGAGTAGAAACTCAGATTCCTAAGGTTTCTTAATATTCGGTATTTCAGTATGTGGTAATACTGCATTAGGACCCCAGTAATCCCTGTTATTAAGGGTCCGATTCACAAAAGTAAAGTTAGACCAAAAGTCTTTTTAGACCAAAAGTATAACTTTACTATCTTTCGGTATTCACAAAGGGATTTGTGTGTAGTATCTTTATGACTTCTGAGGTTCTGGACTCAGGCAGAGGTTCCACACTCAAGATGGAATCTCTGCACTAGGGGCAGAATCTCCTCACTCAGGACAGAGAAAGTATAAGTACAAACACATACAGACAGTTTATTCCACCTGCAACCCATGCACTGCACACCACATAAAAACAGCTCACACCCAAGGTTCTGTTTTATCCACACACATAAGTCACCTGCCTGCACTAAGTGTCAGCAGGAAGAACAATTTCACCAAGGAGAAAACTGAGATGATTGTCAGATTTGCTTTGGGGAACTACAAACAACAACATGGTCTTCCTTCACCAATCACCAGTGCAACACAGATGGCAACCCTATAGAAGCAGTTGGCTAATGCAGTCAGTGCATTAAGGGATCATATCCAGACTGACAGTGACATCAAAAGGAGTGGCAAGATGAGAGGAGCCAGGTGAAGGAGAAGTTCACGAGGACAAAGGTGGCCAGAGCTCTCCCTGGTGGACAAACTGGACCTCATCTCACACCACTTGAGAAGGACGTCCTCTCCACCATGCACCACCCTGCTGCATGGGCTGCCTGTAAATGACAACCATAATAATATTGTTCCAGGTAATATATGATAATTTAAATATTGTGTACTATAAAATGCAAATGTCAATATGGAAGTCACTTCATGTTTGTGCAAATAATCATGGTGGTTTAGAATCTCATGTGTCTTATCTTGTCTATCGCACTAGTCCCAGAATCCTATGTACTGGAAATGTTAACTTCCAATTTCTTATTCGCAAGCAGTGGCCCATCTCTGCTGGTGATTACAATTTACTCTGGTATATGTCATATCAAAATGTGCATCAATTAGTAGGCCATCACAGAAATTGAGTAAATATGTGAAAAGTTTTACATAATCATCATTTGTCTGTATCGTCTGTTGACTTCTACATTCAGTTTCTTCAAAAAGCCAGAATAGATACACCCACTGCAGCAGAGATGCATGCACTTGAAGGAAGGGAACATAATGGGGCAGAACAACCATTACCACAAGCACAAACTGGCATGTAAACATGGCCAGAAGTGGATCCCATGTACTACATTGTGATCAGACACCCCATAGATATTTTACAAAGAATCTATCAGTAGTCTCACAAATGTGAACTGAACTAGGATATGTTGGTTATAACATGCGTCAACTAGAAGGTAAACTAAATGACACTCATCCTTTTAGACCCTATGACGTTGGCCAGGAAAACACCTACTACATTTATCTCTATTCCACATACGGGTGTGACATATGGTCAGGCACCACATACTTGGCGCATGGTAACCCCTGTTAGGTATACGATTGCATAAATATGTAAAATGATTCACATCATCTTTTGTATTGAAATATGGATATGTATGGTTCATTACAGCAGCTGTCAGGAGTTTCTCACTTATCCAAAGGACATCATCCAGGGACTTGGGAGACATTCCGGCTAGAGAAGTCAGACCCATTAGCATCTGTCCATCAGGTAACTGTGCCATATAGTATTGTAAACTATTAATTCCCAAATAGTTCACAATAGCCAAATCACTGTGAAAGAAAATTAGAAGATATTGCCACTTTTTTGAAGCACCTGCTATTGGTGTGTGATATGTTCCCAGCATAATCATTGATGTCTGTTTTAATTTTGCATGTTCACTTATAATTCATGCTGAACATTAACTAAGGTGTCACTTCCTTAAGAAGCTGCTGGATCGAGGACCAAGTCATCTGCCACACAATCAAGGAATCGGGTTCAGCAGCTTACATCATGGGGATATCAATATCACACAGAGCTGTGGCTGGAGCTGGTGATTTTGACTTTGCCTTGCATATCTGCATTGAACACCTCAATGGTACAGCGTGAGCTGTCACATGTAGGTGTACACCTACCGGGTCACATGTGAAACAGCAGATAGATGCAAAGAATATTTGTCCCAACGCTTATTTTGTAGCATGTGCTATACAATGGTAAAATACTTAGCATGTTTCAACCTCTGCCTTACAGGTGCTGATAATAATGAGTCACTTGATGAAGCTGAACCATTCACCAGTGTAGGGCGGCGGGAAATCCAGTGAGAGAACCCAAACCCCCTCCAAGCAGGAATGCCTTCACTGCAGAAAAGGATGAGGAGGAAGAAGATGTCCTGGTGCTAGTTGGAGAGGAGGACCAGGTTGACAAGGAGTGCATTGTTGGCCCACCTGCAAAAGGACTGAATCCCACATCAGATCCGGCCAGCATTGTATCCCCCAATTGCCCAGTTCCAGCAGTCAGCCAAACCAGCCACAGCATTCCAACACAACCATCACCTCCCATTGCCCTCACATTCAATTTGATGTATTGCTTCTCCTACACACTCCTCCAATGTCACTGCAACCCAGGCCTTCTCTTGAACATCTGAATGACCATTAACTCCTGGTGAGGAGCAGGTATCCCCTAAGCATGAATTTCCTCCCCACATCCTCCTACGTGCCACCCAACCCCATGCAGGTGAACCTGATAGTCACATCAGAGTGAGTCCCATGTGGAGGGGGCTGGCAGATGGTCCTGTTGGCCCATGGGAGGAATAGTTTTTACAACAATAGGCTGACAAGAGGCAGGATATTCGTGTCATAGGGGCTACTCTGTCTGACATTTCAGACTCACTACAGGAAATCCCTCGGATGACTGACAGGACGTGTCTTGGACAGGATTTGTAGAACCATCTGTGTAACAAGGTATCATGTTTAGAACATAGCTAAACACCTACAGATGTAGACGTCAATACTTCAGCATACATAATGAAAAACACAAGAAGGTGTTGAAGAAAAATATATATATTGATGAAAATAGGAAATACATAAAAAAATACTGTCCTTTGGAAAGGGAGAAAGAAGATTAATTAAAGTCTTCTGACAGAATACTCAAAGGAACTTAGAGGGAGCAGGACAAAATAAATAAAACACGTCAACAAGCGTCAGGGGATCCAATCTATGTACAAAGCGTAAAAGAAATGTCCACAGTCAAACATTGCACAGTCACTGACCATCCTCACTGTCATCCTTGTCCACAATGTTCAAATCCTCTGCACCTGTGGACTCACTCTGGCTGACCGATGCAGGACCAGATATCACACGGGAGTGGGAAACATGAGGGGTACAAGGCATATCAGGGGATATAGAGAGGGAAGTTGCACTTGGGGACACAACAACAGTGGTTTGGGTGGGTAGTTGGGGCAGCGCAGACAATATGGCTGCACCCAAGAAAGTGATGGAGAAAGTGGAACATCCGGATCTCACTCATCATCTCCTGAAAACCCTGATGCACCACAGTTCTGACATCTTTACTTGGCACCACCACTTCCAGGGATGCAGTCACAGGAGATACAACACATGGAGGGGTTTCGGTTGAAGATGAGGGATGTGGAGTGTCAGGGGCAGATGTCTCCCTCTACTGGGCAGGCACTTGGAGGGGGAGCAGTGGAAGTGTATGCAGCTGGGGGCCCCATAGGACTGGGGACTTCAAGTTAGGGAGAGGTCTATGGCAGGACAAGATGTTGTTGGGCCTGCTATGGGGACACCATTTCAATTCCAAGCTCTAGTGGGCCAGGAGGAGACACACATTCATTTTCCACGGGGTTGGAGACTGCTTTGTGTAAGGACAGACACAGCCCTATTCATTAGCAAATGTCAGTGCCTCCCACTACTCTAGACCTAGAAAACCCACCAGGGCACACCTCAGCTCCCTTTGTGTGGCTGTCTAGAATAAATTCACAAATAGCCCAACTGTCATCCTGACCCAGAAGTGTCTTCCACAGCCAAGCAGAGGCATAAAATGGTTAAGCTAGAAAATGCTCACTTTCTAAAAGTGGCATTTTCAAACTTGCAATTCAAAAACCAACTTCACAAAAAGTTATATTTTTAAAGTGCGAGTTCAGAGACCCCAAACTTCAAATCTCTGCCTGCTCCCCATATGAAATTCTACTTAAATGATAGTGCAAAGCAATCCCTATGGAAGAGATTGTCCTTGCAATAGTGAAAAACACATTTTGTATTATTTCACTATCAGGACATGTAAAACACACCAGTACATGTCCTACCTAATAGATACACTGCACTATGCCCTTGGGGCTGCCTTGGTCCTACGTTGGGGGTTAATCACATGTAGTAAAATGGAAGGTTTGGGCCTAGCAAGTAGATGCACTTGCTGTGTCGACATGGCAGCGTATATCTGCACACATAGGCACTGCAATGGCAGGCATGAGGTATGTTTGCAGGGCTACCCATGTGGGTGGCACAATCAGTGCTGTGGGCCCACTAGTAGCATTTGATTTGCAGGGCCTGGGCACACCTTGTGCACTGTACTAGAGGCTTACTAGTAAATCAGATATATCAATCAAAGATAAACCAATCACCAATACATTTTAGACAAGGAGCATATGCAATTCAGCACTGGTTTAGCAGGGGTAAGGTGCCCAGAGTCCTAAAGCCAACCAAAGCAATCCAGAAAAAAGAGAAGGAAGAAGACAAAAAGTTTGGGGATAACCTAGCAAAAGAAGCCAGATCCAACAGACCATGTAAGTACTGCAGCCATTACTCTGCTAAAGTGAAGGTGACATAAGACACCTAGAACAAGCATGCATGATACAGCATACTACACCCAAAGCCCTCACATACCAACAATAGACATTATTGTGTGTAAAACACTACAAGTCCCAGAATGCCCTAAGAAAACAGCATTCCAATTGCTCCAATGATGCATAGACCTTATAAGTATTGCAGCTGATAAAGATAAAATTTGACTAATGCATTAGTAGCATAGAAGGTAGCATATGGCGACTTGCAAACCTTCGTTTAAAAGTCTAACAGAGAAATTAAAAAAGAAATGTTAAATGTGGGCATTTAAATCATGGTGGACAGTGTGGCTCCCATTTGTACTTTGATATTACATTTAACCTGACGGCATTGTGCATTTATATTCGAGTGAATTACTGACATGAGATAATGCAAAAAGTATTTTACTAGATGAATATTAGAAGTGAAATATTAAAAGAATATGAATTAATCGTACTTATATTGAATTATTGAATTTCATTAACATGAGTTACATCTATGCAGAAAAATAAATGCTCATTTAAACTGTGTTCTAATAGTGTCTGAAATAATGTTTGCAATAAAATATTTTGCTTTGCTTATATGATTTAATTGTAAGGTGTAGGGTAGGATTTAGATGTATTAATTCTATTAGTGTGCATTTAGGTTTTCTTAGCTTGACTAGACCTCAGTTTCATTCTTGTAGCAGTAGAGAAAAATGACTTGCTTATTCTGTTCTCTCTGACCTGAATTCTTTCCCTAGGTTGCTGACGTGATATTGACCATCCTATTGTTTTGAAGGCAAAGAGCATGTTTCAGTGCTAGCTGTGTAACAATATTTGATCTAGCTGTTGAACAAGACAGGAAACACACAATTCTCATGTGAGAAATAGCTTTTTTGTGTGTCATGAGAAAGAATTCTAAAGTAACAAACACCTAGGAAAAGAAGAGAGAGGATGTAGCGCAGCGGTCAGAGCGACAACCTCAGGAGCCAGAGATCTGGATTTGATCCATGATGCCGGTGCAACATCCTATGATTCTGGGTAAACCACTTAATCGCTAGGTGGGCAGCGCCTTGAGACCCTCACAGGTGATAAGCCATGCTATATAAATCTACATTTCAAATGGTAATATTTTGTTGGAACTATATGAAATCATTGAAATGACAAGGCATTTTTGCTGAAAAAATCCAGAATAGTTGCAAACTTGATGGTGCCGTCGGCAACTATTGGACACCAAATCTTGTGCGTAAGATGAGTCCACCTGAAGGACCAATCAAGAGGATCAGGGATATTTCTAATTAGTGATAGACTTTGAAACTTTGAGTCAGTTCATCTAATACCCAGAGAGAGTTAATCTGTCCAGAATTCTGCCAAAGTTTGCCTTCTCCTGCTTTGAGTCTATTGCTGTCACCTCCTGTCTTCTCCAAGTCTTCGCATGTGCTTCCTCTTAGTCTTACTTGCCCCATTTGTTTATGCTATTCAGTACTACTATGCCCAGCTAATTCTGAACTGCTGACTTGCCCTATTTGCAGCCATGTTCTGCACTATCCTGATGATGCTGCCTACTGATGTCGGGAGAAGGTGAATGTTCATCTGATGAATTATCCTGTCTGTTGTCCCATGAGAAGAGGTCTAACTAAATGTTGTTTCTTGTTTTCTTTTCAGCTTAGACACTTACACCAGCTTATTTTTGTAGTGAGTTGCCCTAATTAGATGATTTTTCCAAATGTCTTTTGTCTTTTGTCTTACTTTTGCTTTTGCCCACACGTGATATCCTGTTTCCACACAATTAGAGATAATGATGGCCCAGCTCTGCAACTGACTGTTAAAATGGCATTTTGATGATTAGCAGGTATCACCATCATCTGCTTTGAAATCTGATATTAATGTGCATATTGTGGTTTTGCTGATTCATGTTATTCTTTTGGAGTGTTTAACAGTATTGATGTTTAGTAGACTAAATCGTTTTGGACGTTTTGGTCAGACAAAGTTTTTCATGTATGTTTATAACTTAGTTTGCACACCATGTACGTGACATTGATTTTGGGATTGTAATAAAGCTCTGAAACTACATTCGGTTTGGAGTTTAATTGGTGTTTAACCCCTAGGGTGCCCAGGACGAGCTGGTCTCGCCCTTGGCAATGGTTGCCCGGTGCCGAGGACGAGACCAGCTCGTCCTGCTATGGGCCCCCAGGGGGAGCGCTAGTCTGGCCAAGCACCCCCCTCCCCTGGGCAAAGATGGAAGGGGAATTGCTTCCCCTTCTGCCCCCGCCCCGAGACCACCCCGTGGCGTCTGATGATGTCATCAGAGGCCTTTCCCTTCGCCGATCGAAGGAGAAATGCAAAAGCATTTCTCCTCTGATCACGTGGAGGGGCAGAGAGGCATGAAAAGTCTTTCCTCTCCTTTCATGTCTCTCTGAGCATTTCTGCTGCCCGATCGCGATGTGATCGGGCAGCCGAAATGGCACTAGACACCAGGGATTTTAGTTTTTTTGTGTTTATTGAAATAAGGGGAGCGGCCCCTTGGGCAAGGGCTGCTCCCCAGGGGGAAAACATTTTCTAGGCTATTTCTGCCCCCCCGGGGGCAGATCAGCCTATTATAATTAGGCCAATCGAAACCCCTAGACACCAGGGATTTTCTTTATTTCTTTTTTTGTTTTTATTTGTATGTGGGGAGCGACCCCTTAGGCAAGGGTCGCTCTCCTGGGGGGCAAAATTAGTTCTAGGCCGTTTGGCCTATTTTTATTAGGTCAATCTTCCCCCAAGGGGGGCAGAAACCACTAGACACCAGGGATTTGTTTTTTGTCAGTTTTACATGTGAGGAGCAACCCCTAAGGCAAGGGTTGCTCCCCTGGGAGGGCAAATTTGTTTTAGGCCATTTCTGCCTCTGTTGGGGGCAGATCAGCCTATTGTAATTAGGCCGATCTGCCCCCGGGGGACAGAAACCTCTAGGCACCAGGGATTTTTTTTTTTTTTATATGTGGGGAGCGACCCCTTAGGCAAGAGTTGCTCCACTGGCAGAAAAATTATATCTTTAGGCCATTTCTGCCCCCTTTGGGGGCAGATCGGCCTATTTTTATTCGGCCACTCAGCCCCCAAGGGGGGGCAGAAACCACTAGACACCAGGAATTAATTTTTTTTGCGTCAATTTCACTCAAGGGGAGTGACCCCTCAGGCAAGGGTCATTCCCCTGGGGGGAATATTTATTTTAGGCCATTTCTGACCCCCGTGGGGGCAGTTCGGCCTATTTTTATTAGGCTGAAATGCCCCCAAGGGGGGCAGAAACTACTGGGCACCAGGGATTTTTTTTTGCGCCAAATTCACGTCAGGGGTGCGACCCCTTGGGAGGCAAATTTATTTTAGGCCATTTGTGCTCCCTTTTGGGGCAGAAACCACTTAGGCACCAGGGATTGGTGTGTGTGTATGTGTGTGGTTTGTTCGGGGGGCAGCCCCTTGGGCAAGGGTCGCTCCCAATGGGGGCACATTACTGTTGGCCATATCTGCCCCACTTGGGAGCAGATCGGCCTATTTTTGGAAGGCCCATCTGCCCCCAGGGGGGCAGACAGCCCACCATATACCAGGGAAGATTTTTTTTTCAAAATAAGAGGGTGGGTGTATGGCCGTACCCCCGCCCCAAATAAATGGGGCCAAAGTTGTTCTGCCCACCAGTGGGAGGATTGGGCAATTACCACTGATCCACACCCCGAGGGGGTGGCAGAAAGTCCACTAAATGCCAGGGAATTAAAAAAAAAAAAAATAGGTGATGGTGGCTACCAACCAGTATGGGCATGGTTATGCCCCCACCCCTTTCAGGTCCCCTCCGCATACTAAAACATCTTATCCCACGGCAAGAAAGTGGACATTTGATTTTTTGGGGTTTTGGTTTTACATTTGGGCCATGAGAGCTTGGCTAACTCTCAAAATCGTCCCACTTGGAATGTTGAGGGCTGCACTTTCTGGACTTTGGGATGCTGCCATGTAGAAAAATCAACAAGACCTAGACACATCTGAAAACAAAACATCTGGGTGAGCCCAAGGTGGTGTGCTTCACATGCAGCCCGCACCATTTTCTTACCCACAATGCCCTGCAAACCTCCAACTTTGCTGGAAATCACACATTTTTCCCCATTTTTGTGATGGAACCTTCCGGAATCTGCAGGAATCCACAAAATTCCTACCACCCAGCATTGTCTCATCTATACCGATAAAAATTCTGCTGCACTTGTCAGTCTAAAATTTTTTTTTTCAAACTGTCCTTTTGGACCCACTTTGGTTCTCCCTCAATTTCAACATGATTTTGGCTCTTCCCTGTTACAAGCACTTGGCCCACCTACACAAGTGAAGTATAATTTTTACTCTGAGACTGAGGGGAACGTTGGGTGGTAGGAAATCTGTCCCGGTGCAGTGATCCCTCACAGAAATGTGGAAAAAAGTTGATTTTTTAGCTACATTTGAGGTTTGCTGAGGATTCTGGGTAAGAAAGCATTGGGGGTCCACGCAAGTCACATCTCCCTGGACTCCCTCAGGTGTCTAGTTTTCAGAACTATCTGGGATTGGTAGGT
This sequence comes from Pleurodeles waltl, assembly GCF_031143425.1. Lineage (NCBI taxonomy): Eukaryota > Metazoa > Chordata > Amphibia > Caudata > Salamandridae > Pleurodeles > Pleurodeles waltl. The sequence continues at coordinate 164,955,972 of NC_090448.1, read as the reverse complement.
TTTCCTATATGGCTGCTGAGCCCAGGACCAAAAACGCAGGTGCCACCGCAAAAACAGGTAGTTTTGTATTTGATAATTTTGATATGTCCAGATAGTGTTTTGGGGCATTTCCTGTTGCGAGCACAAGGCCTACCCACACACATGAGGTACCATTTTTATCGGGAGACTTGGGGGAACTCTGGGTGGAAGGAAATTTGTGGCTCCTCTCATATTCCAGAACTTTCTGTCACCGAAATATGGGGAAAAACAGTTTTTTAGCCAAATTTTGAGGTTTGCAAAGGATTCTGGGTAACAGAACCTGGTGAGAGACCCACAAGTCACCCCATCTTGGATTCCCCTAGGTCTGTAGTTTTCAAAAATGCACAGGTTTGGTAGGTTTCCCTAGGTGCCGACTGAGCCAGAGGCCAAAATCTACAGGAAGGCACTTTACAAAAAACACCTCTGTTTTCTTTGGAAAATGTGATGTGTCCACGTTGTGTTTTGGGGCATTTCCTGTCGCGGGCGCTAGGCCTACCCACACAAGTGAGGTACCATTTTTATTGGGAGACTTGGGGGAACATAGAATAGCAAAACAAGTGTTATTACCCCTTGTCTTTCTCTACATTTTTTCCTTCCAAATATAAGACAGTGTGTAAAAAAGACGTCTAATTGAGAAATGCCCTGTAATTCACATGCTATTATGGGGACCCCGGAATTCAGAGATGTGCAAAGAACCACTACTCCTCAACACCTTATCTTGTGCCCATTTTCAGAAATACAAAGGTTTTCTTGATACGTATTTTTCACTCTTTATATTTCAGCAAATGAATTGCTGTATAACCGGTATAGAATGAAAACCGACTGCAAGGTGCAGCTCATTTATTGGCTCTGGGTACCTAGGGTTCTTGATGAACCTACAACCCTTATATATCCCCACAACCAGGAGAGTCCAGCAGATGTAGCGGCATATTGCTTTGAAAAATCTGAAATCGCAGGAAAAAGTTCCAGAGTAAAACGTAGAGTGTTTTTGTCACCTCCATTTGAATATTTTTTTTATTTCAGTTGTTATTTTCTGTAGGAAACCCTTGTAGGATCTACACAAATTACCCATTGCTGAATTCAGAATTTTGTCTACTTTACAGAAATGTTTAGGTTTCTGGGTTCCAGCATTGGTTTCACACCCATTTCTGTCACTGACTGGAAGGAGGCTGCAAGCACAACATTTTTTAAAAATGGAGTATGTCCCAGTAAAATGCCACAATTGTGTTGAAAAATTGGGTTTTCTGATTCAAGTCTGCCTGTTCCTTAAAACTGGGAAACTGGTTTTATCACTACAAGCCCTTTGTTGATGCAATTTTCAGGGAAAAAACCACAGGCCTTCTTCTGCAGCCCTTTTTTCCCAATATTTTGGCTAATTTCATGGTCCCGCAAAGTCTGGGTACCTCTAGAATCCCTAGGATGTTGGAAAAAAAGGACGCAAATTTGGAATGGGTAGCTCATGTAGACAAAAAGTTATGAGGGCCTAAGTGCACCCTTCCCCAAATAGCCAGAAAAAGGCCTGGCACCTGGGGGGGAAAAGGCCTGGCAGCAAAGGGGTTAAAATATTTGTGGTGTTCAGAATTGTTTATGCTTTTATGTTATAGATTTGTGATTGAATGAGTCTGACTATTGCACTCTTTGCCAAGTCCAAAGACATAGTCAACCTCTAGTGGTGGGAATAGTGATGGTGTGGCACCAGCACACTTGTGATTTATGAGCCAGAGGCGGGAAGAAGACATCCGCGAGCACGTCAACACAACCATTACTCTCATAAGATAAAGGGTGACAAAAGACCATGATGGTACATCTCTCTCATCACTCAAATCATCTTCAAGTCACATAATGCAGGTCATGCACTTACCAGATCTCTGCTGCTCAAGCTCCTTCAGCTGAGCATGCAGAGTCGGCCATGATATCTTCAGGGCCCAGACGAAAACTCTGTGAGTGGGGCTGGGAGGACATGCCCATGATGTCCTGGGCCTTCATTCGGACTCAGCGTTGTTGGTTGTCCCCGTGCTTACAACATATCTTGCCCTTCCTCTGATACATACCCAATGCATTGCAGCACACAGCAATATCTTGCTAGATACTGCATTACTCTGTTGGTCATCAGTGTCCCTGTAAAGCTGAGAGCAGATATCAAACACCACTTCATCTGTCCTCCCATAGACCAACGTCTATATACTCCAGGATCTCAATCTGTCTTTTCCATCATACTCCACCTGGATTAGCACTTGCCACAACACCCGTAAGCGGCACAAAATTGGGGCAGGTAGTATTTGTAGGGGATCATCAGATTGTACAGGCCTGTATTCACACCAAGGTAACAGCCCCACGCCCAGAGGTAAGCAACAACAGGAGAGAACCCCAGGTCCCTTGGAGGCACCCTAAGGCATCAACCCAGACAATGATGGAGTTGTAAATACCAACACTACTGGATCGTGGGTAGTTGAAACTCATCCTGGAGGGCTGCAAAGGGCTTGAGGAAGCCATCAGAAAGTAACTGGATGAGCATTTCAATGCCCACCTGACTCCATTCAAGGCAGTTGGGCAGGGGACCCCCTGTATGGATGCCAATATTCTGCCACAGGGGGACTTCAGCGTGCAACCAATGGTCGACTGAAAACAGGACATGCGCTAGCCGGCAGTTGATGACCACTGTACAGAGCATGAGGTTAGCAGAGCATGCCTTGTGGCACTGTACTCATAAAGCAAGAAAAGGGAGGGTCCAAGTATTCGAGAGCCTCTATTCTATCAGAACCCATGAGGGGGGTTCATCACTTCCCCTTGCAAATGCGTGAGTTGCGCCAGGTAGAGCGCCTAAGCACAGTGTTCCACTGAGGGAAGTCCCAGCCCACCATACTTCCTATGGGCAACCATTTTGGAGCTCTCCAGCTGCACAGTGCCTCAGATGAAGCCCTTGATGAGGCTATCCATGGAGCGAAGGAGGGAGATTGGTATCTGAAAGGGCATCATATCCACAATTTATGTAAACCTAGGGAGATTAACCATTTTAACCTCCTGGACACGCCCCCAAAGTTAGAGATTGAAGTACTTCCATTTAGCAAATCTGTCCAAGTCCCCTCTAGCAGGGGCTCAAGATTGTCCATTGTCACATGTTACAACCTTCTGTTGACAAGAATCCCCAGATAGTTCAGGTGGGATGGCGCCCAGTGGAATTGGTAGCCTCAGACTACAGCTGCTGTCATAGAGGAAGAGAGGGGGAGGGCCTCACTCTTCGCCCAGTTGATTCTGTAGCCTGCTACCTGTGCAAAATCTTATATGAGGGTAAAAAGAGTTGAATGAGATTAAGGGAGATCCAGAAGTGTGAGCAGAATATGATCTGTATAAAGGAGGATAGAGGAGTGCCTCCTTGGTTTGGTGATGCCCATGATCCCTGATGATTGATTTGCATCTGTAGCTAAGGGCTTCAAGGCCAGCAGGAAGAGGAGGAAGGAGAGAGGGCAACCATGACATGTCCCATGCCTGGTCTAGAAAGGAACGGATAGGAACTCCCCACAATACAACCTCATCGAGGGGTTGTGGTACAACAACTGGACCCTGGAAACAAAGTTATCGCCCAAAGCAAGCCAGCATAGCAGTGCAAAGAAATATTCACACTCTATATGGTCAAACGCATTCTCGGCATCGAGGAAGAGTACCAGTGTTTCATCTGGTATGTCCTTCGCCAGCCAGAGGATGTGAGGATAAGTGGTTGCAGCAGAACCAGCCAGGAACAAAGCCAACCTGGGTGGGGTGCATCAGACTGAGTACGACTTTCTTGAGCCAAGCAGCCAGGACACCTGCCAGGATCTTAATATACCCATTCAGGAGAAAGGTGGGTCAGTAGCTGTCACAGGATAGCGGGTACTTGCTTGGCTTGGGGAGCACTATGATGAGGGCGTTATTGGAAATTGGGTCAAGGCTGTCCAGCTCCCCTCCCTAGGCATAGGCCACCACAAGGGACTCCACCACATCTACAGAGGACCATTTGAAAAACTCAGTGGGGAAGCAACTCTCCCTGGGAGCCTTACTGGAAGTAGCAGTGGAGATGACTTACGCAATCTTCTCCTTGGCGATTGGTCCTAAAGACAGGGCTCTGCTGTCTTCGTTCAGCCGAGGTACGGACCGTATCCAGGAAGCGGTGGTTGCACAGTACACCGGACACCATCTCTGATGCATAGAATCGGCCAGAGTACTCTGCAAAGGCATCTGCAAAACCCTTGGTGGTATGTGAGGAGGCAAACTGTGAGGTCCCTGATGGCTGGGACAGTGGAGGCTGTCTTGCATTGCCGGAAATGGGCCACAAGCAGCTGGTCAGCCTTCTTGCCCCGCTTGTAATGTCAATAGCAAAGTTTGTAGAGGGCATGTCACATCTAAGAAGAATTTGAGGTCCAGTTTAGCTGTCTCTCACCTCCTGGAGGTATGATCCATGGGATGGGAGGTGGAGAGTTGAATCAGGTCATGGATAGACACCTCTAGAGAGGCCTGCTGCTCCGCCATGCATCTGTTATCAAGGGCCGCATCCAGCATGAGCTTCCCCCTGATGGTGGCCTTTGCCCCCTCCCCCAAAATCTAGGCAGACACCACCAAACCCCTATTCTCAATAAGATACGTCATGAAATGAGACCGAAGAAGCTGTGTCTAGCCAGGCATCTGATAATATTTGCAACAGGTGGGTGTAGGTCTTATCAGCCAGGTGGTGGAGGCGCCAATCATCCTGCACACAATGGTCTTCTCGAAGATGGCAAAGGAGAACCCTATCTGGGTTTGCCGTCCTTTCAAATATACAAGTGCTGACTATGACAGGGTCAAGAGCAACATTCAATTTCCCCCTCCCCAGTAACAGGGGTGTGGAACACATCACTTTGAGGATGAGGGGATGTGAGGAAAGTCATCTTGGTCCTAACCAGGGCATAGATGGATCCCACACACAAGACCTGGTCAATTATGTTGAGGCGGGCACAGACATACCTCTCCTATGGATGAATCCATGTCTTGATAATGGAACAGGGGAGCGACCGGCGCAGCAGGACGGCTCCCCGGCACTTGTGTAGCAGAGGCGCAACCCCAGGGAGTGGCTGGGAGGTGCAGATGCAATTGAATACACTCCCCACCCAATTTTGCTTGAGCGTATCAAACACGGCGCTTGTAAGGTGCGTCTCTAGCAATAAAGCTATATCAGCCCTCTTCGCTTCAGGTATGCCAGGAACTTTTTCCTCTTAATGTAGTGAGTGAGGCCGTGGGTATTCTAGGACAGGGCAGTCAAGGGCACTGACACCATGGATAATGGACTGTGTTTGCGTGAGGGACGTGAAAATGGAGAAGGAAGGGATGGGATGGGGGCATAGTCTGCAGGTGAGGGAAACCAGGTAAGGTCACACGGGGTGGGGCCAGGGGTAGGATGGGGGAAAGTGGCAGGCAGAGAGCAGTCTGGTGGCCGTATGTGAGGGATGAGGAGGGGGGAGGAGAATGAAATGGGTAGGGGAGAAGGGGTGGAATCGAGAGAGAGAAGAAAAGAAAAGCTAGGTACCCATCTCATGAGGAATGGGGAAAAGAACTCTTTAGTCTGTGGAGCTGAAACCTACCCACCACCCGAGTTCCCAGAGACCAGGCCGGACTGGTGAAATAGGAAAAAGAAGAGGGGACCATATGCACTCCTGGGATGGGGGTGGCATGTAATCAGGAGAAAACCGGGGAATAGAAGGACCCATGCTGCCAAGCCATTCTGGACCAGAGTGTCACTGCCTTGGCGATGGGTGGGCACCCTATTTGTGCAACTGAACCAGCAGGCATAAACCCTGTGAGCATATAGACCCCTGGTTCAGAGGATTAGGACACATGGTTGCCCTGGGCTGCCACATTAAGTGACTGGTGGGGGGGAGAAAGCATGGGAAGAGAGGGGGCCCCCACAGTATATAATTCAACCCCTACCCACTTACTATGGCAGTAGAAATAAGAGGAGCAAACAAGAACCCCGCAACCCCCAGTGGAAAATTAGTAGCCGCAGAGCAGTCAAAAAACAAACCAGCAATAATAACAATAAACAGAAAACATTCAACAGTTTTTTGTGTAGGCCAGTACCATCAGTAGAGTCACCGACCAAAAGCTGTGACAAGGGAAAACAAGAAACACCTCAGAGCACTAATCCAGTCGGCAGCCCAGCCGTCCTCCTCATCAGGGACAGAGATCTTCAGTGGCTAGAAGGACTTGTCCCTGCCCATCTCCTGCATATGTTCAGTCACCGTCCTGATAGGTCTGTCCTTTCCACTGCAGGAGTGGAGAGGGACAAGCTCAGTGGGATCGTGGGATCTCATGGTGGAACTGATCCCCTTTGGAGGCAGAAGGTGGTGCTGTATCCATGTCAGAGTTCTGCAAAGAGTCAAATAAGGCCTTGAAATTCTCCAATTCCAGGTAGTCTTTTGACCTGCCATCCATGGTGATCCACATACGCACCAGTTCCAGCAGTCCATATTTATTCTCCCGCTGGGCTGGGTGGAGGGCCAGGGGAGGGGACCAGGAAAGCATAGCCTTGTTGTTTGTCTTCCTTAGAGAAGTCCCCCTCAATGTGTATCTTGTGGTCCTTCTAGTCATAGGGGCCATGGAAGCAGGCCATGGTCAGAATCTACTGGACTTGAGCGTCGCGCTAAAGCAAGCGATGAGTGGGTGAGTCTTAGAAATGGGGTCTTTGGTTGGCAGTCAGGTTACCCCCTGTCCAAGCAAGGACCCTCTCTCTAGCCATTGTCCAATGTGGTGTTGTTTTGTATATGTGTGTGTATTTTGAATGCAGAGGTATGTACCGCCAATGGTTTACCGCGGTTGAATGCCACAGCGGTGATTCGTGGGTCATAATATTGTAGGTGTAGTTCTGTTGGCGTAATAGTGTGGGTTTTGGTACCGCCAGTTTATCACTGACTGTTGGGCTGGCGGACATGTGTGTGTGTCTGTATAGTGACGGATTGCTATGTGTGGGTCATAATATGGGTAGCGGTATACCCACGCGGTAGCAGTATGTTGGCGGCAGTCAGAATGGCGGTAAGCAGGACTTACCGCCAATGTCATAATGAGGGCCATAGTGTCCTGATTGATTGACTTGTATCAGTCTACATTCAGATAACTTCATTTTATTTACTTTTAAGGACTCTATGGGTGCATGTGCTTTCTTGTTCTTGCCCACTAGTGCTGTTTTCTTTCCACTCTGCTTACCCCCTTGCTCTCTCTGTTACTTTTCATGCCCTCTCCTCAGTTTATCAATAGCTTCCTGGACCCTTCCATGTCTCCCTCATTTTTTAAAAATATTGCCCATCACTCAAACTTGGTCATTGCTCACCGCACCTTCCTTTCTCTTCACTCCCTATGTCTGCCACTCTTCCACTTCATTTTCATTTTTTACAACTTTTTTTGTGACTGACAGCTGGCAGAAGGCTTCTGTGTCTATCTTCCCTCACTGTACACTTGGAGAATCTTTCCTCCAGAGATTGCTGAAGCTCTGGTGACATTTCATTGAGTGCCAGCGAGAGAGCATAGTTGAAATATTACATATTAGATGTGAAATGCTTATAATTAACAACGCTGTATTAATAAAATATTATTCATTGAAATGTATTTTAAAAGCGAAGACTTATTGTATGCATATACTAAGGTCGACTATAAGAAATGATTGCTTGCATTATGATTAATTAAATACATTAACATTTACTAAGATTGCATTTATTAGAACCCATAAGCCTTAAGTTAGCGTGAGTCAAAGAATTGGCTGTGTAGCTCTCATATTAAAGCATATTTTCCTGTTTCTCCAGTGTGCTGACTCGCAAAAGGCCATGACCCAGCATGTGTTCTTTCTTTGTTTTATGTAACAAGTCATGCACCGTTCCCATCCGCTTGCTAGATGCTTTAGTATAAGTTTTATACGTTTTCGCAACATTTACTGAAACATTCAAGGACATTCGACCACGGAAAAGAGAACTTTTGACCCGAAGAATGTGCCAGAGAATGAAGTAACCCCGGATGTGCCACCTATGAGAAACGTCAACTATGAAGACCAATAAAAGTGTTATGGATTATCATGAAATGACAAATACATTACTTAATGTATAATTTGATAGGTTAAAGATAGTGGGGTGTAGCGACTATCCAATAGAATTTTGGGGGAAGGTATTGCGAAAAGGGGATAAAAACCCATGACACAGAAGACTCGAAAGAACTAGGTAGGGAATGATATTGATTGCATCCAGAAACTCTGTCACTCTGTCTGGTGACTTGAGACTTAATAAACCATCCTCACCCTTTAGCTTGCCCAATTACACTTTTCTTCCTTATGAGGGAAGTGCCCCCTGCCCTTAGACTAGATAGACTGACGACGATCCAACTGATGTCCTGAAGACGAAGTCTGATCCTGTATGCTGACTCATTCCGAGGAGGGTAATTATGACAGTTGCTCTCGTAATTAATTAATTTGCTTTTCCTTTCTAGGTACCAACTGCTGTAATTTTGGTTAGAGACCTTAGTTAGATGTTTTCCAAATTGGTGTTCTGAAATTGTTTTGCATGAAGTCCAACATGCTAATGCTAATTAGTGGATAGGTTAGGGTTCACCTTGACTGACGCAACGAACGTGACTGATATTGTGCTATGCTGAACTGAGACGTATATGCTGTTTATGTACTTTGATTTATGTATATCATATATTAGTGTTTTAATGTTTGTCATCTTCGCATTGTCAAAATCTTCTCACAGTTGCCATATCGTGACTATGCTCTTTTGCTTCTTGGTTTTGAGATTAATTCATTTGCTATTAGATTGTAATCAATAGGGAATAACATTCACAAAATATCAATAAAGGTGTGGTTATTCATGACTGAAAGGTCATGGTTGCGCCAACGGTTTAACTAATGTCTAAAGTGAAATATATTGTGGTGATATATGTTGAAGACATTATTGATATATTGCTTGACATATTGATCAGTTACCTCATCTTACGGTGTCTCACCACTGGGTCAAAAGATTCATCGGCCTAAAACGAGACCTAATGTGTATAAATTAACATAGAAGGACGCGTTACCAGTTCTGGTAGCAGAGCGACCGTTATGCCCTTTGGGGCCCTAAGACGGAGATTCATTGGTTAATTTGTTTTTCTGTGATGATGCAATTCGGAGGTATGATGGGTTTCTAAGCTCACCATGGCTTTCCTGGGATCTCGGAGCCTGCCTAAATGAGTTGGGAATGTTCTCGGCGCCATAGTGTGCGTGGTTAGGGTCTTCGCGCTTGCCTAAGCTTATGCATTTGCAGGTGATTGTGAAAATCTGTGTGAATTTAGGCCAAATTAAGTGTCCTTTAGCAGGAATAGGCATACTCCACAGTATGAGAGTAGGGAAGTCGGCTTACTTCATGTGAATGTAGCGCTTGTTGCTCAAAATTATCCACGTGGTTGGTTGTTGTGTACGGACCTGTCGAGGTCTAAGACTCCGGAGTATGAAGATAAATGTGGTCTTTGTTGTAATCTGTGCGGTTAATAGGTCAATCGGGCGTGGTTGACAAGCCGAGTTTGAGTTATAATGTGTGTATGAAACCTTCGATGGAGATTTGACGAATTCTAAAGTGCACTAGAAGGAGTCATTGACAAGTCGAGAGTAGAATTTGCGGGCTGAATTCTGCTTGCGTATGCGGGAACTGATAAGGAGAGAGTAGCGGCTGAGGCTTCAAGTGAAATCTCTGTAAAGTTCTGAAGCGAATGTGTTACCCTTCCCGTAGTAAACCAACAGATTTGTGTTGTTATTTTAAGGTGCTCGCAATGATTTGCATTAGTTTGTATCATTGTAAGGGTCAGAGAAGAGTGGACAAGCCGCAAGACTTTGTCAGCTACAGTGTGTGTGAGTGTGACGTCAGTGGTGTCGCGCATGGATTGGCTGCCATCCATGAGAGGCAATAGGTTGAGAAAGGCGGGTGAAGAGTGTCCTGGGAATTAAGCAATTTCTGATTAAATACGAAATAAGGGAAGATTCAAGAGCGCTCTGAAGGGAGATGTATATATCGTTGCAACCGATGGGGAACCTACACCACCTGTGGGTACACCAGCTTATACGGTTATGGAAGAAAAAGGTGTCGCGCCTTGTTTATGGATGAAACAGTGGCGCAAATTAACAGAGAAAGAAGGGTGCTTAGCGTTCCCAGAACATGGGATGTTTAATCCAAAGGTACTAGAAAATCTGAGGTGGATGTTAAGTACGCAGAAACCACCTCCGAGACCGGCACAATATGAGGCTTTGGTAATCTGGGACTTGATGGCTCTTAAACATAGACAAGAAAGGTTTCAGAGAAGGCTGAAAAGGGCAGAGAAATCCTATGCAGAGGCTAGATGGGACAATGAGAGCAAAATGTGGAGACGGGGAATTGTAGACGGGTTAAAGTTGTTCCCAGCAATAACACAGGGAGAGGAGACGCAGGGGAAGAAAGCCTCTTGTAAAACCAGCAAAGACTCAGACAAATCTAAAGAAAATAAAAGATCTTGGGAAGAGGACGATGATTCAGACGGTGAAGAATTCATGGATAGACTGTTACATGATCGTCCGCCACCGTATGCGGTGAGCAACAGCGCTCCAAGCACTAGCTTAGATCCTGGGAACCAGATGCAGGAAAAGGGAGTTACTGATACGGTACAGACTAGCGATACAGCTTTGATACAGAATGGTGTCAGTGTACCCACTGCACCCGACATGCCGATACAGTTACAACCTCCACCACAGATAAAGAGAATCTATCCTGATGTCCCGGTGCTTGAAACTACCACGAATTTGATAGTACCACCAGACCCAATATACACAAAGCCACAGTTAATACAGATTGAATCGACCCTGAAATTAATGTCCCAACCACCACAGTTGATACCAGGGTATAACCCTGTAGCAGGACCACCGTTAGTACCCGTTCCGGGTACATTGGAACAGACTTATGGTGACGAAGCTCCAAGAAGTCTGGGTCCAGGTCAGACACCTGCTGCTATATCATTACCTATTACTGTTGGTCCCCCGTACCATTGTATGCACAAGGTAAAGCAGGGGTGTGTGATCAGGGAGTGATGACTCAAGAAGCGATAAGAAGAGGGCATATGGGAACTCCACAGATAATGGCCCCCGGAGACCAAGCAAATGAGCCACTGAGATCCTTTATGGACCTTAGTCCAGTGGGGGCACCTCTCGAAGCAATGCGTCAAGCAGGTTTGGGAGTTCTAACTCCCCAAACCATGAGTACGAATACTTCACACTCTCCAATGATACATGCAGGGAACATTTCACTGCAGGGTTTTACAGTACAGCAGTTAAACGAATGGTTAGAGAAAACCTATACTTCGCAAAAGACTACAGTGACCACAGTTGAACCCGAGAAAGAGAAACAAGACGAATACCTGAACCTTGCACGACTAGGGGCAGAAGCTGCCGAGTTAGTGGAAGGGACAATGGGAGTAAATAGATTGGAATCATACACAGAAGCAGAATTAAGATACCTGTGTCCCAAAATTACCAAGGAAGTAGGTAAAGTACATCAGAGATTGGCAAACTTAGCAGATAAATACAATATCGATATCGGAAACACTAAACATTTGAAAAGGAGTTACAGATTAGATTTTGATTCAAAAGATTTTGAACACATATGATCTGCAGGCATGAAAGCACATTTGAGAGAATTGCTGCAAAGTGCACAAATTTGGGGTGCTTTAGAAAAGTGGGAAGGCAGATGGGCAAAGAAAAGAGATAAGGGAAAGAGTGATAGTCCAGGGTCTAATCACGCTAGGACCTCACCTGATTTGGATTCAATAAAAATATTACCTATGAGAGAGACAGCTGGTGGTGTTTTAGTACATGTGCCATGGACTAGAGGAGACATTCTATCTTTTACCAACGATTACCCTAGACTGGGAGAGAAGCCGATCGAATGGTATCAACAAACGGACAGGTTTGTGAAACTCGCAAAGTGTCTTTGGGAAGACTTGAATACTTTGTTTGAGATCATTGTTCCGCCTGATTTGTGGCTCGAGTGCAAGAGAGGAGTAGATTGGCGGACGAAGGAACCGGCGAGAGATAAGGTGACCGGAGCACCCTCAGAAGAGGTGATGAAATATTATCATAAATTGATTGAGTTTTTAAAACAAAAGGTGTCGCCGAAGGTGACTGATTGGCAGAAAATTGATCGGACCTCTCAAGAGGTTAAAGAGTCAATTCATGCTTATTACGAGAGATTGTTGAAAGCATTTAAGCATTACAGTGGTACTGAGACAATTGAACCAAAAGACATGAATCACCTTGTGTTTAGATTCGTCGAAGGCTTGAGACCAGAAGTTAGTCAAATGATTAAGAATCATTTGATTTGTTGGCAAGCTAAACCGATTGATGAGGTATTGCAGTATGCAAAGTACTGTAGTGATGAGATCGAATTGAAGCAGAAAAAGTTGAAGGAAAAAGTGATGGTGATGCAGATAAGGGCTGCACAGGCTGGAATACAGGGAAATGGAGTTCAGCAGATGATACAACAACAACCGCAAATGAATGGTGTGTTTCAGGCACAACCAAGAGGCAGAGGTCGAGGGTTTGTGAACCGCGGTTCGGATATGAATAATGTTGTTGTCCAAAATGATGTTCAAGGGGTGAAAAAGATGTCACCATGTCACGCGTGCGGGGGCGTAGGGCACTGGAAACAAGAATGTCCGAATATGGTGCAGGATGGTGCAGTTCAGCAGAGCACTAATGTTGGTGCATTACATAAATTCACGAGGTACAAAAATGAGACATCAAAACCCGAATTTTCAGAACAATTTGGTACAAATGAAAGGGGTACAGCCCATGCAGCAGATGCAAATGCCACGTTTTCGGTCAATACAAGTGCAACCAGTGCAACAGCAGATTCCCATGGTGCCTAGACAGCAAATGCAATTACCAATGGCTCCGATGGGACAGCAACAGGTGATGCTTCCTCAGCAGGTCACAGGTCAGGTAACAAATCAAAATAACACTGTACAACAGTTTCCATTATGAGGTGAAAATGTCATGAATGAGGACTGGTCAGATGATAGCTCAGACAGTGAAGAGTGCAGGCTTGCAGCATCCCTAGAGGTGGATCAGAGAGGCCCATATGTAGAGGGAAAGGTGATGGGCTATAAGGTTTCATTTTTGGTTGACACAGGAGCTACACGCTCTACAGTTCAAAGTGCAGAAGTCCCAAGATTACCTGTCTCAGGGCGTACTATATGAGTGGTTGGAGTAGCAAATCAGTACCTGACTAACCCGATTACAGATCCAGTACAAGTTGAAATTGGCAACTTCCAAGGGCTTCATAGATTTGTAGTATGTGATTCAAGTCCAGTATCCCTATTGGGAAGGGACTTACTCTGTAAGACAAAATGTTCAATTACCTGTTCCAACGATGGAATTGAAGTACAGACAAACAACGACGATGAGGGAGATGAAGGTCAATTTATAGAGGAAGAAGCAGGAACAAATGAAGACTACCCTTTGATTACTTTATTCCCAATGCATACTTTGATCGACTTACCTGTCGAATTGCAGGGGACAGTAACAGAAAAGGTGTGGGATTTGACCGGGAAAGAAGTAGGATTGATAAAAGGAGTAGAACCAGTCAAAGTTCAGATAAAGCCGAATGCAGTGTTCCCACAGGTGTCACAATATCACATGACCCAAGACGTCCTCATTGAGGTGTCACAAATAATTGCAGATTTTCTCAGACAGGGAGTCCTAAAAGAAGTCTTGAGCAGTCCGTGTAACTCTCCCATAATGGGTTTAAAGAAACTCTGTGGGAAAGTTTGAATTGTGCAAGATTTGCAAAAAATAAATGAAATTATGATAAAATGCTGCCCTGTGGTACCTAATCCAGCAGTAATAATGTTCCAGGTTCCCTGTGATGCTGAATGGTTTACCGTGGTAGACCTATCACAAGCCTTCTTTTCGATACCTCTTCATGAGGACAGCCAATTTTTGTTCAGTTTCAAATTCTTGGATAAGGTGTACAGTTGGTGCAGAATTCCTCAGGGGTTTTCAGAGTCACCATCCATCTTTAATCAGATATTGAAGAAGGATTTGGAACCTCTTGTGCTGCCTTTTAATTCAACTCTTGTGCAGTACATCGATAATTTGCTAATTGCATCCAAGACAAGAGACAGTTGTAAATACGACACCATTGCATTACTGAATCATCTGGGAAAGAATGGACACAAAGTGTCACCCAGAAAGTTACAATATTGTCAGAAAGAAGTAAAATACTTAGGACATTTGATTGAGAAAGGGTCCAGAAGAATATCAAAAGAAAGAATAACAGCGGTTTTGCAAATGAATCCCCCAACAACAAAAAGAGATGTCAGGATGTTTTTGGGAATGGGGGGTTACTGTCGTCAGTGGATACCCAACTTCTCAATCATCTCAAAGCCGTTAATAAAATTGACAGGAAAGGAAGTCAAAGATGAACCATATACTATAACTCTGTCAAAAGAAGAGCGTGAGTGATTCGTAGAATTAAAAGAATGCATGTGCAGGGCACCAGCATTGGGAATGCCAGACTACGAAAAACCTTTTCTGTTGTTTTGTCATGAACGTGATGCTTGTTCTTTGTCTGTCTTAACACAGGTCCACGGAGATGCAAATCGCCCTATAGCATATTTTTCAGCTACCTTGGACCCTGTCGCAGCAGCCTTACCGGGTTGTTTGCGTGCAGTCGCAGCAGTTGGTCAGAGCTTTTCACAATGTGAAGGCATAGTTATGGGATACCCTCTGACAGTAATGGTTCCACATCCAGTTGAAATTCTGTTGACACGAACTAAGACTCAACACATGACAAATGCACGACTCACTAGGTATGAGACGATCATACTGGGTTCACCGAATGTCACTCTTAAGAGATGCACTGTACTGAACCCGGCAACTTTACTTCCTAATGAAAATACTGAAATCAAAGATGGGGAAGAATTTGAACATGATTGTCTTGAGGTGACTGAACTCTGTACCAAACCTCGCCCAGACATACAGGATACCCAGTTAAAAGAGAATGACTGCATTATGTTTGTTGATGGGTCCTGTCTAAGAGATTAAGCAGGGACATTGAGAGCCGGTTGCGCGGTATGTACCATAACTGGCATTGTCGAAGCCTCCTGGCTTGAGAAAGTGTTCTCTGCACAAGTGGCAGAATTAATCGCCCTTACTAAGGCATGCCACGCAGCTGTAAGTTTGAAAGTCACCATCTATACTGATAGCAGATACGGATTCGGAATTGTGCATGATTTTGGCCAACTTTGGTCCCAGAGAGGTTTTATGACCTCCTCTGGTTCTCCTGTGAAAAACGGTGAACAAATAAGAGACTCGTTGCATGCGATTCAGTTACCTCGAGAAATTGCCGTGGTAAAGTGCAGTGCTCACATCAGGTCACAAGATTTTGTGTCTATGGGAAATGGTTATGCAGATCAAGTCGCAAGATTTTGTGCATTAAACTGTGTATCGTTTAAGGAACAATGGGAATTGTTACCACAATCTGAAAATGACACATGTTTAAATATGGCATTACGAGTGGTTGACACCTTAGATGAACTAAAAACATTACAAGGTCGTGCGAGCAAAGAGGAGAAACGCTCTTGGCAAAGAATACAATGTGTACAAAGAGCTGATGACTTATGGGTTTCAGAAGAGGGAAAATTGGTCTTGCCAAATAGTCTTTTATCACAGTTTGCCCGGCTCTATCATGGGCAGGCACATCTAGGAAGGGATGCCATGATCAGGTCCTTTAAGATTGATTGGTTCAATCCAAAATTCAGACATGCCGCAGAAATCACTTGTCACAGATGCGTCATCTGTCAACAGATAAATGCTGGAAAAGGAACCGTGGTAACTTTGAGCCACATTGGGAGAGCTGGAGGTCCATTTAACAAAATGCAAATGGATTTTATCGAAATGCCTGTTTGTGGAGGATTGAAGTACTTGTTGGTGATTGTGTGTGTTTTCAGTCATTGGATCGAGGCATATCCCACACGTAGGAATGACAGTCTTACAGTTGCAAAACTACTACTCAGGGAACTGATACCAAGATTCGGGTTTCCGGTTTCTATAGAATCAGATAGGGGAAGACACTTTGACAATGAGGTGATTAAACTCCTGTGTGCCGCACTCAACATTGAACAAAAGCTGCATTGTAGCTATCGACCTGAAGCATCAGGACTAGTTGAGCAGATGAATGGTACTTTAAAATCAAGGATGGCAAAAATGTGTGCAGCAACAAATATGAAGTGGCCAGATGCCTTACCTCTAGTGCTGATGTCAATGAGAAACACACCAGACAAGAAAACAGGACTGTCCCCCCATGAAATCCTCATGGGCAGAGCTATGGGATTACCAGCAGTACCTGCAAATGCACTAGTGAATATTACAGATGATATGGTGTTGGATTACTGCAAAGGTTTGGCTGACGTGATTCGCTCTTTTTCTCACCAGGTGGAAGCTAACACGTTACCACTGATTGGCGATCCAGGTCACTCTCTGCAAGCTGGTGATTGGGTGGTTGTCAAGAAGCACGTGAGAAAATCGTGTCTAGAACCACGCTGGAAAGGACCGTATCAAGTAATATTGACGACCACCACTGCTGTGAAGTGTGCCGGGGTACCCAACTGGATACATGCCAGTCATACCAAAAAGGTAACGTGTCCTGTTGAAGAGGAACTTGAAGTTTCCGGTGCAGCAACTTCAGGAAGAGAAGTCTCAGAGAACAGTCAAGAAGGAACTGAGACTATTGGAGAGCCCACTGAGAACAGCATTGTCCCTCAAACAGTCAATGAGTTTGAGAGAGATGACAGAGTGCCTATCTCAGTAGAGGCGCCAGGAGAACTAAGTCAAGGTGAGGTTCTCCCAGAAGTAGACAAATACGGGTTAGAATCTGAACCCAAAACTGAACCAGAGGAAGAAAGAGAAGGAGAAACTATAGATACGAATCAAAGCGTGTCAGAGTATCCTGAACCTGTTGCAGGTCCGTCAAGAGGATACACCATATCACAAGAGGAGGGCGCTGTCCAGCGTCCTCAAGGAAAACATCGAACCAAGACACATAGAGGTGACAATTGGCCAGACGAGCAACATCCCAAGATATGGGAAGTATCAAATGACACAAAAATAGAAGAGAGTGATACCTCACAAGCAAACGATTTGAGTGAAGGAGAACAACAAGGTGAACGAAGATTAAAAAGAAAAAGAATCGTGAACAGAAGATATACAGGTCCTGAATGGGCGTATGCTACAACCTCCGAATGGCAACAAGAATTCCTAGCATTTTGTTTTGATCGAGAAGTACCAGGTCAATACTACGGTACCTGAAAAGGAATTCAAAGAAAAATCTGGCTAAAATTAAATTCCAAAAGACTGAAAAGAAAGATACTTTAGAAACTACCCGAAGTGACACTAGAAAACCGAATTTTACTTTTAGAAACCTGAATACGGCAAGCTGCTAACCTGATTTGACAAAAGGGGGTCCTGGAGTAAGAGAAGACGCTGTAAAATACCGCAGAGGTTGATTCTCAAGTTGATTGTCGATCTGCTATTCTGATTCGATACAAACATGGCTTGTAATAGAAATAGTAACAAGAGAAGTAAGGTGTGTGGTTGGTTAGGGCTTATAATAGGTGTTGTGTGCGCAGTGATGATTGTAGGAGTGATTGTGGGAATGCCGTGGAAAGAGAAAGAAACTAATAATGCAACTTCAAAACCTGAGACTACTACTAAGCTAACACCATGGGAGAGATTTGAGCAAGATGCAAGACATATGCATGAGGGAACTAATGCAAAAGGGGAACTTTCTACAAATGTGTTCTATCGCTTACTAAACGAATAAGTGGAAACCATGGATGCGAAAGACTGTTATGTATGTACTAAAATTCCTTCGTCTTTACAGGAGGGAGTTACCTATCATAGCCTCCCTCTCACTTATGGAATTAGTTGTAGTTTGCTTCTACCAAGATTCTATAATCAAGAGCATGTGCAATACTTTTATTCAAACTTGGATGTTGTGTTTTCTTTTGTGCCTGTGATTGAATTTTTTAATGAATTAGCTAAACAGCATGATATAAAAATAGTTAGAGGATTCTTTGAGCCAACACTTACATTTGGGACTGCTTATGCACATCGCAATAATTTGACTTGCTTATTGTCACCTGTAGAGAAAAGTTTTTTA
The DNA here is from genome assembly GCF_031143425.1 of Pleurodeles waltl. Lineage (NCBI taxonomy): Eukaryota > Metazoa > Chordata > Amphibia > Caudata > Salamandridae > Pleurodeles > Pleurodeles waltl. The sequence continues at coordinate 164,937,751 of NC_090448.1, read as the reverse complement.
GATCACACAGATGATAGACGCAAAGCACTGAAAGAAAGATTAGAAAAAGGATTAGAGAAACGTACATATGCAAATGATTATGCTTATACTGCAATTAAAACACAAGGCAAACTAGCTATAGATGCATTACACGTAGGTAGGCTCTGTGTATATAGACCAAAATCTGATCAAGATAATTTGTTTGTGGGTACGAGTGAGTGTAGGCATGTGTTTTTGTTTCAGAGTAAATGGACCTTTATGCTGAATGGACAAGATCCAGCGATCCCTGGAATCTATTACATCTGTGGGCTAAATGCTTATTACCGTCTCCCTAAGGGATGGTATGGGACATGTTATTTGGGGATAGTATTCCCCAAGATATACCAAATCGACGACTTAAAACAGATACCTAAGACGTCTGAATTACAACATCCTAGAAAAAAACGAGAATCAGTGGCGGCTGTCATTGGTGATATATTTGGAGCTATAATCCCATCAGTAGGGGTTATCTTGAATTCTATGAAAATTCAAAGGTTGTCTACTATAGTGGATAACATGTTGACAAATTTTACAGGGGCTATACTCCTGATGGATACTGAACTTGCTGCAGAAAGAGCTATGACTCTTCAAAATCGGCATGCTTTAGACATTCTTTTAGCAAAGAGTGGAGGTGTCTGCAAAATGCTTAATGAGCGTCATTGTTGCTCATTCATACCTGATAACAGTAAGAAAATTAGAAGTATGCTTACTAACCTTACTAGAGATAGTACAGACTTGAAAGATCTGAAAGAACTTGGTGTTTGGGAAAAATTTGGAAAAGGAATTGCCCGAGTGGGAAGCTGGTTTACCAACATTTGGACTGGGGTACTTGCAAAAATATTAATGGGTCTACTAATTATTTTGGTTTGTCTATTAGGATTATGGGGAGCATGTAAAATAAATGATAAAATAAAAAGAAATTGGACCAAAAGAACCAGTCGAAATGAAGAGACTGAAAGAGAGAAAATGTTCAATGAAATATGGGAAAGTTCTCATAAAGGGCAAGATGTCGAAATGCGTATTATGCGCAAGGTGAAAAATTAAGATCAAAGAGAAAGATTTGTGTGATGACGAGCGTCATCAGAGGAGGGACTGAGAGAGCGTAGTTTAAATATTACATATTAGATGTGAAATGCTTATACTTAACAACGCTGTATTAATAAAATATTATTCATTGAAATGTATTTTAAAAGCGAAGACTTATTGTATGCATATACTAAGGTCGACTATAAGAAATGATTGCTTGTATTATGATTAATTAAATACATTAACATTTACTAAGATTGCATTTATTAGAACCCATAAGCCTTAAGTTAGCGTGAGTCGAAGAATTGGCTGTGTAGCTCTCATATTAAAGCATATTTTTCTGTTTCTCCAGTGTGCTGACTCGCAAAAGGCCATGACCCAGCATGTGTTCTTTCTTTGTTTTATGTAACAAGTCATGCACCGTTCCCATCCGCTTGCTAGATGCTTTAGTATAAGTTTTATACGTTTTCACAACATTTACTGAAACATTCAAGGACATTCGACCACGGAAAAGAGATCTTTTGACCCGAAGAATGTGCCAGAGAATGAAGTAACCCCGAATGTGCCACCTACGAGAAACGTCAATTATGAAGACCAATAAAAGTGTTATGAGTTATCATGAAATGACAAATACATTACTTAATGTATAAGTTAAAAGGTTAAACATAGTGGGGTGTAGCTACTATCCAATAGAATTTTGGGGGAAGGTATTGCGAAAAGGGGATAAAAACCCATGACACAGAAGACTCGAGAGAACTAGGTAGGGAATGATATTGATTGCATCCAGAAACTCTGTCACTCTGTCTGGTGACTTGAGACTTAATAAACCATCCTCACCCTTTAGCTTGCCCCATTACACTTTTCCTCCTTTTGAGGGAAGTGCCCCCTGCCCTTAGACTAGATAGACTGACAACGATCCAACTGATGTCCTGAAGACGAAGTCTGATCCTGTATGCTGACTCATTCCGAGGAGGGTAATTATGACAGTTGCTCTCGTAATTAATTCATTTGCTTTTCCTTTCTAGGTACCAACTGCTGTATTTTTGGTTAGAGACCTTAGTTAGATGTTTTCCAAATTGGTGATCTGAAATTGTTTTGCATGAAGTCCAACATGCTAATGCTAATTAGTGGATAGGTTAGGGTTCACCTTGACTGATGCAACGAACGTGACTGATATTGTGCTATGCTGAACTGAGACGTATATGCTGTTTATGTACTCTGATTTATGTATATCATATATTAGTGTTTTAATGTTTGTCATCTTCGCATTGTCAAAATCTTATCACAGTTGCCATATCGTGACTATGCTCTTTTGCTTCTTGGTTTTGAGATTAATTCATTTGCTATTAGATTGTAATCAATAGGGAATAAAATTCACAAAATATCAATAAAGGTGTGGTTATTCATGACTGAAAGGTCATGGTTGCGCCGACGGTTTAACTAATGTCTAAAGTGAAATATATTGTGGTGATATATGTTAATGACATTATTGATATATTGCTAGACATATTGATCAGTTACCTCGTCTTACGGTGTCTCACCACTGGGTCAAAAGATTCATCGGCCTAAAACGAGTCCTAATGTGTATAAATTAACATAGAAGGATGCGTTAACACCAGCACAAAAGGGGTTGGTAAAAGCACAAACATAAAGGAAAAGAGAAAGAGGTAATGGCTCTGTGTCTACCCGAGGCAACAAGGATGCAGCACCTTTCTCCCTGTACACTCTCTCTCTGGGGCCCCTTCCATTCCAGGAGCCCCTCAGGCATGGCAGAGAATTCTGCCAGTAATTTTGAGATTACAGCGCTCCACCACGTTAGTACTGTTGTCCCCTACTTTAAATGAATCATTTATTTAATGCCAAGAATTACATTTTCCTATGCATTGTGGGGTCTCTACTTGCTTTAAGAATTCCACTCTTTAAAATATCTATTAGTGAAGAGTTAACACTTGCATATCTGTCCAGTTTCAACAGTGCTGTGGTGGGAGGAATGTGATTCCCTTCATATACGTACATTCCTCTGAATAATCGAGAGGTCTAGAGAATTTAAATTTTCCCATATGATCTTTACTGTATTGTTTTTGGAGGCAGCAGGAGAGGACAAAGAAGGGGTAAGCATAAGAAAAATGCAGTTTGATGTGGAGCAGCTCTCTTTGCAATGAAAATGTATTTTGAATATTTCAAATAGGGAGGAGATATGATGAGATACTTCAATTGAATACTTCCAGAGGATCTCTGTTGTATCACCTGCCCATGGCAAACCACTTTGTGCTCCTGGGCAAATCACTGCATCTCATTGGATCTATGTTCTCTAGCCTGCCAAAACTGCCAACATTACCTAGACATAAGTTGTATCGTTAGTGCTTGGACTTTATCATTTTACAATAGGGTCACTCTATCATACCTCTCCTTGACATTGTCATTCTTTTTGAGCTGGTTGATGTACACAGCAGTGCAAAAATTAGAGTCTGAACATTGCAGGAAATCCTCATTGCATGAGAGTCTGCCCAGCACCCACCCACAGCATGAGTATATTTGATGTAGTTTACATCACTTCTATCCTCCAACTGTCTACTCTCCGTTTCACTCAGGCGTCTCCTTCATTCTATTGTCATCTTGAAAGAATTGGAAGGTATGGAAAAATTCAATGATTCGTGCAGGTCATGCTTAATCCAGAGGAGATCCTGCAGACGCAATTCCCACCAAATATGATAGTGGTAAAACTTCCGCTTTTAGCTTGTTTATGGATTGCATAGGATTTTTTGTTTTGATGATTTAAATCCACAAAGTAATTTCACAAAATATTTCCAACTTTCCAGCTATTTGGAAGCACTTACATACGTGACCATGTCTGGGGTTAAAACATTTTGCATTTTTTAACATGGTGGGGCCAAAAAGTATTTTTTGTCCCAATTAAAACTGACAGCGCTTGGGTGAGCTAATTCTGGGCCTTTCATTTCAAATGTATGCTCCTTTGCAACATCACCAATATCTCGCTGAAATGACAGTTCGTGGCCTAGCCATTTTCAGCCATTCCTCTTCTTGGGTAAGTGTTGTTCCAGAGCTTGCAACTGGTGTTGTAGACATTTCTCCCAGGCTACCACGTAAGGAAGATAAAACATCCTTACCAAGGCAGGACAAACACCTCGCTACTTAACAGTTATGTCCCTGGTGGTTTATTATAGGATTGTTTGGGTTGTCAAAGCAAAAAAGTCAGGATACCAGGCCTCTGAGAGTTTTGAACTGTCTGTGATGGCGTAACACCAACCAGTCTAACGAAAGCCCAAGGCAGAATGTTCTACTTTGTCTCAGGCTCAGTTAACATTACCACACAGGCAGCTTTTGGAGTTGTTAGTATGTAAGGAAAGCGAACGTTCAGACATTATTGAAATCCACCACCTTTCCGACATGTGTGAACAGCCGTCTCTCGTTCTCTCTCTCTCTCTGCTTGACAGTTTCGCTTTGAAATTCCACTGTTGATCTTTTAGGAATTGAGCATATTTTGTAATTACTGTGAAAAATTGTTTTGTAGTTCTAGAATGTTAGTTTATTTTCTTGGAGAGTGCAGTTATGTGTCAGATGTCAGCGGTGGTTTGAAGAGATATGGGTACATCCAGTTGGATTTAATAGTCACGCCCGTGGCAGGCAGTCACTCTGATGAGACCACTTATTTAATTTTAAAACCTAGAACTGTTACGTAGGAGGAACAGGAGGATAGAATAAGAAATGGCAAGACGGTTCGGGGAATTGGGGTAGGATATGTCTTAGTGAAGATCAGTTAAGATCTGGCAGGCAGTAGGCGACCTTGCATATTTCAGTGTTTATAGGGGGACAAGGCATAGATTATCTATTAGGTTCCCAATACGCTTTAAAGCTATGGAATGTGCTGGGTCAATGATGCTGTGTTTTAGTTAATTCACACCTGCCACCCCCTTTACGCTGCCTTAAGCCGAAAGCCCAAAGTAGGGATAATCATATGAATTACCACATCAGCATGCCTTTAAGTAAACTAAAAACATATTAACAGTAAGCAAGACCTAGAACGTTTGTGTAAAATGTGGATACAATAACATGGGGTGTAGTGGTAAGTTATGATGACATATATCAATCAGTAGATTGATTGATTGATGATAAAGACGCATAACTTTTACGGTGGGCATCGTGGAAGTAGAAGGGGCGTCCGGTTGGTGATATTATGATACAAAATGGTATTTGGCATGATTGTTCTCTAAATAGACACACATATGGGTGTGAAATTTTGAATAATTATCTAATATTAAAGGTCAACCTAACTTTTCATATTCCATTTCTTTCTGTGCAGACAACTTGAAACTGAACAGGACCCTGCTTGTTCTTTAGAAATATAATAATGTATTCATGCAAACATGCAACCTAAGCATTGAATACATAAATAGCTTAAGCTTCAGGTATCATAATGACATGCCGTATTTTATGCAGATCTAGACAAGAACACATTGTTGTGCCAAGAGTTCTCAATAATAATTAGATTATCACCACTGTTACAGTATAAACATATTGAATTTTTTAGTATAATTAAACACTAAAGCTCCGAAGAAATGTTTTGCTTCTTCAAACTGACACGGTGTTATGCGTTGAGCTGGAATGTTTTAGAAAAATGAAAGACGACCGTGATGAACTTGCAAGATTTTGAAACTGAAAAGCACATTGTTATTTTATAACAATCTTCTCTACCAAACGAATTTCTAACGCTTTTTTAAACGTGAATTTGCCCAAAGGCCCACAATGAAATATTAACAATTGGGAAAAGGAAATTGCAGACAACAAGTTTATGATTGTTTTATTTCTGGGCAGACCCGGGGAATCTCAGGAATGTATTCTAACATATGGCTTCATCAGTCTGAAAGTATCTCCATACCGGTCCAGAAGAGGATAACAATACACATTAAAACAAATGCGTAAGTAGTGCGTTATTTGCAATAAAAATGGCCTTCCGTGCAGAAACAGCCAGGGCAAATGCAGATTAACTCTTGTTAGCAAACATATTAAATAAAAAGCTACATTTCTAAAAGTAGATCTCAGTGAACTACTCTGTCTGGTTCCATATGCGTATGCACAAACATATTGATTTGGTCTAGGCAAAATGTTAATTAGCTACCTGTAAACTTCGTTAATCCTGGTCCAGTTGTCCTCTTCCTTTTCCTCACTAATGAAGTGATTCCACCTCACAGGATAGGAAAAGAACAAGAAGAATGCTGTAAGTATATGCCCCTCCAATAAGGCTGGTGCCAATATAGGCCATACTTACCCACGATTCCTCCTGTTCATTTTAGGGTCGAGCTCTGTCTCTGGTGTAATCTCTCTGTGGGCTTGTAACCACGGGCATCACTTTCATTGGTTCGTGGGCTTGCCTTTTAAAATCCTCTTGATTTAATTAGTGAAAAGAATGCATACGTCATGCCTTTCCTGGTGTTTAGCCCTCCTCGAGCGCACCGGACAACTACTGAAACCATGGAAGGCTCCATGTTTTCCATATGGTTTCTGGACTACTTTTTCTCTTTGTTTCGCAGGTAGCGTCATCTCTCTGGGCAGTAGTCGAGCCCTTTGCATGTCATCGACCCTGTTACATGGAAATTTGAACTTTTACCAATTTGTTTCACTGCAAGCATTTTTTTCCTTTTGTGTGTCTGCTTCACGTTCATGGCTGCCGTTGGCTCCGTACTGTGGTAGCCTCAGAAGGTACACAGTTTATTCACAGCGAATTAAAGTGTTATGCTTTCATGTGAGAGTGCAGCTTACAATAGAAGACTGAGGACTTCATTTCTATGGCACTCTTAAATTGTCCATCTGTCGCTACCTTTGTGTGTGCTGAAGCAGATGTCTTCATTAGAAATTATTAATGAATGTTTACTTATTTTGAATAATGACTTATGTAGAAAAATGAATAACGTAGAAAAATAATGTGCACGTTTGAAAATGTGACTTCAAAGAATGGCCACAAGTGTTCACAAAATGTTCTAATTTTTGATTAATACTTACAAGATATTGAAAATGTATTAGATTAATGTATTAATATGTCATATTAAAAGTTATGAATTATGTTTTTTCGTATTAATTTTAGGCCTTAACTTAGCGAGGGTCTTGGCCTAGTTTTGCCAGGCCTCATGCAGAAGCTGTATTTCTTAGCGGTTAATGAAAAATGCTGACAGAGTGAACTAACTGTGAAATGCTCATTGTTTTAATAAAATGCTTCTCAGAAACTTTCTATGGGAACCGATGGACAGGAGGTGAGGTCTCTCGTAAAGTAACAAATTGTGCGTAAAATGTGCAAAGGGTTCTTTCCCAGGACATGAACAATGAAGACACTGACTGGAGAAGAAGATGCAACAAATTCGATATCTGACAAGCCGAATGATGAGAACATCGTAAAGTGGACCAATCAACGACATGTGAAGTGTGAAATATTAGAATTCATAGATTTAGTATATGGATACTATTGTTCAGAGTAATAACGTATGATTAATTAACCAATTGGAAATCGGGGGTAGTTTGGGTGACTTTCATATAACAACGTGACAGAGGGAAAATACTTCAGACTTTATTCTGATTTGTGAGGCAACATTTGGGGAGAAGAGATTCTAGATTCTGTCATTGGGCTCATGCTGTCTGACTGAGAGCCTGATGTTTGCTGATCGTTTGATGGCCTGAGGACGGAGACTGATTCCGCTTGCTGACCCATACCATGGATAGCTAGATATGACAATGACTAAATTACATTTATGTGCCTTTTCTTTCTAGGTACCAACTTCGCTGTCTTCATATTCTCCTCTAGTTAGATGTTTTTCCAAACTTTGTGTTCTAAATTGTTTTGCATGAAGCCCCACATGCTGATGCTAATCTGGGTTAGTTGAGGCTATTCACATGACGACTGACAAATTGCAGAGTCAAATGGTTGACAAACTATTTTGCTGAACTCTATGGATATTAAAGTCTTGCTGAAATTGGTTTTACTAATGATTTGTGTTAATGCTTTGGAATGCCTTTTGATTCAAGCTATGATTAGATCATGTTTCTTGTGACTTCTGGATTAACAAATATTATTATAATAATTATATTATTATATTGTTATTATTAGTATTATTATAATTATTATTAATTTTGTTTGATTTGATTTCGTGATTGAGCTGCATGACTTTAGCATTGTTAATAATAGGGAAATAAACTTACTAAAAGTTAAAACAAGGTGTGGTTATTCATGACCTTCCAGTCATGGTGTGTGATAATTACTGACTCCATTGATTATTGATTTGAGTAGTGATTACTGATTATTGTGTATTGATTATTGTTTCTGTACTGGAGCTATGGTAAGAACACCTTAAACGAGTCAAAAGGTTCATCGACCTATATGCGTCCTCTTGTAAGTTTACGTATTAAGGATCGACATCCTACCATGTGTGAGTAGCACAGCCACTGAAGGTACCACAGCACAGCGAACATGGCAAGTAGCATGTCCGCTGTGTTATGGCAGACACAGCACATGAGGCCAATGGCCAATAGGATTCGGTGTGGTGGCCACGTGACAGCCCCATGCGACACAGAGAACAAGTGTTTTGCACATCGTCGTTTTTAAAAGATGATTTTGTATGAATGATTGTGTCGATTGGTACGGGAGTGAAGTCTAGAGCATGTCTAGGGGCGATGGGATGTAAGTGTAAGGAGTGCATGGATGAATGGGTTATCATCCAAGTGCAAGGTAGAATTAATGTGTTATAAGGTGCAAGGGTGAATAAATGCACAGCAACTTGAGTATATGGCATGAATGATGCATGCACAGATGGATGAATGAGAGTGCCTGTGTGGCTGGATGAATGCGTAAGACTGAGTGAGTGCATGGATGAGGGATGCCAGGATGTTGTACGTTGATGCCGTCCTGCTGATGAGAGGTGCCTGCTCTCTGCCACTGCTCATAAACTCATCCATTGAGCCACGTTCCTAGGTATTCATCCACTCATATGACGATGTACTGGCTCATGCAGCCATTTGTTCACCCGTTGACTCATTCTCATATTCTATTCTGCTTGTGTTATCCTTTGGTAGGTTGTCTTGTGTAACCATATGGCCCAGGGTTGCAGAATTTGACATTGTTTCATTTATTACCCATCTTCCATGCAGTTGAGCAATACACATACTTTTTTATATTTCCTTCTTTTTAGGCCATGTTACCATTGAAAATTCGGGAAAACTAGCACAAAATAAAAACATGACTAACCTCTTCAGATGCCCAATTGGTCTTTGTGCACCTGACATGTAGATAGATTAGCCTATTTCCCAGTTCCTTGTAATAGTTAAAAAATAATGGTACTTAAAAACACTTGTATAGACTTTGTCTTATCCCCTACAACTGCTGCTCAATTATTATGTTAATCAGATTTGGATGAAATTTATACTGGGGAACAGAAGCTCAAGCAGGAGAAGCTGCACAAGGTGTTCCAAGTATCATACAAACTAAAGAAGCTACTAAGTCATTTTGTGATTAACGGAAATTATTGGATCCCTGTCTAAAAGTACTATTAACATCTTTTGTGTAGCAACCACGTTGGAACATGAGAACATTCTACACATAGATTTGAGGATCCCTCCAGTTAGAGGCTACCAACAAGCTATGCTACTTTTCACAGATTGAAAAAGAAATGGGCAACCCACTAGCCCCTTGTAAGCTTGGGAATAAGCCAAAGTAAAAGTACTATGCATACAAGGAAATCATTCTTAAATAAATCAACTGAACGTATGTCCCTAAAATGATGACATTATGAATTAATCAAAGAGAAATCTATCAAATGAAAACATGCACATTAATCAGAGTCAAGATAGGTGTGTTGTTTTTAATTATTTAGGTTTCAAAGAGACATCATGGTTATGTGCGCTTTCACTTTTTCAGTTACTGTCGCTGCAGTTGCGCCAGGACTTCAAGTGGGATGAAAAAAGTAGGGAGGTCTCTAAACGGGGTGTGGCCTTTTTAGTAAAAGGAAGTGGCTTAAGCACGTAAACTACATTTCTGTTACTACCACTGTGTGCCACCCAACCAGTATTTTGGTTCCTCGTTTACTTTTTTTAGGTTGAGTGCACAAGCGCTCAGGCCTGAGGTAACCTATCTGTGGGCTTTTAACAAACACCCAGCGCATGCCCATCACTGTCACTCGTTCGTGTGCTTGCCTTTCAAAAATCCTTTATTATTGGTAAATGTTTACGTTTGTCCCTCCTTGAGGTGTTTTCTTTTACTGCCTTGGCCATCGACCAAGTTACATGGATAACCACACTTTTCTCGATATGTTTGACTGTTTTTTCTCCTGCTGGACAGATTAAGATGTGGAGGAGGCAGACTTTGTTGGGTTTGGCTTGCCTCCAGGCTTGCCTTCTTCCTTCCAGCTCAGCAGGGTGGCGCTGAAGGAAATCGAGTGCCTCTCTGGTTCTGCTTGGTTTGACTGGAGAGGAGCAGGAGATTGGGGCCATGTGCACTGAAGTGGGAGGGGGGGGGTGACGCAGACACAGTAGAGTGTCATCTTTTCTCATACTGCTGGGTGAGAAGTTAAAGATGCCGGAGCGGTAGGTTGTGCATAGTGGTATCCTTTGCTGTTTGGTTGTTTGTTCCTGGAGCTTTCTTTAAGATAGTCTGCAGAAAGGAGTGCTGGCAAGATGGGTAAACACTCTTACAGGAGGAAGAAGGAGGTCTCCTCTTCATCTGGCTCCTCACCTTCTTCCTCCCCTCAACCAAAACACCGTTCTAATGGTCAGAGGAACAATTGAAATACCTCATTAGAGCGGCTTTGCTGGAGTTAACACCTGTGAAGAAGGGGCACCAGGAGTGTTCCACGGCTCAGTCTTCTGTCTGTTCTGGATCAGAGAAAGAAGTTCAGGGATTGGTGGGACATCTGGGCAAACATATTGGGAAAGACATTTTGCCTGATCTGTTGGGGCATGTGAAAGAAAATATGGGTCTCCAGGAGGAAGGTGAACTGTAAACCTCCTCTTCTTGTTGTTTGCACCAATTTCAGAGCACACACAAATTGATTTTCCAGTATATCTCTTTATTTTAGATGTGCTTAAAAGAGGGTGGAAGGACCAGATAAAATCTCTTTGCCCCGCTTCTTGGCAAAATTGTATCTGCTCAAAGACATGCATGTGAACTTGCCTGACTCCATTCCCATTGACTCTTTTGCGGCAAATCTGGTAGAGAGGACTCCCTTAACTGAGGATGCAATTGTTAAAGATGCAACTAATAGGAAAGTAGACTCTGTACTCCGAAAATATTATTTTGGTTCCCATTTGGCCCTGAGAGCTGAGACGTATACTTCTTATGTCTCCCAGGGTTTGCTTTCGGACATAAAGAAACTCATGCTGTGGAGTACTCCTCTGAATGTTCTTCCTTTCTGAATCCTATTTAAAAGCAAGTGGAATTCACGTCTGACAGGGGGGGCTTGTTTTGAGGCAAGACGTAATCTGGTCTTGAAAAATTGGTGCACTGGTGCTGGTCAAAAATCTTGTGCTTTATGGTTGCCTTCCCAGAGGTCTCAACTGTTTGGCACTGGGTAACAAACTCCATAAATTGTTAAAGAAAAGAAGCACTCTTCCATTCTGAACCTGTAGCAGACACATTTGAGGTACCAAAGTGACCTACGTTCATCAGCCTTCTAGATGTCAACAGCAACAAGTACATGCACCTCAAAGGAAGTTCTATCCAAAGACGTGGAGGTAGAAGAAGGCAAAGTCTACTAAGCATTACTGACAATATGGACTCTCCTTTAGTATTTGTGGTTGGGGCATACTTCTCCTTTTGGGCCTGGCTTGGGAGGCATCGACTTGGGACAAGTTGTTTCAGAGAATTATCAGGGAGCATTACAGGATCGAAATTATGACTCCCCCATGGAATTCCAGAGTGAGGCCGACTCCTTAACCTTGACAGCAGAGGAAACACCTGTCTTTGATTTAAAAGTGGAATCTCTTCTGCAGAAGAGGGTGATCCTGAAGCTACATCTTTCCAAGAAGTGAAAAAGGTACTTCTCAACTGTCTTTTTGGTGGAAAACGTGATGGGCGGATCTTAAATGGGTCTGAACCTGAAGTCTTTGAAAACATGTTTACATACAATTCCCTTCAAAATGGAGTCTTTGCAGTGAGTGATTTCTCTAGTACTTAAAGAACATTTCATGTGCACTCCAAACCTCCAGGATGCCTATTATCATTTACTGATGCATCCACTAGACCAGAAGTTCCTGGGGTTTTGTGTTCAGAACAGACATTTTCATAACTGAGTTCCACCATTCAGCCTCAAAACTGATCCCCGGGTGTTCACAAAATTGGTGGCTCCCTTGATTACATTGTTCCATTTACAGGGGTTTCGCATCTACCCTTATCTGGATGACTGTCTTCTCCATGCTCTAACTCAGGCCCAATTACGTCGGGAGCTCAGAATAGTTTGTGAATGTGTCCAAAGTCATGGCTTCCTCCTGAATATAGCCAAGCGCAAAATCAAGCCATGTCAGGACCTGGCATTTAATTAGGGCCAGGTTTACGACCTCCTTCAACAAGGTGTTTGTTCCAGAATCCAGAATGGTGGTATTGCAGTCTCTGGCTTTTCAGGTATTAATCAGACAGAGCCTTCCAGTGAGATTTTGGATGAGGCTTCTAGGACGCATAGCAGCAATGGTATGCACAGTCCCTTGGGCGAGATTCCATGTTCAGCCCTTTTGGAATCATCTGCATGGGGTGGAATCCTGCTCCAGGGGACTTTGAAGCTCCGGTCCCAGTGATGGCTGAGATTCAGCAGGAACTTCAGTGGTGGATGGCTCCCTCCTGTCTGTTGAAGGGGGTATTTCTTCAACAAGACCAAAGTGGTAACTATGGGCGCCAGCGCTTTTGGTTGGGTAGCTACACTGGAGGGGATGCCTCTTCAGGCCAAGTGGTCTGTTCCTAAAAGCGGCCGAGGCTGCAATATGGTGGCAATGGTGTACCTCAACAACCAAGGGGTTTCCAGGTCCAAATCCCTGAATCTGGTTATGGCTCAGTTGTTTCTCTGGGCAGAATGTCACTTGGTGTCCCTTCGGGCAGTGCACATCGGAGAGGGGTGGAAAATGTGTTGGTGGATTTCCTCTGCAGGATGTTTCCTTCCTCTGAGGAAATGTTTCTAACCAGGAAAATCTTTCTTCAGATCTGTGTCAGGTTTAGGAAACCGAGTACGGACTTAATTCAATCCCACCACAATGCTCAGGTTCCCAAGTTTTGTGCCAGCATTTCTCAGGAGGGAGTCTGTGGGGGTATGCCTTATTGAACCCCGGGCCAAGGTCTCTTGTGTATGCCTTTACACCAGTACCTCTAATTCCCAGTCTGTTGGTGGGGGAGCACAGGGATCTGATCTTAGTGGCACCATTTTGGCCACAAAGGTCTTGGTTTCCTCTTCTAAAATCCCTCGCTGTTCAGGGTCCCTGGTTTCTACCTCTCTTCCCTTCTTCTTTGAGGGTGCCTCACACTCTATCCCTAAAGAAACTTTGTCTCTCAGTGTCGAGGTTTAGATTAGTGGGGCTAAAAAAACAAGGAATTGCCACAGCATTTAGCTATTGCCACCCAGCACTCTAGGAAGACATCTACTTTGGAATCTGATAGTCATCACTGGGGTAGTTTTCAGCACTGGTGTAATCCTTTGAATCTTTCTCCTCTGGACTGTTCTTTGAATTATATTCTTCAGTGCTTTTGGGATGGTTTTGAAAAGAAGTTATCCATTTTTACTTTGGCTGCCATTCAGTCTTTCTTGGCTCCCTGTGGTAATCTGACTGATTTGAATCATCTGGTGGCTCGTTTGTTGAGAGGTTTATCCATTTCTAGGCCTTTGGTTTGGCCTTTGTACCCCTTATGGGATTTGCCCTTCGCCTTAAGGGCTATGGTGTCTCATCCTTTTGAGCCCCTGGAGGCTGTTGACCTTAAGTACCTGACTGTAAATGTGGCTTTTATGATTGCAATCACTTCAGCCAGGTGACTGGGACAGCTGGGTGATTTATTGATAAGGAGACCCTTTGGTTTTTTTGTCTCTTTCTTTCTTTCTTTGTTTCTTTGTTTGTTTCTTTCTTTCTGTCTTTCTTGATGCAGTGGTGCTCTGCTTGGATATGTCTTTTTTGCATAAGTTTTAATCTCAGTTTCATAGGGACCAGGAAGTTGTTTTGCCTGCCCTGATTGAAGACAATGATTATTTTGAAGATTTTCAAGATAACTAGTTGATGTAAAGAAGGTGCTTTGGATTTATGTGCTTGGATCGAAATCCTTTCAGTGTTCTGATTCTTTGGGTCCTCCAAAAAAGGGATTTCTTTGGCGTATTCTTTGTCTGGTTCTCCTCCTTACAAGGGAGTGCAGGGATATTCCACCAGAGGGATGCCTGCTTCCTCGGCTGAGATCCAGGGGGTTTCCACTGCTGAGATCTGAAGTGCAGCCACCTGGACGAATGTGAACACCTTTGTGTGCCAGTATTGTTGGCATAATGTTATCTGATTGTACTAATTTTAATGTGGGACTACTGTGGTCTACCTTGTCTTCAATTGGTTTATTTTGCAAACTGTGTTAAATAAATCACTACTGGGCATTGCAAGCAATAGTGATCTCTGTTTTTCTTTCTGTATAGTATGCTATGCTTGAAAGCCCGATTGTAGCCTGTTTTGAACAGGATGTAATGCCAAATTACTTAACGTCATTACTCCTGGTTCTGTTGACCTTGTCCCACTCATCACACCCATCCCTTCCTCCAAGGGAGGAACGCTGGGTAAGTGTAGACTTTATAGGCACCAGCCTTATGGAAGGGGCATATACTTACAATATTCTTCTTGTCTTTTTCCGTCCTGTGAGGTGGAATCACCTCATTACTGATGAATGGGATGAGGACAACAGCACCGGTAAGTAAGATAACATTATGATGGAGTAATCAGAGTAATTGCAGTAATTCTGCATTAATAGTGTGATGTGAAATTAAGCCAGTTTGAACAATTAATATTAATTTAGGGTAAAAATCCTACAGCATAAGAACAATTACTAAGAGCGAACGAGCAGTGGCTGACTGCCGCTGTTCATGTCCTGTAGTATTTAGTGCTACTTTCCTAAAGCAAAGCGCATCCTCTGGACCATTTCGGAAGTGAGAGGCATTTTACACTATGAAAATAGCATTAAATGCCAGATTATGCTTCTCACGTAATTACACATAATAACGAGTAATTTTACAGTAATTGTGAGTATTTAGGCTGCAGATAATTACGCCAGTTACACCCACCTCTACTATTGATGCATTATACTTTTCTAGGGCTATCTTTATCTTTCTTAAATTGTACTTCCTTCCTCCCTTCCTTCCTTCCTCCCTTCCTTCCTTCCTTCCTTCCTTCCTTCCTTTCTTCCTTCCTTCCTTCCTTCCTTCCTTTCTGTCTTTATTTCTTTCTTTGCTTCTTTCTTTCTTTCTCAATTTTTCTCTTAAAATAATATCTTTTCACCACTATTATTTAACACTGGATAAAGCCCAACATCTATCTACGTCGGCAGAATTGAAAATTCAAATGTATTCTCTTCACACGAGGACCTCAATCTCATTTTGCTTCGGATGCTGAAACAGTACAGAATAATAAATGTCAGAAGAGCGATTCTCGTGCACAGCACTCATCAGAAAGTGCATTCACTTTAGTGTTATGAAAGTCATGTAGTGTGTGCCTTAAATCTCACTCAATTAAATATAATAATTGAGTATAATATTTTAACTATAACTCAGGTTATTTGAGTTATTTGAATGTGTTTGCATTTAAAACAGTTTATATAATGTGTGCTCTAATGTTTGAAGTTTAATGTTTAAAACGTACTTCTGTATCACATGTATATTCATGTATTGGTAATGTCTTCATTCATGTTAACTGTATCATGCAGTCCTCACTGACAGAATTTAATTCCCATTCTTATTAATGTTGAAATTAATATGTGTACAGTATAGCGTGAAATTAAATGTGCATCAGTTGAGCTTTGGTTTGACTAGGCCTGAATTTGGTTAACCTGAAAAATTGTTTCTCATTTTCTGCTAACGTGTCATTTTCAGTCCAGGTGCCTTCACATAAAATGTTAATTTGAAAATAGATGTCCTATTGTTTTACTAATAGAGAGTCTCAGAAAGGGTCCTTGAAAGCACAACATGAGGAGCTCGAGTGTAACTTGACTGTCCCTTATTCATAAATGTTGCAAAGTGGTCCAGAAGACCAAGGACAGCAGTGTTCCCCGGACTGCTGTCGGAGCTGCAAGTTACAGCATGAGATGGGAGAATACAATGGAGTTTGTAGTGGGGTGACCAAGAAGGCGTTACCTATTGGACTTTTCTGTATTAACTAGGGCTTTCACTAATTGATAGTAGAGCAGATTCCTTTGGACTTTGAGAGGTACAGACCTCTGATTCCCTTTCCGCCCCTTACTTTGCAGAGTGTGGCCTAGGTTTACACTTAATTCCCTAAGGAGATGCTTGACCAAGCTTCTGAAATGCTGACAGCTTCCTCATCATTTTTCCAAATTCTTTTTGCCTTATTTTTACTCCGTATTTTTTGCACTTGTGTTTTCTAATTAGATTTTTATTTTTCCAGTAGATTCGATTTTTAGGAGATTACCCCTAACTGTCCATAGTTTAACTTAGCAAGATGATTTTAAACTTGCACTAATTTGTATGTAAGCCAGCAATTGTCTATAGAGCATCAGATTCTACTTCTGATAGTTTGTATTTCTGTTATTGAGCTTTTGGTTTGTCTTATGCTAATTTGTCTACATGTATTCAGAAAATGCCATTCGGTATCTTTGCAGCATGTTTTTGAGATTTATTGACATTAAGCTGAGTGTTAATTTCTAATAAAACTTTATTTCCGTTGTGGGCCATGATTGTGTGGCCAAATTAGTTAAACTGTTAAATTAATGCTGATTGATCCTTACCTGACCCTCAAGACCTGGCTCTTCGACTGATCCTCAGGACCCCTCCCCGCCTCCCCTGGCACCTTGAGACCCTCACGGGTGAGTAGCTGAGCTTTACAAATCCCTGATTGATTGACTGTTACCTGATTCCCTAGTTAAACCCTATGCATAGATCCAAAGATTCATTGGCCTCAGGCTTAGAGGGTACAAAATGCTCCATCAAATCTGGTAGCAGAGGACAGTTTAGTCATCAGGGAGAGAGTGAGAGATGGGGAATTAGAGAATCCCATTATAAAATTGTCCAAACCCAGCCACAATTCCTAACCCATAACTTGTTCAGAGGATAAATGCGGTTCCAGCATTGTTCCAACTCAGGGAATGTGTGAGTATTAATAAGGTTACGCTTTGAATTGTTTACGCTTAGACTGTGGTGATTTGAGGTGATTGTGAAGAGTTTTGCAGAGATATTTGAAGTTCTTGTGTGAATTTGGAGCTTACTGCTAAAACGTTGAGATGGTTATCTGGTCAGTCATGGCCTAAAATCCTGGGATACAATGCGAAAAGAAGAGACCTTCCTTTGTGTGATTATGAGATGTTGGTATAGTGAATCTCAAATGCACTGGGAGGAACTGTCTCAATCTGAGTGAGATCCGCTGGTCAAGGTTTCATTCAAGAGTGTGTGTGAGGGTGGGTCGGAAAGTTTATGTCTGAACCATTTTTCAAAGTGATGATTTGTTGAAAAATTGTTTTGCATTATTTTTGCCTTTAGGTTTGACTGAGAGAGTGGTTACAAGAGAAACTGTAAAGGAGGGTGAGTCGCTGCAAGGAATGAGATTGATGCCACTTTGTGCTGGTATATGTTGATTGGTGTAATGCTACGCTCGTATTGGTGGCCTACATCACATAGAGCTGCGCTGGTATAGGTTGTGAACACCGGCCAGAGGATTGAGGGTGAAGAATTATTTCCTGATTGTAAACAAAAAGTTACTGTGAAAAACTTGATCGAAAAATGAAATTCTTTAAAGCATTGCAAAGTCTGATGAAAGGAGATGCATTTACACCAGATGGAGAGCAAGCAGAGACTCCTCCCAAAGGTACGCCAGGCCATTATATGGTGTCAAATGTATGGCTTCACAGATGTCTTTGACTTGAACAATGGCACAAGATCAGTGAGAAATAGGGTGCACTGGCACGTGCATGTATTGAACACATAATTAGAGAATTATTACAAATTTGAAACAAATATTATATGAAATGAAACCGCCTCCTAGACTTGCACAATTTGAAGCAGTTACGGCTTGGGAACACATAGCTCATCAGAGACAGAAAGAGAAATATCAGGGAAATATCAGGAAAGTGCTGCATATTTGTGCAGATGCTGGAACAAAAAGCTTGGAGAGCAGACATAATTGAGGGAACAAGACTATATCCAGCCTAGATTGGTGAAGAAGAGGGAAACACTAAACTGAAAGAAATGATAAAGAATGAGGAAACAAAGGAGAGTGAGAAGAGAGATGATGACTGTGAGAGTCACTCGGACGATGGTTTTATAAATGAGCTATTGTTAAATCGTCCACCACCTTAGGAGAGGCAACTGAGACAATGGGAAGTGAACATTTTGATATACTTACCACACCATTAGAATTTAATTTGAATCAGGCAGGAGGGAATTTAGGGATGACAGACCCTCAGAGGCCAAATGCTTTAGTTACTCCAGATGCATTGACTGTTGTTGTGACAATTGGTCCTGTAGTTTCACTGTATGGTTAAGGAGCGACAGGGAATTATCATGATTTGCTCCCTGTGATCTCGTGCCCATCAACAGGGACAAATTGTGGGATTTTCCAATGCTCTAGTAAGCTTCCAGACCTTCTCCTGCATGCATACCCTGACTTCCAGCCATTTGGTCGCGATCTGCAAATTATCATCCATTCCCAATCCACGCCGGGTTTTGTGAAAGCCAGTTTGCTCATGCTTGAAACTCCATTACCTAGAATTCCCTGCTCACTGTTTGGTCTCCACCCTTGCAGGACAAGGATGGGTAGAGGAATCCAACACCCCTGTGGTTGGCTGCTGCTAGCCTGCTCATACCTGATGCATTTGATTACTGTAAGCCCTTTCAAGCCTCAGATCCCTTCAGCCCAGTGTCGGTCATTGTAGCTATTTTCCAGTGAGACCGACCTTTTTTCCTGAAGTTTTTGAGCCATAGTTATTCCTTGTTCATGTTCCTGAGCTGTAGTTATGACTTGTCCCTGAGCTGTAGCTATCCTTGTTTCCGTTCCTGAGATGTAGCTATCTTTATTCCTGTGCTCTAGCAGATCCTTTTTCCTGAACTAGCACTTGCCGCACTGCCACCTTGTCTTCTGAGCCTTAGCAAATCGTTGTTCCTGAACTAGCACTCCCTGCAGTGCTACTTGACTCCTGAGTCTCAGCTAATCCTTGTTCCTTGAACTATTTCTGCCTGCTGTGTTTCCTTCTTTCCTTGATTCCTGCACCAGTACTCTTTTGCTCCCTTGAAGCTGTTCCTGCTGTATTTTCCTTTTCCCAGTCCTTGCCTTTCTTTCCATTTCCTTGTTCCAGCTCTCCTAGTTTGCTGCTTTCCTGCTGTCTTGCTGTGTCTTATTTGTATATGTGTGTGTATATAAATATATATATATATATATATATATACATATATATATATATATATATATATTGCACATTCAGTATGGGGTGTTAGTTAGTCTGGGTGCCATCTTGCTTCTTAAATACCTGTCTTTTCTGAGCCTTGTCTCTCTTATTCCCTTGAATAGAACTTCCCTTTCTGTGTGATCTTGGGCAGCTCTATACCAGTATTCTGCCTCATTTGTCTTCCCTGCCACCAGTCTAGCCATCTTCCTCAGACTGTTCCTGATAGGAATAACACACATACAATGGCCATCTCTATTGTTCATGTAGACAGGAGTGTTCTGAATAACAATAATTCAGGGAATCCGACAATAAGGACTCTTCTTTCAGTCTGGGACAGATAAACCCTACACGTATTGCAAACACAGATCTGACAACAAGTCAGATGGGATTTACTCCCAGTGTAAGATCTCCTCAGGGGTCACCCCACTTTTCTGCACCCAGATCAAACATAATTCTAAATGCTGGTTATTGTACCCTCAATATAAGAATACCTTTGAACGTGCCAGATTCTGGAATGGCCACTGCAAATACCCCAGATCATGCAATTGTGAACACACCCGAGGTGATAGTTTACTCAGTACTCCAGTAGAACACCAAGGTCTAACTGTGCAAGAATTAGATGAGTAGGTTCAGACTATTGACTGTTTCAAATGAGGCTGGAGGTGCAGGATACAGTGGAAGGGCATATCAAAGCCCCGCGAGAGAAAGGGCATCAGATGGATCTAAGTTGAAATTAGAATTGAATGAAATTATTATGGGGACTCTTGACTTAGCCCAATTACACAATTTTAGAGAAGACAAACTACTGTTTATGTGCGAAGACATTACAAGACGTGCAGGACAAGCTCATGAGAGATTAGCTGAATTGACTCTGCAATATGAAATTGATTTGGATATTCCAAGCATTACTGAATAAGCTATGGCTTGAGTTTTAGTGATCGAGATATTACCAACATGAGACCTCCAGGAGTGAAATTACAGACTAGGGAACTAATTGACTACATTCGAAAATAGAGTAAATTAGATAAAAGGGAAGGAAGCTGGATAAAGAAGAAGGATCTGAAGAAAGTGAGGTTAGAAATGCCTCTGACTGGTGCATACAAGGATGAGGAAGAAGTCCAAATGTGCCCAATGACAGATGTTCAAGGTGGAGGTTATTTTTATGCACCCTGGTATAGGAGTGATATTGCATTATTCACAAATGATTTTCTGAAATTGAGAGAAAAGCCTGTGGAATGGTACCAACAGGTTGAACAATTTGTGAAACTTTCAAAAGTTTTAAGGGAAGATTTGAACGCCTTGTTTGACATTGTTGTTTCAAGTGATTTGTGGGTTGAATGCAAAGTTCAGTTGATTGGCCTTGCAAAGAACCTATGAGACATCCAGACTCTAACTCTCCATCTCCAAGAGTGATGAAGAATTATCATCAGGGGATTTCATTCTTGAAATTAAAGATGTCTCCAAAGGACATCAATTGGGTTGAGAATGACAGAACGACCCAAGTGTCCAAAGTGTCTATACATTCTTATTATAAAAGAGACTGTTGAGGAAAAAGACATGGGGCATTTTGTGTTCAGATTTGTGCAAGGATTGAAGCCTGAAGTTAGTTCAATTATACAGCAGCATTTGATTTGTTAGCAGAGTAAGCTGATTGATAACATTTTGAGATATGTAAAATATTGCAGTGATGAACTGGAAATGAAACGGAAGAAGTGAAAAGAGAAGTTGATGGTGGTGCAGATGAAAGCTGCACAAATAATTCAGAATCTACAGTTTGTAGGAAATGTGGGTGCTGTGCTGTGAGTGTATCACCAAGGAGACCTGATGATGCAAGGTATTGGATTTCAGCAGCATGGTAGATGACCCATAGACCCAAGCAAGGGAGTGGATGTGACGACTTTGAAAAAGGCAAATCCATGTCATGTGTGCAGCAAGATGAGCCATTGGAAGAGGGAACATTGTTTTAATAAAAAAAAAAATGTCAAATGAGAATCAGGCACAGAATGGAGGGTCAGTGCAGTCTCAGAGAAACTATCTAGTTCAGTCACAGCATATACATAGACAGCACATGCAAAATGTTAATGCATCCCAAGGGCTGATAATGTAGGTTCCAAATGCCCTGATGCCCCCAAAAAATGCAAATGTGTCTAGGCCTAATCAGAACCAGATTCAAAGTGCAAACACCAACCCTTTTATGAATCAGAGTACATCCCAACAGTACCCCATGATTCCGAAGGATCCCAATGGTGGTGCTTTAGGGGGGAGGAAGAATGCGTACTTGGCTTATCCATAGAGGTGGAACAGAGTGGTCCTTCATAGATATTGAGGTGAATGGCCACCATTTGCCATTTCTAGTCAACACTGGTGACACCTGCTCAACTGCGAGAACAGCAGAGGTTCCCAACCTACCCCTCTCGGGAAAAAAAATCCAAGTTGTTGCGAATAAACAATTAACAAGCCCAGTCACAGAAGCTGTTCATGTAAAAACAAGGTCCTTTGAAGAGAATCACAGATTTGTGGTATGTGATTCTAGTCCTGTGAGTCTACTTGGAGGTGATCTCTTATATAATTTGCATTGTTTATTCTATTGAACTCCAAGAGGCATAGAGATAGAGACTCACGTTGAAGATGCCACATTCAAAATGATGAATTAAACCCCAGATGTCACATTGTATCCGATGCTGACAAGTGATGATTTACCTGTAGACCTGGGAGACATAGTGTTACATGAAGTCTGGGACTTTTCAATAAAAGATACAAGTCTCATCAAAAGTGTTGAGCCTGTATGAATAACTGTAAAGCCAAATGCTGAGTGTTAGAAATGGGGTCTTTGTTTGGCAGTCAGGTTACCCACTGTCCAAGCAAGGACCCTCACTCTAGTCAGGGTAAAAGAGAATCACCCTCAGCTAACCCCTGCTTACCCCCTTGGTAGTTTTGCATGAGCAGTAGGCTTAACTTCAGAGTGCTAGGTGTAAAGTATTTGTACCAACACACACAGTAACTCGAAAACAGTACAAAATTACACAACACAGGTTTAGAAAAATAGAAAATATTTATCTAAACAAAACAAGACCAAAATGACAAAAATCCACAATACACAAGTCAAATTATCAATGAAATTGCAAAAAGACTCTTCATGTAATTTTAAACACACACAAACGCTGTTAGCATGAAAATGTACCTTGGGCCCTTCAAAAATAACCCTGCACAGGCGAGTGTGCATTGAAAAGGACTTGCGATGTGTCAATTTCACTCATGAGCGAGACCTTGCGTCGTTTCTCCTTTAGTCGGGTCGGCATGCGTCATTTTTTCTCTCCGCAGGAGAGTGATGCCTCGATCGGGTCAGCACTTGCTGGTGCGGGTAGGCCTTGTGTAATTTTTACATGCCCAGTTGCGTGGAAATCCAGCCGCATGATGATCCGAAAACCACACAACACGGGTTGCGATCTCACCAGCCTCCGTCAGAGATGTTGTGCGTCGTTTCTCCAGCCCTGGGCGTCGATCTTCCAGTCGTGTTACAGGCGAGTTTAGATTTTCAGCCGCAAAGCCGGCGGTGCGTCGAGTTTTTGGCCGCAGATCGGAGTTGTGTCGATCTTTTCTCCGCACGGCGGTCGGTGCGTGGATTTCTTACTCTTGTCCTGACAGCTTCTCCTTTCAGGGTGCCAGGAACTGGATGGGCACCACTTGGCAGAGTATGAGTCTCAGCAGAATCTCCAGGTGCTGGCAGAAAGAAGTCTTTGCTGTCCCTGAGACTTCAAATAACAGGAGGCAAGGTCTAAATCAAGCCCATGGAGATCTTCACAAGAAGGAAGGCAACAAAAAGTCAAGTCTTTGTCCTGTAGCACAGGCAGAAGCAGCAACTGCAGGATACCTCCACAAAGCACAGACAGGGCAGCTCTTCTTCCTCAGCTCATCAGCTCTTCTCCATGCAGAGGTTGCTCTTGTTTTCCCAAAGTGTTCTCAAGTCTGTGGTTGTGGGTGGCCTTCTTATACCCATTTTCCCCTTTGAAGTAGGCATACTTCAAAGCAAAGTCTCTCTTGATTGTGAAATCCTGCCTTGCCCAGGCCAGGCCCCAGATGCACACCAGAGGGTTGGAGACTGCATTGTGTGAGGCCAGGCACAGCCCTTTCAGGGGTGAGTGACCACTCCTCCCCTCCCTCCTAGCACAGATGGCATATCAGAAAATGTAGACTGCACCCCAGCTCCCTTTGTGTCACTGTCTAGTGAGAGGTGCAACCAGCCCAACTGTCAAACTGACCCAGACAGGGAATCCACAAACAGGCAGAGTCACAGAAATGGTATAAGCAAGAAAATGCTCACTTTCTAAAAGTGGCATTTTCAAACACAGTCTTAAAATGAACTTTACTAAAAGATGTATTTTTAAATTGTGAGCTCAGAGACCCCAAACTCCACATGTCTATCTGCCCCCAAAGGGAATCTACACTTCAATCAGATTTAAAGGTAGCCCCAATGTTAACCTATGAGAGGGACAGGCCTTGCAACAGTGAAAAACAAATTTAGTAATATTTCACTGTCAGGACATATAAAACACATTACTATATGTCCTACCTTAACCATTCACTCCACCCTGCCCTTGGAGCTACCTATGGCCTACCTTAGTTATTTCTTACATGTAAGAAAAGGGAAGGTTTAGGCCTGGCAAGTGGGCACACTTGCCAAGTCGAATTTACAGCTAAAACTACACACACAGACACTGCAGTGGCAGGTCTGAGACATGATTACAGAGCTACTTATGTGGGTGGCACAACCAGTGCTGCAGGCCCACTAGTAGCATCTGATTCACAGGCCCTATGCACCTCTAGTGCACTTTACTAAGGACTTACTAGTAAATCAAATATGCCAATCATGGATAAGCCAATTAGATACACATTTTGTGAAGGAGCACTTGCACTTTAGCACTGGTTTGCAGTGGTAAATTGCCCAGAGTAACAAAAACAGAGTCCAGCACATATCAAAAACCTGGGAAACAGAGGCAAAAAGTTAAGGGAGACAACACAAGGATGAAAAGTCTAACACTGTGTATCCGAGAATTCTGAAATACAACATGACCCCTGAAACAATGGCAGGGGTTACTTAGGTGATTGACTCTATGATTGAGAAAGGAATGCTAATCGAGATTATGGGGATTTCATGTAACTCACCTATCATCGGAATGTGGAAACCCAATGAAAAATACTGCATTCTCCAAGACCTGAGGATAATCAACAAAATTGTGGTTCCTTGTAGTCCCATGGTACCAAACCCAGCTGTGATTTTGTTTCAGATCCAATGTGACGCCAAGTGGTTCACTGTGATCGATCTTTGCCAAGCATTTTTCTCCATACCGTTGCATGAGGAAAACCTATTTCTATTCACAATTTGGTTTGGCAGTCATGTTTCAGTATGGTGCCAGGTCCTACAGAGGTATGCTGAGAGTCCATCAATCTTCAAACAGGTTCTGAAAAAGAATCTGGATACCACTGAGATGCCCTATAATTCAGTTTCGATCCAATATATTGACAACATATTGGTAGTGTCAAATACATGAGAAGCTTGCAGATGTGATGCAGTTGCCCCATTGAACCCCTAGCTGAGAATGGACAAGAAGTATCTCAGACCAAATTGCAGCCCTGGAAGAGAGAAGCCTTATACCTTGAACATCACATTGAGAAGGGTGTAAGGAAGGTGTCACAAGAGAGAATTTCAGCAATTGTGAAAATGAATCCACCAGTAACTCAGAAAGAAGTCAGGAAGCTTTTGGGAATGGTGGACTACTGTCATCAATGGATTTCCAAATTTTACCTTTTGGCCAAGCCTTTACAGATCCAGTTCCACTGGATGACACTTGCATGTGTGCAGAGCACCACAAATGAACCAACTATGTGACTGTGGGAAATAATACTGTGCCTTAAATGCTTGTGCAGTAAAAGATGAATATTTGAATGAGGGAACAGACGAGACAAATTACAATCTCTTGCTAGCTGCAGCAGATGCACAGGAGGAAGTTAAGAGGTTGCAGAAAGAAGAGTCAAAAACAGAACAACAGTGTTGGTTTTGAGTAGGGTGTGTCAAAAGAGATAAGGATGATGTTCGGGTTTCAAATTATGGAAGACCTGCATTGCCAGTTAGCATGTTACCAACTATGGCTAGACATTATCACAGTCCTGCTCATCTGAGATGTGATGCAATACTGAGATTGTTTCGACAGACATGGCTTAATCCCAGATTTAGGCTCATGGCAGAAGAGTTGTGTCACAGGTGTGTTACATGTCGGCAGATGAATGTGGGCAAGGAAACTGCAGTAACACTGAGTCACATAGGCAGATCAAGAGGACCTTACAACAGCATGAAGTTAGATTTCTTTGAACTACCTGTGTGGACTGAAATACGTCTTGGTTGTTGTATGCATTTTCACTCATTGGGTTGAAGCTTACCCAACTAGGAGAAATGACGGTTTCACAGCAGTGAAGTGGCTGTTAAGAGAGTTCATACCACATTTTGAGTTCCCGACTTCTGTGGAGTCAGACCAAGGAACTAATTTCAATAGTGAGGTCCTGAAATTAATGTGTGCCACACTGCAAGTGGAGCAGAGACTACATTGCAGCTATAGACTTGAGGCAAATTAATGGAATGCTGAAATCCAGACTGGCTAAAAATGTTCCATCAGCATAGGAACAGGAGATTGTTTATAAACTAACCTATAAATGTAACCACTCTTGTCCTCAAACCTTATCCCTTCTTCAGTACTTGCCGAACCAATGGCAGGTGGTGTGCCGTATAATAAAAAAATAAATAAGATATGACCAATACATCACCTTACAAGGTCTTGTTCCGTCCATCTTATTTGCTCATTGGGCAACAACACAGCATTGTTATTTCAGAAGTAAAAGATATTCTACGTTGTTATCATGCACCATGAATTGTTCTAATACAGACTAATGGAAATCTGTGCAGTCATAAATTTTCTTTAAAATTAATGACCAATTGGATGGAAAGATTCTATTGTTGAATTGTTCTTTATTCCATGTTTTCACCTTGCAGGTGGGTACTCCATAACAGATGTTTTACAAAAAGACATGTAACCAGGTAAAGAACAATTGCTAAGTTACAGTTTGCATATTGTCTTTGACCAATACGAAGCAAAACAGTTTTATGGGTTAAGTTTGAGTGCGCACATTTTATTGCCCATGTGGATAATTCCCCGCATCCATCGGAAGGCCTACATAGTAGTTTAACTTTCAGATCTCATTTTTGCCCTAGTGTGGACCAATGGATCGCTCAAAGTCTTTGCTCCTTTGAATGCAAACCTAGGGGCAGGAACAGACATCCCACCAATCTGTTAAACCTTCTAGTGTTAGCAGAAATACTTTCTAATCTTATTGAACAACGGATGATATGTAGTCAATACTATAATTTTCTCATCATCAGTACGAGTATTCTCTTCCAATAGACCTTTTCTTGGGCTATTCAGAGCCAGGCCTCTGTAATGCCTGATGAACGGTTCATACGTGGAATTACTCCGGGCTAGTTTGGACTGCAACACATCAAAATGTTCATGAAACTATCGAGTCTCAGTGCAATTTTGTCTAACCCTAAAGAACGGCCCAACGGGTGTCAGCACAGACAAGATAAGCTTTTTAGACCTTCACATTGAATAGAGTAGAGGAAATTTGAAAACCAGAGTACACCATAAGAAAACAGATAAGAACTTGTTATTGAGATCTGATTCATCTCATTCACGAGCACTGCATGATAATTTACTTGTTAGGTCGTTCTTAATTTAGGTTTAGACAGATTTGTAGTGAGCTAATATAATTCTCTGCCACGTGGAATGCAGATACTTGGCCTGATCTACTGCACATGGCAATGAACCTGACAAACAGATCACCCAGTGCTGACTTCTTTGATGAAGAGGGAGCTATACAAAAAGGGGGAGGTGGTCCCATAGCACTGTTGAGCACACACAAAGCCACAATCCTCCTCTGGTTGGGATCCCATGACCGCGGTGCACATGCAGGTGAGGATTAAGGATTAAAGTATGCACTAAATCTTTCTGGAGCTCATATACATGCCTCAGGAGTTTGCGTCTTCATTATGTGAAGGGGTGGATTAAAAAAAAATAGTATATATATATATGTATATAAATTCCACTGACAAGTCTCACCTCCTTCCTCGCAAGCTTTGAGGTGATCTGGAAGGGGACACTGAGAAAAAAGCAGGGTGCCAAAACACATTTTTCCCATTCATTTTTCCATAGGAAAATTGAACAGCGATTTTGCAAAAAACAGATTTACACTAAATTTGACAGAAAGCTAGATCTTTGTGCAGAAAGTGTGCCTTTTTGTTAGTTGGTGTAAATCTGTTCAGCAGTTTTTGAGCAATTAATGTTCAAAACCAATGTATATTTCACACCATGGAAGATCCACAGACCTGACAGTTCTCAAGCCAAAATCTGATTGGCTGCCACCACATCTACTACAGTGTGACAGCAGCCATCTTAGGACGTGAGAATTAGTCCTGAATTCTAGAATAAAAAGTTAAAAACATGTATAAAAGGGCAGTGTATGGCTACCCCGACCCCAAGGCTTGGTGTGGTGGTACAAGAGGGATCCTGCCTGGGGCGAAAATGTTTTTCTAAAATTATTATCAGGCAATTCTGTTGCAAAACGGAAAAAAAGTGTGGACTTCCATACTACTGAAAAATTTGCCTCCAACAGTACCGTAAATGGGAGGGGTCTAAAAAGTCACCGGGACCCCATCCCCCAGGGTCGTGAAGAAAGTAAAGGGCAATGGGTCGCAGGTTGTACCACTACTTAACTGCAAATAGTGACTCCTGATATAAATGTGGCAAAACCTGCTGGTGATTTAATAACTTCCAATTCACTGCCTGTGTTGCAATGGAAGCACAGCATCCCCATGCATTAGGATGTGAATGGCAGTTAGGAGAGTTTTGTTCAGGGTCTCACATGAAACTATAAGATGCTCACCTTTCTTCTCTTACTAGGCACTAGTATACAAGCTGTTAAGGACATGATAGGTTAAGAAAAGTGTTAATTATGCCTTGAACAGGATTGAGAAAAGCATATGTCTCTAACGTATTAGTTGTTTTGCGGTTTGCGTGTGCTAATCACAGCACTGCCAGCTTGGAAAGATGTTTAATTAAGACGTGTAGTTAATTTGGTAGGTCTTGGACCATCAATCAGTAGGATAAATATGACGAGATAGCAGACTCCTTTCTGAACATATCACTATGTTGTCCTTAGATGCTTAACAGACATGGCTTACAAAGTAAGGTCTGGTAATGAATTTCTTTGAGCTTCAGTGTTTTGGTTAAATAAACGTCTGGCGCTCAGTAACATAAGCCAGATGTGGTACTGCAGTTGCTGAGTTTCTTTGTTCATCTTTGTTAAAAAAAAAAAAAAAAGTACGGACAATTTCCAAATGTACTTCTGAGGCTAGCTATGGTTTCCTTGGCTAGAGAATGAGGGGAACGCAGAGGACGCAGACCCCAAACACGTTCACCACTTGAACATTTCCTGTTTCCTATTACAGACTGCATCCTCTTCATGTTTTATTGTGAAAACAAGGCTGAACTGGAAACCAAAAGCAGCTCTGCTCCGTTCCTTTCCGTCCATCCGTTCTGATTTTCCTCTGTCCTCTTTTCTTGCTCTCTCTCTCTCTCTCTGATTTCTCACCACTTTCTGTCTCTTTCCTTTCACTCTCTTCACCTCCGTGTCTCTTTCCCTTCTCTCTCTCTCTATTTGTGCTTATGTCACTGCTGTACCTAAAGCAAGAACCCGGGGGCGCTGAACATAAAAGGATCAATGTCTTCTTTGGGGCTTCACAAACCAAACTCCTATGGTTCAAGCCCCATAGGGAAATACTCGGAGAGAGAAAAGAACAATACAACCCTGGCGGTAAAGATAAAAACATTCAACTCGCCTGTACCAGCACTTAATTTGTTCAACACAATACTAAAATAAGTACAAGGCCCAAAATTATTCTTAGAAGCCTTCTGCCAAAACTCCCATATACTAAGGCTAAAATGTGATTTCACTGCACGCCTCAATCTTCCACAACCCACACCTCTGTCTCTATGTCAGTTCTGAAGATTCTTATTCACTTTAGCTTTCTCCTTTAGTCAGTTCCCCTATTCTCCTCTTGCTCCTTCTTTGTCTATTTTCTTTCTTTCTTTTACTCTGAGCAAACATCTGATGATGAAAAAGAAGCCCCCCTACCCCAAAATAAGTGTCAATGTTCGTAAGGTGCAACCCCTGGTTATTTAAGCTTTGTTCATTGACTCTCAGTAATGTTGTCTAGTACCTGAGTCATACAGAGTGTTGTGTACTAAAGTGTGCTGTTAAAGATTTTAAAATAAGTAAATACAAATAATTTGACAATAAAATTATTACTATCCACAATTTGCTATTTTCATTAGGGCTCAATGAAATATTTCTTCTATTGCAAAACAGTGAACATTGTGAGAGCATCTTGTTTTCAGCTGGCAGGCTCTTGACAATGCCACTACTTTGATTACACTAAAGTATAAACAAAAAGGATGGATGAAATGCTTGAATTAATCTCAGCCACTAGTAATTACTGGGGTTTCCATTCCAGTCCAACACTATTTTGCACACCATACCACCTCGGGTTAGCACTAGCCATATGCAAATCAGTCTTGGCCCAGCTACAGTGGGAAATGACCAGCTGAAACTGCTCACCCAACCAGAACTCAAGCGACCCAGGACCAGTTTCACCCGAGTTAGGGCTCATCAGCCAGGTATATCTTGACCCCAGTGACACAGTGTGCTCAGGATCATCGTTTACGCATATCTGTCAAATTTAGGGTGACTCAGTACAGTATATAAAAATTGATGGATTGAATGCGTGAAATCATCTCAGCCACTGGTAATTACTCGGGGCTACTACCCAGTCCATCACTATTTTGTACACCATGCCACCTCAGTTTAGAGCCAGCCACTTACAAATCAGTCTTGATTCTGCTCCAATTTGAGTAGTCCAGCCAGGACTGTATGGCCACATCCTCTATAAAATGGAACACAAGCAACCCAGGCCAGGTTTTTTCCTAGTTAGGGGGTCATCAAATGAAGGTGACAATGTGACCCTGAGCCAAGAGATGGAAATGGCCCAATCAATGCAATCCAACCAACAGCAGGATTTGAAAGAGGCATGGGACAAGTGCACAGATTTGGAGATGAGGTAACACAGAAACTATCTCAGAGTTAGGCATGGGCAAAAGTTTACTTAGGCTGTGTAGTTTTGATAATTTTGCACATATGAAATTACATGTAATAATGTTGGAGTGTAGTTTTATAATAAAAAATTAACATGAAATGTTTGCGAATAAATGCATAATGATGCCGCCAAGAAATTGTATTAATGTGCTTTTTACTAAACGTGTGTTTGAAATGTGCCCACGGGGAGTGGCCAGCAACGTATACGATGATAAATGAAACTGTTAATAATGAAATATTAATGTACTAATGTATTATTTTGTACTAGTATTAAGAGTTATATGTTAAGGTTTTGCTAATTAAACACTAGGCCTTAGTTAGCATGAGTCGGGACCTAGCTGTCTGCTTTCATATTAAATGTGTTTTTCTAATGTGCAATGTGCTGACGTGCTGAAGGACATGTAGTTGTACTTTTCCAGAAGCTAGAAGATGTGTGTAACTGTAGAAAATTCTTTGTCATGGGACTCGACTTGCTCAAGGAGACATTCTTGCCGAATGCAACAGTGTAAACTTGCAACAGGTACAAGGTCGCCTGTATAGACAATGGAATACTGACTGGGTCGGAGAGGACCGCGAGAACATGAAATTGTACTTGACATTTTACCAGTTGGAGACGTCCATTACAGGAGCCAATAAACTATGTGAGAACTGTTATGAGGTGACAATCTTAATGAGGCGACTGGTAAACCATTGGGTGGAGAAAGTGGTGCACCAAAACTTGCCCAATTGGAAATTAGGGGACTGTACAACAAGATCGATATAATTCTTGGACAGGAGGAGAAATCGGCCATTATTATTAGCCATTATGCCATTCCTGAGCCATTACATGCCTTTGCTATTGCCTAGACACTCTGTTACTCTGCTTAAAGACTTTGTTGTTTGACTCTTCAAACCATCCTCACCCTTGCCTTACCCGTTCTATACTTTACCTCCTTATGAGGGAAGTGTCCCTTATTGCCCGTCTTACTGAACTTTGCTGTGTTTCCTGGCTGATGGCGAATCAACTGATGTCCTGAGGACAAAGACTGACTCTGTATGCTGACCCATTATGGAGGGTAACTATATGATAATGAAATTGTAATTGTCTGTTTGCCTTTTCTTTCTAGGTACCAACTGCTTCTTTTGATAGAGACCATAGATAGATGTTTTCTCAGTTTGCGTTGATAAATTGTTTTGCATGAAGCCCAACATGCCAGTGCTAATTCAAGGTTAGTTGAGGAGTTCACTAAAGCGGACGCAAATAGACAAATGACTGAATCTATGCTTTGTTGAATAATGCGCTAATGACACTCTGCTAAAGTTAATCCATGTTGACGTCGTGCTTTGTTCTAATGTTTATGATTCTTGCTTTGATGAAATCTTATTCGAGTTGTCATATTACAACCGTGTTGAAGTGTTTTCTGGTTTTGAGACTAATAAACTTGCTACTAGATTGTAACCAATAGGGAATAAATATTATAACTCTCATAAATCCTGTGTGGTTATTCGTGACTGAAAGGTCATGGTGTGTCTCGATTCTCATTAATGTCATTATTTTGATTGGATCAGTTTGTTATGGTGAATATTAATGATGTTATTGATCTATTGATTGCTATGTTGATTAATTGGCTCGTCCTAAGGTGTCTTCAATCAGGGTCAAAAGATTCATTGGCCTAAAACGAGTCCCAGACTAATTAATTATTTAAGACGCGTTAGCAACGTTTACGCGTAAGACGCGTTAGCAATAATACCACATCTTGTAGCAAAAATCCTATTTGGGGCAATAATGTAATGCAAGATATACAGAATAAATATGGTTGGCACAGCCATGAGCTGCATCTCCTCAATGTCAGTGGCAATTCTTTACTCCAGTCGGTCATCACATATTTCAGGTTCATTTTTTACTGTGGGTGCGAAACTCATGCAATTTGCTGTTGCGTAACTATGCAAAATTACTGCAAAATTACACACGATTTTGCTTAATTATTCAAAATCCATCTCACACTCAAAAAATTACCCAAACAATTTGTTTCGGTAAAAATGAAACTGGAAAATGTAATTTCTAGTTGATTTCCGGTAGCTTGTGTTCAAAACATTGCATTCAGATTTGTTGCTTTAAACTCGAAAATCTACCTGAAAAGTTTTTTGACCACAGCCACCATAACTTGGATTCACATTTTGAATGCTCAAAAATTACCTAAATAGTCCATCCAGTTACAAAAAATAAACCTGAAATGAAGATTGTTTTCAGAGAGTACATCTGGTGTTAAAATGTTTCCCTGAACGTATGCACCTGGCGTAATGGCATAATCTTGGTAATTTCACCTAAATTTAGTTACGCAAAATTACAAAAATGATGGCACTTATGCCAGCATAATTGGAATTTCACCCAGGCCTAATTTTTACCTGCAGTACTTTTTTTAGTTTGAAACTGCACTTTCAAATGCGAGTGGCAGTACTTTTAATGCGTGCATCCTGAGAATCAACTAAATTTGTACCCAAATGAATTGCTATGATAATCCATTTATGTAGTTTTTTGAGCATGCAGCACATTTTTCCTTTTTTGTGAAATCAATTATTACTGTATTCCAAGTTGGATGGAGCTAAGATTTAGTAAAGAAATAACTTCACTACTTTCCATTAGTTCAACATTTGATTTCAAGAGGAGACATCAAGGACTGAGATACTACTAATATCACTGCTTACTTACAATTGTAATGAGTGCTACAATATTTATTTCTATATGATTTGAGCAGTGGTCACCATATTTTATGGGATCACACCCAGGTACATCTTAGCAACAGATGTAAATATTGTGTGAGCACCAGTTTTGGATTAAACAGTGCTTCTGAAGACGGAATGTGTGAAGTCTATCCCACAGTTGCTGTTTCTTTTAACTTAATTGTTTTTAGGGGGTTGTGGTTGGCCTTGTATTTAATGCTTTTTTGTCTGCATGTGCCTTTTGATGGCTATGGTCATGGTGGCTTGTGGTATTGAGGGCCAAGTATCCAGACATGTTCTTTTGTTTACAGCGAACTTTTCCCCATGTGCTTGTCAACCATTTTTTCATGAGTTTGTGTATAAGTGGCATGGTTTTACTTTTATTTCAGCAAGCATTAGAAGTACTGGGAAGAGGTAATTGATGTCACCTTGGGCTGTTTGTAGTTGGGGAATTTTTAAAGTGTATTTAGTTTTCCTTTATAACATTGATCATTTACTGGTGGTGCTTGAAGGGCAGCCCCAATATGTGGACCCAGACACAGTTGGGTAAATAATACATGTGTGCAATTCTTTTCCTGCAATGCTGCAATATTTCTTTTTTTGGGGGGGGAGGGGTCCCAGGCAGGACAGGGCAACCAGGTTCCTTGTTCTCTGTGTCTAATTCTATGCTGGCCACATGGCAGTGGCTATTTTTTGTAGTCAGTTTGTATTTTTGTCATAGGCTGCTATTTTGTATTTGTTCTCCATACCTCCTTTCTTGCTGGCCATGTGGCAGTGCCATTTTGTGTATTCTGTGAGTGTGGTATCCAATGTGTGTATAGAATCCCTAGTGAGGAAGGAGTTGTATTCACATCTGTGGCTATGCAATACAGAGTCCTCTAAAAGGTAAGGATGTTGATTGGGAAGTGGAGGGTTTGTGGTGGGTAGTTGTTGCAGGTGGGTTGTTAGTAGGGTTAGTGGAAGGGGCAGACCCTTCAGATTTCCATTGTGCCCCAGTTGACTGAGACGTGCGTTGACGTTGGCACCTATCTGATATGGTCAGTGTCATCTTCGTGCCAAGGCATGTTTCCTTGCATCTCCCTCCCATAATAAAGATATTGCATGTAGAAATTTGCAATGTCTTGGATGGATGTTTTTATATCATAAAAGACCTGGGGCACTCTGCCAAAACAGCCTCAGTACAGCTTGCAAATGAACTTCTGTGAATTCGGTGTCTCCCCCATTTGCCCAACATTCTCCCTCACAAAAGGTTGTTTCTGGAATAACTGTTCCCCCAGAGTACAGAATTTGATCAGCCATAGAAGTTGTCTGGGAGGGAAACTGCTAGCCGGAACTGTGATCCACCTTTGAGATATTTTCGTCAAATAAATCAACAATCTCTTTCTCTTTGTCATCCCCTTGAGCTGAGGAGGCTGTAGACATAACAGCCTGGAGGAGGAACTGGCTTTCTCACTGGTTTGAATGTCATCCACTGGTCATCATCAGGCTTTTCATGACACTGCGATTTCAATATTAGTATACTCTTCCAGGATTTTGTATATTTTGCATAGTGACATATAATATACCATATGTGTGACCAATAAATGGCACTTTAACATATTCTCAAAAAGCAATGTTAAACTAATGATTTCCTATGTTTTAAATTACTTATGTTCCTACAAATAATAGGAGTGACATATCTCCCCAGCTCCTGCAATAGGTGCTGGCTCTGTGAACAAAGCCTTAGCAGTAAGGTGCTAAAACCTGGTCCTAGAATTCGTTAGTGGACATGGGCCCCTAGATCCACCAGCTGTCAAATATCGGAAATAAGAAGTAAAGATCACATGTTGTAGACATGAGCTCATGAATTGCAATTCCTTTGAGCTACCATGAAAGGACTTTCTTTGCACATGCCTACTTTTGTATTTTGTGTAAACTAGGGGTTATATTTGAATAAAGAGAGGGCTCTTTTATTTTCTAGTGTTCAGCGAAACAAAAATAATAACCACTATTTTGTATAAATATCAATACGCAGTTTGTTTCCTGTTTAGTACTATTTAAATGTTTGATATTCTCCTAGCCTTCTTTCTCTGACGGCTCAAGAATAAGTTAGTGATCTGTGTGAGTTTATCCACTTCAGAAATCTATTTGTAAGCTTACAAGCCCCTGTTATGCAGGGCGACGCAGCAAGTGTCAAATCATCATTATTTAATGTTTGTTTACCTGCTGGAAGGGATACCAATCTGATAAACAATCATTAACGGCGTTTTGATTTCTATTTCTGCTGAAAAATGCAGGAGAAATATAAGTATTTCTCCTCATTGCACCACTCTTACACCCCTGGGGTGGCATTGGTTTTTGCTACTGCCTCAGGTGAACAATTTCTTGTACATCTGTGGCAGTGTCAAAAGCGATGAGTGTAGCGTGGAAACGCCCACAGAAACACACATTGCATGCCCTTCTGCTGCAGAAAGCTGCATATTTAAAAGGCGGCGTTTAGCCATGCAAAGTGGCTTAGCGCCACCTTGTAAATGTGGAAAAGGGCACAGCGCCACTGGAGCATCGCTGAAAATGATGCTCCGGTGGTGCTAGGGACTTGTAAATAAGCCCCATAGAGTCATGGTTCACCATGTTGTACTGCTGACATCAATAAAATGCTGCCATACACATTTAGCAAAATCACTGCAACTTCATTTGAATGGATGCAGGCTGGAGAATGAGTGATCTAGTAACCTGTCATTTATTAAATGTCCCAGGCACGCAGCACTATCACTGAATGTTTTCATGGAGTCTCTAAACATTTGTGAATTTCTAGAACCTAGCATGGACATGTATGCTTCTCAGCATTTGCCTCAAATCAACTTATTACAAATATTTAACAGGCTGTGTATTCATGAAATTGTTAAATGTGCAATATTGCACGGAAAAATAGTTTAAAGCAGCAATAATAATATTTGTAATGCATTCCAGGGACAGTTAGGAGAGACCTCTGAAGTGAAATGTTGCTTTAAGCAAATGGTAAATATTGGCAGGGATCACTGGCTAGCAGGGGGTTGGGTGGAGGGTGATAAGGGTGTGCTGAACCAGGGGAGTGTGGCATGCCCCCTCTGTGGAGTTGCTGAAGTCAGATAGGGTCCAGGCTGTGCTGATGCCTACACGTGATCTTCCCTAACCCTATAGAATTAGGCCCACTGTACCTGGACCTGCTCATTGTGGTTGCAGAAGCACCAAACATGCTGTGATCAGATGAACCATTAAACCCAGGGGATACCACTCTGCCCAAATTGTAATCGGGTCCACTGTGCTGTATTTTTGTGCTGACTCGGAATAAGGTGTTCAATTCTTGTCTTTTTCCTCTAGGCTTTGATTATGATATGCACATGCAATGCCATGTAATGCAAAACATGATTTGAATAATTATAGGGAATAGCCCCAGTATGTATTAATATGACCTTTATTAAAAGTTTCAAGCATGTTACAACTGTCACTAAAACGTTTCATGGAATGCCTAAAAATGTATGACTTCCTGAATCTCCAAATTCAGGTTTTGGGTGTTTTCCCAAATCAACTCAAGGTTTAAACTTTTATTGTGTCCTCATTTGTATATTTAAAAGGCTAAGGGAGCTCAGTATTATAAGGACACAGAAGTCCCCCCCACTCCCCACCTGAAGAGGGTGAAAAGAGAATGGGGGAGGCCCACCACCCCTTCCACTCTAGCTCACAAGCCACACAAACAAAGCCTGTCATCATGGGAGTTCTCTGCACGACCATCTGCAAGGCCTCTCCAATAGGTTTGTCTGCTTTGATACTTAATCTTTGGACATGTTCATTCTATGTTCCAGAGGGTTTGAGGCCTTCAAAGCACACCTGTGAGTTATACCATTTTTCCCATACCTCCAGAACCTAGTCCTCTTTGTAGGGGGCCACTCTGATCTGACCTATTAATTCAGGTAACAAAACCTACCCATTCACATGCTGTCCAACGAGGGGGGAGCACCCAATTCAAACTAATTTCTTGACAAGCCAATAATACTAAGAAAAGTACAAGTTTTTGATTCTTATGCCATTTTGAGGTGGGCCCTCCACCATACATAGTCCCAAAAATTACCAAATTCAGGCTTCCCTTAATTTCTGGGCCCACAGCCTCAATGAGCAGCTAACCCACTTCTTGCAGGTAGAACTGGATCATGGGTCACTGCCAAAGCATATGGAAGTCATCCACTTTTTCCTCATCACATTTGGGGCACTTCTTCTCCTCTAGACCGGCCATAATCACAAATTCTTTCATTGTCCAATATGCCCCGTGTACTGTAAACAAATGGGTTTTCCTTAGAGGTGCAGATTTGGTTGACATCCAAAGCATAGACATCAATACTTGCCATGTGGTTATGACATCCATGGACGGCAGGTCCCTTCCCCAGATCTCTGATGGCAAGTTGAAGGCCTCTTTCACTGCATCCACTAGCACCAAGTACCACTTTGAAACCTCCAGACACTATTTCCATCCCTGTGTTTGACTGAGTCCCTTGTCTAGCTTGCAAGCTGATAATACTTGAACTTGTATAGGGTACCGTTTATACTTTCTGAGAGAAAAGCCCAGGGAAGCAATGACCTGCCCTCTAGAATCTGTCCCCATTTATTGATTACCCCTTCTCTCAGAGGGGTTGCCAGGTTATCCTGGAAACATTTTGGGGTTCCTGGCGAGTTCTGACTTGGTGCAGAGCTACTATAATAAGATATTCCTAATGCCCACCCAACTTGATACAAGAGCTTACAAGCGCACCCCCCCCCAATATCTTTAGCTTAACCTTTTTAAAGTATTTCGGGTGACCAAACATGAAATGGAAATAGTCCCCTTTCATGGGCAAACATTTTGTTATGGCCTTAAAAAGAGGGGTAAAGGCAGAATTATCAAGGAGCAAACCTCTTATATTCTTTATTTAAAAGCCACACAATTTTCATAACGATCAGGGCTTACCACACCCCATGCTCTTTTCCCTAAATAGTTTTCTCCATGCAATTCTCACCCTTTTTGAGGACCATTTAAAACTACCCAGGTCCATCTGTAACTTCTTAAACAGGAGCGGTCCCTCCATGGGAGCGGAGGAGCATTGCCCTGCTAAACAAATGCTTCCAGAACAAAAAAATTAAATGGTAATAAAGTTTATTTATTACCATTTTATTTCTAGGCACCCCATCCTGAACTGAGTGTCAGGACAGACTGGGGTAATTACTGCTGAGTGGCAGCAGCAGGGAGCTCTGCACTTTTGTTTAAAGTGCGCATGTCCCTTTGGCCAGCTGTCTTGCGATGGCCAGCCTGACATGCACACTTTTAAACTTCTCTAACCCAGCTGTATTAAGACAGCTGGGTTGGAGAAAACCCTGGCCTCTAGTGCTCTTAAGAGCACTGATAGAGGCCACTCCCTCCAATCCTGATGCTTCTCTCATGCTGTTTAGCAACATGAGAGCATAGCCAGGATTAGTTAGTGCAGTTTCCAGGGTACCGCTTTGGAGCTTCCAGGAGAGACGACTAGAAGAGAGGATGCCGTGAGGTGAGTGCCATCTGTTAAAACATTATTATTGTACTCCCTGCCCCCCCCCACCATAAATACAAGCCAGCCTTAACTGTTCTTAAACCAAGCCGACCCAAATTCTAATGGTATTGCGTTAAGGATAAAAATAAATTTAGGGAGTATTGACATTTTTTGTCTTACTAAGGCTCTCATTTTAGGTGAGATAGCTGTGGCTCTCTTAAAGGATTTATCTGAAACTGGTTCAATTAATAAATGAAATTCCCCTCCTAGGATTATCAGGAGTTTTATCTCCAGTAATTGGTTGTATAGGGCTTGTAATGGGGAAGTGTCATCTATATTTGGTCCATAATAGCCCACAAACATGAACAAGGAACCAGGTACCTTTGCCTTAGTAATCAGCCATCTCCTTTAGGGTCAGGTATCAACTCTCACATCATGACCTTAGCAGAGTTCTTGAATGAAATTGCTATCCCCTTAACACAACATGTCTAGCTAGTGCAGGCATACTGACCTACCCATTTTTGTTTCTATATTATGTCCTCCTACTCTGATCCTAACAGGTGAGTCTCCTGAAGAAGTATCACTTGTTCATCCGCAAGTCTTGAATATTCAAGAACTGTTTGCCTTCTACTTTTTAACTGTAAATCCATTGACATTCCAAAATAATACTTTTAAAGAGACCGGTGCGTCCCTGACATATTAGTCTGGTGGTAGAGCCTGGATCGTAACTGCGTGAGCTCCATAATAAACCTACCAACTTTGAGTTACAAATGAGGAATGAAAACTTCTTTTTTCTTTTCTTCCACATGCTCCCCCTCCCAGTGTCTAAAAATGTGCAAAAAACTTGCTGTGTCTATGACCCTCCCTCCCTGTCATGGGGAACCCTCCCTACCTAAATGAGCTCTCCCTGGAGAACTTTCAACAGGGTTTCTGATGCACCTTAATCTGCTCCACTAAGATTCCAGCTTCATTTAGGTCCCTTATATTGTGCATTTTATTACCTCTCATGATTCTTAGCATGGCAGGAAATCACATCTGGGCTGTAGCTCCCAAAGATCTGAGTTCCTGGATATATTTTCCTAGTTCTCACCAGTGCCTTAACGAAATTGGAGCCCCCTTCCGCAAAGAGCATGGAGGGGGCCCCTCTGGACTCACTCAGGCCAGGAGCTGTGCTGAGGGGGGCCCATGGAGCTCGGGGGGCACACTGTGGGGGCTGTGAGGGCCTTTGTTACAACCCTGGTTCCCACTGCCTGTCCTACATAGCCCTAGAAATATCAGATTTCACATGAAAAGCCCATTACCATCTGGAGAAGCTACTGACTTTAAGGGTTTAATTCAAGGTTTAACCTTTGTACAACAACAAGTAATTTGAAAGGTTGTGTATGCACAGAAATGGTTTGCAAGTGCAATATTGTATGGAAAAATATAGTTTAATGGGAAACAAGTACAATCAATCTACCACATTATCAGGAAAGAAAATCCAGGAGATTACTTAGTTAGTGACCTGAAATTATATTGAACTTTCTGATTTAAAAGGAAAGGAATACAACTACATTGTTAGAAGAGAATCAATTCTCTAGTTACAGACATCTTGCAATCAACAGTTTTCTGAAATGATATCCAACTTTCTGGTCTAGGATTTAAATGGAAAGTAATCTAAATACATTGTTAAAAGAGAAGCCATACTCCAGTGACAGATACCTTGCAATCAACATTTTGAATGCTCTCGTTAGCAGTTTTGAAGAAAGTGGTTTCTTAAAATAAGTCCTTATGTCCTGTCATGTTGACTAAAATTAATGGTACCTGTTCAACACAAACAAAGCTTAAAAATCTTAGCAAGGGGTTGTGCAAGAACAGCATGCCACACAAGAAACTGATAGATTGTTTAGGAATAAGGTGCAATTTTGCAAGCCATGTGAAAGAAAACTTCGTTTGTAATGTATGGATGGCATAAGTATCACACACTTGGCGAGAAGCATGGAAGACAACCAAAAATGCCAAAAGAGGAAAATGGTAGTAGATATCTGATGTACAAAGGGAAAGATGATATCTACTTCATGGGGTCTTTTTTTAGTCTATGTTTCATTGTTCGAGTCTTGATTGGATTTGATCCAAAATGATTTCAGTATTTTCCAACTTCATGAGATTTTCTCTAGTTTTTGTAACTTTAATTGTGGGTAAATGGATTACGAGTTGTAATGGAGGATGTCTTTTGAGTGGATAGATGACAAAGCAAATTCAGAAATGTCTCTTGCCAGCGCTTTCACAAGGTTTTATCCATATAAACTCAGATGAGTACTTCCCTCTATTTTTCCTTTTCCAGACAAGCAATAGAATCTGAGTTTAGCTGCCCCAAAAAGAGAATGTTTGGCTGGGCTGGATGAGAGTGATTTGCCTTTCATGGTTGGAGACAGCTGGAGACCCTACACAAGAGTTCTGCTCCCAATTACACCCCATTAACTGCACCCCACTATTGTCTTAAAAAAACATACAACATAGACCCAGTGCTGGTCTGTGGAAGAAGTCTTTTCATTTCACTGTGACTACTCGATGCCACACCAAAGCTTTGCCCAGAATCATTACTTTGTGTCAACCTTCTTTTCGTGACTCACTGAAAGGCAGAAGTAATCAACAAAAACATTAATCAGATGTGATGCAAGGTACAGAGAATAGCGGTGGCGTATACCCTTTGAAAGTTTTGGGGCGACTGACATGTCCCACCACTTCATAAAAAACAAATAAAACACCCTCTCACTCCAAAGTTCCAAAACAAATTAACCCTCCCTCCAAAAGCCCAAAAAACGCTAACTACAAAATAAACATAACCACTACACTTACATGCATTATACACTTACATACATTATAAACATGCATTACACATTTGAAAAAAGGCACCTACCCATGGGTTGCACGTGCTCCTTTATGTTCCTTTTCTCTCCGATAGAGGAAGAGCTCCCTTAACCAATCCAGATGCTGCTCTCTTGCTGTTTACCAACTTTAGAGCAGCGCCTGGACTGGATGGATCAGCCTGGATGGATGCTCCTTCAGGCCCTGGAGGCCTGTACCTGGTCTCACCCAGCTATCTTAAGATAGCTGAGTGGAGAGCTTCAAAGTGCGCATGTCACTTTGGCCGGTGCAAAAAAGCCAGTCAAAGTGACATGCGCACTTTGGAGCATCCAGTCAAGGGACTGCTCCAGCAGCAGTGGACAAGCCCAGCATGTTTCTGGGCGGATGTGCACTGTGCCAGAAAAAAATAAAATGGCAATGAAATCTTTTGATTGCCTTTTTATTTTTTCCTGCACAGCTCGCAACAGCCGGGGGGGGGGGAGGGTTATGCTCCTCCGCCCTCCAGAAGAAAACACCACTGACTGAGAATTTCCCTGAAACCTAAACTGGGAAGGTGGCAGGAAGAACTTGGAGGTCTGGGAGAAAGGCTTATGTGACAGCCTCCAAATTAAACAAAGTCTTTCAAGCACCTTCACCCTTGTCAAGATCTAAATTCATCATGGTCCAAGAAATGCCTCCCCCTTATCAGAATGCCATGGCCTTCGACTGTCTTTATGCTGCTGCCACCACTGGAGAGAACCATCTATCTGATATCATTATCATGCTGTGGGAAACTGCAAACCAGACACAAACACCCTGATCGGGTTGCTTTCTATATGGATCCAACAACAATACTGTGGCTAGTAGAGCCACAAATAAAATTGGTGATCTACCACCCCAACCCATGTATCCATTGTCACAGATGTTGCTGAGTTGTCTCAGCACTCTCACTCCCAGGAGCCACCCCTCCATGAGAGCAGAGGAGCGTTGCCCAGGTAAAAGAAAAAGCCCCCGAACTGAAAAATAAAATGGTAATACGTTTTCTTTATTACCATTTTATTTTTCAGGACCCCATCCTCAACCGAGTGTTAGGACGGGGCAATTGCTGCTGAGGGGCAGCCTTACATGCACACTTTAAATGTTTCTAACCCAGCTGTCTTAAGACACATGGGTTAGAGAAAGCACAGGCCTACGGCTGTCTTGTGAGCGCTGAGAGAGGCCACTCCCACCAATCCTGATGTTTCTTT
This sequence comes from Pleurodeles waltl, assembly GCF_031143425.1. Lineage (NCBI taxonomy): Eukaryota > Metazoa > Chordata > Amphibia > Caudata > Salamandridae > Pleurodeles > Pleurodeles waltl. The sequence goes on along the minus strand of NC_090448.1, from coordinate 164,894,561 downwards.
TATGCTGGTTAGCAGCATGTAAGCAGTGCTGGGATTGGCTAGTGCAGTTTCCCGGGTCCCGTTGCACGCTGGAGCCAAGAAAGGAGAAGAAGGAGGACGTTCTAAGGTAAGTGCGTTTAAAAAAATATATATATTATTGTACCCGCCCTAATGCCCCCCCACTGTAAATACCAGCCACCCGCCACTGGTTACTCCATCTGCCCACCTGGGGCTACTCCTGTCATGGCCATAAGGGGCAAGACAGGACTACTGAAGTGGAAATTTGAAAGGGGCGTGGACAAGCAGATGCTGCTACTTTGACTACCATTGCTCAAGCCCCCGCAGTCCTTCGGTCAAAATGTGTTCCCTCATAATGATTTATTAACACATGAAAGAATTCATATAAATGACCAGTCTCACACTTTAACAATATCAATAACACAACAAACGCCAAAGATTTTCTCTTTTCCACTTCCACACCCTTATTGTCTATTATACTGTAATTACTTGTAGCAATGGCAATAATATAATTTGACACGTAAAAAAAAATATATGCATGCATTAAAAAGCAAATATTGTAAAAAAATGTATCATTGTTTTGAGCCACAGAGGTAGAACTGTCAAAATTCCATTTGACTTACGCAGTATATGTGTTTGTTTTTCTCTGGCACTCATTATTAAGGAAGTAAGACTCCCCACCTTAATTACTTTTTCATAAACGTCTGCTCACTCCAGCTGATTTTACTGACATACAATACGTAGAAGAAATCATTATTCGAGAAGGTGCCAAGGTGCCCTTAAAAATTAGCATGAATTTTCCTTTCACTGACTTAAATTGGATTATATAAATATGGATACTGAGCTTTACCCATAACTGAACATAATTTCATGAATATCACTCCTTTTCTTCTGTTCTCCTTTGCAAACTTTGTAACACGAGCAAACAATCAGAGGTTTACATTAGCTGAAAAAATAATCCCATGGAAACCTTGCAAGATTGTGCCCTGAGAATCTAAAACTGTGACCCACCCAGTACTGTATTGTGAAATGTACCAACGGGATGAATTATGAATTTAAAATTATCAACCTTGAACATAACTTAGGTGGCCTAATTACTCTTGCACAATGTTTCAGCATAGTCCATCTTCTTTAAATAGATTTGATATTCAAAATCAATAGTGAATGTCCATTGTTGAGAAGATTGAAAAAAACATGCATTACCAGGTCCAATAGGCCTGTGTTTAATGTGCCAGCTAAAGCATACATTGCTAGCACATTGGAGAGAGACAGACAATAGAGAGACAGGAGGAGCAGACAAAGAGGGTTTTGGTTATCATATACTCTCTCTTGCAGGTCAATGAGAGCACTGGGTGAGGTCAAGGAATATACCTAAAGTCAATAGCATTAGTTGACAGTTGTATACTCCACTCGGCCAACCCAAGATTCAATGGACAAAAGTGTCAAGCAGCGGCAGCTCCTCCCTGCAAGCAACGGCAGCTGCAAACATTTTCCCCAAAAACTATAATAAAAAATGTTTCTTATAGTTTTTGGGGAAATGGGGCAGGCCACGTGGGTGACGAGCAATGAGGGGGCATGCACAGCACTCCTCCTCACCGCGCATGTATGTTTGGCCGGCCGTCATGTGCCGGCCAAACACACATGCGCAGAAGGGTCTCTCCAGCCCAGCAACACATTTGCCGGGCTGGAGAGAGCCTGCACAGGCTCCCAGTTTGCCTGGGAGCACCCAGGCTGGGCGCTCCCAGCCAATTCTGATGCTACTCCGGGCAGCATCAGGATTGGCCACAGTGCAGGCTGGGAGTCTATCCCTGCAGTGAGACGGAAGAGCAGAGGAGTGGCACGGCGCGGGGTGGAGGTAAGTGTTTTTTAAATATACATTTTACAATCTAATGTGTCTACCCCCACTGTCCGGGCGCGCCGCCCGGCCCCCTCTGCGACCCGCGAACCGCGACTGGTGTCAAGCCAGTGGCTGAAAGAAGCTATTGGAAGAAAGCAAATGGAGCCCTAAAGTAAAGTTGTTAGCAACGGGCCTTTTGACAGCTGTGCTATTAAAACTCAAACCTAAAGAGTCCCATAACCTCAGCAGTAATTGTCCAGGAAAAACAACCCACTAAAGATGACACCAGTTCATAGTTACAAATGGGATAAAATAACAAGGTTGCAGCACTGACTCCCAAATAGGTACAGGGGTTTTTATGGTGTGAACCCACGCACCAGCTGTATTTACCTCACTGTGCTGACAATGTAAATCAGCCAGTACACTGGAATGCTTGAAGCGCTCAAGGGCTGGGAGCATCATCATGCCATTCATCTTACAAAACAACTCTGTATACTATAGGATATTCATTATGTTTAATTGAAGATTAACTGGATTTTACTTGTACTCCCTAAAATCACATGTGGAGAATATTCTGCTCATTTGCCTTCTTTTTCTGCACACTACTTTTTTGCACCCAGGCAATGTACATTATCGCCATGTGGTTCAGAATAAGGGGGTGCATGCTGCAGAGACCTGTGTGCCATCAGCATGTCATGGGTTTAGTTTTGAAAAAAGTAAAGATTTGTGAGCAATCAGCTTTCTTAAAGATGGCAAAAAACATACTGCACCTTTCTCAAAATTGTCCAGCTGGCGATCATTTGCTGTGTGTTTCTATTAAGTTCAAAATGCAATGCAAACCTCATAGCACGGTTATTTCAAGGTACAACTTAACTCAGTTAATGGAGTCTGTTCAGCAAATGGTCCCTACTCTTAGCTTCCAGATTGATGAAGCCCATAGGTACTCACAAACATTTTCTCAGAGGCCGAATACTGTGGTCTGTGGTGTGATTGAGGGCCTCATTGATGCCAGCATAAACATGGTATGAACAATGTCATCGAGTTATTTTGAAGTTTTAATTCCATATTATCTTCTAAAACAAGCCCCAAGTCTCTAGCTGAGTCACAGATTTGACAATGCTGTGTTATGATGTATCTGAGTTGGTATCCCTCTATCGCACACTTAAGTAAGCCTTCTTTGCTTGCTATTCCTATCTTTACCTAGTCAGGTGAATCAAGGAAGTAACTTAATGAACTGGAATGGAATAGAGTATCTTGTGGGAAACTGTCCATTGTTGCAGTACCCTCCCCCCGACATTTTGCCAGCTTTCTGAATGCAACTTGGACTGGAGTGCACTAGGTACCTGCTAACCAGGTTCCCACTGCCAGTGTTATTCCCCTAAAATGCTGTATTCAGTGGGCACCCCTAGTCCTACAGATTAGGTTCCAAGGACACAAGAAGGCCAACAACAAAGAAGACCCAAGGCTCGAGAACTGCATTCCTTGCTGCACAAAGAAAAAGGTGCCAAACCCTGACTGCTGCACCCAGGACTCGACAATTGCCACTGAGGGGTTTGCTCGGACATCAGACAGACTTTTAAAATCCGCAGATGACCTCCACTCTTCTAAAAATTGCCGAAGATCTCCCTCCATAGTGAAGACATCACTTTTCTGCAACACAGACCATCAGACCAGTGAAGTCCAGTGTAGTGACCGGCTGCCTACCAAGGAACCAGATGCAGCACCCAGACCTAATTTCACCTAAGGGACTGTGACAATAATACCTGCAAGTGTGCCAAGTTTGGTGGCACTGCAATCTCCAGTGGCTGAACCGTGCATGAGTCCCAGTTTCTGGTCATTCAACGTTTGTCACCAGGAAGTAAAATCCATTCTGGACTCTAAAAGGACTAGGAGGAAGCCCAAGTTGAAGGACTTCAGAAACCCTAGAATCATGCACCAGAGTGGCCCTGCTGACCTCCAAGGGACCCTCAAAGTGACCTACCTCCTGTTTCCAAGGCCACCTTTGCTCACAGCCCTTGGCTCATCTATCTGCTGTGCATTCAGCCTCCCTGGGTGTCAGAGTCACCAGATCCTCGGGGTCTGTGCACGTTCCCAACACGTCCACCACTGAACAGCTCCAAGACTCTGATAGATAAATGACAGAGACTGAGAGAGTTCAAGAGAGGAAGAGGAGATTAGGAAGGGAACAGCTGGGAAGGAGACCTGTAGTAAGAAAAAGAATAGAACACACAATATGAAAATTATATCTCCTGAAATCAATACTAGACTATGATTCTAAGTCTAGTCACTCTGAAAACATGAACAATCTAAGAGTTAAGTTTAAAATGACTAAGTTTCAAGATGGCCGGATACCTGTAGGGAAATCAAGATGAATTAAATGAAAACTTTCTTATTCAAGTACTTTCCTTTACATGAGAATCAGAAAAACATTCTGACTAAATTTTAAACCAGTCACATAAATCCTGTTTTGAGAACGTATACTAGGACCATACAATATTGCATCTAGAAACTCTGGCCTTCTGTGTACTCTTAAAATGTTTCAACACAAATTGCGCATATTGCAGATATATATATATATATATATATATATATATATATAGTAAACACCATAAAAGGATTGTGCACCATGAATAACACAACATGGATTCAGGAAACAAATCACATAACTTGTCAACTCGAATATCACATAATAAATATCTTAGAATAGTGGCATACAATAAACAACATGAAATAAACTCAAGGAGAGAATCGTGCGTCTTGCCGATTCGAGTGTTACCATGTAAAATACCAAGAAATGGTAGCACGCAATGAATATCAAAGTCAAATCATCATTAATCGAAACGCGCGTCTTGCCGATTCGTAAAACACGATGTAAATGTCAAGAAATAAGAGCTCAAAATAAATAACTAGATCAAAGTACAATGAAACGAATCGCGCTTCTTTTGCCGATTCTTAAGCCATCATGTAAATGTCAAGAAATGGTAGCGCGCAATGAACAACAAAGTTAAATCCTCATGAAAGAGGTTGCGTCTTGCCAATTCGTAAAACATCATGTAAATGTCAAGAAATAGTAGCGCGCAATGGACAACAATGTTTAAACACCATAAAACGAATCGCGCGTCTTGCCGATTCTTAAGCCACCATGCCAATGTCAAGAAATGGTAGCACGCAATGAATAACAAAGTCAAACCTTTATGAAACAAATCGCGCGTCTTGCCTATTTGTAAACTACCATATAAATGTCAAGAAATTGTACGCGCAAGTAATCTGTTACTCATTTAGGAATTAAACCAAGAATATGAAAATTCTCAATAACGGTGTCGGGACAGTCCAACCACCGTCTTACCGCCTGGAACTATGATCACCAATGAAGGATGAAGGGCAGAAGACTGGAAGATCCAATAGGCCGCCGGGACAGGAGCTCAGGATGAAGCTGCTGCTCTGCACCGGGACCTCTGAATAGTGAGCACTGGGAGTTGGGCTGGCTCTCTTTTATAGAGTCTTGGCCCAGCCCAGAACCACGCCCAGGCATGTTGCAGGGAAAGTCTCTGGAAGGCCCTGGAAAGGAGCCACACCCTAACACACTCTGAAAACCTGCAGCAATGCATTGCAAAGGAACAGTATTTGTAAGCATATTAAAAATAAGTTTTCAGGACTGAACTCTGCAATGCAAAAGATTAAACCACAACATATCAGCACAATGCATAAATTACTTTGGGGGTCATTACGACCCTGGCGGCCAGCGGTAAGTTGGCGGTAAGACCGCCAAGAGGCTGGCGGTGTTCCGCCAGCTATTATGACCGTGGCGCAATAGCCACGGCCCCTCCACTATACCGCCAGGCGGATCCCCAGGGCAGCGGTGCAAGCACCGCTGCCCTGGGGATTATGAGTCCCGACCGCCAGCCTGTCCGTGGCAGTAAACACCGCCATTGAAAGGCTGGCGGAAAGGGGACTTGGGGTGCCCCTGGGGGCCCCTGCACTGCCCATGCACTTGGCATGGGCAGTGCAGGGTTCCCCAGGCATAGCCCCGTCGCGCATTTCACTGCCCGAATTTCGGGCAGTGAAATGCGCGACGGGTGCTACTGCACCCGCTGCACATCAGCATTGCCGCCGGCTCTATTACGAGCCGGCAGCAATGTTGATATCACTTTTCCGCTGGGCCAGTGGACGGTAACACTGTTACCGTCCGCTGGCCCAGGGGAAAAGTCATAATAGGGAGCCAGGAATACCACCGTCAATGGCGGTATTCTGACTCCCGCAGCCTCGGCGGTCTTTATAAAAGACTGCCGAGGTTGTAATGACCCCCTTTGTCTTGAGAGTGCTGGGTTTTTGCATTTTTGTCGCCAATAGAGCGCGTACTGCTCTGGTGTTGACACTGGGTCCTGTATTGGTGAACCAGCTGTTTTTCTCCCAGGACCTTGCTGGAGTCTGAAGTACCCCCAGAGCCCACTAGTATAGAGTCTACCGTCTCTTTTTCTAAACCTTGCTCCACTCCTCTCATTCTGATCAAGTGCTGAGGCCGGCTCTGAGATGAATCACAAGTTGCATGTGTCTTGTTGTCCTGCTCCCCCAAGGACTTGTTTAACTAACACTGATGCTTGTGCTGATACTGATGTGTTTGGGGTGACTGTGCCAGTAGAGGCCTCAACCTCTTGCTTGAACCGTTACCCCCAAATATAGAATAACTCAGGGCTGTCTTGAATACTAGTAGATCCTTGGGGGAGCCAGTGCCCTCTGAGACAGCTATCAGGCTAGTTGTTGCTTCAACAAAATAGGGGGCAATCCCTTTGGTTGATGCCTTATCTCTTACCCAAAGTTCAAGAGATCTAATGATTGGAGGCAGCAGTGAAATGTCTCTAGTGGAATTACCGCCAACTGCAGTAATTCCTTCCAGATTTAAATTTAACAGAAAGGATGATACTGATGGCAAAGACATTGTAACATCTGGGTTATGGTCTGAGAGGCTGCCTAAGCTAGTTCGACTGCCAGGGCACTTTGGACGGGACCTAGCCTTCTATTCTTGTGTGTTGAAAATTCACACGATTTCAGGACCTTTAATGGTTTAGAGGGCTTGGCTCCCACTCATGCTCGTAGTGTCAAACTGTGTTTCCCGGAGAATGATGACCTATATGACTTATATGAGAAATGGAGATGTGTGCTGAGATCCTATGAATTACTAAGAGGTGCACTCCTACTGCACCCTCAGATTCACACTAGGTCTAAAGCTGTAGATAGATAAAGCATAGGACCTGGGAGGCTATAATCTCTCAATTATCCCTTAATATTTTCTCCTTGTCGAGAGGAATAATGATAATGGGGTGTTTATTGTTTTTATAGCAGTGCCACATTGACTTTTAAAGCAGTGCCGATCTTCTACTGCTCTGCCCTGCCCTGTGACTGTCTTTTTTTACTGGCACCTTGTTACTCGTGAGATTCAATACCCTCCAGGACATTCAAATTAATACTATGCCTTCACTCTCACAGTTAGACTGGACAAGATTCTGCAGCTCCACAAAACATATACCTCAACGATGTGCACAATGCAGCTCTATTCAGTTTTATGCAGTTCTATACAGTCTCCGATCATCGTCTCTTACCCCAACCTTCTCGCCCCTTGCTAGCCAGCCGGCACAATAGAGCGATAACGCAGTACCTTACTGTTTGCAATAATGAAACATCATGGTGCCTCATTGCCTTGTTGTGCCTCATAGTGCTGTGTTATGCCAGTGCCACTCCTCCGCTCACCGAAATCACACTGCTGCAATTCCACCTGCTTCCATGCTGCTTTGCTGTTTGCTGCTCATTGCCTCCTTGTGCCTCATTGTGCCGTGTTATGCAGCACCGCTCCTCCACTCACCGATATCGCACTGCTGCGATTCCACCTACTTGCACGCTGCTTCGCTGCTCGCTGCTCAAGTGGGCTACTAGCTGCAGTCATCACCTTTTCAGCTGGTTGTGATGTCACATCTCGAGTCTTGCTGTAACAGCATCTACCGCGCCTGCTGCCATGTTGGAAGTCCTCCTTCCCTCAAGCTCCGCCTCTGTTATGGGAACATGACGGGATCTCCACGCAAGGTCCATGGAGGAAAAAATGGATATAGTATTGCCTTTGTCACCTTCAGTTGAGATCTTATTGCAGCATATTTTGAGCGAGCTCCATGCAATGAAGCTTTCCCAGGATGAAGCTAACAGGCAGACAAACTAGCAGATCAGGATGTTGAGTACCAGTCTTCAAAACTTTAATACTAGAATGGCTGAAGTCTCTGAGATCGAAGATTACGAAGTCAAATTGGATCCTGCTTTTTCTAAACTACAGCTCGAGCACGAGGACCTACATGCCAAATTTGATGATTTGGAGAACATATCACGATGGTCAAATCTACACTTTGTTGGTATCCCACAGGGTCATGAAAGGGGTACGTCCGCTGTAGCAGTAGTAACTGAATTGATTAGCAAGTATGTCTCAGCAGAAATGCCCTCGAAAGAAACAGACTTCACCATCCATTATGCATGCACATCGGGTTATTTTCAACCAGAATCCTAACTTACAACATCCAAGAACTATCTTGATGAACTTCTGCGACTACAGAATAAAAGAAAAGAAACTGTCTAAGGATATTAAGCATAATATTTATCATACAACTGATTATTTTTCATTCAGGGATTTTTCAGATATGTCTATTTTGGTAGCCAGACGTAGGAAAGAGTTAAGAGGCATGATTGATTGATGATAGTTAAATCAAATCTTTCCTTTACATTTGTCCTATCATGTGATGGGGTGAGTGAGCAAATGAAGGCTCAAGCAAAGTTCAAAACAGGTCCTTGGCTCAGCTTGAGTTTTTCTCGAAATTTCAAGTTCACAATGAGCAGGCCTTCATGTGGATTCTATCTGCCATGAAACAGCTCTTTATTAAATATATAGGTCACTATTAAGGTCTTGAGACAAAGCCACATCATGCACTCTGATGTGGAAAGAAATTCAAACTGGTCTTCATTCAAATTCAAATAGCTGGCCTCGGACCCTTGAGCTGGCACAGAAGGACTTGAAAGCAAAACAGCTATGGGATTTGTCATTGCCCCACAACTATTTTAACCACTTCTGTGCCGCGGATGTAACGGTTACATCCGCATGTCTCTTTGAGCAAATGCGATCGGGCAGCAGGAATGCCCACTAGACGCCAGGGATTCTCTTTTTTTTTTGTTTGATTGTGCTGTGTTTGTCGGGAGCGGCCCCTTGGGCAAGGGTCGCTCCCATTTGGGGGGCATGTTTGTTGTGGCCATTTCTGCCCCCCTTGGGGGCAGATCGGCCTATTATTTTTAGGGTGATCAGCCCTCAAGGGGGGCAGAAACCACTAGAACACCAGGGATTTTAGTAAAAATGTTTATTTATGTGGGGGGCACCCCCTTGGGCAAGGGGCACCCCCCCAAGAGCAGCATTGAACTGTTGCCCATTTCTGCCCCCCTTGGGGGCAGATCAGCCTTTTATTTTTAGGCTGATCTGCTCCCAAATGGGGCAGAAACCACTAGAACGCCCGTTTTTTTTTATATGTGTATTTATGTGGGGGGCGTCCCCTTGGGCAAGCGGCACCCCCCAAGGGCGGCATTGAACTGTTGGCCATATCTGCCCCCCTTGGGGGCAGATGGGGCTATTTTTGTTAGGCCCATCTGCCCCCAAGGGATAGTGTGTGTGTGCCCCTTGGGCAAGGGTCGCCCCCCTTTGGGGGCACGTGTACCAAGGCCATTTCGACCCCCCAAGGGGGGCAGAAACCACTAGAACGACAGGGATTTTTTAAATATATTTATTTATGTTGGGGGGCGTCCCCTTGGGCAAAGGCTGCCCCCCCAAGGGGGGCATTAAACTGTTGGCCAAAATTTGCATAAAAATCATATTTTACTCACTTTTCTTTGTAGGATCACGGCTGCGGCACAAATTTCCTACCACCCAGCGTTCCCCTCAGTCCCCCAAGTAAAATGATACCTCACTTGCATGGGTCCCCAAAGCAGAGTCAGCCTAAAAGATGTATAAAGGAAAAATATGTGCTTATCAACTCACTGTGCTATCCCCTCAATATATACAGGTTTTTGGCCTTTTTCTGTTGCAGGCACCTGGCCCACCCCCACAAGTGAGGTACCATTTTGATTGGGAGACTTGGGGAAACGCTGGGTGGAAATTTGTGGCTCCACTCAGATTCCAGAACTTTCTGTCACCGAAATGAGAGGAAAAAGTGTTTTTTGGGCCAACTTTTGAGGTTTGCAAACGATTCTGGGTAACAGAACCTGGTCAGAGCCCCACAAGTCACCCCATCTTGGATTCCCCTAGGTTTCTCGTTTTCAAAACTGCACAGGTTTGCTAGGTTTCCCTAGGTGCCGGCTGAGCGAGAGTCCAAAATCCACAGCTAGGCACTTTGCTAAAAATCACCTCTGCTTTCTGTGGAAAAATGTGATGTGTCCGCGTTGTGTTTTGGGGCATTTCCTTTCGCGGGCGCTAGGCCTACTCCCACAAATGAGGTACCATTTTTATCTGGAGAGTTGGGGGAACGCTGGGTGGAAGGGAATTTGTGGCTCCTCTCAGATTCCAGAACTTTCAGTCACCAAAATGAGAGGAAAAACAGTTTTTTGGCCAAATTTTTAGGTTTGCGAGGGATTTTGGGTAACAGAACCTGGTCAGAGCCCCACAAGTCACCCCATTTTGGATACCCCTAGGCATCTAGTTTTCAAAATTGTGCAGGTTTGCTAGGTTTCCTTAGGTGCCGGCTGAGCTAGAGGCCAAAATCCACAGCTAGGGACTTTGCTAAAAAAAGCAGTTTTCTTTGTGAAAATGTGATGTGTCCATGTTGTGTTTTGGGGCTTTTCCTGTTGCGGGCGCAAGGCCTACCCCCGCAAGTGAGGTACCACTTTTATCGGGAGACTTGGGGGAACGCTGGGTGGAAGGAAATTTGTGGCTCCTCTCAGACTCCAGAACTTTCTGTCACCGAAATGAGAAGAAAAAGTGTTTTTTTGGCCAAATTTTGAGGTTTGCAAAGGATTCTGGGTAAGGGGAACCTAGTCAGAGCCCCACAAGTCACCCGATCTTGGATTCCCCTAGGTGTCAAGTTTAAAAAATGTGCTGGTTTGCTAGGTTTCCCCAGGTGCCGGCTGAGCTAGAGGCCAAAATCCACAGGTAGGAAGTTTGTAAAAAAACAGCTCTGTTTTCTGTGGTAAAATGTGATGAGTCCACGTTGTGTTTTGGGGCATTTCCTTTCGCGGGCGCTAGGCCTACCACCACAAATGAGGTACCATTTTTATTGGGAGACTTGGGGGAACGCGGGGGAAGGAAATTTGGGGCTCCTCTCAGATTCCAGAACTTTCTGTCACCGAAATGAGAGGAAAAAGTGTTTTTTTGGCCAAATTTTGAGGTTGGCAAAGGATTCTAGGTGACAGAACCTGGTCAGAGCCCCACAAGTCACCCCATCTTGGATTCCCCTAGGTGTCTAGTTTTCAAAACTGCGCATGTTTGCTGGGTTTCCTTAGGTGCCGGCTGAGCTAGAGGCCAAAATCCACAGCTAGGCACTTTGCTAAAAACAGCTCTGTTTTCTGTGGAAAAATGTGATGTGTCCACGTTGTGTTTTGGGGCATTTCATTTTGTGGGGGCTAGGCCTACCACCCCACAAATGAGGTACCATTTTTATTGGGAGACTTGGGGGAATGCTGGGTGGAAGGAAATTTGTGGCTCCTCTCAGAATCCAGAACTTTCTGTCACCGAAATGAGAGGAAAAAGTGTTTTTTTGGCCACATTTTGAGGTTTGTAAAGGATTCTGGGTAACAAAACCTGGTCAGAGCCCCACAAGTCACCTCATCTTTGATTCCCCGAAGTGTCTAGTTTTCAAAACTGCACAGGTTTGATAGGTTTCCCTAGGTGCCGGCTTAGCTAGAGGTCAAAATCCACAGCTAGGCACTTTGCTAAAAACAGCTCTGTTTTCTTTGTGAAAATGTGATGTGTCCACGTTGGGTTTTGGGGCTCTTCCTGTCGCGGGCGCTGGGCCTGTCCCCACAAGCGAGGTACCATTTGTATCGGGAGACTTCGGGGAATGCTGGGTGGAAAGAAATTTGTGGCTCCTCTCAGATTCCAGAACTTTCTGTCACCGAAATGAGAGGAAAACATGTTTTTTTGGCCAAATTTTGAGGTTTGCAAAGGATTCTGGGTAAGAGGAACCTGGTCAGAGCCCCACAAGTCACCCCATCTTGGATTCCCCTAGGTGTCTAGTTTTCAAAACTGCGCATGTTTGCTGGGTTTCCTTAGGTGCCGGCTGAGCGAGAGTCCAAAATCCACAGCTACGCACTTTGCTAAAAATCACCTCTGCTTTCTGTGGAAAAATGTGATGTGTCCGCGTTGTGTTTTGGGGCATTTCCTTTCGCGGGCGCTAGGCCTACTCCCACAAATGAGGTACAATTTTTATCTGGAGAGTTGGGGGAACGCTGGGTGGAAGGGAATTTGTGGCTCCTCTCAGATTCCAGAACTTTCTGTCACCAAAATGAGAGGAAAAACTGTTTTTTGGCCAAATTTTTAGGTTTGCGAGGGATTTTGGGTAACAGAACCTGGTCAGAGTCCCACAAGTCACCCCATTTTGGATACCCCTAGGCATCTAGTTTTCAAAATTGTGCAGGTTTGCTAGGTTTCCTTAGGTGCCGGCTGAGCTAGAGGCCAAAATCCACAGCTAGGGAATTTGCTAAAAAAAACTGTTTTCTTTGTGAAAATGTGATGTGTCCATGTTGTGTTTTGGGGCTTTTCCTATTGCGGGCGCTAGGCCTACCCCCGCAAGTGAGGTACCACTTTTATCGGGAGACTTGGGGGAACGCTGGGTGGAAGGAAATTTGTGGCTCCTCTCAGACTCCAGAACTTTCTGTCACCGAAATGAAAAGAAAAAGTGTTTTTTTGGCCAAAGTTTGAGGTTTGCAAAGGATTCTGGGTAAGGGGAACCTAGTCAGAGCCCCACAAGTCACCCCATCTTGGATTCCCCTAGGTGTCAAGTTTAAAAAATGTGCTGGTTTGCTAGGTTTCCCCAGGTGCCGGCTGAGCTAGAGGCCAAAATCCACAGGTAGGATGTTTGTAAAAAAACAGCTCTGTTTTCTGTGGAAAAATGTGATGAGTCCACGTTGTGTTTTGGGGCATTTCCTTTCGCGGGCTCAAGGCCTACCACCACAAATGAGGTACCATTTTTATTGGGAGACTTGGGGGAACGCGGGGGAAGGAAATTTGGGGCTCCTCTCAGATTCCAGAACTTTCTGTCACCGAAATGAGAGGAAAAAGTTTTTTTTGGGCCAAATTTTGAGGTTGGCAAAGGATTCTGGGTGACAGGACCTGGTCAGAGCCCCACAAGTCACGCCATCTTGGATTCCCCTAGGTGTCTAGTTTTCAAAACTGCTCATGTTTGCTGGGTTTCCTTAGGTGCCGGCTGAGCTAGAGGCCAAAATCCACAGCTAGGCACTTTGCTAAAAACAGCTCTGTTTTCTGTGGAAAAATGTGATGTGTCCACGTTGTGTTTTGGGGCATTTCATTTTGTGGGGGCTAGGCCTACCACCCCACAAATGAGGTACCATTTTTATTGGGAGACTTGGGGGAATGCTGGGTGGAAGGAAATTTGTGGCTCCTCTCAGATTCCAGAACTTTCTGTCACCGAAATGAGAGGAAAAAGTGTTTTTTTGGCCACATTTTGAGGTTTGTAAAGGATTCTGGGTAACAAAACCTGGTCAGAGCCCCACAAGTCACCTCATCTTTGATTCCCCGAGGTGTCTAGTTTTCACAACTGTGCAGGTTTGCTAGGTTTCCTTAGGTTCCGGCTGAGCTAGAGGCCAAAATCCACAGCTAGGGACTTTGCTAAAAACAGCTCTGTTTTCTTTGTGAAAATGTGATGTGTCCACGTTGTGTTTTGGGGCTTTTCCTGTTGCGGGATCTAGGCCTACCCCCGCACGTGAGGTACCATTTTTATCGGGAGACTTGGGGGAACGCTGGGTGGAAGGAAATTTGTGGCTCCTCTCAGAAACATGATCGTTCTGTCACCAAAATGAGAGGAAAAAGTGTTTTGTAACCAAATTTTGAGGTTTGCAAAGGATTCTGGGTAAGAGGAACCTGGTCAGAGCCCCACAAGTCACCCCATCTTGGATTCCCCTAGGTGTCTAGTTTAAAAAAATGCGCTGGTTTGCTTGGTTTCCCCAGGTGCTGGCTGAGCTATAGGCCAAAATCCACAGGTAGGAAGGTAGGAAGTTTGTAAAAAAACACCTCTGTTTTCTGTGGAAAAATGTGATGTGTCCACATTGTGTTTTGGGGCATTTCCTTTCGCAGACAGTAGGCCTACTCCCACAAATGAGGTACAATTTTTATCTGGAGACTTGGGGGAACGCTGGGTGGAAGGAACATCGTGGCTCCTCTCAGATTCCAGAACTTTCTGTCACCTAAATGAGAGGAAAAAGTGTTTTTTGGCCAAATTTTGAGGTTTGCGAAGGATTTTGGGTAACAGAACCTGGTCAGAGCCCCACAAGTCACGCCATCTTGTATTCCCCTAGGTGTCTAGTTTTCAAAACTGTGCAGGTTTGCTAGGTTTCCTTAGGTGCCGGCTGAGCTAGAGGCCAAAATCCACAGCTAGGCACTTTGCTAAAAACAGCTCTGTTTTCTTTGTGAAAATGTGTTGTGTCCATGTTGTGTTTTGGGGCTTTTCCTGTTGCGGGCGCTAGGCCTACCCCCACAAGTGAGGTACCATTTTTATCGGGATACCTGGGGGAACGCTCGGTGGAAGGAAATTTGTGGCTCCTATCGGATTCCAGAAATTCCTGTCACCGAAATGAGAGGAAAAAGTGTTTGTTTGGCCAAATTTTGAGGTTTGCAAAGGATTCTGGGTGACAGAACCTGATCAGAGCCCCATAAGTCACTCCATTTTTGATTACCCTAGGTGTCTAGTTTTCAAAACTGCACAGGTTTGGAAGGTTTCTCTAGGTGCCGGCTGAGCAAGAGGCCAAAATCCACAGCTAGGCACTTTGCAAAAAACAGCTCTGTTTTCTGTGGAAAAATGTGATGTGTCCACGTTGTGTTCTGGGGCATTTCCTTTCGCGGGCGCTAGGCCTACTCCCACAAATGAGGTACAATTTTTAGCTGGAGACTTGGGGGAACGCTGGGTGGAAGGAAATTCGTGGCTCCTCTCAGATTCCAGAACTTTCTGTCACCGAAATGAGAGGAAAAAGTGTTTTTTGGCAAAAAGTTTTAGGTTTGCGAAGGATTTTGGGTAACAGAATCTGGCCAGAGCCCCACAAGTCACCCCATCTTGGATTCCCCTAGGTGTCTAGTTTTCAAAACTGTGCAGGTTTGCTAGGTTTCCTCAGGTGCCGGCTGAGCTAGAGGCCAAAATCCACAGCTAGGCACTTTGCTAAAAACAGCTCTGTTTTCTTTGTGAAAATGTGATGTGTCCACGTTTTGTTTTGGGGCTGTTCCTGTTGCGGGCGCTAGGCCTACCCCCACATGTGAGGTACCATTTGTATCGGGAGACTTGGGGGAACGCTGGGTGGAAGGAAATTTGTGGCTCCTCTCAGATTCCAGAACTTTCTGTCACCGAAATGAGAGGAAAAAGTGTTTTTTTTTGCCTAATGTTGAGGTTTGCAAAGGATTCTGGGTAACAGAACCTGGTCAGAGCCCCACAAGTCACCCCATCTTGGATTCCCCTAGGTGTCTAGTTTTCAAAACTGCACAGGTTCGATAGGTTTTCCTAGGTGCCGGCTGAGCTAGAGGCCAAAATCCACAGCTAGTCACTTTGCTAAAAACAGCTCTTTTTTCTTTGTGAAAATGTTATGTGTCCACGTTGTGTTTTGGGGCTTTTCCTGTTGCGGGCGCTAGGCCTACCCAAACAAGTGAGGTACCATTTCTATCGGGAGACTTGGGGGAACGCTGGGTGGAAGGAAATTTGTGGCTCCTATCAGATTCCAGAACTTTCTGTCACCGAAATTAGAGGAAAAAGTGTTTTTTTGGCCACTTTTTTAGGTTTGCAAAGGCTTCTGGGTAACAGAACCTGGTCAGAGCCCCACAAGTCACCCCATCTTTGATTCCCTTAGGTGTCTAGTTTTCAAAACTGCATAAGTTTGAAAGGTTTCCCTAGGTGCCGGCTGAGCTAGAGGCCAAAATCAACAGCTAGGCACTTTGCAAAAAACCGCTCTGTTTTCTGTGGAAAAATGTGATGTGTCCACGTTGTGGTCTGGTGCATTTCCTTTCGCGGGCGCTAGGCCTACTCCCACAAATGAGGTACCATTTTTATCTGGAGACTTGTGGGAACGCTGGGTGGAAGGAAATTCGTGGCTCCTCTCAGATTCCAGAACTTTCTGTCACCGAAATGAGAGGAAAAAGTGTTTTTTAGCCACTTTTTTAGGTTTGCAAAGGCTTCTGGGTAACAGAACCTGGTCAGAGCCCCACAAGTCACCCCATCTTGGATTCCTCTAGGTGTCTAGTTTTCAAAACTGGGCAGGTTTGCTAGGTTTCCTTAGGTGCCGGCTGATCTAGAGGCCAAAATCCACAGCTAGGCACTTTGCTAAAAACAGCTCTGTTTTCTTTGTGAAAATGTGATGTGTCCACGTTGTGTTTAGGGGCTTTTCCTGTTGCGGGCGCTAGGCCTACCCCCGCAAGTGAGGTACCATTTTTATCAGGAGACTTGGGGGAACACTGGGTGGAAGGAAATTTGTGGCTTCTCTCTGAATCCAGAACTTTCTGTGACCGAAATGAGAGGAGAAAGTGTTTTTTGGCCAAATTTTGAGGTTTGCAAAGGATTCTGGATAAGAGGAACCTGGTCAGAGCCCCACAAGTCACCCCATCTTGGATTCCCCTAGGTGTCTACTTTCAAAAAATGCGCTGGTTTGCTAGGTTTCCCCAGGTGCCGGCTGAGCTAGAGGCCAAAGTCCACAGGTATGAAGTTTGTAAAAAAAACACCTGTTTTCTGTGGAAAAATGTGATGTGTCTACATTGTGTTTTGGGGCTTTGCCTGTTGCGGGCCTAGGCCTACCCCCACAAGTGAGGTACCATTTTTATCGGGAGACTTGGGGGAACACTGGGTGGAAGGAAATTTGTGGCTCCTATCAGATTCCAGAACTTTCTGTCACCGAAATGAGAGGAAAAAGTGTTTTTTTGGCCAAATTTTGAGGTTTGCAAAGGATTCTGTGTAAGGGGAACCTCGTCAGAGCCCCACAGGTCACGCCATCTTGTATTCCTCTAGGTGTCTAGTTTTCAAAACTGTGCAGGTTTGCTAGGTTTCCTTAGGTGCCGGCTGAGCTAGAGGCCAAAATCCACAGCTAGGCACTTTGCTAAAAACAGCTCTGTTTTCTTTGTGAAAATGTGATGTGTCCACATTGTGTTTTGGGGCTTTTCCTGTTGCGGGCGCTAGGCCTACCCCCGCAAGTGAGGTACCATTTTTATTGGAGACTTGGGGGAATGCTGGGTGGAAGGAAATTTGTGGCGCCTCTCAGATTCCAGAACGTTCTGTCACAGAAATGAGAGGAAAAAGTGTTTTTTTGGCCACATTTTGAGGTTTGTAAAGGATTCTGGGTAACAAAACCTGGTCAGAGCCCCACAAGTCACCTCATCTTTGATTCCCTGAGGTGTCTAGTTTTCAAAACTGCACAGGTTTGATAGGTTTCCCTAGGTGCCGGCTTAGCTAGAGGCCAAATTCCACAGCTAGGCACTTTGCTAAAAACAGCTCTGTTTTCTTTGTGAAAATGTGATGTGTCCACATTGTGTTTTGGGGCTTTTCCTGTTGCGGGCGCTAGGCCTACCCCCGCAAGTGAGGTACCATTTTTATCGGGAGACTTGGGTGAACGCTGGGTGGAAGGAAATTTGTGGCTCCTCTCAGATTCCAGAACTTTCTGTCACCGAAATGAGAGGAAAACGTGTTTTTTTTGGCCAAATTTTGAGGTTTGCAAAGGATTCTGGGTAAGAGGAACCTGGTCAGAGCCCCACAAGTAACCCCATCATGGATTCCCCTAGGTGTCTAGTTTAAAAAAATTCGCTGGTTTGCTCGGTTTTCCCTGGTGCTGGCTGAGCTAGAGGCCAAAATCCAAAGGTAGGAAGTTTGTACAAAACATCTCTGTTTTCTGTGGAAAAATGTGATGTGTCCACGTTGTGTTTTGGGGCATTTCCTTTCGCGGGCGCTAGGCCTACTCCCACAAATGAGGTACCATTTTTATCTGGAGACTTGGGTGAACGCTGGGTGGAAGGAAATTTGTGGCTCCTCTCTGATTCCAGAACTTTCTGTCACCGAAATGAGAGGAAAAATTGTTTTGGGGCCAAATTCTGAGGTTTGCAAAGGATTCTGGGTAAGAGGAACCTGATCAGAGCCCCACAAGTCACTCCACCATAGATTCCCCTAGGTGTCTAGTTTAAAAAAATGCGCTGGTTTGCTAGGTTTCCCCAGGTGCCGGCTGAGCTAGAGGCCAAAATCCAAAGGTAGGAAGTTTGTACAAAACATCTCTGTTTTCTGTGGAAAAATGTGATGTGTCCACGTTGTGTTTTGGGGCATTTCCTTTCGCGGGCGCTACGCCTACTCCCACAAATGAGGTACCATTTTTATCTGGAGATTTGGGGGAATGCTGGGTGGAAGGAAATTCGTGGCTCCTCTCAGATTCCAGAACTTTCTGTCACCGAAATGAGAGGAAAAATAGTTTTTTGGCCAAATTGTGAGGTTTGCGAAGGATTTTGGGTAACAGAACCTGGTCAGAGCCCCACAAGTCACCCCATCTTGGATTCCCCTAGGTGTCTAGTTTTCAAAACTGTGCAGGTTTGCTAGGTTTCCTTAGGTTCCGGCTGAGCTAGAGGCCAAAATCCACAGCTAGGGACTTTGCTAAAAACAGCTCTGTTTTCTTTGTGAAAATGTGATGTGTCCACGTTGTGTTTTGGGGCTTTTCCTGTTGCGGGATCTAGGCCTACCCCCGCACGTGAGGTACCATTTTTATCGGGAGACTTGGGGGAACGCTGGGTGGAAGGAAATTTGTGGCTCCTCTCAGAAACATGATCGTTCTGTCACCAAAATGAGAGGAAAAAGTGTTTTTAACCAAATTTTGAGGTTTGCAAAGGATTCTGGGTAAGAGGAACCTGGTCAGAGCCCCACAAGTCACCCCATCTTGGATTCCCCTAGGTGTCTAGTTTAAAAAAATGCGCAGGTTTGCTAGGTTTCCTTAGGTGCCGGCTGAGCTAGAGGCCAAAATCCACAGCTAGGCACTTTGCTAAAAACAGCTCTGTTTTCTTTGTGAAAATGTGATGTGTCCACATTGTGTTTTGGGGCTTTTCCTGTTGCGGGCGCTAGGCCTACCCCCGCAAGTGAGGTACCATTTTTATCTGGAGACTTGGGTGAACGCTGGGTGGAAGGAAATTCGTGGCTCCTCTCAGATTCCAGAACTTTCTGTCACCGAAATGAGAGGAAAAATAGTTTTTGGGCCAAATTGTGAGGTTTGCGAAGGATTTTGGGTAACAGAACCTGGTCAGAGCCCCACAAGTCACCCCATCTTGGATTCCCCTAGGTGTCTAGTTTTCAAAACTGTGCAGGTTTGCTAGGTTTCCTTAGGTTCCAGCTGAGCTAGAGGCCAAAATCCACAGCTAGGGACTTTGCTAAAAACAGCTCTGTTTTCTTTGTGAAAATGTGATGTGTCCACGTTGTGTTTTGGGGCTTTTCCTGTTGCGGGATCTAGGCCTACCCCCGCACGTGAGGTACCATTTTTATCGGGAGACTTGGGGGAACGCTGGGTGGAAGGAAATTTGTGGCTCCTCTCAGATTCCAGAACTTTCTGTCACCGAAATGAGAGGAAAACGTGTTTTTTTTGGACAAATTTTGAGGTTTGCAAAGGATTCTGGGTAAGAGGAACCTGGTCAGAGCCCCACAAGTAACCCCATCATGGATTCCCCTAGGTGTCTAGTTTTAAAAAATGCGCTGGTTTGCTCGGTTTTCCCTGGTGCTGGCTGAGCTAGAGGCCAAAATCCAAAGGTAGGAAGTTTGTACAAAACATCTCTGTTTTCTGTGGAAAAATGTGATGTGTCCACGTTGTGTTTTGGGGCATTTCCTTTCGCGGGCATTAGGCCTACTCCCACAAATGAGGTACCATTTTTATCTGGAGACTTGGGTGAACGCTGGGTGGAAGGAAATTTGTGGCTCCTCTCAGATTCCAGAACTTTCTGTCACCGAAATGAGAGGAAAAATTGTTTTTTGGCCAAATTCTGAGGTTTGCAAAGGATTCTGGGTAAGAGGAACCTGATCAGAGCCTCACAAGTCACCCCATCATAGATTCCCCTAGGTGTCTTGTTTAAAAAAATGCGCTGGTTTGCTAGGTTTCCCCAGGTGCCGGCTGAGCTAGAGGCCAAAATCCAAAGGTAGGAAGTTTGTACAAAACATCTCTGTTTTCTGTGGAAAAATGTGATGTGTCCACATTGTGTTTTGGGGCATTTCCTTTCGCGGGCGCTAGGCCTACTCCCACAAATGAGGTACCATTTTTATCTGGAGATTTGGGTGAACGCTGGGTGGAAGGAAATTCGTGGCTCCTCTCTGATTCCAGAACTTTCTGTCACCGAAATGAGAGGAAAAATTGTTTTGGGGCCAAATTCTGAGGTTTGCAAAGGATTCTGGGTAAGAGGAACCTGATCAGAGCCCCACAAGTCACCCCTTCATAGATTCCCCTAGGTGTCTAGTTTAAAAAAATGCGCTGGTTTGCTAGGTTTCCCCAGGTGCCGGCTGAGCTAGAGGCCAAAATCCAAAGGTAGGAAGTTTGTACAAAACATCTCTGTTTTCTGTGGAAAAATGTGATGTGTCCACGTTGTGTTTTGGGGCATTTCCTTTCGCGGGCGCTACGCCTACTCCCACAAATGAGGTACCATTTTTATCTGGAGATTTGGGGGAATGCTGGGTGGAAGGAAATTCGTGGCTCCTCTCAGATTCCAGAACTTTCTGTCACCGAAATGAGAGGAAAAATAGTTTTTGGGCCAAATTGTGAGGTTTGCGAAGGATTTTGGGTAACAGAACCTGGTCAGAGCCCCACAAGTCACCCCATCTTGGATTCCCCTAGGTGTCTAGTTTTCAAAACTGTGCAGGTTTGCTAGGTTTCCTTAGGATCCGGCTGAGCTAGAGGCCAAAATCCTCAGCTAGGGACTTTGCTAAAAACAGCTCTGTTTTCTTTGTGAAAATGTGATGTGTCCACGTTGCGTTTTGGGGCTTTTCCTGTTGCGGGATCTAGGCCTACCCCCGCACGTGAGGTACCATTTTTATCGGGAGACTTGGGGGAACGCTGGGTGGAAGGAAATTTGTGGCTCCTCTCAGATTCCAGAACTTTCTGTCACCGAAATGAGAGGAAAACGTGTTTTTTTTTGACAAATTTTGAGGTTTGCAAAGGATTCTGGGTAAGAGGAACCTGGTCAGAGCCCCACAAGTAACCCCATCATGGATTCCCCTAGGTGTCTAGTTTTAAAAAATGCGCTGGTTTGCTCGGTTTTCCCTGGTGCTGGCTGAGCTAGAGGCCAAAATCCAAAGGTAGGAAGTTTGTACAAAACATCTCTGTTTTCTGTGGAAAAATGTGATGTGTCCACGTTGTGTTATGGGGCATTTCCTTTCGCAGAAGCTAGGCCTACTCCCACAAATGAGGTACCATTTTTATCTGGAGACTTGGGTGAACGCTGGGTGGAAGGAAATTCGTGGCTCCTCTCTGATTCCAGAACTTTCTGTCACCGAAATGAGAGGAAAAATTGTTTTGGGGCCAAATTCTGAGGTTTGCAAAGGATTCTGGGTAAGAGGAACCTGATCAGAGCCCCACAAGTCACCCCATCATAGATTCCCCTAGGTGTCTAGCTTAAAATAATGCGCTGGTTTGCTAGGTTTCCCCAGGTGCCGGCTGAGCTAGAGGCCAAAATCCAAAGGTAGGAAGTTTGTACAAAACATCTCTGTTTTCTGTGGAAAAATGTGATGTGTCCACGTTGTGTTTTGGGGCATTTCCTTTCGCGGGCGCTACGCCTACTCCCACAAATGAGGTACCATTTTTATCTGGAGATTTGGGGGAATGCTGGGTGGAAGGAAATTCGTGGCTCCTCTCAGATTCCAGAACTTTCTGTCACCGAAATGAGAGGAAAAATAGTTTTTTGGCCAAATTGTGAG
Organism: Pleurodeles waltl; assembly: GCF_031143425.1. Classification (NCBI taxonomy): domain Eukaryota; kingdom Metazoa; phylum Chordata; class Amphibia; order Caudata; family Salamandridae; genus Pleurodeles; species Pleurodeles waltl. The sequence goes on along the minus strand of NC_090448.1, from coordinate 164,872,598 downwards.
GTTTGCGAAGGATTTTGGGTAACAGAACCTGGTCAGAGCCCCACAAGTCACCCCATCTTGGATTCCCCTAGGTGTCTAGTTTTCAAAACTGTGCAGGTTTGCTAGGTTTCCTTAGGTTCCGGCTGAGCTAGAGGCCAAAATCCACAGCTAGGGACTTTGCTAAAAACAGCTCTGTTTTCTTTGTGAAAATGTGATGTGTCCACGTTGTGTTTTGGGGCTTTTCCTGTTGCGGGATCTAGGCCTACCCCCGCACGTGAGGTACCATTTTTATCGGGAGACTTGGGGGAACGCTGGGTAGAAGGAAATTTGTGGCTCCTCTCAGAAACATGATCGTTCTGTCACCAAAATGAGAGGAAAAAGTGTTTTTAACCAAATTTTGAGGTTTGCAAAGGATTCTGGTTAAGAGGAACCTGGTCAGAGCCCCACAAGTCACCCCATCTTGGATTCCCCTAGGTGTCTAGTTTAAAAAAATGTGCAGGTTTGCTAGGTTTCCTTAGGTGCCGGCTGAGCTAGAGGCCAAAATCCACAGCTAGGCACTTTGCTAAAAACAGCTCTGTTTTCTTTGTGAAAATGTGATGTGTCCACATTGTGTTTGGGGGCTTTTCCTGTTGCGGGCGCTAGGCCTACCCCCGCAAGTGAGGTACCATTTTTATCGGGAGACTTGGGGGAATGCTGGGTGGAAGGAAATTCGTGGCTCCTCTCAGATTCCAGAACTTTCTGTCACCGAAATGAGAGGAAAAATAGTTTTTGGGCCAAATTGTGAGGTTTGCGAAGGATTTTGGGTAACAGAACCTGGTCAGAGCCCCACAAGTCACCCCATCTTGGATTCCCCTAGGTGTCTAGTTTTCAAAACTGTGCAGGTTTGCTAGGTTTCCTTAGGTTCCGGCTGAGCTAGAGGCCAAAATCCACAGCTAGGGACTTTGCTAAAAACAGCTCTGTTTTCTTTGTGAAAATGTGATGTGTCCACGTGTTTTGGGGCTTTTCCTGTTGCGGGATCTAGGCCTACCCCCGCACGTGAGGTACCATTTTTATCGGGAGACTTGGGGGAGCGCTGGGTGGAAGGAAATTTGTGGCTCCTCTCAGATTCCAGAACTTTCTGTCACCGAAATGAGAGGAAAACGTGTTTTTTTTGGACAAATTTTGAGGTTTGCAAAGGATTCTGGGTAAGAGGAACCTGGTCAGAGCCCCACAAGTAACCCCATCATGGATTCCCCTAGGTGTCTAGTTTTAAAAAATGCGCTGGTTTGCTCGGTTTTCCCTGGTGCTGGCTGAGCTAGAGGCCAAAATCCAAAGGTAGGAAGTTTGTACAAAACATCTCTGTTTTCTGTGGAAAAATGTGATGTGTCCACGTTGTGTTTTGGGGCATTTCCTTTCGCGGGCGCTAGGCCTACTCCCACAAATGAGGTACCATTTTTATCTGGAGACTTGGGTGAACGCTGGGTGGAAGGAAATTCGTGGCTCCTCTCAGATTCCAGAACTTTCTGTCACCGAAATGAGAGGAAAAATTGTTTTTTGGCCAAATTCTGAGGTTTGCAAAGGATTCTGGGTAAGAGGAACCTGATCAGAGCCCCACAAGTCACCCCATCATAGATTCCCCTAGGTGTCTTGTTTAAAAAAATGCGCTGGTTTGCTAGGTTTCCCCAGGTACCGGCTGAGCTAGAGGCCAAAATCCAAAGGTAGGAAGTTTGTACAAAACATCTCTGTTTTCTGTGGAAAAATGTGATTTGTCCACGTTGTGTTTTGGGGCATTTCCTTTCGCGGGCGCTACGCCTACTCCCACAAATGAGCTACCATTTTTATCTGGAGACTTGGGTGAACGCTGGGTGGAAGGAAATTCGTGGCTCCTCTCTGATTCCAGAACTTTCTGTCACCGAAATGAGAGGAAAAATTGTTTTGGGGCCAAATTCTGAGGTTTGCAAAGGATTCTGGGTAAGAGGAACCTGATCAGAGCCCCACAAGTCACCCCATCATAGATTCCCCTAGGTGTCTAGTTTAAAAAAATGCGCTGGTTTGCTAGGTTTCCCCAGGTGCCGGCTGAGCTTGAGGCCAAAATCCAAAGGTAGGAAGTTTGTACAAAACATCTCTGTTTTCTGTGGAAAAATGTGATGTGTCCACGTTGTGTTTTGGGGCATTTCCTTTCGCGGGCGCTACGCCTACTCCCACAAATGAGGTACCATTTTTATCTGGAGATTTGGGGGAATGCTGGGTGGAAGGAAATTCGTGGCTCCTCTCAGATTCCAGAACTTTCTGTCACCGAAATGAGAGGAAAAATCGTTTTTTGGCCAAATTGTGAGGTTTGCGAAGGATTTTGGGTAACAGAACCTGGTCAGAGCCCCACAAGTCACCCCATCTTGGATTCCCCTAGGTGTCTAGTTTTCAAAACTGTGCAGGTTTGCTAGGTTTCCTTAGGTTCCGGCTGAGCTAGAGGCCAAAATCCACAGCTAGGGACTTTGCTAAAAACAGCTCTGTTTTCTTTGTCAAAATGTGATGTGTCCACGTTGTGTTTTGGGGCTTTTCCTGTTGCGGGATCTAGGCCTACCCCCGCACGTGAGGTACCATTTTTATCGGGAGACTTGGGGGAACGCTGGGTGGAAGGAAATTTGTGGCTCCTCTCAGAAACATGATCGTTCTGTCACCAAAATGAGAGGAAAAAGTGTTTTTAACCAAATTTTGAGGTTTGCAAAGGATTCTGGGTAAGAGGAACCTGGTCAGAGCCCCACAAGTCACCCCATCTTGGATTCCCCTAGGTGTCTAGTTTAAAAAAATGTGCAGGTTTGCTAGGTTTCCTTAGGTGCCGGCTGAGCTAGAGGCCAAAATCCACAGCTAGGCACTTTGCTAAAAACAGCTCTGTTTTCTTTGTGAAAATGTGATGTGTCCACATTGTGTTTGGGGGCTTTTCCTGTTGCGGGCGCTAGGCCTACCCCCGCAAGTGAGGTACCATTTTTATTGGGAGACTTGGGGGAATGCTGGGTGGAAGGAAATTCGTGGCTCCTCTCAGATTCCAGAACTTTCTGTCACCGAAATGAGAGGAAAAATAGTTTTTGGGCCAAATTGTGAGGTTTGCGAAGGATTTTGGGTAACAGAACCTGGTCAGAGCCCCACAAGTCACCCCATCTTGGATTCCCCTAGGTGTCTAGTTTTCAAAACTGTGCAGGTTTGCTAGGTTTCCTTAGGTTCCGGCTGAGCTAGAGGCCAAAATCCACAGCTAGGGACTTTGCTAAAAACAGCTCTGTTTTCTTTGTGAAAATGTGATGTGTCCACATTGTGTTTTGGGGCTTTTCCTGTTGCGGGCGCTAGGCCTACCTCCGCACGTGAGGTACCATTTTTATCGGGAGACTTGGGGGAACGCTGGGTGGAAGGAAATTTGTGGCTCCTCTCAGATTCCAGAACTTTCTGTCACCGAAATGAGAGGAAAACGTGTTTTTTTTGGCCACATTTTGAGGTTTGCAAAGGATTCTGGGTAAGAGGAACCTGGTCAGAGCCCCACAAGTAACCCCATCATGGATTACCCTAGGTGTCTAGTTTAAAAAAATGCGCTGGTTTGCTCGGTTTTCCCTGGTGCTGGCTGAGCTAGAGGCCAAAATCCAAAGGTAGGAAGTTTGTACAAAACATCTCTGTTTTCTGTGGAAAAATGTGATGTGTCCACGTTGTGTTTTGGGGCATTTCCTTTCGCGGGCGCTACGCCTACTCCCACAAATGAGGTACTATTTTTATCTGGAGATTTGGGGGAATGCTGGGTGGAAGGAAATTCGTGGCTCCTCTCAGATTCCAGAACTTTCTGTCACCAAAATGAGAGGAAAAAGTGTTTTTTGGCAAAAAGTTTTAGGTTTGCGAAGGATTTTGGGTAACAGAACCTGGCCAGAGCCCCACAAGTCACCCCATCTTGGATTCCCCTAGGTGTCTAGTTTTCAAAACTGTGCAGGTTTGCTAGGTTTCCTCAGGTGCCGGCTGAGCTAGAGGCCAAAATCCACAGCTAGGCACTTTGCTAAAAACAGCTCTGTTTTCTTTGTGAAAATGTGATGTGTCCACGTTTTGTTTTGGGGCTTTTCCTGTTGCGGGCGCTAGGCCTACCCCCACATGTGAGGTACCATTTGTATCGGGAGACTTGGGGGAACGCTGGGTGGAAGGAAATTTGTGGCTCCTCTCAGATTCCAGAACTTTCTGTCACCGAAATGAGAGGAAAAAGTGTTTTTTTTTGCCTAATGTTGAGGTGTGCAAAGGATTCTGGGTAACAGAACCTGGTCAGAGCCCCACAAGTCACCCCATCTTGGATTCCCCTAGGTGTCTAGTTTTCAAAACTGCACAGGTGCGATAGGTTTTCCTAGGTGCCGGCTGAGCTAGAGGCCAAAATCCACAGCTAGGCACTTTGCTAAAAACAGCTCTGTTTTCTTTGTGAAAATGTGATGTGTCCACATTGTGTTTTGGGGCTTTTCCTGTTGCGGGCGCTAGGCCTACCCCCGCAAGTGAGGTACCATTTTTATCGGGAGACTTGGGGGAATGCTGGGTGGAAGGAAATTCGTGGCTCCTCTCAGATTCCAGAACTTTCTGTCACCGAAATGAGAGGAAAAATAGTTTTTGGGCCAAATTGTGAGGTTTGCGAAGGATTTTGGGTAACAGAACCTGGTCAGAGCCCCACAAGTCACCCCATCTTGGATTTCCCTAGGTGTCTAGTTTTCAAAACTGTGCAGGTTTGCTAGGTTTCCTTAGGTTCCGGCTGAGCTAGAGGCCAAAATCCACAGCTAGGGACTTTGCTAAAAACAGCTCTGTTTTCTTTGTGAAAATGTGATGTGTCCACATTGTGTTTTGGGGCTTTTCCTGTTGCGGGCGCTAGGCCTACCCCCGCACGTGAGGTACCATTTTTATCGGGAGACTTGGGGGAACGCTGGGTGGAAGGAAATTTGTGGCTCCTCTCAGATTCCAGAACTTTCTTTCACCGCAATGAGAGGAAAACGTGTTTTTTTTGGCCACATTTTGAGGTTTGCAAAGGATTCTGGGTAAGAGGAACCTGGTCAGAGCCCCACAAGTAACCCCATCATGGATTCCCCTAGGTGTCTAGTTTAAAAAAATGCGCTGGTTTGCTCGGTTTTCCCTGGTGCTGGCTGAGCTAGAGACCAAAATCCAAAGGTAGGAAGTTTGTACAAAACATCTCTGTTTTCTGTGGAAAAATGTGATGTGTCCACTTTGTGTTTTGGGGCATTTCCTTTCGCGGGCGCTAGGCCTACTCCCACAAATGAGGTACCATTTTTATCTGGAGACTTGGGTGAACGCTGAGTGGAAGGAAATTCGTGGCTCCTCTCAGATTCCAGAACTTTCTGTCACCGAAATGAGAGGAAAAATAGTTTTTGGGCCAAATTCTGAGGTTTGCAAAGGATTCTGGGTAAGAGGAACCTGATCAGAGCCCCACAAGTCACCCCATCGTAAATTCCCCTAGGTGTCTAGTTTAAAAAAATGCGCTGGTTTGCTAGGTTTCCCCAGGTGCCGGCTGAGCTAGAGGCCAAAATCCAAAGGTAGGAAGTTTGTACAAAACATCTCTGTTTTCTGTGGAAAAATGTGATGTGTCCACGTTGTGTTTTGGGGCATTTCCTTTCGCGGGCGCTACGCCTACTCCCACAAATGAGGTACTATTTTTATCTGGAGATTTGGGGGAATGCTGGGTGGAAGGAAATTCGTGGCTCCTCTCAGATTCCAGAACTTTCTGTCACCGAAATGAGAGGAAAAAGTGTTTTTTGGCCAAATTTTGAGGTTTGCGAAGGATTTTGGGTAACAGAACCTGGTCAGAGCCCCACAAGTCACGCCATCTTGTATTCCCCTAGGTGTCTAGTTTTAAAAAATGCGCTGGTTTGCTAGGTTTCCCCAGGTGCTGGCTGAGCTAGAGGCCAAAATCCACAGGTAGGAAGGTAGGAAGTTTGTAAAAAAACACCTCTGTTTTCTGTGGAAAAATGTGATGTGTCCACATTGTGTTTTGGGGCATTTCCTTTCGCGGGCGGTAGGCCTACTCCCACAAATGAGGTACAATTTTTATCTGGAGACTTGGGGGAACGCTGGGTGGAAGGAACATCGTGGCTCCTCTCAGATTCCAGACCTTTCTGTCACCGAAATGAGAGGAAAAAGTGTTTTTTGGCCAAATTTTGAGGTTTGCGAAGGATTTTGGGTAACAGAACCTGGTCAGAGCCCCACAAGTCACGCCATCTTGTATTCCCCTAGGTGTCTAGTTTTCAAAACTGTGCAGGTTTGCTAGGTTTCCTTAGGTGCCGGCTGAGCTAGAGGCCAAAATCCACAGCTAGGCACTTTGCTAAACAGCTCTGTTTTCTTTGTGAAAATGTGATGTGTCCACATTGTGTTTTGGGGCTTTTCCTGTTGCGGGCGCTAGGCCTACCCCCGCAAGTGAGGTACCATTTTTATCGGGAGACTTGGGGGAACGCTGGGTGGAAGGAAATTTGTGGCTCCTCTCAGATTCCAGAACTTTCTGTCACCGAAATGAGAGGAAAAGGTGTTTTTTTGGCCACATTTTGAGGTTTGCAAAGGATTCTGGGTAAGAGGAACCTGGTCAGAGCCCCACAAGTAACCCCATCATGGATTCCCCTAGGTGTCTAGTTTTAAAAAATGCGCTGGTTTGCTCGGTTTTCCCTGGTGCTGGCTGAGCTAGAGGCCAAAATCCAAAGGTAGGAAGTTTGTACAAAACATCTCTGTTTTCTGTGGAAAAATGTGATGTGTCCACTTTGTGTTTTGGGGCATTTCCTTTCGCGGGCGCTAGGCCTACTCCCACAAATGAGGTACCATTTTTATCTGGAGACTTGGGTGAACGCTGGGTGGAAGGAAATTCGTGGCTCCTCTCAGATTCCAGAACTTTCTGTCACCGAAATGAGAGGAAAAATTGTTTTTTGGCCAAATTCTGAGGTTTGCAAAGGATTCTGGGTAAGAGGAACCTGATCAGAGCCCCACAAGTCACCCCATCGTAGATTCCTCTAGGTGTCTAGTTTAAAAAAATGCGCTGGTTTGCTAGGTTTCCCCAGGTGCCGGCTGAGCTAGAGGCCAAAATCCAAAGGTAGGAAGTTTGTACAAAACATCTCTGTTTTCTGTGGAAAAATGTGATGTGTCCACGTTGTGTTTTGGGGCATTTCCTTTCGCGGGCGCTACGCCTACTCCCACAAATGAGGTACTATTTTTATCTGGAGATTTGGGGGAATGCTGGGTGGAAGGAAATTCGTGGCTCCTCTCAGATTCCAGAACTTTCTGTCACCAAAATGAGAGGAAAAGGTGTTTTTTGGCAAAAAGTTTTAGGTTTGCGAAGGATTTTGGGTAACAGAACCTGGCCAGAGCCCCACAAGTCACCCCATCTTGGATTCCCCTAGGTGTCTAGTTTTCAAAACTGTGCAGGTTTGCTAGGTTTCCTCAGGTGCCGGCTGAGCTAGAGGCCAAAATCCACAGCTAGGCACTTTGCTAAAAACAGCTCTGTTTTCTTTGTGAAAATGTGATGTGTCCACGTTTTGTTTGGGGCTTTTCCTGTTGCGGGCGCTAGGCCTACCCCCACATGTGAGGTACCATTTGTATCGGGAGACTTGGGGGAACGCTGGGTGGAAGGAAATTTGTGGCTCCTCTCAGATTCCAGAACTTTCTGTCACCGAAATGAGAGGAAAAAGTGTTTTTTTTTGCCTAATGTTGAGGTTTGCAAAGGATTCTGGGTAACAGAACCTGGTCAGAGCCCCACAAGTCACCCCATCTTGGATTCCCCTAGGTGTCTAGTTTTCAAAACTGCACAGGTTCGATAGGTTTTCCTAGGTGCCGGCTGAGCTAGAGGAACAAATCCACAGCTAGGCACTTTGCTAAAAACAGCTCTGTTTTCTTTGTGAAAATGTGATGTGTCCACGTTGTGTTTTGGGGCTTTTCCTGTTGCGGGATCTAGGCCTACCCCCGCATGTGAGGTACCATTTTTATCGGGAGACTTGGGGGAACGCTGGGTGGAAGGACATTTGTGGCTCCTCTCAGATTCCAGAACTTTCTGTCACCGAAATGAGAGGAAAAAGTGTTTTTTTTTGGACAAATTTTGAGGTTTGCAAAGGATTCTGGGTAAGAGGAACCTGGTCAGAGCCCCACAAGTAACCCCATCATGGATTCCCCTAGGTGTCTAGTTTTAAAAAATGTGCTGGTTTGCTCGGTTTTCCCTGGTGCTGGCTGAGCTAGAGGCCAAAATCCAAAGGTAGGAAGTTTGTACAAAACATCTCTGTTTTCTGTGGAAAAATGTGATGTGTCCACGTTGTGTTTTGGGGCATTTCCTTTCGCGGGCGCTAGGCCTACTCCCACAAATGAGGTACCATTTTTATCTGGAGACTTGGGTGAACGCTGGGTGGAAGGAAATTCGTGGCTCCTCTCAGATTCCAGAACTTTCTGTCACCGAAATGAGAGGAAAAATTGTTTTTTGGCCACATTCTGAGGTTTGCAAAGGATTCTGGGTAAGAGGAACCTGATCAGAGCCCCACAAGTCACCCCATCATAGATTCCCCTAGGTGTCTTGTTTAAAAAAATGCGCTGGTTTGCTAGGTTTCCCCAGGTGCCGGCTGAGCTAGAGGCCAAAATCCAAAGGTAGGAAGTTTGTACAAAACATCTCTGTTTTCTGTGGAAAAATGTGATGTGTCCACGTTGTGTTTTGGGGCATTTCCTTTTGCGGGCGCTACGCCTACTCCCACAAATGAGGTACCATTTTTATCTGGAGACTTGGGGGAATGCTGGGTGGAAGGAAATTCGTGGCTCCTCTCAGATTCCAGAACTTTCTGTCACCGAAATGAGAGGAAAACATGTTTTTTTGGCCAAATTTTGAGGTTTGCAAAGGATTTTGGGTAACAGAACCTGGTCAGAGCCCCACAAGTCACCCCATCTTGGATTCCCCCAGGTGTCTAGTTTAAAAAAATGCACTGGTTTGCTAGCTTTCCCCAGGTGCTGGCTGAGCTAGAGGCCAAAATCCACAGGTAGGAAGGTAGGAAGTTTGTAAAAAAACACCTCTGTTTTCTGTGGAAAAATGTGATGTGTCCACATTGTGTTTTGGGGCATTTCCTTTCGCGGGCGGTAGGCCTACTCCCACAAATGAGGTACAATTTTTATCTGGAGACTTGGGGGAACGCTGGGTGGAAGGAACATCGTGGCTCCTCTCAGATTCCAGGCCTTTCTGTCACCGAAATGAGAGGAAAAAGTGTTTTTTGGCCAAATTTTGAGGTTTGCGAAGGATTTTGGGTAACAGAACCTGGTCAGAGCCCTACAAGTCACGCCATCTTGTATTCCCCTAGGTGTCTAGTTTTCAAAACTGTGCAGGTTTGCTAGGTTTCCTTAGGTGCCGGCTGAGCTAGAGGCCAAAATCCACAGCTAGGCACTTTGCTAAAAACAGCTCTGTTTTCTTTGTGAAAATGTGATGTGTCCACATTGTGTTTTGGGGCTTTTCCTGTTGCGGGCGCTAGGCCTACCCCCGCAAGTGAGGTACCATTTTTATCGGGAGACTTGGGGGAACGCTGGGTGGAAGGAAATTTGTGGCTCCTCTCAGATTCCAGAACTTTCTGTCACCGAAATGAGAGGAAAACGTGTTTTTTTTGGCCACATTTTGAGGTTTGCAAAGGATTCTGGGTAAGAGGAACCTGGTCAGAGCCCCACAAGTAACCCCATCATGGATTCCCCTAGGTGTCTAGTTTAAAAAAATGCGCTGGTTTGCTCGGTTTTCCCTGGTGCTGGCTGAGCTAGAGGCCAAAATCCAAAGGTAGGAAGTTTGTACAAAACATCTCTGTTTTCTGTGGAAAAATGTGATGTGTCCACGTTGTGTTTTGGGGCATTTCCTTTCGCGGGCGCTAGGCCTACTCCCACAAATGAGGTACCATTTTTATCTGGAGACTTGGGTGAACGCTGGGTGGAAGGAAATTCGTGGCTCCTCTCAGATTCCAGAACTTTCTGTCACCGAAATGAGAGGAAAAATTGTTTTTTGGCCAAATTCTGAGGTTTGCAAAGGATTCTGGGTAAGAGGAACCTGATCAGAGCCCCACAAGTCACCCCATCATAGATTCCCCTAGGTGTCTTGTTTAAAAAAATGCGCTGGTTTGCTAGGTTTCCCCAGGTACCGGCTGAGCTAGAGGCCAAAATCCAAAGGTAGGAAGTTTGTACAAAACATCTCTGTTTTCTGTGGAAAAATGTGATTTGTCCACGTTGTGTTTTGGGGCATTTCCTTTCGCGGGCGCTACGCCTACTCCCACAAATGAGCTACCATTTTTATCTGGAGACTTGGGTGAACGCTGGGTGGAAGGAAATTCGTGGCTCCTCTCTGATTCCAGAACTTTCTGTCACCGAAATGAGAGGAAAAATTGTTTTGGGGCCAAATTCTGAGGTTTGCAAAGGATTCTGGGTAAGAGGAACCTGATCAGAGCCCCACAAGTCACCCCATCATAGATTCCCCTAGGTGTCTAGTTTAAAAAAATGCGCTGGTTTGCTAGGTTTCCCCAGGTGCCGGCTGAGCTTGAGGCCAAAATCCAAAGGTAGGAAGTTTGTACAAAACATCTCTGTTTTCTGTGGAAAAATGTGATGTGTCCACGTTGTGTTTTGGGGCATTTCCTTTCGCGGGCGCTACGCCTACTCCCACAAATGAGGTACCATTTTTATCTGGAGATTTGGGGGAATGCTGGGTGGAAGGAAATTCGTGGCTCCTCTCAGATTCCAGAACTTTCTGTCACCGAAATGAGAGGAAAAATCGTTTTTTGGCCAAATTGTGAGGTTTGCGAAGGATTTTGGGTAACAGAACCTGGTCAGAGCCCCACAAGTCACCCCATCTTGGATTCCCCTAGGTGTCTAGTTTTCAAAACTGTGCAGGTTTGCTAGGTTTCCTTAGGTTCCGGCTGAGCTAGAGGCCAAAATCCACAGCTAGGGACTTTGCTAAAAACAGCTCTGTTTTCTTTGTCAAAATGTGATGTGTCCACGTTGTGTTTTGGGGCTTTTCCTGTTGCGGGATCTAGGCCTACCCCCGCACGTGAGGTACCATTTTTATCGGGAGACTTGGGGGAACGCTGGGTGGAAGGAAATTTGTGGCTCCTCTCAGAAACATGATCGTTCTGTCACCAAAATGAGAGGAAAAAGTGTTTTTAACCAAATTTTGAGGTTTGCAAAGGATTCTGGGTAAGAGGAACCTGGTCAGAGCCCCACAAGTCACCCCATCTTGGATTCCCCTAGGTGTCTAGTTTAAAAAAATGTGCAGGTTTGCTAGGTTTCCTTAGGTGCCGGCTGAGCTAGAGGCCAAAATCCACAGCTAGGCACTTTGCTAAAAACAGCTCTGTTTTCTTTGTGAAAATGTGATGTGTCCACATTGTGTTTGGGGGCTTTTCCTGTTGCGGGCGCTAGGCCTACCCCCGCAAGTGAGGTACCATTTTTATTGGGAGACTTGGGGGAATGCTGGGTGGAAGGAAATTCGTGGCTCCTCTCAGATTCCAGAACTTTCTGTCACCGAAATGAGAGGAAAAATAGTTTTTGGGCCAAATTGTGAGGTTTGCGAAGGATTTTGGGTAACAGAACCTGGTCAGAGCCCCACAAGTCACCCCATCTTGGATTCCCCTAGGTGTCTAGTTTTCAAAACTGTGCAGGTTTGCTAGGTTTCCTTAGGTTCCGGCTGAGCTAGAGGCCAAAATCCACAGCTAGGGACTTTGCTAAAAACAGCTCTGTTTTCTTTGTGAAAATGTGATGTGTCCACATTGTGTTTTGGGGCTTTTCCTGTTGCGGGCGCTAGGCCTACCTCCGCACGTGAGGTACCATTTTTATCGGGAGACTTGGGGGAACGCTGGGTGGAAGGAAATTTGTGGCTCCTCTCAGATTCCAGAACTTTCTGTCACCGAAATGAGAGGAAAACGTGTTTTTTTTGGCCACATTTTGAGGTTTGCAAAGGATTCTGGGTAAGAGGAACCTGGTCAGAGCCCCACAAGTAACCCCATCATGGATTACCCTAGGTGTCTAGTTTAAAAAAATGCGCTGGTTTGCTCGGTTTTCCCTGGTGCTGGCTGAGCTAGAGGCCAAAATCCAAAGGTAGGAAGTTTGTACAAAACATCTCTGTTTTCTGTGGAAAAATGTGATGTGTCCACGTTGTGTTTTGGGGCATTTCCTTTCGCGGGCGCTACGCCTACTCCCACAAATGAGGTACTATTTTTATCTGGAGATTTGGGGGAATGCTGGGTGGAAGGAAATTCGTGGCTCCTCTCAGATTCCAGAACTTTCTGTCACCAAAATGAGAGGAAAAAGTGTTTTTTGGCAAAAAGTTTTAGGTTTGCGAAGGATTTTGGGTAACAGAACCTGGCCAGAGCCCCACAAGTCACCCCATCTTGGATTCCCCTAGGTGTCTAGTTTTCAAAACTGTGCAGGTTTGCTAGGTTTCCTCAGGTGCCGGCTGAGCTAGAGGCCAAAATCCACAGCTAGGCACTTTGCTAAAAACAGCTCTGTTTTCTTTGTGAAAATGTGATGTGTCCACGTTTTGTTTTGGGGCTTTTCCTGTTGCGGGCGCTAGGCCTACCCCCACATGTGAGGTACCATTTGTATCGGGAGACTTGGGGGAACGCTGGGTGGAAGGAAATTTGTGGCTCCTCTCAGATTCCAGAACTTTCTGTCACCGAAATGAGAGGAAAAAGTGTTTTTTTTTGCCTAATGTTGAGGTGTGCAAAGGATTCTGGGTAACAGAACCTGGTCAGAGCCCCACAAGTCACCCCATCTTGGATTCCCCTAGGTGTCTAGTTTTCAAAACTGCACAGGTGCGATAGGTTTTCCTAGGTGCCGGCTGAGCTAGAGGCCAAAATCCACAGCTAGGCACTTTGCTAAAAACAGCTCTGTTTTCTTTGTGAAAATGTGATGTGTCCACATTGTGTTTTGGGGCTTTTCCTGTTGCGGGCGCTAGGCCTACCCCCGCAAGTGAGGTACTATTTTTATCTGGAGATTTGGGGGAATGCTGGGTGGAAGGAAATTCGTGGCTCCTCTCAGATTCCAGAACTTTCTGTCACCGAAATGAGAGGAAAACGTGTTTTTTTTGGCCACATTTTGAGGTTTGCAAAGGATTCTGGGTAAGAGGAACCTGGTCAGAGCCCCACAAGTAACCCCATCATGGATTACCCTAGGTGTCTAGTTTAAAAAAATGCGCTGGTTTGCTCGGTTTTCCCTGGTGCTGGCTGAGCTAGAGGCCAAAATCCAAAGGTAGGAAGTTTGTACAAAACATCTCTGTTTTCTGTGGAAAAATGTGATGTGTCCACGTTGTGTTTTGGGGCATTTCCTTTCGCGGGCGCTACGCCTACTCCCACAAATGAGGTACTATTTTTATCTGGAGATTTGGGGGAATGCTGGGTGGAAGGAAATTCGTGGCTCCTCTCAGATTCCAGAACTTTCTGTCACCAAAATGAGAGGAAAAGGTGTTTTTTGGCAAAAAGTTTTAGGTTTGCGAAGGATTTTGGGTAACAGAACCTGGCCAGAGCCCCACAAGTCACCCCATCTTGGATTCCCCTAGGTGTCTAGTTTTCAAAACTGTGCAGGTTTGCTAGGTTTCCTCAGGTGCCGGCTGAGCTAGAGGCCAAAATCCACAGCTAGGCACTTTGCTAAAAACAGCTCTGTTTTCTTTGTGAAAATGTGATGTGTCCACGTTTTGTTTGGGGCTTTTCCTGTTGCGGGCGCTAGGCCTACCCCCACATGTGAGGTACCATTTGTATCGGGAGACTTGGGGGAACGCTGGGTGGAAGGAAATTTGTGGCTCCTCTCAGATTCCAGAACTTTCTGTCACCGAAATGAGAGGAAAAAGTGTTTTTTTTTGCCTAATGTTGAGGTTTGCAAAGGATTCTGGGTAACAGAACCTGGTCAGAGCCCCACAAGTCACCCCATCTTGGATTCCCCTAGGTGTCTAGTTTTCAAAACTGCACAGGTTCGATAGGTTTTCCTAGGTGCCGGCTGAGCTAGAGGAAAAAATCCACAGCTAGGCACTTTGCTAAAAACAGCTCTGTTTTCTTTGTGAAAATGTGATGTGTCCACGTTGTGTTTTGGGGCTTTTCCTGTTGCGGGATCTAGGCCTACCCCCGCATGTGAGGTACCATTTTTATCGGGAGACTTGGGGGAACGCTGGGTGGAAGGACATTTGTGGCTCCTCTCAGATTCCAGAACTTTCTGTCACCGAAATGAGAGGAAAAAGTGTTTTTTTTTGGACAAATTTTGAGGTTTGCAAAGGATTCTGGGTAAGAGGAACCTGGTCAGAGCCCCACAAGTAACCCCATCATGGATTCCCCTAGGTGTCTAGTTTTAAAAAATGTGCTGGTTTGCTCGGTTTTCCCTGGTGCTGGCTGAGCTAGAGGCCAAAATCCAAAGGTAGGAAGTTTGTACAAAACATCTCTGTTTTCTGTGGAAAAATGTGATGTGTCCACGTTGTGTTTTGGGGCATTTCCTTTCGCGGGCGCTAGGCCTACTCCCACAAATGAGGTACCATTTTTATCTGGAGACTTGGGTGAACGCTGGGTGGAAGGAAATTCGTGGCTCCTCTCAGATTCCAGAACTTTCTGTCACCGAAATGAGAGGAAAAATTGTTTTTTGGCCACATTCTGAGGTTTGCAAAGGATTCTGGGTAAGAGGAACCTGATCAGAGCCCCACAAGTCACCCCATCATAGATTCCCCTAGGTGTCTTGTTTAAAAAAATGCGCTGGTTTGCTAGGTTTCCCCAGGTGCCGGCTGAGCTAGAGGCCAAAATCCAAAGGTAGGAAGTTTGTACAAAACATCTCTGTTTTCTGTGGAAAAATGTGATGTGTCCACGTTGTGTTTTGGGGCATTTCCTTTTGCGGGCGCTACGCCTACTCCCACAAATGAGGTACCATTTTTATCTGGAGACTTGGGGGAATGCTGGGTGGAAGGAAATTCGTGGCTCCTCTCAGATTCCAGAACTTTCTGTCACCGAAATGAGAGGAAAACATGTTTTTTTGGCCAAATTTTGAGGTTTGCAAAGGATTTTGGGTAACAGAACCTGGTCAGAGCCCCACAAGTCACCCCATCTTGGATTCCCCCAGGTGTCTAGTTTAAAAAAATGCACTGGTTTGCTAGCTTTCCCCAGGTGCTGGCTGAGCTAGAGGCCAAAATCCACAGGTAGGAAGGTAGGAAGTTTGTAAAAAAACACCTCTGTTTTCTGTGGAAAAATGTGATGTGTCCACATTGTGTTTTGGGGCATTTCCTTTCGCGGGCGGTAGGCCTACTCCCACAAATGAGGTACAATTTTTATCTGGAGACTTGGGGGAACGCTGGGTGGAAGGAACATCGTGGCTCCTCTCAGATTCCAGGCCTTTCTGTCACCGAAATGAGAGGAAAAAGTGTTTTTTGGCCAAATTTTGAGGTTTGCGAAGGATTTTGGGTAACAGAACCTGGTCAGAGCCCTACAAGTCACGCCATCTTGTATTCCCCTAGGTGTCTAGTTTTCAAAACTGTGCAGGTTTGCTAGGTTTCCTTAGGTGCCGGCTGAGCTAGAGGCCAAAATCCACAGCTAGGCACTTTGCTAAAAACAGCTCTGTTTTCTTTGTGAAAATGTGATGTGTCCACATTGTGTTTTGGGGCTTTTCCTGTTGCGGGCGCTAGGCCTACCCCCGCAAGTGAGGTACCATTTTTATCGGGAGACTTGGGGGAACGCTGGGTGGAAGGAAATTTGTGGCTCCTCTCAGATTCCAGAACTTTCTGTCACCGAAATGAGAGGAAAACGTGTTTTTTTTGGCCACATTTTGAGGTTTGCAAAGGATTCTGGGTAAGAGGAACCTGGTCAGAGCCCCACAAGTAACCCCATCATGGATTCCCCTAGGTGTCTAGTTTAAAAAAATGCGCTGGTTTGCTCGGTTTTCCCTGGTGCTGGCTGAGCTAGAGGCCAAAATCCAAAGGTAGGAAGTTTGTACAAAACATCTCTGTTTTCTGTGGAAAAATGTGATGTGTCCACGTTGTGTTTTGGGGCATTTCCTTTCGCGGGCGCTAGGCCTACTCCCACAAATGAGGTACCATTTTTATCTGGAGACTTGGGTGAACGCTGGGTGGAAGGAAATTCGTGGCTCCTCTCAGATTCCAGAACTTTCTGTCACCGAAATGAGAGGAAAAATTGTTTTTTGGCCAAATTCTGAGGTTTGCAAAGGATTCTGGGTAAGAGGAACCTGATCAGAGCCCCACAAGTCACCCCATCATAGATTCCCCTAGGTGTCTTGTTTAAAAAAATGCGCTGGTTTGCTAGGTTTCCCCAGGTACCGGCTGAGCTAGAGGCCAAAATCCAAAGGTAGGAAGTTTGTACAAAACATCTCTGTTTTCTGTGGAAAAATGTGATTTGTCCACGTTGTGTTTTGGGGCATTTCCTTTCGCGGGCGCTACGCCTACTCCCACAAATGAGCTACCATTTTTATCTGGAGACTTGGGTGAACGCTGGGTGGAAGGAAATTCGTGGCTCCTCTCTGATTCCAGAACTTTCTGTCACCGAAATGAGAGGAAAAATTGTTTTGGGGCCAAATTCTGAGGTTTGCAAAGGATTCTGGGTAAGAGGAACCTGATCAGAGCCCCACAAGTCACCCCATCATAGATTCCCCTAGGTGTCTAGTTTAAAAAAATGCGCTGGTTTGCTAGGTTTCCCCAGGTGCCGGCTGAGCTTGAGGCCAAAATCCAAAGGTAGGAAGTTTGTACAAAACATCTCTGTTTTCTGTGGAAAAATGTGATGTGTCCACGTTGTGTTTTGGGGCATTTCCTTTTGCGGGCGCTACGCCTACTCCCACAAATGAGGTACCATTTTTATCTGGAGATTTGGGGGAATGCTGGGTGGAAGGAAATTCGTGGCTCCTCTCAGATTCCAGAACTTTCTGTCACCGAAATGAGAGGAAAAATCGTTTTTTGGCCAAATTGTGAGGTTTGCGAAGGATTTTGGGTAACAGAACCTGGTCAGAGCCCCACAAGTCACCCCATCTTGGATTCCCCTAGGTGTCTAGTTTTCAAAACTGTGCAGGTTTGCTAGGTTTCCTTAGGTTCCGGCTGAGCTAGAGGCCAAAATCCACAGCTAGGGACTTTGCTAAAAACAGCTCTGTTTTCTTTGTCAAAATGTGATGTGTCCACGTTGTGTTTTGGGGCTTTTCCTGTTGCGGGATCTAGGCCTACCCCCGCACGTGAGGTACCATTTTTATCGGGAGACTTGGGGGAACGCTGGGTGGAAGGAAATTTGTGGCTCCTCTCAGAAACATGATCGTTCTGTCACCAAAATGAGAGGAAAAAGTGTTTTTAACCAAATTTTGAGGTTTGCAAAGGATTCTGGGTAAGAGGAACCTGGTCAGAGCCCCACAAGTCACCCCATCTTGGATTCCCCTAGGTGTCTAGTTTAAAAAAATGTGCAGGTTTGCTAGGTTTCCTTAGGTGCCGGCTGAGCTAGAGGCCAAAATCCACAGCTAGGCACTTTGCTAAAAACAGCTCTGTTTTCTTTGTGAAAATGTGATGTGTCCACATTGTGTTTGGGGGCTTTTCCTGTTGCGGGCGCTAGGCCTACCCCCGCAAGTGAGGTACCATTTTTATTGGGAGACTTGGGGGAATGCTGGGTGGAAGGAAATTCGTGGCTCCTCTCAGATTCCAGAACTTTCTGTCACCGAAATGAGAGGAAAAATAGTTTTTGGGCCAAATTGTGAGGTTTGCGAAGGATTTTGGGTAACAGAACCTGGTCAGAGCCCCACAAGTCACCCCATCTTGGATTCCCCTAGGTGTCTAGTTTTCAAAACTGTGCAGGTTTGCTAGGTTTCCTTAGGTTCCGGCTGAGCTAGAGGCCAAAATCCACAGCTAGGGACTTTGCTAAAAACAGCTCTGTTTTCTTTGTGAAAATGTGATGTGTCCACATTGTGTTTTGGGGCTTTTCCTGTTGCGGGCGCTAGGCCTACCCCCGCACGTGAGGTACCATTTTTATCGGGAGACTTGGGGGAACGCTGGGTGGAAGGAAATTTGTGGCTCCTCTCAGATTCCAGAACTTTCTGTCACCGAAATGAGAGGAAAACGTGTTTTTTTTGGCCACATTTTGAGGTTTGCAAAGGATTCTGGGTAAGAGGAACCTGGTCAGAGCCCCACAAGTAACCCCATCATGGATTACCCTAGGTGTCTAGTTTAAAAAAATGCGCTGGTTTGCTCGGTTTTCCCTGGTGCTGGCTGAGCTAGAGGCCAAAATCCAAAGGTAGGAAGTTTGTACAAAACATCTCTGTTTTCTGTGGAAAAATGTGATGTGTCCACGTTGTGTTTTGGGGCATTTCCTTTCGCGGGCGCTACGCCTACTCCCACAAATGAGGTACTATTTTTATCTGGAGATTTGGGGGAATGCTGGGTGGAAGGAAATTCGTGGCTCCTCTCAGATTCCAGAACTTTCTGTCACCAAAATGAGAGGAAAAAGTGTTTTTTGGCAAAAAGTTTTAGGTTTGCGAAGGATTTTGGGTAACAGAACCTGGCCAGAGCCCCACAAGTCACCCCATCTTGGATTCCCCTAGGTGTCTAGTTTTCAAAACTGTGCAGGTTTGCTAGGTTTCCTCAGGTGCCGGCTGAGCTAGAGGCCAAAATCCACAGCTAGGCACTTTGCTAAAAACAGCTCTGTTTTCTTTGTGAAAATGTGATGTGTCCACGTTTTGTTTTGGGGCTTTTCCTGTTGCGGGCGCTAGGCCTACCCCCACATGTGAGGTACCATTTGTATCGGGAGACTTGGGGGAACGCTGGGTGGAAGGAAATTTGTGGCTCCTCTCAGATTCCAGAACTTTCTGTCACCGAAATGAGAGGAAAAAGTGTTTTTTTTTGCCTAATGTTGAGGTGTGCAAAGGATTCTGGGTAACAGAACCTGGTCAGAGCCCCACAAGTCACCCCATCTTGGATTCCCCTAGGTGTCTAGTTTTCAAAACTGCACAGGTGCGATAGGTTTTCCTAGGTGCCGGCTGAGCTAGAGGCCAAAATCCACAGCTAGGCACTTTGCTAAAAACAGCTCTGTTTTCTTTGTGAAAATGTGATGTGTCCACATTGTGTTTTGGGGCTTTTCCTGTTGCGGGCGCTAGGCCTACCCCCGCAAGTGAGGTACTATTTTTATCTGGAGATTTGGGGGAATGCTGGGTGGAAGGAAATTCGTGGCTCCTCTCAGATTCCAGAACTTTCTGTCACCGAAATGAGAGGAAAACGTGTTTTTTTTGGCCACATTTTGAGGTTTGCAAAGGATTCTGGGTAAGAGGAACCTGGTCAGAGCCCCACAAGTAACCCCATCATGGATTACCCTAGGTGTCTAGTTTAAAAAAATGCGCTGGTTTGCTCGGTTTTCCCTGGTGCTGGCTGAGCTAGAGGCCAAAATCCAAAGGTAGGAAGTTTGTACAAAACATCTCTGTTTTCTGTGGAAAAATGTGATGTGTCCACGTTGTGTTTTGGGGCATTTCCTTTCGCGGGCGCTACGCCTACTCCCACAAATGAGGTACTATTTTTATCTGGAGATTTGGGGGAATGCTGGGTGGAAGGAAATTCGTGGCTCCTCTCAGATTCCAGAACTTTCTGTCACCAAAATGAGAGGAAAAAGTGTTTTTTGGCAAAAAGTTTTAGGTTTGCGAAGGATTTTGGGTAACAGAACCTGGCCAGAGCCCCACAAGTCACCCCATCTTGGATTCCCCTAGGTGTCTAGTTTTCAAAACTGTGCAGGTTTGCTAGGTTTCCTCAGGTGCCGGCTGAGCTAGAGGCCAAAATCCACAGCTAGGCACTTTGCTAAAAACAGCTCTGTTTTCTTTGTGAAAATGTGATGTGTCCACGTTTTGTTTTGGGGCTTTTCCTGTTGCGGGCGCTAGGCCTACCCCCACATGTGAGGTACCATTTGTATCGGGAGACTTGGGGGAACGCTGGGTGGAAGGAAATTTGTGGCTCCTCTCAGATTCCAGAACTTTCTGTCACCGAAATGAGAGGAAAAAGTGTTTTTTTTTGCCTAATGTTGAGGTGTGCAAAGGATTCTGGGTAACAGAACCTGGTCAGAGCCCCACAAGTCACCCCATCTTGGATTCCCCTAGGTGTCTAGTTTTCAAAACTGCACAGGTGCGATAGGTTTTCCTAGGTGCCGGCTGAGCTAGAGGCCAAAATCCACAGCTAGGCACTTTGCTAAAAACAGCTCTGTTTTCTTTGTGAAAATGTGATGTGTCCACATTGTGTTTTGGGGCTTTTCCTGTTGCGGGCGCTAGGCCTACCCCCGCAAGTGAGGTACCATTTTTATCGGGAGACTTGGGGGAATGCTGGGTGGAAGGAAATTCGTGGCTCCTCTCAGATTCCAGAACTTTCTGTCACCGAAATGAGAGGAAAAATAGTTTTGGGGCCAAATTGTGAGGTTTGCGAAGGATTTTGGGTAACAGAACCTGGTCAGAGCCCCACAAGTCACCCCATCTTGGATTTCCCTAGGTGTCTAGTTTTCAAAACTGTGCAGGTTTGCTAGGTTTCCTTAGGTTCCGGCTGAGCTAGAGGCCAAAATCCACAGCTAGGGACTTTGCTAAAAACAGCTCTGTTTTCTTTGTGAAAATGTGATGTGTCCACATTGTGTTTTGGGGCTTTTCCTGTTGCGGGCGCTAGGCCTACCCCCGCACGTGAGGTACCATTTTTATCGGGAGACTTGGGGGAACGCTGGGTGGAAGGAAATTTGTGGCTCCTCTCAGATTCCAGAACTTTCTTTCACCGCAATGAGAGGAAAACGTGTTTTTTTTGGCCACATTTTGAGGTTTGCAAAGGATTCTGGGTAAGAGGAACCTGGTCAGAGCCCCACAAGTAACCCCATCATGGATTCCCCTAGGTGTCTAGTTTAAAAAAATGCGCTGGTTTGCTCGGTTTTCCCTGGTGCTGGCTGAGCTAGAGGCCAAAATCCAAAGGTAGGAAGTTTGTACAAAACATCTCTGTTTTCTGTGGAAAAATGTGATGTGTCCACTTTGTGTTTTGGGGTATTTCCTTTCGCGGGCGCTAGGCCTACTCCCACAAATGAGGTACCATTTTTATCTGGAGACTTGGGTGAACGCTGAGTGGAAGGAAATTCGTGGCTCCTCTCAGATTCCAGAACTTTCTGTCACCGAAATGAGAGGAAAAATAGTTTTTGGGCCAAATTCTGAGGTTTGCAAAGGATTCTGGGTAAGAGGAACCTGATCAGAGCCCCACAAGTCACCCCATCGTAAATTCCCCTAGGTGTCTAGTTTAAAAAAATGCGCTGGTTTGCTAGGTTTCCCCAGGTGCCGGCTGAGCTAGAGGCCAAAATCCAAAGGTAGGAAGTTTGTACAAAACATCTCTGTTTTCTGTGGAAAAATGTGATGTGTCCACGTTGTGTTTTGGGGCATTTCCTTTCGCGGGCGCTACGCCTACTCCCACAAATGAGGTACTATTTTTATCTGGAGATTTGGGGGAATGCTGGGTGGAAGGAAATTCGTGGCTCCTCTCAGATTCCAGAACTTTCTGTCACCGAAATGAGAGGAAAAAGTGTTTTTTGGCCAAATTTTGAGGTTTGCGAAGGATTTTGGGTAACAGAACCTGGTCAGAGCCCCACAAGTCACGCCATCTTGTATTCCCCTAGGCGTCTAGTTTTAAAAAATGCGCTGGTTTGCTAGGTTTCCCCAGGTGCTGGCTGAGCTAGAGGCCAAAATCCACAGGTAGGAAGGTAGGAAGTTTGTAAAAAAACACCTCTGTTTTCTGTGGAAAAATGTGATGTGTCCACATTGTGTTTTGGGGCATTTCCTTTCGCGGGCGGTAGGCCTACTCCCACAAATGAGGTACAATTTTTATCTGGAGACTTGGGGGAACGCTGGGTGGAAGGAACATCGTGGCTCCTCTCAGATTCCAGACCTTTCTGTCACCGAAATGAGAGGAAAAAGTGTTTTTTGGCCAAATTTTGAGGTTTGCGAAGGATTTTGGGTAACAGAACCTGGTCAGAGCCCCACAAGTCACGCCATCTTGTATTCCCCTAGGTGTCTAGTTTTCAAAACTGTGCAGGTTTGCTAGGTTTCCTTAGGTGCCGGCTGAGCTAGAGGCCAAAATCCACAGCTAGGCACTTTGCTAAACAGCTCTGTTTTCTTTGTGAAAATGTGATGTGTCCACATTGTGTTTTGGGGCTTTTCCTGTTGCGGGCGCTAGGCCTACCCCCGCAAGTGAGGTACCATTTTTATCGGGAGACTTGGGGGAACGCTGGGTGGAAGGAAATTTGTGGCTCCTCTCAGATTCCAGAACTTTCTGTCACCGAAATGAGAGGAAAACGTGTTTTTTTGGCCACATTTTGAGGTTTGCAAAGGATTCTGGGTAAGAGGAACCTGGTCAGAGCCCCACAAGTAACCCCATCATGGATTCCCCTAGGTGTCTAGTTTTAAAAAATGCGCTGGTTTGCTCGGTTTTCCCTGGTGCTGGCTGAGCTAGAGGCCAAAATCCAAAGGTAGGAAGTTTGTACAAAACATCTCTGTTTTCTGTGGAAAAATGTGATGTGTCCACTTTGTGTTTTGGGGCATTTCCTTTCGCGGGCGCTAGGCCTACTCCCACAAATGAGGTACCATTTTTATCTGGAGACTTGGGTGAACGCTGGGTGGAAGGAAATTCGTGGCTCCTCTCAGATTCCAGAACTTTCTGTCACCGAAATGAGAGGAAAAATTGTTTTTTGGCCAAATTCTGAGGTTTGCAAAGGATTCTGGGTAAGAGGAACCTGATCAGAGCCCCACAAGTCACCCCATCGTAGATTCCTCTAGGTGTCTAGTTTAAAAAAATGCGCTGGTTTGCTAGGTTTCCCCAGGTGCCGGCTGAGCTAGAGGCCAAAATCCAAAGGTAGGAAGTTTGTACAAAACATCTCTGTTTTCTGTGGAAAAATGTGATGTGTCCACGTTGTGTTTTGGGGCATTTCCTTTCGCGGGCGCTACGCCTACTCCCACAAATGAGGTACTATTTTTATCTGGAGATTTGGGGGAATGCTGGGTGGAAGGAAATTCGTGGCTCCTCTCAGATTCCAGAACTTTCTGTCACCAAAATGAGAGGAAAAGGTGTTTTTTGGCAAAAAGTTTTAGGTTTGCGAAGGATTTTGGGTAACAGAACCTGGCCAGAGCCCCACAAGTCACCCCATCTTGGATTCCCCTAGGTGTCTAGTTTTCAAAACTGTGCAGGTTTGCTAGGTTTCCTCAGGTGCCGGCTGAGCTAGAGGCCAAAATCCACAGCTAGGCACTTTGCTAAAAACAGCTCTGTTTTCTTTGTGAAAATGTGATGTGTCCACGTTTTGTTTGGGGCTTTTCCTGTTGCGGGCGCTAGGCCTACCCCCACATGTGGGGTACCATTTGTATCGGGAGACTTGGGGGAACGCTGGGTGGAAGGAAATTTGTGGCTCCTCTCAGATTCCAGAACTTTCTGTCACCGAAATGAGAGGAAAAAGTGTTTTTTTTGCCTAATGTTGAGGTTTGCAAAGGATTCTGGGTAACAGAACCTGGTCAGAGCCCCACAAGTCACCCCATCTTGGATTCCCCTAGGTGTCTAGTTTTCAAAACTGCACAGGTTCGATAGGTTTTCCTAGGTGCCGGCTGAGCTAGAGGAAAAAATCCACAGCTAGGCACTTTGCTAAAAACAGCTCTGTTTTCTTTGTGAAAATGTGATGTGTCCACGTTGTGTTTTGGGGCTTTTCCTGTTGCGGGATCTAGGCCTACCCCCGCATGTGAGGTACCATTTTTATCGGGAGACTTGGGGGAACGCTGGGTGGAAGGAAATTCGTGGCTCCTCTCAGATTCCAGAACTTTCTGTCACCGAAATGAGAGGAAAAATTGTTTTTTGGCCACATTCTGAGGTTTGCAAAGGATTCTGGGTAAGAGGAACCTGATCAGAGCCCCACAAGTCACCCCATCATAGATTCCCCTAGGTGTCTTGTTTAAAAAAATGCGCTGGTTTGCTAGGTTTCCCCAGGTGCCGGCTGAGCTAGAGGCCAAAATCCAAAGGTAGGAAGTTTGTACAAAACATCTCTGTTTTCTGTGGAAAAATGTGATGTGTCCACGTTGTGTTTTGGGGCATTTCCTTTTGCGGGCGCTACGCCTACTCCCACAAATGAGGTACCATTTTTATCTGGAGACTTGGGGGAATGCTGGGTGGAAGGAAATTCGTGGCTCCTCTCAGATTCCAGAACTTTCTGTCACCGAAATGAGAGGAAAAATTGTTTTTTGGCCACATTCTGAGGTTTGCAAAGGATTCTGGGTAAGAGGAACCTGATCAGAGCCCCACAAGTCACCCCATCATAGATTCCCCTAGGTGTCTTGTTTAAAAAAATGCGCTGGTTTGCTAGGTTTCCCCAGGTGCCGGCTGAGCTAGAGGCCAAAATCCAAAGGTAGGAAGTTTGTACAAAACATCTCTGTTTTCTGTGGAAAAATGTGATGTGTCCACGTTGTGTTTTGGGGCATTTCCTTTTGCGGGCGCTACGCCTACTCCCACAAATGAGGTACCATTTTTATCTGGAGACTTGGGGGAATGCTGGGTGGAAGGAAATTCGTGGCTCCTCTCAGATTCCAGAACTTTCTGTCACCGAAATGAGAGGAAAACATGTTTTTTTGGCCAAATTTTGAGGTTTGCAAAGGATTTTGGGTAACAGAACCTGGTCAGAGCCCCACAAGTCACCCCATCTTGGATTCCCCCAGGTGTCTAGTTTAAAAAAATGCACTGGTTTGCTAGCTTTCCCCAGGTGCTGGCTGAGCTAGAGGCCAAAATCCACAGGTAGGAAGGTAGGAAGTTTGTAAAAAAACACCTCTGTTTTCTGTGGAAAAATGTGATGTGTCCACATTGTGTTTTGGGGCATTTCCTTTCGCGGGCGGTAGGCCTACTCCCACAAATGAGGTACAATTTTTATCTGGAGACTTGGGGGAACGCTGGGTGGAAGGAACATCGTGGCTCCTCTCAGATTCCAGGCCTTTCTGTCACCGAAATGAGAGGAAAAAGTGTTTTTTGGCCAAATTTTGAGGTTTGCGAAGGATTTTGGGTAACAGAACCTGGTCAGAGCCCTACAAGTCACGCCATCTTGTATTCCCCTAGGTGTCTAGTTTTCAAAACTGTGCAGGTTTGCTAGGTTTCCTTAGGTGCCGGCTGAGCTAGAGGCCAAAATCCACAGCTAGGCACTTTGCTAAAAACAGCTCTGTTTTCTTTGTGAAAATGTGATGTGTCCACATTGTGTTTTGGGGCTTTTCCTGTTGCGGGCGCTAGGCCTACCCCCGCAAGTGAGGTACCATTTTTATCGGGAGACTTGGGGGAACGCTGGGTGGAAGGAAATTTGTGGCTCCTCTCAGATTCCAGAACTTTCTGTCACCGAAATGAGAGGAAAACGTGTTTTTTTTGGCCACATTTTGAGGTTTGCAAAGGATTCTGGGTAAGAGGAACCTGGTCAGAGCCCCACAAGTAACCCCATCATGGATTCCCCTAGGTGTCTAGTTTAAAAAAATGCGCTGGTTTGCTCGGTTTTCCCTGGTGCTGGCTGAGCTAGAGGCCAAAATCCAAAGGTAGGAAGTTTGTACAAAACATCTCTGTTTTCTGTGGAAAAATGTGATGTGTCCACGTTGTGTTTTGGGGCATTTCCTTTCGCGGGCGCTAGGCCTACTCCCACAAATGAGGTACCATTTTTATCTGGAGACTTGGGTGAACGCTGGGTGGAAGGAAATTCGTGGCTCCTCTCAGATTCCAGAACTTTCTGTCACCGAAATGAGAGGAAAAATTGTTTTTTGGCCAAATTCTGAGGTTTGCAAAGGATTCTGGGTAAGAGGAACCTGATCAGAGCCCCACAAGTCACCCCATCATAGATTCCCCTAGGTGTCTTGTTTAAAAAAATGCGCTGGTTTGCTAGGTTTCCCCAGGTACCGGCTGAGCTAGAGGCCAAAATCCAAAGGTAGGAAGTTTGTACAAAACATCTCTGTTTTCTGTGGAAAAATGTGATTTGTCCACGTTGTGTTTTGGGGCATTTCCTTTCGCGGGCGCTACGCCTACTCCCACAAATGAGCTACCATTTTTATCTGGAGACTTGGGTGAACGCTGGGTGGAAGGAAATTCGTGGCTCCTCTCTGATTCCAGAACTTTCTGTCACCGAAATGAGAGGAAAAATTGTTTTGGGGCCAAATTCTGAGGTTTGCAAAGGATTCTGGGTAAGAGGAACCTGATCAGAGCCCCACAAGTCACCCCATCATAGATTCCCCTAGGTGTCTAGTTTAAAAAAATGCGCTGGTTTGCTAGGTTTCCCCAGGTGCCGGCTGAGCTTGAGGCCAAAATCCAAAGGTAGGAAGTTTGTACAAAACATCTCTGTTTTCTGTGGAAAAATGTGATGTGTCCACGTTGTGTTTTGGGGCATTTCCTTTCGCGGGCGCTACGCCTACTCCCACAAATGAGGTACCATTTTTATCTGGAGGTTTGGGGGAATGCTGGGTGGAAGGAAATTCGTGGCTCCTCTCAGATTCCAGAACTTTCTGTCACCGAAATGAGAGGAAAAATCGTTTTTTGGCCAAATTGTGAGGTTTGCGAAGGATTTTGGGTAACAGAACCTGGTCAGAGCCCCACAAGTCACCCCATCTTGGATTCCCCTAGGTGTCTAGTTTTCAAAACTGTGCAGGTTTGCTAGGTTTCCTTAGGTTCCGGCTGAGCTAGAGGCCAAAATCCACAGCTAGGGACTTTGCTAAAAACAGCTCTGTTTTCTTTGTCAAAATGTGATGTGTCCACGTTGTGTTTTGGGGCTTTTCCTGTTGCGGGATCTAGGCCTACCCCCGCACGTGAGGTACCATTTTTATCGGGAGACTTGGGGGAACGCTGGGTGGAAGGAAATTTGTGGCTCCTCTCAGAAACATGATCGTTCTGTCACCAAAATGAGAGGAAAAAGTGTTTTTAACCAAATTTTGAGGTTTGCAAAGGATTCTGGGTAAGAGGAACCTGGTCAGAGCCCCACAAGTCACCCCATCTTGGATTCCCCTAGGTGTCTAGTTTAAAAAAATGTGCAGGTTTGCTAGGTTTCCTTAGGTGCCGGCTGAGCTAGAGGCCAAAATCCACAGCTAGGCACTTTGCTAAAAACAGCTCTGTTTTCTTTGTGAAAATGTGATGTGTCCACATTGTGTTTGGGGGCTTTTCCTGTTGCGGGCGCTAGGCCTACCCCCGCAAGTGAGGTACCATTTTTATTGGGAGACTTGGGGGAATGCTGGGTGGAAGGAAATTCGTGGCTCCTCTCAGATTCCAGAACTTTCTGTCACCGAAATGAGAGGAAAAATAGTTTTTGGGCCAAATTGTGAGGTTTGCGAAGGATTTTGGGTAACAGAACCTGGTCAGAGCCCCACAAGTCACCCCATCTTGGATTCCCCTAGGTGTCTAGTTTTCAAAACTGTGCAGGTTTGCTAGGTTTCCTTAGGTTCCGGCTGAGCTAGAGGCCAAAATCCACAGCTAGGGACTTTGCTAAAAACAGCTCTGTTTTCTTTGTGAAAATGTGATGTGTCCACATTGTGTTTTGGGGCTTTTCCTGTTGCGGGCGCTAGGCCTACCCCCGCACGTGAGGTACCATTTTTATCGGGAGACTTGGGGGAACGCTGGGTGGAAGGAAATTTGTGGCTCCTCTCAGATTCCAGAACTTTCTGTCACCGAAATGAGAGGAAAACGTGTTTTTTTTGGCCACATTTTGAGGTTTGCAAAGGATTCTGGGTAAGAGGAACCTGGTCAGAGCCCCACAAGTAACCCCATCATGGATTACCCTAGGTGTCTAGTTTAAAAAAATGCGCTGGTTTGCTCGGTTTTCCCTGGTGCTGGCTGAGCTAGAGGCCAAAATCCAAAGGTAGGAAGTTTGTACAAAACATCTCTGTTTTCTGTGGAAAAATGTGATGTGTCCACGTTGTGTTTTGGGGCATTTCCTTTCGCGGGCGCTACGCCTACTCCCACAAATGAGGTACTATTTTTATCTGGAGATTTGGGGGAATGCTGGGTGGAAGGAAATTCGTGGCTCCTCTCAGATTCCAGAACTTTCTGTCACCAAAATGAGAGGAAAAAGTGTTTTTTGGCAAAAAGTTTTAGGTTTGCGAAGGATTTTGGGTAACAGAACCTGGCCAGAGCCCCACAAGTCACCCCATCTTGGATTCCCCTAGGTGTCTAGTTTTCAAAACTGTGCAGGTTTGCTAGGTTTCCTCAGGTGCCGGCTGAGCTAGAGGCCAAAATCCACAGCTAGGCACTTTGCTAAAAACAGCTCTGTTTTCTTTGTGAAAATGTGATGTGTCCACGTTTTGTTTTGGGGCTTTTCCTGTTGCGGGCGCTAGGCCTACCCCCACATGTGAGGTACCATTTGTATCGGGAGACTTGGGGGAACGCTGGGTGGAAGGAAATTTGTGGCTCCTCTCAGATTCCAGAACTTTCTGTCACCGAAATGAGAGGAAAAAGTGTTTTTTTTTGCCTAATGTTGAGGTGTGCAAAGGATTCTGGGTAACAGAACCTGGTCAGAGCCCCACAAGTCACCCCATCTTGGATTCCCCTAGGTGTCTAGTTTTCAAAACTGCACAGGTGCGATAGGTTTTCCTAGGTGCCGGCTGAGCTAGAGGCCAAAATCCACAGCTAGGCACTTTGCTAAAAACAGCTCTGTTTTCTTTGTGAAAATGTGATGTGTCCACATTGTGTTTTGGGGCTTTTCCTGTTGCGGGCGCTAGGCCTACCCCCGCAAGTGAGGTACCATTTTTATCGGGAGACTTGGGGGAATGCTGGGTGGAAGGAAATTCGTGGCTCCTCTCAGATTCCAGAACTTTCTGTCACCGAAATGAGAGGAAAAATAGTTTTTGGGCCAAATTGTGAGGTTTGCGAAGGATTTTGGGTAACAGAACCTGGTCAGAGCCCCACAAGTCACCCCATCTTGGATTTCCCTAGGTGTCTAGTTTTCAAAACTGTGCAGGTTTGCTAGGTTTCCTTAGGTTCCGGCTGAGCTAGAGGCCAAAATCCACAGCTAGGGACTTTGCTAAAAACAGCTCTGTTTTCTTTGTGAAAATGTGATGTGTCCACATTGTGTTTTGGGGCTTTTCCTGTTGCGGGCGCTAGGCCTACCCCCGCACGTGAGGTACCATTTTTATCGGGAGACTTGGGGGAACGCTGGGTGGAAGGAAATTTGTGGCTCCTCTCAGATTCCAGAACTTTCTTTCACCGCAATGAGAGGAAAACGTGTTTTTTTTGGGCACATTTTGAGGTTTGCAAAGGATTCTGGGTAAGAGGAACCTGGTCAGAGCCCCACAAGTAACCCCATCATGGATTCCCCTAGGTGTCTAGTTTAAAAAAATGCGCTGGTTTGCTCGGTTTTCCCTGGTGCTGGCTGAGCTAGAGGCCAAAATCCAAAGGTAGGAAGTTTGTACAAAACATCTCTGTTTTCTGTGGAAAAATGTGATGTGTCCACTTTGTGTTTTGGGGCATTTCCTTTCGCGGGCGCTAGGCCTACTCCCACAAATGAGGTACCATTTTTATCTGGAGACTTGGGTGAACGCTGAGTGGAAGGAAATTCGTGGCTCCTCTCAGATTCCAGAACTTTCTGTCACCGAAATGAGAGGAAAAATAGTTTTTGGGCCAAATTCTGAGGTTTGCAAAGGATTCTGGGTAAGAGGAACCTGATCAGAGCCCCACAAGTCACCCCATCGTAAATTCCCCTAGGTGTCTAGTTTAAAAAAATGCGCTGGTTTGCTAGGTTTCCCCAGGTGCCGGCTGAGCTAGAGGCCAAAATCCAAAGGTAGGAAGTTTGCACAAAACATCTCTGTTTTCTGTGGAAAAATGTGATGTGTCCATGTTGTGTTTTGGGGCATTTCCTTTCGCGGGCGCTACGCCTACTCCCACAAATGAGGTACTATTTTTATCTGGAGATTTGGGGGAATGCTGGGTGGAAGGAAATTCGTGGCTCCTCTCAGATTCCAGAACTTTCTGTCACCGAAATGAGAGGAAAAAGTGTTTTTTGGCCAAATTTTGAGGTTTGCGAAGGATTTTGGGTAACAGAACCTGGTCAGAGCCCCACAAGTCACGCCATCTTGTATTCCCCTAGGTGTCTAGTTTTAAAAAATGCGCTGGTTTGCTAGGTTTCCCCAGGTGCTGGCTGAGCTAGAGGCCAAAATCCACAGGTAGGAAGGTAGGAAGTTTGTAAAAAAACACCTCTGTTTTCTGTGGAAAAATGTGATGTGTCCACATTGTGTTTTGGGGCATTTCCTTTCGCGGGCGGTAGGCCTACTCCCACAAATGAGGTACAATTTTTATCTGGAGACTTGGGGGAACGCTGGGTGGAAGGAACATCGTGGCTCCTCTCAGATTCCAGACCTTTCTGTCACCGAAATGAGAGGAAAAAGTGTTTTTTGGCCAAATTTTGAGGTTTGCGAAGGATTTTGGGTAACAGAACCTGGTCAGAGCCCCACAAGTCACGCCATCTTGTATTCCCCTAGGTGTCTAGTTTTCAAAACTGTGCAGGTTTGCTAGGTTTCCTTAGGTGCCGGCTGAGCTAGAGGCCAAAATCCACAGCTAGGCACTTTGCTAAACAGCTCTGTTTTCTTTGTGAAAATGTGATGTGTCCACATTGTGTTTTGGGGCTTTTCCTGTTGCGGGCGCTAGGCCTACCCCCGCAAGTGAGGTACCATTTTTATCGGGAGACTTGGGGGAACGCTGGGTGGAAGGAAATTTGTGGCTCCTCTCAGATTCCAGAACTTTCTGTCACCGAAATGAGAGGAAAACGTGTTTTTTTGGCCACATTTTGAGGTTTGCAAAGGATTCTGGGTAAGAGGAACCTGGTCAGAGCCCCACAAGTAACCCCATCATGGATTCCCCTAGGTGTCTAGTTTTAAAAAATGCGCTGGTTTGCTCGGTTTTCCCTGGTGCTGGCTGAGCTAGAGGCCAAAATCCAAAGGTAGGAAGTTTGTACAAAACATCTCTGTTTTCTGTGGAAAAATGTGATGTGTCCACTTTGTGTTTTGGGGCATTTCCTTTCGCGGGCGCTAGGCCTACTCCCACAAATGAGGTACCATTTTTATCTGGAGACTTGGGTGAACGCTGGGTGGAAGGAAATTCGTGGCTCCTCTCAGATTCCAGAACTTTCTGTCACCGAAATGAGAGGAAAAATTGTTTTTTGGCCAAATTCTGAGGTTTGCAAAGGATTCTGGGTAAGAGGAACCTGATCAGAGCCCCACAAGTCACCCCATCGTAGATTCCTCTAGGTGTCTAGTTTAAAAAAATGCGCTGGTTTGCTAGGTTTCCCCAGGTGCCGGCTGAGCTAGAGGCCAAAATCCAAAGGTAGGAAGTTTGTACAAAACATCTCTGTTTTCTGTGGAAAAATGTGATGTGTCCACGTTGTGTTTTGGGGCATTTCCTTTCGCGGGCGCTACGCCTACTCCCACAAATGAGGTACTATTTTTATCTGGAGATTTGGGGGAATGCTGGGTGGAAGGAAATTCGTGGCTCCTCTCAGATTCCAGAACTTTCTGTCACCAAAATGAGAGGAAAAGGTGTTTTTTGGCAAAAAGTTTTAGGTTTGCGAAGGATTTTGGGTAACAGAACCTGGCCAGAGCCCCACAAGTCACCCCATCTTGGATTCCCCTAGGTGTCTAGTTTTCAAAACTGTGCAGGTTTGCTAGGTTTCCTCAGGTGCCGGCTGAGCTAGAGGCCAAAATCCACAGCTAGGCACTTTGCTAAAAACAGCTCTGTTTTCTTTGTGAAAATGTGATGTGTCCACGTTTTGTTTGGGGCTTTTCCTGTTGCGGGCGCTAGGCCTACCCCCACATGTGAGGTACCATTTGTATCGGGAGACTTGGGGGAACGCTGGGTGGAAGGAAATTTGTGGCTCCTCTCAGATTCCAGAACTTTCTGTCACCGAAATGAGAGGAAAAAGTGTTTTTTTTGCCTAATGTTGAGGTTTGCAAAGGATTCTGGGTAACAGAACCTGGTCAGAGCCCCACAAGTCACCCCATCTTGGATTCCCCTAGGTGTCTAGTTTTCAAAACTGCACAGGTTCGATAGGTTTTCCTAGGTGCCGGCTGAGCTAGAGGAAAAAATCCACAGCTAGGCACTTTGCTAAAAACAGCTCTGTTTTCTTTGTGAAAATGTGATGTGTCCACGTTGTGTTTTGGGGCTTTTCCTGTTGCGGGATCTAGGCCTACCCCCGCATGTGAGGTACCATTTTTATCGGGAGACTTGGGGGAACGCTGGGTGGAAGGACATTTGTGGCTCCTCTCAGATTCCAGAACTTTCTGTCACCGAAATGAGAGGAAAAAGTGTTTTTTTTTGGACAAATTTTGAGGTTTGCAAAGGATTCTGGGTAAGAGGAACCTGGTCAGAGCCCCACAAGTAACCCCATCATGGATTCCCCTAGGTGTCTAGTTTTAAAAAATGTGCTGGTTTGCTCGGTTTTCCCTGGTGCTGGCTGAGCTAGAGGCCAAAATCCAAAGGTAGGAAGTTTGTACAAAACATCTCTGTTTTCTGTGGAAAAATGTGATGTGTCCACGTTGTGTTTTGGGGCATTTCCTTTCGCGGGCGCTAGGCCTACTCCCACAAATGAGGTACCATTTTTATCTGGAGACTTGGGGGAATGCTGGGTGGAAGGAAATTCGTGGCTCCTCTCAGATTCCAGAACTTTCTGTCACCGAAATGAGAGGAAAACATGTTTTTTTGGCCAAATTTTGAGGTTTGCAAAGGATTTTGGGTAACAGAACCTGGTCAGAGCCCCACAAGTCACCCCATCTTGGATTCCCCCAGGTGTCTAGTTTAAAAAAATGCACTGGTTTGCTAGCTTTCCCCAGGTGCTGGCTGAGCTAGAGGCCAAAATCCACTGGTAGGAAGGTAGGAAGTTTGTAAAAAAACACCTCTGTTTTCTGTGGAAAAATGTGATGTGTCCACATTGTGTTTTGGGGCATTTCCTTTCGCGGGCGGTAGGCCTACTCCCACAAATGAGGTACAATTTTTATCTGGAGACTTGGGGGAACGCTGGGTGGAAGGAACATCGTGGCTCCTCTCAGATTCCAGGCCTTTCTGTCACCGAAATGAGAGGAAAAAGTGTTTTTTGGCCAAATTTTGAGGTTTGCGAAGGATTTTGGGTAACAGAACCTGGTCAGAGCCCTACAAGTCACGCCATCTTGTATTCCCCTAGGTGTCTAGTTTTCAAAACTGTGCAGGTTTGCTAGGTTTCCTTAGGTGCCGGCTGAGCTAGAGGCCAAAATCCACAGCTAGGCACTTTGCTAAAAACAGCTCTGTTTTCTTTGTGAAAATGTGATGTGTCCACATTGTGTTTTGGGGCTTTTCCTGTTGCGGGCGCTAGGCCTACCCCCGCAAGTGAGGTACCATTTTTATCGGGAGACTTGGGGGAACGCTGGGTGGAAGGAAATTTGTGGCTCCTCTCAGATTCCAGAACTTTCTGTCACCGAAATGAGAGGAAAACGTGTTTTTTTTGGCCACATTTTGAGGTTTGCAAAGGATTCTGGGTAAGAGGAACCTGGTCAGAGCCCCACAAGTAACCCCATCATGGATTCCCCTAGGTGTCTAGTTTAAAAAAATGCGCTGGTTTGCTCGGTTTTCCCTGGTGCTGGCTGAGCTAGAGGCCAAAATCCAAAGGTAGGAAGTTTGTACAAAACATCTCTGTTTTCTGTGGAAAAATGTGATGTGTCCACGTTGTGTTTTGGGGCATTTCCTTTCGCGGGCGCTAGGCCTACTCCCACAAATGAGGTACCATTTTTATCTGGAGACTTGGGTGAACGCTGGGTGGAAGGAAATTCGTGGCTCCTCTCAGATTCCAGAACTTTCTGTCACCGAAATGAGAGGAAAAATTGTTTTTTGGCCACATTCTGAGGTTTGCAAAGGATTCTGGGTAAGAGGAACCTGATCAGAGCCCCACAAGTCACCCCATCATAGATTCCCCTAGGTGTCTTGTTTAAAAAAATGCGCTGGTTTGCTAGGTTTCCCCAGGTGCCGGCTGAGCTAGAGGCCAAAATCCAAAGGTAGGAAGTTTGTACAAAACATCTCTGTTTTCTGTGGAAAAATGTGATGTGTCCACGTTGTGTTTTGGGGCATTTCCTTTTGCGGGCGCTACGCCTACTCCCACAAATGAGGTACCATTTTTATCTGGAGACTTGGGGGAATGCTGGGTGGAAGGAAATTCGTGGCTCCTCTCAGATTCCAGAACTTTCTGTCACCGAAATGAGAGGAAAACATGTTTTTTTGGCCAAATTTTGAGGTTTGCAAAGGATTTTGGGTAACAGAACCTGGTCAGAGCCCCACAAGTCACCCCATCTTGGATTCCCCCAGGTGTCTAGTTTAAAAAAATGCACTGGTTTGCTAGCTTTCCCCAGGTGCTGGCTGAGCTAGAGGCCAAAATCCACAGGTAGGAAGGTAGGAAGTTTGTAAAAAAACACCTCTGTTTTCTGTGGAAAAATGTGATGTGTCCACATTGTGTTTTGGGGCATTTCCTTTCGCGGGCGGTAGGCCTACTCCCACAAATGAGGTACAATTTTTATCTGGAGACTTGGGGGAACGCTGGGTGGAAGGAACATCGTGGCTCCTCTCAGATTCCAGGCCTTTCTGTCACCGAAATGAGAGGAAAAAGTGTTTTTTGGCCAAATTTTGAGGTTTGCGAAGGATTTTGGGTAACAGAACCTGGTCAGAGCCCTACAAGTCACGCCATCTTGTATTCCCCTAGGTGTCTAGTTTTCAAAACTGTGCAGGTTTGCTAGGTTTCCTTAGGTGCCGGCTGAGCTAGAGGCCAAAATCCACAGCTAGGCACTTTGCTAAAAACAGCTCTGTTTTCTTTGTGAAAATGTGATGTGTCCACATTGTGTTTTGGGGCTTTTCCTGTTGCGGGCGCTAGGCCTACCCCCGCAAGTGAGGTACCATTTTTATCGGGAGACTTGGGGGAACGCTGGGTGGAAGGAAATTTGTGGCTCCTCTCAGATTCCAGAACTTTCTGTCACCGAAATGAGAGGAAAACGTGTTTTTTTTGGCCACATTTTGAGGTTTGCAAAGGATTCTGGGTAAGAGGAACCTGGTCAGAGCCCCACAAGTAACCCCATCATGGATTCCCCTAGGTGTCTAGTTTAAAAAAATGCGCTGGTTTGCTCGGTTTTCCCTGGTGCTGGCTGAG
This sequence comes from Pleurodeles waltl, assembly GCF_031143425.1. NCBI lineage: Eukaryota > Metazoa > Chordata > Amphibia > Caudata > Salamandridae > Pleurodeles > Pleurodeles waltl. The sequence goes on along the minus strand of NC_090448.1, from coordinate 164,837,538 downwards.
CTAGAGGCCAAAATCCAAAGGTAGGAAGTTTGTACAAAACATCTCTGTTTTCTGTGGAAAAATGTGATGTGTCCACTTTGTGTTTTGGGGCATTTCCTTTCGCGGGCGCTAGGCCTACTCTCACAAATGAGGTACCATTTTTATCTGGAGACTTGGGTGAACGCTGGGTGGAAGGAAATTCGTGGCTCCTCTCAGATTCCAGAACTTTCTGTCACCGAAATGAGAGGAAAAATTGTTTTTTGGCCAAATTCTGAGGTTTGCAAAGGATTCTGGGTAAGAGGAACCTGATCAGAGCCCCACAAGTCACCCCATCGTAGATTCCCCTAGGTGTCTTGTTTAAAAAAATGCGCTGGTTTGCTAGGTTTCCCCAGGTGCCGGCTGAGCTAGAGGCCAAAATCCAAAGGTAGGAAGTTTGTACAAAACATCTCTGTTTTCTGTGGAAAAATGTGATGTGTCCACGTTGTGTTTTGGGGCATTTCCTTTCGCGGGCGCTACGCCTACTCCCACAAATGAGGTACTATTTTTATCTGGAGATTTGGGGGAATGCTGGGTGGAAGGAAATTCGTGGCTCCTCTCAGATTCCAGAACTTTCTGTCACCGAAATGAGAGGAAAAAGTGTTTTTTGGCCAAATGTTGAGGTTTGAGAAGGATTTTGGGTAACAGAACCTGGTCAGAGCCCCACAAGTCACGCCATCTTGTATTCCCCTAGGTGTCTAGTTTAAAAAAATGCGCTGGTTTGCTAGGTTTCCCCAGGTGCTGGCTGAGCTAGAGGCCAAAATCCACAGGTAGGAAGGTAGGAAGTTTGTAAAAAAACACCTCTGTTTTCTGTGGAAAAATGTGATGTGTCCACATTGTGTTTTGGGGCATTTCCTTTCGCGGGCGGTAGGCCTACTCCCACAAATGAGGTACAATTTTTATCTGGAGACTTGGGGGAACGCTGGGTGGAAGGAACATCGTGGCTCCTCTCAGATTCCAGGCCTTTCTGTCACCGAAATGAGAGGAAAAAGTGTTTTTTGGCCAAATTTTGAGGTTTGCGAAGGATTTTGGGTAACAGAACCTGGTCAGAGCCCTACAAGTCACGCCATCTTGTATTCCCCTAGGTGTCTAGTTTTCAAAACTGTGCAGGTTTGCTAGGTTTCCTTAGGTGCCGGCTGAGCTAGAGGCCAAAATCCACAGCTAGGCACTTTGCTAAAAACAGCTCTGTTTTCTTTGTGAAAATGTGATGTGTCCACATTGTGTTTTGGGGCTTTTCCTGTTGCGGGAGCTAGGCCTACCCCCGCAAGTGAGGTACCATTTTTATCGGGAGACTTGGGGGAACGCTGGGTGGAAGGAAATTTGTGGCTCCTCTCAGATTCCAGAACTTTCTGTCACCGAAATGAGAGGAAAACGTGTTTTTTTTGGCCACATTTTGAGGTTTGCAAAGGATTCTGGGTAAGAGGAACCTGGTCAGAGCCCCACAAGTAACCCCATCATGGATTCCCCTAGGTGTCTAGTTTAAAAAAATGCGCTGGTTTGCTCGGTTTTCCCTGGTGCTGGCTGAGCTAGAGGCCAAAATCCAAAGGTAGGAAGTTTGTACAAAACATCTCTGTTTTCTGTGGAAAAATGTGATGTGTCCACTTTGTGTTTTGGGGCATTTCCTTTCGCGGGCGCTAGGCCTACTCCCACAAATGAGGTACCATTTTTATCTGGAGACTTGGGTGAACGCTGGGTGGAAGGAAATTCGTGGCTCCTCTCAGATTCCAGAACTTTCTGTCACCGAAATGAGAGGAAAAATTGTTTTTTGGCCAAATTCTGAGGTTTGCAAAGGATTCTGGGTAAGAGGAACCTGATCAGAGCCCCACAAGTCACCCCATCGTAGATTTCCCTAGGTGTCTAGTTTAAAAAAATGCGCTGGTTTGCTAGGTTTCCCCAGGTGCCGGCTGAGCTAGAGGCCAAAATCCAAAGGTAGGAAGTTTGAACAAAACATCTCTGTTTTCTGTGGAAAAATGTGATGTGTCCACGTTGTGTTTTGGGGCATTTCCTTTCGCGGGCGCTACGCCTACTCCCACAAATGAGGTACTATTTTTATCTGGAGATTTGGGGGAATGCTGGGTGGAAGGAAATTCGTGGCTCCTCTCAGATTCCAGAACTTTCTGTCACCAAAATGAGAGGAAAAAGTGTTTTTTGGCAAAAAGTTTTAGGTTTGCGAAGAATTTTGGGTAACAGAACCTGGCCAGAGCCCCACAAGTCACCCCATCTTGGATTCCCCTAGGTGTCTAGTTTTCAAAACTGTGCAGGATTGCTAGGTTTCCTCAGGTGCCGGCTGAGCTAGAGGCCAAAATCCACAGCTAGGCACTTTGCTAAAAACAGCTCTGTTTTCTTTGTGAAAATGTGATGTGTCCACGTTTTGTTTTGGGGCTTTTCCTGTTGCGGGCGCTAGGCCTACCCCCACATGTGAGGTACCATTTGTGTCGGGAGACTTGGGAGAACGCTGGGTGGAAGGAAATTTGTGGCTCCTCTCAGATTCCAGAACTTTCTGTCACCGAAATGAGAGGAAAAAGTGTTTTTTTTTGCCTAATGTTGAGGTTTGCAAAGGATTCTGGGTAACAGAACCTGGTCAGAGCCCCACAAGTCACCCCATCTTGGATTCCCCTAGGTGTCTAGTTTTCAAAACTGCACAGGTTCGATAGGTTTTCCTAGGTGCCGGCTGAGCTAGAGGCCAAAATCCACAGCTAGGCACTTTGCTAAAAACAGCTCTTTTTTCTTTGTGAAAATGTGATGTGTCCACATTGTGTTTTGGGGCTTTTCCTGTTGCGGGCGCTAGGCCTACCCCCGCAAGTGAGGTACCATTTTTATCGGGAGACTTGGGGGAATGCTGGGTGGAAGGAAATTCGTGGCTCCTCTCAGATTCCAGAACTTTCTGTCACCGAAATGAGAGGAAAAATAGTTTTTGGGCCAAATTGTGAGGTTTGCGAAGGATTTTGGGTAACAGAACCTGGTCAGAGCCCCACAAGTCACCCCATCTTGGATTCCCCTAGGTGTCTAGTTTTCAAAACTGTGCAGGTTTGCTAGGTTTCCTTAGGTTCCGGCTGAGCTACATGCCAAAATCCACAGCTAGGGACTTTGCTAAAAACAGCTCTGTTTTCTTTGTGAAAATGTGATGTGTCCACGTTGTGTTTTGGGGCTTTTCCTGTTGCGGGATCTAGGACTACCCCCGCACGTGAGGTACCATTTTTATCGGGAGACTTGGGGGAACGCTGGGTGGAAGGACATTTGTGGCTCCTCTCAGATTCCAGAACTTTCTGTCACCGAAATGAGAGGAAAACGTGTTTTTTTTGGACAAATTTTGAGGTTTGCAAAGGATTCTGGGTAAGAGGAACCTGGTCAGAGCCCCACAAGTAACCCCATCATGGATTCCCCTAGGTGTCTAGTTTTAAAAAATGCGCTGGTTTGCTCGGTTTTCCCTGGTGCTGGCTGAGCTAGAGGCCAAAATCCAAAGGTAGGAAGTTTGTACAAAACATCTCTGTTTTCTGTGGAAAAATGTGATGTGTCCACGTTGTGTTTTGGGGCATTTCCTTTCGCGGGCGCTAGGCCTACTCCCACAAATGAGGTACCATTTTTATCTGGAGACTTGGGTGAACGCTGGGTGGAAGGAAATTCGTGGCTCCTCTCAGATTCCAGAACTTTCTGTCACCGAAATGAGAGGAAAAATTGTTTTTTGGCCAAATTCTGAGTTTTGCAAAGGATTCTGGGTAAGAGGAACCTGATCAGAGCCCCACAAGTCACCCCATCATAGATTCCCCTAGGTGTCTTGTTTAAAAAAATGCGCTGGTTTGCTAGGTTTCCCCAGGTGCCGGCTGAGCTAGAGGCCAAAATCCAAAGGTAGGAAGTTTGTACAAAACATCTCTGTTTTCTGTGGAAAAATGTGATGTGTCCACGTTGTGTTTTGGGGCATTTCCTTTCGCGGGCGCTACGCCTACTCACACAAATGAGGTACCATTTTTATCTGGAGACTTGGGTGAACGCTGGGTGGAAGGAAATTCGTGGCTCCTCTCTGATTCCAGAACTTTCTGTCACCGAAATGAGAGGAAAAATTGTTTTGGGGCCAAATTCTGAGGTTTGCAAAGGATTCTGGGTAAGAGGAACCTGATCAGAGCCCCACAAGTCACCCCATCTTGGATTCCCCTAGGTGTCTAGTTTAAAAAAATGCGCTGGTTTGCTAGGTTTCCCCAGGTGCTGGCTGAGCTAGAGGCCAAAATCCACAGGTAGGAAGGTAGGAAGTTTGTAAAAAAACACCTCTGTTTTCTGTGGAAAAATGTGATGTGTCCACATTGTGTTTTGGGGCATTTCCTTTCGCGGGCGGTAGGCCTAATCCCACAAATGAGGTACAATTTTTATCTGGAGACTTGGGGGAACGCTGGGTGGAAGGAACATCGTGGCTCCTCTCATATTCCAGACCTTTCTGTCATCGAAATGAGAGGAAAAAGTGTTTTTTGGCCAAATTTTGAGGTTTGCGAAGTATTTTGGGTAACAGAACCTGGTCAGAGACCCACAAGTCACGCCATCTTGTATTCCCCTAGGTGTCTAGTTTTCAAAACTGTGCAGGTTTGCTAGGTTTCCTTAGGTTCCGGCTGAGCTAGAGGCCAAAATCCACAGCTAGGGACTTTGCTAAAAACAGCTCTGTTTTCTTTGTGAAAATGTGATGGGTCCACGTTGTGTTTTGGGGCTTTTCCTGTTGCGGGATCTAGGCCTACCCCCGCACGTGAGGTACCATTTTTATCGGGAGACTTGGGGGAACGCTGGGTGGAAGGAAATTTGTGGCTCCTCTCAGAAACATAATCGTTCTGTCACCAAAATGAGAGGAAAAAGTGTTTTTTAACCAAATTTTGAGGTTTGCAAAGGATTCTGGGTAAGAGGAATCTGGTCAGAGCCCCACAAGTCACCCCATCTTGGATTCCCCTAGGTGTCTAGTTTAAAAAAATGCGCTGGTTTGCTAGGTTTCCCCAGGTGCTGGCTGAGCTAGAGGCCAAAATGCACAGGTAGGAAGGTAGGAAGTTTGTAAAAAAACACCTCTGTTTTCTGTGGAAAAATGTGATGTGTCCACATTGTGTTTTGGGGCATTTCCTTTCGCAGGCAGTAGGCCTACTCCCACAAATGAGGTACAATTTTTATCTGGAGACTTGGGGGAACGCTGGGTGGAAGGAACATCGTGGCTCCTCTCAGATTCCAGAACTTTCTGTCACCGAAATGAGAGGAAAAAGTGTTTTTTGGCCAAATTTTGAGGTTTGCGAAGGATTTTGGGTAACAGAACCTGGTCAGAGCCCCACAAGTCACGCCATCTTGTATTCCCCTAGGTGTCTAGTTTAAAAAAATGCGCTGGTTTGCTAGGTTTCCCCAGGTGCTGGCTGAGCTAGAGGCCAAAATGCACAGGTAGGAAGGTAGGAAGTTTGTAAAAAAACACCTCTGTTTTCTGTGGAAAAATGTGATGTGTCCACATTGTGTTTTGGGGCATTTCCTTTCGCGGGCGGTAGGCCTACTCCCACAAATGAGGTACAATTTTTATCTGGAGACTTGGGGGAACGCTGGGTGGAAGGAACATCGTGGCTCCTCTCAGATTCCAGACCTTTCTGTCACCGAAATGAGAGGAAAAAGTGTTTTTTGGCCAAATTTTGAGGTTTGCGAAGGATTTTGGGTAACAGAACCTGGTCAGAGCCCCACAAGTCACGCCATCTTGTATTCCCCTAGGTGTCTAGTTTTCAAAACTGTGCAGGTTTGCTAGGTTTCCTTAGGTGCCGGCTGAGCTAGAGGCCAAAATCCACAGCTAGGCACTTTGCTAAAAACAGCTCTGTTTTCTTTGTGAAAATGTGATGTGTCCACATTGTGTTTTGGGGCTTTTCCTGTTGCGGGCGCTAGGCCTACCCCCGCAAGTGAGGTTCCATTTTTATTGGGAGACTTGAGGGAACGCTGGGTGGAAGGAAATTTGTGGCTCCTCTCAGATTCCAGAACTTTCTGTCACCGAAATGAGAGGAAAACGTGTTTTTTTTGGCCACATTTTGAGGTTTGCAAAGGATTCTGGGTAAGAGGAACCTGGTCAGAGCCCCACAAGTAACCCCATCATGGATTCCCCTAGGTGTCTAGTTTAATAAAATGCGCTGGTTTGCTCGGTTTTCCCTGGTGCTGGCTGAGCTAGAGGCCAAAATCCAAAGGTAGGAAGTTTGTACAAAACATCTCTGTTTTCTGTGGAAAAATGTGATGTGTCCACTTTGTGTTTTGGGGCATTTCCTTTCGCGGGCGCTAGGCCTACTCCCACAAATGAGGTACCATTTTTATCTGGAGACTTGGGTGAACGCTGAGTGGAAGGAAATTCGTGGCTCCTCTCAGATTCCAGAACTTTCTGTCACCGAAATGAGAGGAAAAAATTGTTTTTTGGCCAAATTCTGAGGTTTGCAAAGGATTCTGGGTAAGAGGAACCTGATCAGAGCCCCACAAGTCACCCCATCGTAGATTCCCCTAGGTGTCTAGTTTAAAAAAATGCGCTGGTTTGCTAGGTTTCCCCAGGTGCCGGCTGAGCTAGAGGCCAAAATCCAAAGGTAGGAAGTTTGTACAAAACATCTCTGTTTTCTGTGGAAAAATGTGATGTGTCCACGTTGTGTTTTGGGGCATTTCCTTTCGCGGGCGCTACGCCTACTCCCACAAATGAGGTACTATTTTTATCTGGAGATTTGGGGGAATGCTGGGTGGAAGGAAATTCGTGGCTCCTCTCAGATTCCAGAACTTTCTGTCACCGAAATGAGAGGAAAAATAGTTTTTTGGCCAAATTGTGAGGTTTGCGAAGGATTTTGGGTAACAGAACCTGGTCAGAGCCCCACAAGTCACCCCATCTTGGATTCCCCTAGGTGTCTAGTTTTCAAAACTGTGCAGGTTTGCTAGGTTTCCTTAGGTTCCGGCTGAGCTAGAGGCCAAAATCCACAGCTAGGGACTTTGCTAAAAACAGCTCTGTTTTCTTTGTGAAAATGTGATGTGTCCACGTTGTGTTTTGGGGCTTTTCCTGTTGCGGGATCTAGGCCTACCCCCGCACGTGAGGTACCATTTTTATCGGGAGACTTGGGGGAACGCTGGGTGGAAGGAAATTTGTGGCTCCTCTCAGAAACATGATCGTTCTGTCACCAAAATGAGAGGAAAAAGTGTTTTTTAACCAAATTTTGAGGTTTGCCAAGGATTCTGGGTAAGAGGAACCTGGTCAGAGCCCCACAAGTCACCCCATCTTGGATTCCCCTAGGTGTCTAGTTTAAAAAAATGCGCTGGTTTGCTAGGTTTCCCCAGGTGCTGGCTGAGCTAGAGGCCAAAATCCACAGGTAGGAAGGTAGGAAGTTTGTAAAAAAACACCTCTGTTTTCTGTGGAAAAATGTGATGTGTCCACATTGTGTTTTGGGGCATTTCCTTTCGCAGGCAGTAGGCCTACTCCCACAAATGAGGTACAATTTTTATCTGGAGACTTGGGGGAACGCTGGGTGGAAGGAACATCGTGGCTCCTCTCAGATTCCAGAACTTTCTGTCACCAAAATGAGAGGAAAAAGTGTTTTTTGGCCAAATTTTGAGGTTTGCGAAGGATTTTGGGTAACAGAACCTGGTCAGAGCCCCACAAGTCACGCCATCTTGTATTCCCCTAGGTGTCTAGTTTTCAAAACTGTGCAGGTTTGCTAGGTTTCCTTAGGTGCCGGCTGAGCTAGAGGCCAAAATCCACAGCTAGGCACTTTGCTAAAAACAGCTCTGTTTTCTTTGTGAAAATGTGTTGTGTCCATGTTGTGTTTTGGGGCTTTTCCTGTTGCGGGCGCCAGGCCTACTCCCACAAGTGAGGTACCATTTTTATCGGGAGACCTGGGGGAACGCTCGGTGGAAGGAAATTTGTGGCTCCTATCGGATTCCAGAAATTCCTGTCACCGAAATGAGAGGAAAAAGTGTTTGTTTGGCCAAATTTTGAGGTTTGCAAAGGATTCTGGGTGACAGAACCTGATCAGAGCCCCATAAGTCACTCCATTTTTGATTTCCCTAGGTGTCTAGTTTTCAAAACTGCACAGGTTTGCAAGGTTTCTCTAGGTGCCGGCTGAGCTAGAGGCCAAAATCCACAGCTAGGCACTTTGCAAAAAACAGCTCTGTTTTCTGTGGAAAAATGTGATGTGTCCACGTTGTGTTCTGGGGCCTTTCCTTTCGCGGGCGCTAGGCCTACTCCCACAAATGAGGTACCATTTTTAGCTGGAGACTTGGGGGAACGCTGGGTGGAAGGAAATTCGTGGCTCCTCTCAGATTCCAGAACTTTCTGTCACCGAAATGAGAGGAAAAAGTGTTTTTTGGCAAAAAGTTTTAGGTTTGCGAAGGATTTTGGGTAACAGAACCTGGCCAGAGCCCCACAAGTCACCCCATCTTGGATTCCCCTAGGTGTCTAGTTTTCAAAACTGTGCAGGTTTGCTAGGTTTCCTCAGGTGCCGGCTGAGCTAGAGGCCAAAGTCCACAGGTATGAAGTTTGTAAAAAAAACACCTGTTTTCTGTGGAAAAATGTGATGTGTCTACATTGTGTTTTGGGGCTTTTCCTGTTGCGGGCCTAGGCCTACCCCCACAAGTGAGGTACCATTTTTATCTGGAGACTTGGGGGAACACTGGGTGGAAGGAAATTTGTGGCTCCTATCAGATTCCAGAACTTTCTGTCACCGAAATGAGAGGAAAAAGTGTTTTTTTGGCCAAATTTTGAGGTTTGCAAAGGATTCTGTGTAAGGGGAACCTGGTCAGAGCCCCACAAGTCACCCCATCTTTGATTCCCCTAGGTGTCTAGATTTCAAAACTACACAGGTTTGATAGGTTTCCCTGGGTGCCGGCTGAGCTAGAGGCCAAAATCCACAGCTAGGCACTTTGCTAAAAACAGCTCTGTTTTCTTTGTGAAAATGTGATGTGTCCACGTTATGTTTTGGGGCTCTTCCTGTCGCGGGCACTAGGTGTACCCCCACAAGCGAGGTACCATTTTTATCAGGAGACTTGGGTGAACGCCGGGTGGAAGTAAATTTGTGGCTCCTCTCAGATTCCAGAACTTTCTTTCACCAAAATGAGAGGAAAACGTGTTTTTTTTGGGCCTAATTTTGAGGTTTGCAAAGGATTCTGGGTGACAGAACCTGGTCAGAGCCCCACAAGTCACCCCATCTTGGATTCCCCTAGGTGTCTAGTTTTAAAAAATGCGCATGTTTGCTGGGTTTCTTTAGGTGCCGGCTGAGCTAGAGGCCAAAATACACAGCTAGGCACTTTGCTAAAAACAGCTCTGTTTTCTTTGTGAAAATGTGATGTGTCCACGTTGGGTTTTGGGGCTCTTCCTGTTGCGGGCACTAGGCCTATCCCCACAAGCGAGGTACCATTTTTATCGGGAGACTTGGGGGAACGCTGGGTGGAAGGAAATTTGTGGCTCCTATCAGATTCCAGAACTTTCATGCCACTGAAATGAGAGGAAAAAGTGTTTTTTTGGCCACTTTTTTAGGTTTGCAAAGGCTTCTGGGTAACAGAACCTGGTCAGAGCCCCACAAGTCACCCCATCTTTGATTCCCTTAGGTGTCTAGTTTTCAAAACTGCATAGGTTTGAAAGGTTTCCCTAGGTGCCGGCTGAGCTAGAGGCCAAAATCCACAGCTAGGCACTTTGCAAAAAACCGCTCTGTTTTCTGTGGAAAAATGTGATGTGTCCACGTTGTGGTCTGGTGCATTTCCTTTCGCGGGCGCTAGGCCTACTCCCACAAATGAGGTACCATTTTTATCTGGAGACTTGAGTGAACGCTGGGTGGAAGGAAATTCGTGGCTCCTCTCAGATTCCAGAACTTTCTGTCACCGAAATGAGAGGAAAAGGTGTTTTTTGGCCAAATTTTGAGGTTTGCAAAGGATTTTGGGTAACAGAACCTGGTGAGAGCCCCACAAGTCACCCCATCTTGGATTCCTCTAGGTGTCTAGTTTTCAAAACTGGGCAGGTTTGCTAGGTTTCCTTAGGTGCCGGCTGATCTAGAGGCCAAAATCCACAGCTAGGCACTTTGCTAAAAACAGCTCTGTTTTCTTTGTGAAAATGTGATGTGTCCACATTGTGTTTTGGGGCTTTTCCTGTTGCGGGCGCTAGGCCTACCCCCGCAAGTGAGGTACCATTTTTATCGGGAGACTTGGGGGAACGCTGGGTGGAAGGAAATTTGTGGCTTCTCTCTGAATCCAGAACTTTCTGTGACCGAAATGAGAGGAGAAAGTGTTTTTTGGCCAAATTTTGAGGTTTGCAAAGGATTCTGGGTAAGAGGAACCTGGTCAGAGCCGCACAAGTCACCCCATCTTGGATTCCCCTAGGTGTCTACTTTCAAAAAATGCGCTGGTTTGCTAGGTTTCCCCAGGTGCCAGCTGAGCTAGAGGCCAAAGTCCACAGGTATGAAGTTTGTAAAAAAAACACCTGTTTTCTGTGGAAAAATGTGATGTGTCTACATTGTGTTTTGGGGCTTTTCCTGTTGCGGGCCTAGGCCTACCCCCACAAGTGAGGTACCAATTTTTATCGGGAGACTTGGAGGAACACTGGGTGGAAGGAAATTTGTGGCTCCTATCAGATTCCAGAACTTTCTGTCACCGAAATGAGAGGAAAAAGTGTTTTTTTGGCCAAATTTTGAGGTTTGCAAAGGATTCTGTGTAAGGGGAACCTGGTCAGAGCCCCACAAGTCACCCCATCTTTGATTCCCCTAGGTGTCTAGATTTCAAAACTACACAGGTTTGATAGGTTTCCCTGGGTGCCGGCTGAGCTAGAGGCCAAAATCCACAGCTAGGCACTTTGCTAAAAACAGCTCTGTTTTCTTTGTGAAAATGTAATGTGTCCACGTTGTGTTTTGGGGCTTTTCCTGTTGCGGGCGCTAGGCGTACCCCCGCAAGTGAGGTACCATTTTTATCGGGAGACTTGGGGGAACGCTGGGTGGAAGAAAATTTGTGGCTCCTCTCAGATTCCAGACCTTTCTGTCACCGAAATGAGAGGAAAACGTGTTTTTTTGGGCCAAATTTTGAGGTTTGCAAAGGATTCTGGGTAAGAGGAACCTGGTCAGAGCCCCACAAGTCACCTCATCTTGGATTCCCCTAGGTGTCTAGTTTTCAAAACTGCACAGGTTTGATAGGTTTCCCTAGGTGCCGGTTGAGCTAGAGGCCAAAATCCACAGCTAGGCACTTTGCAAAAACAGCTTTGTTTTCTTTGTGAAAATGTGATGTGTCCACGTTGTGTTTTGGGGCTTTTCCTGTTGCGGGCGCTAGGCCTACCCAAACAAGTGAGGTACCATTTTTATCGGGAGACTTGGGGGAACGCTGGGTGGAAGGAAATTTGTGGCTCCTATCAGATTCCAGAACTTTCTGTCACCGAAATGAGATGAAAAAGTGTTTTTGTAGCCAAATTTTGAGGTTTGCAAAGGATTCTGGGTAACAGAACCTAGTCAGAGCCCCACAAGTCACCCCATCTTTGATTCCCCTAGGTGTCTAGTTTTCAAAACTGCACAGGTTTGATAGTTTCCCTAGGTGCCGGCTGAGCTAGAGGCCAAAATCCACAGCTAGGCACTTTGCTAAAAACAGCTCTGTTTTCTTTGTGAAAATGTGATGTATCCACGTTGTGTTTTGGGGCTCTTACTGTCGTGGGCGCTAGGCCTACCCCCTCAAGCGAGGTACCATTTTTATCGGGAGACTTGGGGGAACGCCGGGTGGAAGGAAATTTGTGGCTCCTCTCAGATTCCAGAACTTTCTGTCACCGAAATGAGAGGAAAACATGTTTTTTTGGCCAAATTTTGAGGTTTGCAAAGGATTCTGGGTAAGAGGAACCTGGTCAGAGCCCAACAAGTCACCCCATCTTGGATTCCCCTAGGTGTCTAGTTTTCAAAACTGTGCAGGTTTGCTAGGTTTCCCTAGGTGCCGGCTGAGCTAGAGTCCAAAATCCACAGCTAGGCACTTTGCTAAAAACAGCTCTGTTTTCTTTGTGAAAATGTAACGTGTCCACGTTGTGTTTTGGGGCTTTTCCTGTTACGGGCGCTAGGCGTACCCCCGCAAGTGAGGTACCATTTTTATCGGGAGACTTGGGGGAACGCTGAGTGGAAGGAAATTTGGGGCTCCTCTCAGAATCCACAACTTTCTGTCACCGAAATGAGAGGAAAAAAGTGTTTTTTTGGCCAAATTTTGAGGTTTGCAAAGGATTCTGGGTAAGAGGAACCTGGTCAGACCCCCACAAGTCACCCCATCTTGGATTCCCCTAGGTGTCTAGTTTTCAAAACTGCACAGGTTTGATAGATTTCCCTAGGTGCCGACTGAGCTAAAGGCCAAAATCCACAGCTAGGCACTTTGCTAAAAACAGCTCTGTTTTCTTTGTGAAAATGTAACGTGTCCACGTTGTGTTTTGGGGCTTTTCCTGTAGTGGGCGCTAGGCCTATCCATGCAAGTGAAGTACCGTTTTTATTGGGAGACGTGGGGGAACACAGAATAGTAAAACAAGTGTTATTGCCCTTTGTCTTTCTATACATTTTGTTCTTCCAAATGTAAGACAGTGTGTAAAGAAGACGTCTATTTGAGAAATGCCCTGTAATTCACATGCTAGTATGGGCACCCCGAAATTCAGAGATGTGCAAATAACCACTGCTTCTCAACACCTTATCTTGTGGCCATTTTGGAAATACAAAGGTTTTCTTGATACCTATTTTTCACTCTTTATATTTAGGCAAATGAATTGCTGTATACCCGGTATAGAATAAAAACCCATTGCAAGGTGCAGCTCATTTATTGGCTCTGGGTACCTAGGGTTCTTTATGAACCTACAAGCCCTATATATCCCCGCAACCAGGAGAGGCCAGCTGACGTAACAGTATATTTCTTTCAAAAATCTGACATCGCAGGAAAAAGTTACAGAGTAAAACGTGGAGAAAAATGGCTGTTTTTTCACCTCACTTTCAATATCTTTTTATTTCAGCTTTTATGTTCTATAGGAAACACTTGTAGGATCTACACAAATGACCCCTTGCTGAATTCAGATTTGTGTCTACTTTCCAGAAATGTTTAGGTTTCTGGGATCCAGCATTGTTTTCTCACCCATTTTGGTCACTAACTGGAAGGAGGCTGAAAGCACCAAAAATAGTAAAAATGTCCCAGTAAAATGTCAAAATTGTACTGAAAAATGGGGTTGTCTAATTCATGTCTGTCTGTTCCTGAAAGCTGGGAAGATAATGATCTTACCACTGCAAACCCTTTGTTGATGCCATTTTCAGGGAAAAAACCACGAGCCGCCTTCTGCAGCCCTTTTTTCCCATTTGTTTGAAAAAAAAAAAACTTTTCACAGTATTTTGGCTAATTTTTTGGTCTCCTTCAGGGGAACCCAGAAAGTCTGGGTACCTCTAGAATCCCTAGGGTGTTGGAAAAAAGGACGCAAATTTGGAGTGGGGAGCTTATGTGAACAAAAAGTTATGAGGGCCTAAGCGCGAACTGCCCCAAATAGCCAAAAAAAAGGCTCGGCACAGGAAGTGAAAAGGCCTGGCAGCGGACGGGTTAAAAGGACAATAAACAAATAAGCAGGATGTCATGGCACAGACACAAGGTGGAATTCTGCAAAAAAAGCCATACATTGACTCCTATAAGCAGCCTTGTCCATGGTGATGGAATTGTCCAGGATACTGGAGAGGCACCCAAATTGTAGCAGGAGTTCGTTGGAGCCCCGGATTGAATGGTCACATGATGTTGGTTGTTTTTTTCCATGGTGATTGTCTCCCAGATAGTCAGGGATTTTCAGTGGTTGTTTGTGGTTAGGTTGGGGGTGAGGGTGCAGGGGTTCAGTTGGGGGTCAAAGTTGTAATAGATGACTTTGAGATGTGCTCCGCTTTCTATGAAATCGGAAGGAATGAAGATAAATAAATTAGGAGAAATAAAAATATTACTCGTTGTTACACCTCACAAGAGAAGGCCTAGCATTTTGTCACATTTCCAGGTTTAAATCTGGGAATGTACCAACATCCATCGTTAGATACATGGGAATGCCCATGTTCCATCTATGCAACACCTTTCCAATGCAAGGTAACGCAAGGCAGAACTATGCACTGCCTTCCACTACTTTATATTTACTAAATCACAAAATGACTGTGCGTGACTTAGTAAATGCCAAAAAAGACTTTGCGTTGGGCTGCACCACAAAAGTGATGCAACCTTGAAGCAAAACCTTAGTAAATCTGTCTATAAAGCCTCTTAACAATTGCTTAACTTTTCACATAACAGAAAGCCAGACCTCTGGTTTTGCTCGTGCTTTTTTATTTTCCTTTCTCTTTCCAGACACAACCCAATTTACTTAAAAAATGCAAAATTGATGATGTGTGCATATGGTATTAAGAGAAAAAGAAAGAGACAAACTCAGGCCGTATTTTTATAATTGGTACGATTAAGGTTCCATGTCCTTAACTCACCGTACTGCTGTTAATGGTGCTTTATCTTCCACTTGAGTGATAAAAGACTGTATGCAATCTGAACACAGAGGGGTGAGCTAAGGATAAGGTGACAACTCTAAATCTGTATGTATTTGTTTTGCTGCCAATGTTTGATATTACTCAGATCCCTACTTTCAAAACCTAAAGTAAACTTGAACAGATAAACAAATGTTAGGAAAGAAAACCATCTGAATTTGAAATCCTTATCTAGTGCTTTGCATATGCCTATGTAACTGCATTAGCAGCATGTGAAGTTCAGTTTCCATTGACATTACTGTGCAGGGTACAACTGTCTGAAATTGCTGGCCATAATTATAACATATATTAAATATACGAGGTACGCTATTCCCCTAGAAATATTTTCATTAAACTATGAAGGAAAAAAAAACGGCTTGCTGAACCTGGAAGTTAATAACTAGGGTTTGGTTACTATCGATGTTCCATTATTAAACTACTCCATAGGATATTAATATTTCTCAATAATCCAGACTGCTGGGATGTATCACAATCAGATGTAAAATGTAGATGAGTGACAAGCAAATCATGAATTACTTTGTGTGCACTGCAATGTGTTTACAGAATGTTAGGGAATTGCCTCAGAGCACTTTGTATTGTTAGCCTTAGGTGGAACAGATGAAACTTCATAATTACTTAGACCTTACGAGTGACTCCGAATTCCTGCTGTAGCCTGTAACGTCCATTCCCATGTGAATTTGGAATTCTTAGTAAATCAGTAATGCTGCATTTAGATCATTCTCAGAAAAAGAAATAATGCTGCATGTAGTCATTTCGCAAACAACAATAGCCTCGGTGTTTCCACTAAACATTCACTAAGTCAAACCCGCCATATTTTGTGTTGGGGCAATGTCTGCAAAAATCAGTGCAGTAAAACCACAGCAGGCTTTGCACTGCTGCTTCCGAAATGACAATCATTTTTGACGCCCCCATAATAACCTCTTTCTCCAAGGATTCCTTCAGTGGCACCCTCTAACAATGCTCCTGAGCTCTCCGTAGCCCCTCTCTCACATGCCTTGCATTCGTTTGTTGGAGCTACTCTTACCAATGTAGGGTGTCCGAGCACTTTCGATCACTTGCACATTATACAGAGTCAATAGATCATATGTGTGCAGATCAGTCTATAGGAAATGTTACATAAAAAAAAAAAGGATTACAAGGTGTAGGAATCACATGGCCTCCATACTAGTAGACGGTATAAATTAAAAATGTTTGGTTCAGAGAAGGACAAACCCAGGATTTAAAACGTATCCCTATGGTTGGGGTTGGCTTTACTAATGTGGATGTATTTCTACTCAATCAAACCCCTTTTAGCAACATTAGTAAAATGAAAGACTGGGGAAAAATGTAATATTCTAACCTATAACATACAGATTGTATGCGCTATTTGATGACAATTCATAGGCCACCGTGCTATACTAGGGCCCATATTTATACTCTGTTTGCAGTGGATTTGTGTCCTTTTTTTTAACGCAAATTCAACACAAAGTTAACTCCATATTTATACTTTGGCGCTAGACCCATCCAGCGCCAAAGTTATGGAGTTTGAGTCATTTTTTGTACATGAAAACCCACTAATGACATGCAAGGTAGGCATTCCAGTGCAAAAAATGCATGTGCGCCTTATTTATCCTCCTGCGTCATTTTGACGCACAGGAGGAGGAGGGCCGTAAAAAATGGCACCCAGCTGGATTTGCGCCGTTTTTTAACGCCTGGGTCAGGGCAGGTGTTAATGGACGTGTGTGCTCATTTCCATGGTGGGAGATCATGGAAGCAGTCCACAGATGCCCCTCCCTGTCCCCAGGGACAACCCCTTCCACCCTCGCCAACCCCTGGAGGACACCCATGGATGGTGGGACCCATCTACGGTAAGAAGGGGTAAGTCATTTTCTTTTTTTTTAGGTGGCATAGGGGGGCCGGACTTGGACCCCCCTACATGCCAATGTGCCCAATGGCCATGCCCAGGGGATAGAATTCCCCTGGGCATGGCCATTGGGCAGGGGGGCTTGACTCCTGTCTTTGCTAAGACAGGAGTCATTTCCATGGGGGTTGTGTATAAAACAAATGACGCTAGTCAGGTTAGAGTCATTTTTTCTTACTCTAACCTGACTTGCACCATTCTTTGACGCACAACCCCCAGTCTTCCCTACGGCTCCGCTGCCCGGTTAGAGTCATTTATGTTGACGCTAACGATGCCCAGCGTTGGCTAACATCATTCCTTAAATACGACGCCCGGCTGGCGCGTTGGAATGCCAGTAGCCCGTGTTAAAATGTTTTGAAGCTGGCGCAGGTTTGCGTCAAAAAGTATAACTATGGGCCTAGGTTTGCAATTTGTGAATTGCAAGGAACAAAAATATCTTTGTGACAAAATTAGCAACTCACTGAACTATTGCCACAAAATACAGTTCTGTGATCTGCATGAAACACATTCTTTGAGGTAGGTATATTAACCCTCTGAGATACTTTATGATGCATGCCACTCATGATACACCATGTGCCCTTTGAAGCACTCTCCTTCGATGAATATACCCATGATGTATTGACACTGATGAAATACTACCTCATCCCTTTACCTAACTTTAGGTGATGAGTACTTAGATACTTGGATAGTAGGGGCCAGATGTACGTAGCTTGACATTTATGGTTTGCTAATAACTAATATTTGTGATTTGCTATTAGGAAATTACAAACAGCTATGTAAAACAATGTTTTTAACACTGTTTGCGATTCCCAAATGGGTCGCAAGAGGCCTTTTTCATTAATATTCATGAGGCAAGTTGCAATTTGCTACCTATTTGGCAATGGCCACAGTCACAGGGCAGGGATGGTGACTTGCTGTGGTCAGCAGACCACCATGTCTGTAATTGCTTTATAAATAAAGCAATCTTTTTGTGTAATGCAGCCGATTTTCCTTGAAGGAAAACAAGATGCATTACAAACAAAAACTGAAAAGATTTCTTTTCACTTAGCAAGAGTCTTAAAAAATGTTTTCACCCACATTCACATAGTGGAAAGGGTCAATTGTGGACCCCTTTCTGTTTGTGAGTGGCTTACCACCAACTTGAAGTTGTTGAAGTTGGTGGTAATCTGCAAATATTTTGCGACCACATTCCCGGTCGCAACACATTCTTACATACCAGTGCAATTCGCTGTTATAAAGGGATACCTCTAATACACCCCTTCTTATTAGCAACTCACAAACCCTGTTTTGCAAGTCAGTAATAAGTTACCGACTCGCAAAATAGGCTTCGTATATGTCAAAAGACATTTTACCGGTCACAAACGGCCTGATGGGCTGTTTGCAACTGGTTAAATGCTTTGTGTATCTGGCCCTTGGATATTAAATGCCTGGATAGGCAAGATATTAGATATTCTAGTGTAAGCCTTGATGAGGTCTGCAGCTATATTACTGCAGCTATAATATCTACATGAACAAAACATGTGTTGGCTTTGGATGCTGCTTTCTGTTGTTTTATGGTTCTTCTTCTTCTGTTTTGAAATTTGAAGACTGTGAATCCCATTTGGAGGATATTTTTGAATCTTTTTGCCATGTTGCAGAAGAATCAAGAATCTTTTGATGGAAGATTTACTTTAGTACTATCCTGTGATGTACCATTGGTATGCTGAAATTCCTTTTTTTACTTGGTGGATTTTTCCAACTTAAGAAGAAGTGGTGGCTCTCCTGTATTTTGAGTACCCAACATAGCCTTGAAATGAGTAACTTCTGTGAAGTTAAGGATCTGACTTTAAGAGCGTGTGCGCTGTATTCCCAGCCATCGAACACTTCTTACTTTAAGAGTCAAAATGTCCATTAGGCAAAATTCTGATCTCTCGGAAGTCGGGACATTAATCACCACTGTTATTTTGACATTTTCATTGTTGCCTGACAACTGCTGGACACACATGCAGCTCTGCGGCAAGTGCTATTAACACCAATATGCCCCCCAGCTCAATGCCAGCTGTGGTTGCACCGGTCATAGCTCAGCCCTGAGTAACATTCATTTAATGAAGGAATACTTCTAACCTAAGGTTTGTTTCTGGAATTAGAAGTCCATATTGCACTGGTAGCTGCAGGTGAAAAAGTACTGCATTACAATTGTACAGAGGGGCTTAGAAGCTGTGGGATGTCTTTCCTAGTGTCATCTGAGGTAGACAATGACTTCTAAGTCAGAAGAACCAGCACTGAGGAGTTACAAGTTTCAGTTTACAGGGGCGGACGTGTTAGTTAAGTTCCGAATTTACTCTCACAAACCTGTAGAGTTTCAGCAGTTATAGTTAGAGTTACTTCAAGTAACTATAACTCGTGCCCTAAGGTAACTGTAACTTGTGCCACCGCCATGCACAGTTTTCTCATCAATAATTTTTTATTGCAGATATTGCAGTGATATGTTCAATGTTATCATAGATAGTGTTGTGAGTGATATAATATAGCCTTAGAACCTGCCGTAGCGGGCTCTACCGGCCATTAAAGGCCCGCTCCCATTCGGCTTGGGCCTTTAACTAGGAAAGGGCCTTTAATGGCCGGTAGAGCCCGCTATGGCGGGTTCTAAGGCTATTAGAACATTCTACCACTAGAGGTCCGAATGTTCTATACACTAAAACAAATTCCTCATGAAACCCGAGGGGATTAAAATCCCCTCATGCTCCGTGAGGCTTTGTTCACAGCTCATGCTGTGAACAAAGAACATTTAGAATGTTGACGCTCCAGGCTTTTACCTGCAAGTAAAAGCCGGAGCACTCCATTGTCGACAATGGAGCCCCCAACATTCTAATGTTCTAACATGGGGTAGTTAGCAGTGATGGCATAGGCGCAAGTTATAGTCACCTTAGAGCACGAGAATGTGGTGATAAATCTCACTGGTTCTGTTTTATTGGTGATCTTTTACATTACAACAAGTAAAGCCTCTGATTTTAGCTTAGCCATCTTGCTAAATGCTGCTCTCAGGATGTAAGGATTATAACTGCGTGAGCTGAATCATTCCACCATAATCTCTTTCTCTTTCTCAAATGCTTCTTCACTACTGCAGTTTCTCCTATCACTAATCATCAGTTCTCCATAGGGGATACAGCAAATAAGGTTTTTGGGGTGGTTGCTGGTGGCATATAGCAGCAATCTATTCCCAGCTATTTCTTACATAGAGTCCTTTATTTCAATTTTTAAATTACGGAATTCTAAGTGTTACTGTGGATGTTGCTGGAAAAACCAAGATTTAAATTATTCACATTTAATTCTACAAAAAATTCCAGGACTGATTGTTTGGACCCCTTCCAAATGAAGAAAATGTAATCTATATCAGGCCCAGAGCACTACATCATCATCAATGATCCTAAGGAAATCTCAACTATCTCTTCCATAATAGGGGAGTTTCCCAATAAAAGGCCCCAAAAAGTAATCACCATAGCGAGATTTTCCAAACACAGCCAATTGATGAAAGAATTGGCCTCCCTGGTGAATTGATAAGATCCTTATGGATGTTTGGGAGTAAGTAAATGCCCTCTATCTTAGTGTGCATGTTAATAAGGGACTGGTGTTCTTCCCACTTGAGAAGACCTTGCCTACACCGATCAACTAGTTTTCCCAAACACATTTTGTTTGCTGAATCGATGTCAGCCCTATTACAGGGTGTATAACATGAGACGTCACCTACATGCCTGTAGCTTTCTGAAAGGTATGTATCTTTAGACAAAATCACAATGCTACCTTATTTATCGAAATTTATGTTGAAATGTCACTGTCCTTCTACAGCTCTGACAGTGCCTTATACTGTTCTTTAGACAGGTTGAAACCTCCATATGTTTTTCTGAATCTGAGTTTCCTAAAGATCTTTAGTCACACCTTTCTCAAACACATCAATAGTGCCAAAAGGTAAAGTGGGCACAAATACAGATTCAAAGTGGAAGCCACTTGGATACCTCAGGTCAAAAGGAACTCCCATGCCATTTACATTGAGGAAAGGATCATCATCACACTTCATCAAACTCACAAAGTGAGCTCAATAATCACAATTTAACTCTTGTAAGCAGCCATTTTCTAATTCGCCTAAGCAATGCAGTTTGACATGAGGCCGTGCAATTAGGCCCAAGACCTCACTAAATTAAGGCCTATGATTATTAAAGCAAGTACACAATACATGGCAATTAATATGACATGCTACTACATTAATCCAAACATAAGCTCAACATTTTACATTAAAAAGCTGTTCATAAGTACACTTCGTCATTATGGATGGTCACTCAAATAGGCACATTTTCAAATGTGTGTATTATTTTTCTACGTTAACTCATTTTCTTTTCAGATTCAACACTACATGAATATTCATTAATAAAATGTCAGCGTTAACACAAGTTCACTCTCTACTTTACATATTAGTGATATTGAATTTTCCATTGCATTGACTGAATACTAGTAACTAGAATTCTTTCCCATGAGAACTGCTTGCTAGAATATGTACTAGCTAAGGATAATTTGTATAATTTAGTGTGTGTAAAGGTGACGTTGCCAGGAGCAGACAATGGGTGCACTGACTGGAATATGAACTGTTACAAATTAGTTACCTAACGAGCCCAACGATGGGAAGAGGAGAAGAGGAGCCAATCATCGACATGTGAACAGTGGTCTAGTAAATTCTTAGATTTGGGGTTTTACTTTCATTGGAGTAAACATAAATGTATGATTCTTTGACTAATAGCAACGTGGGAAGTCGTTTTAGGGAATCTAACTTAGCTAGACTGCCCCGAGAGGAGAGAGGCCATTCACTATATCCTTCATAACCGTCTTGAGGGTTTAGATATTACCGTTTGAAAACTGCATAAAAAGTCTTTGCTTTCCTGAACCGCCGATGACTTGCTGACTACACAGATGTCCAATTGACGAAGACTGTCACAGCTTGCGGAACCATACTGAGGCAAGGTGTAAGACGATGTTACTGATTGTTATGTATATTTGCTTTTGTCCCTAGGTACCAAACGCCAACTTTGATAGAGCCATAGTTAGATATTTTTCCAAATTTGTGTTGACTAAATAGTTTTGCATGAAGCCCAAACATGCTATTCTAATCTGAAGGTTAGTTAGGATACACACTGATGATGCTTGCTACATGTAATAACAGTTAATGTCTTCTCTTTGCTGAATCTAAATGTATGCCATTTCTCTTGCGCTGTTATTCTTGCTACTGATTTGTACTGTAACCTTAGAATGTATAGTGGTCCAAACCTTGATTAAATTGCGATTCCTTTGAAGATTTGGGCAGCCAGTATTGTTTCTGTAAGCTTATCATTTGATTTTGAAACTAAGGCCTCATTACAACCCTGGCGGTCGGTGATAAAGCTGTGGTAATACCGCCAACAGGCCGGCGGTAATAAAAATGGAATTATGACCACAGCGGAAACCGCCCACACAGCCGGCCACTTCAACACACCAACCGCCACAGCGGCAGCAACAAGCACCGCGGCGGCAACGACATCAAAAGCACGGCGGAAACAGTATACAGAAGGCAAAGGACTCACCTCTGGAGACTCAAGGAAGAACCACGATGGCATGGAGCCCGAGTTGCACATTTTCCCCATGCTGCTATAGCTCTTCATGCATTACGAACAGCAACGCCGGCGAAGACGACCACGGTGAGTACTGCCGCCTAGCACATAAGGGAGAGAGGAGAAAAAAGAGAGTGACACACAAACGCAACAAACAACACCCCCACCATCACCCCACCCCCAACACCATACACACAAACAGATGCACATTACATATTCACCCCCTACCCATCAAGAATAAGCAAGGACAAAAGGAATTTATTAAAGTGAGTGTACTAAGATAAAATAGTAAAAAGTTGTGCTTCAAAATCAAAACAGTATTTACATATATACAAATGGAGGGACACTGCCCAGTTCTCAATGTCCATGGGCCACAAGGCCACATTACATAGGCCAAGGCCCCACTTGACTACTGCAACAACACGGAGATAACACTGCAGGGGCATCAGGTCAAAAATACACAGGTACCTCAGGGGGATAGGGGGGCACCTCAGCCGGAAGATGGTACAACACCACTGGTCCTGGAGGGGGCAACATGCCCATCACTCTGTCCTGGGGAGTGCAAAGCCACAGTTTCTCAGATGGGTAGTTTGCCCACTGCCTGGTCCTAGGGAGTGCAAAGCCACAGTCTCTCTAGTGGGTGGGTTGCTCACTGCTTGGTCCTGGGGAGTGCAAGGCCACAGTCTCTCAAGTGGGTAGTTTGCCCACTGCTTGGTCCTGGGGAGTGCAAAGCCACAGTCTCTAAAGTGGGTGGTTTGACCACTGCTTGGTCCTGGGGAGTGCAAAGCCACAGTCTCTCTAGTGGGTGGTTTGCCCACTGCTTGGCCCTGGGGAGTGCAAAGCCACAGTCTCTCAAGTGGGTGGTTTGCCCACTGGTTCTGGAGGGGGCCTTGCTCCCTGTGTGCTTCATCCTGGCAAAGATGGGGTGAGTGGAGGGCTTCTTCCACTGGTTCTGGAGAGGGCATTGTGTCCAGTGTGCTTCATCCTAGCAAGGAGGGGGTGAGTGGATGGATTCCTCCACTGGTTCTGGAGGGGGTCTTGTACCCTGTGATACAGCACTTGGGGTGTGCAAGGTCACAGTCTCTCACCTGGGTGTCACACCTACAGGATGTGCAAGGTCCAGGATGCAGTACAGCCCATGGAGGCAGGACTACACACTGCCCGCTGGCGGTGACGGCTGCTCAGTGGTGGCAGTGGCAGGGCTGGTTTCGGGGATGCCAGTGGTGGGGGGAGGCTCCAGCCCTTCCCCTGCAGCCTTGGACTGCTGCCCACTGGGGCTGCTGGCAGTGGTGCTGGTGGCAGTGCAGGCAGTGGTGGGGGGAGGCTCCAGCCCTTCCCCTACAGCCTCAAACGGCTGCCCACTGGGGCTTCTGATGCTGGTGGTGGTGCTGGTGTCGGGGATGCCAATAGTGGGGGGAGGCTCCAGCCCTTTCCCTGCAGCCTTGGACGGCTGCCCACTGGGGCTGCCTCTGCTGGTGGCGGTGCTGGTAGCGGGATGGCAGTAGTGGGGAGAGGCTCCAGCCCTTACCTCGCAGCCTTGGACGGCTGACCACAGGGGCTGCTGCTGCTGGTGGCAGGGATGCTAGTGGTGGTGGAAGGCTCCAGCCCTTCCCCTGCAGCCTCGGATGGCTGAACCGCCATGGTTGGTGGTGGGGGCTCAGAATCAGTCCCAGCACCAGGCCTCCTGTCCTTTCTACCTGCAGGTCCAGGCCCCTTGCCCTTCCCTTTCCCAGCTAGTGGTGCCTCCTTGCCCTTCCCCTTGGCCACTGGTGGTGCCTCCTAGCCCTTCTCCTTGGTAGCTGGTGGTGCCTCCTTGCCCTTCCCCTTGGCAGCTGGTGGTGCCTCCTTGCCCTTCCTGTTTTCAGCTGGTGGTGCATCCTGGCCCTTCCCCTTGGCAGCTGATGGTGCCTCCTTGCCCTTCCCTTTGGTAGCTGGTGAAGGCACACTGTCAGTGCTGATGGCTGGTTCCCTGGAGCCTCTCCCACCTGCAGTAGCTGTCGACACTACTGTGGCCGTGGACTGAGTTGCTGAGGTGCTCGCCTGGGTTCTGACCACCCTGGCCTGACGTGAAGGACGGGGGGAGGAGCAGGGAAGAGGTCAACGGCGGAGATAAAAAGCTTCTTAGGGACACTGGGGTGGGAAGAGGGTGAAGGTTTGGGAGTGGAGGAAGAGGGAATGGTTGTAGGAGGTGTCTGTCTGCTGTGTTTGGGTGTAGGTGCATGGGCTGGATGATGTTGTGTGGTGGATGGCTGTTGGGTGTCTGAGTGCTTGCGTTTGTGTACTTTGGGAGGAGGGGGATAACACACAGTGGGAGAGGACACAGGGGACATGTGCATGGATGTGGGGGTGGTGACTGCCAGTTAGAGGTGTGTAGTGATAGGCATGATGGTGATGGGGTAGTGGATGAGGATGTAGTGCATGCAGGTGTGAGTGGAGACGCTACTGGGAGGGTGGTGGGCGAGGAGGAGGGGGACACAGTGGAGGTAGTGGATGTTGGTATGTCTGCATCTGGATAGTGTTTGTGTGAGTGCCTGTGGGATGATGTGTGGTGTTTGTGTTTGCCTGAGCCACTCCTGTGTGTTGTCTTGGGTGCATGCTGGTCTGAATGTGTGCTTGGAATAGGTTGCAGTTGAGGGGAATGGGACTGGGGAGAGGAAGTTGGAGGATGGAGGCTAGAGACAGGGGCAATAGCTGCCATCAGGGAGGAGGCCAGAGACTGGATTGATCCCTGTTGGGCCGCCATGCCAGAGTGAATGCCCTCCAGAAATGCATTTGTTTGTTGCAAATGGCTTGCCAGCCCCTGGATGGCATTCACTATGGCTGACTGCCCAACAGAGATGGATCGCAGGAGGTCAATAGCCTCCTCACTTAGGGCAGCAGGGCTAACTGGGGCATGGCCTAAGGTGCCTGGAGGAAGGAGAAGCCCACCCTCCTGGGTGAGCGGGCACGGGAAACATGCTGAGGGGCTGCTGGAAGGGGGTGCTGGTACAGGGGTGGCGGCTGTACCTGTAGTTGGGGTGGGCACAGTGGTGTACGCCACCAGCAGGGAGCTTCCATCGGAGGAGGTATCAATGTCTGAACCGTCCCCTCCTGTCCCCGCCGTGGTGCTCCCCTCTCCCTCCATCCCACTGGTGCCCTCACCGTCGGTGGGTTCGGCCTCCTGGGCCCTGTGGGATGCAGCTCCTTCTGTCGCCGGCGCCTCTGCTCCTCTGCCAGATGATGCTAATGCATAAGGACAGGGTGACAAAACAAAACGGGAGGGGGAGAGACAAAGGATACACTTGGTAAATGGCAGCAACAACACCACTGTTGGCGTACACAACACACACACACACACAGGGAATAGCCCTACGCACTGGGCAAAGCACTACCAGTCACACTGCAAGTCACCAGGCCATAGACAGGAATACCTAATGCCAATAGCAGCATACCTGACAGCCACAGACCCCTGCCCAGTAGTGGATGCCTACTAGCTTGGTAGGAGGTGGTGTTCATCAGCCCCTGCCCAACATGGGACCTACCCTGCAATGTCCGGCATGGACTAGGGGCACCCACAGGCCAACATCCCCCACCCGGAGACCACCCAACCACGCGCAAGTAGAATATTGGGAAACTGTACTCATCCTCTTGTGGCTGCTGTCCATCTAGCTCCGGATAGGCCACCGCCAGTATGCGGCCATCAGGGGGGTCAGGGTTTGATGGGCACCCCTTCCTCGTTGGGAGGCCATCCCCAGCTGGGACTCTGCCATCTTCCTTGCCCATCGTCTCAGGTCCTTCCACCGTTTACGACAGTGGGTGCTCCGCCTGCCTTAGACCCCCAGGGTTCGCATGTCCTTGGCAATGGCACGCCATATACCCTTTTTCTGATGGGCGCTGACCTGCAGAAAAATAAACATAGAAAAAGGTATCAGTTATACTGTCTGGCCTGTTACACTCATGGCCCACCATTGCCCTCCCATCCCCTTATGCAGAGACATTGCCCACCATACATGCAGCAACCCCCCCTACACGAGACGCTCACACACAGCACTCCATGCATCCATGCCCCTTGCATCATGCTCACAGTGTCCTCACCTGTTGGTCTTGAGGCCCATACAGTATTCAGTACTGGGGTAGGACCCCATCCACCAGTCTCTCCAACTCCGCAGCGGTGAAGGCAGGGGCCCTTTCCCCAGTGACATGAGCCATGGTAGGTTCCAGGCACAGATCACAACAGCACTTGCAGTGTAGGTCCTCTACTGTTGAAGGTCAGATAGCAAGTGAGTGAACAGATAGAAAATGGCGGTCACTACCGTGGCGGTGCGTACCGTCACCGCCGGCGTACATCACCAT
The DNA here is from genome assembly GCF_031143425.1 of Pleurodeles waltl. Lineage (NCBI taxonomy): Eukaryota > Metazoa > Chordata > Amphibia > Caudata > Salamandridae > Pleurodeles > Pleurodeles waltl. The sequence continues at coordinate 164,811,202 of NC_090448.1, read as the reverse complement.
TGGCCACTGTAACCCATAGGGCCCAATGTCAACCAATAAGGAGTAGCATTGGCCGTACTCGACCGCCTCCCGCAACGGCGCGCAACGTCAGTGGCATTACCTCATTTCCAAATGTCCATCCACACAGGACAGGAGGACGCCATTTCAGGGGGGGTAGGCCACGGCACCTAACTGCATCACAGTACACACAGGCACCATGTGGGCCTTTCCAACAACATACTGTGACAGTCACAACATGCAATGCAGTGTAGTGTTTGGAAATGTGGAATACTGACCAGCTGCTCCATGTTTTGCCCCCCTAGATTACAACCGCGGCGGATGAATAATAGATGGGGACATCCCCCTGTGTACAGACCCCTGGTGGACTTGGCAACAATGCAGGACAGACACACTATCCACACCTATAGACTGGACAGGGCCACAATCACAGAGCTGTGTGCCCAATTGGAACCTAACCTGATATCTGCTATCCATCGTCCCACTGGTATCCCCCCTCTTGTGAAAGTCCTATCTGTGCTCCATTTCTTGGCAACCTGCTCTTTCCAAGTGACAGTGGGCTTGGCAGCAGGAATGTCTCAGCGAATGTTCTCAATAGTGCTGACCAGAGTGTTGACTGCCCTGATTAAACACATGCGCAGCTACATTGTTTTCCCCCAGGTGGAGGATTTGGCCACTGTGAAATCTGATTTCCATGCAATGGGACATATCCCCAATATTATTGGGGCTATTACTGGGTAACATATTGCATTTGTCCCCCTCCACCCAGAGAAATGAACAGGTCTTCAGAAATTGAAAGAGCTTTCACTTGATGAAGGTGCAGATAGTGTGCCTGGCGGACCAGTACATCTCCCATGTCAATGCAATGTATCCTGGGTCTGTGCATGATGCCTATATCCTGAGGAATAGCAGCATCCCATATGTGATGGCTCAACTCCAGAGGCACCAGGTGTGGCTAATAGGTGAGCCCATGGTTCCCACCCAGTATATGTTGGTGTATGGGTATGGTGTTGGCCATAAGGGTTAGTGTTTGGCTAACAGGTATCCCTCAAAATTTGAAGGTGACTCTGGTTACCCCAACCTCTCATGGCTAGTGACCCCAGTAAGGAATCCCAGGACAAGGGCAGAGGAACGTTACAATGAGGCACATGGGTGTACAAGAAGAATAATAGAAAGGACATTCGGCCTCCTGAAGGCCAGGTTTAATTGCCTCCATCTAGCAGGTGGATCCCTGTACTACTCACCCAAGAAGGTGTGCCAGACCATCATGGCATGCTGCATGTTGCATGTTGTATAACCTTGCCTTGAGAGGACCCTGTGGACAGTGAAGATGAGGAGGCAGAGGATGAGGATGAGGACAACTGACACACAGGTAAGACACTGTCACTTCATTTTGCATTGAAAATTTTTTATTTGACATTGTACATGGCAGGCAGATTATCCCAATTCTATGGCCACTTACTCTACCCTTTGGCATTTCTATTTTCAGATATCTGTGCCTGCTCTGGCACGTGGTGTGTTGACTGCAGCCAACTACAGGTCATTCCTATGTATACATTAATGTACAGTTGTATTGCAGTGTTTAAACCTTGTTAAACAAATACATACTTACATTATTTGACATACTCCATACTTGTATTTTTTCAAAGGATGTTTATTCAAGTGCTAATAAGTAGAGAGATATGTGCAATGGGCTGGGATGATGGTGGAGGAAAGTCCAGGATAGAGTCCAGTCTCTTTGTATCACAGGTACATTGTCCAAGGGGGCATAGGAAGTGGAGCAATAGCAGTTCAAAGTGGACAGGGTGACGGAGTGGGACACAAGGGTGACAATCAGGAGAGTCTTAATTCTTGGTGGGAGTCTTGGCAATGTTCTCTGGCTTCTGCCTGGATCGCAAGGACCACCTGCGGGGTGGTTCTCCTTATGCAGGGGGAGGGGTGCTGGTGGCCCATTGTTCCTGTGGCAGGGCCTCCTGTCCACTAGCGGCAGCGGAGATGAAGGGTTGTTCATCGGTGTGGCTAGTGCCACTGCCTCCCTCATGGTGTTGGCCATGTCTGCCAGCACACCTGCAGTGGTAATTAGGTGGTGTGGATGTCCTTCAGGTCCTCCCTGATCACCAGGTACTGTCCCTCCTGGAGCCACTGGGTCTCCTGCAACTTGTCCAGTATCTGGCCCATCGTCTCCTGGGAATGGTGGTATGCTCCCAGGATGTTGCTGAGTGCCTCCTGGAGAGTCGGTTTCCTGGGCCTGTCCTCCCCCTGTCGCACAGCAGTCCTCCCAGCTTCCCTGTTGTTCTGTGCCTCTGTCCCCTGAACCGTGTGCCCACTGCCACTGACCCCAGGTCCCTGATCATCCTGTGTTTGTGGGGTTGCCTTGGGTCCCTGTACTAGTGAACACACTGCTGATTGACGTGTCCTGGGGACAGAGGTATGTGCCCGCTGTGTGGGTGCTGTGCTGGTGTTTCTTTAGGGGGGAGGCTCTGTGGTGGTATGGGACTGTGCTTGGGTAACCGACTGTCCGGAGATCCCTTAAGGGCCAGGTTGGTCATCCAGATCCAGGCATCCAGAGCTGCTGTCATCACTGTGGACCGCTTCTGTGGGGGGACTGGATGTTGCTGGCACCTCCTCTCCGGTGACGTTGTGTGGGGGACCTGTGGGGATGTAAATGCAGTGTTATTGTTTCTACGTGTGACATCTTGTGCATGGGTGTGTAGCTCTGTACGGCTGTGATTGCCCTGTCAGCTTTGCCTTGTGTGAGTAGTGATTTTGTGGGCTAGGTGATTCTCTCTGCTGTGCATGCTTTAGTGATGGGTGTCCATGCAGGGCTGTGAGTGATGTCCATGCATTGCTGGTGCCTGCAGGGCTTGGTATTGGGATGGGTGGAGTGTGATGGTGGGGTGTATATGAGGTGGTGGTGTGATGGAGTGAGGGTAGGGGTGGGGGTATGTGATGGCATGCAGATAGGGGTGTTGATAGTAATACAGATTTGACTTACCAGAGTCCAGTCCTCCTGCTACTCCTGCCAGGCCCACAGGATGCAGTATTGCTAAGACTTGCTCCTCCTTTGTTGTTAGTTGTGGGGGAGGAGGTGGGGGTCCACCACCAGTCCTCTGTACAGCTATCTTTTGTCTTGCATCCACGGAACGTACCTTCCCCCGTAGGTCATTCCACCTCTTCCTGATGTCATCCCTTGTTCTGGGGTGCTGTCCGCCATAACTCCATCTTCCTTGCAATGGATGTCTGCTGCACCTGTGATCTGAATAGTTGTGGCTCTACCCGGATGATTTCCTCCACCATGACCCTTAGCTCCTCCTCTGAGAACCTCTGAGAACCTGGGGTGTCTTTGTGGTGCCATGGTTGTAGTTTGTGTGGTGTATGTGAGGGTGTGTGGGGTGATGTGTTGGGGTGTGTGCTGTAAGGTGCGAGGATGGTGTATGGGTGATGGTGTTATGTGACTCTGGTTCTGTGGGTGCTCTTGGTGTCTCTCTCTCTCTCTGTTGTCAATTTATTTGAGTCATAAAGGGTTGTGGGTAGTGTGTGTGTGTGTGTGTTTTATAGTGGTGTGGGTGTGGTGTGTGTATGGGTGTCAGGTGTGTGTAGTTTGATTTGTCCAATGTAGTGTTGTTTTGTATGTGTGTGTGTATTTTGCGTGCGGAGGTATGTACCGACAATGGTTTACCGCAGTTGAATGTCCGCTGTGGTGATTAGTGGGTCATAATGCTGTGGGTATAGTTCTGTTGGAGTAACGGTATGGGTTTTGCTACCGCCAGTTTATCACTGACCTTTGGGCTGGTGGACTTGTGTGTGTGTACCGTAACGGATTGCTATGTGTGGGTCATAATATGGGTAGTGGTAAACCACTGCGGTGGCGGTATGTTGGTGGCAGTTGGCATGGTGGTAAGCGGGACTAACCGCCAATGTCATAATGAGGGCCTAAGTTACGTGATATTAGCATTGTTAGTATACAAACATTAAAATAAACATTTTAACTTTTACATAAGATGTGGTTATTCATGGCCAAGAGGTCATGGTGCGTGAACATTACTGACTCCTAAGATTATTGATGCTATTGATTGTCATTGCTATTGATTTGTATTGGCACTGAGTCTCATGGTGGGATCTACTCTAAGTGCAGTCAAAAGGTCCATAGAAACCTCTAACGCCTCCCCTTATAAACTAATGATAAATAACCAAATAAGGTCTGACGCACAAACACTTGTGTTGTCATTACCCTTGGTGGTTTTAGTTAATTTCAGTTCATACTATTTTTTCAGTTTTAATTTCCTAGTGAAATTAAAGCGATCAGTATGACTCTGGGTGTAGTTAAAGTTGGAGCTGGGTGAGAAAGAGAACCCTAAAGAAAGTACTTCAATGTGAGTTTTAGAAAGGGTCAAGACAGATAGATTCACCACATTAGCATTCCATTCCATCATTTTGTTGTTGTTTGAGCTCGTGCCTTGACTCCCACTGAGCTTGCTTCTTTTCCTGTTTTTTTTGCATTTTTCTGTTTCCATCTATTCCTCCTCATCCTCTTCCTCTTGCTACACCTCGATATGACTGCAGTTCCAACCGTTAGCTTGTTAGCAGTTGAAATTCCTTTAAAAATATAATTTTTGGGCCTTAAATGTCCGAACCACCAGACGTCGCTATCTGTCGTATTGCTACCTTCCCCTGAGCCCTCTTGTTGTACTTTTGTATTCTCTTCCAGTGCAGAGGAAGTGTTGCCTTGTCCTGCTTGGGCTGTGTCACTTCTCGATTATTCTTCCTTCCTGAGTGTCATATTTTTTAACAAAAGTCAGTACTTGACTACTTTCAAGTAATCTGTATAGTCCTGATAGAATGTTCTTTGTTTCTTAATTTTTATTTCCGCTTCCAGTTTCTCAATGTTGCTGGATACCTTTTCCATTCCGGTGTCATAATTTTTCTGGTCCACCATCTTTCTTAATTCTGTAGTTATTGAATCAATCTCCAATAATAATTTCTCTCTGGTTTTCCAAGCTCATTTAACCAATATACATAGCATAGTGAAAGAACATTCATGTGATTTTGGCACCAATTTCTCTAATTCATCTGTTCCAGGTTCCTTAGTCCTTGTGGGACATTTCTACATTCATAGTATTTTTGTAGTGTCACAGCCACCACCCCTTAGAAAGCTCCTTTTTGTATAGTTTCTCCAATTTATCCCATAGCTGTTTCTTGAAAGGTGCCACATCCTCTCCTGAGTCTACTGTGGCATTTGAGGGATCTGTGTGTAGTGTCTGCAAACCAAACAGCTTATCAGCTGTCTCCTGCTATTTATGCTCCATCAATGCTGCCATGTGTGTGACTGATTGCATCCAAACAATGCCCTCTGAAATGAAGTGGATGTCTAAAACTATGAAATTATGCCCCCTTGAAACTTGGATGCATCCTGTCAGAACAGCATATCAGCAGGGATCAGGAAGGCAAATATATATATATATATATATATATATATATATATATATATATATATGTTTTTTTCAGTAAAAATACAAAGGTTAAAGGGAGGCTATAGTGGGGCTCATATTTTAAATCAAAAAAGAGAGATATACCAGTTATAGTTAGAGTTACCTCAAGTAACTGTAACTCGTGCCCTAAGGTTACTATAACTCATGCCCATGCCATGCAGTTTTTTAATCATTTTTTTTTACTGCAGATATTACATTGATATTATCAATAAAGTTATCAAAGCTGTCATGAGTGCCGTAATTTGAGGGTTAATTACCAGTGCATGATGAGAGTGTGAGTTATAGTTACCTTGTGACACGAGTTATAGTTACTTGAAGTAACTCTAACTATAACTGGTGAATTTCTTTTTGTTTTGTACGTATAAAATGTGAACCTAACTATAACCTCCCTGTAACCTTTTTTTGTTTAGGTGAATTTCTATGTTTTTTCAAATTCTATTTCCTAACTATAACGTCCCTGTAATCTTTGTGTTTTCCAGTGAATTTCTATGTTTTTTTAACATATTGGGTTTTAATTACTATACGTTAATCCAACCACCGCCACCCACAGCCTTTGGCCATGTTCGGTGGCGGTTGCCAAGCCCATACGACAACCCCCTATAACCATCCAACCGTGCATGTCCTTCACCATACACTGGAGAGGTTTCTCATAAGGCCTGGCCTGCAGCCAGACCCTGCAGCCAAACACCCCCAACCACCCAAACGCACGCTGTGCACAGCCCTTTCACCGTGCGCAGCAGGGGTTAGCCCCAGCTTCTCTGGGAGTGACGATAGGTGGGAGAGGGTGTATTTGGGGGTGAGAGTGGCTGTCAGATTGTCTGTCTAGGTGTGAGAGCACGTACATCAGTGTTTTAGTCAGTGTGTCAGTGTGTGAGTGTCTGCTTGAGGGTGTCAGTGGGTCTATGAGTGGGTGCATGAGTGTCTGAGTGGGTCTGTGAGTGGGTGCATGAGTGTCTGAGTGGGTCTGTGAGTGGGTGCGTAAGTGTCTAAGTGGGTATGTGAGCGAGTGAAATTGATTGAAAGTGAGACAGAAAGAAAGTGAGAGAGAAGGAGTTTTTTTAGGCTTCAATATCTCATATACTTAGAATGAGATATTGTTGTTAGATTTAACAAAAAAAGTATTGTCTATTTTTGTTTAAAGTATATATTTTTTTTAATAAAAAAAATATATATATATTATAATGAGTCCAGCTGGACTCAAACGCCCATAGCTAAGTGTTAAGGTCTGCAACCTTCAGACTGAGCTATTGCGGTTTATTTATTCATTTTCTTTAGCCCCTTATGGACTTTAAGGGGCCAGCAGGGATCCCTTAAGGGCTCCCCCATGGTCCCTATATATTTTTTATTTATTTAAATACTATTTTTTTTAAACTACAAAAAAAAATTCAAAGCACTTTGCAGGCTATGTGGGACCATGAGGGAACCCTCAAGGGCTCCCCGCGGGCCCTCCTTTTTTTTTCATTAAAAAGCCCTTACAGGCTTGCCAATGCTTCAGCAAGCATAGAGCTGCTTTAACAGCAGCTCCATGCTTTCTGAAGCATTTCATCTCTGTCCTCTGCACAAGTGCAGGGGACAGATATGAAACTTCGTATTTTGACAGCGGGCCTTGCTTTAAAGGTCCAGCTGTCAAAACCCAAAGTGTTTGCTGTGGCCTGTCTGCAGCCAAGCCGCACCAATCAGCTATGTCCTGGGGGTGGGCACCCCTGGGACATAGCAGGAGCTGGCCCGAGGGGTAGCAGTCCCCAGGACCATTTGTGGCTCCACAAGGGGGGCCGCGTGGCTCTCTCCAATGGGAACTTAACCCTGGGGGATAGTAGGTCCTGGGGCACAGGGGTCCCGTAGGGACCCCCTTTATTTTTTAAACATTTGCCCAATGGGGCACAAGGGCCATGCGGCTCCCCACTCCAACTACAGTGTTGCCCTGGGGGAGTGATCCCCAGGGCAGCGGGGGAAGCAGACATCCTGCATATTACAATAAAGCCCTGATGAGGGAGGGGCCCCCAGGGCAGAAGGGGGAGGCACAGGCCCCCATGCATTAAAAAAAATGAACCCCTGGAGGTAGCGGTCCCCAAGGCATCAGAAGGGGCCCAGCAGGCCCCCGGCTTTTTCTTAAAAAAAAAATCCAGGGACATAGCCCACCCTAGGGGCATTAAACTAACAAAGTGCAGGAGACCGCGCTTCATTATTTTTTTTACGAGCGGATTTACGGATCCACCACATCTCTGCTTATAAAATTTTAAAAAACATGTTTTCTAGCCCTAAGGGGGGGGGGGGGGCCCTTTGAGACCCCACCATCACAGATACTGGGTGAGGGTGTTCGTACCCCAGCCCCTTTTTTTATTTTTTTATTTTTGGACTCAGTTGAATAGGAGTCCCACGATGGCTGACAACACTTCAACAGCTTCTGTTGTTGAAGTGTTATCAGCCATTAGATCTCAGCACAAGATTGTTAGGGGTCGTGAATCCTTCGCGTCCCTAGATATACAAATTTATTTTCCCCTTAATTTCTTAAAAATACTGAAGGGAATGCTACTGAAACAAAAAAAAATCCTTTTGGACCAGGGCCTGTCTTCCTGCCAAATGTGGTGGAATTCTGTCCAGTAGTTTTTGTGCTATTGTTTTTCAAAATCCCAAGGAAAAATGAATGCGGAAAATGCGTTTTGGAACCTCCACTTTTTTCTCAGACCCTCCTCTCCCCCAGGATGAATCACCCTGAAACTTTCCAGGCAGCAGCTTACAGTACTGGTAATTTTGTCTGGAAAGTTTTGTGAAGATTTGTCAAGCAGTGATAAGGATATAGACAAATAAAAAAACACTTTTTGTATAGATACATTGTCCTAACTATAGTTAGCTAGTGGTGACCACCACTAGGTAATATATGCATGTATATAAATATATACACACACAGATATATTTCCCAATGTGACCACATTGTAGCGCGCTCTAGATTGCCGGTGCTGACATCGGAGCCTGGCCTCACTCTATTTATATGAAAAATCAAAGATAATGCTGCACTCCAGGGCGATGTATTTACAAATTATTATCCTTTATTTGTATTTGCTCTGCTCCACACCAATGTGTTTCGTCTTCATCAAGAATTGATCACGGTATGTGAATCCCTCTTTGCTTTCCCTGTTTATACTTTGATGCCCATTTGTCCTGTAATGAAGCATTATGGGACCTGTATTTTTAAGAACATTGATACATTTAAATCCCAGTCATTCATTATGGAGACAGCTATCAACATAGTGGGTCCTCATGTCCATTATTTAGCATTTAGTGGCATTTATGTACATGATATGTGTGCAGATAAATTAGTAGTTAGTGAGGAATCATTCAACAGTACAGTAGATATTACAGTCATTCTGACATGATACATCACCAGTTTTAAAATATCATGTTTTTCACGTATATTTGTGATTATCAGGCACTCAGTGGCTTGGCCTCAAAAACTTCTATACGCTCAATCCTCAACAGATACTAAACTTACTAGAAATAAAAATAATTTAGCTGATCAATTCATCTTCCACAGGTGTAGTCATTATTCTCAAAATGAATACGAGTCACATCATGGAATGCTACATTTTTTCTTTCCTCTAGTGTTTAGAGCCACAACTTCTCCACTACTCAACAACTTAATTACCTAGATCGTATAACCCAAAGGATCTTAAGCATTGAAGGTTAAAAGTGTATGCCGTGATGAGGCCACTCACCTGAAACACAGGATGTCTGCAGGGGCGATGGTATGCCCCCGACCTCCTGGAACAACTCTCAGCACTTCCTGATGGACACAGAAACCCTGGCAGGTGTCCAAAAAAAAGAAAGGGGAGTGGAAGAGAAAGAGACAAAACACTGCCATGTCTTGCCGGTCCAGGCAGGCACCCTGTATCTTTGGGGGGCAGGTCGTTGTAGACAGAGTGATAGTAGAGTTAGTGCATTCAACTTCCTTGAAACCGAATCTCTCTTTCTGATATGGGCATGGGAGCGGTAGAAGAACACCGGGATGCTCCAGCACTTTTCTTGGATAATAATAACTGTTGGCACAATTACTAACATTGTATTACCAAAAACCCAAACTGAGTACCATAACAACTGCAACACTAGGGCTGGATTCACAGAGATTCACTGTTGCACACTACAATTTGAACTGTGGTTGCACTTATCATGCACAAGAAAGACAAACAAAGGCATTAATTATATCACAACTAATTTTCCTGCAAGCATGGGGTTAAACTAAAAGGAACAAAAACAATCCATGAAATACAAATGTCCACTCTGGGTTCAAAAAGTTAGGGTGGCACAGTTTGGTTTGGTTTCACTCTGTGTGTGAAAAACCCTTCAAAAAGCAAATTCCTCAAACCTGAAAAACAGGCATGAATGACACAATTTAAATCGAAGCGTTATGCTATTAGAGAAAGAAAAGTCACGTAAATGCTCTTTTAAAATTGTACCGTCACTTTTTGTAGTACTTGAGCTCAAACAGATTTCCTGAAGCACATTTAGGCAAATAACTACAATAATAATGTAGAATGGTCTGAAATGCATTTGTCTCTTCAAGATAAGTACTCTGCCAAAATACGAGGTCTGAAATACACCAGCTGTTCTAGGAAAGCGCAGCGCTCAAAGAACAAACTCCCTGGAGAATACTAGTCACTTAGCTGCAGTGTTTTCTGGAGTGCTGCAGGAATGCTTGGTGTCAGCTGGTACAGGAACAAAAAAAAAGAATTGCCTCAAAAGTCCTGAATACGAGGATGACAGCAGGGGCTGGACTGCGAAACCAGATGCTGAGATCAGGAAGCAAAACAAAGCCAAGCAGGGAGGCATGCTTCACTCTGCTATTTATAGCCAATCAGGAAAGCAGCGGAGTTTCCACATGTGGATGAGTCACCATACCCAATTAGAAGCACATGTCTACACCACACCCAATTAGAAGCACATGTCTACACCTGCCCACATTAGCAAACAAGCATTGGTAAAAACAAGCATTGATAAAACCAATTGTGTAACACAGCACATTATGTTTACTTAGAAACATGAAGGTTTAACCAAGAACAGAAATATGATTTAACCCTAATCCCTGGGGATGCTGACAGATAACGCAGTAGACACCTTGGGGATTCCTGACAGTGTACATGTAATTCCTCATCGTTGTTCAATCCATATGGGGTTTTAGTGCAAAGCTTGATGATAAATCAGGATTCAAATCTCCGTAACGTCTCTTCCCACCTTTTTCATCCTTCTTAATGCATGCTATTCCATAATACCTTGTATATAGTGTTTGGCTACAGCATATCTGTTATCTCTATTTTGAACTGCTCAGATATGTTCTGAGATCTGTTTTTTCAGATTGTAGACAGTACTTCCCAAATGTTCCTTTTCACACAATAACAAACTACATACTTGGTATCACAGGTGATTCTTTCATTAATTGTGATTTCCCAACCTGTATAGTCCTGAATTACCTACTTATTCTTACCAATCTGACATTCTTTGCACTTCTTACATTTAGTGAATCTGCTGCTCACCTCATATAGCCATTATGTGTGTTTTGACAGTCTAAAATCACTTTTCACTAGTTTATCTTTCAAGGAGGGAGCCTTTCTGTATGTCATTTTTGGAGCTGCTCCCACTTTGGTTCCAATATCCAGGTCCTTAGTGATCGAATTCCAGTACATCAAATGATTATCTTTACTATATGTTAGGATAACCCTCGTTGTTCCATTTTAAGATTATTTTCTGGCTGTTTGTGACAACATTTGCATTCTGGTAGCACGTTTTGCCCGTTCCTTTCTTCCTCTTTTACAAAAACCTTTGTTTCATTATCTTCAATTGTGCAAGCATTTCTTCTTCAGTCAAAAAATTTTTTTATCTTCAAGAATTCACTATACAGTATATTCCTAATGAGATGTTGTGGATGGAAACTCGTTCCATGTAGACTACTGTTGGTGCAGTCGGTTTTCAATACAGGGTTGTCTCCAACATCCCATCCTACAAATATATTTTCACATCCAGAAATGCTATTTGTGTAATATTGATGTTGTGAGTAAATTTCAAACCCTGTTGGTTGTTGTTTATGATCTCAAAATACTCTTTCTGCTTGCATGCCCATCCAGATTATGAGCAAATCATCTATAAACCTAAGCCACATGGCTATTTTTTCACCATATTCACTGTTCTCCTTTCTCCAAGCTAACTCGTTTTCCCACCAATCTATGATGAGATTCGCATAGCTCGAGGAGAAGGAAACTCCCATTGCTTTTTCACGCTTTTGAACACATAATTGGTGATTGAATAGGAATAAGTTGTTTTTAAGCACTGTGCTGTGATTCTTGTTGGGCAGGGAAAGTATTGGAGTGATCCGTCAAGCAGGGGCTGAGAAAAAGGGAGGTAACAAAATTGGTTTTCCCATGTTAATCCCCATAGGATCTTTGAGCAAGGTTAGAGCACAAACCACTGGACAGAATTATGCCAAATTTAGCAGAAAGCTAGCTCTCGGTATGCAGATTGGGCTTTTACTTACTTGCTGCAAATCCATTCAGTAGTTTTTGAGATTGCAGATGTGAAAAAAAGTGCAGTAATTGGCTGACCGCAGTCTGATCAGAAAGTTGCACCCGCCATTTTCTTCACAGGACACGGTAGCTAGGGGTGAAAATCCTAATTGAAAGTAGCATAAGAGGTCAGGGTGAAGGTACCCTGATGCCAGTGCTGTGATATAGGTGTGTTGTAGAGGCAAAGAATGGGGTTAAAATAATTTTGCATCATCATGCACAATATTTGTGAATTGTCGTGAATTTCTTGAATGTTTGCAAATTATTGACAAAATATTCGTGAATGTGAAAAAATTGAAAGAAAGTAACCTACTCATTCATACACTAATTCATTCACTCATACATGCCCTCAGAGACTCATGTGCCCACTCACACGTCCACTCACACACCCATCAGACCCAATCAGACACTCACACACCCACTCACAGATCCACTGAGAGTGACAGGCCCTGTGTCCAACCTGCACTACACACTGCCAAAGGTCATGCGTGGCGCAGGGTTGGGTGGTTATAAAAGCTTGCATAGCTGATTACTCCACATATGCTAGGCCCACAGCCCAACCCTGGCATGCCCCCAGGTGGGGCAGAAAGACAGATTATGCCACAAGGGGGGAGCAAAAGCCCTTGCCCAAGGGGCCAATCCCCCCTTCCTGTGTGTCTAGTGGGTGGATCCCTGCTTGGGGATCACTCTCCTGTGGCAGTTCCCAAGTACAGATCAACAAGGGTACCACTGGAAATGGGAGATTCTCCATTTTCCAAATATACCTCTCCCATCTGTCTGGGTGCTCCTGGGGCTGAGATAGCCCCACTATCACCTATGCAGTGAAAGTGAATTGAGCCAATCGGCTCATTTCACTTTAGTTTTTTCAGTGAAATAACATCAGTGTGCAGTGTGGGCTTCTCGTCATTTAACTGAAAACTAAAAATATCCTCAGGACCTGGGAAACCTCTTCCCCAGCTCCTGAGGCTATGTTTACAAAAAACAAATCCCTTTGCTGTAAACAGCAGAGGGATTTGGGGCTTGTGTGATGAGGATGGAATGGTTCTGTCCTCCGCACACAAGCATCAACGTGCATGACAAAACCATTACATCATGTGCACCAAAGGAGGTAAGAAGGAATCATCCTCAACTTAGGCCCTGGGGAGTGATCAAAGTTGCAAAGCATGGAATTGTTGGATCCTATTTAGGGCAGGTACTAACATTTGCAAAGTGTATCCCTTTTTGCCTCTTTGCACCCTGCAGTCTGCAGACGTGAGTGATGTAGACTATAGTACTTCTTGTCTAAATTACCTTGTACCACTTGCTGTGACATTGTGACCCTTAAGCTGGTAAGGGGAAGGGGTCACAGTGATAGAATATTGAAATTTTAAAGGTTCCAAATGGATTTCTACTATCATAGACAAGCCTCCATATGAAGATTCAAAACTTTTCACTAGGAGAAGTACACTAATTCCTGTCTTAATAATATCTATGGAGGTGTGAGTGTTTTGATAATTCCTGTCATTGCACCAGAAGAAGCAGGTGAACATCCAAGGTAACATTTCGTTTTTGAAAATGATACCCCTGGCAGTAGGAGGATGCTTTAAACTGAGGCATGAAGTAGTTGTTCGTGTTCATTTAAATACCCAAACAATAGGTGTTATTGGTGGAATGCAGGATAAAAAAGAAAGTGGGGAGTGGAAGAAGTTCAGTTGCACTGCTATTGAGCTTGGAGTGGTTGATAACAAGTACATCAGTTTCTCCCTGATTAGCTATGGTCAGCTGTTAGCTACCCACAATTTCATGGAATTAAGGTGAATGTTCAGAGAGGACCGCTGGTTAATAAAACTGGAGATGTAATTACTTAGCTGTGTGATGTCGTCTTAAATTTGAGATCAGAGGTTATTGTTAAATAATTAAGCGAAAAGAGGAGATGCAGGTATCACCACCAGACAGCTTAAAGATGGAAACAAGGAAATATTTAAGTTGCAGATGATAGGTTATGTTACACACAACTTATGAGAATATGATATAACAGTGAGGAAGAAGTGGGCCTCAGTATAACATCCGAGATGTTTAGGTGAATTTTAGAACTTCATTTCAAGCGGTTTTGTGTGTGTTTTAACTGGCGAATTGTTTTATTGGAGAGTTGATCACGTGGGAGACTATCTGCTTGAGCTGTATTCAAAATTTGAACTTGTTTTTCCTTGGGGAGGGACCACATTGAATTGAGAGCTGGTGAATCCCGCTCTCTAAAAATGTGTTTGTTCACATCTCAATACTATTGTTGCTGACTTTGCACAATTAAGTAAAATAACTAATTGTGCTAAACTATTACTGAAATTTGAGCATTCTTTTGCGTATTCAGTGGGTAGCACATTGCACTTTGTTGGACTCCGCTACTGCCTTCCTTGGAGTCCCCACAGAACCTCAATTTTTTTTCTCTGCATGCTTTAGTTGTCCAAGTATTTCTCCCTGTATTAGAGCATTGATGACGTGGATGCCAAAGGCCAAAAGGCAAGCCCGTCTGTGCCTGTCTGCATTCGAATCGCAGCTAGAGCGAGCCATGTTGGTGGTGCCTGAAAACTCTGTCTCTTTGCACTTACTCCAGGACTGACTTGTTAGTTCTTCGTCCTACTACTTGTGCGCTCGTTGAGGATCTTGGGCTAATCCAGGAGTTGGCTTTATTTGACTGAGTTGCAACTTCCTTTTTGAAGCACATCAGTCTCGCAGCTCCTTCCAAAACGAAGAATTGCAGAGCTTTGTCAACCACTGAGCTTGGGGAGCCTAAACTCCTCCCACCTGGCTCCTCTTTTTCTGCATGTCTTATTAATTGCTTTTGTCTTCCTAGACATGCCCTAGACATCTTTAAATTACTAACTGAGAGCCAATAGGACTTGATGTTCTTAACTGGAACTTGGCTCAAGGATTACTGTTGTCATTGAAATGGCAATTCCCTCCAACTTCTCTATTAAACATATAGATATAACTGCCAAATGTGGGGGTAGGGTAGCTATTATTAACCGCTTGTCCTTGTCCTGTGTGGTATCTAAGCTGACCAGCATCAATTCTATTGAAGTATTATCCTTCACTGTGGTTCTAGTCCCTAACTTTGCAATTTCGGGCACCCTTATTTATCGTACACCAGATGCCCCGTTCTCTTCATTACAACCCCTTAGTGAAGTCCTTTTCCAACTCTCCCCTCTCGTGGTATTTATCTGCTTCTGGTTGACTTTACTCTTCATATGGATGATTCCAACAACAGGTCTGTCCAGCAATTTGTGTCCTCAATGGAAGGTTTTAATCTTGAAAAACTTGTCAGGGTCCCTACACATATTGCAGGTTACACCCTGAATCTTGTTTTTGAGAATCCGGCAACTATCTTGGTCAGCCAGTTGTTCAACTTACTTGGTCTTATTATGTTTTAATACCTTTTAACGTGATCTCTTCTGTGCCTTGTAGGGGCCAAAGTCTGAGGAACACATGGTCTAGAGCCTGGCATAACATTTCTGATCCCCAGGTAATGGAGTAATTACAGCCCGATTCTTGTTCCACAATGGGATTTTTGGAACAGGCGCAAACCCCCCCCCCCCCCCACAGCGCCTTCAGACCGTTACAGTGAGTTGTGTGCTCTACAAATTCTGATTGATTGAATTCTAATTGATTGATGAATAGGATGTGGCGCTTAATCCATTGACTCCATTGCCCTTTGGAAATCCCATACATTTAAGAAGTAAAAACCTTCCATCCCTCCTCTGTTCTCTATGAGCTTAGAACAGAGAAGGTGCTTTGTAAAAGACTTGAAAGGCGATGAAAGTACATATAAGACCTGGAAGCAAAAGCTGCTTATGAGGTCGCTTTGAAAAAGTATCACACAGAAATATGGATGGCACAAAAATCTTTCATCGCTTCATCTATTGCTGAGACGGCTAATAAACATTTTGTCCTCTTCAAAATTATCAATTCTGCCTATACCCATCAGAAAAATATGATATTCTCTAACCATCTATTGAGCTATGTGAGGATCTTTCTGATTTCTTCTTCAAGAAAATTAAAACTATTTATGAAGGTTCAAAGGTCAGCATCCCACTAATCTAGGGGAAATGCTTACCTCTGATTCTGGTTTAATACTCTCCAAAACGTACCCCTATAACTTTGGAGGAATCAGTTGCTGAACTTGCTTGCTCCAATCCTGGTTCTCCACTTGATACCTGCCCCTCTAAAACGTGTGGCCCCGGTAGTGAATCCAATTTTAAATACATTTCTAAATGATTCCTTAGATCAGGCACTAGTTTCTTCCAGCTGGAAGCAAGCCCTACTGCTTTCCTTGTCTAAAAAACCTTCGACTGACCCCATAGTTCTTAGAAATTTTAGACGCATCTTTCTCCTTCTGACAGTGGCCAAGTTTCTTGTAAAAAAGGATGAATAGGCAGATATTGCCCTTCCTGGAGGACAATCAGCTGTTGCACAACTCTCAATAGGGGTTTTGATCAGGCTATAGCACAGAGTCTGCATTGCTAGAAGCTTCAGAATTTATTAGAGAGAATCTGGATTTAAACACTCCAGTTATGGTTATGTTACTCGACCTGTCTTCTGCATTCAA
The DNA here is from genome assembly GCF_031143425.1 of Pleurodeles waltl. Taxonomy (NCBI): domain Eukaryota; kingdom Metazoa; phylum Chordata; class Amphibia; order Caudata; family Salamandridae; genus Pleurodeles; species Pleurodeles waltl. The sequence continues at coordinate 164,794,586 of NC_090448.1, read as the reverse complement.
TATGGTCTCTCATACTATTCTGTTTGAAAGACTAGAAAATATTGGTATCAGAGGTCAAGCCCTGCTATGGATTAAATCATTCATCATCATTCGTTCTCAGGCTGTTTTCCTTTCTCCTTTTACCTCTACCACTAAACCTTTGGAGTGTGGTGTGCCTCAAAGCTCTGTCCTGAGCCCCTTTCTCTTCAATATCTACCTGGAACCATTGGCGAAACTGGTGAGGTCTGGGAACTGAGATATATTGTGCAGATGAAACCCAACTTCTCCATGCTTTTTAGGAAAATGCTCCCTCCACTTTATGCTTCTTAAAGCAGCAGTTGATTGGATGAACTCAAGTTGCTTAAAATTGAACACATATAAGACTGAGATTTTTTTCTTTGACACCAAGGGCCAGATGTATCATCACGGCCTATTGCGATTCGATAATAGCTATTTTTAAGAAATCGCTATTACTGACTCGCAAAGGGCCATGTATCACATTTGCGATTCGGTAATAGCGATTTCGTAAAAATCGCAAATGCTATCACCGAATCGCAAATTGCGATACCGGCCCCATTCGCAGCTATGGGCCTGTTGGCCCATAGCTGCGAATGTTTTGAATTTCCAAAATTGCGATTTCTGAACCAGAATTTTGGAAATGCAAATCCCCCGGCTGCTGCACCCCAAAAATGTTTTGGGGGACATGTAAGGTACACAAATGCCAAAAGGGCATGTGTGCTTTACATGTTCAATTTAAAAATGCATTTTAAATGCATTTTTTAATTTTGCACCAGGTTACCACCTGGTTGCAGTCCATGGTATTTTTCATGTACAAAATGCCATTCTGCGAAAAATCGCAATTTGCGATTTTTTGCAGCATTGCCTTGCAACCTGGAATTTGCGAATCGCAAATTGCGACTTGCAATTTCCAGGTCGCAACGCAAGAAATCGCAATTTTAGCGATTTCTTATTTGTGGTCTGCGAATGCCTTTCATGCATTGCAGACCACTGTTTTGCACTCGCAAACGGCCGAATTTACTGATTCGCACCGTTTGCGAGTGCAAAACGTTTTCATACATCTGGCCCCACATCTCTTCCAGGGCCTGGCCTTTCGTGGCCATCAGAATTGGATGTCACTCCTTTATCGGCCTCAGTAGTTAAAAATCTGGGTGTTAAAATTGGCTCTAATTTGACCTTCGAGCCCCAAGTCAAGGCATTTTCCTCTGCCTGCTTCTTTACCCTCAGGTCCTTCAGGAGACTGTTGCACATTATTCCTATAGACGTCCTTAAAACGATTGTCCACGCCGTGATCACATCTGAACTGGACTATGCCAACAGCCTTTGCTTGGGGCTACACACGTTTGTGATCCAGCAACTTCAAATCATGGAGAATCTGGCTGCCCATCTTATCGTATTCTTAAGATTCCCTCTCTGACAGCAGTATGAGGTCATCTTGACTTCTGCACTGGCTCCCAGTGAAAAAGAAGATTCAGTTCAAGGCTCTCCTTTTCACATTTAGGGCCTACCATCATAAAAGCCCTCTAAAACTCCGCCGCCTTTAAAAGCCTTACACCCAGACGAGACGGCTAGATCCAATAACCTGAATGTTCTCCAAGACCCAAGTATCCACAAGACCAGAGTAGGTGGGGGATCATTCGTGTTTCAAGCTTCACAGCTGTGGAATGCTCGCACAGTTGAGCTAAAAAGCAGTCCAATTGAAGCAGCTTTTAGGAAAGTCCTAAAAACTATTTTTTGACTCCTGCCTCCATGTCACTTAGATTCCTCATAAGCAAATCTCTTGATGATGTTTCTTTCTGCTAGCGCGGGGATGCCTCTTCAAGGGAAACTGTGCACTCTGTAAGTGCATTGCATTGCATTGTATTGTATTGTATTGTATAGCATTGGATTGTTGCCCTGTTTAGAGGGGAGAGAGCCAGGACAATTCTAAACGTGATTGTGGTTTTGATAGAAATTGAGAATTTATGTCTGTTTGTTGTGCCTAGTGTATTGGAGATTACAAAGGAAGTGTCTGTTTTGACTATCGAAATGAAAAGCAGTCACTGCTGTGCTCAGGGCGATCGGCTTACATTGTCTAGTAGAAAACTCAACTGAGGTGATTCTTCTAAATCTCTGATATGTCCAGGAGTGTTCTGATGTGAGGTTCTAAAGGTGCCATTTGGATACCTGTTGCCAGACTTTGTGTGGGGGAATTCCCTAACCTTCCTCCAAAACTAGTTCAGGTAAATTTTTCTGCTTCCCATGGGGTTGCTTTGAAACACTTGTGAGAGTTATTTTTGGGTTTATATTTTTTTCATTTTGCAAATAACATTGAGTATTAATACTTTTATGGTGAATTTTATACGTAAACATTACACTAATGTGTATGTAGTTGAAACAAGTTTACTATATATTTTAGAAGTGTGTTAATTTCTATGTTTAAGAAAAGCAGCATTTTGTGAAAACTGGTATAGTACTTAAATGGATGTTGTTTCTTTCACTATGTCTTTGCTACAGCATTCAGGGGGTCATTCCGACCCCGGCGGGCGGCGGGCGCCGCCCGCTGGGCGGAGACCGCCAAAAGACCGTACCGCGGTCAAATGACCGCGGCGGTCATTTTGACTTTCCCGCTGGGCAGGCGGGCGACCGCCAAAAGGCCGCCCGCCCACCCAGCGGGAAAGCCCCAGCAACAATGAAGCCGGCTCCGAATGGAGCCGGCGGAGTTGCTGGTGTGCGACGGGTGCAGTGGCACCCTTCGCGATTTTCAGTGTCTGCTTTGCAGACACTGAAAATCTTAATGGGGCCCTGTTAGGGGGCCCCCTGCAGTGCCCATGCCAGTGGCATGGGGACTGCAGGGGCCTCCAGGGGCCCCACGACACCCGTTCCCACCAGCCTCTTCCTGGCGGGAACAGGCTGGCGGGAAGGGGGTCGGAATCCCCATGGCGGCGCTGCTTGCTTGCAGCGCCGCCGTGGAGGATTCCCTGGGGCAGGGAAAAACCGGCGGGAAACCGGCGGTTTCCCTTTTCTGACTGCGGCTTTACCGCCGCGGTCAGAATTGCCCCTGAAGCACCGCCAGCCTGTTGGCGGTGCTTCCTCCGTCCCCGGCCCGCCAGGGTCGGAATGAGGGCCTCAGTCTTTCTGCATCTCATCTGACCTCACATGCTTCGCAGAACAGAAAACAGAATGATATCGCTCACTGTTTTTCTAAAATATGCATATATTGTAAATTAAACTTCTGCTGTTCTAAATGTTGCAAACAGCCCAAAGTCCTTCCCCCTGTAATTACAATGTTGGTTTCACACTCCTGTACTGGTGTATAGCCCATTGTTTTAGGAATTTTGGATTCTTTGTTGAACGCCGTATGACGATGTGTTGCTGAGGCTACTAGAAGCTTACTTAGAAATGGGCTACTGCTATAAGGATATATAACACTGCAATCTCTTATTTGTTCAATACTGGATATATTTAGTCATGCCATGCCATGCTGAATCTATGACTTTAGGCAATTTGTTATGCAAGAAATATGTTTAAGGACCCCCTTCTTTTGTGGGTGAATCAGATGTTCCTTCTCTTTTTCCACTAGTAATTCTATCTATTTCCTTTGTGAGTCAGACAGTTCGATTTTCCTTTCAGACATTCCTTTCTAATAGGGAAGCTGTTTGATTTTGCTGCTTATTTGAGATTTGAAATGATTTATTGACTTTTTGACTATTCTGTATAACTATGCAATCAAGTAATGAAACTCTTTAACATTCCCTGAATCAAGAACTCGGTTACTGAGTGTTTTGTATGACTTTTTAAGTTACTGTGCTAAACAGATGCTTGGTGGAGTGTTCTCTTACAGTAGGTCAACCGGGAAGTGGAACCTATGTAGATAAATGGTGATAGTGTGAAACTAGCCGGATACAGTCCAACATTTTAGGGTACTGGGTCCCACTCCCACGCTGTCTAAGGCAGAGGTCTTGAAAATGGGGGGGGGCATGGAGGTGCCCCATGGGGGTGCCTTTATTGGTCCACGATGGGGCGGCAGACATTGGCCAAGAAAAGCCTCACCTTGACAACAGTGCTTTATTTTAAGTAGAAAAAAAATATGGGCCTTCACTAACACCTTTTTTCATTCATTTCCTGGCTTCGTTTCAGGTGTCAAAGGGGAAGGGACTCCAAATAACTCTCAACCCCCCTCGGTTTCTGATTAAGAATCACACTTTTACACTTTATTACTTGGATACTTTTATAACTTAGTAAGACATTGCTGACCAGAATGGTATTCCAACAATCATACATTTTTAAAAGGTTAACTACACTTACTTGTAATATTTAAATATGATTAGACATATGAAAGCTTTGCCAGTTTTATCAAATAATTGTGAAAAAAACATAATTCTAGGGGGCCCTCATGACTGTTTTTTAAACGGGGGAGCACTGCATTAAAATGTTTGAAGACTACTCGTCTAGGCTGAAAAAGGTGGGGGGAATGCCTGGTGTCAGGTTCCTTTGTGTGTGCTGCAGGCAGAGCCCTTTGAAGTGTCATTAGGGAAGGGCACAACTCCTCCACAGCAATCCTGTCAGGAGGACACTCTCCATCCACATCTAGGCATCTTTTGACTCTATGTCTGGAAAAAATACACAAAACATCATAAAACCATTAACCATAAAATGGATCCGAAAAATATGTTGGTTAAAAAAAATAGTACTTATGTGTTTGTTAAAGCACTGCACAGTAAAGCTACAAATACTTACCTGTGTGGTACTTACCTGTGTGGTAAAGGATACATGGTGAAGGTGCTGCATGGTAAAGTATGTTTCCTTTCAGACAGGACACGTCCCTGCCCCTGCTTTAACCACTCTCCTTCATTCACCCTAGCGCTCCTAAATGTTTTGGAGGCAATGGCAGTTGTTTTATGCCCTCCATCTGTTTGGGGGGCACTGGTGCCTCTTTCACAGTTTGTCCCCGTCTTCATCCTCGCACCCTGCGCTGTTGCTTGCAAGATATTTAGTTTTTTGTACAGGGGGCTGAGAGCCCACCCATTGATTACCACCTTGCTTCTCTCTGGTCAGTGAGTGCTGCCCTCACTTCATCATCATGTGTGGGTCTCTACCCTGGAGCCAAGTAGTTCTTGCCCAGTGTCCTTCCACTACTCGCTGTTTTCAGAGGTACATTTTTTCCCTTTTCTTGTGCTCCTTTTGTCCCTCCCCCCTTCACATTGTTGGTTGCCACACACTCCCACCCCGATCTGCATTGTTAATTGTGCATTCCAAAAAAAACATATTATAGCATTTTTTTCTAACTTTCAGCCATGCTGCAGAGCAGCCATGCTGCTGTACCACATGGCTAAAAGGCATTGACAAAGCAGCAAAACAGCAGCTCCTAAGTAGACAAGGCCTACTGGATTTGCCATTGCTTGTTTTTAAATGGGTTTGACTGAGGAAAGTTGGTTTCACATTTGTGAAGCTTGGCTTGTAAAGTTTTAAACAAATGTAAATGTATACCTTCTATAGCTATAGGTGTTATATGAAATGTATTATTCATTTTTATATTGTTGTCTTATGTAAACAAAACTTTTTGATTTAAAATAATGCTGCATTTGATGGCACATTACAACAGGTAAGTTTCTAACTTTCATGAGATAGACAGTGCAAGTTAAGGGAAGGCCGGAAAGCAGCAACAGATTCAACATTGTGAAGCCAATAACTGCTCTCCTCTTGTGGGATTGTCTGGGAAGATTTACTGACTTTTGATGTAGAGCATCATAGCAAACAAAGTTGATGCACTAAATGCGTGAAAGGGAGAAACTAGACCAGCACTATATCTACTAAGATACAACATTGTTTTCCTCTTTCTTAGCACTGGTATGCTTTGTGCTGTTGTGAACCAACACACACCATTACACCGTAGTGCGAGGATGCATGAGGGATGCCTAGAATATGTTTCACAGTTCAAAGTTCACAGAATAAAAACAATGTTGAAAACGTTAAGAGAAATGAAAGCATTTCTACTTTTTAACACCTGTCTTTAAGAAGTATTAGTGTTTTGATGCAAAGCCATGGACGTCATTTAGGGGTCGGCAGGGATCTCAGCTGCGACCCCTGGCTTGCCCCTTGCTACCTCTGGCGCTGGCTTTGCAACCCCTGGCCTCAGAGGTGGTAAAATCAGTGCCAAGAACACTGAGGCAGCTCCACATTTCATATTCACAGCATGTTTTACTTTACACTAATAGTGAATAATATTCTAGTATTAATATTCTAGTATTCACTATTAGTGTAATAAAACATGGAGCATATTTAGTTGGCACAGTACCTTTGACGGCAGCTGCAGTAAAAAATATATATTTTAAATATATCTTGTGTGAGTGCTTGTGGGTTAGAGTGTGTTTATGAGATACGACCGTGTGTGTGTGAGCATGTGTCTGTGTAAGCATGTGTGTGTGAGAGAGTTAGTGACAGGTAGTGAGTGCGATTTTTTAAAATTGAGGCCCATATTTACTATTCTTTGACACAAAGGCAACACTATCCCGAAGATGCTGTGCCGTCTTATGGCAAAGAGACAGAAAAAATGCATTATGTCTACTGAGATGTGGTGCATTGTTTCTCTCCTTGTGCAGTGGTGCACTTTGGCAACAATGCACCAATGCACACACCCTTGAGCCCCAGTGTATAGGTTTGTACTGGAAGGGGTACATTGCAGCACAAGAAACTGTGCTTTGGCTTTCTTCACTTTGTATGTGTGCAGTACAATGCAGTCGGAAAATGAGGGGAAATGAAGACAATTCGGCTCTTTATGCATGGTTCGATCAGTCATAAGATTTTGGTGCACATTTCTCTCTACTAATGTTTGTAGATTTGCATCAAAACCCCTAGGTGATTGCATGAGAACGTTCATGCACCACCAATCGAACAAGCACTTGATGCAAAAGAACTCAAAGCAGTGCACAGTGCAATTTTGCATTACTTTGGGATACTATCCAATGCACATCCCGATTTGTTTCGGAGAGTAAATCCAACACTAACACTTTTCACCTGATCTGTGTCACAAAAGAGAGGCATACACAGTGCAGAGCGTTAGTACATCTGGGACTTAGTGTCAGTAAGTATGAGTGGGATTAAGAGTGAATGCAAGTGAATGAGATTGAGTGTAAATGCATGTAATAGAGTGTGAATTTGATCTTAGGGCCATGTGATGTGCCTTCTTGAAAAAACATCTGGGTCAAGGGTCATATGATGTAACTTTCTGTAATGTCATTAATGTCAAAGGGTATGTGATGTCACCTCTAACACTCCTGCATTTTGGTGAATCAACACCCCTGCGCAAAGCCCTGTGAACCATGTTTTAATAGACAGGGTTTTAGCATGAAATGCATAGATACCACCAATGGCATGCCCACTTGATGCAAAGCAATGCAAAAATAGTTTTCAGTGCAAATATATTTTTACACTGAAAAGTAAATCCTTAACTAACAGTCTGCTCCAATTTGCATCTCTTTGAGATGCAAATCTGGCAGAAAGTGTTAGTAAATCTGCCCCTCAATCTTTAAACACATATAATTAGCTGCAAAATTTGATCTTGAGAGGAAATCCAGAGGCCAGAATTCACCATCAGCCACCTTTAATTCAATTTTGATGTGTCTGGGTTCACCCTGGGATAGAAAACAGTACCCTACAGCTCCTGTGGTGCTGGGGGCCCAAGTTTTTAGGGGCCCTGTTCAGCTCCAAGCCAATGAGTAACTGTGATATATGGGAGACTCATGGGCCCTAATCACATTTTGCAGGAGGGTTGCATCATTTTGCATTCCGCTACTTCTAGACTTAGTCCTATGCAGGAATTACTCTTTTGAGACCTTGGTCAGTTCGCTTGTTTCAGTGCTTTGTCAGGGTGCGGGGTGACTCAGGTTTCCTTCCAGGGTGAGCAGACCCTGAGAACTGCTGCAAAGGGGGAGCCCTCTTCCTGCTTCCAAGAGGCCTGTGGTGAGATTGTGCCATATGTTGTCAGTAGTGAGTGTGTGAGGTCAGCACTGCCTAGGGCTAGACCTCAGAGCCATGCACAGGAATCTATGGCAAACAAAAGGTGTCATGCGATGGGGCTGATGGCCATTTATTGCACTGTTTCTGACTCAGTAAAGAAAGGAGGCTGCCACTGCCCCAGAGCTAAATCATTTATTGGTGTGGGGGAGGCCTGTCAGACTCCTCACAGCCCCAGGGCCTGCCACCTTCAAAGAGCTTTAATCAATTACCAAGCAAGTGGGCCACCAGGCCCCCCCACTGCACCCGGGGACCACCACCCCCATGGGGCTATATGAATTAAATGGGGAGGAGGGTGCCTGGCCACCCGCTGACCTGGGGACCACCATCTCCCTTTGGCAAAGATTAAAACAAATTGAAGGGGCTCTGTTTCGGACCCTCTGTATTGCCCACGGACCACCACCTTCCCGGGGCCATAATTGTTGGAGGGAGTTGTGCGGCCCCCCTCAAGGAGCCACTGCTGGCCCTGGGGACTGCCACACCCCCAGGTCCGGCTTCTGCATTGTCCCAGAGTGGCTACACTGCAGGCAAATGTGCATGCAGTGAACAGAGAATAAAGCTTTGCCTCAGGGACCAGGGAACTGCTATTTAAAGCAACTCCTTGCTGGAACAATAGGACTGTGAGTAGAGGTCTTGAGGCTTCCCCCACGATCCCACATAGCCCATAAAGGGCAAGTAATAAAAAGAATAGTCAGGTACAGCGGGGGTCCCTCAAGGCTTTCTCCAAGATCCAAGATAGCCTGCAAAGGGCACATTATAAAATAAAATAAATCAGCAGGGACCGCAGGGGCTCCCCTGGCGGTCCTGGATAGCCCTTAAAGGGCTAATAAAATACATTTAAAAGAATGAATAGCTTAAGTGTGAAGGTCACAGACTTTCACACTAAGCATTGATGGTTCGAGTCCAGCAGAGTAGTTTCCCTCCTTTTTTGTTGATGGGCAAATGTTTAAGGCTCATACTGAAAGGTTATCTTACTGTTTCTAAATGACAAATACATTTTTCAAATTGTGCAGAAATTTCTCATTCTAAGTATATCATTCATCAAAGGCCTTTCTCTACCTTTCAATCTCTTTCTTCCACTCACGCATCCACTCACAGACGCACTCGGGCCCTTGTGCACCAATATACAGCTCCAGTCAGACTCTCATGCACCCACTCACAAACCCACTCAGACAATTACGCACCCACTCACAGATCCACTCAGACTCTCACACTCAAAAGAATAACTCAAGACCAATTTACAAAAATACTTCAGCTTTTTATATAAAGTTTTAGACCAAAATCATCCAGATCAGGTAAGTACTTTTCCAATTATTCATTTTTGTAGTTTCAATAATGTTAGTCATTTTGTGCGTAATTACTCACCATAGGAATCAATGGAGAAATACTTTGAAAATTCACAGTAAACGAGGCAATGCGTTTAACAGTGTCAGCCTTTGCAGGTATGCCAAGGTCGTCTGTGGGTACCCTGGACCAGTTGGATTAGTTGGAGAAGTTTGGACCACTCCCGGTTCCAGAGGGAGCAGCTGCAGAAAGCTGATGCCCTAAGGCAAATATAACTCATGCCTTCGCCATGCACTGCTAATTACCCCACAAAATAAGGCACTCATGACATCTTTGATAACATCTTTGATAATATCAATGTAATATTTGTAGTGCAATTTATGACAAAAAAGCAGTACATGATGAGTGTGCTAGTTATAGTTACCTTAGGGCACAAGTTATAGTTACTTGAGGTAACTCTAACTATAACTGGTAAATTTCCATGGTTTTGTACATTTCAAATGTGAGCCTAACCATAACGTCCCCATAACCTTTATTTTTTAATTTAATATATATATAATGGGCAATCAACTCCTTTTTTTCAACACAGCATGCCCGAGTGTGCGTTTCCTTGTTTATACAAGGTTTGGCATTTTCCTGGCTTCTCCACCGCACTCGTGCCAACCATGGGAGCTGGATGATTTTATATATACATCTGGGATTATTATATATATACACACTCATAGAAGCACTCCTTGAATGGCCGCTGCAAATGTTCTGTTTTTTTATAATTCATGGACATTGATAGTCATTGGCATGGAAAGCTGTGCCACTCTCAGGTTTCCATTGCAACACAAATGGATGAAGGTCGGTGTGCTGAAACTTTTCAAACATTCACCCCCAGTCACAGATCTGGGTTGAATGATTTGTATATGGCTAAGTCCAAACAGAGAGGTGTGGTAGGCAAAAAAACAATGGATTAAACCAAGATCTTTGTGACTGGAGGTGAATGTTTGCATTGTTCTGCATTCATCTGCTCTCGTTGCATTTGTCACTTTAAGTGGGAAGGGCATGCCCACACATGGGCCCTGTTCTCACTGCGCCACTGGATTCAAGCTAGCCCGGCTGATGAGGGGTGATACCCCAAAACCGGTTCCAGGATGCTTGTGTCAGGTCTAGGAAGGACCCGGCCTGGTAGTTCGGGCTGGACTGTTCCCATGAGTAGCCGGGTCAAGACTGATTTGAATATGGCTGGGTCCAAACTGGGGTTGCGTGGTGGGCAAAAAAATGATGGGTTAAACTCAGATCTTTGTGCCTGCAGGTAAATGTATGCATTGCACAGCATTCCATCCACCATCTGTTCTTTTTTGCCTTTTTCGCCCTAACTGGGAATGGTATGCCCAAATGTGAGTCCGGTGCTCACTGCACCAGTAGATTCAAGCTAGCCTGGCTGATGAGCGGTGATATTCTAAAACCGGTCACAGGATAATTGTTTCCAGTCCAGGGAAGACCTTGCCTGGCAGTTCAGGCTGGACTGTTCCTATGTTGAGCAGGGCCAAGACTGATTTGCGTATGGCTGTATCCTAACTGGGGTGGTGTAGTGGGCAAAAAAAAAAAGGATTAAACCCAGATCTTCGTGAATGGAGGTGAATGTATGCATTGTTCAGCATTCCGTTGATCATCTGTTGTTTTTGTATTTGTCTCCCTAAATGGGAAGGGTGTGCCCAGATATGGGTTCCATGCACACTGCACCACTGGATTCAAGCTATACTGGCTGATTAAGCGTGATACCCCAAAACCAGTCCCAGGATAATTGTTTGTAGTCCAGGGAGGACCTGTCCTGGAAGTTTGGACTGGACTGTTCTCTTGTGGAGCATGGTCAAGACTGATTTGCATATGGCTGGGTCCAAACTGTGGTGGTGTGGTGGGTAAAAAAACGATGGATTAAACCCAGATCTTTGTGACTAGGGGTGAATGAATGCATTGCTCAGCATTGCGTTTATCAGTTCTTTTTGCCTTTGTCTCCCTAAGTGGGAAGGGTATGCCCAGGTGTGGGTCCCATGCTCACTGCACCACTGGATTCAAGCTAGCCTGGCTGATGAGGGGTGATACCCCAAAACCGGTCACAGAATGCTTGTTTCAGGTCCAGGGAGGAACTTGTCTGGCAGTTCAGGCTGAACTGTTCCCGTGGGGAGCAGGGTCAAGATTGATTTGCATATGGCTGTGTCCAAACTTGGGTGGGGTAGTGTGGTGGGCAAAAACACCAATGGATTAAACCCAGATCTTTGTGACTGGGGGTGAATGTATGCATTGTCCAGCATTCCGTTCATCATCTGTTCTTTTTTTTACTCACAGGTTTCAAGGCATACTACTTACAATCAAACACCCAAAAGGTAATGAAACATAAGTGTGCAAACAGTCTAACCACATTTAATAGCTCTGAGGAGCATTCCAACCCATTTTTTGCCCACTCTAGCTAGAGCTCCATGTTAAACAAGTAACTACTGACCCTATTTTTCAGGGGAAAAGTCCATCCCAATGCTTGGTCATCTCAACCCCCCACCCAGTTAGCATACTGTTTTTAAATGGGAAATTTGACTTCCACACCGCTAGAATCTTACTGACAAAGCTACGCTCCTGCATGACTTGTGATGTAAAGTAGGCAAATGAGGGAGGGAAAGGCTCAAGATAAAAGGAATACCTGATTTAGGCTTCTCAGATGTTGCAGCTCCTCTTCAAACCCTCATGTGTTGAAACATCAAGCGAGGCCATCATTAGAAATGGCCAAGTAATTACTAGTCCTGCAGGAGTACTACTGATCCGCTTTGTATCACTGGGTGAAATTCCTCTAGTAAATTGAGAATTGCAGTGGAAGCTAAATTACAGACTGCCCCAGTAATTACCCATTTTTCAGGGTTTTCCTATGGAAATCATCACCATTGGAGTTAAGAGTATCCCCAGTATTAGGGGGAATCATAATGGTTCCTTAATTAACCTACAGCTCTAACCAGGAGCAAACTTTAAATACATGTAGACTATGAGAACTGAACTCTCACAAAAGCTTTGAGCTGAGTCTAGCAAATTGCATTCCTTGGGTTCTGCAGGTCCTCTGAGTGGTGTGAGAGTCTTTCTGTTTTTTCCTTATTATCTGCAATAAACACTTTGTGCATATGAAGTAGAATCTTATAGCACTCCCAGATGAAAGGAAATCAGGATGAAGTAGAGCTGAATAGTAAACCAATACACAGTAAAACAATACAGTCCAATAGGATACATCACATATATTGTTTCGTAGACTAACCAACTTTCAGAACAGAGCACAGTGATAGCTGCATGAAGAGTGTGGATTGGGGTAGGTAATTTTAAAGTTGGGTTAAGTAGTTGTTATATGTTGCTTTAAATAATTCATGAGAGGGACAGTCTCTTAGGTCAGGTGAGAGAGTATTCCATTAAATAAGCACAGAGAGGCAAAAAATCCAGTCTTTAGAGGATGCGTAATCAGGTTGCCCTGAGCCTGTGAAAGGGGGGGGCTGCCAATGATATATAATGAGTTAGTCAGACAGAGGTACAGTAGAACAAGGTAATGTGCATTTTTGTACAGTAGGACCAGGAACATACAGAGACATCAGTTACATAGACAGAGCCTGAAGGGTGTGCAGGTAGATCTAAATAAATAAATCAGGTCACAGGAGACAAAGAAAGGATAATTTGAAGGTATTAGCACTAATATTGAGGGACATTCAGGTAGGAAATGTCACATTTAATGACCTTAAACAAAAGGTAATGTGCCTAGTGAGTTCCATTAATGCTGAATTTTTGCTAATGAATATTCATATATTCTGAGTGTTGAATTTGCATAGAAAATGAGTTTGGGATAGTAGGCTACTGTCGCCAGTGGATTCTCAATTTTTCAATCATTTCCAAGCCCTTGCAAAAGTTGACTCACAAAGACGTTACTGATCCCCTAGTGTTGGACCATGCTTGTATGAAAGCATTTTCTGAACTGAGAGAGAGTTTGTGAAAGCTCTGGTTTTGGGAATGCCTGACTACATTAAGCCTTTCACGTTGTTTTGTCATGAGCGTGATGCATGTTTTTTATCTGTCTTTACTCAGGCCCAGTAGCATATTTTGCAGCTACTTTGGACCCAGTTGCAGCAGCTTTAACAGGCTGTTTGCATGCAGTTGCAGGGGTTGAACAGAGCCTCGCATAGTGTGAAGGCATTGTGATGGAACATCCCCTGACTATTATGGTCCCTCACTCCATTGAGGTTTTACTTACAAGGACCAAAATGCAATACTTGACAGGTGCCAGAGTGACTCGCTATGGGACGAGCATCTTAGGGTCACCTAATGTGTCATTGAAAAAATTTACAGTGCTTAACCCAGCAACCTTACTCCCAAATGAAAATGTTGAAATTGAAAAATTAGAAGACATTGAGCATGATTGTCTTGAAGTAACTGATCTGTGCACAAAACCAAGACCTGATATCAGAGATACCCAATTAGAAGAAAAATACCAAATTATGTTTGTAGATGGTTCCTAAGGGACAATACAGAAATACTGAGAGCAGGGTATAATGTATGCACAATTTCTGGTATACTTGAAGCGTCCTGGCTTCGAGGGGTATACTCTGCACAAGTAGTGGAACTGGTAGCCTTTACTAGAGTGTGCCATGTTTCTGCGCAGCTTAAAGTTACTAGTACATGATTTTGGCAAGTTGTGGTCACAGAGAGGTTTCCTGACCTCTTCTGGTTCACCGGTAAGAAATAGTGGGAAAACTCAAGAGTTGTTACTAGCTATCCAAATGCCTGAAAAGATTTCCGCTGTGAAATGCAGTGCATATCTGAAATCACAAGATTCTGTGTCAATGGGAAATGGATATGCGGATCAAGTTGCACGGTTTTGTGCATTGAACTGTATATCATTCAAGGATAAGTGGGAATTGTTACCTGAGGAAGACGAGACTTGCCCAAGCTATGCATTTCATGTAACAGATACATTGGAAGAACTGAGAACACAGCAAAATAAAGTTGACAGGGAGGAAAAACAGACATGGGGCAAAATGAAATGTGTAAAGCGACAGGATAAACTGTGGGTTTCAGAAGAGGGTCAGTTCGTTTTGCAGAACAGTTTGTTGACTCAAATGGCTATGTATTATCATGGTCAAGCGCATGTTGGGAGAGATGCCATGATTCGATGGTTCAAACAAATTTGGTTCAATCAGAAATTTAGACAGGTTGCTGAAGTAGTTTGCCATATTTGCATCATTTGTCAACAAATGAACGCGGGAAAAGGGACAGTGGTCAATTTGAGCCACATTGGAAGAGCAGGAGGTCCATTCAGCAGAATGTAGATGGATTTTAGTGAGATGCCTGTGGGTGGAGGATTGAGATATGTGTTGGTGATTGTCTGCATCTTTAGTCATTGGATTGAAGCTTACTCTACACGAAGAAATGACAGCCTCACAGTAGCGAGATTACTGCTTAGGAAACTGATACCACATTTTGGGTTTCCAATCTCTTTAGAATCATATAGAGGAAGTCACTTCAACAATGAAGTAATTAAATTACTATGTGCAGTCTTAAACATTGAGCTGAAGTTGCATTGTAGTTGCCGCCCTGAAGCATCAGGACTTGGGGAACAGATGAATAGTACCTTGAATTCAAGAATGGCAAAAACGCGTGCATATATGAATCTGAAATGGCCAGACGGACTATTGTTAGTTCTGATGACAATGAGAAACACACCCAACAGGAAGACAGGATTGTCACCACATGAGATCCTCACAGGCAGAGCAATGAGGTTGCTAGCGATGCCTGCAAAAGCTCTTGTGAACATAACAGATGTTATGGTGTTGGACTACTGCAAAGGTCTGGCTGATGTGGTTCGCTCTTTTTCTCATCAGGTGGAAGCCACCACACTGCAACTGTCCCAAGATCGAGGACACAGCCTGAGAGCTGGTGACTGGGTTGTGATCCTAAAACACGTGAAGAAGACGTGTTTGGAGCCTCTGTGGAAAGGCCCTGTGGAGTGCACTGGAGTTCCAAACTGGATCCAAGCAATCCATACAAGAAAAGTGGCATGTCCTCTGGACAATGAAGAGGAGTTGTTGAGAATAGCAACAACGACCAGACTAACCTCAGAGCCGGAAAGAGAAGAAAGAGGTACTTAGACTGGATCTGAGAACATTGAGAATGGTTCAGTCACACCTGTGAGAGACAAAAGAGAAGACCTACAGGAGAGTAACAGTGAGCCAATCTCAATTGAGGCAGCAGGAGAGTCTAGTCAGAGAGGGGCTTTCTCAGAAGTGGATGATTTTGAGAGACAAACAGAACCAACTCCAGATCCCGAGGGGGAAGGAGTTGAGACAGACAGATGAACAAGTTGCAGGTCCATCAAGAGAAAATACTGCAGAGCAAGAAGAAGTTACAAGTTCAACACTGAAAAGAGCATTGACCAAGGGTACACTGAAAAGAGATAAGTGACTGGAGTCACAAGCAAAGAGAAAGAAATAATTGTTGTGACAACAATTGAGGACGAAGTAGATGCGACAAGAGAAGACCTGAGTGAAAGAGAATTGAATGGCGATCGAAGGTTGAAAAGAAAGAGAATGGCGAGTCAAAGGTAGTTTGGTCCTAAATGGGGGTATGCAACAACAAGAGAATGGCAGTTTAATATTTTGGCACTTGAAGGACGTCAAGGGAGTGAACTGTTGAAATTACAAGCTGAGAAAGGTAAAAAGAAAAGAGACTGTTGAAAGTAATTGGAAAAGACTTTTTGAAAACCTGATTTGATGAGAAAACCTGATTTAACAAGCTGCTAAACCGATTTTTGACAACCTTACGATTCTGACAAAGAGTCCTGGAAGCGAGACTGACAGCTGTAATTAACTGCTGAAAGAAGATTGAAGATTTTGTTTCTGATTTTGCTGCATAGTTACTATTTTTTCTCTTCTACCTTTTGATTCTTTACAGATCATGAAGAACATTAGCTAGCAGGGTAGTAAGAATAGGTGCTGTAAATACATGAGTATTGGTTTGGGGATTGTGTGCACAGTATTGTGTTTGGTATTGATTGTGGGAATGACTGTTCTTGACAAGAG
Organism: Pleurodeles waltl; assembly: GCF_031143425.1. Taxonomy (NCBI): domain Eukaryota; kingdom Metazoa; phylum Chordata; class Amphibia; order Caudata; family Salamandridae; genus Pleurodeles; species Pleurodeles waltl. The sequence goes on along the minus strand of NC_090448.1, from coordinate 164,778,228 downwards.
TAAAGCCAACCATACTTCAGCCTTAGAGACAACTACTGTACTAACAGAAATAGAGAAGTTTAGGTTAGATGAGAAGTATCTGCACATAGACAATGCACAAGGAGTACTTTCTTCTAATGTCTTCTATCGCTTATTGAGTGAGTATGTTGATATGATGAATGTGAGAGATTGTTTTGTATGCACGCAGATTCCTTCATCAGTCGAAGGAGGAGTTACCTATCATAGCTTGCCCCTCACTTATGGAATAAGTTGTAGTCTGTTACTAACAAGATTCTGTAACTAGGAGTACATTCAGTATTTCTATTCTAACCATGACGTTGTGTTTTCGTTTGTCCCCACAATTAAGTACCTGAGTAGAGTAGCTAAGCAGAATAATATAGAATTAGTGAGAGGATTCTTTGAGTCTCCACTAACTTCTGGCACGGCATATGCACACAAGAATAACTTGACATGCTTGCTAACAGCATTAGAAAAGAGCTTTTGAGATCAGACAGACGACAGGAGAAAGGCATTAAAGGAGAAATTAGAAAAGGGTTTAGAGAAAAGGACTTTTAGAAATGATTAAGCTTTTAGTGAAATAAAAACTCAAGGGAAATTTGCTTTAGATGCACAACACATAGGGAAGCTTTGTGTATATAGGCCTAAATCTAGTACTGACACTTTTTTTTGGGGAACAAGTGAATGTAGACATGTGTTTTTGTTTCAGAGTAAATGGACATTTATGTTGAATGGACAGGATCCAGCGATTCCTGGCATATATTACATCTGTGGACCAAATGTTTATTACCGTCTTCCAATAGAATGGAATGGCACATGTTACTTGGGGATAGTTTTCCCAAAGATATTCCAACTTGAGAACTTGAAAAGATTACCAAAAATGACAAAATTTCATCTCATTAAACAAAAGAGAGAGTCTCGTCTTTATTTCCTTGACCGTCCTAAGAGGAGACATGCTAAACTTTCCTTAACTTACTTGCCTAGAAGCGACGTTCTGTATGTCTATTATTGAGACATTGCTTTTCTGAACTCTAATGCTGAATTCCAATGCCTTGTTGACTGAACTGATGACCAATTGATGAAGTCTGTCACAGCTTGCTGAACCATAGTCTGGTAAGGTATAAGACCATGTTACTGATTGTTATGTATATTTGCTTTTGTCCCTAGGTACCAACCGCTAATTTTGATAGAGCCATAGTTAGATGTTTTCCAAATTTGTGTTGACTAAATTGTTTTGCATGAAGTCCAAACATGCTTCTGAAGGTTAGGTAGGGTACTCACTGATGATGCTCCCTGCATGTAATAATAGTTGATGTCTTTTCTTTGCTGAATCTAAATGTACGCCATTTCTTTTGCATAGTTACTCTTGCTATTGATTTATACTGTAACTTTAGAATGTGTAGTGGTCAAGCTTTGATTAAATTGCGATTGTTTAGGAGATTTGGTCAGCCAGTATTGTTTCTGTATGCTTACCATTTGATTCTGAGACTAAGTTACGTGATATTGACATTGGTAATACGGGGAAATAAACTTTCTAACTTTTACATAAAGTTGTGGCTATTCATGACCGAAAGGTCATGGTGTGTGGAAATTACTGACTCTTATGCTTGTCAATGCTATTGATTGTTATTGCTATTGATTTGTATTTTACGGTGTCTCATTGTGGGAACTACTCGAAGCGCAGTCAAAAGGTCCATTGACCTACGCAAGCATCTCCTTATAAATTACCCAAATAAGGTCAGATGTGCTAACAAGTTCAACTACACTTTGGCTTCTATAGTATAGAAAAATGGTGTTGCATCCTGGATTGACCTTCGGTTTTTCACCTGGTTACCATCTGTTGTATCCATTATCTTTTTTTATGAAAATGAGGGTTTGGGTATGGAGCTTAATTGTCTGATGCTCATGAACCAAACAAGTTAAATCCACAGAGTGAATGTGCATGACAAGTCTCCCATGACAATAACCCCTAACACATAGATATTGACAAATTAGAGAAGTGGGAAGAAATATATCTATAGGGTGTTCTGCTCAGGTCTGCACCCAGGTTTCAGTAAAAGTGCTATCTCCAGCTCAATCATAAAATTGTGCACTGGCACTAGCACATTAGTGAGAGGCAGACTGGCAGTTTGAAGCTGTCGATCCACCTTTCACTGACAATGGGCAGAGATCCCCATGCAGCCAGGTATAGTAGTTTTTTTTTACCTGGCTGCAGACGCTATCTGGGAAGTCCAAACATCCTCTGTGCCATCTTCAGGGGGCACACCGACTGTGCCATCTATGTGGCGCAATGTTAGTGCTCTTTTAGACAGCTCCTTTGTCTCTGCAACTGCATCTGTAATTCAGCAAGGGCGCACAGGCAGATTGTCTCATTTGTATGGTGCCATGCATCCATGTAAATGAGAGACCGCACCCTTGTGATCGATGGTCCATTTATGTAAGAAGGAGCATCTTTGGTCGCTTCTGAAATTCCAAAGTGCATTGGGGGTGCAAGAGAAGGGTGCATATGCTCCTTGCTCTCCCAGGGAACTTAATGAAATACAGATCCAGTACAACTTATTTGCACGTAGTTAAAACAAAGTTAGACCAGCTGTAATATTTCCACCACAGGTCACTAGCATTACTTTCTGTAAAAGTCACTACAGTCCTCTTGCACCACCTCCACAGAAACATACATAACAGGAATTTCTGCTATGATCTACAGAATTTCTCTAGAATTCTCTTCCAGGGTTAGGCAACATTCGAGGAAACGATAATTCTGTTGGCTGCCTACCGGTGATGCCTTGGATAAGCAAGAGGGTCGACGCACCTAGAGCTTTAGAAATGTACTTGACTTATACGGTTAGAAATTGAAATGGGTAGACGTATATGCAAATTTAATTCCATGCAATCAGTTATGTGTAGAATTAATTTTCATCTGAACAAATGGTATATTACCGTGGATGCAATTGTCAGATCACATATTGAAAGTGTTTCAGCTGTAGCGGTTTTCCACACACATGGCTGAGCTTCAAGATATGTCAATAAAGTAAATGTTATTGAACTGTTTGAACAGTTGTAAGCGAGGTTTGCTAGGCAAACATACTAGTTGAAACAATCCGTTCATTTCTGTGCTGCCTCTCCTGCAAAATGGGGCAGCCCAACCTATTATATCTTGGCTTGGTCGGCTTGGTCGGCTTTTAAAATACCATCTTTCATCTCTCAGTGGACATAGCTTGAAAGAGAAACACATAAAGTGTGAGGTAAATATTGAATGTGGTCGCCCATTTGGATAGCCTTCTAAATCATACCTCAGCTGAGGCAGATCTCATGCCCCTTTCATTATAGTCCTGGTTGGAACTGTTTCTAATCAATATTTGGCTGCAATGTGTTTCCCAATTTTCAGAAACTTGAAATGAAATCCTTCAGAGTCAATAGTTTGGTTTATTAACTATGCAATGTATTTACCTAATAATAGCGGTTGCGCTAATAAGGTATATGCACGCAAATCATGGCGAGTGGGGTTATGTGGTGAAGCCAGTCATCCACTACATAAAATATATGATGGAAAAAAACAGGGATTAATTCATATCAGATTAGGTACTCTATGTGTCTGATAGTTTCAAAACATGTTCGTTATGGAAACATATTAATCCTACACTCATAAACGAAATCTTAAAAACGTGCTCAATATTTAACAGGCCATACGATTTTGCAATGTTGATTGTATAACAAAGCTCTATAATTCAAAAGACTTTAAATAGTAACAGTACGGTCTCGAACAGCTGAGTTTGCATACCAAACAAATCGTAGTTGTACCTTTTGTATGTAATATGTTCCATGCCTTCAACCCTTAAATGAGAACTATTTAGATTTTGTTTGATTCTTCATCTCACACTTACAAGCTTTCAGAAATCACACTGGATGTGTCTATGCACATTGCCATGTAGGGGTGGCCTGCTTCAGTGCACAAACAACATGAAGTTAACAGTCTGCATTACCCTTTACCAAGATTCAGATGACTTGTATTTTCATGTGTATTCTGTAACAGCACATTGTCTTCTGCAATCCCCGAGTCCAAGCACATTTGGTCTTCTCTTCATCTTGGATATATGCACACTTTCTAGAAGTGGCATTTCTGTGATAGTAATAAAAAATACACCCACACCAGTAAGCAACATTTATTATCCCCCTCACAACCATACCAAACACGCCTATGCTACCCCTCATAAATCAGACAATACCCCTTACACATAAGGCAGGGCATTTCTAATGCAATCCTATGAGAAGGCAGCACTCACAGCAGTGAGACACCAAGTTAGGCTGTTTGTCACTACTAGGACAGGCCATGCAATATGGCACATGTCCTGCCTTTCTACATACATGGCACCCTGCCCATAGGGCTAGCTACGGCATACCTTAGGGGTGACTTACATGTAGTAAAAGGGGAGTTCTGGGCCTGGCAAGTAAATTTAGATGCCCAGCGAACCAGGACTTCCTTGAGAGCACACCTACCCCCTACCAGATCAGAGCTTACCCCATGAATCTGGCAATCCAACCGAGATTCACTACCCTGCAGTTGAACCACTGCCTGGCGCACCAGGACTTCCTTGGGAGTACACCTACTCCCCATCAGGTCAGAGTCTACCCCCTGAACCTGATCATCCAACCCAGAGTCACCACCCTGCGGTTAAATCATTGCCTGGCGCACCAGGACTTCCTGGGGGGCACACCTACCCCCCCACCAGGGAAACACCTTCCCCAAGGGCCACACAAGAGTCTGGCTGGCGCAGGTCTCCTGACCTCTGCCCATCTGACAGAGTCTGGATTCCCCCCAGCCCAGAAATGGTCTCACCAAGGTCATTCCTGGGGGTCTCTGCTCTCAGAGCTGACCCCTGACCCTCCAGGTTCTCCACTGGGGCCCGCAGCCCCCTCTAAACCTTATGCCTGGATTTCCGCCTCCTCCGCTGTAGAGCGAGACTACCAGACATCAGGACCGGCGGAACGCTATCACGAGCCACCCGCCCAAGTTAATGACAAAATGGGATCCTTCTGAACAGCTGGCCCTACGGCACAGGCTAGGCTCACCTCCTGGCGTTCACTCATGGAACCTTCCAGGACCAGGGACTGGAGCTCGGGTACCCTGGGCCTCAGCCCAACCCCATTCCCTCTCCTCTGAGACTGGACATGGGGTGCCTTACCCACCCCAATACACTGGGACCTACCTGGGACACAAGCCTTTCCCACCACACCTGGTTGGGAAACACCTAGACCACTCTCATTTTGAACACCCCCTAATGCCACACCAGACCCTCTGGTACGCAACCAGAAGTCTGCCTCCTTTGCAAGCTCCCTGGGGTCAGAGAGCTCACACACTGACAAGTGTTGGCGTAACTCTGAAAAACAACAACGAAGCAGGTGCTCTCTGACAATCAGATTAAACAGCCCTTCAAAATTGTTTACTGTGCTACCCTTCACCCATCCATCTAGTGCAATGCAGCAATCCCCCACAAACTCCTCCCAAGACTGGTGGGACAGTTTCTTACCACCCCTAAACCTTTTTCTGTATTCCTCAGGGGAAAAACCATACTTCACAATCAGTGCATTTTTTACAGTGGAGTACCCCTCCCTGTTACTCTCTTCTAGAGTCAGTAGGGCATCCCTCCCCTCCTCAGGAATAAAGCTCCCTAGGCCAGTTCCCCAATCCTTCTCAGGGATCCTGCGCTCTACCAGAGCCCTCTCATATTCCTTTAACCACTGACATATGTCACCCCCCCCTTGGAACCTAGGTACCAGATCTATGGGTAGTGAGGAACATCTTTGCTACAGCACTGTACATTGCTGCCACCACTGGACTCCACCTGCAGCGCTGGTGAGTCCAGAACCTTCAAACTGCGCTCTAGAGCGAGTCTTTCTCTGGCAAAGGCCCTCTCTGCCATCCTCTCCTGTACTAAGGCCTTCTCTACCTCAGCCCTTCTCTCCTCAACAGCTAGGCGCGCTAACTGCAACTTCAGGTCCCTCTCTTCCCGCCTTTCTCTTAGCTCACAAAGCATCAAGGAATGAGAGGTAGCCTTGCTTCTTACACTGGACCCAGCAAGGGACTCCCTATCACTGGGGCCTTCCCTGTCAACTGGTGTCCCCAACCGGTCATTCTCTCCCTCCTGATCAGTCTCTCTACCACTCTCTAGGGATGAGGTCTGGGAGCCCTCCCATTGGGAACCCTCGCTGCACTCAGGATCCTCTGGGTACCCCCTAAGCACACTCCCTCCCTGGGTATATGTCACAAACCTTTCAAAGAAATTCAGAGATCTCCTGAGGTCCCCTTCTACAGTCAGCTCTCTCTCTCTACAGAACCCCTCTAATTCCTCCTGCGTGTAAAAAGGCAGGTCCTCTAAATCAAAGGTAAGCCGAATCTTAAAAAGGTACAAATAACTCAAATGTGACAACCACAATACCCAAGCGTGAGAACTGAAAACAGGAAAAATGACCAAAGAGAGAAAGTTAAGAGAAGCCAAACATGTGATGGTCTAAACGCAATCCTTGTAGTGAAATAATGAGTCACAATGGTATTGTGCAAGCGCATGTCCTATCCTCACCGCTGACACCAATGTTAGAAATGGGGTTTCTGGTTGGCTAGGGTATGCACCTCAGCCAGGCAGAACATACCCAGTCTAGTCAGGGCAAGGGAGTTACACGTCCAAGATAACCCCTGCTCACCCCCTTGGTAGCTTGGCACGAGCAGTCAGGCTTAACCTGGAGGCAATGTGTAAAGCGTTTGCACAACACACACACACATGTGACGCAATATCCCCACCACAAAGGAAACACAACACCAGATTATATGAAAATATACTGTATTGTACACAACGCAATTATCAGACCAAACATCACATATCAGTACTATCCTGCTACCTTAGCAGTTGTCAGAACGTTACACATTAGTTACTCTGCAAATTAGCAGCAGTAACACAGAACACACAGGTTACTCAGTATTCTGCAACATAAGCAGTAGTCAGGAAACACGTTATCACATTAGAACACTTGTCATAAGAATATCATAAAACACCCATAGTAGGAACATTAGAAAAAATATGGCAAGTTAGGGAAACATATTAGCAAGTCATGCCCATTAAAGGAACATTTGCATATGCCTATGAAACACCATCAAAAACAGGTAGGCAACATATAAATCAGACAAAGTCTCTAGTAAGAACTTATGTTCTATATATTGTTCCTTTAACAGTACCTGGCTTGATGAAGGCACCTCCAGTGCCTAGAAGATGAACAATGGGGCCCCCGGCGCTCCTATGCGCAAAATGGGGGCCTCTGACATCCTTTTGAGGAGAAGAGGGCGGCACGCACCTCCTCTAGACCATTGACGGGCCCCTCCGGGGACCGTGATTACTGGGGGCCATCCAGGAAGTGCTTTTCAAAGCGCTAAGGCCATACTTATAGCCCGGGTTGCGGCAGTGATTCCAGCATGAAACAGGTGCCTCGAAGTACCTGAAGGCACAGAGGAGCGCTCTCTCAGCGCAAAGGGGATATCAAGGGAGCACTCCTCGTGCAGGGAAAAGTTACAGGGGTCAGGGGCCACGGCACCCTGCTCCTGGGAACAATGAAGCAGGAAGCAGCACAAGGCTGGTGGGTCCAGCTACAGGCCAGCACAAGGGGTGCAGATGATGGCAGTTCCTCCTAGTGACCAGGCAGGTCACAGGTTAGCACAGAGCAGCAGTCCAAGGTGGTTTCCTGTTGAGTCCATTCAGCAGCGTCTTGTGTCCAGGTTCAATTTCCAAGAGTGTTCAAATTGTGGGGAAAATTCCCCTGTACTTATAGTCAGTTCTTACAGTGTTTTACAATGGTAGGGAGAGGAGGTTCCAGCCAGTTACAACTGGTTCTGGGAGTGCCCCCTCTCTCCTTCAGCACAGGCTCCAAACATCAGTGGAGTGTTAACGACCCTATTGTGTGAGGCCAGGGCACAGTCTTTACAAATGCAGGTGTGCCCCGCCTCTCCCTTCTCTCAGCCCAGGAAGACTATTCAGTATGCAGATGCACCTCTGTGACACCACCACCCTCCCTGTGTACAGGCTGTCTGAAAAGTATGCACAAAGCCCCAACTGTCACTCTGCCCAGACGTGGATTGGAGTCAAGCTGCAAAACACCAGAGTCATAAGCACAGATAAATGGGCACTTTCTAGAAGTGGCATTTCTGTGATAGTAATAAAAAATACACCCACACCAGTAAGCAGCATTTATTATCACCATCACAACCATACCAAACACGCCTACGCTACCCCATATAAATCAGACAATACCCCTTACACATAAGGCAGGGCATTTCTAATGCAATCCTATGAGAAGGCAGCACTCACAGCAGTGAGACACCAAGTTAGGCTGTTTGTCACTACTAGGACAGGCCATGCAATGTGGCACATGTCCTGCCTTTCTACATACATGGCACCCTGCCCATAGGGCTAGCTACAGCGTACCTTAGGGGTGACTTACATGTAGTAAAAGGGGAGTTCTGGGCCTGGCAAGTAAATTTAGATGCCAGGTCCCTGTGGTAGAAAACTGCGCACACAGGCCCTGCGCTAGCAGGCCTGAGACAGGTTTGAAAGTCTACTTCAGTCGGTGGCGCAAGCAGCGCTGCAGGACCACTAGAAGTATTTAATTTACAGGCCCTGGGTACAGAGATACCACTGTACAAGGGACTTATAGGTAAATTAAATATGCCAATTAGGTATAAGCCAATCATACCAACTTTAGATGGGAAAGCACCTGCACTTTAGCACTGGTCAGCAGTGATAAAGTGCTCAGAGTCCTAGAGCCAACAGCGAGAGGTCAGAAAAACCAGGAGGAAGGAGGCAAAAAGACTGGGGATGACCCTGCGTAAGGCAAAAAGTCCAACAATGGGCATTATACGTTTGCTTCACAATATTGCATAATATGCAGATTGAGGTGCTTACTGAGCCTAAATCTAACGTCACATTATGTAAAAGGTATTTGGGCAAAAATGAACGGGTGGAAAATTCAATTATCTGATTTTTCTGATATACCATAACACGACACCAAGCAAGCAGTGGTTTACCTGGGTGTCACGATTTTACAAGGCCTCATAATTCAATGCATGTTATACCCAATTCTGTTATTATTGTTATGTACTCTAAAGATCTTGACTTATGATTACTGCAAGCATCAATTATAAAGCCAAACATCAAAAGCACAAACAAGCTGATAACAGATTTTGACAGGACTGATAAAGACATCAAAGAAGGTTAACACCGAAGCTCTAGTGAATCAACATACACATGTACAGCCAAATTCCAAATTGTGAAATTGAAAACCACAATTACAATGGAGAAAACATCACTGTGATCGACTCAGGGGGCTGTGAACCTGTGCATACGACAATAATAATTGTGGGGAATAGGCTAAGGGAAGAGGATTGTACGTTTGAAAATTAGGGCACCGGGAGCAACTAGAAGGTATACAACAAAGAACATGCCTTTGTACTAAAACATTGAGAACGGAAAATAGAAGGAAATTATTTTCTTCAAAAGTTAAGTTGTGGGCAACAGGAGCAAACAGTGGGAATTTGTCCAAGAAAAAAGAAAGAGTTAAACAAGAGTACCAATATTTCAATAATCAATAGTGGAAATGGTATTTATGACTGGAGAAATATAACAATGCAGGCTACTTAGAGAGACACAGGCAGACGAGAGCATATCAAATGCTGATTGTTTGACATAAAGACAGCGATCCACCATTCAGGATAAGGGGCAATCACATTTAAAGGGAATGCTTACTGAGTGCTTTGTTACCTCCTCCCTCTTGAATGTGCTTCATGCAGTTCTGTTGCCCTCACACCAGCATAACATGTAAATGTATGTGGTAATCAGTACATCAGTGATGCTGGGTTTGTCTGTTAGGTCGGGTAAAAGTGAAAGGAAGAGCAAACAAGTCACCCTGCTCCAAGAAGAAACTGTGCTTATAGTTTCTACCTGTACCTCGTGTGTAACTAGAAACTACAACTGCTTCTGTATCTGACTTTATGGACTTGCTCTAAAACAATACTATTTCAACCTCCAAATTGATCTCAATAAAGTTCAGGAAGGGTACAATAGTGGATATGTCAGTTTTTCATGAACTTACAATTTAATACTCGACTATTTATTCAAAGAAAGATTTTTTTTTAAATAACTTAGAAAAATTGTTAAAAACAAATCCTTTTTTTCAAAACAATTGACAGTGGGGTAGTATTTTAAATAAAATAAAACACAATGTAATACTCAAATAGTCCTTTAAATAGGTTTTTTTTTTTATGCAGGACCTCATGTTGATTTCTTTTACTGAGCTTTTGAAGAGGTTTTAATTACTTGTATATAGATAGGTTTAAGCAAAATTACTGCACTTAAAATATCCTTTCTATGTATTCGTTTTATTGCTTGCAATGGAACATTTGAAAATAACAATGTAATATTTTTGGGGTTATTGATAGTTAAGTGTTGTGGATTACTTCTGAATATTTCCAAAGGGGGATCATGCTTCATTGGACGCTGCCAATACCACGGCCATGACCTATGTTGCTTATTACTTCCAACTCACAGCTGAGCAGGTCTCTGTGTTCTGCTTGTTAGCAGTCTCCAGTTGCAGAAGGACTCCTGCTAAGACATTCCATCTGGGATCCAGGGGGGAGGGGGGTGGTGATACTTAGATTTGCCCCTGCAAGACAGGGGTAGGAAATTGCGGCACTTACCTGAACTCTCATGGCATTCCTCTATGTTGTCTTCATCCTTGTCAGCAGTAAGTGGGGTGGAGTTACACTTCTTCAGCTATATCCAAGATGGCAGGTGCTTATCCCCCAGGCGCAAGATAGAAGTCCTGAAGTGAAAGTTCATTTCCACTCTGAGCACCTCCGCTCGTCTTGAAACCAAAGTGACAAACATGTGTCTTCACATGGAAAGGGGTTGGGAAGACAAGAGAAGATCTTGGTGTGTCCTCTCTGGTTGTATTTCTGCCAGATTGTTGCTTGATATCCCTCTCAGTCTGTGTTAATGATTCTAGGCTTGAATGCTCTCAGCCATTTTTGCTGCTGCCTGGAAATCAAATGTAGGTATTAACATAAGTCTCTCTAACCTTAACTTATCACTTAATCAAGTCAGACAATACTTACAAAGTAAGTACCTTTGTGAACCTCTTTTCCTACTTAGATGTTTTAAACTTGTAATCGGCAAGCTTCCTATTACTGATACCTAGAAGGAGCATTTAATTAAAATGAGACAAAGCAATGCAAACCCCTTATGAATCATTTTTAATGGCCTATTCCAAATCCTGGCTGATAAGTATTGTGTTAACCTACAATTGACTTATCTTGATTTAGAATTCTTCTCTAATGAGGTGATGCCTTGATGACTCTCAAATTACTTGACCACTCTCAAATTATCTAGCTAAATCAGATTCTGTAATCACGTCTGTGGTATGAAAAACATGAATGCACACAACATTAAGTCATACAATATCTTGCATTTGTCTTGACAAGGTTCAACATACAATCATGCAATGGTATCTGCATTTTTGTCAGTGTCAAGATTTTATGTTAAAAAACAATTGCATATGTTTCTCTTTCTTTTCCAGAGTTCAGCATCTCCACTCATGTAGAGGTTCTACAATGTGAAGTATTACTTTAGTCTTTCAACAACTGTTAATTAACTCTTCTAGATTTCAACATTTCAATATCTTTCAACAGTTCAGCAAAAACAAATTGCGCACTCTTTTAATTAATTCCTTCAGAGTTCAGAAATTCTATAGTTTTTGGACTGTTCAGCAAAAAATAAAAACGTGCACAATTAGTATTGTTTTCCTTTTAAATTGTATAAAGGAAACACATTACCACCATTTAGACTGTTCTTTGCTTTCTCTTTCCAGGGCCGATGGAGCTGAACTTCGTGTGTACAGGAAGCCAAGACGCAAAAGTGCACGGTTGCTGCATATATGTAGTCTCATATAGCAAGCTCCAGAATATTATTGGGTGTTGTTTAAGTAGGATCAAGCCCAAGAGTAACAACAGCATCGATATAGGTTGTTTTCTCACAAGAACATGAGCCTTAAAACACAGATGAACTTTGGGGCAATCTGGCCATAAACACTTCCACCACGAATTGTGGTAATCTCGCAGGCATTAACCTAGCATTAGTGCTAGGTATTCAGCATATGATTGTTTGGACATAAGGATTTCAGTGTCCTGCCGGACACATATGTGTCCTTCAGACTTAGCTATTCCCCAGCCACTCCCGGAGGGCTGGCCTTTACACCCACCACACACCTATCCACCTGAGGTATCACAAGTGACATGAGCCTGTCAATAAAACAGCCTGAGCGCTTCTGCTCGGTGCCAGTTATGTGCACATTATACTCTTGTCCATGTTGTCCTTTATTCCCCATGTGGGCCTAAGGCCAAGAACTTTACAAGGATGTTGTTCCAGGTCCCAGTTCTTTGGGAATAGTACGATCTGCGGGTCAGACCAAACACCATGTCAGCATATCTTTCCTATCCCAAGATAGCCAACTGAAAGATTTGGGAACTGCTTCCTTCTTGTTAAATATGTAAGGCTGAAACCAAGGCTGATTCAGTGTATTGCAAACACTTCTGTAGTTTGTCCAGTTTCCTCAACTGTGCTGCTCTTGTACTTCCTGCCTTCTTCAGTTTTCCTGGACTCTTGTTTTTCCTGTCCTTCTCACACCTGTTCAGTCTTTCTTTGTTCTTTCCTCACTTTCCTGCTCAACCTTCCACCACTCATCGTTCATTCCTGCCTTGATGGAAGGGTCTTGCCCTGAACATGTCTTCTCTGTTTTCATCACTTGGGCCACTTCACCATTTCCCCTGCGGACGTTTTGCTTTGGATTTTTTCCTTCCATTTAAGGCTCACTCTAGTGGGCACCGGTGGTCCAGTTGGTAATTAGCATTGAACTGCACCGTGGCCACTGGAATGGGTCACCATTTTTTGACAGTCCCGTTGGAAGAAGAGAGCATAGCTGGTTAAAAATCCAGTTCTTGACAAATGGTTGTTTTTCAATGACAAAACTCCATTACTTACCCCTAGATATATACAGTTTTCCTTTCCAGGTCCTATAGAGGACGTTTTCTAACACAAAATATTTTAAGTTTTAGCCTATTTACAATTTCATATGGATAATATGTGGGATTATTATTGCTTTACTGTGAGAGCTGGCAAGAGGATTTTAAATTCTTTTGAACACTTGAATATAGATGTCCCCAGTTAGGACAAAATCAAGTTATTCTAAAATATATTGTGCATATTGTGGGGAAGAAAGGCCATTATTTTTAAAATATGTACAGAAAGTGTTTCGCATTTTTTTCTTGAAATAAAAGGAATAGTCTCAAGGCAGGAGATCAAAAGGGAAAGTATTGCTATTTTTGTAATCATTGTTCATTGTTTGTAATGCAAAATGTATGCAATATTTTCTGAATATTCTATTCCCCAAAAATCCCTAATTGTTTAATTTTAAGAAGGAGTTGTTTATTCGTCTGTTTAGTTCTTTTAGTTACTCTAGGCTGTAGACTATTGGCAAACAATTGTTAGAATGTTGCTCCGTTTTCAAACTTTCTTGGAAAGTGTAGAATGTGGGGTGAGCGTTTCAAATTAAATTAGAAAACAATATTTACAATCCTGCTATGGCATTATCAGTGTTTACATCCCCTTCTAAACAGGCTGATCAACAGTTTCATCATTTAAAAAGAGATAAGATGGATGATCTATTTAGGACACCTTCTTTATCAGACTTGACAAAAATAGCAACCATTTGGCGGTCCCAATCAACTCCCCGATTAGGCAGTTGATTGGGTCCTCCACCAGGTTGGGTTGCACATGATTTCCATGTTAGATTTTCATCATTCAATTTTGTAACTTAGGAATCACCTGCAACCCAACCTGTTTTAATGGCCAATCTATGTTTGTTCAAAATAATTTAGTAAAGGTGGAAGTTTTTCTTCATTTTGGAAATAATGAGTGATCAAATAGTTGTTGTGTAGAAATCATCTATATGCTCCATGGGTACCAAAGCTAATACTGTTACTATTCTTAAGCACAAGTTGAAGCGTACTGCCAGATGTAATCTGCTAAGGATTTATTTTTATATTTTATGCCACATAGCTTCTGAAAATGTAAAAAAAAATCCTTGAGTATGTTTTTCAAGGTATAGATTATTTATGCTGAAATCATTGCAATCTTGAAGTCACATATTATTTTCACAGAGTTTTTGTTTGATTATTTATACATCTTCAACATATGTAGAAGATTCATTGTCTGGCAGTTATGTATATTTTAGAGGCATGGTGTTGGTTAATCTTGGCATGTATTGGGGAACTTTGGGTGAACTGATGGGGAGTTGTTTTAAATGTCCCATCCATTATCCAAGCTTTACTATTTTCTAGGGTTAAAAGATTGTGAGAAGTGAAAAATATTAGTATTTTTAGGTGATGGTTGTCCTATAAAAGGAATGGTTAATGGTTAAATGTTTCAGTTAATATAGCTGGTATTAGGATGTCACTAAAGGTTTTGGGTTTCCAATACGCAGACAGGTGACTGTGGGAAGCAAAAATCCATGCATCCTGGTGTCTTACTCATGTTGCTTCAGGCATGTATGAGTTTAAACTGTGCCACTCACAATCACATTTGGGACGCTTCACACTTTATCCTGAAGTATGAAATTCCCCATATTCACCCCCCACATGGACGTGATGAAAACTTCACCTAATCTTGATACCTCTGAGCCTAACTGGGCTGTCTTTATTTCCTTTAAGGTTTTAATATGTCTTTAATTTGAGAAACTCCCTTTCAAGGGTGGCTCCTCCGCTAAGGTGGAGAAGCGTCACCTCACTGGATTTGCCAAAAAATGAAATAAAATAATAATAACGTACAGTATGTTATAATCATTTTATTTTTCCTTGTAGTGTGGGTGGGGCTGGGCTGGAGGGAGAGGGCTGAGGGCTATGTGCAAACATGTGCACTTTGCATGTTCTCTACCCGGCTGTATAGCACAGTCGGCTGAAGAATATGCCCAGGCTCCCATTCCCAGTCTGAGCGGCAAAGCAGGCCACTCAGATCAATCACAAGGCTGCTGTCAGCAGTGTCATTATTGGCTGGGAGCCTGTGCAGCCGGGAAGAGGAAAAGGACTGAGGGAAGATTATTATTTTTTATATGTCCCCGATCCTACAGCCCTGTCCCGCCCTGCCACCCCTGTTCAGTGGCAGCCGCCCCTGCTCCCTTTATCTAATAAAGTCATTATAACACTCACAATTATGATAAAAGCAGAAAAAGAGGCATTTATCTCCTTCTTTTAACATATAAAGAACACATACTTAAGTACTTGGTTCTTACCTCTAGCGTAAAATTAGAAGTGGTCATGCTCTATCCAAAAGATTCTTTCCTAGACCTACTCTATATCGATTCTCCCAAACGAGTCTGAACATCCAAGCCAGACGCTGCTCAATTAGATCAGTATGCAGAACAAAATAACGAGTCTAACACAATCAGAATAGATGTCACCGAACCCCAAGCACTGTAAGTGCAGCATACTAGGAATTTAGACTGAAGAAGACAACCACTGGGACCGCCAGGCCACCGGCGGTGCAGGTGGTCCGACCATGGCAGCTCCGCCACAGTCATAATGTGGTGGTTCCACCGCCAGCCTGTCATGAGACTGCCAGACTCATAATGAGGGCCTATGTCTCTGCTGTCCCCAATCACCTGTTCAATCACTAGCCAACTGAGGTCTGTCACCTTGTGTCCCTTAGAAATGTAATGTTCTGCCATTTTTGTGATGATCTGCTTGCAGCATATGCTGCTTCCATGTTCGCAAATCCTCATTTATACTTTTCAGGCAGTCATTCCTATACATTTGGGTTAGAACTGGGGTTTCTGGCTGTTAGTAAAGGTTGGGGTAGGTGATGCCGGACTCAGTAAGGCTATTCAAACCAATTTGGACCACTGAAACTTGGTGCTAACCCGATGGTGCCCATCCCCTAATGCGAGGAGGGTTCCTGTGAAATATGGTATTTCCTACTATAGGCTTTATAAATTTTAAAGATTAGGTAGGTTTATTGGTCCTGAAGAATCGCATTAGATCTTATAGAATAAAGAAGCGAAAAACATGTTGACCTTAATTCAGAAGCAGTATAGGGGACCCTGTACTTGCACACACTACACTCCCAGACAATAGGGTTAGTGGTTTTTCGACACTTTATTCGATTTGGGGAGACTAGACCTTATCTTTTTCTCTTCCCGCACTTTTGTTTTTAATCATGACAGAGGTTCAATATCAAAATAAATTATCTTTTCTACCTCTAGCCATTTTTAACAGCACTCTTTTTTCATACCAATCCTACTAGCAGCACACGCCAACCGGCAATTATCTACTGTTAAAATATCTCCGGCAAAGAGCCCCCTTGTGGGGTCCATCAGGCATTGCAGTGCCTGCCTGACGAGGAGCATAGCCCGATGATGAAGCATGTCACCAATTGGTGAGTGAGGGCTCTTGTTCCATTATATTTGGACTCTCAGGGACCTTTTCCCTTCTCTTTCCCTAGCTCTATAAAGGGATCTATCCTTTTGTTTCAGTGGAACTGTGTATACAATTTTTGTTTTGTGATTTAGATGGGAGTACTATACACAGGACCAGTTTTATCTTTCCAAATCTCCTGTAATTTAAGCCCTCCCTTTGATTGTTGATGTTAGAATAGGTACCTGTACAAACAGGAACCACCACTCTTATCAGGGTAAGCTAGACACACACTAAAAGATAACCTGTGCTCACCCTCTTGTAGCTTGGCACAAAGCAGTCCGGGTTACCTAAAGAGGCAAAGTGTAAAGTATTTGAGCTACACTCACACAGCAACACAGTGAACACACCACAAAAATACTCTACACATAGTTAGAAAAATAGAGTATATTTTATTAGTAAAACAAAATCAAAACGACAAAATTTCAATGCATAGAAGTTGAGTTATAAATTTTACATACATAGAAGTCGATAGTGCTTAGAGGTTACTTGAGGTTGCACAGGAACGGGGTAAATCTAATCTTCAGGCCAACTACGATGGAGGACAGGACGGCTACAGGACTCACGCAGTTTCTGTTAAAGAAGTAACTTGGCTGGGGAAATGTTGATGTTGAAGACTCGATGCATGGAGCAGAGGAGGCGAAACATCTGTGTGAATCCTGTGGATGGAGGCGATGCTTCGCTTCTAATCTGCGCAGTCAATGAAGGTCTTGTTTACAAACCCCAATGCAATGCAAGCGAGGCTTCGTTGTCATTCCGTGCACTGAGGGAAGCTTTGGTGTCAAGCAGAGTTGAAGGTGGGCGATGCGTAGTCATCAAGCCATGCACTTGGGGAAGCCTCATTGTCAAACAACACTGAAGATGGGCAATGGGCTGTCATGTGGAAATGCACTGGTTCCGATCGGTGCAACAGCATGGATGTGTTGGTTCTGATGGATCAGCACAGCAGAAATCACCTTTCAAGGGCCCAGGACTGGATTGGCACTGCTTGGTAGGGCAGGACTCACAGATTGCAGATTCCTGGTGCAGTGTGCAAGCCCCTTGGAGTCACTCTGGATTCAAGTGAGATGGGTCCAGTCCTTGTCATCAGCAGGGCAGAGATCAGCAGGCAGCAGGACAGCTCTGTAAAGCAGGGAGCAGGCCTTACATGGCAGACGTCCAACAGAGTGGCAATCATAGCGCAGCAGTCCTTACTTCTAGCAGAGTTCATTACAGGTACAGTAGTTTACTGTCTTGGTAGGATCAGAGGCCCAGTAGTTATACTCAGTTGCATCTTTAAAGTGGGGGTGATTTCAAAGCAGGCCCTTGAAGTGCACAGGTTGCCCTTTTTTCACAGCCCTGGCTCCATAATATCAGGAGGGGGTAATCAGTCCTTTGTGTGGGACACTGGACACTGCCTATTCAGGTGTAGGTGTCAGCTCCCCCTCCCTCATTCTGCCCATGAAGAGCTATCAGGATGCAGATGAGTTCTCAGTCACAGGCATCCTTCCTGTGTTGGTGGCTGTCTGGAGGGAAAAGTGTAGCTGTCACCCACCCCAAACATGTATTTGAGAGAGGCTGCTGGTACACAAAGCAGTATGAGCAGAGAAATGCCCACTTTTTAAAAGTGGCATTTCTAAAATAGTAATGTTAATTCCAACTTTACCGTTAAAGAGGATTTATCATTACCATTCAAAAGATATGAAACATGAGGTAACTACTCCTTTCTAATCAGGAATTACGGCTTAGAACTGTATTAAGGAATTTTCAATGTTAGTCTGATAGAGGAGTAGGACTCACAGTAGGGAAAAACAAATGTTGCTGTTTAATCACTAAACTAAAAGGGGTCTGCCAGCTAGAACCCTTTACTTCTGTGTGGGATGTTCTGTTCTGCTTCCATCCAAATGGGTGTGTCTTCTATGGCTTTAGTCATGGCTCGGAGTCTGCTGCATATTTGTCCTGAAGTTCAGTGGTTGGTGCATCTCACAGTGGGTCCTCGATGGCTGGGTGATGAACTCTGCTTCAAATTATATCTGTTGTGGTAGTTTCTATTTCAGAGTATGGGCCCTCTCTTACCCTGGGAATTCCCAAGGTCTCCATTCTTTGTAGTTGGGTCAGGATGGGGCTGTCACATTTGTTCCTTCCTTGCTGCCTCTGCTCCATGAAGAACCTAAATAATGTTACCATTTTGTTTTTACTTCAGCACAGGTCTACATGGTTGTATCTATCGGTAGCAGAGAAGGTGAAGTTGTATTAAGGAATTTTCAATGTCAGTCTAAGAGAGGAGTAGGACTCACAGTAGGGATAAACAAATGTTGCTGTTTAGTCACTACCAAGGCATATTAACTTAAAAGTACATGTCATACCTTTTACTTGCACATCACCCTGCCCATAGGGTCACCTGGGCCTACCTCAGGGGTGACTTTTGTGTAATAAAAGAGGCGTTTAGGGCTTGGAGAATAGTTTTAAATGCCATGTCAAAGTGGCACTAAACTGCACACAGGCTCTGCAATGGGAGGCCTCAGACAGGTTTGAAAGGCTACTTGTTTGAGTGGCACAATCAGTGCTGCAAACCCACTAAAAGCATTTACTTTACATGCTCTGAGTATCTGGTACATCACTTTACAAGTGACTTACAAGCAAATTAAATATGGCACTTGTGTATGCACAACTGTTACCATGTTTAGGGGAGAAGCACGTGTAATTTAGCACTGGTCAGCAGTGGTACAGTCCTCAGAGTCCTAAGGCCAGCTAAAGATACAACAAAAAGAGGAGGTAAGTAGGCTAAACGTTTGATAGAAGGCCACCCTAAAGATGGCAGGTCGTACAGTCTGGATCCACACAGATATGTGATCATATATTCTCCTGTTGTGAAAAGTAGTTAGTGTATTTTCTAGTCTGCCAAAGGTTGGGTAGGCCTAGATCAAATGTCTTCATGGGGGAAATGAGGTGAAAAACACTACATTGCCACAAAGGCAATATCCCACCACTGTTGGCAGACACAAATGTCTGTGTATAGGCCCAAATGTCTTTGTATAGTGGATTGCATTTTATTTAGTATTGTAGGTCACATGTGTACCAAGGTATTTCTGAGACTCCTTGCCCTCTTGAGGGTGAATAGAGGGTAAATACTAGAAGCTGTCATTGAGAAAAACTGAGCAAATTTAGATTTCCCATAAAGTAAAGATTCCCAAATATGCTAAGCTAAAGGAAATAAAGAACTTTATGAGAAATGTCAGGCAGGCAGTAATTGCAAATAAAGCCTCTAAATGGTAGAATCAAATAAAAATTCAGTACCTCAGAAACTCTTCCACCTGCTGGCCCAGCGGGAAACTCACCATAATATTGACAGTAATGTTGCAGTGCATCGGGTGCAACAGCACCTATTGCGCTTTTCGAAAAGCACGACAGGGCTGTCCATGAAGGCCCCTGCACTGCCCATGCCTAGTGCATGGGCAGGTCAGGGGCTCCCATGGGGCCTCCGGCACCCCGTCTCCGCCAGCCTTTGCATGGCAGTGGAACCACCATGCAAAAGCTGGTGGACACAGGGGTAGGATTAAGACTGCTGGCATGCGAGACTGTCAACCTGTGGCAACCTGGCGGTGCCGGCAGTCGGACCGTGGCACTTTCGTCAGAGTGAGTATGTGGAGGCTGGACAGCAAATGCAAACTACTAAAACTTTTTGACCAGAAACATCTTTCCAATTCCTATTACAGGGATGACACAGAGACATGTAATTTCTCCGTTGGGGACATAAGGGACTTACAAACCCTGCTCAGCCTATTGCAAGGTCCCAAACAACCCCATAGATAAAGTCATCAGTGACATAGAGATCAAACTAAATTTTTGGAGACACAGGGGTCTCCTAACGGATCTAGAATTCAAGTATCTTTACAACCCCACGCCTGTATTTCCATGCATTTACATTCTCCCCAAAGTTCACAAGCTAGCACCTTTTCCACCGGGTAGACCCATAATCTCCGGCATCAACTCACCCACCGAAAAACTCTCTGAATTTATTGATCTGTTTCTACAACCGTTTGTGTGTAACCTACCCTCTTACATCAAAGACACGACACATCTTCTCAGTCTCATTGCAGATTTCGAATGGACGGCAGGTCATTTCTTAGTGACCTTAGATGTCTCTTCATTATATACCTGTATACCCAAAGCAGAGGGCATGGCCGCCATCCGACATTTTTTGGACAAAAGACAAGTGACTCTATATGAACATTCCAACATGCTGATGGATTTGATCAACTTAGTTATGGACAACAATGTTTTCCTACACGAAGGGACCTGGTATAGACAAAAACAGGGGGTGGCCATGGGAGCAAAGTTTTCACCCTCCTTTGCCAACCTGTATATGGGACACTACGAATACTATCATCTGTGGAACAAAGGCCCTCCAGAACTCACACAGCATATTTTATACTGGGGTCGTTATATCGACGACGTTCTTCTTTTCTGGTCAGGTGATTACATTTCCTTGGAACGGTTCATCCAATATTTAAATACCAACCATTATAACTTACACTTCACCAGTTGCTCCAGCACAGTGAGTGTTGACTTCTTAGATCCGACATTATACATTCAAGATAATCAAATTTTAGCTAAACTTTTTAGAAAGACCACAGCCTCCAACTCAGTTTTGCATGCCAGTAGTGCACATCCCTACTCCCAAATCAAAGCTATCCCCTTTGGAGAAGCAGTGAGAATCAGACGTAATTGCCTAGATGATTCTGAATTTCTCAAACAGTTACATTTACTGGAACGTCGTTTTCTAAATAGAGGTTATTCCAAAAAATTGTTGAATAACACTCGTGACAGAATTTTAAAAACAGATAGACTATCCCTTTTCTCCAAAAAAACGCACAAACAGGTCGACAGGAGGAAAACTCCAGCCTTCGTAACAACATACACGTGTGCCAGCACAGAGGTCTTTAAGATTTTCAGAAATAATTGGCAGATGTTACTCTCCGATGAGACCCTCAAGAAAAATCTCAAGGACAAACCGGTCATAATCCATCGCAGGGGCCGTACGCTAAGAGACAAACTATGTCATAGTTTCTTACCAAAGGCAATTAGCGAAAGCTGGTTACCTTCCCCGCCACCGGGATTTTATAAATGCGGCCAGTGCAACGTGTGTGAATACACTCTAGATAAGACAAAACATTTCTGTTATAATACCAAAATGACACACACGATAAAGCAATTTATGAATTGTAATACCAAATTCGTAGTCTATTGTATTTTATGCATATGTAAGAAAATATATGTAGGCAGTACTATTAGACCACTCAAAGAAAGACTGCAAGAGCACATACGGGCGATCAAAAACAACAACAAGGATTACCCATTTGCAGTCCATTACAACCTAGAACATCCATCTCAAGAAAGGTTAAACATACAAACACATGGCATCGCCACCCTTGGTAGAGTTAATAGGGGTGGTAATAAAACTCTCCTACTGAGACAACTAGAGAGCAGGTGGATAATCAGACTCTGCACAGTGGAAGAAGGGTTAAACTCAGATAAGGATTTACATGTTTTTCTGTAACTTGCTTATAATATATTGCTGTGGTTCTTTGCATTTCACCTTTGTACTCCACCTGTGTATTGCACTGTGTTACCGATATACTATGTCATCAGTCATGCGACAAGTTCATTATTCATTCCCTTTGTTGATATTTTTGAAAATTATTTTCCAATGCTATCTGCAAGTTTCTACACATTTGTACAGACCGCATATTATTGATGTTATTGTCAAAAATGATATTTGTGCCCTTTTTATTTGCCCAATGATTTTTTCCAGTATATTTGTAATGTTGTAATATGTAAATGTATCATTGTAACGACAAACCACACACAATCAGTACTCATATAACCACCAGTACATTTATACTTAAGTACACACATTTAATTGACATCCATATGTGCTAGGTTTTCAATTTCCCAATTCATCCGTTTTCACATCACATATTATTTCTCTTTCTCCTTTCACTATTATTGACATTGTGTGTCCCTGCACCATTTTAAGATGGCGGACCCCATCATCGTTCTTTTAGCCAGCTTTTCATTTCCATTGTCCGTCCTGTCTTAAAAAACGCATTGCCGACGTCTGCCTTAGTTACAACATGGCACCCGGTCCAAACAACTCATAGTTCGGCTGCAGGTAAGGGCGCTCTGTTACTATTTTCTCCGAGAGCATTGCTACGCACTGTGCCGCACTCTTGTACCAATTAATTGCCGTACATCTTTGTTGAGCCAACGCGTGCTATAACAAGAGACTTAGTTTAACAGGCTATCTTCTCTCACCCTTCGCAACCAGTAAGTTTTCACTAGTTTCCTACTCGCTTTCAGCATTCTATACCTCCATAATTTGACCGTATACTTACAAGTTACGGCGACTACATGCCCTCCTACTAGATTCCAAGTTAAAATGGGACTGCCGATTTCTTCGGTTTTTTGTTCTTTTGTGTCATTGTCAATAATTCCTTTGTGGCTCTTCTATACATCAAGGATTCTTCTAATTGTAGTGTCGTTTTTAAGCAACTAACTCTATTTCCTGTCAATTCCTAAATTTCCATTTTCCAGACTTAGGACCGATAACCTTTGCTTTTAGAATATTTTTTTCTCCAATCGGTTATATAGGCATATATTTTGTCCGTTTTCATTTTCCTTTTTTGACCGCTTTCAACTTACGATCCGTGCTTCCCCTATCATATTACAGACTTACCATGGTCTTGTGACTCCTTCTATCATTCTGCCATACTGATTGAACTTACAAACTTGTCGGAACATGGAATTTCCACCATTCATTCAACCTTTCCAATTTAAATGAGGTATGTCCTATTTGTATATATTATTAATTTTTCTTGCCTGGACACACACTGTCATACCTTTATAGCTATACGTGGTGATGTGCTCTTACTCTTAGACCACCCAACACTTTGCTGTTGCAGTTGGTTTGCTCACTCTTTCCATGACCTTTCACTGCGGTGCTACATCAGTATCCACTTTCTCACTGGCAATTTTTTATATATAGAATCACTATACTATCAAGGTGACATAATATTCTTGTTCTACATTTTAATCGGATCACATCTATAACACGGGGTCTTCTCTTTCTCCTTCCTTTTCGTTATTAGGCTTATACACCTTATATTCATTCGCATTTCACACTAAAATACATCTCATCCGTACCAACTAGCTTTATGATTGTTATATTCCATCTTTCACAGCCTTGAAAAAGTCAAGGATGACGAAACACGTGTCGGCTGTTTTCTTACCACTATGGAATTAATCTACAAGCAACCTTATGAGTGTATTATATTGAATCAGGATATTTGTTTTTCCTGAAATACTACAAATTATTGAATGTTTCACACTATGATCCTGTGATGTGCTGTGGTTCTCTCATTATATACATGGACTGGGACCCTTCTTGGGCGACAGCTATACACACCCTGTGGCTGGGTGTTTAACCACTTGAGCACTCCTTCTCTCCAAGAAGAGACTTTGCCTTCATGAACTTTGTATTCTACTAACAAATAGCCTTTGGAAGTGCGCACCTTCCACACACAGCCACGGTTTTCTTTGTTTGATATTGTATGCATACTTAGTGTACGGTGTCGCACTCCTGGCACATATAGATAAATTACTACTAATTTTGAACAATGGCAACTTTCAGCGACAATAGAGAGGCCCTGTTAGAAGAACTCTTCAGCACCGATAAAAATACGGTTATGGACAAAAATAAAAATGTCAACAATAAAACAGAGGGTTTAAAAATGAAATTTATAAGGTTAGAACGCCTAAAGAAACAAGAGCTTTCAAGATGGTGGGACTTCACCATTTTGGAAAGATACTTACAAATTAAACAAATTCCGAGGGGTCTTCGAGTTGTACTCTTTCCATCCTTTGGGGACCTTAACCCTATACTATTGCAAGAATGGGAACAACTACTGATCAATTCTTCTTTTGGCATCATGGATATACTTATTCGTGACGCCAAAGAAAAGAGAGAACGATTCCTTGCAGAGATAGACACATTGGAAAAGGAGATACGAGACACAAACCTTAAAGAAACAATAGAAAAAAATTACAACATTCTGAAAAATGTACTCCAACAACATCAGGAATACATTAAGGAAAAGAAAACGCACAAACTTAGACGCGACGCTAATGACTATGACACAGGCAGGATTTTACCTTTGCACGTAAATATGACAACTCAAATTCTGACATTAGGACGAATAGAATGTCAGTAGCAGCCCATAGTGTCCCAAGAAATATTGCAACTAGTGACACTGACCTGTCTAGCTGTTCCAGCATCACAAGTGGGGAGGCTAGCAGCTCCCTAGAAGAACAAAGAGGCACCACACACAACAAATCCTCTTTTTTATTAGAAATGGAAAGATTCCACAGGGGTCAAAAACACAACAGATCAGCACAAGTCACACACATAAAAGAACCAGGAGAGGCAAGAGAAAGAGGGGCAGAGTCGGCCAACAGCAAGTCAGGCATGACAACGAGATCATTCACACGCAACACAAAGAATTAAACAATCACACAATGCATGATGACGATCTATGCATCATCAACTTATCGGACAGAGAATTCGATGACCCCCAATATAGGGTCCTTCAGAAAGGCTTAGGTTTTGTACCCACCACATTTCTAAACTTTACTGAGATGCATATCGACCTTTTCAAGTTTGTAAGAAAATGCAAACTACTAAAACAATTTGACCAGAAACATCTTTCCAATTCCTATTACAGGGATGACACAGAGACATGTAGTTTCTCCGTTGGGGACATAAGGGACTTACAAACCCTGCTCTCCCTGGAGGACAATGTTAACAGCAGCCACGCACCCACCTGTACTGACATTTTAACAGACTTAGGCATTTCCGGTACTGCCACATGCATTAGTGGTCTGAAACCTCGATCTAGATTTATACCTGTTTTCTCTTCAGACAACTCAATTGATGTATTCCACAGATTGGTAACAAGAGATCTGTATAAATTGGAAAATCAGTACATACTTAGGAGAAAAACCTGGCCTCACAACTTAAGTCTATCAGAACGTAAAGCCTTACTTTCCTTTGAGAACATGGATGATATAATAATAAAAGAGGCAGACAAGGGTGGCAATATTGTCATAATGAATCGAATTGACAACATTGAGGAAATAGACAGACAACTCAAAGATCAGACAGCCTATTGCAAGGTCCCAAACAACCCCATAGATAAAGTCATCAGTGACATAGAGATCAAACTACATTTTTCGAGACACAGGGGTCTCCTAACGCATCTAGAATTCAAGTATCTTTACAACCCCACGCCTGTATTTCCATGCATTTACATTCTCCCCAAAGTTCACAAGCTAGCACCTTTTCCACCGGGTAGACCCATTATCTCCGGCATCAACTCACCCACCGAAAAACTCTCCGAATTTATTGATCTGTGTCTACAACCGTTTGTGTGTAACCTACCCTCTTACATCAAAGACACGACACATCTTCTCAGTCTCATTGCAGATTTCAAATGGACGGCAGGTCATTTCTTAGTGACCTTAGATGTCTCTTCATTATATACCTGTATACCCAAAGCAGAGGGCATTGCCGCCATCCGACATTTTTTGGACAAAAGACAAGCGACTCTATATGAACATTCCAACATGCTGATGGATTTGATCAACTTAGTTATGGACAACAATGTTTTCCTACATGAAGGGACCTGGTATAGACAAAAACAAGGGGTGGCCATGGGAGCAAAGTTTTCACCCTCCTTTGCCAACCTGTGTATGGGACACTACGAATACTATCATCTGTGGAACAAAGGCCCTCCAGAACTCACACAGCATATTTTATACTGGGGTCGTTATATTGACGACGTTCTTCTTTTCTGGTCAGGTGATCACATTTCCTTGGAACGGTTCATCCAATATTTAAATACCAACCATTATAACTTACACTTCACCAGTTGCTCCAGCACAGTGAGTGTTGACTTCTTAGATCTGACATTATACATTCAAGACAATCAAATTTTAGCTAAACTTTTTAGAAAGACCACAGCCTCCAACTCAGTTTTGCATGCCAGTAGTGCACATCCCTACTCCCAAATCAAAGCTATCCCCTTTGGAGAAGCCGTGAGAATCAGACGTAATTGCCTAGATGATTCTGAATTTCTCAAACAGTTAAATTTACTGGAACGTTGTTTTCTAAATAGAGGTTATTCCAAAAAATTGTTGAATAACACTTGTGACAGAATTTTAAAAACAGATAGACTATCCCTTTTCTCCAAAAAAACGCACAAACAGGCCGACAGGAGGAAAACTCCAGCCTTCGTAACAACATACACCTGTGCCAGCACAGAGGTCTTTAAGATTTTCAGAAATAATTGGCAGATCTTACTCTCCGATGAGACCCTCAAGAAAAATCTCAAGGACAAACCGGTCATAATCCATCGCAGGGGCCGTACGCTAAGAGACAAACTATGTCATAGTTTCTTACCAAAGGCAATTAACGAAAGCTGGTTACCTTCCCCGCCACTGGGATTTTATAAATGCGGCCAGTGCAACGTGTGTGAATACACTCTAGATAAGACAAAAAAATTCTGTTAGAATACCAAAATGGCACACACGATAAAGCAATTTATGAATTGTAATACCAAATTCGTAGTCTATTGTATTTTATGCATATGTAAGAAAATATATGTAGGCAGTACTATTAGACCACTCAAAGAAAGACTGCAAGAGCACATTCGGGCGATCAAAAACAACAACAAGGATTACTCATTTGCAGTCCATTACAACCTAGAACATCCATCTCAAGAAAGGTTAAACATACAAACACATGGCATCCCCACCCTTGGTAGAGTTAATAGGGGTGGTAATAAAACTCTCCTACTGAGACAACTAGAGAGCAGGTGGATAATCAGACTCCGCACAGTGGAAGAAGGGTTAAACTCAGATAAGGATTTACATGTTTTTCTGTAACTTGCTTATAATATATTGCTGTGGTTCTTTGCATTTCACCTTTGTACTCCACCTGTGTATTGCACTGTGTTACCGATATACTATGTCATCAGTCATGCGACAAGTTCATTATTCATTCCCTTTGTTGATATTTTTGTAAATTATTTTCCAATGCTATCTGCAAGTTTCTACACATTTGTACAGACCGCATATTATTGATGTTATTGTCAAAAACGATATTTGTGCCCTTTTTATTTGCCCAATGATTTTTTCCAGTATATTTGTAATGTTGTAATATGTAAATGTATCATTGTAACGACAAACCACACACAATCAGTACTCATATAACCACCAGTACATTTATACTTAAGTACACACATTTAATTGACATCCATATGTGCTAGGTTTTCAATTTCCCAATTCATCCGTTTTCACATCACGTATTATTTCTCTTTCTCCTTTCACTATTATTGACATTGTGTGTCCCTGCACCATTTTAAGATGGCGGACCCCATCATCGTTCTTTCAGTCAGCTTTTCATTTCCATTGTCCGTCCCGTCTTAAAAAACGCATTGCCGACGTCCGCCTTAGTTACAACATGGCACCCGGTCCAAACAACTCATAGTTCGGCTGCAGGTAAGGGCGCTCTGTTACTATTTTCTCTGAGAGCATTGCTACGCACTGTGCCGCACTCTTGTACCAATTAATTGCTGTACATCTTTGTTGAGCCAACGCGTGCTATAACAAGAGACTTAGTTTAACAGGCTATCTTCTCTCACCCTTCGCAACCAGTAAGTTTTCACTAGTTTCCTACTCGCTTTCAGCATTCTATACCTCCATAATTTGACCGTATACTTACAAGTTACGGCGACTACATGCCCTCCTACTAGATTCCAAGTTAAAATGGGACTGCCGATTTCTTCGGTTTTTTGTTCTTTTGTGTCATCGTCAATAATTCCTTTGTGGCTCTTCTATACATCAAGGATTCTTCTAATTGTAGTGTTGTTTTTAAGCAACTAACTCTATTTCCTAGAAATTCCTAAATTTCCATTTTCCAGACTTACGACCGATAACCTTTGCTTTTAGAATATTTTTTTCTCCAATCGGTTATATAAGCATATATTTTGTCCTTTTTCATTTTCCTTTTTTGACCGCTTTCAACTTACGATCCGTGCTTCCCCTATCATATTACAGACTTACCATGGTTTTGTGACTCCTTCTATCATTCTGCCATACTGATTGAACTTACAAACTTGTCGGAACATGGAATTTCCACCATTCATTCAACCTTTCCAATTTAAATGAGGTATGTCCTATTTGTATATATTATTATTTTTTCTTGCCTGGACACACACTGTCATACCTTTATAGCTATACGTGGTGATGTGCTCTTACTCTTAGACCACCCAACACTTTGCTGTTGCAGTTGGTTTGCTCACTCTTTTCACGACCTTTCACTGCGGTGCTACATCAGTATCCACTTTCTCACTGGCAATTTTTTATATATAGAATCACTATACTATCAAGGTGACATAATATTCTTGTTCTACATTTTAATCGGATCACATCTATAACACGGGGTCTTCTCTTTCTCCTTCCTTTTCGTTATTAGGCTTATACACCTTATATTCATTCGCATTTCACACTAAAATACATCTCATCAGTACCAACTAGCTTTATGATTGTTATATTCCATCTTTCACAGCCTTGAAAAAGTCAAGGATGACGAAACACGTGTCGGCTGTTTTCTTACCACTATGGAATTAATCTACAAGCAACCTTATGAGTGTATTATATTGAATCAGTATATCTGTTTTTCCTGAAATACTACAAATTATTAAATGTTTCACACTATGATCCTGTGATGTGCCGTGGTTCTCTCATTATATACATCGACTTCCACCGTGGCCCTAGCGGTCTCATGACCGCCAGGGTCGTAATAACGGCCTCAGTCAGGCAAGTGAGAATGGATTTGCTCAGGAATATAATGCTCTGAACAGGAACACAGAGAGGGCCACTTCTGAAAAGAGTGTAAAGGGCATCTGATTCTATCTAGTTTAGCAAGGAACAATCAAAAACACTATTTTTGACATTAAGCAACACGTACTTGTTTTCCCGTGGAGGGAAAACCAATTGGAATCATACATTACACAGTATCTTGATGTTGAACCTCATTCCCAGCCATCCCACAATGGAAGGCTCTGATGCATGAGTTCCAACAGATATCTCACAGCAGGATAATACATTTGGGTTGGTGCGTTTGTATACTTATTCAGCTCTCCATGAAATGCATGCAGTTAAGCATTGACTCCCAAATTTAAACCCAAGATAATATTTAATCAAAAATTGGCAGTTGCAGCTTGGCTCCTGACACGAGAGAAAGAGAAAAGTACACAACAGTCAAAAGAGTACTTCATGTTAGCATAAACCATTTATCTGAGGTCTACATTAACTGTGGACAAACTTAAGCTGTGAAAATCACGATGAAATGTAAATAAGAAGTGCATATTAGTGTGACATCGTGCAAAGCATAAACGTTCCTGCTTTGATTAGTTGCCAGTTCAGAAAAGCATCCACCCTCTGTGGCCAACAAAGGTTTTTACCACACCGACCTTAAGGTAAGAAAGATATATTTCTATAATACCAGCTGGGCAGGTACTTTTGCTTGGACAAAGCTAACATCACATCTGTGCAACTTCAGGAAGCCAAACAGCGCAGCCCGATTCCTGACAATTTATGCAATGAAAAAAAACATCTCAATTTTTCCTGACCACCCTGTTCCCAGCATCCAACTTTAGATAGGTCCGGTTTTGAGCAAAGTGCATAATATCTGCATACCTCCTGTGTGTTCTTCACATTACAATTCTAGTGCACCAAGAGACCTTTTAGTTGTACATGTATTTGAGAAACAATATCAGCATAAAATAAATGTACAGTTCTACTTTCTGCTTTGCTGCTGTAGTTATGACGGAACAGTTTGAACTTGAATAAAACGGTTCATTTTTTTTTCTAAGTGCTACTCAGGGTGGTTAAAGTTGTGTGACGTTGGGTTGGAATGCACTCTTACATTATTGTACAACATGGTTTACATCTTTTTCGTTTGTTATTTAGCGTTTTGTCTATAATGATTCTATGTTTCTTGTATATAAATGTACCCAAAGAACACGTTCATAACTATTAGGCGGGATTATTTTCATTTTTAGCATCAGTATAGCTTGTTCATTAGGAGACTGTGCAGTAGAGAACATCCTGTTTCACTTACGTGAAATCAGTAACCATCTTCTCAGCTTTAGTACATAAAATGTGGTAAGCGAAGTACAGAGCTTTAAAAACCTATCGACCTTTATAATCTAATGAAGTCTGGAGACAGAAAGGAAATAATTGGTATGCTCCGGATTGCTGTACATAAAAGTATCCAAATCTTTTACCAAACAGAACGCAACTTTTGAATGAGAATTTAGCATAGAGTAGCCAGTCTGTTTCACTGCATTCTGTTAAACCAAGTCAACAAGGTATTTCCTGGTTCCTTTTTTTTTGTTGAGAATTTCTCCGAAAGGCAATCTTTATAGGCCCGACCTTCAGTTGGAAATCTCTGAATATTTTAGAATTTACATATATTACTTAGTCACCCGTCTTACTGTTCCTAGTCCTGACACACAAGGTGAATCCTCACCATGAGACAGATACACCTTCATTTCATAACCGGGAAGAAAGCTGTTTTCCCTTTCTTCAACTTGTGAAAGATGCACTTCTTCACTTTCTATAATTCTGGACACAAGTTTATGACCCTTAAACCCTAATGACTCAAAGGCACATCCTCTCTTTTCTCTCGATCCAGAGACAATGATCTAACCAGTGCTTAATTTGTAAATAAAAAGGTGCCGGTGCCCAAAGCCCTCCACTTAAACATGAGGCTGCTGCAATTAAATGTGTGACCACGGAACACTGAGGCAGCGTAATCCTGAAGCCATCTCGGGGCTCTTTAATCCATTTACAGCCACTCCCTGCCCCTTCAGCTCACTCTTGCAGCTTTCTGCTTTCTACCTTTGTGACGCTTTTTCGTTTTTCTCTTCCTCCGTCTTTCCC
This sequence comes from Pleurodeles waltl, assembly GCF_031143425.1. NCBI lineage: Eukaryota > Metazoa > Chordata > Amphibia > Caudata > Salamandridae > Pleurodeles > Pleurodeles waltl. The sequence continues at coordinate 164,746,628 of NC_090448.1, read as the reverse complement.
ATATGTGTCTTTTGCTCCCAGCAAATGCCTGAGGCAGACGAATAAGCCCCGGCCCTCAAAAATAAGTGCTGGTGCTGAGCACCGGACACAACAAGCACAAATTAAGCACTGGACCTAACCAGGAAGGACTCCAGGTCCTGTTGAGATTCTACACCTTCAGCTTTGGGGAAAGTGTGCTTTATTCAGGCTGGTTATCTGCTGCTGTCTGTAGTTCCGTTAGGTAGCATGGTCTGCCAGCTAGAACCCTTTACTTCTGTGCAGGATGTTCTGTTCTGCTTCAATCCAAATGGATGTGTCTTACATGGCTTTAGTCATGGTTCGGAGTCTGCTGCATATTTGTCCTGAAGTTCAGTGGTTGGTGCATCCCACAGTGGGTCCTCGATGGCTGGGTGATGCACTCTGCTTCAAATTATATCTGCTGTGGTAGTTTCTATTTCAGAGCGTGGGCCCTCTCTTACCCTGGGAATTCCCAAGGTTTCCATTCTTTGTAGTTGGGTCAGGATGGGGCTGTCACATTTGTTCCTTCCTTGCTGCCTTTGCTCAATGAAGAACCTAAATAATGTTACCATTTTGTTTTTACTTCAGCACAGGTCTACATGGTTGTATCTATCGCTAGCAGAGAACGTGAAGTTGTAGAAGAGCCCATGTGTAATGAGCCCATTCTAATTATGGCTTTCTTACGCTTTCAATACACATCATAAATGGCCCATTTTGAACACTTCCATGAGGATGACTGACATTATAACCACATCCCTTTAAGTTGTGTGATTCTTAGCAACTCTCTTGCTTTAATTGTGTCTACAAACTTAAGAGCCTGTTCTCCACTACTACTGTTGCTACCAGTGGCCCTTGTACCCATCAACAGATGGAAGCATCAATAAGGACACTCTGATTTTGGTAAAGTGCTTACTTCTGTATCACATAAACATACAATTTACACCAGTTTTATAAAAACAAAGGGGGTCATTTTGACCTTGGCGGACGGCGGAGGCCGTCCGCCAAGGTACCGCCGCTGAATGACCGCACCGCGGTCAAAAGACCGCGGCGGCCATTCAGACATTTCCTCTGGGCCGGCGGGCGCTCTCCAAAAGAGCGCCCGCCGGCCCAGAGGAAATGCCCCTGCAACGAGGACGCCGGCTCAGAATTGAGCCGGCGTAGTTGCAGGGGTGCGACGGGTGCAGTTGCACCCGTCGCGTATTTCATTGTCTGCTTAGCAGACACTGAAATACTTTGCGGGGCCCTCTTACGGGGGCCCCTGCAGTGCCCATGCCATGGGCATGGGCACTGCAGGGGCCCCCAGGGGCCCCGCGGCACCCCCTACTGCCATCCTGTTCCTGGCGGGAGACCCGCCAGGAACAGGATGGCGGTAGGGGGTGTCAGAATCCCCATGGCTGCGGAGCGCGCTCCGCAGCCATGGAGGATTCACAAGGGCAGTGGTAAACCGGCGGGAGACCGCCGGTTTACCCTTTTTGGCCGCGGCTGAACCGCCGCGGTCAGAATGCCCTCGGGAGCACCGCCAGCCTGTTGGCGGTGCTCCCGTGGTCGGTGACCCTGGCGGTCACCGGCCGCCAGGGTCAGAATGACCCCCAAAGTGTTTGCATTGCTAGTCTGTGAAAGGAGCTGTTGTCTATTTGTGTGAAGCTAGACAGGTTTCCTCCTGCACTTTGTTATGCAGTATTTTGTATATTACATCAAATCGAGTGACTGACCTCACTTCAGCTCTAAAGCCTTGTTTGCTTCCTCATTGTTGCTTACTAAAGGAGATACCTATTGATTTAAAAAAGACTCTCATCCATTAGAGTTACCAGTGGCATACTTCATCATCTGAGTGGCTCAACTGTGATGTGCAAGGGAGCTCAGTGTATTTGTATATATATATTTCTGGAAATCTATGGCAAGGTTAAAAACATTGGCTGCTGTTGTGGAGTGTGCAATGTACTAAGTGTAACAACACTGATCCCCAGTCTGGTATTTCTATGAAGTAGTGATGTGTTCACAATAATCATTGCTAGAGCACCTCTGGAGGTCTTCTTCCCGTCTCGGGTTCAGAAACCGCAAGCACTCAGAGGAGACACAATACCTAATCCCTCCTACTAAAAGTCAACTGGATCTTTGGATTCAGTGAGGAATGTGGTAAATGGATTCATTCAATTTAAACCAACAACATGAAATGTATAAACACTTTTAAACACCATGATCAATTTATCCACAAAACAAAAGTCCAAACTGAATAAAGTTTCAAAGCTTTATTACCACCAAAAAGCTAGTGTAAAGTAAATGGTGCACAAGACTAAGTTGTAAAAAATTATAAAATCATAGGCTGGCCAATAGGTCTAAAGAGATTAAGCCTACCTAGCATCAATATTGTGAAACACTCAAAAAGAATAACATAAATTGACAAAACTATAATATGCAATTAAAATTCGGACTTTAAAGCTGAGGATTGTGACATCAGTAAATTATCAAAATCCAGTTAATAAAGGTCAGTTTCAGAGCTGAACTATCCTTCTCTCTAAAACAAATTTGTACTTGCATGTGTGGGAACGGGCTAAGACATGTGGGTAAACCAAAAACAAACAAAATAATTTGTAAAAAAATTACCTAACTAGGGTAACTCACTATACAAATACACTGGTGTAATCATCTAAGCTGAAAAGAAAACGAGTAACCACATTATAGATTATACCTCTCCTCATGGGGCAGCAGACAGGAAAGTTTCATCAATCAGAGCGTCCACAGCTTCACAGGATCAGTAGACAATAGCAACAGGACACTGCAGAATATGGGCTGCACATAGGGCAGGTCAGCAGTTCAGAATTTATTGGGCATATCAGTACTGAACAGTGTAAACAAGTGGGGCAATTAGAGAGAATGACTTTAATTCTTTAAAAAACATCTAAGGGTCTTGGAGATTACGGAGAAGAGAGAGCAGCACCCCAACAAGGATCATCAGCCAGCTTCGACTCTACTCGACTAACTAAAGATTTCAAAAGTCTCTCCCTAACTAGAAATGTCCATGAGCTTCTGATTGGTCCTCCAGGTGGGCTCATCTTGCATACAATAACCAACACCCAATGGTAACCGCTGACACCATCAAGTTTGCAAATATTCTGGATTGTCTCAGAGAAGTTGTGTAGTTATCTCAATGAAATTGTACAGTTCTTCCAAAATATGATACTCATTTGTTTATTGCAACTTTGGGATCCTTTCCTACAGTACACAGGATGAGTTGAACAGTTCTCATATGAAATTAATAAGGCCTCTTGTCTTGTTCGACAGCTAGAACAAATACTGTTACATTTGTTACCATCAAAACATGCTCTTGGTCTTTTATACAATAGGACATTGACCAACATGTCAGTAATCTAGGAATTAATTTAGGGTCAGAGGGAACATGTATTTTTCCTCTATTTCTGCAAAAATGAATCTTCAGGCCTAGTCTATCTAAGAAGGCCTAAATACACATTAATACAACTATTATACATAAATCCTATTGTGCACCCCAGAATTTGAATCAAATATGCAAAACATATTATTTAATTGCAAACATTATTCACAACATATTAGAACACAATTTAAGCGTGCATTTATTTCTCTGCCCACATGTAACCCATGTTAATAAATTAATGTAAATCAATATAAGTATTATTAATTCATGCTCATAATATACTTCATTTCTAATCCTCATCTAATAATAATGCTTTTAATATTAATTAATGTCAGTCGCTCCCTCGACTATTTATGCACAGCATCTTTCATGGCAATATGCGATGTGAAGTACGAATGGAGACCACATTGTCCATCATAATTCAAATGTGCACAATTTACATTTCATGTTAATTTCTCTGTTAGGCTTTTAAATGAAGGTTTATGAGTCACCGTATGCTGACTTCTTTGCAACTAATGTATTAGTAAAGTTTGCTTTCTATCAGTCCCTCCTCTGACAGCTATTTGTGCAGTCACAAAAGGATATTTTCATTTACAGCAAGACAAATCAAAATCTTTTAGTCTGATAACGCATAGGTCTAGGTCAGCGGTAACTTTCAGTTCTCTTCATGGTCTTGTAATATCTGTTTCTCATATTTTTCATTTCAATCTCTATCTATTCTATCTGTACTCTTTGTCTCTTCCAGAAATTGTAAAACCTATAAAATCCAGGTGCACAAATTATGAACACCGTCACAATCAATAAAGGTTTCAGGATCATTCTCACAAATCCATTTCCCAGATTTCCAATCCAAGATCCTACTTTAGAGAATCCTTCACCTACTTTTTCCCAAATATTTGTCTGTTTCAAGTCATTAAAGTAATTTTTCAGATTCGTCAGATTAGAAAGGTATTTCCTTATCTCTTTACTGTGTCAGGTATGCAAATTCAGAAGTGTTGCGTTTTCAAAACTCGACAAACTCCGCCTTCCTTGGCTAAAAGGATGTCTAATCCAAGGCCATTCTGCAAAACCGTTGTTCTTACTGCAACCATTTCTTTATCCATTAGGAGCATTGAGCCTACAAAATCAGTTGACATCTTATCTACAATCGTTGCTAACTTCCTTATCTTAACGTCATTTAGAATCACACCTACTGATTAAATGAACGCTCAAAAAATATCTCCGGTAATCTCTGAGCTACTTGCTCCTCTTTTAATCCTCATTTTAGGTCTCTCATTCCCTGGTGGATTGTTAATGTTGTCTACTTGGTATATTTTTGGAAAAACACTCCTAAATAGCATGTGCCATACCAACATTTTGGTAACCTGTAGTAAGCGTTCTTTCAACCAATGTAATATACACCAGGCACAGCAGGGTATTGTCCATTTAACATAAAATCCCATACATTTTAAAACAAAAACACATGTCTGCATTCACTCGCTCCTACAAACTGTCAGTTTTAGGTTGCGGCCTATATATACAAAGCTTCCATACATGTTGCCAATCTAAAGCTAAGCGTTCTTGTGTACTAGGCGTGTTATAAGCAGTTTCCTTCTTGTAATGGTATGAAACTATGCCCTCATCTATCTTTTCTTTCATTGCTTTTCTGTCATCAACATGATCAATTAACTCTTTTTCTACTTGTGTGAGAAGACATGTTAGATTATTCCTGTGTGCATATGCTGTTCCAAAGGATAGTGTGGGTTCAAAGAACCCACCTACTATATCAATGTTCTTATATTTTGCAATGCTGCTCAAATGTTGATTAATGGGAACAAAAGATAAAACTTGGTCAAAGTTTGAGTAAAAATACTGAATGCACTCTTGATTGTACAAATGTGTTATCAATAAGCTGCAACTATTGCCATAAGTCAGTGGTAAACTGTGATATGTGATCCCTTCTGTTACTGACAAAGGAATGTGTGTACACACGTAGCAGTCATGTACATTCATTGTATCCACATATTCATACAGCAAACTATAAGAAACATTGGAAGACAAATCTCCTTTTGTGCCATCTAAATGGAGCAATTCCTCATCCTTTTGTAACTTATCCTGCTTAGAGGCAGTTATGCCTTGCACTGAAGTTGCCTTGCTTTGCATATCTTCTTTCACGTAAACACTCATTCCTGCAATCAGTAAAATGCACACACTCATACATACTATAACTAACCCAATGCACACATATTTACATTTACTGAGTTTACCCTGTCCTGGGTTTATGGCTTCTGTAGAATCAAAGATAGAAAAGAAAGAAGAATTTTGAAGCAAAAAGCGATAAAAAATCAGATCCAAAGCTGCCTTTAAAAAGAATCTTTCTGCACGTATTTACAACCGTTCTTGATCTTCTAGGAAGTTCTTCAAATTTCAACTAAAGGTTCAATAGAAAAACAAGTTCAAAATGTTCACCTTTAATATATCATAGTCTGATGATTGCTTATTATCACTTCTAGTGTAAAATGTCTATGTTGGTCAATTGGCAAGGTTATTTCAAAACTCAGTTCAAATGCAATTTCAAGTTGCAGAATGTTTAACTGAATTCTCACGGTCAAACAAAAGACCATAAACTCATTCTCCCATTCATTTGCAACAAGATAGATCCATTCAGGTGAAGAATATTTGCAGCTTGGCACTCTTTTCCTTTTTGTTCTCCTCACAGCACAAACTTCGTCTTCACTCTGATTCGACTCCTCAACTGCTTCCGTTATAGTTGGGAATTTATCAGCAACCAGTTCAGGTGTGGATGCAGGCCACTGATCTCCTTTTACAGTTCTCTTTTTAAGTGTGACTGGACTCATACCATTTGCTGTGTGGCATGAATCAGTTGGCTTTGACTATGCTCTCCTGCACTTTTATTTGCATTTAGAATACTTATATTCTCACAATCTTGCATTAATTCTGCTTCAGGCGCTTGTTCAGTCCTTACAGCTTGATCAGTCTGGACCCCTTCTTCTTCTGCATTCACTCTTAAGGGATCAGACCCTGTGTTTTCAAGAGGGCATGGAACTTTGCATGTGTGGCTTGCACGAATCCAGTTTGGAAGACTAGCACACTTCACAGCTGTGTCACCAAGATGACTTGTTGCAGTCCTTTCCACCTTGGCTTTAGGCAAGTCTTCATCACATGCTTTTTTATAAGTACCCCTTCACCCACCAGCCATCAAGCAATGGCACTGTTCTTGAGCCATTTGAACTGTTGCTGCTTCCACCTGCTGAGATAAAACGTGAACCACATCAGCTAAACCTTTGCAATATTCCAGCACAAAATCATGTGTTATGCTCACAAGTGCATTTGCAGGCACTGCTGGTGACCTCATTGCATGCCCCATAAGGATTTCATGTGATGACAGCCCTGTCTTCTTGTCAGGGGTGCTACACATGCTCATCAGGACAAGTGGTAATACATCAGGCCAATTCAACATTGTAGAAGAACAAACCTTTGCCAATCGAGCTTTCAGTGTTCTATTCATTTGTTCACTAATCCGAATGCCTCTGGTCTGTAACTCCAGTGCAATTTTTGTTCAATGTTTAGTGCTGCATACAACAATTTAATGATCGTGTTATTAAAATGAGTTCATCTTTTTTATTCTAAAGAAGTCGGGAAGCCAAACCTTGGTATCAGCTCCCTGAGCAGCAGCATGGCTACAGTAAATACTGTCATTCCTATGTGTTGGATAGGCTTCTATCCAGTGGAAAACACTCACACAATTGCCAGAACATACTTCAATCCATTAGAGGCAGGCATCTCAATAAAATCAAGCTGCATTCTGTTAAATGGACCTCCCAATCTGTCTCTGTGGCTCACCACAGTATGTTTTCTACATTCATTTGTTGACGTAACACATCTGTGACATAATGCCTCTGCAGTTAACCTAAATCTGGGTTTGTACCATATCTGTTTAAATGTGCGAATCATTGCATCTCTGCCGAGATGAACTTGGCCACGATAGTATCTAGCCAAGGAGGCAAACAATCTGGCAACACGACTTTCCCTTCACTTGAAATCCAGACATCATCGTTCTCCCTCTGAACACAGCCTTCTCTACCCCAAACTCTGTGTTGTTCCTTCATTGCCTCTTCCTGCAATCTCTTAATTTCTTCCCAGGTATCAATGACTGACATTAAGAAGCTTTGATATGTCTAACCGGTGTCACTTCTGCCACCTCACTCTTCATTGAAGGTGACACAATGGAGTGCAGAATATATGGCAATTTGGTAAGCTTAGGCATTGCCCAACCAGACATAATCAAATGATGGTGGGCTGTATACTTTATAACCGTAATTTTCTCAAGTAACTGCAAGGTATTTATCAAACAGTGAATTCTCTCACCATTTTTGAATGGGTGATCCTGAAGAGGTCATAAAATCTCACTGCGCCATAACTGCCCAAAAGTCATGGACAACACCAAATCCATGTTGGCTATTTGCAAATATTGTTACTTTAAGCTGCTCAGATATGCAGCATGCTCTTGTAAGTGTAACCAATTCAGCTACTTGGGCTGAAATGACTCCTTAAAGCCATGAAGCTTTAACTACCCCTAAGATGATGCATACTGCATAACCAGCTCTCAGAGTACTCTTGGTCTTCTTGTCTCTTCAACAGCAGCAAAAAACAAATTCAATGTGATCATTCTCCTCTAAAGGAGTATTTTGAATATCAGATCTAGTTTTGGTGCATAGTTCAGTGACATCGATGCAGTCATGTTCCATTTCAATAACATCATTTGGATCATCAACATTAACATGTAACAATATAGCAGAATTTAAAGCTGAACACATTTTGATTGTCACATCAGAAGAGCCAAGAATTGATAACTCATGATGGGTAAGACGGGCACTAGCCACATATTGGGTTTTGGTTCAGGTCAAAAGGACCTCAGCCAAATGTGGGCCATAAACAGTTAAAGGGTGTCCCATCACAATGCCTTTCCAGTGACTGAGACTTATACTAGTGGAAGCCACTTTCTTTTTTTTTAACTGATATCATTGAGTTTAATAAACTATGAACATACAGTGCAGGGCTGGTTATTGCAAGATATAATAGTCATAGTGCATTACAGTGCCAATAAATGTTATTGAGCTAAATCCAAGCTAGGAGCCAGTCAAGTCTGCAGTAGCAGAGTTGCCCTCCAACCCTCTCATCTCACAAGATCCACATGAGACCAGACACTATGTGGGTCATTCTGACTTCGGCGGGCGGCGGAGGCCGCCCGCCAAAGTTTCCCCGACAGAATACCGCAGTGCGGTCAAAAGACCGCCGCGGTAATTCTGAGTTTCCCACTGGGCCGGCAGGCGACCGCCAGAAGGCCGCCCGCACGCCCAGCGGGAAACCCCCTTCCACGAGGATGCCGGCTCCGAATGGAGCCGGCAGAGTGGAAAGGGCGCGATGGGTCTAGTTGCACCCGTCGCGATTTTCAGTGTCTGCTATGCAGACACTGAAAATCTTTGTGGGGCCCTGTTAGGGGGCCCCTGCAGTACCCATGCCATTGGCATGGGCACTGCAGGGGCCCCCAGGGGCCCCACGACACCCGTTCCCGCCAGCAAGGTTCTGGCGGTCAAAACCGCCAGAACCAGGCTGGGGGGAAGGGGGTCGGAATCCCAATGGTGGCGCTGCCTGCAGCGCCGCCATGGAGGATTCCTCAGGCCGCGGTCAGAATTGGCCTGGATGCACCGCCAGCCTGTTGGCGGTGCATCCGCGGTCCCCGGCCCTGGCGGTCTATGACCGACAGGGTCGGAATAACCCCCTATATAACCTGTGGAAAACAGAAAGACGTTGAGACCATAGTTGGCCTTCACCTGTTCAAGAGGTTCGATGTGTATGTTCCCCCCCTCATCCTCCGTACTATCTGCAGAGCTTGCATCCTCCACACCCGTGAACCGGTCCAGTAAGGTTCTCCAAGCTGCCAAATCAGTGAGTGCTTTCTCATCCCTACGTGTCAGGCGCATATGTTGTTCCTCAGACGAACACCATTCCTTCAAGTCCCATATCCAGTCAGGGATCAATGGATTCCGAGTGCTCATCCACCCAATTGCCACCCTGGCTTGGCCAACACCAGTGCCAGCTGTGCTAATTCATATGGAACACTCTGGCCCCGCGGTCTCTGCACCACTCCCAATAGACAAGTCATCGTCGTTGCCTCTAACTCCAGGCCCGTCGCCTCCTCCACTTTGCTACTACTTCATGCCCAAAATTGTTTACCATTCGGCAGGTCCAAGCCAGATGCAGGAAGGAAGCAACCAGTATGCCACACATGGGACACCCTGCTCTTTGTCTCACGTCAATCTTGTTTAGGGGACTGGGTGTGAAGAACCCTTGCTTGCGATTGCTCCTCATCGGTCGTTGCCACACTCTGGCTATCGTCAGACCCCCCCGGACGGGTATGGCGCTGCGGTACGGGCACTGGAGTGGTATATTGTTCCATAGTATTCCCCTGCGAGGCATCAGTGTGCCGATGTTGCCCCATTCCAGAGCAGCCCCAGAAGCAGACTATATCTTCCTCTTGATGAGCCCAACGCAGGCAGGAAAAGCACCCACAGTTCACAGGATCAGAGGCCTGAGGACCACCTCCACAGTCTCAGGATGCACCCACACCCCATTGCCCGGTAAGTAGCCCCAGACCAGAGAAGGCTAAGCACCCACGCAGGCACCACCACAGGCCCACCACCTTCAGTCTCAGGAGGCCCACAACCAGGCCTCAGGTAGCCGCCTAGAAATTTCTTCCGTCTTGTGTGGCTCTGAGGTGCCCCCCCACCAACCCGTGTCCTAATCTGGTCAACCGCAACCAGGCACTCCCTCCAATGTCTCCTCAGCTCCTCCGCTGTTCTGCAAGGGCCACTCAACAGCCAGTGGCACCAGGGCAAACACCAGCCTGACCAAATGCCATCTACGCCACGGGTTTAGGTCTCTCAAGCTGCCATCGATCTTGATGGGCCCAAGCCAGGCTCAGGCAATGTCCAGGAGGCCTCCTCCTCCGCACAGGGCCCAGCAGGCGGCCCTCAACCAGCCATGACTCCTAAATTGCATCCGCAGTCCTCTGATCCCCGCAGCGGGCCCTCAGAGCCCCTGCCGCCCAGTGCGGGGGGGCCACACAACATCCAGGACCCCCAAGCGTGCCGCAAACTCGGCCGGGTCCGCCCGACAACACGGGCCCGCACTGTTCCATCTCCTCACCGGAGACTCCTGCAGGTTACACCAAGCCCTCCACCAGCCGCCGGCAATCCAGTGCTCCACAAGGGAGTAAGAGAACCCCCCTCCAGGAGCAAAAGCTGGTGACAGGCGGTCTCTGCAAATCGGCGCCTCCGGCTCGCGCATTCCCGCGCACAGCCCACAGAACACCCCCGTGCTCCGGGAGAAAGCCGCAGTCAATGGGGCTGTGTCGAAGCGACACCCTCAGGGCTTTGTTCCGCTATAACGGGGGGTGCCAAATATCGAGGATTAGGGCAGGATTCAGCCGGGATGGCAGGAATTCACTGGGAGCACGTCCCGCCAGCCATCTTGCTTGGTCACGCCCCCGGACCCACGTTCTTTAACCAGCTGAGCAAAGCTGCAGTGACAGGATCCAGTGTGGAAGAAAAATATGCCACAGGTCTGTTTGTTCCTCCATGCAACTTTGTCAAAACAGAAAGAGCACAATCAGGCATTCCCAAGGCTGGAGCTCTGCACAAACTCTCTCTCAACTCAGTGAAAGCTTTCATGCAATCTTTTTCAAATGGATCTGGGTCTGTACCTTCTTTGTGCATTAGCTTCTTCAGTGGTTTGGAAATTACTAAAAAATTTGGAATCCGTTGGCAACAGTAGCTCACCATGCCCAAAAACATTCTGACATCTCTCTGTGTAACTGCGGGATTCATGTGCATAATAGTCTCACCTGTCTCTTGGGATACTTTTCTTGCACCGTTCTCAGTTTGGTGACCCAAATATATTACTTCCTCCTGCAATATTGTAATTTGGTAGGGGAAACCTTATGTCAGTTTTCGTCCAAATGATTCAACAACATTATAGTATCTTGTCTGCAAGCTTTGCATGTATTAGATGCAACCATCAAATCATCAATGTATTGCACTAAAGCAAGGACTCTAGATTCTTTTCCAGGATCTTGTTAAAAATGGACAGAGATTCTGAAAACCCTTGGGGAGTCTGGCACCACAAATACACGTGGTTGCTGAATTTGAATGAGAAAAGAAACTGGCAGACTTCATGTAAGGGCACCGAGAAGAACGCTTGGGACAAATCAATAACTGAAAACCCTTCAGCTTCACATGGAATCTGGAATAAGATTACTGCTGAGTTCAGTACCACGGGACAACAGGACACCACAATTTCATTCACCTTTATCAAATCCTGTACTGTGCGGAATTTTCCACTTGGCTTTCTCAATCCCATGATTTGAGAATTTCATGGCCTCTCTTCTTTTAAAACTCCATGCATGACAAAGTCTGTAATTATTGAAGTAATCCCTTCATTTACTTCTGGAGTCATGTTATATTGTGGCATGAACTCTGTAATGTGGTTTACAAAATGCTGATTTGCTACTCATACTACCTGAACCGTCTGGCCCTAAAGGGGTATATGAGGGATTTCTACAGATCTAACAGTGGAATGAATTGCACCAGTGTCAATCAGAAAAAAACCATCATGACCCATAACACTTGTATTCACGTAAGGACCACGCTGATCTACCCCCAGTGAGGCAGCCAACACACATTCTTCCTCTTCTGAACTCTCACTCAAATATTCCTCACTCACTTCATCATCATTGAAATTCATCAATGAGTATTGTGTGATTAACTGATTTACATTTGTCCTTTAGTTGGCGTTCTTCTGGGGTACTATTATCTGTTGCTGTGCCATTGGAGCTTGAGGAATCTGCATTTGCTGTAAGGGCCTGGATTTGCTGTTAGGGAAATTGTACTTGTTGTTGGGGAACTTGCATTTGTACTTCTCCATTAGGAACATTCATATTTTGATTTGGGGCCTTTGAACTCTTTAATTTTGCAATTGACTGCTGTCAACCATCTGCACAACAGCACCACCTTGCACCAAATTATTTATGCCATTTTATGGACACTTCCATTTCCAGTGTCTGACACTGCTGCAAGCATGACAAGGAAGCATTCTTTTCAGATTTTGAACATCAGCCACATTGACATTCTGATGTACTCAAATTGCACAACCTCTATCTCTGAACTGAGGCACAATATTGCCCTGCTGTTTTGTTCCCACGCATTCCTCCAGTTGTCACCATTCCATGCGACCTACAGATCCACTACTTGGAAGGATTTAATTTTCATCACCATCGCCTTCTCCTTTAATCTTTTCTGCTTTAATTCAATTTCGTCACCACTGTATTTTGCATACTAAAATACTTCATCAATGATTCTGAATCATATTGCTAATTTCAGGCTTCAATCCTTGAACAAATCTGAGCACGAAATATATCATATCTATTGGCTCAATAATCTCTGTACCACTGTATTGTTTATATACTTGCAACAGTCTCTCATAATAAGCATGGACAGACTCTTGAGCTTTCCTGTCAATCCTCTGCCAATCAACATCTTTGGGGGAAACTCTAGTTTTTAGAAATTCAGTCACCTTGTATTAGCTTTTCAGCACCTCTTCAGATGGTGCACATGTTACTGCATCCCTTGGCAGATCACACGTTGGCCAATCAATACTCCTCTTACACTCAACCCACAAATCTGCTGGAACCACAATTTCAAATAAGGGCCCTCATTATGAACACGGCGGTATACACCGCCGTGTTCAGGCTGGCAGTCTTTCCATTGACCGCCAACCCCCCTGGGAGCCGTATTAGAAACATTCTGCTGCGCTGGTGGGCGGAAACATTGTTTCCGCTCGCCAGCCCAGCAGAATGCCTGGCCGGGACATTGATGGCAATGCCTCTGTGCGGTGGGTGCAACTGCACCCATCGCGCAGATCACTGCCCATAATCGGGCAGTGACCTGCGCGACGGGGCTCTGCTCAGTGGCCCCTGCACTGCCCAAGCCAAGTGCGTGGACAGTGCAGGGGCCCCCAGGGGGGCCCCAGAGCTCCCCTTCTGCCAGCCTTTCCCTGGCGGGGAACCCTGCCAAGGAAAGGCTGGGGGATTTGGGATCATTATCCGAGTGGCACTGCCCTGTCGGATAATGATGCCATCCACCACCAGGCTGCCTGTAGGAGGCAGCCTGGCGGCGGGTGAGGGCTGCCCATGGTGGCCCTCCCTGGCTTTATTATGTGGCGGTGTGGGCTGCCATGCCGGCTGGCGGGATTTCCTGCCACCGCCGGCATGGCGGCCCACACTGCCATGTTCATAATGAGGGCCAAAGTGTTAAAATCTTCCCACAAACACTTTGCAAGCTTAACAAACTACACTGTTTGCTGGTACCATTCCACCGGATTCTCCCCCAACTTTGGGTAATCATTAGTAAATGACAGCATGTCACTTCTGCTATAATTGGACATGGACAAAATTCCCTCCCGGAATTTCTCTCATTGGCATCATTTTTACAGTTCCCTCAGCCTGCTGTACAGCATTTGAAGATAGAGTCAGCTTTTTTTTCTATTCTCTTTTCTTTGCAAATCTGTCTTCCCATTTTCATGCTCCCTATGTCTGGATGCTCTGAATCAATTCCTTAATGTGAATTTTCATAGGGGGTGATCTCATGTTTGCATTGTCTCTAGAATTTGATTCTAAACTGTAACTTTTTAACTTTTTAATTTATTCATCTCAAATTCATACGTTTCTGCCAAATCACCTAATTTCCATCAATCTATCCCACTCGAAGTGTAACATTCTTGCACATGAAGCACAATTCGTTTTCATTGTAAGAATCTAATCTGTCTTATTCAAGTGTCCCCTTAATGATTTAATTCAATTCCAATTTAGCCATATTCAATGTCTTCTCTCCCTCTGGGGTATTTCCCAAAACTGATACTCCACTCAAACTATCTAACCATTCAGTTAGTTGTTGAGCTGTCAATCCTTGTAATGTTCCTACTATCTCGAGATCTGAGCCAGAACAGATGATCCTACTGAACATGGGGGACGTGTCATATCAATCAACTGACCTACTCTATCATGTGTCTGATTAAAACCAGAAGAAGTCATAGGACTCCTGCCTAGCACAGTAGTGCTCAGTCTCTCCATTTCAGCAGTAGTTCCTAGTTCCAAAAGAAGAATTCATTACTGACACTGGATTTGGAATCTGTGGACCACTTTCATTTTTACCCTGGGCATAAAACGTGACAACTTGACCTATTGTCACATGAACTGTCAATGCATCTGGTCCTGACAAAGTTGTTTGACTTGATGGGAACATTAATTCGTAACCTTGGCCAGTTAATATTGTACCAAAAGTCTGACTCAACTGATTTGGGCAACATTCTGTAGTGTTGTTACTGGGGGATACACAGGCATTCTCTGTCTCTTGTTCACAATTTGTGCAGTTGTCTGTACATAAGGTGTAGACTCAAACTGGATCATTTCTGGACTCTGAATTGGCTGTGACATAACAGAGACTGACATTCTGAGCTGTTGTAGTATTTAGAACTGTCAAATAAACTGCTGGCACCTGTGCAGCATTAGCAGTAGGTACATTTGGAGTTGTTTGAACCTGGCTTTGTACAACTGGAGCTGGGCTCGGGACTACATTCTTATTTACTGATTCAACTGCATTATATGGTGGGGGGTAGATTCTGCAACAACTGAGTTATAAATTCATCATCTGAATCACTTTCAGTGGCTGTTACCCTTTTATATTCATTTAGCATTTGCTCTAGATCTTCTGCAGATTTCCTTTTGGCTTTAGATCTGACACTCCCATCACCTTCCTGGATACTGCTGGGAACAATTTCACTGCATGCGATGTATCTGCTCTACACATTCTTTGCTTCTCAACCTATCTAGCTTCTGCCAATGTCTTTTCTGCTTTCCTCATTCTCATCTTGGTTTTTGAGCCTCTTACTGCCTCACAACTAATTCCCAAATGGCAAGTGCTTTAAATTGTGCAGGTCTAGGAAGGGGTTTGATTCATACAACACCCTCTTCATATTTTCCGATACTCCTAAATTGAAAGTTCTGTAACAGGGAAAAGCTAAGGTACAATCCTTCTCAGTTATTTTACAGCATAGATTTACCCAAAGACATGCTAAAACTTCTCTTTCCTCCATTACTTCAAATGCTGGTGTACCCTCAGTGGAGTAGGCTCACCCTCTATAACTGGAATGAAAACATCTCCCCTCAACACACTCGTCAAAGCTTTGAAAAAAATCAGTTTTACCCAACTGTAATTCAAAAACACAAGTTCTATGAATGCAGGAACTAATTTTGATCCTACAATCCTCTTCACGAGCTGGTCTGAGCCTATAGCACTGCAGTCTTATCCACCAATCCATGCGCGGACAAACCGACCAGTCCCAGCACAGACCAAATGACGTCACACTCTCTTCACTCTGCAGCTAGCTGCGACTCACTTTAGAGCACAAACCTGTCTGCTCACTACAGGTAAGAGTGAAACGCTTTGAAAGCTGTACTGTTACACTTGCGAATGTGGCTT
Organism: Pleurodeles waltl; assembly: GCF_031143425.1. Taxonomy (NCBI): domain Eukaryota; kingdom Metazoa; phylum Chordata; class Amphibia; order Caudata; family Salamandridae; genus Pleurodeles; species Pleurodeles waltl. The sequence continues at coordinate 164,730,644 of NC_090448.1, read as the reverse complement.
TCGCACAAACACAAGTAAGATTTGACCTTCCTTGTGTTCAGAAACAGCAAGCACTCTGGTGAGACACCATACCTAATCCCACCTACTAGAAATCTAGGGATCTTTGGACTAAATGAGGAGTGTGATAAATGGATTCATTCAATTTAAACCAACAATATGAAATACATAAACACTTTTAAACACCATGACCAATGTAACTATAAAACAAGACTCCAAACTGAATACAATTTCAAAACTTTATTACAACCACAAAGCTAATGTAATGTGAACGGTGTGCAAGACTAAGTTGTAAACATATATGAAAACCATAGGCTGACCAAAATGTCTAAAAAGATTAAGGGGGTCATTATGACCCTGGCGGTTGGTGTTATTGTGGTGGTAGTACATACTGCCATATTATGGCATTGGAGGTTTGGCAAAAGTCAAACCACCAATGTACCACACTGACTGCCATGGCGGTAACGACCACCGGGTTGGAGACTACAGTCTCCAGCCCAGTGGCTGTTACTAGGCCACCCACGGGAAAATAACCCTGCCCACCGCCATGGTTTCCGTGGCTTTCTTACCGGTACGAAAACCATGGCAGTAGGCACTATCAGTGCCAGGGAATTCCTTCTCTGGCACTGATCGGGGTCTCACTCTCCCCCTCCCCAGAGTTCTTCCCCACCCTAACCCCTCCCCCTTCCAAAACCCCCCACATACACACACCTACATGCACAGACATACACACGCATACGCACACACATACCCACATTCACCCATGCATGCATACATCCATACACACACACAGATCCACACACACTGACATACATACAAGCACACATGCATTCACACAACACAACGTACATGCACACACACATCCATTCAAGCACACACGCATTCCACATTCCACACCCGCATCCACACACACAGAAACATATACACACACACCCACACACACACACACAATACCCCTACCCCCTCCCCTGTCGGAGCACCTGACTTACCTGCTTGCAGAGGGTCATCCAGCAGGAGACGGGACAGGGCGCTGCTGCCAGCAGCAGCGTCCGCCAGCAGAACACCACCAGGCCGTATCATGGATCATGATACGGTCTGCGGCAGTCTGCGCCATGACCATAGCTGGAATTTCACCAGCCTTCTGGTGTAATTCCAGCTACGGTAATAATATGGCGGTCGGTAAGAGACCAAACCATAAGGCAACGCTAACTGAATTGCTAATTGCCTAATCATGCCATTGTCTTTAATAAAGATGTTGAGTGCTTGTGCTATCACGTGACACAACGTGTATGGACGCATACCACGGTCTAGGGACAGTAGAGAAATAGCATCTTGCTGGAAGATGATGATGATGAGAAGAAGAGCATAGGGGAGCTGATTAAGTTCTTTAAGGGTGCGTAAGAAGTAAGGGGAGAGAGAGTATTTTTTGAATTGCTCTTTTTTGCCTGTGCTAAAGCATTGCTTTTGCTTACTCATCTGCACCTTCTTGATTTCCAGAGTATAAGTACAAGGACTGCCTATCTCTAATGCCCACTAGGCTCCTAAAAAACATATAATTCGTATGTATGAGTAACTTGACAAGGCTGTATGCATGACAAATTCAGCATGGATAGACATTAATGTTTAGTCACAAGGCTCCATTGTAGCCTTCCATCATTGGAAATTTGACCAGATGAAATTATAGAATGAGCATATACCAGGTGTTTTGAAGACAGTATATGCACGATGAACACAGATAGGAGACAATGATAAGTCACAAAGCTCATGAAATTCTTTTGGTATTAGCTATCTGCTCTGAGAAGAAGGGAAAGGAGTTGCCTGTACACTTGTGTGCCCACACTAAAAACATATTTGTGCAGTACCCACGAGTGCTGCCACTAGGATGGACACATGCCTTGGCAGCTTTGCTGAATGATGTTTCCACTATGACCTATGGCTATGTGTCTGAGGAAAGTTGTCAGTACTGTCTGTATGCATGGCATGCTGCAATTAGTGTGGCTGGATAAGTAAAATGAGGTGAGTTCATGAAAAGCAGTAGTGTCATTTATAGCAACCCAGAATGGGGATCAGTGTAGGTATCTTAAATCCAGTCCTGAAGGAAGATGTTTGGCCAGGATGGCAAACAGATGGCTGAAACATGTTTGAGTACACTGCATACTCCTTAACATCACCCCTTCAATCAATCAATCAATCAATATTTGTATAGCGTGGCCTAGCACCCCAGGTGGTATCCAGGCATGGAGATATGATGGCCCTTAGTCAAAGAGCCAGGTCTTTAGTACCTTTCTGAAGTTGGGGAGGTTTGGAGGTGAAGTGGAAGGTCATTCCAGGACTTGGCTGTGAGGTAGCAAAAGGACTGACCTTCACTGAGGCTCCACTGGATGCGGAGGACGTGTGAGAGTGAGGGGGATCGGAGTTGTCTGGTAGGCTGGTGGAAGGTCAGACGGTGGTTGATGTGGGATAGACCGGCATTGTGGGGGGCCTTTCAGGCGTGAGTCAATAGCTTGTACTTGCATCTCTTCTTGATAGGGAGCCAGTGGAGGCTTCTGAGGTGGGGGGTGATGCTGGTCTGTTCAGAGAGGTCGAGGATGAGTCTAGCTGCGGTGTTCTGTATGGTATGAAGTTGTTTGAAGTGGTGGTTCCTGCATAGAGTGCATTTCCGTAGTCCAGTCAGCTGGTGACAAGGGCTTGAGTCACTGCTTTACTGGTGCTGACGGGGATCCATCTGAAAATCCTATAGCATGAGGAGGGTGTGGAAGCAGTTAGAGGTTACGGCGTTTACCTGGTACTTGATGGAGAGATTGCTGTTCAGGATAATGCTGAGGATGCAAGCGTGGTTGGAAGGAGTCAGGGTCCGAGTGCACTGGGCCACCATGTGTCATCCCATGGGGATATGTTCCTTCCGCAGACGAGCACTTCCATCTTGTCTGTGTTCAGCATCCAGCGATGGGATCTCATCCAGTCAGTGACATTTGTCTGGGCTTTCTGGAACTTAGATCTGACGGTGGTGGTGTCATGAGATAGAGGATTGCTTGGGTGTCATCAGCTTATGAGATGATTTTGAGTCTGTGGGTGCAGATGATGTCGGCCAATGGCATCATGTAGATGTTGAAGAGGGTGTGGCCAAGGGAGGATCTTTGGGGAACACCCCAGATTATGCTTTTGGGTTTGGAGGTGAAAGGTGGTAGGCTGATTCTCTGTATGCATCGTGTGATGAAGGAAGTGATATACTTGAGGGCATTTCCTTTGATGCCGATGTAGTGGAGTTTGGTGATGAGAGTGTGATGGGATGCGGTGTTGAAGGCCACTGGGAGGTCGAGAAGGACCTCTTGCTGCAGTTGAGAATGGATCTGATGTCATCGGTTGCAGCTATCAAGGCGGTCTCAGTGATGTGGTTGGAGTGGAAGCCGGTCTGGGAGGCGTTGAATAAGTTGTTTTCTTCCAGGTAGTCTCTGAGCTGGCGATTGATGGCTTTCTCCAGGACCTCAGCCGTGAAGAAGAGGAGCTCGCTGGGGTCAGCGGAGGGTTTCTTCAAGAGGGGTTTGACCTGTTTCCAGGTGCCAGGGAAGGTGGCAGTGGTGATGGATGCATTGAGGAATTTGGTGAGTGCACTGCTGATTACCTTCTGTCCCAGGTTGAAGGTGTGGTGGGGGCTGGAATCTGTTTGTGCTCTGGAGTGGATGGAAGTCAGGATCACCATAGTTATTAGTGTGGTGAGTGGTGCCCAGCCATTGAGGTGGCTGTGGGAATTGTCAGTGTGTCAGGAGGTGGCTGAGGTCAGTGACCTGCAGGACGAAGTTGATGTAGATGTCTACTATCTTGTAGGGGAGGTAGTCTGCCAGAGAGTCACAGAGGACAGGGGAAGGGCAGATCATGGTCTCAGGGGCAGATGAGCAGAAGAATTTTCTGACAATGCTAAAGAGTTCTTTTGTGTTATTGGCGCTTGCCCTGATGCAGAGGGTTAGGGCATTCTTTCTGGCTTCCTTGAGATGGTGGTGGTGTTTGCTGAGGGCCGATTTGAAGGTAGTGAGGTCTGAGGAGTTCCAGCTGGTGCGCCATTGTTTCTCCAGTCGCTTTAACTCACGTTTGTGGGCTCAGAGCTTAGGGGTGAACCAGCTGGCATGCTTGCTGGCCTTTTTAGTGGAGCAAATGTTGGTGCAGTTGGAGATCCATTCAGAGTAGTTTTGGACCACTAGAACATGGTTGCTGGTGGTGTGTGGGTCCTGTGAGGAAGGAGGTGATCCACATGAGAGCATTTCCTCTGATGCCGATGTGATGGAGTCTGTTAATGAGGGTGTGGTGGGATACAGTGTTGAATGCCACTGAGAGGCTGAGGAGGATCAGGTCTGCTGTCTTGCCACAGTTAGGATGGATCTGAAGTTGTTGGTTTCTCGGTGCTGTAGTTGGAGCGGAAGCCGGTCTAGGAGGTGTCTAGTAGGTTGTTTTGTTCCAGGTCATCTGTGAGCTGGCGAGTGATGGCTTTCTCCAGGACCTTGGCTGGGAAGGGGAGCAGCAAAATGGGGTGGTAGTTCTTGATCTCGCTGGAGTCGGAAGAGGGTTTCTTCAAGAGGGGTTTGACCTTTGTGTGTTTTCAGGCGTCAGGGAAAGAGGTAGTGGTGATTGATGCATTGAGGATGTCAGTAAGTGTGCTGGCGATTTTCTTCTGTCCCAGATTGCAGGCATTGTAAGGGCAGGGGTCTGTAGGTGCTCCGGAGAGAATGGAGGTCATGATCGCTGTTGTGATTGGCATGGTGAGCGGTGCCCAGTCAGTGAGGTGGCTATGGGAGTTGTCAGTGTGTGTCAAGAGGTTTGCCTTTGCCAAAGGCTCCCCAAAATAAACTCTAGTGATTTAGGGGTATCTTTGGACAATTTTTAATCCAGATCCCTTCATAAGACCACACTAAAAGCTCTTTTGAACATCAAGGTTGAGCCCACCCAGATAAAGACTGGTAAGGATTCAATGATGAAGCAGTCCACTGGTAACCCTAGTGGGTAAGAGAGCTGCAGTGAAGTAATGCTCTTTGATGATGTGGATTGATAGTTAAGAAGTGGAGTCTACCAACTAGAAATACTTCGGGCTCCCTACTTTTGATTACATATTTTGTATACTGCATAGTGTCATGCCAATCAAAGTTCATGTGGCCAAGTGCTGCTGGCCTTTGTCCTCAATTCTGGTGGCCAAAGGTTAAGTCAACAGGATTAAGTGTATGCTAATAGGTCTCTTGAACCACAAGGTTTTTCAAAGATCACTAGTAAGGGGGCAGGATTTTCCCAATCCTGCTTTTAACTTATTCATTAAGAGGAGGCAGTGTGTCACCTCAGATGTTGAATACTGCTCCCTGCCACTGTTGGCTACCCCTATGGAGTGCCAGGGTGTCGAACCACTGCCTCACTGTGCCCCTACTCCTTACATGTTACAGTTTTTGCACAAAAACAAATTAAATCACATATTGTTTGCATGTAAAATGTGTAATATTACAGTGCCAGCAGAAGAGAGCTCCACTTCTTTTTTGCATGTGTCAGGTGGGAGATTTTATACAGTGACATGTTGCACTTACATGACGCTGTGCAGCATATCAGATAGTGAAGCTTCAATCGCTTGCCCTTTCAAAAGCTGGTATAGGGAAAAAGGCTTACTTTGGTACCTTCAACCCTATTTTAGCTTCTGATTGGGTAGAAGCTCACAGGTCTGCCTCTAGCATACTGCAGGCAGGCAAGGGAAGTCAGAAGTTGTGGGCCTTCCTTGGATGAGTGTCTGTGTTTCAAAGCCTGAGTGTGTGTTTGACTGTGTGCTGGGGAGTCGTGTATCTCTGCATGACTGCAACTGTTTATGTCTGCTTGTATGTGTGAACATGTGTGTGTTTATGCATGTGTGTGTGTGTGTGTGTACCAGTGTTATAATACATCAGCTACCTTCACTCCCTGCACAACTCTGTTCTTGCTTTATTTATAATTCACAACTACTTTGACAGTGCTAACTCTGGGACAACAGGACTGTGTTTTGCCTTATGTCAATGCTGCTGGTTGAATCTGGATGGGTGCTGTCTGCTTTTCATCCTTTCAAGATAACTTATTGAGTGCCTCTCTGTTGGTTGTCATTCTTCATTTGTTCTTTGACTACATTTTGTCCAGTGGAGTGAAAATATGTTTTCCATGTACACATATTCTTCACAGGTGTCCATCTTAGGCTTTGGTCTTGTGTCTTCTTGGGAGATAATCCCTTTTGGTGTTCCTGATCCGAAGCATTGGTGTGGTAGTTTTACAGCATGCTGAGTTCAGTGGTTGTTCAACTGTTTTTGTCTGCACCTAGCCTACTTCTGCTTGAGTCAGGAGCTAGTGGTTAGGATGTCTATCTCTCAGACTGACGGGTAAGGGTTGAAGATCAACTGTTGCTATGATCATATGTCTGTATGACTGTTCATTCACAAGGTATTTCAAAGATGTTTAACTATATCTTCACATTGCTTTTCTACAGTGGCTATGTTCGGTTTCTGTAATGAACTCTGGAATTGGAAATCCCAAAATTTTCTTTCTTAATCGATGTACATCATTTAGATGCTATATACCTAAGTTTGTGTTATAACAAACTACTTACAACTTAACATACTGAAATACAATCATAAACGTAAGTTTTTAATTGAGGATGATGATGTTAATAGTACGCTTGAGTTGTCATCACTTCCTTCTCTTCTGGGATTATGGTGCGGTCCAGCTTTGCCGTTGCCTGTGACTGTCCCTTGCTTAGGTTGGGGACTTTCTTTCAGTCAATAGTCTAGTTCTGGAGATCATTCAGCACTCTGCTGGTACAGCCATAGTTGTCTTCAGGTTCTGTGCTTTTGGGACAGTCTTGACACTGGTTCTCCTGTCTGTGGGTTCAGTGAGCTTGCTTCAATTTTCATTATTCACTTTAACACTCCCCTCTCCCTGTTTATGCAGCCTCTCTCTTGTTGCTTGAGCTAAAGTGGAAGGGGTTGATTGTATCAACTTGGTACTTGATTTTGGATTATTTCTAGCTTCGGCTAAGCTTCTTTGTCCTTGGAGTGCGGGTTGGCTTGAACGTTTTCTGCCATTCTGTTAGAAATGGGGTCTTTGGTTGGCAGTCAGGTTACCCCCTGTCCAAGCAAGGACCCTCACTCTAGTCAGGGTAAGTCACACACAATCCAAATTATTCTGTGCCCACCCTCTGGTAGCTTGGCACTGAGCAGTCAGGCTGAACTTAAAAGACAATGTGTAAAGTATTTATGCAATAAATCATACAATAACACCATATAGCACCACAAAAATACACCACACAGTGTTTAGAAAACTATATAATATTTATCTGGATAAATGCAGGTCAAAACGATTTAAATGCAATAAGTAAATGTTGAAATATCACTGAAAAGTGATATAAAGTGTCAAGTCTTTTAAAAGCAAACAAAGTCTCTTTCAAGCACAAAGTATCTGGTTCGCATGAAAAATCTCCGCAAAGAACCGCAGAGGAGGAGATTGTGGAAACAAAGGGGTGTGCTTCGATTTCTCGGGCCACACACGGCAATGCGTCGTTTAGTTTTCAGGCAGGGACGGCTGTGCGCCGATTTCCGATGCTCGGTCGTGGATCCTCTTTGGGTTGCGGGCTTTTCAGATGCCCCGGGGATGATGCGTGGATTTCCTGCGCTGGCAGGACGAAGTCACAGGAGCTGTGTTGATCTGGTGGCCGTTGCGTCAAATTTTCTACCGCATGGCAGGTGCTGCGTCGATTCCTCTCTGGAAGTCGGGCTGCATCGTTCCGGCTTGGCTGTGCATCGATCCAGTGGGCCGTGCATCGAATTTCCGGTCGCTTCGCTGGCGCTGCGTGAATCTTCTCGTTGCAAAATCGGGCTGCGTCGCTCCGGTTTCGGCGTGCTGTGAAAGTTTCACTGCACAAGGAGTCCTTCTTGTAGAGATTAAGTCTTTTTAGTCCTGGGACTTCAGGGAACAGGAGCCAAGCTCTATCCAAGCCCTTGGAGAGCACTTCTTCACCACAGTCAGAGAGCAGCAAGGCAGCAGGGCAACAGCAAGGCAGCAGTCCTTCACAGAAAGCAGACAGGTGAGTCCTTTGAGCAGCCAGGCAGTTCTTCTTGGCAGGATGGAGGTTCTGGTTCAAGTTTCTTCTCCAGTAAGTGTCTGAGTTGGTAGGGGCAGAGGCTCTGTTTATATACCCAAATGTGCCTTTGAAGTGGGGAAGACTTTAAAGAGTGACTTAGACGTGCACCAGGTCCCCTTTCAGTTCTATCCTGTCTGCCAGGGTCTCAGTAGGGGGTATGGCAGTCCTTTGTGTGAGGGCAGGCCCTCCACCCTCTCAGCCCAGGAAGACCCATTCAAAATGCAGATGTATGCAAGTGAGGCTGAGTATCCTGTGTTTGGGGTGTGTCTGAGAAAATGCACAAGGAGCTGACAACTAAACCCAGCCAGACGTGGATTGTAAGGCACAAAAGGATTTAAGTGCAGGGAAATGCTCACTTTCTAAAAGTGGCATTGCTAAAATAGTAGCATTAAATCCAAATTCACCAATCAGCAGGATTTTCTACTCCTTTCAGATCAGCATCTACCACTCAAACAATGTATGAGGGCAGCCCCAATGTTAGCCTATGAAGGGATCAGGTCTCACAGTAGTGTAAAAAAGAATTTAGGAGTTTTACACTACCAGGACATGTAAACTACATAGGTACATGTCCTGCCTTTTGCTTACACAGCACCCTGCCCTATGGGTTACCAAGAGCATACCTTAGGGGTGTCTTATATGTAGAACAAGGGGAGTTTCAGGCTTGGCAATTACTTTTAAAAGCCAAGTCAAATTGGCAGTGAAACTGCCCACACACCTTGCAATGACAGGCCTGAGACAAGGTGAAGGGGCTACCTAAGTGGGTGGCACAATCAGTGCTGCAGGCCCACTACTAGTAGAATTTAATCTACAGGCCCCGGGCACACATAGTGCACTCTACTAGAGACTTATAAGTAAATTAAATAGTCCAATTGGGTATGATCCAATGTTACCATGTTTAAAGGAGAGAGCATATGCACTTTAGTACCTATTAGCAGTGGGGAAAGTGCGCAGAGTCCTAAAGCCAGCAAAAATGAGGTCAGAAAAAGAGAAGGAGGAAGGCAAAAAGTCTGGGGATGACCCTGCAGAAAGGCATTTCCATCACATTCCTTCCTGCCTGTTATTGTTACATCTCTCTCTCCCGTTGTTTCACCTCGTCTTTCAGGTTTGGATTACAGTGCAGTGAAAGATTGCCTTTCAATAAACTGGGTTCAGATTGTCACTTCCAGGATTCTATTTGTTCGTCTCCTCCAATACAGGATGCTCACTCCAGTGGCATGTTCCCTGTGGGAAACTACAAGTTTAGCTTTCACTTGTGTTTAGTCACCTGAGGTTGTTTTGTATTGACATTTCAGGTCCTGCGTCCTCTATAAAAGTGTCTAATTTGCCCTGTTGTATGTTGGATTTTCATGCATTTATCTGTTGGGGTGCTAGGTACTATACTCTGTCCTATTGCATGTTTATGTGCCTACAGGTCCCTGACAAATTGACTCCACATTCCATAATTGGGATTAGTTACATAAGATTCCGGCCCTTCCCGATTATTTTCAGTAATATCTGTGCCTCTAAGCCTCGTTCCCTTTGGTGACCTTCTTTACCTTCTTGTGGCTTGGTTTTATAGCATTTTCATTCCAGTTGTTTGCCTTGTGCTACAATTTTGAGACACTGGTTGCCTCAGGATATTTTACCACGTATGTGACATTCTTCCTCTTTTCAGACCCCTGTTCTTCATCTATGATATGCCTTTGAAGCAGACTAGGGCTCAAGGGGATCTTTCCTCTCCTGATTTCTCCTTAGTCTTATTTTGCCTGCTGCTGCACAGTTCGCACAAGTATATACTTTGATTTGTTGGCCTCAGCTGTTGCCACCAGAGATTGTTTCCCAAGAAACTCCTTTTTGCACTGGATCTTCTTTCATTCTGTAGTGGCTGCAGTACGCTCAGTCATTCTTCCCTATAGACTTTCTATATTGGGTCTGCGGGCCCAGGGTAGTTGGTGTTTCCATTCATAGTTTTTCTTCAGGTTTACTTATGGGAATTTGTCTTGTGCCATTATGTGGCCTGGCATTTGCTCATCTTCTGAGTCCTGGAGTAGGGTAGAGGGACCTGGAGTAGGGTTATCAGCTTGGAACATTGTTATGTATTTAAGGGCAGGGATAAGGAAGATGATGAGGGGGTAATGTCCTGATTATTTGCCAGCAATCTTCATTACTCTGAATCCTAGTCTTCCTTATTACATTGCCTCCAGACCCCTTTCCTCTGACCTCCTCGGTTGATACCAGCCAACAGGAGTCAGAACTGTGCTATGGGGTTCTTGGTGGTTGAGGTTCGGTTTATCTAAGGATATGCCTTGAGGTTTTGGGGTTTTATTGTTGGAGGTGTGGCTAAAGCTATAGAAAGGGAATAAGCACATTGGGCCTCTTTTTACAAGAACTAGCACATTGCTGCATGGCGGCAGCAATGCAGCAAAAGGACTTGCTCATTGCTACGTCAATATTAAACACCATGGTTGTGGAGCGCACCCCCAGTAGACCCCTCATAGCCAATAATAGCCAAACTCTTAAGCAATAGGGACCGCAATACAGTGCTACGTCTTGCATGAGAGAAGGGGGACATCACTTACCACGGCAACACAGTATCCTTTCCAGATTTCACTGCCACTGTGTAAACTGAGCACAAAGAATTCATACTGGTTACGAAGAATCTCCAAAAGGCAATGCTGTGTTCTGTCCGGCAAGGCTCAGGATTGAACTTCAAAGCAGGACAAAGGTCTTGCACGTACTCCGGGCCACAATGGAACACATCAATAGATTTACTTTGTATGCCAGGGATTGCTGAGTGCCAGAGGATGATAACACAGAAGAATAGTCTCTCTGTGCTGATTCTGCCACTGATCCTCTCCAGCAGGTTATTCTGTTGAAGCACGGCTGTCATTGGTAACAAAACTCCAGATGAACTTGGGCAGCTGTGGTAAGAGGGCTTATGTCCGAAACTTTAGAATATTTGAATTACCAGTAGGCCCCTGTGGTTGAATCGCCTGCCAGTTAAAAAAATAGACATGAAAGTGTAGCTTCACTTTTCAGCTGGCGCTTCAGCCAATTCACTTGCTAAGAACAAAATGCCAGAACTGGCTGAGTCTCCTGACCACCTCCGTCCACCAGGTGGGAATTGGAACTCTAACTGCCCCCATGTGGATATACTCCAAGCCGATTTTTCATCACTTAGCTGGAGCTGATTGTAGGCTGTCAGCATATGTTCTTGCTATGGTTAGCCACTGTTTTGTACTGTTGTACTGTTGGGCATTCTTTATCAGGACTGGGATGAGGGTGGGGGAAGGCTCACTGACACACATGTATCTGCATTCATGCCGGGAGCTCTACATTCTTCCCTGAGACACTGATGGGTCAGTCCCAGGGACATGTATTCCTGTCTCTCTTGACCTGGAGTGCGAGAGAACTCAATAATACTTGCAAGACACAACAGGTTTTGGTGTACCTGGACAGACACCTTATGCAGATTGCTCTCCTCCAGGAGACTCATTTGACAAAACAAACATATTCTATAGGAGTGATGATATTGATAAAAAATGGAAGTCTGTTCACTGTCACCCACACAATCACAGATGACCAAGGCCACTATGTTATATTACAGGGTACATGTGGTGGCTCCCTGATCAAACTAGTGAATACCTATTGTCTGAATGTGGATGACCCCATGTTCTATACCAACCTGTGGAATGCACATCATTTTCTACCTCAGTCAGAAATCATGGGGGGAGATCTAAACACAACACTTTACCGGATACAGGACAGATCGACGGGGACACCCAGCCATGATAGACAATGTGCACAAGCCCAACATGCATACTATTGGTACCAGCCCCATGCCTGCATATCTCACCTAGCATCTGTTGTGGAGGATGCACACCCCAGCCCACTCAATAACATTATGCCACACATACGGAAGGATATACCATGGAACTAAATCAATACAATTAGCTGTACAGCAGTGGCGTGAAGGGTGTTAGGTTTGAGGGCTTGCAGACTTCCTTTGTACAACCCAGCACCTCCAATAAACCATCACCCTGCACTCTCAGTAACACGGGAGGCAGGCACTCTTCCCCTCTTTAAAGAATTAGGAGGATCTCTACCTAGAGGGCAAATTACTAGCACCCACTGACCTGCAATTTATACAAAATGTGACACTTCTTTTTATACTTCACTAACACCACCTCAAAGCGGCTATAAGGGTTTTATTTCTTTCCTTTCCAGACAAACCCCTTTTGCATGCTGCAAACACTACTAACTAGCTCCAGACGCTCCCACCTGGTTACTAAATTAGATGTTGATACACAGGAAGACACTCTGCCACTGGTGGACAAAGCACTGGAGCGCTTGCTTGGAAACATCCTCAGCATGGGAAGAATGAGCAGTTTGTTACACATTGATTGCGTTTCTCACCCCCTATTGTAACTTATGCATCATACATTTCAAATATTTACAACAGATATATTATTCATCCACTTGACTACATCACTATGGTTTTCAGGAGGAAACATGCTGCCAACATTGTGGGCTTGCTGATGCAGATTTCCTGCACCTTGTCAGGGGATGTGCTTAGGTTCAGGAGTTCTGAAACCAAGTGGTGAATGCTTTGTGTGACATGACAACGGACTCCGTTGGATGCACAATCTAGATGTTTTTGCTGGGACTGGTTAAGACTCTTCAGCCTCTCATGTGTATTGTGTGATTTGTGGCGGTGGCGCTTTTGCTGACCAAGAGGTGGGTGGCCATGCACTGGGGACAACGCTCTTCATCTAAATGTGCATGATGGTTGTTTGACATGATCTACTGCAGGGATACCCTCAGACCTATGCAGAGGAGCTACCAGCTTCTTCACAGCCTATGGATATATAGGCCCCTTTCACTGCACATTTGTTGGAGCACCCTGATAAACTCACTCCCACTCTGTAGACTGATGGTCAGTGTAACTGATGTAATGCATAACATGACGCATGTGGCACAGCTTCTTTTGTCATATGAATGCTCTGTGTGTAACGCATATATAAATTGGTGATGGCATGTTTTCTATGTTTCTTTATGCAACTGAAAATCAATAAAAATATATTTAAAAAAATAACAATTTCAACCAGCATATTATAGGTGTAGGGAAAAAATTTAGAAAGTTTCTTTAAGCAGGGAAAACCATTAAAGGGCTTATCTTCATTCTCAATAAAGAACAGTTTTAATCTCATTTTACAAAAGAATTGAATCTTTTCAAAGTGGGTCCTTGCGTGGTCTGGTTTCTCAGATGGTATGAATGACAGACCTTTGGTTAATACTTGTTGTTCCATTTCATCCTGTGATCTAGATGACAAGTTATATATTGGGATAAGCTATTGTTCCCCTTCTGTATACTTGTTGAATTTGTATCTCTCCTCTTCATTGTCTGGAGTTGGTCCATCTGCGACCCCTTCCTCTCCTAGAACCTTTCCCTAAAAAATGGCCTTGTGTCGAACCCTCAGACATGCTGGTTGAAGATTCTGAGTCAATATTTGTGTCTGAGTAAGACAAGCTACTGAAAATGTTATAAATCTTCTCCTACTTCATCCATGGTATTGGGTAAAGGTTCTGGTATTCCCTTGGTTATTGAAATCTTTCCTTAAATAAGGTTGTACTTGTTCTTTTGAAACATTAATAATATCCTTTTGTAGATTCTTCTTATAATTTTCAGTCTGTTTTAAAAGTAGTGATTTCTTTTTCAATGTGAGATAGTCGACTTTTCACATTGACAATCACTGAATTACTTCTGATGGCTTCTTCAAGTGCCTGAATGTCTTCCAATAGTTTCCTGTTTAAATGTTCTGCTGTTTTGGCACCATTCAGTCTACTGAACACTTTGATTGCTATACATCTAAAGTCACCAAGATATCTTTGATCCTCTATAAAGATTAACGGTACATTTTTTACTTATAATCTGATCCATATGGTTCTGTTTCTCAAGTGCTCTAGAAGGAGTTCTTCATGGATTTGCTTCTTAAGTCGAATCAACTTCTCTGCCTTCATTAGTTCTTTTAAACTTGAAATGTCACCCGCAGGTTTCAGGCCACATGGACATTTTAATTATTCCCCTTTTTCCTCTTCTGTATTGCTTAATGCTTGCAAACCTGGCATGTCACTGCATGGCACGTTGGTAGCTAAATTGATCAGGAATATTGTGTATAACCTTAAATTACTTTATGATTTTTACCTAAATGAACTCCATCTTTTCATATTTAGAAACGACAGAACCCTCCTGTGTCAGCACACACTCTAATATCTATGATTAGATGGTCACATGTGTAGCTATTGATATATTACACTACTGTGATCTGGGATGTAACAGTGCATGCTACTTTGCCAGATGTTAAATCACATATAGTTCTACCTATCTATTAGATTAGCTTTGTTGTCCTGTACACGATAGCACACATGTATGGAGTAGTAGGAGATTCAGCATTGATTTTTTTAGACTAAGACAGAGCGACACAGACACATCCATTCCTGCAGGTAACAGTTGCATCCTTGCCTATTGGGTTGTGTGGCTGCATTGTAGCTACGTAGCCAATCCAGCACCGGCACAGGTCAGGACTCCACATTTATAAGTGTTATGTGAGATGTGCAACTGATGTACCTATGTGCTTGCAAACATTTGTGTAGTATATGTGGACTAACTCAGTTACGCTTTGTGGCCATGCAGATCATATGGGCCTCTATTCGCTGTCATAGAACAACCATAGAACAACCATATAACTATAATACCCTCCATGAGTGTAATGCAGTAACAATATGTCATTGCACACTGTTTACATTTACACTCCCTTTGGATTGTGGTAGGATGTCTGACAGTCAGTTCCACAACGGACCACATGATGGTGTCCTGGGTTGAGAATGACACCTAGCTACAGAACCTTGTGATGGGCCAAATTCTAATAGGTAAGATGTCAGTGTATAAATGTTTACAGTGACTGTGAAATGAAAGGCCATACACAAAGGCAGTGTTCATTTATTTATTTACATGTGTACAGATTGTTTTGAAAAAGAATTAAGACTTGGATTTATGGCCACCCAACAGTATCAGTCTTGAGTGAAAAAAATCTGCACAATGGTATTCCTTCGCCAAGTCCCAGCAATTGTGCCTAAATTTTCCCTTCAGTCCTCATCATCATCATCATTTGCTGGTTCCTGTTCCTTGTGGCATTTGTCCACACACAGATATTGTGCAAAATACAACAAACCAGGATGATTTTGCAAACTGTAGGGGGGAGGAAGTATAGCAGTTGGCCACCGGACATATTCAGCCATGAGTAGACCAAAAGTCTGTTCCACTGTGCCCCTGGTCTTGCCCAGTGCTTTGTTGAAGATGCGCTGAGCCTCTGTTTGAGATGTGCATTCGGGGTCATAACCAAGGCTGGCAAACCATATCTTTGGCCAGTTGAAACGACAAAGGGGGAAATGTTAGTCCATGCTCATGGTGATTGATCAACCCACATTCAAATACTTGTCCCTTATTTGCACTGCTTGACTCTTACACATTCCTAACACTGTTATACGCCATTGATAACATTAAGGTTGGCACTTTAATTCCACATGTCCAGTCCTGTCCTTTGTGTCAGATTGAAACATTGCATGGCCTGCTACTTTTGACAGTTCCACAATTGGACACAATTGGACTGTAGCTTAGTGTGATAGGGGTTTTGTACATCCATTGCCACTGTAAGTGACAGTATGTTGATCACAAATTAGAGTTTGCTGTCATCCATAGGTAGTTTGTACCAGTATGAACCTATTTCACACGCATGCACACATGTATCCTTGTGGAACCACTGATGTAGCTGCACTACCTACCAATGAGGGAGCTTTTGAATTGTGTACTTTCTTTCGGAAACGTCGTCTAGTAAGTGCATGTGGTGCATTTAACATAGGTTCCCTGGTCTGAGTTACATGACCTACGTACCATGGAAGTTACAGTGAGACACACAGACAACAGCCATGGCAGCCCTTCCTTGAGCACAGTGTTGCATTATGAAATGTTTCTAAGCGTAGCATTGCTCGGGGTCATTCCACTACTGATAGATAGACACAGTGGCTTAACATGTCTCAACATGTGTGACTTTGGGATTTGCATTGCAGATGTTACCAAATGAATGGTGCAAGTATGAGGTACGTCCCCCTACATATGCACTGTCCAAGGAAACATATACGAATATGTCTGTTTGGTCATTTCTCATATGCTGTTATTAGGTCTGTCATGTACTTCAGATGTAGTTACCAATCAGTAGGCCATTCCCACATTGGCCATTCTGGAATCATTCATTTATGATGGAGCGGCAGAAGATGTATGCATAATGCACACTCCCATGGTATTTAGCAAGAACTTTGTCGAACATGCCACAGTGGTCCCCGATAGCCTGGACATTTATGTATGTCTCTGGTTCCTGTAAAGATGGGATGCAGCTGCTGGGGGAACCAGTTGCACATGTGTACAGACATCATCCTCCCTGAGATCAACGAGGGCAATCCACTGACGATAAATGCATTATCTTTGCCTGCGCTGCCTTTGTTGTGGTTGGGATGGTGGTGAATGTGGTCTTCTTCTTGCAACTCCCAGTTGCAAAATCAGGAGCTCAATGTTGTAGTTGAGCTTGCAGACTGTTGTGTCTGCATTCTCTTTGTATGCTAAAGCCAATGCATTATTTCCTACACGCTGGTTACCGATGCTCAGAAATTTTTATTTGATGCATTTTGGCTATTGTCCAACACTTACCTGTAATGCGTCACTTTTCCCTAAACTTGTAAATATTCGTTGTCGGTTTGATGGGGGAAATTATGCAGGTATGCCTGCCTGGAATATATAAATACATACTAGATGCATCAGTTCAGACACAGGTATATTTTGATGGAGTACTACTAAAAGTGATCCATTGGCCTAGACGCATCACCTTGGAATGTGGAGCACTGACTACTCCACCAATGCATCAAACTTTTTGACACTTTGGCAGTACAAGCTCCTTGTAAATAAGCCCCCTGCTTTCTTTCCCCAGTGAAGGGAAAACCAGCTTTCATCCCGTTTATAAAATTAAGGTCTATCTATCTCTGGATGAAGATCATTTTTCCATATGTGAGAACGGTGCTCAGTAGGGCTCAAAGTAATGAATTTTACCTGTAAGTAATAGGGCAATTTCAGTAATTCTCTTATGGAAATGTGACAATCAACGTTTTCCTAGACCACTTGCATTATACGTATTTTCTCATGTGTAAATGTTGCATGTGTGTATTGAAGCATGCATAAATATTTCCCAAATAGGTGCCTTGCACACGAAACTTATTTCACTATGGGAATAATACTTATCCAAGTGTATAAACATCTTCCTCAAATTTGGGTGTGATGAGTTTAAATTCCCAAACGGAATAAGGATCGACTCATGTCTTATCAGGAGTCAATCACTGACCATATCCATGGTGGCAATGTGCCTTGGACATGTCTGTGAAAACCTATACACTCTCAAATATTTTTCAAAGGTATCACTTCTGAAACGCTCACTCCCAACCCTGTAAATATGTGTTCTCACCCATACAATTATGTCACGATGGTGTAATGGTACGTCTGAATACATTTATATTTGGATGTAAAATCACGTTTTGCGAATCTCAAACATGATTTTTCACTTGTGAATCAATGTAATTTCATACCTAAATTGAAATTAGGATTTTAGTGGCTTCACGCGAGGCCTCAGTGTTCAGTCTTATGTAGTGCAGCCTCACGTTTAATATGCGTATGGCGGAAATGTATATGACAATGGAATGCTTTGTGTGGACGCGTTTATCTACAGCAGGCCATGGTAAAAAGATTGTAAAATCAATCTGAACTTTTTCTGTTCAAAAGTTGAAACATGAAATTTGCATCTTTGATACACAAGAAAGAGCCAAATACATCATATTTCTTTATATGCTTATTTATTTTTGTTTTGAAAGTATCAACCATTTAGCTTTGCCAATGTTTCAGAGCCTAAAAGACATCGCCTACTAAGATTCATACCACAAAACAGTTTAAAAGACAAGACAATTTATCTGGTTGTTTTTATGAAGCTTCCTACAAGAGTGCGTTTATCTCCCCACTGCTCTGGAGTTTGCACATTCTGAGGTGTTTTGTGCAGACGTCTGCCACTATAAACAGTTTAGTTTTCTCTGACAATGTTGATTCCAAAAATCACATTGCATGGATGTTGATATGGCGGCAAGTCGAGCATTGGCACGGAATGGAAATGAGCACCAGGCCTGTTGTGTAGAGCCTGCATGTCTACATATCCAGACTCTCTAAATATCCACCGAGCTATGATAAGATCTGACGCTAGGCCTGACTTCTGATCTGACTCCATGCTAATGTGTCGGCCAGCAGTGCGCCTTGATTCTGCAGTTATCCTTGACTCCCTCATGGTATTAAATTACACAGTAATTAGTCACCACAATGATAAGCCCTGCATCGTATTTCTATCGGAATGCATTTCCTAATTGGGCTTTGTTTACAGATATCATTTAAAATGTTTGATATACTGATAGATCCTCATTATCCTTATTAGAATAATTAGGTAATAGCCCTTCATTTCGCTTCACTACAATTTTTTCATTGCAGACATTTGCTTTGTCTATGTATTACAGGAAGGTAAACTAAAGGTTGATATATTTTTGCGTTTTGTTTGTGGCTGCAAAAAGTAAACAGATTCTGCTAGTGCATCACTAGTTTGCCTATTACTCAAATCCAGGCGTTCCGTTATTTTTTTTTCCCATAAAGCGTTATGGCGCTCCCTTTTTAGCTGTTAAAACTTTAAGGTCCAGACTCACCAAAAATGGAATTTCGCCATTGCACTTCTATCTAGCATAGGTTCAGATTTCTGAATTTGAGAAACAATTTAGAAAAGTTTACAAGAGTCCTCGCAGAAACCAGTTAGCAGGCGGAGGTTTCTTGTATCTCACAATTTTTCCCACTTGATGCTATATAAAGAGCTTTACGCATGTGCATTTGCACACATGGCACATTTGTGACTGCGGAAATGCAGATTTGAGATTATAGAAATACGTTTTTATGGGTGCAATTACAGAAATGTCTTTTTGCCGGTGCAATTTCAATTTTTCTAAGGAGAAACTATCCTCCTAAAATGCCACCAGAAATGATGCTGTTTGGAGACCCTTCCCATTATTACAAGAAATGTACTTATGTCCTCGACAGGAATAATAATCTGATGGCCCATTTCAGGGAGAGAATGGATTTGAAACAACGTTTTGAGTACCCACAATTTTGAAAGCTTGTGGGTGTTCCCGCAGGGATTTTCCGCTAAACTGGAAACTATTCAGCTAGAGGACTCTCTAGAAGCTGTAAAGTTTATGCGTTGCTTTCTGTCAAAAGGTTGCACACTACATTCCTTTCTCGGTCCAGTCCTCCAGTGATCTCCGTTCCTTCCTGCAAAAAATTGCTGCCCATGTATATTTTAAAATACGACTTCTGTGCAACCACTCTGCACGAATGTATGATGAAACACCAAATGCTGGTACCATGCATGCCTGAACAATGTGGTCGGAACAACGACCGCATGGATGCCTTTACCACGCATGCCTTTGCAATGATATTTCATTGTAAAAGCCTGCATAGTAAAGACATGTGTGGGAACGGCATGCATGGTTCTAGCATGTGACCCCTCCACCCACCATAAGGCCCAGAAGTATCCCACTCCTAATACCAAAAACTACCCCGGATACCTCCCACCCATCCTGAGCCCTAACCCTTCCCCGACCTCCCCCACTCGCCCTAAAAATAGCCGCCCCCCCAATCCACCCCTAAAAACGAAACTACCCCGATCCCCTACCCCTAAAAAACCAACCTACCCGACCCCACAAAAACAAAATTACCCAGATCTCCCACCCCCAAAAACCAAACTACCTGATCCCTCCACCCCAAAAACCAAACTACCCTGACACCTTCAACCCACACATCCAAAAACCAAACTACCCCGACACCCCCACCCCCAAAAACCAAACTACCCTGATCCCCCACCCCACCCCCAAAAAACAAATTACCCCACCCCATCCCCAAAAACAAAAGTACCCTGACCCTCCCATTCCCCAAAACAAAAGTACCCTGATCCCCAATCCCACCCCCAAAAGCCAAACTACCCGATCCCTCCACCCCAACAACCAAACTACCCCGAACCCTTCAACCCCCTCATCCAAAAACCATACCACCCGACCTCCCACCCCTACAAACCTAACTACCCTGATACCCTACCCCCAAAAACTGAATTACCTCACCCGCATCCCCAAAAACAAAAGTACCCTGACCCCACCCCCAAAAACCAAACTACCCTCATCCCCACCCCCAAAAACAAAAGTACTCTGACCCCCTGACCCCACCACCAAAAACCAAACTAACCCAACACCCCACCCTCCATAAACCTAACTACCCTGATCCCCCAACCCCCAAAAACCAAACTACACTGACCCCCACCCTACCCCCAAAAAACAAATTACCCCACCCCCACCCCCAAAAACAAAAGTACCCTGACCCTCCTACCCCCAAAAGTACTCAGACCTCCCACCCCCAAAAAACAAACTTCCCCAATTCCCCATCCCCAAAAGCCAAATTGCCATGATCCCCCACCCTGCCCCTAAAAACAAAAGTACCCAGATCTCCCACCCCACCACCAGAACCCTAACTACCCCGATCTCCCACCCCCAAAAACCAAACTACCCCAATCCACCCACCCCCAACAACCAAACTACTGCGACGACCCCTGACCCTCCCAGCTCCCAATACAAAAGTACCCCAACCACCCACTCCAAAAACAAAACTACCCGATCCCCCACCCCCAAAAAACAAACTAACCCGATTGCACCACCCCACCCCCAAAAACCAACTACCCCGATCCCCCACTCCCAAAAACCAAATTACCCTGCCCCACCCCCAAAAACAAAAGTACCCGACCCCCTACCCTGCCCCTAAAAACAGAACTTCTCCCATCCCCCACCCCTAAAAACCAGAACTACCCCGATCCCCCCATCCTGCCCCTAAAAAAACATACTACCCTGTCCCCCCGACCCAGCCCTTAATCCACCCCTCATCACTAAAAACGATCAAAATGACCCTGCCCCAGCCCCACTTACCTGATCACGTCTTCTCCCGATGCACTCTCCCTTTTTCTCTGCCTTAAACACGCATCTGCGTTGTTCAGCACATGTATGGTTAAGGCAGAGAAAAAGGGAGTTGTTAATGCAAGCTTGGTTCCACTTGTGTTAGCAACGTAATTTTTGTTCCGGAGTCGTTATTCCAGATGTTTCCGGCTCTGCACTCTTCTGCCTTGCCACCTCCTTCGACACAAGTACAGCTACTAAAACCCCTTGACACTAGCATGTACTGTTTCTTTACTGTATGCCACAGAGATTTCTGCATGACATATTTTGGTAAGTTTGCTAGCTGTGGCAATCTCTTTCAAATATTTAATGAAAATTATATTGGGTTAACGGTGGTTGTGTTTTAGCCAGCAACTATGCCCCGATTTCATTTTTAGCTTAACTTTTCTGAAAACTCGCTTTGGAAACTCATTGCGGAATGTGCATCGATGGATCTTCTTCGACAACCCACTTTAAATGCAGTGTACTGTGACTAGGATCAGCACAGAGCTCTACAATGCCTATTTGAGGTATTAATTATCGCAATGTCAAGTGGTGCAACAGGACCTCCTTTTCATAACAAGCATTTGCAATGCAATGGGTCTCGCATGCTTCGAACAAGTTAATTGTCATCTTTTGACAACAGCGCCCACAAGCAAAAAAAAAACAAAAAGAGTGGAACTGAGAAAAGTTGACATAACAAAGTAAAGTTAGCCTTAAATAATAAAACTTTGCAATTTAGTTTTTCCTGCTAGGCACATTTTTGCCAGTCTCAAGCCTTCTGTTTGTTTGGCACTGAAAGTTAAAATGAACAAAATAGTACCTCGATCACGTCGGGAGCAACAGACAGGTACTTACGTAGTAATCAATTAGTGCTTCATCCATGCTCCACAGAGACTAACAGAAGTGATGGCAGACGTGCCTTGATGACTTACAAGGCTGTAAAGAAGAGTGCCATGCAAACCAACAAGTGGTGAGTGACAGGCAGGCTCCAAGCCCTTTAGTGAACAACAACAGTGTCTCACATGCGAGATGCATGTGCAAGTGCATGCACTTGCAGACTCAACCCCCTAAAACAAGCTCCCAAACAGGAAATGGTGCTCAAGAAAGAGCGGTTTCTGGAGCCTGTGCTGTACACTGTTGTTGCTTTCTTAAAACTATAAAGCCATCCAAATGCACTGTAAGCTGGTAAACTCAAACATGCAGAACAGGAATCCTCTTTAGAGTCTTTGGAGGATCCTGTCCGAACTGATGAGTAGCCTCATCCTGACTTCCCGCCCCTGAACATTATTCAATAAATTATTAATAAGGCTGTGACTGCTGCTTTCCAGTCAAGAGAGCCTACTGTTAAGCAGCAGAGATTACAACACAACAGTGACCCCGAGGAGCCAGAGGAATATATCATTTGGCATTATATTTAGGGGTCTTGATTTGGAAGAAGTATTACAGCATGTAAGAAAGAATCTTTCTTTCCGGAAGTCTTCTCCAGATGACAATGATGGAGATTTTTTCCAGCATTACCACCACAGGAAACCTTTGGGTTAGAAATTGGGTCTTTAGGTGGCAGTGGTTTGCACTCTGTCCAAGTTTGGACCACAATCCTAGTCAGGACAAGTAAGATACACACTAAAAGTTTAGTGACCTGTGCTTACCATCTGTTAAGCTGGCACAGCACAGTCAGGCTAACCTTATGAGGCAATGTGTAAAGTATTTGTGCAAACATGCAGTAACACTGTGAAAACACCACAAAAGGACTCCACACCAGTTTAGTGAAACAGGCAATATTTATCTGAGTCAAACAAGACCAAAACAACAAAAATCCAACATACACATGTTAAGTTATGAATTTTCAAACATTAAATCAAAGTGCAGTGCTTAGAAGACAATAGCTCCAACCGGGCTATCTGGTCTCACTGGACTGGGGCAAAGTTAAAAGTGCAGTCTGACCTTGATGGAGCACAGGTTGGGCACAGGAGTCATGCAGATCTTCTGATAGTACCTTTGTTGCATCCATGTTAAGTGATGATGTGTTGATCCAGAGAAGGGGATGCACAGCATTTGCAGGCAATGTGTTGTTTCCTGATCGGGCAACGTCGTTGATGTATCGATGTGCAGAAGTGATGGTTACTGGTTCCAGTGCATTGGTGCTGTGTCAGCCTAGTTGGTACTACATTGAAAGTAGGGTGGTTGCATAGCAGAGTGGGTGAGCAGTGTCTATGGCTTCAGTGCAGGCAGCAGCAAAGCGGTGTTTCTGCTTCAGGGTGCGTCAGTTCCAAGTGAGCCATTAGTGTTGCTGAATCAGTTCTTGTGTTGCAGCACCACACTCACCTCGAAGGGCCCAGGACTGGATTTGGCACCGCTTGGCAGAGCAGGACTCACAGAAGAGGAGCCCAAGTGCTGGTAGCAAGGTGCAGGTGAAGTCTTTGATATCCCTGAGACTTCAGAAATAGGAGGCAAGCTCAGTCAGGCCCTTGGAGAAACTTTAGATGACAGGATGTAGAGAGATAGTGCCATCCTCTCACTCCCAGGCAAGAAGTAACAAGCAGCAGGCCAACACAGCAGAGCAAACAACAAAGTGTCAGTCCCTCCTGATAGCACAGTGGTTCATCCTCGTGGTAGACTGTCCTCAGTCCAAAAGTGTTCTGAGCATATGGGGTCAGGGGCCCAGTACTAATACCCAAAATGGTCTTTGATGTAGGGGTAACTTCAAATAATTCTCTGAAGTGCCCACGGTTTCCTTTCAACCCATCACTGGCTCAGACTTCCAGTAGGGGTTAATCAGCCTTTTGTGTGAGGGCAGGACACAGCTTATTCAGATGTAAGTGTGAACTGCTTCTTCCTCTCCCTGATCAAGAGGACCATCAGTATGCAGATGTCTCTCCTGTCACACTGAGCCCTTCCTGTTTGTGTCAATCTGGCGAGAATGCAGAAATATAGCTGCCACCTGAACCAAGATGTTTCTTCAGAGACATGCTAAAACACAAAATGGTTAAAGTAAGAAAATGCCATCTTTCTAAAAGTGGCATTTTCAGACCTGCAATTTAAAAAACAACTGAACCAAAATATGTATTTTTAAATTGCGATCTAGAGATGCCAAACTCTATTTTTCTATCTTTTCCCAATCAGAATTTACACTTACAAGATGTTCCAAGGTAACCCCAACGTTACCCTATGGGACAGATAGTCTTTGCAATAGTGAAAAATGAATTTAAGGGTTTTTCTCCATCTGAACATGTTAAACTTAAAAGTACATGTCCAACTTTTGTAATACACTGCACCCTGCTCTTGGGGCTAATCAGGGCTTACCTTAGGGTTGTCTTACATGTAATAAAAAAGAAGGTTTGGGCCAGGCAAGTGGGTACACTTGCCAGGTCAACCTGGCAGTTTAAACTGCACACACATGCTCCTCAGTGGCAAGCCTGAGGCTACAATAGTGTGTGATGCAACCAGTGTTGCAGGTTTTGTAGTTGGACTCTCGCTCCTTAGCAAGACTGCTGGTTTAGGGGTGACAGCACATCTGTTTGTAGGCTACTGAGCCGCTCCTACAACAAGTTGCAACTGTCAGCCCAACCCTCACGGCTCACAAGCAGTACCTCACCAAAACCTTGAAAGCAAAGGTGATTTCTAGAAACCTTTTTCATGGACTCTAGAGTAGACCTCTCAGGGAAGCCATAGAGGAACGAAAATTACCCTTTTCTCTCGTTAGCCACAAGTCTCATACACACAAAGGCAATGAAAGAGATGCAGGGGAGTTTTGAGTATATATTTATTGAAAAGCCTGCAATCTACAATAAAATGCATGTGCCACATTGATTAGGATACTGAACAATAATCGAAGCATGAAGATGAGAGTTGTGAATATAAAACCCCACACCATCTTACAATAAACAAGATATAAAATTCCTAACCAAGAAAGGCTAATTATCTACCCTTGTGAGAGCTAAGGATGATAAACCTAATCCGCCGTTACCATGTCCATGAGAAGCGGCCCACAATCCTTGTCATCTTGGAATGAGGTCTTTGCGTCAGGCACTGTGGTGACACAAAGGATGAGTTCTTCAGCCACGTGACTTGCAGCATAGATTGCATCTGGAAGGAACCCCTCTAATGATCTTGTTCATGTGATGTGCATTTTTACAGATCATGTTGGATCCCTGACGCAGGTCTGTTCCTACACTCCTGATAATGTGGCAGACTTGTTGTCTGGAGTTGCATAAACAATCCCTGACAAGTGTGCATGATGTTCCTATCACGCGTAAGTGGAAAAGAGACTTAGGGGGTCATTATGACCCTGGCGGAAGGCGGAGAAGCGGCGGTAAGACCGCCAACAGGCTGGCGGTCTTTTTTTTTGTATTATGACCATGGCGGTTACCGCCATGGTCATCCACTGGTTCTCCGTTCCGCCCGCCAGGCTGGAGACCTGGGTCTCCAGCCCGGCGGCCGTCACTATACCGCCGGCAGTATTTTGACCCGGCTTACCACCGTGGATTTCCTGCGGTAGGAACCGCCATGAAATCCATGGCGGTAAGCACTATCAGTGCCAGGGAATTCCTTCCCTGGCACTGAAAGGGGTCTCCCCCACCCTCACCCCCACCCCGACCCCCTCCCCTACCCCCCCACCACCACTGCCACCCCCAAAGGTGGCAGGGCCCCCCTCCCCACCCCGACCCCCAACATCACAGAAGTCACACACACATGACACGCACGCAGGCACCACCAACACGCACACACACCAACATACATGCCTACATCCACAAACACAGTCAGACACGCACACCCACATACAAACATTCACGCACACATCCATACAGACATACCCACAGACATACACGCACTCACTCCCAAAACATGCAACACCCCTGCAAGCGTACACGCACTCACACACCCCCTCTACATACACAGACGAACACCCCCATGCACCCACACAACACACAACACCCCCCCACCCCCCTCCCCTAATGGACGATCGACTTACCTGTTCCGTCGATCCTCCGGGAGGGGACAGGAGCGATGGGGGCTGCTCCGCCGACACCACACCGCCAACAGAACACCGCCACGCTGAATCACAGGACGTGATTCGGTGGGTGGTGTTCTGTTGGCGTGGTGGTGGAGGTGGAGCAACCTCCACTTCCCCGCCGCCCGCCAATATGGCTGTTGGTGGCTCTCCGTCGGAAAAAGGATGGAGAGCAGCCAACAGTCATAATACGCCGAGCGGCAAACCGCCACTACCGGCGGTCTTCCGCACGGCGGTCCCTCGGCGGTCTTATGAAAAGACCGCCAAGGTTGTAATGACCACCATAATGACAATATGTGTATAACTGATAGTGATGCCTAGAATGATGCCTCCTCAGAATGGCACTGATAATGAAAATCAAACACTCCTTTAAAAATGTAAGCACATTGCGAAAGCTAAAAGAAATAATAAAATAGGTCAAATGAAACAGAGCAATTAAGTAGGTAAACGGTCACTAGGTGATAGGACACAGGCCTGCAAACCTAAGGCTAAGCTGACTCCTATGTCCCAAGGAGAAACTAAAATGGATTCACCACACAGGCCCACTAGCAGCATTTGACTTACATTTGACTTACATGCCCTGGGCATCCATAGTGCACTCTACTATGGACTTACTAGTACATCAAATATGACAATCATGGAGAAGCCAATGTTACGATCTTTTAGAAACAGAGCACATGCACATTAGCACGGGTCAGCAGTGAAAAAAGTGCACAGAGTCCTAAAGCCAGCAAAAACAAGTTCAGAAAAAGAGGAGAAGGAAGGCAAAAAATCAGGGAATGACTCTGCAGAAAGGGCCATTTCCAACACTGAAAAATTACTTTTGCACAACATTATATGTAAGCTTCTATTTAAGGGAAGAGATGAAATGGGGAGACCTAATTTCCCAATCCTCTCAGGAAAATAACCATTTCTGGGCTTGAATGACCAATTCCTACCTAATGTGAAAGTTGGCTCCTTGATGAGAAGTATGTTGTCTCAACTTTTGATTATATATCAAGAGAAGCTGCACCTGGTGCTCCACTTGATACAAATGTAGCGGTGCCTCTAATTTTGCAGTATGAATTATTATGTACTCTTCCTACCTAATCCAACCTCTTCTTAGAGATTTCCAATTCCTAACAGACATTTCACAACAGAGAAATGACAGCTTCTCCATTTTATCCATAATGGAACAACAAGTGCACTTTTCTTTTCGGCATACATTTCTTATGATGCTATAAGTGCAGCAACTGCTACCTCTGTACTTGTAATTCCAGTATGTAGGCACCTCTGCATGAGGTCTGCAAGAGCCAATTCAACCCATATATCTCTTCTAATGGAAATTCCATTTTCTGTTAGAAAACATTTTAGACCACTGCTGAAAGATGTGGTTAAAAAATAAGCAGAAATCCCCAAACTGGTGGCTCCCTTTCAACCATCATTCAGAGGAATAGGATTAAATCTGGCATGTTCCCTTTCGGTAATGCCTTGAGCTTGTTGCTATCTTCAACCATTGGTTCAGTATCTCCTGGCTTTGTGGAAGCCGGTGGTGGCTGTAGCTAGCCCCAACCAATTGGAATACTTCTTAGATCGATCAATTAACATCAGAAAACAATACCCTTCTTTAATTTGTTTTATCTGATTCCTTCCATCGAGGCATATGGATAGATACTCTGACAGTTCCTTGGGCCCAAGAACTTCTTTTTGCTTTCCTCATTTCCAATAATTCCTAGAATTCTGTAGAAGCTTAAGCGGGAGAGGGGAACTATGTTGTTTATTAAACCTCTTTAGACCAAGCATCAGTGGTTACAATGCCCGGCAAAACAAGTATGCTCTTTGCCTTGTATAGTCCCCCTCCATCCAACATCTCTATTGTTTCCTGTTCTTTCTCAACCAGTTCTCAAAACCTGAGTCTGTGGGCCTGGCTGTGGAAAAGCCAGCCTTACAAGTAAAAGGTTGTATGTATCTCAGAGGTGGCCCAGGGCATTCAGCAGACTTGGAGACTGGGGATGGTGAAAATGTATAGTAGGCATTGGGAACATTTTGGTAAGTTTGTTTGCCTCTCCCTGTAACTCCACTTTTATTCTTGAATTTTTGCAAGATGTTTTCCTTTTTGAAATTGTGGTGTCAAACATGAGTAGTCAGTGGGTTGTTATTATGGCCCTCCAGGTTGATCAAGTTGTGCCTATTGATGATTTACACTTCTGAAAAGTTTCTTTTTGAGACACCCAGTTGTTCACATTCAAATGCTTTCTTGGGATCTAATTCTGGTTTTGTAGACTTATAAAAAACCACCTTTGAACCTCTTCACAGCAAAGGGTCTATTGTTGGTGGTGTTGGACTTGTCCCTTTCTGCACAGTCAACCTGAAACATTTTGCCTCCACTCTCCTTTCTGATCTGAGTTTTATGGCTTTTAGTACTCTGCACACTTTACCACTGCTAACCAGTGCTAAAACACTTGTACACGCTCCTTAAAACATGTTAGATTGACTTATAATCAATTGTCATATATAATTTACGAGTACATCCCTAATAAAGTGGTACTACCTATGCCCAGGGCCTGTAAATTAAATGCTTCTGGTGGGGCTGCAGCAATGGTTGTGTCATTCACCTAAGTAGCACTTTAAACATGTCTCAGGCCTGTCTGCCACTTCAGACTGTGTATGTCAAGTTTTAAACTACTGTTTCTGCCTTATAAAGTAAACCTTTTTAATATATATTAATAAATGTGTCACCCCAAGGTAGACCTTAAACAGCCCAGATGGCTGGTTGCAAAGTATTTACAAAGCAGGACATGTACTTTTATGTTCTACATGTCCTGATAGTGAAAAACTCTCAAATTCATTTTTCACTACTGAAAGGCCTACCTTGCCCAAAGAATACCATTGAAGTTACCTTATTGCAATTTATAAGTGCAATTTCCAAATGGGAACAGGTGACCAGTTAATGTTTGGTGTCTTTGGAATTCTAATGAACAATCTTAACTTACGATGAAGTTGGATTTTAAATTACAATTTTGAAAAGGCCAATTTTAGAAAGTCGGCATTTTGTTGCCTTAAACGTTTGTTGGCTGCTGTTTGTTTCTGGATCATATGAATGGGTTCAATTGACAGTTTGGCTTTGTGTACTCCTCCTAGAGAACCACACACAATGGGGGGCTTAGGTGTTAGTGGATGGGTTATCACTGGTAGGATTGGAGGGAGGACCTGGACACAGCCCCACTTACACTTGAGCCATGACCAGGAAGGCATGGCACCTGTGCACTTCAAAGGTATGTCTCTAGAAGCTTCTCCCCACTTCAAAGGCAAAATTGGGTATAAATTCTGGACATCAGACACCACCTCTTCAGTACACTTCTGGATACTCTGCCAGGAAGAAGGGCTGCTGTCCTGCTGGGCTCTACTGCTTTCTTTCTGCCCTCTTGCCTGAGTGAGAACGTGTGGGCATGCATCTCTTGGACCCAGAACCCAAAGTGACTCCAAGGGCTAGTTGGCTGGCGTCCTGATCTAAAGCCTCAGGGAAACAGCAGGCTTCCAACAGCCTTACACCTGCACCTGGACACTGCCATCTGTGAATCTATCCTGCTGAGTGGTGCCACACCAGTGCTGGACCCTTGGAAGTGGGCTTAAGGTGCTCTGTCAGCCTCTATGGATCCAGTGGAGCCTACGCATCTTTTCTGATGCGTGGCACAAACTTGAGCAGATTGACTCATCACCTCAGCTGTGAGGAATAGACCTGTTGCAAAGACCCACATCGCATCACAGCCCATTAGAACCACCACTGTGCAATGCATCCTTAGCACAGGCCCTCACTTTCTTAGACGATGACACTAGACTCTGCATCGCAGCCTCACAGTCCCTCAGAACTGATGCCTCGCTTTAACGGCGCACTGCATCCTTGATACCAGAATTTGCATGACAAGCCCTATCAATGAGATCCTTGATGACGCAGGCCCTCACATCGTAGCCCTTGCTGCATCTTGGAAATGAAGCATTACTTTGATTATGTGATGCATCTTGGGTGCGAATCCTCGCAATGCTACACAAAGCTGGACTTAAGGTGCTCTGTTTAGTGGGCCTAAAATCGAAAGTCCAAAAATATCTAAAATTGTGAGAACATTTTCCTGCACATTGTATTAATTTCAATAAAATTATAAGAAACCGTTTATGCCCTCCTCATTTTAGTAGACAACTGTTTCCACCAGAGTAAACTGTGAGAGAAAGTGTTCATACACCAGCATAAACACAAAACATGTTTCAGCCTAAGGTTGCTTCTGTCTTGAGAGAGTGTTCACGTATAAATGGAGCTGTAGAATACAAATCCACCAGATCCAAAATCCCTCTTACTGGAAAATATATTTGCTTAATTGGTAGTGTGGATGAAAAACTTCCCTAGGGTGGTGACGAAACATAGCGGAAACGTAAAAAAACTTCACTGCATTATCAATATCTTTGCAAAAAAATGGGAATTAAAAAATTATGCATACCACCTTTTTTTTATTATAGGCAAATGATGATGTTACAACAGCTCCTGCCATTCGCTCTAGGTTGCCTCTTTCAAACTTTCACCCATGAAGGTATGTAAACCTACTCCTCTTAGCACTTATAGGCAGGAGTGGCTCATCCATTAGGGTTGAGGAGATTCGCTCCCCTGCCAGCAGTGGCAGCTGCAAACCCTTTAAAAGAAAACAATAATATACTGCATTTATTATCATTTTCATGTAAAGGGGGGGGGCACAGGGGTGATGAGCACTCCCCCTCAGAGCGCATGTGTGTTTGGCCAGCCGTCTTGGGCGGGCCAAGCACCCATGCGCAGTAGGCTCACTTCAGCCTGGCAACTAGAGAGAGCATGCTCAGGCACCCCGTTTGCCTGGAAGCGCACTGGCTGGGTGCTCACAGCCAATTTGACCGCTGCTCTGAGCAGCGTCACGATTAAGCACAATATAGGCTGGGAGCCTGGGCCCGCAGTGACAAAGCAGAGGAGACAAAGGAACAGAGCTGGGGAGTGCAGGTGTTTTTTTTTAAAATAATTGTTTATTCTCTCCCTCACCCCACGTGCTGCCCCACCCCTTCCATGCCCCATGAGCCGCGGCTGCTTATAGGCATATTCTTCTGAAACTCCGTGTAGTCCCTGCAGGCATGAACCTCTGAATCACAATACTCACCAAATCTTCAAATAACAGCAGGCCAGTGGAGATGGGGTGGCCTCCAGAAAACCCACACGTGATCTCAGCATTGTGGTTTAGGAAAGCTGTTGTTAACTAACCCCTGAGCACTGACCACCTGGCAACTCCAAAACAACTTCTAGGGCTTTACTTAAGCAATCTGGGGAAGTGGGGCAGGTAGCTCTGTACCTATGATTGTTGCTGCTTTTCATTTGCTTCAAGCAGGCATCGGACGGAAACAATTTAAATGATTGGCTCTTTATGCATTAACTCATAAATGTTTGTGCAGCTGGCACCACGTTATTAAATGACTCAAGAATATTCCAAACTGCTTATTAAAATGATATTTCAAGATAACAGAGTTCTGTGGTATCATAAAATCGTGAAGCAGAATAGTCACATAACTCTTTGGTGACTTGCAATATTGTACCATAGTGAGTACTTTTCAGATGTAGTATGAACCTTCTCTTCCGGATGGGGGAGTTTAAGCGGAAGCATGTCGAGTTAGTCAACGAACTGAGATAAGTGAGATGTGGTTATACAGGATTTTGAGAACAAAGGCCGTGGCTCGGAGTTTAATGATGAGACACCATATTCTTTAATTCATATTTCATTATAAGAGACAATAGTTATTCTCGTGCTAATAATAATACATCGGGTGATAATCTGCATCAGTCAACTGTCAAAGTGAAGGGAGACCTCTTTCATTTTTCTGAAATATTTTTGAGGTTTAAAAACAGATTATTAACAGTATTCATAGGGGGAGTCTCACTATTTCAGTTTATACCTATCATTTGAACTGCGCAGCACTACATGAACTGTGCCTGGGGTAAATGTAAATAGACAGCAAACACAGTCAAAAGTAACAGAAACTTTCAAGTAACAAGTTAAGTGACAAAACCTCAAACAACCAATGCAGCTAATGCAATCCATATGTCACAGGAAAACATATTTTTGCTTTTTAAATAGGAATAGATGTTTTATTATCTAAAGTTCATCCAGTCCTGTAAGGAGTATACCAAATGCAAAGCAGTTAATGAACGAGGATATTCACAACAGACGTGATGAGAAAGAACCGAGAAGTGTACAATCCGAAAATCGCCGTCCATCACTTCTGGTCTAAACTGGAAGATCAAAGAAGGGCAGCAGATCTAAATGAATAAATGACACAATAAATCACTTGTTAGTCTCTTGAGAAGAGGCATACAAAACTGTCAGCAGTTGAGTTATTAGATTGATGCCATGCACCATGGTAAAGAAGGTCTTGGCTGGGTAAAATAATCCTTAGTTTAGGCTGCACTTTAACATAGCTTGACCTGTATTCGTTCTTCTCGCTTGCTCTTCTTCTTATACTGTGCAGTCGTTGTCCTCTCATATTGATAATACAACACAGCAGTGAGTTGACTGTGGCAACATGTGAGCACGACTTTCAAACACCATTCCTTTGCATAGTTTGACTTCTGCGAGGATGATGAAACTATAGCACAGATGTTGCTGATCGAGATGTTACTTTACAACTTAACCTTAAATAGTATAGGAATGTTGATATATAGTTTCCACCCTGCTTCCAAGCAACCCTCTTGGATCCCAGATGAAGACCCTTCGAGAAGGAGATGGTAGAAAGCCCAAAGTGCGAGCTGGTGAAACGGAAGTGAGCTTAGGTCAGCTTCATGCAGGAGGGAGACCTTAATCTTGCAAGCTTTTAGATACATCAAGCTTTAATGCTTCAAGTTGTGAAGATGTGGTAGGCACATAAGATACATGGGTTCATTAGAAACAATAAGGTGAATCTGTGTACCATCAGCTTATTATTATGTGGTACTACTGAAAAAGTACTTCTTGGTAAGGAAATGTAAAATGCAGTCTTCTCAGAGTTACTCACAATTTAGAGTTCCACTCCACATTGATGGTGAATTGTTCACCAAAAGTGGTTTCGCCAAACACAACTGTAACACTTTGAAAAAAACGGAAAAGCCGGATGCACCGCCATCAAAACATTTCCCAGCTGCCGTTTTGATTGTTTTTAGAAAGAAACCACAAATGTGAAGGTTGGATCCGAAAAATAACTATAACAAAAAACTTTAACCAAGTTTTCTCTGAATGCATTGGAGATATTAATAGTTTTCTTGCCCAGACGGACACTTTTCAGCAGGTATCATTTTCCTCTCTCCTCTAAATGAAACAACTATTCTTTCACTTGCTGTATGGTTTCATTTGGTAAACGTAATGATACTGTTTGTATTGATATTACTCATATTTCTGAAGTGGTCAAAAGACAATTGTTCTGCTTGTGGTTATAGGTATTTTTTTTAATTGAGCTTACCTGAGGTCAGTTGAAGCCTGTGAACTGCTTTGTGTGTAGACTGGTTGACCAATATTGGTTTGGCTGGAACAGGCTCTTGTGTACTTTGTGAAGCAATTGGCAGTTACATTTCTTCTGTGATTAGGAATAGGTGATGCCTGTGTAAAATATTGTACTGCGTATGATCCTCTTGATGGCAGATTTTGAAAATTTTGTGTACAGGAAGATCAAATATTTCGTTTTCTACCTCAAAAAACCACTGAACTCTTTGTATTTTGAACCTTGCTCCAAGGTATGAATAATCACTACATCGCCAACTTGGAAAGGGTGTTGCCTTACTTCGATTTTACCTTGTTAACCAACATTTTGTTAGCAGTTTCAAACTGATGTGCTCTATTCCATTGTTGCAGTTTCTGTACTGAAGAGATGCTGTATATTCTCCATTTGAATTTATTCCAAAATATAAACCATAAATGCAAAGTAATCATCAAACATAAAATGATAGGATGATAACCTATAAATTAATCCTCAGTATAATCCTTTATATTGATGTAGGCAAAGACCAAAGTTTGTACACATTTGCAGTCATGTTTCCGTCTGCAGAGTCTAGAACTTGTCAAACAAAGTGTGACTGATGTATTCATTTGAGCATCTCTTTGATCAGAACGTACACTGGTAGGCCATCCATAATATACAAAATATTTTTTACCATAGGATTTTAGGAGCATTCAATAGCTTCTAGTCTTAGGTGGTGAAAGCGTGTGCATGTCTGGTCAAATGATCTTGTAAAACTAGAACGCTATGTACCCCTTTTCTATTAATTTCCCAAAAGGTAAAAAAGTCTGTTGTATTTAAGTCATTGGTCTCTGAGCGCTCCATGAGTCCCGTCAGTCAAGCAGATCTGGGTAGTAATTTCCTTTCAATGCGGCAACACCACTTTTGCAGTGGGCTTCTACATCCTTCCACAGTTATGGCTAGGGAAATCATCTGCTTACACGTTCAAAAATATATGTTTTGTTCGCTGTATTTTATGAGTAACGCGAATCTCGTAAAATCAGGGTCAGGGCTTATTGATTCTTTGTACAATGTTTGCCCTAACAACATCAGTTTTCTTCGGTCTCCTCACAGTATGTATGCTTCTGGGCTGCCATTGTTTTTGCTAAGTGTCCATTTGTTTGGCCTTGGGAACGTATAGCGACTGTGAATCACACATATATGCTTGTTTGTTGTCTTGTTTTACAAACCAAGAAAAGGAGGGACCGGGAGAAGTTACTAGTCCAGTGTACACTCTCCCATCATTAGTAAATAAATACAAGTACACTGTTCCAATCAAAATAAACAAACCAGGAGGCCTATGATCTCAGGAGCTGGGACCCTCAAGCATCACTATGGATGACTAGTATCATCATTGGGAATAGCTCCTCACCAGGCCGGCACTGCAATGCCTGGTGGGCACCCCGATGTAGGGGGCTCTCAGCCGGTTTCTCGTGATAGTGACTGGTAGGTTCAACTATCCAAATTGTGATGCTGGAATGTCACCACCAATAAACAAAGAAAGTTTAAAATTGGTTATTCATCCACTTGACACCATCATTTAATCAATCTGATATAACGAAGATGAAGACCAAGATTAAAATCAAAAAGCGTGAAAGGAAAATTGAGGATTATGTTGTATTGTTTTGTCATTCATTGTAGTTCTGTAATTTCCTCATTACCATAATTACTTTTGGTACTGCTGAGTTTGAGGCACGCATTGCTATGAAGCCTAGTTTCTGATTTATCAATTAATATATTACAGATGATGTTTGCTTAAAATTCCAACAATTCAGTCGAATTCTCAAATAGAGAACACCTCTCCTGATAAAGCATCAATCTCATTGTTAACCTTCATGTTTGATTCTTGTTTTGAAAACTATTCAATTATAAAGCACCAAGAGTCTTAACAAGTTAAAAACAGTAACCCATCTGCACTCAGTTACATCCAACATTGATTTCTGCATCAAATTGTTAACCCCTTCTCTGCTAGGCCTTTCCACCACACTAAACCTTTTTTTGGCTATTTGAGGTAGTTTGCGCTTACGCCCCCATAATGTTTTGCAGAAAAGTATCCATGCCAAATTTGCGTACTTTTTTTCCAACATACTGGGTAATCTAAAGGTGTCCAGGGTTTGTGGAGTCCCCTCGAGTGGACCTAGAAATTAGCCAAAATACAGCTACATTTTGGTGTTTTGGGGAAGAATGGGAAAAAGTGCTGCAGGAGAAAGCATCTGTTATTCCCTCTGCGAATGGCATCAACAAAGGGTTCATGGTGTTCAAATCACCATCCTCCCAGCTCTAAGGAAGAGGTAGACTAGAATCAGAAAAACAAACTTTTCACCACAGTTTTGGAATTTTACTGGGATATACCCAATTTTTCCTATTTTTCTGCTTCTAGTAAAATAAATGGGTGTGAAACCAAGGATTGATCCCAGAAAGCTATACAGTTCCAAACAGTAGCCAACATATTGAATTCAGCAAGGGGTAATTTGTGTAGCTCCTTCAAGGTTTTCCTATAGAAAGTAACAGTTGAAATAAAAAAAAAATGAATTTAAAAAAGCCATTCTGTCTAGGTTTTCATCTGTAACTTTTTCCATCTATGGCAGATTTTTAAAAGAAATATACCATTATGTCTGCACAACCCTTCTGGTTGTGGGGACAGATAAGGCTGATTCACCAAGAACCCAAAGTACCCATAGCCACTAAAGGAGCTGCACTTTGCAATGTGTTTTCATTGTGTACTGGGTATACCCAATTCAGTTGGTAAAATATAAAGAGTGGGAAATAGGCATCCAGGAAATTAATGTATTTCCAAAATGGGCTTATGATATGAAGTTTAGAAGCAGTAATTAGCACATATCTGAATTTGAGGGTACCCATACTGGCTGGGGGTCATTATGAACACGGCGGGAATCCCCGCTGTGTTCATGCTGGCGGTCTTATCACAGACCGCCAGCCCCCTTGAGACCCTGCCGGACAAATAATAAACATTCTGCTGGGCCGGCGGCCAGAAACAGTGTTTCCACCCGCCAGCCCAGCAGAATGCTGAGCCAGGACATTGCAGACGGCTCCACATGGAGCTGTCGTCAATGCCAATGTTCGGCGGGTGCAGCGGCACCCGTCGCGCAGAGACCTGTGCGACGGGGCTGTGCACGGGGGCCCCAGAGAACCCCTTCCTCCAGCCTTTCCCTGGCGAGTGAATGGCTGGCGCAACAAAGGTTCTTTTTCCACAGGGCAGCGCTGCTTGCAGTGCTGCCCTGTCAGATGAAAAATTCTGCTGTCGTCAGGCTGATTGTCAGCGGTAGCCTGGCAGTGGTGGAAGGCCGCCTGTGGCGGTCCCCACTGCCTTCATTATGTGGTGGTCGAGACTGCCAATCCGGTGGCAGTAATTTCTGCCGCCACTGGCATGGCGGTCTCGACCGCCAAGTTCCTAATGAGGGCCCCTGTCTTACAATTTGGAAGGCACAACTGCAGAGAAAGACAGTTGGTAAAAACACTCTACTATCATGGGTTCCCCCAAGAATCTTGAAAACGGACTGTTTTTTGCAATGTCCCTAACTGTGGATTTTGGGCCCTGGCTCAGCCGACACCTAGGAAAACCTATAAAACCTGTAAATTTTTTGAAACTACACACCTAGGGAGATCCATGATAAGGAGAAATGTGTAGCTCTTACCACATGTTTCTCCCCACAATTCCTTGCAAATCTAAAAATTTGTCTGAAAAACACATTTTCCTCAAATTTCTGTTCTGGTTTGAGACTTGCTATGGAATGGTGGAGTCCCCTGGATTTCCCTTGGCACATTTTGCAGACATACCTTTGATGATGGTATAGCTACCCTCGACATTGTCCTCTACTATAGGGCTGTACACCTCTTAAAAATGAATGAATGATTGTTGGTTTGAGGGGTTTGATTACCCGGTTTATGCGACAGAAGGATGGATCATAGGTCACAGCAACTTCTCTCATTTGCAATAAGGGGGTGGCATTTCCTTGTTGGAAGATGTCCTTCACCATGGGTCCGTGAAGTCCTTCCTGGACTTACAAGTGGAATATCAACTTCACCACACTCAGTTTTTCTGATATCTCCAGCTCCGACATGCACTTGTGCCCTTCCTACAGTCTGTTATGGCTATACCTGAATTCTTCCCTTTGGAAGCCAGAATCTTACCAAACTCTTACTTACTAATGTCAAAGATCATAAACTGGCATGTATTAGACACTACTTTGTAATCATCCTGAACCAATGGTGGTATGATGGAATCATAGGCACCAGACCTGGGGTCACTAGAGGACAAGGACTGGAGTGAGGCAGTAGCTACTATAGGGAGGTGGTGATAGCCTCACAGTTTTAATTTAAATTACATTTCTACACTGTACATATTTCACTAGGGCATGCCTCTTCAGTATAGGGTTGATTAGGACCAGAAGATGCTTACGATGGGAAGACCGCAATGGTGACCTAATGCACATATTCTGGCGCTGTGCAATTCTTTCACTCTTTTGAAACAGAGCAGTAGGCACCCTGGAAACACTCCTTGGTTGAAAAATTCCTAGAGAAACACATTTTCTTGCATATTACAGACAGAATGGCCATGAATAAGTATTAGAGGTCGTTGCTCTGGCTAGGCCTGATGATCTCTAAGAGAGACATCACACCGGAGTGGAAGAACTCAGAAGCCCCACATGTTAATAAATGGGTCAAAGGGATGGACTACTGTAAGAGTCTGGAGGGCCCCATATATTTAGTGAGTGGCTGCCCCCAGAAACATCACAAGATATATTTGGGTTGGGCCCGTTGCAGGGTAATATTGCTAGAACCTTGCCCTGCCACATCATGGTCCATGGATAGAGATACACACTGTTGCAAGAAGGTTTAAAATGACTGGTGGGGCAGTTGAGTCTTGTAGGCCAGGTTGCGGCGTCAATTTGTGCATTTTGCTTCCAAGTGTCATGTCATGGGCAATTGTTATTTTCTTTAATGTATATTGTTGTGAATATATTTGGTCTCTGTATGTGTTTTGTACCAAGTATGTGAGATTTGTGGTTAAAATCAAAATATATATTTTTTTTTTAATGTGGGGAGGGGGCCCCAAAATGTAATCGAACTAGACCCCTGGGGCTGTATTGCACAGAGTGCCCCGGGTGTGCAATGGGCATGTGCACTCACTTTGTGCTCCCCCGGGACTCCTTGATATTACAGGAGGGGCCGAAGATGCTGGTGCACATGTAGCACCAGCACTATCATTAGAGGGCAATCAACTGTTTGTATTGGGGCATGGCCCCATGCAAATGAGTGCATCACTTTGCCTCTGTGCCATAGAATCGATGCAGGTGCGAAGGCAAAGATGCCTTTAGGAGGTGCACTCAAAGTGCGCCAAAAAAGAGTGGTGCAATTTTATTGTGCATCCTAAAGGCAGCCCTCTGGATGGGAGAAAGGGGTCCAATACACACCTTAGACATCCTCTTGCAGGCGAGTGCAGTCACTCACTGCTCCCACCTGTATGGACATCTCTCTCCACTATTTAAAGTCTGGGTGGGTCTGCCAGCACTGTGTAACAAGGAGCCGCTCTGAAGCAGCCACTCAGTATTTCACTTGATTGCACTGCCCGGGGGGCAGTGCAAGTTCACACATAGCTTGGTGGCAGTGCATTCATGGTAATACAACATTCTTTCCCATTTGTGCAAGGCTCGCCTATTTAAAGGTGTGCTGTGGCACAAACAGGGAAAGTGTGCAATATATGTAATAAGGTGCCAGTTGCTTTCTAAACATAACATATTATAAAATGACACGCTGATAGTATTTTTCATCTCCGTCTAATATCACCACAACCAGGTATCAGATAATCCATCCAGCCAATCAATCCTTACCTCGGCTTTCAAACTGTCTACAACATTAGTACACTGTCTATGTGCAAAACAAACTATTGGATCAGCCTAATGCACATGCAGTTGTCAACTTATCCGCTTGAACAATGTATATGCTTTGCCCTGAAGAAACACTTCAGCCTCTACAGGCAGACACCCACAAGTCCTTATCAACACAAGGGTGCATGCATTTGTGCCAACAACAGATCGTGTGTTAACCCTTTATTTCAAGGTTATGCACTGGACTTCTTAAACATACAACTCACAGGTTACTTTTGCTACAATTCCTCACACTCCTCGTGCTTTCACCATTTTGAAAATTAGCCATTCATAGCCACTGCTGTATCTCAGCACTTTCTATTGGTTAAGGGCTGGATCTCTGCCTTCATAACCTATCCCAGGCACCAGCCAGATATTAGAGCGTTCTTAACCAGGACAAGCTGGTAGCTCCAAAACAGATGCACACAATTTCAAATTTTGCTGTATGCAATATTCAAGTCTGAAATTGGGAAATTATGAATCTCTGTGATTGCAGATGCCCATGGATATCCAGATTGTTACCAGGAACAGAGGGCAGAGGCATGACTCAAAACATATCCATGAACTGACCTGGAGGTTACAGGCTGGACCTCATCATTCCATTAGATGGACCATGCTGAGTCCTTGTCAGGCAGTTTTCATGGTTCAGGGACAATGCACATAAATTTTTTGCATGCAATATTTCAACAATAGCCATCGATATGATGACAATGTGGGCTGGTGCTGCCATTGTTTTCACCATGGAAAGATTGAAGGCAATATGTTGCAGAGCACAAATAACTTGGTGATAGGGACGCTCCACCAGCCAAGGCAGTATCAACAAACCTCTGGGAGTAACATTGTTTTCTGAAAAGGGTCACTATAGACTTAAATGGGGGCTACTATCTCAGCAGTTCTGTGGGGTCTGATGCCTTGTTGGGAGTTGTTAGTATTCAAGTCGAGGTTTTTCTTTGCATTCTGCTACATGAAGCCCTGCATTTACAATGGGTTTAATAGGACAGCAAGTACCAAAATCCAAAGTAAAAATCCAGCAAGATAGACTCATTCATAGTACTAGGAAACTTCAGAGCTTTGACAATGTCTTGCAAAATAAGAGCTTCCACATTTAGCTGCTCCTGCAGCACAGACTTTTACTACGGGTGGCAACTCTCAACATTGTATCACTTCACTGAGCTGAGCCTGCTTCAAATAAAAAATTACAGTTTCCAAAGGTTAAAAGCCTTCATTCAAACAGACGTGCACACAGCAAGCAATGCTAAGCAATTTCATATCTGAAACTTCAGGAACAAAGTGCAGATTCACCAACAAATAGTCTAGTGCCCATAGCTCTTGGCCAAGTTTATGACCCTCTGATCACCATCATGTTTAGGTCTGGTGTTAGTCAAGACATTTTGATTTTAGTTATTTTATACATAAAATACACGCACATATAGAACCTTTCAGCCAACCCTTCAAGTTTTTTACACCACCCACAGCATACAGCATGGTGCAGTTGGCCAGCCTACTTCAGCCATTTCTTACCTTAACTGTGGGTGACAGCTTTCTGTCCTTTCACAAGTGGAACATCCACACACAGAGTAATTCCCTAAAGATCCCAAGACTACAATGGCAATGTGTGCTGTTTGAGACCAAAAATACATTTATGCTTATAGCATTGTTTTTTCCTTTAGATTGATGAGAGCAAGGTGGCTTTTCCAACAATAACATTTTGCAAAAACCATGACAAAACTAAGAAAGTATTGACGCAGTCAAAAGGCTGGTGTTCAATGCCACACGTATTGGCTTAGCCGGTGCATGTTAAAATATTTGCAGGTGACTCATAGTTTATACACCTGGCAAAGGTATCGAACAACACCCAACCAACATATTTTTCCTTGACCTTGTTAAATAATGGGCGAGGAAAAGTAGCCTGTGACAGAATGCCTCAAAGAATATACTTCTTATTTGATAGTTTCAAAGCTGCCACCTCTCCAATGGGCAACAACAATGTGTGCTTCTCTTCCACCCTAGCAAACACAGCTATATTCCTGGGGTCACTTTCGACCTGCCGCTGGTATTCCTTTCACATGTGAACTCAGAAGCAAAAATAGTTCCTCCAGTTATCCATTCTTAGCAAGGTCATGGTCATGTTGAGACTAGACCATATGGTGGGCATCACCCACATCTGCCATATACATTGTTCTTGCAAAAAAGTCTCCAAAACAAGTACAGTTAGTACAGATTGGCAGAGCAACACAACTACTGGGTCTGAAAATATGAAAGCAAATTTCATAATCACTTAACATTTGTTCTCCCTCCCAAAAGTGACCTCTGACACACCAAAAGACCACTTCTTTGCTGTGTGCATTTTACAAATGTGGTCAATAAATCAAACCATGCTGTTTCACATGAAAGGTTATTAATCCTGCAACACCACCTTAAAGAGACCAAGGCCCATATTTATACTTTTTGACGCTAAACTGCGCTAACGCAGTTTAGCGTTAAAAAATTTAGCGCCGTCTAACGCCATTCTGAAGCGCCATGCGGGCGCCGTATTTATGGAATGGTGTTAGCCGGCGCTAGCAGACCGGCGCTGCCTGGTGTGTGTGGAAAAAAACCACGTAGACCAGGCAGCGCCGGCGTAGGGGGAAAATGGCGTTAGGGCGTCTTAAAATGGGGCAAGTCAGGTTGAGGCAAAAAAATCGCCTCAACCCGATTTGCGCCATTTTTTTCGACGCCCAGACGCCATTTAAATGACTCCTGTCTTAGTAAAGACAGGAGTCATGCCCCCTTGCCCAATGGCCATGCCCAGGGGACCTATGTCCCCTGGGCATGGTCATTGGGCATAGTGGCATGTAGGGGGGCACAAATAAGGCCCCCCTATGCCACCAAAAAAAATAAAAAAAAATAAAAAATTATACTTACCTGAACTTACCTGAATGTCCCTGGGATGGGTCCCTCCATCCTTGGGTGTCCTCCTGGGGTGGGCAAGGGTGGCAGGGGGGGTCCCTGGGGGCATGGGAGGGCACCTGTGGGCTCATTTTGAGCCCACAGGCCCCTTAACGCCTACCCTGACCCAGGCGTTAAAAAGTGGCGCAAATGCGGGGTTTTTTGACCCGACCACTCCCGGGCGTGATTTTTGCCCGGGAGTATAAATACGACGCATTTGCGTCGCCGTCATTTTTTTAGACGGGAACGCCTTCCTTGCATCTCATTAACGCAAGGAAGGCGTTCACGCAAAAAAATGACGCTATTTGCCCATACTTTGGCGCTAGACGCGTCTAACGCCAAAGTATAAATATGGCGTTAGTTTTGCGCCGAATTTGCGTTGAAAAAAACGACGCTAATTCGGCGCAAACGGAGTATAAATACAGGCCCAAATGCATAGAGACAAAAACCTGCCTGGATCATTCTGGGCACAGCACTGAGATAACATCAGAACCATCCAGGTTCAGGAAAGAATTACAAGCAATGGTACTCTGCATGGGTCCAGATCTGTTCATTTATTGTATTTATGCATTGAACTGGTTGTCACAGCTCTTTACACTGGACCAGTTACAATGCATAAACATCCAGTTTCATTACACACCATTATTAAAAGATAGTTTTCAGACAGCAGGCTATGTTTAGACAAACACAATTATCACTTCGCATGCAGTTTGAATATAAGTTCAGAAAAGTTCATAAAGAAGCCGAACAGTGTAGGCTGTGGGCACCCAGAGATAGTTTACCCGTTCAATAGACAGAAAAGTCAGTATTGCTGGGAATGAGGTGAGCTAGTCAGGGGCAGTGGCATCATGACCCACGTCTCTGCACTTCCATACCTGTTATTGCACACCAATCTTTAAATATTTAAACTGTAATTGAATGCACTACCAAAAAATGAAGAAAGTGGCAATAGTGAAAGATATGCGAGGTGTCCATTTTTACAATAAACATGTCCACCGCTATGCAAACCAATATTAGCTGTGGAAGACCGTATATTAATTAACAAAAACATTGTGTGCCATCCTAGCAGCTGAAAAGCACAAGGCAATAGTAATCTGTAGCCTTCAGTTGAAGAATGCGCCATCAAGAACATATATTACTTGTTTTGTCATTAGTGACCTAGGTTAAAATGTATTATGAACAACAGTTAAAA
The DNA here is from genome assembly GCF_031143425.1 of Pleurodeles waltl. NCBI lineage: Eukaryota > Metazoa > Chordata > Amphibia > Caudata > Salamandridae > Pleurodeles > Pleurodeles waltl. The sequence continues at coordinate 164,686,863 of NC_090448.1, read as the reverse complement.
CTTGTTTACTAACTTTAACAATGAACCATGCTATGAAATATATGATTCTTTTAACCTCATATGTTCACCTAATGAATAAAATGACAGTAATATCACAAAATGAAATGAAACACTCTAACCATTAATTTTTTCTCTCTTGTTTCTCTAAACCAGTAGGTATTTTAGTTGGAAAAAAACAAATAAAATCTTCTTAGCTGCTTTGTTAGACAGATTCATTGACGGAACATGTCCTGTTCTCATAAAGACATTGAAATTGATTTGCAGAATGAGTGGTGGAGTTGAATAAAGAAGATACGTTTAAAAATTGTGTGGTTATAAACTGAATGTTCCTAGATTAGTGTGAAAATGCTTTTCAAGGACTGCTTTTAAGGAAATGCTATTCAGAGAGGCTTTAGCAGAGGAACTTGAGAGACTTGGGGAGACTTCAGGAACAATTCTCTCCTCCATTCTGATACTCTGTGATTTCTCGTAGATGCTCTCTAAGGTACTGCTCAAACTCACTTTGAGCTGCTTTTTTTGACACTTAGATTCAAATCGACTTTTACAGAAACATACTTGCCCTAAAACTCTGAGTTTCTAAATGCTTTCACATCTTTGACTTATTAACTCTTTATGCCTTCCTCTAGTTAATTGACTAGTTAATTGACTGTTCTCTTTTATAAAACCATCCTCTAGATTAGACTAGATTATTAAATTGTATGGATAGCGCTTTATGCATTCTTCTGTTGATTTTGATATTTTATTTTGAAATTCTGCCAATAAAGATAAGGAACTAAGAACATTTTTACATTGAAAATTAAAATACTTACCCTTCTTCAAACTCTTTTCTTTGGCTCTTAAAAAAATGTTATTAATATACTGAAAAAGTATAAATGTTTTGATTGCAGCTTCTCCATCTCTCTCATGCAACACCTCCAAGCGTCATTGCGAGGGTTCCAGTAGGAAAGCAGAAAAACTTTAAATTATATCAAACCAGCATTTTCTGGTCTAACGGCTGCTATGCTACTGGTGAAGATGATGTTAAAATAACCTGATCACTTAAGCAGATCGGCACTGAGAACCTATCTGCCACTGAGTCAGAGGGGACTAGAGATCAGCGTTCTCTCTAGCCTCTGAACAGGTCTCGAATTTGACTCCTGCTCATGTGAATGAAATTTATATTCCCACCAACGATCTTTCCTGCTGCTACTCCGGCTTTCCTGCCCCCCCTGTGACTGTACTCTTACTGATTTGAACCAGCCTGCATGAGACACAGAGTGCTTAGTAAATAACAGATAAATAAATAAATAACTAAGTAAATAAATAAAGTTAGATAAGGGCACCTTGAATGTTTCCTCTTGATAGTGACTTTGGTAGTGTTGGTGTAAAATATGGTGTTATTTGTGATGCTCCCTGTGGTTTTATGTGTGATGTCATCAAAATCAAGACTTTATTTTAAATATATCTGCACATTCGAAACCTTCAAATTGCTGTTTCTTTATTGTGAGTTAGGCCCCTGCTTGTTTTTTCATTTCCTGTAATTCCCTTTCTTATAAATACTTACCTTCTTTCTCCATGGGTTGTTCAACTCACTAATGTAGCTCACATTCCTCCTTATCCCTGAAGTTCAAACACATCTTGTCGTTCATTTACGTTTTGCTGACTTATTTGTGTAAAGAAGGCTTCTCTGAAGTCTTGGTTTATGTGATAATTAGGGCTGGAGACCTCTCATTTTCTCACGACGGACCAAAGGCCTTTGTTTTTTAATGAGTTGGTGTTTTCCACCTCCGGCGTCTATGGAGCGCACTCGGTTGTCTGGTTTAATAAGTGAGTCATTAAGGCAGTGCTGTCATAAACATGACAGACTTCATTTGCTCCTGACCTGGGCAAAACGGTTACCCCAGTCTGCAGAAAATTTGACTGAAAACTTTAGTTTGGTAAAACACGATAGCCATCATCAACAGAAAGAGCCTAAAAGGATCAGTTTTTTGCATTACATATGCACTCTAATTCGATATAATACCTTTAAAGGCAACATTGGCATCTGCAACGTTTTCTGTAGTTGAGACCTGTGAATCAACTCTATCAAAGCTGAATTTTTGTAGGGTAGATTTAGTTCTAGCAAGATCGTCTAAGTAATGTATGGCGATATTCCTCCATAATACCCAGTGACAAGAAAAGGCTACAGTAACTTCCCACAAAAATGTAAAATTAGAAAATAGAATAAATAGCTTAAGATGCATATTAATCATCATTAGCGTGACAGCAGCTCGTGTAAAATGGCCACCGTGCTTTTGGTTGGCAGTGTGTCATTCTCGAAGCACCTCTTCTTCCAATTCCAGACCAGCACTCTTGTCACATGAAAGCACAAGATTACACATTGATCCGACCACCAGCCTCAATGGTGTCCTTAAAATGTGATAAAATACTGGATCTAAAGCAATGGCAAGGGAGGGTGGAACTAAAAGTCAAAATGCCTGCCTTGATACTTCCAAGCTTCTAAGGGGCATATTTATACTACATTTGTGCCAAATTTGTGTCTTTCTTTTTACGCAAATTCAACGCAAAACTAACTCCATATTTATATTTTGACGTTAGACATGTCTAACGTCAACATTTTGGAGTTTGCACCATTTTATAGATGTGTGAACCTACAGTGCGTCAATGAGATGAACGGTAAGTGTTCCCATCTAAAAAATTGTGCTAACCCCATAGCTCCATATTTATCCCCTCGTGCTAAAATGACGCACGGGTGGGAGGAGGGACTAATAATGGTGCAAAGACTGCTTTGCACCATTATTTAGCACCTGGATCAGACCAGGCGTTAGGGGACCTGTGGACCCATTCCATGGTTTAACACCATGGAATGGGTCCACAGGTGCCCTCCTCAAGCCCCAGGAACACCCCCACCCACACCAGAGGGACACCAGAGGATGGGGGACCCGATTCCAGGTAAGTAGGGTAAGTAGAGGTAAGTATTTTTATTTTAATTAAAGTGCCATCCGGGGCCCGACTTGGCAAAGGGTGTAATGGCCAAGGCCAGGGGACACTGGTCCCCTGTGTTGCCCATTGCGGTGGTGGCCATGACTCCTATCTTTTCTAAGACAGGAGTCATGTGGTATGGATTGTTTTGCATCAGAAAATGATGCTAGGCTGGTTAGAGACATTTTTTCTGCCTCAAACCAGCCTAACGTTATTTTTTGGTGCAAAACCCCCTTCTCCCATACCGGGACCCCCACCCTGCTAACGTTATTTTTTTTTACGCTAGCCCACCCTTTGCACCGGCTTGCGCCTTTCCATAAATACGACGCCCGGCTAGCACCCAGGAATGGTGCAAGCCAGTGCTAAACTTTTTGATGCAAAACTGCATTAGTGCAGTTTTGCATCAAAAAGTATAAATATCCCCATAACTGTTTTAATACCCGTTCTGCCCAATATGATAAGATCAACCGTTCTTTGCCCAGCGGAAGTAACAAATGCATGGGTAAGAATGCTTTCTGAAAGAGCTTCCTTCTACCCAGAAATTATTGATGGCGCTTGTTAGACTTTTCATCCTTGGCGTGGTCTCCCTTAACTTTTTGCCTCTGTTCCCCAGGTTGTTGATGTGTGCTGGACTCTGATTTTGCTGTTTTTGTTACTCTGGGCACTTTACCACTGCTAACCAGTGCTAAAGTGCAAGTGCTCCTGTTTAAATTGTATGTAAGTGGTTCATCCATGATTGGCATATTTGAATTACTAGTAAGTCCCTAGTAATGTGCACTAGAGGTGCCAGGGCCTGTAAATCAAATGCTACTAGTGGGCCTGCAGCACTGGTTGTGCCACCCACATAAGTAGCTCTGTAATCATGTCTCAGACCTGCCCCTGCAGTGTCTGTATGTGTATTTTTACACTGTAAATTCGACTTGGCAAGTGTACCCACTTGCCAGGCCTAAACCTTCCCTTTCCTTACATGTAAGGCACCCCTAAGGTAGGCCCTAGGTAGCCCCAAGGGCAGGGTGCAGTGTATGGATAAGGTAGGACATATAGTAATGTGGTTTATATGTCCTGACAGTGAAATACTGCTAAATTCGTTTTTCACTGTTGCAAGGACTGTCTCTCTCATAGGATAATATGGGGGCTACCTTTAAATATGATTAAAGCGTAGATTCCCCTAGAGAGTAGATGGACACGTGGAGTTTGGGGTCCCTGAGCTCACAATTTAAAAATACATCTTTTAGTAAAGTTGATTTTAAGATTGTGCGTTTGAAAATGCCACTTTTAGAAAGTGAGCATTTTCTTGCTTAAACCATTCTGTGACTCTGCCTTGTTTGTGGATTCCCTGTCTGGGTCAGTTTGACAGTTGGGTTGTTTTTCACCTCACACCAGACAGTGACACAAAGGGAGCTGGGGTGTAACCTGCATTTCCTGATTAGCCATCTCTGCTAGGAGGGAGGGGTGGAGTGGTCGCTCTCATCTGAAAGGACTGTGTCTGCCTCTAACAATGCCGGCTCCAACCCCCTGGTGCGTGTCTGAGGCCTTGCCTGGGCAAGGCAGGATTTCACAAGTAGGTGTGAGTCCCCTTTGAAGAAAGGTGACTTCAAAGACTAAAATGGGTATAAGAAGGGCACCCAAATCTACAGACTTTAGGAAACACTTCTGGAACCAAGAGGAACCTCTGCCTGGAGAAGAGCTGATAGCTGAGGAACAAGTGCTGCCCTGCCTGTGACTGTGCTTTGTGGAGCTTTCCTGCAGTGCTGCTTCTGCCAGAGTAAGAGGGCAAAGACTGGACTTTGTGTGCCTTCCATCTTGAAGAAGAAATCTCCAAGGGCTTGATGTAGAGCTTGCCTCCTGTTGTTGAAGTCTCAGGGATAGCAAAGACTTCTTCCTGCCAGCACCTGGAGTCTCTGGAGAGACCCCTACTCTGCTCTGTGGTGCCCTTCCAGTTCCTGGGACCCTGAAAGGAGAGGCTGGCAGCCTAAGGACAAAAATACACGCACCGAGCACCGTGCGGAGAAAAGATCGACGCGAATCCGATCGCGGCTGAGAAAACGACGCGACGCCGGTTCCGCAGCTGAGAAACGACGCCGCAGGAAACACGACCGAGAAACCGACGCCCGGAGCAGGAGAAACGACGCGCAGCATCGCTGACGGAGGCTGAGAGATCGCACCCTGCGCCGCGGGACTTTCGGATCGTCGTGTGGCTGGCTTTTTCAACGCGCACCGCCGTGCCGAGTTGTTTTCGACGCACACAGCCGTGCAGGGTTACTTTCGACGCACACCGCCCGTGCGGGGTTATTTTTGACGCAAACCAGGTACATTTTCACGCTAGCAGCGCTAGTGTGGTGTTACAACTACCTAAAGACTCTTTTTATTTTAAACCTTTAAAAAAATCATAACTTGACTTGTGTATGTTGGATTTTTGTTGTTTTGGTCTTGTTTTGTCTAGATAAATATTTCCTATTTTTCTAAACTGGTGTTGTGTCATTTTGTAGTGTTTTCATTAAGTTACTGTGTGTGTTGGTACAAATACTTTACACCTAGCACTCTGAGGTTAAGCCTACTGCTCTGCCAAGCTACCAAGGGGGTAAGCAGGGGTTAGCTGAGGGTGATTCTCATTTATCCTAACTAGAGTGAGGGTCCTTGCTTGAACAGGGGGTAACCAGACTGTCAACCAAAGACCCCATTTCTAACAGCGCTATATCCGAATGCACCACAGAAGAGAACTGTTTTCTCTAAGTCATTCAGAAGTGAAGCAGTGCGCTCAAAAGTAATCAGGATCCCATGGAAGAAGAGTTGGCTTGAACTCTGGCAGCGAAGGTGTAGATGGTGCTCACAAGTGCACACCTTGCTTTGGCTGCTCTGGCAGCTGTCTGTAATCAAGAATCCAGTCCAGTCCAGAATCTACAGAGCCCTTGGGCAGCTCCAGCAAAGGCCAAACCCCTAAAATGAAATGTGATCTCACATCATTAGATCACAAACTATGATGAAAAAGCAATTTGTGGGAACAAAAAAAGTAGGGAACTTTTTCTACAATTGTACTCAGATGAAAATCACATAATTCTAGAGGTAGAGGAGCTTAGCTTACACTGGAAACATGGGTAAGAGGTACTAACTTATTTAAAACAGATCCTGTTTAAAAATGAGACAAAAATGAACAGTAATTTATTTAAGATTCAGGGCCTGATTTACATGTTGATGGTCTTAACGTAGTCCCGCTGTTGCAGTGGCTCCAAATATTCTGTCGAGCTGATAGGGTCCTGCCCGCCATATTTAGATGTTACTGCTTGGGAATGGAACCACCACAATGGTGGTTCCCAATGCTGGCTGCCAATACTCTGCTGTTGTCAAACCGGCGGTTATCCGATGAGCTGATTGAGATGTCACCGCTGTGCAGGTGTTAGGCGGCAGCAGTTTGCTGATGGAGGGGGGCATCACAATGGGTATGTGTGTTGATATAGGGATATCCCATGTAGGAAATGGAACAACTCGTACCAGCACCACCCCTACCCAAAACACAGTTACCTGTGAGATATCACAAGTGTCCAGAGCCTATGCGAAGTGGACACCTTACCTGTATGGCTATCATGGATTGGACCCTCTTTAAGTTTGGCGATGACAGGCTCCATGTCCGTTGCAGTCCTGTGCCAGCAGCATCCACAGGAGTACTCCAGCCATGTTCCAGTCAAAACGGGCAGTGGGCAAGGAGTGTGGTTTCACCCTTTTTCTGTCCAATCCTCCGACTATGGAATGGAGGTAATCCCACCAAAGTTGGCCAGCTGGAAGGCAGATCCAAATCTGATTGACGTGAAGAGTGGCTGCAGTCCTGCCACCTACCAGTGTTTCCCTACACTCCTTTGATGCAAGATCCTAAGCCTGGCCGAGTCAACAGGACTGTGGCAGTCTTTTGTTGATGGTTCCATCAACATCTAGATAGTGCGAGATTTAGAACTGTCCCGTCATTGTTTTTTCATCAGATTTCCCACCCGCTGGCTTGGCAGTCCGCTAGCCCTATGTAGATGTTGACAGGACTGTCAACCAAAAACCACCACAGTCCTGTCAACTCCACCAGGTTTGGGATCCGGCATTGACTGAGTATAGGGAAACAGTGGCTGGCAGCTGGAATGCAGCAGCCACTGTTCCCACTGAGCAGATGTGTCAGGCAGACTGTGGCAGGATTGCCTCCACTCCAGAGTCCGTAGATTGAATGGAAACAGGAGTGAAATACATCACCCACTCCTTACCCACTTACCGTTTCAAATGGAATATGGCCGGAGGACTTCTGCTAATCCTGCCAGAACAGGACTGCGATGGGCATTGAGCTCATCATTGCCAAACTGTTAGGGGTTCCAATCCATGGGGAGCTGTGAGGCTACAATGCAAGGTCTTGCGTCGTCACTGAGGAGGCCATCAATGAGGGAAGCTGGTGATGTGAAATCCTGCCTCAAGAGTATGTCACTGCTGGGCATGGCCCTTTCTGCAGGGTCATCCCTAGTCTTTTTTCCTTTTCCCTCCAATTTTTGCTGAATTAGTTTTTGTTGACTTTAGGACTTTTGGGCCCTTTACCACTGCTAACCAGTGCTACAGTGCATGTGCGCTCTACTTAAAGAATGGTACTATTGGCTTATCCACATTTGGTATATGTAATTTACTTTACTTTTAAGTCCCTAGTAAATGCTACTAGTGGGCCTGCAGCACTGATTGTGCCACCCAATCCAGTAGCCCCTTTAAACATCTCTCAACATTACCAATGCAGAGCCTATGGGTGCTGTTTTAGACTGCCAGGGTGCCTAATGGGCCATCTGCATCCTGATGGGCTATTGACATCTTGATGGGTCATCCTGGGCAGGATGTGTGGGAGGAGCTGAAACTTACACCTGAATGGGCTGTGTGTATCTGCACACAAAGAGCTGCATATCCCACCTGTAGTGAGTATGGAGCCAGGACACGAAGGGCAGGGACTTAGTGCACTTGAAAGGCCTCTCTTTAATGTTTTTCACCACTTCAACAGCACAACTGTGTCTAAGAATTGGACTGCTGACCCTACCAAATCAATATACTTCTGGACCTGAAGACATTCTGCCAGGAAGAAGGACTGTTATGTTGTTGAAGGGATTGTCACTCTGCTGGACTTTGCTGGACTCCTTCTTTGCGGTGCCTGCCCTTCTGTCTGCTGCCCTCCTTGCCTGGGAGTGAGAAGGACTGGAACCGCATATCTAAACCCTCAGAACCAAAGTGACTCCAAGGGCTTGCTGGCTTACCACCTGTTCTGAAGTTTCAGGTACATCAAAGGCTTAACTCAACCTTGCTACAGCTTCTGGACTCTGCCAACTGTGATCTCTGCGCTGCCATGTGGTGACAATCCAGTCTTGGGCCCTTACAAGTGGGTTCGGCAGCTGTTTCTACCAAAAGTCCACGCATTGCCGTTCCTGCACTGATCAGAACTGCTGCATCCCTCCCCGACACCAATGCATCGCTGCTGAGGACAAGGACACCACAATGTCGGCTGTGAGGCTTGTAATCAACACATCACCCTCAGCACCGATGCGTCACTTTCGCATCACCAGCTGCATGGCTCGACAATGACACATCACCTTCATCCTCTGACTCTCGTATCAGGTCTTCAATGTTGACCCATTCTCCATCCAAAGGTGTTTTTGCAGCGGGGCAAGGTTGGTCCCTGTATCCGACCCACGCACCATCTTGGTCAGCTTGTTGTTTCAGATTTGACCCTATCAAGCGCAAACAGGTAACCCTGTTTGGCACCTTAAGCCACATCTTTAAAAATTCATATCTTGCTTTCTACAAATTCAATGTTTGTCATTTTGGTCCTGTTTGATTCATTAAATTAAGCTACTGTGTTCTAAGCTGGTGTGGATGATTTTTGTATGGGAATTTCACTGTTTTACAGTTTCAAGTGTTGCACAAATACTTCACACATTGCCTCCTAAGTTAAGCCTGTCTGCTTTGTTCAAAGCTACCAGAGAATGAGTGCAGGTTAATTTATGGTGTGTACCCTGGCTAGGATTGTGGTCCCTACTTGTACAGGGTGCATACCTCTGCCACCTTGAGACCCAATTTCTAACAGAAATACACTGATTGGTTCACAAGAGCCTGCAGGGCTGGCAATGCAATGCGAAGTTCTGTGTCATCATCATGGCTGGCATTGATGAGACGCTTGCCATGTGAAGGCATGTGTCTGGGATGTGTGACTCAGCAACAGTCCCAATGAGGCTGAAGGTTGCAAGGTCCATGTGGGGTCCTTGCTCTGGAATCATTGTCGCACAGACAATGAATAGGTTTTGCTCTGGGTTGCACTGCATCACATTGGAAATGCGTTGGTTCTGCTGGATCAACATATGGACTGGCAGACCACCATCACACTCACTTCCAGTGTCCGGGACTGAGGTGACACCACTTGGCAAGGTAGCACTCACAGTTGCATAGTACAAGTACTGGGTACAAGAGACTAGCCCTCTGGATCCCTTTGGTGATTCTGGGTACAAGTTGCTGGTCCAGTCCTTCTCATCCAGGCAGGGGTGCAGCAGGGTAGCACATCAACACAGAAGGAAAGCAGTCCTTCGGGGCAGCAGTCCAGCAGAGTGGCAGGCCTTTCAGCAGTACAGCAGCTATTCCTCCAGGCAGAATCTTCCACTGGTCCATAGTATATTGAAGAGTTGGTGTCTGAGCTCCAATATTTATATATGGTGCCTTTTTTAAACTGGGAGCAGCTTCTAGTGGTTTCCCTTTGAAGTGCACAGGTTCCTTGCCACCCTACCCTGGCTCCAGACTAAATATAGGGGATGTGCAATCCTTTGTGTGAAGGCAGGATACAGCCTATTCAGGTTTAATTGGGGTTGTGCCTAACTCTGCCCTCTCATCCTGCCAAAGATGGGTCATCCATGCACACCTAAGCTCTCTAATGTGTGTGGCTGTCTAGGAGGAATACACAAAGACCAACTGCCAACTACTCCTAGTCATGTGGCCCAGAGTAAAAATATTGATAAATGCTGGAATTGTTTCAGAAGAACCTATCGCCTCACGTTAGTATTAGGAAAATGCATCAATACTAATTTATTTCCGTCTCTCATATATTTTCTCTCTAAAAATGATCTTTAATTTATTTGCATACCCATGTAGATGCATACATCTATTAAATACTGTGTGGATGAGTGCACTCACACCACTGTCAGCAAATATGATAGGTTAACAAGGGTATTAGTTAAACCCAGGTCACAGGAACCAGCATGACTACTATCAAGGGTCAGGTGGTGTCAGCAGAGCAGGTCCTTCCGAGCATATTCCAACAAGTCATAGTCGCCTGCAATTATGAGAGCCACATACTGGTAGCAGAGTTCCCTTTGAGTGGGGGCGGGGGTCTCTGGTACTCTGAAAGTAGCTGTGAGTCCTGCCAAGCCTGTAGATTGTCTGTTAGGCAATGACCTTGAGCACACTACCTGGAGGGAGTTAGAGCTAAGGTCTCACTTGGAGATGTTGGGATTGCCTGAGTGGGTCTGCATGGCCGCAAGGTACATGGCTGCCCAGGAGGGGAGTCAAGGGCATCTGGATTCTGGAAGAATGTCCCAGACAGCTGCCAAGAAGAGGGTCAATGGGTGTGGGAAACCAGCCCCTGAAGTTCCTGCGGGGATTGACGAGGTCCCTGAAGAGCAGGCCCCTGAGACAACTAGGGAGGACATTGCTGCCCTGGGTGACCTACCTGAGCTTGCTGGTTGGAAAGTTGAGGTTGGGCCAACCAGGGAAAAATTCTGTAGGGCGCAAAAAGAGTGTCCCACTTTTGTGGGCTTGAGGCAACAGGCCTCAGTCCAAGCAGCAGGTGAAGCCCTTAGGGATCACCTTATCTATTGGGAGAATGATCTCCTTTACAGTTAGCCTAAGGTACCGGAGGCTGGAGCAGCATGTGTGCTGTGGTCCCCCAGTGTTACTGGGCCTTCCTACTGGGCCTGGCTCATAACATTCCCCTAGCAGGACATTTAGGGTAATACAAGAACTTTGCCAGGCTTGTCATCCACTTCTATTGGCCCTGAATACGGACGGCCTCAGATGCATTCTGTAGATCCTGTCCTACCTGCCAGGCTATTGGGAAGACAGGGAAAAGGCTCAAGCCCCCCCTGGTCCCACTGCCTGTCGTTGGCACCCCCTTTGAAAAGGTGGGCATCGATGTCATTGGTCACTTGGACCCCAAAACTTCCCTTGGCAACAGGTGTATCCTGGTTTTGGTGGACCATGCCACCCGCTACCCAGAGGCAATCCCTCTGAGGACAGTGACGACAAGAACTCGGATGGGGATCTTTACCCATGTGGGAATCACAAAGGAGATTGTGTCTGATAGAGGCACAAACTTCATATCTGCATACATGAAGTCCATTTGGGATGCGTGTTGGGTGACCTACAAGTTCACCACACCCTATCATCCTCAATCCAATGATCATGTGGATAGAATCAATAAGACCTTGAAGAGCATGATCACAGGCCTCCCTAAGGTCATAAGTGGGCCCTCCCCTTGCCATGCCTTCTCTTTGCTTATAGAGAGGTACCCCAGAAAGGGGTAGGGTTTAGTCCCTTTGAGCTTCTCTATTAGTACCCTGTCAGGGGACCCCTAAACATTGTGAAAGATGGGTGGGAAAAAGCTCCCAAGGCACCCCCTCAGGATGTGGACACCTACATGTTGGTCCTCCACAACCAGATGCACCGCTTCTGGAAGAAGGCCAAGAGCAACCTCAAGGCCAGTCAAGAGGTTATGAAACACTGGTATGACCAGAAGGCCACCTTGGTGGAGTTACAGCCTGGAGACAGAGTATGGGAGATGGAGCCAGAATAGCCTAGAGCTCTCTATTAGTGCTGGACTGGCCCATATGAGATAAAGGAGAGTAAAGGGGAGGGCACTTACTTAGTGGACCTTCAGTCCACTAGGAACCTCCTAAGAGCGTTCCATGTCAATAGACTGATGCGTCATTTTGAGAAGACTGAAGTCAACATGCTTCTGGTGACAGATGAGGTTGGGGAGGAGGACAGTGTACCTCTCCCTGACCTCCTCTCTGCCCAAGAAGGTGATGGGTCAGTGGAGGGTGTCAATCTCTCTGACTCCTTGACCTTGGACCTGCAAGGGACTGCTACTAACTGCTGGAGCAGTACTCCTCCCTGTTTTCCCTCACCCCTAGACTCACACACTTGTGTGTCCATGACATTGACATGGGAGACAGTCCCCCTGTGAAGAATAACATTTACAGGTTGTCAGACAGGGTGAAGGCCAGTATCAAGACCGAAGTTGCCAAGATGGCGGCTCTAGGGGTTACTGAGAAATCCAGCGCTCCCTGTTCCAGACCTGTGGTGCTGGTACCAAAGGCTGCCCAACCCAGTGCCAAGCCAGAACTTAGGTTCTGTGTGGATTACCAGGGTCTCAATTCAGTCACTAAAACTGACACTCACCCCATTCACCGAGCTGATGAGCTCATTGACAGGCTCGGCGCTGCCAAATTCCTCATTACTTTGGATCTCACATCAGGGTACTGGCAGAACACCTTGACTGAGAGGGCCAAAGAGAGAGATCTGCTTTTTCAACTTTTGAGGGACATTACCAGTTCAGACTGATGTCCTTTGGTTTGAAAAATGCCCCCACTACCTTCCAGCAGTTGGTTAAAGGGATCCTGGCTGGTAAGGATGCGTTCTGCGCTGACTATTTGGCGACATTGCCGCCTACAGTCCCAGCTGGGAGGAACACATGCTCCTCCTCCAAGAGGTGCTCCATGCCCTGCAACAGGCCAGTAAGTGCCAGATTGGGTAGGGTTCTGTGGTGTACTTGGGACACCTAGTAGGTGGTGACAAGGTGCAGTCTCTCCAAGCAAAGATTGAGACAATCATGGCCTGGCAACCACCTAGAACCCACACAGAGGTGAGAGCCTTCCTAGGCCTCACTGGGTACTACCGTAGGTTTTTCAAGGGTTATGGGACCATGGTGGCCCCTTAATAGAACCAGCTTCAGAAAAACAACCTAGGTTGGTAATTTGGACAGAGGCTTGTCAGACAGCCTTTGGCTCCCTAAAGGAAGCCATGTGCAATGCACCCTTGCTCAGAGTCCCTGATTACTCCAAGGAGTTCATAGTAAATACAGATGCTTCAGAGCATGGCATATGGCTGGTCTTAGCACAGCTGAATGAGAGGAACCTAGACCAACCAGTAGCCTTCATTAGTAGGAGGTTATTACCATGGGAACAGAGGTGGAGTGCTATTGAGAGAGAAGCATTTGCTGTGTCTGGACACTGACGAAGCTGAGACCATAGCTGTTTGGGACTCACTTCCGGGACAGATCACGGGCCCCTCAAATGGCTCATGCACATGAGAGGTGAAGATCCTAAAGTCTTGAGATGGTCGTCTCCCTACAGGGAATGGACTTTACGGTGAAGCACCACCCGGGACTGACCACCCCAGTGCTGAAGGTCTCTCCAGATTCTTCTGCCTTAGCAATGAGAGTTCCCAGGGGGTTGGGTTTCTCTCCCCACTTTCAGCTGGGTGACACACATGTTGGACCTGACAGCCTTAGGGTGGTCATCCCTTCAACTTTTTGCCTGCGTCCCTCCACTTTTCTGACATTGTTTTTGATGGTTTTAGGACTCTGCATTCCTTACCACTGCTAACCAGTGCTAAAGTGCCTTTGCTCTCTCCTTTAAACATGGTAACATTGGTTCATCCCCAGTTGCATTTTTGATTTACTTATAAGTCCCTAGTAAAGTGCACTACATGTGTCCAGGGCCTGTAAATTAAATGCTACTTGTGGGCTTGCAGCCCTGATTGTGCCACCCACATAAGTAGCCCGTTAACCATGTCTCAGACCTGCCATTGCAATGCCTGTGTGTGCAGCTTCACTGCCACTTCGACTTGGCATTTAAAAGTACTTGTAACCCCTTTTTCTACATATAAGTCACCCCTAAGATAGGCTCAAGGTAACCCATAGGGCAGGGTGCTATGTAGGTAAAAGGCGGAACATGTACATACTGTATGTGTTTTATATGTCCTGGTAGTGAAAAACTCCTAAATTTGTTTTCCACTAATGTGAGGTCTGCTCCTTTCATAAACTAGCACTAGGACTGCCCTCATATACTTTTGGAGTGGTAGATTCTGAACTCAAAGGGCTAACCAGGTCATATTTAGTATGGCCAAAATGGTAATAGGAAATTCTGCTTATTGGTGAGGTTGAATTTAATATTACTATTTTAGAAATGCCACTTTTAGAAAGCATTTCTCTGCACTTAAAGCCACCTGTGCCTTAAAGCCTGTCTCCAATCAACGTCTGGTCTGTGCCGGTTGGCAGCTCCCTTGTGCATTTCACCCAGACAACCACAAACACAGGACACTCAGTCACATCTGCATTCATCTGCATACTGGATGGGTCTTCCTGAATGGAAGGGTGGAGGACCTGACATTTACATGTCAAAGGCCAGTGTCCTGTCCTCACACAATGGACTGATAACACTCCACTGGGACCCTGCCAGACAGGACTGGGCTGAAAGGGAAACTTGTGCACTTCAAAACCACTCTTTGAAGTCTCCCCCACTTCAAAGACATTTTTGGGTATATAAACTGGGTCTCTGACCCCACCAACTCAGACACTTCTAAACCTACACCTGCACCCTGTCAGAGGAGCTACCTGGCTGCCCAAATGACTCATCTGGACTGCTTTGCTGAGAAGGACTGTTACACTGCTGTTGGCTGCCTGGTCCTCTGACTTTGCTGGGAGGACTCTGCTTTCCCCAAAAGTGCTCTCCAAGTGCTTGGACTGAGCTTTCCTCCTGTTTTCTGAAGCCTCGGGGCCAACAAAGACTTGACCTCTTCAAGAAATTCCTTGTGCTTCGAAAATTGATGCAACACCTGCAGAAATCGATGCAAAGCCTGCATTGCGGCCGAGAAATCACCACATAGCAGACCATAACCATGCAGCCCGACTTCCTGACTGGCCTACCTTGCGACTGAATATTCAATGCATCACCTCCCAAATCGACACAGCGCCTGTTCCTTCTTCCAGTGGGTCAAGGATTGTCAACGCATCATCCCTGGACATCAAAATATTCCCGCATCGTAGTGAAGAACCAAGACTGTGTACCATAAAATTACACAAACCCCTTGCAGTATGGAAAGAAATGATGCATCGTCTGTGCTGCGTTGGAAAATCCAACGCAACACCTTATTTTTCCATTCATCTCCTCCTCTGCAGTCTCAGTGCGTTGTTATTTTTGACGCATACCAGGTATAACAAAGAGACAACTGTTTATTTCTAAAGATTGAGACACTTTTAAAACTTTTAAAAGTGACGTTTTAATTTGTGCTTATTGGATCTTTGCCGTTTTGATCTTATTTTATTCAGATAAATATTATCTATTTCTATAAACCTGTGTAGTATATTTTTATGGTGTTTTCACTGTGTTACTGTATGATTTATTGTACAACTACTTTAAACATTGCTTTTTAAGTTAAGCCTGACTGCTCAGTGCCAAGCTACCGGAGGGTTGGCACAGGATAATTTGGATTGTGTTGTGACTTACCGTGACTAGGATTGTGGTCCCTACTGGACAACGGTGTAAACCTCTGCCAACTGACGACCCCATTTCTAACAATAATTTATTGTTTACTTTGGGGCTGTTTTATGCACCTTATGCATGCTTTATTTTGAGTTTGTAGTTTTTATGACATTGCGATGATGTTTGTAGTCTAAGTGGATTGTAATGTTTAAACCTGGTAGCAACCTTTGGATTTATGCACTTAATGTGCACACCACTAGAGTTTGGTGCTTATATTATGATGTTTGTTGTCTTTGTGGCTTTGCAATTTTTTTTTTTTATTCTGTAGCTTGTACTTATGTCTGTGCTCATGCTTTTATGGCACTCAGGCCGAATACATTTATTTTGACTTTGACTTTGTGCCTCATGTGCAGTGCAAAAGTGCATTCGTTGCTATCGTTTCCAGGTCTAAGCATGATTTTACCTGTAAAATTCTGGGAAGCTGAAATAATACATTATTGTGAAAAATAGTAGTGTCAGATAACTCTACTCAAGAAAGAAATGGACAAATCAAGCATACGTGAAACGCGCACCCTGTCCCCAGCGACTTATGACCGTCTGTAAACCATGTGATGTGTTGCATTCATTTCTACGATTTACTTTAGCTCTGAGAAATTATTCTGACATTATCCACTTATTGATTAGAAGAAAGCAATGCGAGTGGCCTATTGACTGGAAAAGATCAATACACCTTGTCTCCTAACACCATCCATTTTATTGTGCTAAAGGCCAGCAAAGACAGCCTGAGCCTTAAAATACAGTTACCACGCATGTTCCTGAAAATGAACAGTTAAAAATAACAGTGAGGAGAGAACGACGGCCCAGTGAAAAGCCTCCTTATGAACTCTGCCTTTCCTTTTCATTGGAACTTTAATTCAATAGGTAGCGGTATCGGATTTGCATGACTGTAGCAGTGCATTGTTACTCTGGATTAACTTGACAAAAACACACAAAAACGCGGTTCCAAAAGAATAACGCCAGCAAGTTTCTATTTCATCTCAAGAAAACATTGTGCAATAATGAAGAAATTCAATCCACGCAGATATCTCTCGGAACAAACATTCTGTAGGTTATAATAATCCTCTTTTCACAAAGTGAATCATACCATTTATAAAAAAAATATCATGTGGTGTCATCCACGCCTGTCAAGCGGCCACCCAGGTTCAAGTGTTTATTCTAAGCACCTCGTTTGTGGAGTGCCCTTTTAATCTGCTTAGAACGCATCCCCGGCTTTAGTTCAGTGGAAGAGAGTTTAATGTGAGGTCTGCAAATCCTGGACGTTTCTCAGAACTCGTGATTTAATTTACTATTCAACTTTTGCTGAAGGTCAAATCAAACATGGCTGAGACTAATTGCATGGTACAGTAAAAAGTCAAAATGTTAGAATAGTGGATGATCTTACATTACAGGCTTGCTATCAAAATTCTGTGAGCACATTTTCTAAATAGTGCATTTTCCCATGATTACACCCGAAGCAGCATTAGCACCCCCACCATCTGCTCAGTGTTGCTTGATATACCCATCTAATTATATTATTCTAAATAGTTATGTGGTGTGAGTAGTCCTCACGTTTTACACGAAGTTCCATGTTGAACGAATTGCTGCAAAGGTAAACCATCATTCCGAATTTAACAATGATTTTATTTTTGCAGAACAGCAGATAAGAGTTTCTTTGGTGAGTACTTGCAATAAAGGCGGAGGTAAATATATGTTGCAGGGTCTGAAAACAAACATCATTTGTTACTGGTATTTAAAAGTGTACGTTATTCGTGGTTTGCATACTGTTATGGTATCTTAAACAGGGGTTTGTAAAGAGCATTGCCCTCATTCGTATGGCTCCGAAGCGCTTTAAGAATGCTTTCAAAATCCGACCACCTTTATGGTTTGTTTGATTCTCCTTCAATGTAATTAAAGTGATCTGTTGACCGTTTGGTTGTGTTTTATACTTTTTAGTGGTAACCATGGCAGATACTGGCTAGCAAAGATTGGGAAGAATAATGTATGGTTTATTTATGGATTCTATTGGAATGGTAAAGTAGATCGTCTTACGGATCTATGTTGAACATGTTGTGAATACATAAACATGACACCCTCTCAAAAAACTACAGTGCCTTTAAGGGTGCTGCCATGGAGTAGGTCACTCTGAAGCACTCAGATCTCTGAGAAATTTGCCAGGGTTATGGCCTCTGCCTCCACGGTGGGACAGCTGGGTGCACTCCTAACTTTAAATGAGCCCATCAGAATATTCGTACTTAGTCACAGTCCTGGAGTGTGAGGGCGAGTGACAGTTCCATGAAAGAGGGAACTGTGCTAGCATTACCACTACCATTCAGAAAGTCCTAACGTCTCACTGTGAACTCATGCTTTCATTGCTGCTGGATGAGTCAGTATCTCGATATGCACTCTTTGTTTCTTTTTTTTCTTTCTTGTATTTTATGTGCTATGAGGCGTGGACAGTTTCTGCTTCACCAAACCCCTTGTGATCACATCCAAAATCTAACTTGGTTTCTTCATTTTTTAATAAGTTGTTGCTATGCAAGCTAATACTCTTCAATTTCCTTAATCTACTTAGTGTGACAACCATACTCATCAACCTGTTTTTTTACTAATTACAAGTAATGTTAAATCTTGGGATCTCCTTAGTACCCCTTTAACAAACTTTGGTGGTCATTCTGACCCTGGCGGTCTTTGACCGCCAGGGCGGAGGACCGCGGGAGCACCGCCGACAGGCCGGCGGTGCTCCAATGGGGATTCCGACCGCGGCGGTAAAGCCGCGGTCGGACCGGCACCACTGGCGGGGTCCCGCCAGTGTACCGCGGCCCCATTGAATCCTCCGCGGCGGCGCAGCTTGCTGCACCGCCGCGGGGATTCTGACCCCCCCTACCGCCATCCAGATCCCGGCGGTCGGACCGCCGAGATCCGGATGGCGGTAGGGGGGGTCGCGGGGCCCCTGGGGGCCCCTGCAGTGCCCATGCCACTGGCATGGGCATTGCAGGGGCCCCCGTAAGAGGGCCCCTACATGTATTTCACTGTCTGCTGCGCAGACAGTGAAATACGCGACGGGTGCAACTGCACCCGTCGCACAGCTTCCACTCCACCGGCTCGATTCCGAGCCGGCTTCATCGTGGAAGCCTCTTTCCCGCTGGGCTGGCTGGCGGTCTGAAGGCGACCGCCCGCCAGCCCAGCGGGAAAGTCAGAATTACCGCCGCGGTCTTTCGACCGCGGAACGGTAACCTGACGGCGGGACTTTGGCGGGCGGCCTCTGCCGCCCGCCAAGGTCAGAATGAGGGCCTTTGTTTGTAATGTCTATTATCTTGCTGTTACAAGTGCCAGACCACTGCCCCTCCTGCTCTTTAATTTCATTGACAGAAATATATCTTCCTTAGGATTGGGGACGAGTTGCAACCTTTGGGGAGCTATAAGGTCAGGTCTGGTGTGTTTTAGCTGTTCAGGCTAACATGATTTCACTAGCCACTCTGACCAGCTTCTTGAATGTTCTATTACAACCTACGAATCTCGATAAACTGATTCTTCCTCAATATAGAGATGATTTTATGTAGTCAATCTACGGTATTCCAGTATTTCAAATTAAATACATTCGGGGTCATTACATTGTGTGAATTACATCAGGTGTCAATACAATGCAGATACGTTTTAGTGCTTTAACGTTGCAGTATTTTACTTGGTAGGTAAGTTCTAATGTTTCAGAAATACATGTATATTGATGATATGTATTGTAAAAAATTGGGTCTTTGGTTGGCAGTCTGGTTACCCCAGACTAGTCAGGGTAAAGCAGAATCACCTTCAGTTAACCCCCGCTCACCCCGTTGGTAGCTTGGCATGAGCAGGCAGGCTTAACTTCAGAAGCAATGTATAAAGTATTTGTACAACACACACAGTAACTTAGTGAAAACAGTACAAAATTACACAACACAGGTTTAGAAAAATAGGTAATATTTATCTAAACACAACAAGACAAAAACAACAAAAATCCAACGTACACAAGTCAAGTTATGAATTTAAAAAGGAGAAGAGTCTTAAATCCTTTAGAATATAGTGAGAATGCTGTTAGCGCACAAAAGTACCTCAGTAGCATCAAAATAAAGCTGCACAGGCGAGTGTGCGTTGGAAAAGGCCAGCGATGCATCGATTTCTCTCTCTCCAGTGAGACCGCGCATCGTTCTTCCTTCAGTTGGGTCGGCGTGCGTCATTTCTTCTGTCCCGGAGGAGAGCGATGCATCAATTCGGACGGGCACCTCAGGTCCGGGCAGGCTATGCGTTGATTTCCCGTGCCCAGCAATGTTGCTTCGAAATCCAGTCACACAGTGTCAAGAAAATGCATTTGATTTACAGGCCCTGGGCACTTCTAGTGCACTTTACTAGGGAATTACTAGCAAATCAAATATGGCAATCATGGATAAGCCAATGTACACATATAATTTATAAAGGGAACATTTACACTTTAGCACTGGTCAGCAGTGGTAAAGTGTCCAGAGCAAACAAAACAGTAAAAACAGAGTCCAGCACACATAAAAAAGGGAGGGAAGGCAACAGTCCCAACCCTCCTGGGACCTCCGAGGCTGAAGGTAAGTGTGTGTGATATTTTTAAATGAATGTTTGGTGTGTGCGTGTATGTTTGAATGTTGATGAGTGTTGTTAATGGATGTGCGTGCATGTGTGTGTGAAAGAATGTGTGAGTGTGCTTCCCGTCCGTCCCCCTCCCCCCTAAAACTGCCAGCCGCCACTGGCGGATGGTATCAAATGTCCCACTGCCAGTGGCCCCTAAGGTGGGTACACCCCCTTTGTAAAGATAATGGCATGGATGATGTATGTGAAAATCTGACAATGTTGCGCCATGCATTGATTCACCTGCTTTGTCATCACAATCCACTTACATATGGTATTCTGACGGTGTCTTGGCTCATCACACATGACACAATGCTGGGACACAGATGTTTCATTGGCACCTTAAATGTGTGACTTAGTGATGGGTGTGCATGACTCACCTAACATCTGACTTGCATTGGTAAAATGGTAGGATATGTGAACCCCATGTCTATACTGGCACAGTGACACTTTATTCTGGTTGCATGTAAACTGTCCACAAGCATTGCATGCAGCACACCAACACATCTGCTACTGTCATTCAAGTGCAGTGAACAGTAATTAGTTTGCCAATGGGAGACTCACCAACAGGGCCAACAATCACCACACCAAGATGGTCCAGAAGATCCTGCTCCCTGGCCACCAGATCAGCCCAGCGATGCTTGAGTTGGTGGTCATTGAGACTGCTGTGGTACACCCTCTTCAGGTGGTGGAGCACCTTGGCCCATCGCAGGCGCCTCGCCTCCATCCAGTAGCCCTGTATCACAGGGCCACCCATCTTCAACATTAATGGGAGGTAGTGGTGTACCAGCCACATACACGCACGCACCAAACATTCATTTGAAAAGATCACACATACAAACTTACCTTCAGCCTCAGAGGTCCCAGGAGGGTTGGGACTGCTGCCTTCCCTAGCTGCACACTTTGGGATTCAGCAAGAAAAGGACTTTACCTTGCTTCTGCAACTCCAGGAATGAACTTCCTGTAAGCTGCGGGTACAAAGGTGCTGACCAGAGTCCCCTGAATCAAGTCCTGAAAGAATAGTCAAGCTGATCAGCAGCCAGTGGCCATTTGAGGAATCTGACCAGGTACAATCTGGGAATTGTAGTCCCAACTCCCAAGGAGCAACTCAGAGCATCTGGACCTTTGGATCAAGTTTGTGGACACTGCAAGGACCCAAAGGACCTCTATAACCACCCAACCTCACGCCACTCATGTGGTGCTTCTTTGTTTGGTGGAAATGTGATCATATTCCTGCAACCTACCTCATATAACCACCCAACCTTGTGCCAGGTAGGGCCTATGGGGGAGTGTGGCAGGGATCGTCCAGCAGGCCTGGCCTGTGGCCAGGTCCTGTGACCTACTTCCTATAACCACCCACATCAAACACCACACATGGCCTTTGGCCAGGCCCTGTGGCCCACCCCCTTTAACCACCAACCTCACACCACTCATGTAGTGCTTCTTCGTTTGGTGGAGTTGTAATCATATTCCTGTGCAGCAAGAACGCATCTCTAAAATTGATGGGAAATGAGCTTGGGGGTTCTTTAAGTAAGCTGTCTATCATCCCAAGAAAATGGTGGCAAGACATTGCATACCACTAATGTGTATGGGGTGGGGTCAAAAGGGCAGGACTTCTAGGCCATTTTACATGCTTTTAGTTTTTAAAAGAGGGAACACAAAGGGCCTGATTCTAACTTTGGAGGACGGTGTTAAACCGTCCCAAAAGTGGCGGATATACCACCTACCGTATTACGAGTTCCATAGGATATAATGGACTCGTAATACGGTAGGTGGTATATCCGCCACTTTTGGGACGGTTTAACACCGTCCTCCAAAGTTAGAATCAGGCCCAATGTCTGGTCTCAGCAGCACATGTTAAGAAGGAGCCCACTTGTCACAGTCACAACATAAGATATTGCGCTCGAAAAAAGGAAAGACCTCCAACACCTCCAACAAGGATTACACATAACTTTTCAAGATGGAAATATAGACAAAAACACTTGATTTGCCTTGACCATGTGCAAGAAAGCAGGATGATTAATACTTTACAGAAGTGGAGTTTCAACTTGGGCACCTGCTTGGTTTATATCTGCAAGTGCTTCTCGCTGAGTTTTGATGTCTGAGAAATGTGAATTGTGCCAGAATGAATTCTGCCCTGCATATTTGTCTAAGAAGAGGTCACCTCCTTTTTTTAAACATTTCAGGGACCGCGGGGGGAGCCTCAAGGCCCCCACAGGTACGACTGGCTCCTCACCACCTGCAGGAGCTGGCATTGCTCCAACACACAGTGAGCTGCTGGAAATGCAGCTCCCTGCAAGCTGAAGCAATACTTTAATCTCTTTCCCTGCCTGCATGTCTGTGAGCAAGGAAAGAGATGAAAACTCTGCTTCCAACAAACAGGAGCATTTTGACAGCTCACGCTTGCATGAAGTGGAGTGTTTGCTTTTGCTTGGCTTGAGCTGTCACAGCTCCTGCAAAGCAAAAGCAAACAGCTATCTCCTGAGGGTGGGCACCCCAGGAGATAGCAGGAGACAGACCAAGGGGTTGGTGGTTCCCAGGGCCCTCCTTTATTTTGCATGGGCCAACCCCAGGGAGCTGGTGGTCCCCGGGGCTGCACATGACCTGGGAGGGGGCCGCACAGCTTCCCTCCCATTTTCATTTATGTATTTAGCCCTGGGGAGATGGTGGTCCCCAGGGTTCAGGGGGTCTGCAGGACCCCCATTAGTATGTATTCAGCCCCGGGGAGGTGGTGGTCCCCAGGGCATAGAAAAGCCCCAGGAGCGGGTTCCAAGTGGCCCCTTGCCATACACAGTTTTCTCAATAATAATTTTGTTGCAAATGTTAGAGTGATATTCTCAATGATGTCATAGAAGATGTCATAAATGATGTAATATCTTGGGTAATTATCAGTGCATGAGTTAGAGTTAGTGAGTTAAAGTAACCTTAGGACATGAGTGATAGTTACTTGAAATAACTTTAACTATAATAGCTGAATTTCTGTGGTTTGTGCGTGTAAAATCTGAACCTAACTATAACGTCCCTGTAACCTTTAGTATTTTAGTGAATTTCTAAGTTGTATTATCCTATTTCCTAACTATAACATAGCTGTAACCTTTAAGTTTTTTTTTTATGCTAAGTATGATGCACATTGCATTCATAGTGTTGGGGTTTGGATGCAGGGCCTAGCCTGGGATTGTGGTGTCCACAGCCAAGCTTGCTTCTTCGGTCCCCCTCCTCCTTGCCATCCATTTCCAAGTCCATGCCCCTGCTCCCTCATTACAGCCCTGTTTGGCTGTTGTTCTGCCAATGCCCTTCCCGCCTGCCCCGAACAGTTAGCATGCTGCCTCATTCACCTCCTCCCTACCCTTTGTTGTCAGAGTCAATGCACCAGCCCCCCTCCCTCATGCATGGTCTGATGTGCTGCCTGTGCCCACCAATTAGCTTGATATTCCTGCCCACTCCTCCTGCCCTCCATTGCCCAATTCTATGCTCCATCATTGCCCTCTGCTCCCTCCTTTTCACCAACCATGTTCCATTGGCCTGCCACTGCCACTGCCCTTCCTATCTACTGTGGGTGTTCTGTTGAGCTGCCACTGCCCCTTCCACCTACCTAGCATGGTCAGATGACTTCCGCCTGTCCCTGCCACATCCACCCTGCCTGATTTCCATGCCCCTATCACCTCTCTTCTGTCATCCATAGTCCATTTTGCTGCAACTCCCTTCTGCCCTCCATGCTGCGCAGTGCTGCAACTGCCTACCCTGCATGGTCTGTTTGAAGCCTCTACCCATGCCCTCGTTTGTCTGAGTCCAGCCCTTACCCCTCTCTTCTGTCCTCCATGGTCCTTTTTGCATGCCTTGCCCCATCCTTCTTGCCCATCATGGCCATTGCGCTCCCAGTAACCCTTCAGCTTGCCATGCATGGTCTTCTGTGCTGCCACAGTCCCTCCTACCTGCCCTGTGTGGTTAGATTGCTGGCCATGACCTACTCCCACCATCCTTCTTTTGTCTATGAGTATGCCAATATAGTCTCACTGTTGCCCACCATATCGTGATGTGCTTCCAGTGCCCATCCCACCTGTCCTCCATGGTCAGCTTGCTGCTCCTGCCCCGTTGCCCACTTCCCTCTGTTTTCCATCTGCAGGTCCCTGCCCTCTCCATCCTGACCTTTATTGTCCGTTATGCTGCAACTGTCCCTCTTATCTGTCCATTATGGTCAACTTGCTGCCCTTGCTTCTTTCCCCTCTGCTCTCTGCCATCCACGTGCTTTGCCCTGCCTCCTCCCTATTGCTTTCCATGGTCCGTTGTGCTGCACTGCCATCCCACTTGCCCTGTGTAGTGTATTGTGCTGCTGCAACCCCTGATGCCTGTCCTGTAAGGTGAGTCTGGTGCCCCAACCCATCTCCCTACTGCCCTCTGTTATCCAAGTCTATGTCCCTACCCCATTCCTCCTGCCCTCAATGATCCAATGTACTATAATTGTCAAAATTTTGAAATTGGTAAGAGGGAGATTGTAAAAAAAAATCTTGAATTGATTTCCCCCGGAGACTTACACTGAAAAACAGGATATTTTAGACAGGAAACAATTAAAATAAAGCCTTTTTGAGCTTCGGGTCAGTTGGCATGTATGGTTGTACTGCCTCTGCCTCCTCCTTCTGCCCTCAATGGTCTGTTATATTGCCACAGGCTCTCTTGCCTGTCCTTCATGGTTGCCCCTGCCACTCTTTCCCCTGCCCTCCATGCTCCTTTGTGTTGCCAGTGTCCCTCCCACCTGCTTAGCATGGTCAACTTGTTACATCTTCACACTGCTCCCTGCCCTCAATTATTTGAGTCCATGCCCCTGACCTCTGCCTCCCCACAGTATTCTAACTAACAACTAGATTGCTAACATTCTTTATTTATTACAAAAGTGTGGCATGCCTGACGCCATCTGGATGTAATCAAAACTGTAATACCTAAAGCATAAAAACTATGGTTAGTGCTGTAAAAAACTAAAATGAGGACATACTGTCTGAGTTCTCTAATAGTGACAAAGCACTTATGAATTATTTGCTATATTTATGTTTTTTTTATCCAGTTGATCACTTGATTATAAGTTTCACTCACGCCCCCACCACACAAAGTTATCTGATCAATAATTTTACTGCAGATGTTAGAGTGACATTATCAATGATGTTATCAAAGTCATGTCATGTCATGAGTGCCGTAATTTATGGGGTAATTAGCTGTGCATGGCAAGGGCGCAAGTTATAGTTGCTTTAGGACACAAGGTATAGTTACTGTAGATAACTCTAATCATAATTGGTGAATTTCTTTGGTTTTGTAGAAGTAAATTCAGAACCTATAACGTCCCTGTAACCTTGGGTTTTTCAAGTGAATTTCTGTTTTTTGTAATTCTATTTCCTAGCTATAACGTCCCTGTAACCTTTGTTTTTTCAGTGAATTTCTCTGTTTTGTTTTAATGTAAAGTAACTCTCATTACTATACGTTAATCCAACCACTGCCATGTACGGCTTTTGGCTGTGCACAGCGATGATTGGCTGCTGGCCCTGTGGCCAACTCCCTACAAGCACCCAACCTTGTGCTGCGTACAGCCTTCGGCCATGGGTGGTGGGGTTTGTTGCAGGGCATGGCCTATTGCCTATGGCCAAGCCTCCTAACCACCCAACTCTGAAAGAGAGAGAGATAGAGTAATTGAGAGATTCAGAGAGAGAGATACTAATTTGCGCTTTGATGAATGAGATATGTAAAATGAGATATTGTAAAACAAATTAAAAAGAGAAGTGTATTTGTAATTTAAAATGAGTGAGATCACCTTTCAGTATGAACCTTTAACTTTTGAAGACTAAAATAAATTAAAGAAGGGAAAAGACCACAGACACACCTGGAATTGAACCCTCAACTTTCAGTGTGTGGATTTATGACCTTAACCTTTACAACACTGGTGACTCCTTAGCCTCCTGTTTCCAGACATACCTATTAAATTCAAACCACACATGTAATAGGAGAGAAACATGAATGTTTCATCACTAGGAAGGGTTAAAAGTCAAAACACTAGTGAATAAGCAAACACACTACAAAGCTATACTAGGATCTGAACCTTCAGCATACAGAATGACAGCACAAGGCCTTGACCATTAGACCAGAAGTGACTTTATTCTGCTCTGCATACAAACTTAACTATACCATTCGTACTAAACATCTTACCAGTTTGATGCTTTGAAGTCATTACATGGAGAGACCATTGCAATGATATTCTCTCTCTCTGTCTCTCTTTGATCCCATTATGGGAAGCAGATGAAAACTCTGGTTTCTACCAGAGGGAGCCGGTGGTCCCTAGGGCTGCAGGGGGAAGCACATCCCCCTCTGCACTGTATTTAACTAGAGCCCAGGGAGGTGGTGGTCCTCTGGGCTGCGGGAAACCACACATCCCCCTGCACTGTATTTAACTAGAGTCCCGGGAAGATGGTGGTCCCTGGGGCTGTGCAGGGGGGAGGTACACGGCCCCCTGTACTGTCTTTAACTAAAGGCCCAGTGAGGTGGGGCTGCATGGCCCCCCACATTCTGTTTCTTTTAAGATTCAGGAAGGTGGTGGTCCCCGGGTGCAGTGGGGGGGCGCATGCCACCCACATATTAGAAATGATAAGCCCTAGTGGGGAGATGGTGGTCCCTGGATCAGTAAACTTATTTTTTTATATGCCCCAACGACCTGGCCCACCACGGGGCTTTAAAACAAAAAGTCTGTGAGACCACAGCAAAAATGTTTTTAAAAAGTGCTTTTTTGCCTTGGCACAGTCCTCTGGGACACAAGCTCCAGAGCTAAGGGGTCAGGGTGCCCCTCCCCTGACACCTTTTCCTTATCTTTGCATTTTTTGGTGGGACTCGGCTGATGCTGAATCCCAAGATAGATGTCAACACTTCCTGGTTTGAAGTGGTGGCAGCCAATCAGAGCTCTGCAGCTCCATGCTCCGGCTTCTTATTATCCACAAAGTTGTCGCGGCCAGTGATATACAAATTTATTTTCCCTTTCATATATCCAAAAGTATTGGACTGATTTACACCAAATAAGCATTCTGCCAAATTTGGCGTAATTCTGTTCTGTGTTTCGGGCTGTAGTCATGTCTAAAGGAACATGGGAAACACAACTTTTTTGACCCCCTTTTTTCTTGACCCCGGCTTGATGAAACTTTCCATGTGCAACAAGAATCACAGGGGCGCTTTTTGGGGGAAAATGTTGTGAAGTTTCGTCAAATGGTGCCAAAAATTTAGGCAAATCAAAAATGCTTTTTCTATGGAAACATGGACCTAACTATAACTACCTAGTGGTGACCTCCTCTAGGCTTCATAAATAAATATGTCAACTATCTTGGAACTCAAGTACCAGAAAAAAAGAATTAAAAATACAAAAGGGGCCATTATACAGACACCCTGCCCCCTTAGCTCTGGTGCTAGGATCCCAAAAGAACCCCCCCAGGGGTAAAAAGCATTTAAAACAAAAATTCACAGTGATACATGGCAGATCAGTGGATCCGTCAAAAAAGAATAAAAATATTAAGGAAGGGCTTCCACCCTTCATCTTCATGACAACCCTGGGTGGGCCAAGTCATAGGGCCCTATTTAAGTGCAGGAAGGTCTCATGGAACCTTCCCGCTGCCCAGCGACCACCACCTCCCTGGTGCATTAATGAAAGTAAATGCAGGGGGGCTGCCTGGCCCCTTCAACTCAGGGAGCACCACCTCCACAGGGCATTTATGTAATTGTTTGTGGTTGGCCCACTTGGCCTCCTCGCAGCCCCGGAGACCACCACCCTGGGGTATTTATCTCTCATGCAGGGGGGCATGCAGCCCTCACATCCCAGGGATCAACACCTCCCTGGGGCTAAATTCATTACTAGCATGGGGAGGTCTGTTGGCCTCCCCCACAGCCCCGGGGACCAACACCTCTCCTGGGTTTTGTAAACATTCAGTGAGGGGGCTGTGCAGGCCCGTGCAACCCCAGGGATCACCAACTCCCCGGGCATTTATGTAATTTATTGTGGGGGCTGCACGCAGCCCCAGGGACCACTACATACCAGGGGCATTTATCTCTTGTGTGGGGTAGATGCACAGCCCCTGTGCACTGGGGATCACCACCTTCCCTGGGATAAATTAATTAGTGGGTTGGGGGAGGCCTGTCGGCTTTTCCAAAGCTCCAGGGACCACCACCTCCCTGGGGCTTTGTAAATATTCAGTGTCAGGGGCCCGCACAGCCCACTGCTGCCCCAGGGATCACCACTTCCCTGGGGCATTTATGATATTCTGCAGGGGCTGTGCGTCCCCCGCACAGCCCTGGGTATCACTACCTCCCCAGGGCTACAATAGAAAAGTGATGGGGGTTAGTTTCAAACCCCTGGCCCTGGGGACCACCATTTCCCTGGGGCTATTCTTATTGGAGGGGGGGCCCTCATGGAGACACTGATGGTGCTGTGGACCACCACCACTCTGGGTCCCAGCTCCAGCTATGTCCCAGGGTGCCCACAACCAGGAGATAGCTTTGAGGCTGCAGCCAAGTCACAGCAAAGTCTGTTTTTGACAGTGGTACCAGTCATTCAGGTCCCACTGTCAAAAGTGGACTTTCCATCTCTGTTCCCTGCACGCAGGTATGTATGCATGCAGGGAACAGAGATGCATCTTTGCTCCAGCAACCAGGCAGCTGCTAACAAAAGTTGGAGCAAAGGGACCCGGGGGAGGCCTTGAGGATCCCCCCACGGTCCCAGATAGCTTACAAAGGGCTTAGTATAAAAACACTTTTTAAAAATATTGAGGGACCTTGGGGGTGGCCTTGGGGTTTCCCCCACGGTCTCTGATAGCCTGTAAGGGTATATTACAAAGTAAATAAAAAATAGTAAGGGACTGCCGAGGAGGCCTTGAGACTTCCCCCACAGTCCCTGATAGAATTAGTGAGGGACAAGGGGGAGGCCTTGAGTCTCCCACCCAGTCCCTGATAGCCCATAAAGGGCTAAAAAAAACAAACAAAAAAAACAGTAACATAGCTCAAGTGTGAAGGTCGCAAACTTCATAATGAGCATTGAGAGTTTTAATCCAGGTGTGTCCCTTGTCATTTCCCTCTCTTTTTAATTCAAATGTTTAAGATTCATACTGACTCCACAAATTGGCCACTCATGACATCTTTGATAACATCATTGATAATATTAATGTAATTTTTGTAGCAACATTTTTTTGTCAAAAAACTGTGCATGGCGGTGGCGCCAGTTATAGTTACCTTATGGCATGAGTTATAGTCACTTGAGGTAACTCTAACTATAACTGGTGAATTTCTATAGCTTGTTTGTTTCAAATGCGAATCTAACGAAAACGTCCCTGTAACCTTAGTTTTTTTCCAGTGAATATATATATATATATATATATATATATATATATACGTATATACATGCATATATATATGTATTACGTATATATATATAATTCACTAAAAACCCAAAGGCTATGGGGACATTACAGCTAGGTTTGAAACGTACATGCAGAAAACCAAAGAATTTTGGCTGCTATAGTTAGAGTTATTTCAAGTAATTATAACTCGAGCCCTAAGGTAACTTTAACTCGTGTCCCCACCATGCTCAGTTTTCTCATCAATTATTTTACTGCAAATGTTGCAGTGAGATTATAAGTGGCATCGCAGAAGATGTCATGACTGATGTAATATGTGGGGTAATTAGCAGTGCATGGTGAGGGAGTAAATTATAGCTCCCTTAGGGAACACGTTATAGTTTCTTGAAATAACTCTGATATAACAATCACATTTCTATGATTTTATGAGTGTAAATTTTGAACTTATCTATAATGTCCCTGTAACCTTTGTTTTTTCAGTGAATTTCTATTACCTTGTAAATTCTATTTCCTAACTTTAATGTCCATGTAGCCTTTGTTTCTTCCGTGAATTTCTATGGCTTTTTAACATAAAGTATTTTTTAATTATCATATGTTAATCCAGCCTCAGTTTAAAGGGGGCACCAAGCCCCACTCCCTTGGCCAATATTGTCCATGGGACCACATTCTCCAGGTCATTGCCACCATTTAGAGAGGGAGGGAGACATGCTGCCCCCTTTCCCTGAACAATATTGGCCTCTAGGCCCTCACCTCAGATTGTTGGGTGCCTGGGCCCCACCCATGGCACTCATTTACTCCCTGTTGGGGTCCACAAGGCAAGCCCCAGTGTCCCTGCAGCTCCAGCTAGCTCCCCACCTCCAGCTGGAGCTGCATTGATCTCTCACGCAGGGAACATCTACAAATGCTACTCCCTGCTTGCAGGAGTAAATTTGTCATCTGTTATCCTGCCCGCTTCACAGCGGGTATGGTATACAGATAAAAACTCTGCTTCCAGTGGCTGGGACATTTTACATGCTCCTGCCCACTGGCAGATGACTTACTGTTTGCTTTTGCTTGGTAGGAGCTGTCAAATCTCCTGCCAAGCATCAGCAAACAGCTATGCATTAGGGACATAGGGAGCTGGCTCTCAGGGTGGTGGTCCCCAGGGACATCAATAGCTCCTGGAATGGGGCACCTCCTTTTAAGGTGCACGGGCTGGTCCTGGGGAGGTGGTGGTCCGGGAGCTGAAAATGGCCCGGGAAAGGGGCTGCACAGGCCCTCTCCCTGTTGTTAAATTTGGCTGGCCTTGGGGCGGTGGTGGTCCCTGGGGCCGTGAACAGCCTGGGAAGAGGGACCATGTGCCTACCACCCCCTTAATTGACATTGGCCTGGCTCTGGGGAGGTTGTATCTCTGAGGCCTAAATAGGCCTGGGGAGGGTGGCCACATGCCCCCACCACCACAATATATATCAACATTTGCTCCCGGGATCTGGCCTACCCGGTGGCTGCAGTATAGACAAGCGCAGAAGACCATATATATATATTTTTTTTTTTTCCATAGATTCACAGATTTTATACATAAGAATACACAAAATATGTTTGAGGTTCCAGCTCGTATTGAATAAGAGATTGATTGTCCACCAAACAGTCCTGCATATACAGCAACTCCTGACTTCCCCATTCCAAGAATGCCCCCACCCCACAATGTAAGATGCAGCATTGTGTTTTATAATTATTAACGAATGTAGTACACATAAACATCTTCTTTCCTCAAGTCCCAAGGATGAACATCTTTAGGGAACTGACACCTAGCAAATATGCTAATAATTTTTGCTGTAAAATGGATTTTATAAAAAGAGAACTGAAGGGAGAGATTAGGCCTCAGATAGCTGATTAATCAGAAGCAACCCTTGCCTCTCCCATTGCTTCACAGCTATCATCATACATGCTTAAATATATTTAGTCTGTGATATACCAAGAGTCAATGCAACCTAATTGTCATGTCATTAGATTTTAAGTTGTTCTGTACATCTCCAAACATTAATTGTTTTTAACATAATGCTTTCTAGCAAAAATGATCAAATAGCATTATCTTGCCCTTTTCATCAAGCTGGCAGATGAGAGCAGTAGATACATTACAGCTTCCTGCACATTTGCTTCACACTGCCACAATTTCTTCCTACATTTGTAATCTCAATATCTGCCTCTGTGTACATGATTTATCTGCTTGACCCATTTCAGTTACTGGCACAAAAGGCTTCTGAAATCATTCAGAAATTAATTTCTCTAGTGATGCCTCCACTGGGCCCTGCTCACTAACATCACAATTGCTATAGGAGTATTCTTCAAGGTCTTTGAGTCTTGTGACTTTACTCTTTTGCACAGCTTGTTATTTTTAGCAGTTTGTGCTTGCATTTCTCAAGAACACATCCACATTTCCCTTTCTCCCATCACTTTGACAGTACAAACATGCCTTAGCGCAATATAATGTTCTGTTATGATTTTCCAACCAACTGGTTTATTACTTTTATGAGACTTTTAAGTTAATCTGGATGTGGATGTTTGTTCCTTCAGTGTGCTACTACCCTCATTCATCAATATATGTATCTCAGCTGCTGCTAAAACACTGAGTTATGCTCTTGTTCTACCTTCGCTATTTCATCAGCAATCAAAGCTCAGAGTAGAAATCAGTTAACACATATGTCATTCCTCAGCATATGGCACTAACTATTCTTCAAGCTCCTGATTGTGCAACTTCAAAATTTAAATCACAGCCGATGCAGCAGATGTCTCTGTACCTAAAAGCTTAAGAAGTGCATAAAAGGAGCTAACATCACCACCATCACATATCAATGACAGTGAAACCAATTTGGATCTACAAAAATGACAGGGTGGTGTCCAATCCATGAGTGTTTTACTAGCAAAGTTTAGTAAAAATACAAATAAATAATTTAGTAGATCAATTTATCCGTAAAGCACATATATATCTATATAGGTGTGCAGTCTGAAGTTGTATTTCATAATAAAGTTGCAATACATAACAAATTAGAGAGCAAAGAACATGAGATAAATTGATTCCATATAGACATTACCCTATTCTAATAAAGCATCGAAAGTGGCAGGGAAAGTTAATAAGGAGAAGGTGTCAGCATCAAATGAACCAAACAACTATTCAGGATAAAAGGCATGGGTGCTTAAGCATGAAGCTCAACAACCTGGGCTGATTGAATTAGCAGAGTTCAAGAAAGGGTTCTCTCAGAGAAGTCAGGACAGGATCTGCTAAACTATTCTAAGAAACATAAAATAAATATGCTGTAGAAGGTTCTGAAAGCTTAATCCCACTTACTCTCTATGGATGGGCCAATAGGGAGCCAATGACAATGTTCTCTGGAAGCAGGTAGACTTCCCAGTTACCCATCACGAAACAAGAAACCATACTGATGCACGGGGTTGAAGTTAACAACAGTCCAGTCTGATTGGTAGAAGAGGCTCTCTCCCATCCCCATGCAATGCACACCCATGGCCAAGTTCTAATTAAAATGACTAATCTAACAGTTCACAACAATAAACAAAAAGATTGTTCTAAGGGGATCTTTTTGATAAGCACCTGCAGTGGAAAGAATAATGTGAAATTAACAGTGCAGTTAATAGGAAATCAGTTCAAGGAAAGTGTGCCTAGTCACAGTTAGGTCAATGCCAGGAAGAAAAGTGGCAGTCAAACAAATCGGGTTAACATGGATTATAGTTTTTATTATATAAAATCACTAATATTTGGAGTAATACAGTGCACACAGGTTAAAATTATAATCAAATGTAGAATATAATAATGAGTGAATGTATCAAGCACAATGTTACGTGGGTCCACATCCAAATAATTATTTGGCAGCACAGGATATAATACATGCCTTTCACTTCTTGAAGGCAGCATGCTCTGAAAATTGCCATTAACTAGCTCTCTTCCCTCCAGGGAAAGTCAAAATGCAAGATCCAATTACACAGAAGTCACTCAATTTATAAACCAGGCGTTATAACATCCTCAGACTTTTTTCAAGTTCTAGACATTGTGCAGATTCCCAGTATTTTTCCTTTACTAACAGCCATTGCTTACTGAATTATGTGGCCAGTCATGCTAACGGGGTGCCACAGTCACTGCTGATCATCTTATTTTGTAAGGCTTATTTCAAGATGGATGCCAAGGGTGGACATTCACAGTCCTTCCTCATTGTTTAATCCTATAGACTGCTATACATTTTTACCCCCTATTTGCATCTACATGATTTTTATCTCCATATTATTAAGGCTTTGTTAGAATCAGGGAATGTCTTGCGTGTCAAGTCTGCCATTTAACTGACACCCCACGTATTTATTTAATCTCCTGAGACAGTCACTAACCCTGTCAGTCAGTAACAACTGTCTTATATGAAATCCTGCTCACCTGATTGTAACCTTTTCTTTTGTGCAATGTGCAGAGAGCAAGATGCCGGAGCACTCAGAGGTCTTCCATTCAATCATAAGATACAATCTCCTCATAACAAGCCCACCAGCTCCAGAAGGACAAGAGCTGGCACAGCAGAATCACTCTGGGGGCCGGGGAAGTTATCAACCAGAACTGAGACTCCTCAAAATTCTCCCCACAGACCGCTCCAGCTAATTTGTTTCTCACTTCTATTATTACTCCTATCTCCACGTTGGCACCTTCCTACAATGATCTTATCCTTCATATACTCAGTGAAGTATGTGATAGAATGAATCTGTATGAGTTATGTTTCATGGATCTGGGGAGGAAAAGCAGAATGAGAATAGTTACTCGCCAAGCCTCTTGGCCTTACACATTGCATTACTCTCTGTACAGACTAAAAATGCCACATAGAGTGTTGGCGGCAGAAGGTAGAAGAATGGCAGCAGAAGGTAGAAGAAAGATCTCTCTGTGAGCTTTGACATATCCTACCAAGCCATCATGCAGTATAGTCAGTGCATTTGTATAATAATTATTTTTTGCTGCATGTCACATGTCTATATGGATTGTCTTAATAAAAATAAAATTATTTAACCCAAAACTTGAATAGCATGTCTTCTGGTATATTACAAGTGGCACTGCAATACGTATTTGCTGTATTAGTGCACAAGAAAAGATCGGGCTGTTTGGATGTCTGTTATGGATACTCTCCTTTTGCTAGAGAATAGCTTGGTGCTAATTGCTTCCATGGTGCATGTTTGTTGGAGAGGTAACTGAAGTAGATACCACTGGCTACAAGGCATACGGTTCTGTCAAATGTGCAATGCTGCGTGGTAGTTGACTATTTTGAATTTCATTTATTTGAACCGGTTTTTATAAAACTAATGCATCAAGAGGGTGTTAGTGTGATGCATATAGAAAAAAGAGCGTAAAATATAGGACACCAAACAAATGCTGCCATACGTCACTTTAACATTAGAGATTGCTCAGGTGGAGCCAGAAGAGCTATATCTTTAAGAACTTCCTTAAAGAGGGAAACGGGGGTTGGGATCGCAGATTTATGAGGAGGTAGTTTCTTAAGCTGCTGTTCAACTTTCTGATAAATGACTGGACGATTCTGAGGCTTTAAACAGTGTTGTTCATAGTTGGAGAGGATTCTCCATTCAGACTGCCTGAGATAAGTAGGAGAGTTTTTCGGTATGTTAGTTAATTTTGCTAAATTTGTAGACAAAAATATATTTCATGCCTCTGTTACCAAATATGAATCAATAGTTTCAAGTGGAAATAGTTGTAACTTGGTGACTTGAGTAGTCGATAACAAGCCACTTGCAGGTGCACTCTTAGCTTTGATACAGCTGGCCAACAAATAAGGTAGCTTGTAGTTGTGATCTGTGATTCTTGGACTGGGCCTGGAAATTCAGCATCATCTACAAGCAGTTCACAAGTACGTTTTGTAGAATAGTCTGCTGGCATGCTCGCAGAGGTTTTCTTCCCACCTCGGGTTCAGAAACCACAAGCTTGCTGGTGAGACACTATCACTATTCCTGCCATTAGAAGTCAACTAGATCTTTGGACTTGGTTAAGAATGTAGTAGTCAGATTCAATCAATCACAAATCAATGACATAAAACCATAAACAATTCTAAACACAGTGAACAATTTTACACTAAATCAAACTCCAAACCTAATAAAGTTTCAAGGCTTTATTGCAATCCCAAAATCAATGTACCTATATGGTGCACAAAACCAAGTTATAAACATACATGAAAACCACAGGCTGACCAAAATGTCTAAAGAGACTCAACCTACTAAACACCAATACTGTTAAACACTACAAAATAATAACACGGATTAGCAACAACACAATATGCACATTATTATCAGATTTCAAAGCAGGTGATTGTGACATCAGTAAATTATAAAAATACAACTTTAACAATCAACTTCAGAGCTGGGCCATCCCTATTATTAACACAAATTTAGATTTGTATGTGTGGGAACAGATTAACACATGTGGGCAAAAGTAAAAGAAGAGACAAAAATAATTAGAAAAAATGATCTACCTAGGATTACTTCTCTATAAAAATATGCTAGTGTAATATCAAAGCTGATAAGGAAAACAAAAATCCGCATTTAGTTATACCTCTCCTCATGGGACAGCAGACAAAAATGCTTTATCAGCTACAAGGGTCACTTTCTCCCGACATCAGTTGACAGCAGCATCAGGACAGTGCAGAACACTGGCTGCAGACAGGACAAGTCAGCAGTTCAGAATTAGTTGGCCATATTAGTACTGAAAAGCATGAACAAATGGGGAAATTATGATTAAGAGAAAACTTGAAGAAGACAGAAGGTGACAACAGCAGACTTAAGACAGATTCTGACAAAGTTCTGGACAGACTAACACAAGCATACTCCTACTTAAACTGACTCCAAGTTTCCCAGGTTCCTCACTAATTAGAAATGTTCATGGTCCGTTGATTGGTCTTTCAGGTGGGCTCATCCTTATATACAAGATTCAGAGTCCAATGGCTGCTGGTGGCACCATCAAGTTTGCAACTATTCAGGATTTTCTCAGCAAAAGTGCATTGCCATTTCAATGATTTCACACAGTTCCAACAAAATATTACATTATCAAGTTCTTTCTCTCAATACACAAAATAAGCTAACACATTACACATGGGAATCATGAGTTTCCTGTCTTGTTCGACAGTTAGAACAAATATTGTTGGAGGGCGCTGGTAACCGCACGCTCCAAAATATCAGTTGGGCCCCCGCAAGTGAAAAACTGGTACTGTCCATTATGTATGTATAATAATTATTATTGTTATTAGCCAGAACAGGAGACCTCGCACATGGGCCTTCAGTGGTAGGGTAGCTCCTAGGATCCAGGAGGAACCTTCATGCCCTGTTCTCAGGGTGGCTGGTGTGGGGCTGCCGGGGCTGCCATGGCGTTACTGCTGGCCTGGTATGGATACCTACCTTGTGTGGCGCTCTAGGGTGCCCTCGCCACCGCAAGTCAAGGCTCCTATCAAGCCACACTGTGTCACCTGAGGCACCTTCGGCCTGAGGTTGGCGGCCAGGGCTGCGCTGTGTCTGGAGGTGGTGTGTGACTCTGACGGTGAGGTGCGTCCGGGCCGCCGTGGTCAAGGAGGAGAACGTGCAGCTCAAGGACCCTGGGCCGTGGATTTGAGAGGAGGGAGCGAGTCACACTACTGGAGCTGCTCGACTTGTAGGGCTTGGCCTCCGGACAGGCTGGGATATAAGGAATTCCCCGGGGACCCACAGAAGCTCCTCAGATGTAGGGAGGAGGGTCAGGGCGGCCCTGCCCAGACTGAACTGCATTGCAGGCTGCGTTAGCCCTTGCAATTGAATTTCAGCTTTCTGCCATGCGTGGATTCCTTGACTGCCTGGCCCTGGTCAAGTTCAGGCCCTGCATTGCCTCAGGGTTGCACTAGTATGTCTACATGAAGCAGCTTAATGCCAACACAAGTGCTACAAATCGCAGTTGGCACCCTGCCCCTGCACAGTGACTGCATATTTGCGATATTTGCCTTGAGAACTTCAGCGCTAACCTCTCCCACGCCTGTTCAATCAACGGGTAAAGCTGCGCTTGTGGTGTGTGATGGGGCATGGACTCTTCCTTACAACAGGATGCCATGCTGAGGATGGGGAGCTGATGCTGAACAACCAGGGACACTCCAGGGGTCTCCCATTGAGGGAGAGCCTATGGGACGTTTTTGTGTTGGAATCTCATTTTGCACTAGTGACTGTAAGGCCCTGCTGGGGTTGGACTTCATCCCCAGGGACCACGTGCTATAAGAGTCCTCTAGTCTCCCCACGGGCCAAGACTGGGGACACCTCCACCTGGCTGTGGCTGGCTGTGGCTGGGCCATCGCTATGCAGTGAAGATTGGCTGAAAAACTCTGAAGTGATCTGCTGGTACGTGGCCCGTGGGTAAGTGCAATGTGGTGGGAGGCCAGAAAGCCCCTTGTAAGCCCACTTGTTTTGACACCATGTTGGAGTGAGCCATCAGGGTTGTGTCAATGGAGATTGACCAAACAGAAAGGAGACTATCTATGGGACGAATTGACAACGTGGTTGTAGGTGATGTTGGTTCGGGATCTTCTGCAATGAGGGCAGTTAACTGTTCTGTGGAGGTCATAGAGGGGGTGAGGATCTACTGGATCAGGTTAGCTCCGGGTTGGTGGGTGACTCTGTTCCCTCGGAAATGGGTGGGAGCCCTGAAGGAAAGGAACAGACTTTGTTCTCTCCGATAGAGCCAGCATTGACATGGACAAAAAAGGGTCAAGGTGCTGGAGGAAAAGGAAGCATCCATCACTTTCTGGACCTATTAGGGAATCCATCTCCTTTACATTTGGTGAGGTTGAGTTGGACGACATTTTTAATTGGTTGAGTCAATAGTGGTCTCTCAGTTAGACCCTGTTAGAGCTCGGCTGTGTTTAATTGAATTGCTTTTAAAGTAAACCCTTTTTATGCACCCCATGTCTGCTAATGGGAGTTTATTGCAACTGGCACTAATTGATCTGAGGGTACCTGTGGGGGAGGAGTAGCCACTCTCTAAGCAGGGTGGGAAAAGGGGAGTATTGCAATCTGTTGTGTCACAGGGGTTACATACAAAGCCCCCTGTAACTGGAGATGGGACAGAAGTGGGTATTAGTCATGGGTTGACACACCAGAGTTAGGTGGAGAGTGTGGTTCTAAAAATTCTGGACCCATGTAATTTACTTTGCCACAGCAGTACGATTTTAGTATCAAAAGACCGATAATGACTAGTACACTAAGCATGAGCATTTTCGCTCAATTCCAGCAGCGTTTTCACCTCGAAATCGCCATTTTCATCCTGCACTCGTGGCTCCCATTTTATACACGGCAGCCATTTTTAAAAGTTGCCCTCACATAGGCTTATAATACAGTCAGATTTGATTCCAAGGACACGTACACCTTGATTGACTTTTCTCTGACCTGGGCAAGCTGGAACCATTGCCTCAGGCCAAACCTGTTTGGTCAGTCCCTCTCCCAGTGGCCGAATCAGATAGCATCAAGGCACACCAGGCCATAAAACCCTTATTATCGCTCACACACCCTGCCTAACTTGCTCACACCTGCACCTGCTCTTTTCTTCTTCTTACTTTACGAGGGGGAGGTGCCCGTTTTTATTAGGGGTCCACACTTATCTGATGTAAAATACTAGGCCTTGCCGGGTAATTTATTATGGGTTGGATG
Organism: Pleurodeles waltl; assembly: GCF_031143425.1. Taxonomy (NCBI): domain Eukaryota; kingdom Metazoa; phylum Chordata; class Amphibia; order Caudata; family Salamandridae; genus Pleurodeles; species Pleurodeles waltl. Next base: position 164,647,667 of record NC_090448.1, on the reverse strand, counting down.
ACATGAAATATGAGGTTTCATCATGACACTGTTTTTTCCTTTGTAGTGAAAACATGTGAATGACCAACCAAAATGTCAACAATGTTTGCCTGAAGCTTAAAAAACTGTATATAAGGAAACCTGACTTTGCATTGAAACACAGTCTCCTGAGAACATACAAATCGTGCTGTTGTACTTCTAGGACACTTGTCAATTGGTTGCAGCCAATAAATTCGATCTTTGACTTCACGTGGAAGACTCTGAGTTTCTGTAGTCTGAATCAGGAAAGTACCCGAGGTCTTTGGGTGTACCCTGGCACCGCTGGGTTACCGGATCAGTACCAGTTCTGAAAAACCCAGTACCTCAGTTGGCGCCCAAACGTGGGGCGATACCAGCGGTACCGGTCCAAGCCTGAGGTCCGTGGGGAGCTTCGTGTGAAAATTCTGGAGGAAGGCCGCCACTTCATCGACCCCTGCATGTCGACGTGGTCCGAAAGTCTTTGTTGCGAGGTTCCCCGCTTCCCGACGGCTATGAAGGACTGCTGCCCTGGCTATCGCCCTGATTTGGACCCTTGATTTTTGGTAGAGCGAAACGATAAGACGAGTCTTCTGGTGACGTCATTGATATTTTCAGTTAAGTATAAGTGGAGCGTCTCCCAGTCCTTAGTTGGACACTTGGTTTGGTCCTTAGTTGGACACTTGGTTTGGTCCTTAATTGGACATTTGGTTTGGTATCCCTTTGGGATCACTTTGATTTGGAACTTGCAAGTACCAAAGCTGAAGGACTCGTGTATTCACGAGACTATCGTAAACGATAATCCTTTGAAGTTTGAAGCTAGACTAGTGAGCGAAGATGCCTGGTCTTAGCAGACTTGGAAATTTGTTTTGTCTTGGTTGTAAAAGGGACTCCCGGTTGCAGGACTGATGTCCGGTTCCTCCGATTGGAACTCCAACCTTTGAACTATATGTGAAGCACGGAGTGGGCCCCATCACGTTTAATAAAGTATGGGTCCGCTATTCTCGGAAATAATTGAGAATTTTTATTTTTTTTTCTTGTAAATATGACTTACAACTAGGATCTGCAAACGGTTCTGTAAGTAAATTGCAACGGCGCTATTTATGAAAAATGGCTAAAGCGCGCTGTATTGTGTGTCCTGAGTGTTTTCTGTTTATATCTGAAATGAGCTCAATGTGTGTTTGTGGGTCTTCTTGATGTTTTCAGTTTGTTAAGTAAAATGTTGGTTCATTAATATTAAGTAGAAACTTAGAAAAAATCCAGAAATGAACCATGTGATGTGCTAACATAGCTATATGTTGCTCTTTAATTTATAGAATGAGCAATTGTGCACATATACAAAACTGCCGTTAAATGCTTAATAAATTAGAAAACACATTCAATAGATATAAATAGGGCCCCCCCAAAAAAAAACGAAATTATATATTTTCAATTCAGCCAGCACTTTCCCAGTTAAACATGGGTGGAATTTTGCATAACCTTCCTTTTAAATGAAAGTGGCGCAAAAACGTGACGCATTTCAAGTTAGGCTTATGCGCTTAGGCATGTGAGTTAATGTATCCCAAATAATAGGCAAGGGATGCAGCTTGCTTTTATATGTGGAATTATCAAAAAAAAAAAAAGAATAATTGGGTTCTTATTTTTTTTTAAAAAGAAAATTATTAATTATGGAAAAATTATTTAAAAAATAAATGCCTTTCAAAATCGTTTTTTAATATTTATAAAGCTTAATACCTATACTATGACCTCCTAACATTAAAATTTAATTTAAGTTATGTTGCACCGCTAAAATGACATTTGTATGTGCAATTATCCCTTGGCGCAGGAGCAAACAAGCTAATTTCTATAAAGTATAAGTTAATATTTTCAATGGCTGACTCATGGATTGTGTAATAGACATTCTGGTAATGCATATTATGCAAGAAAATTGTAGGATATTGATTTTTTAATGCCTAAAATATCAAAGTCGATTTTGGGCAAAAGCACTGTTTAAACTGCATTTTCTTTCATTCAGAGTACTTTTTAAAGTGTCTCAGGCTTCAGTAAATGCATACATTTAGGTTTGATATATATTTGCAGGTTGTGCCTTCTTATGATTCAATGAGTCAATGTGCCAGTACAAAGGCTTGTTTTAATATCAAGGTTGAAGGTTCTAACTTCAGCTGGGCCTACTGAGACGTTCATTCATTCGAGGTTGATGAAATATGTACCATTGCATGGGATTGCAACAAGCATTTATTCTAACAACTGGTATGTGTGTTATTAAGGTTTGTGAATTATTCACAGTAAATGTAGTTTAATAATCTGGAAATAGAGATAATTTTTTTAGCGCCTAAAAAGGAATTTTTTTTTTTTTTTAAATAGAGTGAATTATTGCAGGTTAGAAGGAAAATAGGAAGGCCTACTGTCTTTGACAGATTCAGAGTGGCAGAAGCTAGGAGAGCTACAGAGGCTGGCTCAAGTCACGCTGCTGAGATGCTATCTTTAGTTTTCCCATAAACAATGGAGGAGGCTGTCATGTTGACACCTGTGACCTTTTAACTTAGGGCCTTGTCTCTGTGAAATGCAGAATGACCCTACGGGCCTCTAAAAGTGGGATTTCTGGTTTCTCCAGAAGAACATCAATACAATTAAAGAACTTAATTCCAAAGGGAAAATATAAAAAAAAAGGGGTTTCTTCGAATGTCCCAACATCATGTTAAGTGCTCTGCAGAACTGATACATTTGTGTCTCCGCTCTAAAAAAATAAAATGATGCCTGCTAGTTGCTTTTATTTGACAGAAAACGAAGTGTTGCATTAAGTCTTAGACAGAAAATAAGATGCAGCCCTTTTTTTAAAAAATGTTGAAGGCTACATGCCTTAATGAGAACGATTTGCCAATTAAGACTTATTTTTCACAGTGGAAATTGTAGGTGCCAAATTAATATGGAGTGTCAGTGTAACAATTTTTACTTTTAGAAAGGTAAAACTAAGGTGGCTTGATGTTGCGAAGTAACTGACAAGAGGGTAACAGTTAAGTAATGGAAATTTATTTTCATGTATTTGGTCCTATCATGAATTGTTCTTGCTGGTCCTGTATGTTAGAAGAGAAACAGTAAAGTTATATTTGACAGCAGATTTCCATTGCCTGGTGATCTACTGTCAAAAGGAGGGTAAGGATTTTAAACCTGACAAATTAAACAGGCCCAAATATTGGGTTTTGGGCTGCAGGTTTACAGTGCATAAAGTACATGACATGGTGTTGTGTGTCACCGCTTGTTCACACATGCTATTGTTTTGTCTATGCTTTTTGTGCTTGACACACAGCAAGTATATCTGATGGCTTGACGTTTTGTGCGTTTTTATAATTTTTTTTATTTGTTTTTTGCATGTTTGTTGCTGCTTTTGATACTATTACAAGCTCCCCTGTGTTGTGAGGGGATGGTCATGACGATGCCCATCGCTACGCAACAGTTGGTTGAACTTGTTCTGGTTACTAAATTCAACAGATAATGATATTTCATGCTGTGAACATAAAAGACAACACTTCACCAGTGAATGTCTATTTGGCTATAATGGTATTGAAGGAAAATAAAAAGAGATATACAGGATCAAAGTGTGTCACCTGCAGTTAGTCACGTTACTGCCCCTTCCCTTAAAGGAACAGGCAGCCCTACATTTATGTATCCTTGATTGGACCTAAGGATGAAATTATAGATCTGTGACTCAAGGTGGCCTAATTTCTATATTACATTAGTTAATGATGTTCTGTTTCCTAAGTAGCATATGGCTTTCGTTCCTTAAAAGAAAACCAGGTTTTCTTTTTTTCCTGAAGAAGGAACTGAAACATTAGCTAGGAGTACCGTATATGGTGTAGTCGCCAACGGTAGAGTTAAAATTTGTGTAACTTTGGCCTTTGTGTATCACCCGTATTCTTGGTGTTGTGTCACATGCCTGACTATCACCCAAATAATTTTTTTTGTTCTTTCTATAGATTTTTTCTTTGGTTACTTCCCCTGACCAATGTCGCACCATGCTTAGTTATTGAGATTTTAGCTATGTCCTAGTCCCATTTCTCTTTTTCGAATTCCTTTCACCAGTCAGCCCTTTTATTATTATTGATGTATTGTTCAGGTTCACATTTCCAGACTGCAGTGATGTACCAGGGACCCCCATGTTATGTATAATTCCCTTTGGTATGACCAGACTGGTTTTCAAGAATTTGCCTGCTTCAATGTTTTCCAGCCTGACTGTCAGGGTAGCGATAGACTGGTTAACTGACTCAATATTATAGTAAGACAAGTTTTCCATCTCAATAGGAGATATCTTATGTTTATCTTTTTGAACATGACGAATTTTCAATGTCTATTTTAATTTGGTTTTCGGTTCCCTTCTGTTCCTGCTACTTTAATTTTTTGTGGGATCAGATGTGTCCTAATCATGCAAATATCAGGACCCTCTAGTTCTTGTCTTTTTGTTTGCACATTTGACTATTAGCCTGTGTATTGCATAGTGCACCTGATGCACAGTTTTTAAAGGAAGGTTTCTACATGTCCCTGATAATCGGTATCATGTGATTTCTCTATTGAGATGTTCTAAGGTAAGGAGGAACACCTAGACTTAATCATTGAGGCAAATATGTGTTTACCCCATTAGACAATGCCACTGTGTGAGGAAATCCATTCAGATAGAATTCTCATGTAGCTATAGATGGCAGAGAATAATGGAGAGAACTGAATTAAAGATGCTACAGACCCTGTTTTGCCCTTCTGCCTTTGTCTTTGTATTTTATGCCCATGGTGTATGGCTACTCCTTTGAAGATTGCAGACCACCTGCTTGCAGTCACCTTGTTAAAAACCATGAACTGTTTTTGTACTAAATTGAAGGAAACTAACAGCTGGGGCACACTTCCTACGTCACTAGATTCTGCAGGTATCAAGTCATAATAACCTGCAGGACATTGATTTAAGCCTAATTCCCATCAGTGACAGCTACAGATGAAAGACGGACATCTTGGCCCTACAGTCTCAGCACCCAGGAAGTAGCAAAGCTGGACAGCGATCGCCAGCGCATGATATCGTACTTGCTCCATCAGACGGCGTTGGACATCACAAAACCAAAGTTTCAGTGTAAAAGAGCTAAAGAGAAGGATTCCTGTTGTTGATGGCAGAGCTGTTTTGAGGTTTCATTTCTCTACCTGTCATGTGCTGGTAACCTCTGACAGTGTGCAATCCCTTGAGCCCCTTGGCCTGAGTTTTGGCCACACACCCCCTTTTCTTTGCTCCAACGGAAGAAGGGCAGTGCACCGGAGATTTCAAGTTAGGAAAAAGGCACTATATTTTGGTGCCCATGAAACAGCAGCTTGAGCGTCCTCTGACACTAAATAATGAGTGTTGGAGTCTGAAAGTGCTGCTGAGCTTGAGCTATTTCCCAATTAATGGTGCTTCGGGTCTGCATGAGATGATTTGTGCCCTTGATCAATGAAGAGCACATTGTTTGTAGTATCTGCCACAGAGGAGAGACACTGGTGCATTGCTTTAAGACATTGAGACTTTCGAGTGAGCTGTGGGTGTTTGCCAGGAGGGCACTCCAACTAAGCAGTACTTTTCTCACGAAGAGGCCTGAATTGAGAGGCCCATGCGAAAGAAAACAACAAAAGAAAATTTGATGGACAATAGAAGCCTGCCAGAGAGGCTTTTTGAACGGACTCTGGGCATAGTTGGTTTCACAAGAGGTTTCCGTGTGATTGTATAGACTAGGTGTTAGGAGACTGATGGTTTTGCTGGCATTGTTTTAAAGTACTATTCTGTTTAGTAAAAGCAGAATAAAGTCCATTTTCTGTGGAAAGAGTACCCCCTTTTCACCTTAGAGCATTGATGAGAGTCACCACTGTTCCACCTGAACATACAAAAATTACTGAAATGCAGAGGAGCCCTAAAAATGTTACTAGATAATTTTAGGTTTTGCTTTTTGGTTAGGGTTGTGAAAAATTATTATTTCATTTGTAAATAGTGGTCACTACTTTCTCCCGTTGTCTATATGTTCTTAATAACGTGTTTTCTAGTGTCTTTTAAACATGACGTTGTCATTTATGGGTGGGATTGTTTTTCTCTACTCAATTGACTTCTGCACCCACTTCCCAACCCATGTCTTTTCCTACTATTGTTTCTTTGCACTCTTTTCACCCTTTTCCTGAACATGAGCAGGTTAGAAGATCAGAATTTGTAAGCAATTCTTTTGTACAGCTTCTGCATCAACACTAGTTAGTAGTGAACATCACTAATTGTTGGGTGTGTGATCTTATGCCACCTACTGCAGATAGAGGTATTCCTTATTTTGTCCTGCCATATGTGGCCTTTTGTGCTACTTCATGTTCGAGGAGACCTGTCCAGAGAGAGTTACCAAGTACTAGAATTTTGCTCCAGCAACATCTCCATGGCCTTATAAACATAGACCTGGACTCAGATTAGCATGAGAATAGGTTTATTACCTATGTAAGGGCAAAAGGAGGGTTTGTGGTTCTAAAAATTCTGGACCCATGTAATTTACTTTGCCACAGCAGTACGATTTTAGTATCAAAAGACCGATAATGACTAGTACACTAAGCATGAGCATTTTCGCTCAATTCCAGCAGCGTTTTCACCTCGAAATCGCCATTTTCGTCCTGCACTCGTGGCTCCCATTTTATACACGGCAGCCATTTTTAAAAGTTGTCCTCACATAGGCTTATAATACAGTCAGATTTGATTCCAAGGACACGTACACCTTGATTGACTTTTCTCTGACCTGGGCAAGCTGGAACCATTGCCTCAGGCCAAACCTGTTTGGTCAGTCCCTCTCCCAGTGGCCGAATCAGATAGCATCAAGGCACACCAGGCCATAAAACCCTTATTATCGCTCACACACCCTGCCTAACTTGCTCACACCTGCACCTGCTCTTTTCTTCTTCTTACTTTACGAGGGGGAGGTGCCCGTTTTTATTAGGGGTCCACACTTATCTGATGTAAAATACTAGGCCTTGCCGGGTAATTTATTATGGGTTGGATGACATGAAATATGAGGTTTCATCATGACACTGTTTTTTCCTTTGTAGTGAAAACATGTGAATGACCAACCAAAATGTCAACAATGTTTGCCTGAAGCTTAAAAAACTGTATATAAGGAAACCTGACTTTGCATTGAAACACAGTCTCCTGAGAATATACAAATCGTGCTGTTGTACTTCTAGGACACTTGTCAATTGGTTGCAGCCAATAAATTTGATCTTTGACTTCACCTAGAAGACTCTGAGTTTCTGTAGTCTGAATCAGGAAAGTACCCGAGGTCTTTGGGTGTACCCTGGCACCGCTGGGTTACCGGATCAGTACCGGTTCTGAAAAACCCAGTACCTCAAGAGTCATGATATGAGGGCCCCAGGTGGCCAGAAGACTTCTGCCTTAGCACCTATGCCTAAGAAGGATGGTAGAGATGTCCCTGGGTTTGGGGTCCCATTTAAGCATACTTTTATTGCACAGCGATCCACATTTCCCAGGTTACAGCTCCCCCGGCTGCTACCCCATTGGTGGTTATTTTGGCGGGCGTCCCTCCCTTGAGATCATGGGTTGGGGAATTTACTTGTGATCTGATCCAGAAAGCTAAACATTGGTGTAGCGGAAAGGGAGGTTTGATGGATTATGACTGTGGAAACATCATTATGGGCAGGTGGTTAGGGCAGGTAGGGACAATGGGAAAATCTCTTTGAAGGGGATTGTGTGGTGTTGAATTTCAGGAGCCAGGAATCAGCTGGTTGATTGCTTTTCTGCTTTTTGGCAGCAGGGCAGAGGGCTTTAGGGTCAGAGATAAAAGCTCTTCCTTTAGGCTTCTTTAACTCCCGCCACCCACAGGGCCGGGACTTTCACTAACATCGTGCAACCCTTTGCACGTTACTAGGAAAGGGGATCCAGCCTATTGGAGTGAGGTGCGCTTGGCTCCGTTGGAACTTAGTAATAAGTTTCAACTGTAGTAGGATTTGGATCTTAATGATTGACAGAGTTTTGGCTCCAGGAACATCCCGGGAAGTGGACCCAATTAATTAACTGGGCCTGTGATTAAGCAATCACCTTCTTTGAGGTTATGTAGTTGGACTATACTGTGGCTGAGTGGTAAAATAGAGGATCTAGCTTGGTTGGGCAAACAAAGGGAGTTTGACATTGTGGCTATGCAAGTGACTTGGGATGTTGAGTCGCTTTGCTTCTTAGATGGCTTTGTCTCCTTCTCAGTCCCTGCCAAGCCGGCTCACTCTGGTAGAGCAAGAGGTGGCTTATTGCTGTTGATCTCTCTTAGCTTAAAGTGTACTTGGTCCTAAGTGGCCCCATGGGGCTAGGCACTTGCAGGCTGTCAAATTTGATTTTGACGGTTCCTGAAGCATTCTGGTCCTAAATATTTATAACTCTTTTGAGAGAAGAGTCCCCTTTGAATAGCTAGGAATTTTACGCCTCGCCTTAGATTCCTTGGCTGACAAGTATAAAAGTCCTTGTTATTATACTTTAGTGGGGGACTTTAATTTACATTTATGCTCCGCTAATTGTTTAGGAGCAGTATTCCCTGCTGAGGATGATTTTGTGCAGGGTCCTCACTTTGAGCACACATTAGAAGGGAGGTTGCTGGAGGAAATGTTGGCAAATCACAATATGGTGCATTTAAGGGAAGTGCTGGATGGGCCTTTCGTGCCAGCTTTTGAAGGGAGATAGGCTAACATGGTTATTGATTATATTTTTAAGTTTATCTGTGGTTTTGTAGTCCAATGGTCTGCCCTTAGTGATCATAATCATCTTTGCCTTCTTCTGGAATAGGGCAGGATTGATAGCAGCAACATGATTTATCTGTGAGAAGTGGCCCCCGCTAATGATGAGATTGTTCCTGTAGACCAGGGACGCAGATTAAAATGGTGCACAATCCATCATGCTTTGGATGTCTTGTATCATACCAGCAAAACAGACTTGGATCAGTGTTTGAACACTATGGGGAATGATGGTTTGGTTCTGGGGCTAGGATTTGCAATCAGATTAATGTTAAGTTTAGGGTTACCGGGAATCCGAGAAAATTTCCTTGTGACCAAAGCCCTTTGTAGCTTGAAAAACACGCTTAAGAAAAAGCCTAGAGATAGGACCACAATTGCTGTGCTTCGGAGGGGGTACAAGTCAGCCTTACATGCTCATAAGAATAAGATTAGGGAGGAGGCCTGGGATGATTTGGTGAACTCTCTTTTTGTAAAAAATAGTTGTATGTTCTGGGAACTTATTAATCGCTCCTTTTTCTCAGGAGGAAAGAAAAGAGTCACAGATTGTACCATTCCATCAGCTGGCTGGGATGATCATTTTTTTAGCATCTATGGCAGTGCCTTGGATAGTTCAACATTGACAGCCCTACCTAAGCCTAACGAAGATACAGTCTCCTGGTTTACTGAGGAGGGAGTCAGGGCCGCCATAGTAGCCATGTCAAAGAATAGGGCCCTGGGGCCTGATGGGGTGCCCGCTGATTTGTTTTGCCATGATATTGAGATGTGGGCAAATGTTTCAGCTTCTGTGTTTAATGCAGCTTGGAGAAAGGGCTCTCCCTCTTCTTGGTGTTGCTTCGTTATTGTCCAGGTGTTCAAGAAGGGGATTCGATCTAAGGCTAGTTGTCAGAGACCCATCTCGTTAATCGATTCTTCCGTGAAGATTTTGGGTACGGTAATTCTGACAAGGTTGTTGGATTGCTTAGAAGAGTGGAAGGTGCTTCCTGCTTTAACTACGGGTTTAGGACGGGGCGGGGCACCCTTGACCATTGTTTGAATTTAAACTTGATGGTTGTCAAGTACACAGTGGCTAAACAGGAAAGGTTGTACTTAGCGTTTATGGATTTGGTCTCGGATTTTGAACGGGTCAACAGAGCCAAGCTTTGGTCCATGTCAATTGATATGGGGATGGATACTAGTCTTGTTAACTTTTTGTATGACCTTCACCAGGGATTAACGGCAGTGTTGAGGTATAATCATGTAGAGTCTCTTACAGACCAGATTAGTATCTACAGAGGGATGAGGCAGGGTTGTATACTGACCCCATTGTTGTTTACCCTACATATAAATATTATGTGTCCGTTGTTAAATTCAGCTACAAGGGACAGTCCACGGGTTGGGTCTCTGTTGATTCTGGCCCTGGTATATGCGGATGAGCCTGTGCTGATAGCCAGAACTACGGTTGGGCTGCAGAGGCTTCTTGACTTCTTTGTTCATTTTATGTCTTATCTTGATATGAATATAAATTATTCCAGATCTCATGTTATGATAATTGGGGAAATGAAGAAGCTCTGTAAGACATTTTTGGGGGAAGGACTCGAGATAGTGAGGGTGGCAATGTTCCTTTACCTTGGAGTAGTGTTTGATGAGAATGGCTCTTGGGTGCCACAGAGGAGGGTTAAGAGGAATGCCTTAGCTAGGGCTGTGACTGCGCTTTTTGAGTTTGCAGGAAGATTAGGGTCTAAACTACACAGGCCATGCTTAAGGTTTATGCTTAAATTCATGGCTATAGCAACCTATGGTAGTGGGCTATGAGGTTAGAAGGATTGCTAAGAGATTCAGGGAGTTGAGAATGCCTTTGCAAGGAGGTTACTCTGCCTCCCACAGTCTGCCTCTACTTTTATTGTCCATGAGGAATTGGGATTGGACTATATTGCAGATAAATTGGCTTTAGTCCCTAGTTTCACTTGGTTTCAAGTCTGTTCTAATCCAGAATTGGAACTGAATCAGATGATTATTAGAGATTGCTTGGCCTTGATAAAGGTTGTTGCTTAGCTTGGCTGCAATATATTGAAGATGTCTTGCAGAAGTTGGGTTGTTCTAGGTACTTTTAACCTGGGGCAAATGAAAAAGAAAGATGTTGCATGGATCAAAAAGCAATTTTAGGACAGGACCAAAGCAGTGAGGGTGGAGGAGGAGCAGCAAAAAGTTATGGTCTAGGCATATGTTATTTGAAAAACGGTCTCTGGGATGGAACCTTATCTTGGGATGGTGAGATCTCCCAATCAGCGTTTTTTATTAATGAGGTTTAAACTAAACCTTTTCCAAGGCTTTTAGCTGATCCACAGTTAGTCAAGAAAGACATTGTTCAGCCCCCATGTTCCTGAGACGATTTCTCAAACCAGGATACTATGCACGTCCTTTTTTGTGACCCTTATATTGCACTGAGACGGCGCTATATATTACCTCTGCTGCGAGGGAAAGGATTTTTACAGGCTAAGTCTGCTTTAATTTATTTACAAATGTTGCAAACACCATTGATCTGTTTTAGCATGGCCATATTTTTGGCAGGGACCTACGTTTGAGGAACAACAGAGGGCAAACCCAGAGAGTTGTTTCGGCTGAATGTTACAGATTTCTGTTCTGGGTTTCTAAAGCTAATTAATCTTTTAACAGTTATCTGATTTCTGTGTTAGGTACTTATATGGGGTGTTATATTTTTAATTTGTGTGAAATGGATTTGTTTTCATTTGTTTTTATTTATTTGCGATGTATATTTTAACTGCTGTATTCAATCAAGTAATGATGATGTGTTATTTTTTATTGGGTTTCGTCTTTTATGTATCTTTAAATGATTTGTTTTAATCTGAATAAAGAGGATTGACTGGCTGAACATTGTTAAATAGTTAATATTGAAACATGTTCTTCAATACAATAGGACGGTCAATATCATGTCAGCAACCAAGGGAAAAAAATTCAGGTCAGAGGAAACAGAATAAGCAAGTCATTTTCCTCTACTGCTGAAAAATGAATCTTTCAGGCCTTATAAAGCTAAGAAAGTCTCAATACACATCAATACAATTAATACATTAATAAAACATATTGCACCCCTTACAATTAAAATCAAATATGCATACATTATTTAATTGCAAACATTATCTATGACATGTTAGAACAGTTTTAAACATGCATCTATTTTTCTGCACACATGTAACTCACATTAATAACATCCATTTAAGTCAATATTAGTATGATTAATTCATGTTCTTGCATTCTAATGTTCATCTTAATGAGAACACTCTTAACTTTAATTCATATTAGTAGTTAATATACATGCAAAAATATCTTTCATGTTAAAATGTAATGTCTAACATGAATCGTGGACACGTGGTCCACCATAATTCAAACGTGCACATTTTACCTTTCCACGTTAATTTCTCTGTTAGGCCTTTAAATATAAGTTAATTAGTCACCATATGCTAACTTCTATGCCACTAATATATTAATAAAATGTGATCTCTCTCAAGTTTTACAAATTACTCAGCAACTCCGTGAGGGTGGGCAAGATCCTTGGGGGCTGCTCACAAGTGGGCCAGTGAATACCCACAGTAATTCCGCACATGGTATCACAGAAAATGAGCAGCATCCCCATGCCTGTATCAGGCCATGAGTTTTGATATTTTCAGTGGGAAATAACATGCAGAAATATGTGTTATGGCACCGTTCTTCTGAATTCTAGTGCTTTCAGGGCTTATTGCCACGTGATTTTTGCAGGTGGATCTATACCCAGAAATACAAACTCATTTGTCATCCTGTTTCGGCTGAAAACTGGAGTTTTCAGAAAAAAGCAGAAACGTTGCTCTTCATGTCAACAGGCACTTGGCCTGCTGTTGTGCTAAATGGAACATGGTGAGTCATAACTTCTGCACATGTGACACATAGTGGTACCATAATATCACACTGTGCATGCTGCCATGCATAGGTGCAGGCTTCATAAAAATCTGTGATCTGCATACTCACCATCAAAACTGCCATTTTAGCCAATTCTGCCTTTGTACATGTACCATTGTGCATGGTGTACTAACACATCTTAAAATTGGATGCTATGTCCCCTATGAAGGGTTGGCCCCCCTGGAGTTAAAGAGGGCCTGCAGTGGTTGTCCTATTTATCATCACATTCTTGTTGACAGAAAAGGCAAATCTACCCCTTTCAGTATCGATCCTTTATCATGCCCAAGAGGGAATACAGTTAACACTACTCAAGGGGATGGTATGCCTTCATATATCATTAAACTTAATCCTCAGTTGTGGGTGCAGACCCTGGTACCAGTGTTTGAGGAAATAATTAAAGGGCACGACATGCCTAATACCTGGAGAGGTAGCACTTGGGTGCATTTGTTTAAAAAGGGGGATAGGTCCCTACCCTCTAATTTTCACATAATTACCTTGTTGGATTTCCCGAGTAAAAGATATACAAGGCATTTTCTGGGTTTATTAAAGGACAGGGTGTGCTCAGCTAGAGTTCTTCCTTTAACCCAAATGGGCTTTAGGAAAGGGTATTCAACTATGGATGGTTGTGTGATACTAAAATTGCTGACTGAAGATTATGCCCTTAAAAGAAAGCAGCCACTGTATGTGTGTGTACAGCTTTAACCACAGCGTTTGACACCGTGAATGGATCTCTCTGATGGAAAAGATAGCCAACTGGAAATGTCCAAAGAGTCCTTTGTAAATCGATAGTCCAGCTCAACGAGGGTTCATAAACTAGAGTTGGGGGTAATGGGGCTTTGTCCAAAAAGATCAGTACCCCCAGTGGGTTGACGCAACAGTGTATTTTGGCTCTGCTGTTGTTTTCGATCTATATAACAGATGCGGTGGGAGCCTTCACCCAGGTCAGCTATTTACCCCGTAAGTTATGGACGGAGCCTATTGCTATGTTGTTTTACACAGATGACACAGTGTTATTAGATCTAACGCTGGATGACTTGAGGAGGCAATCAGATGATTTTTTCACTTTATTGCAATAGAATCAATTTAAGAGGTGGCCTCCAGGGTTCAGGGGGTGGCTGGATGGCACACGAGTGGAGGTGGTCAAGAGCACAGAAAATTTAGACCTGTTATTTAGACACAACCTGGTCTTTGGGGCTCATGTTTCATTGCAAAAATCTAGTGCCAAGGCAATTGCATGTGTGCTGCAGAGATTGGATGCTGCTTTGGATCATAAGTCTGTTGAAGTGCTGAGAGAGGTGTATAGCGCAAAAATAGACTTCTGTTGCTCTATGGTTGTGAGGTTTTGCTAGAAAAGCAGACGAAGTGGCATGCAAAATATAGAAAATAGAAACAACCATGTGGAAAAGATGGATAGGACTGCCCATGGTTTCTGTGAGTAGTGCCTTGAGGTTAGAGCTGGGCCTTACCAACATATTATTCAAATAAGGTCAATGGGTGCTTAACTATTGGACTGGGCTCCTAAAAGCAGAAGAAGGGATATTGAGGACCTTAATAAAATTAATCTACGAGAGAAATACCTAGGTCAATGGCTAAATAACAGACAGGCCATCGAGGTTTCCCTTAAACTGCTGGCAGGATATACCCCCTTTAATATGTCAGTTTTTCACCAGAAACAAGCATTAAAAAGATTTATAAAAGAGTGTTGGAGTAATAGCGATGTTTCTGATGTTCACAAGAGGATTAACTTACAGCATTTATGGGAGGTAGACTACATGGCCCTATTACAGCCATACCTGAAGGATATTAAGGGCAGATCTGCTGTGCAGTGGGCCTTGAAGGTCAGGCTGGGCCAAGTCCCCTCCTTCATTAGGTTGAGGGGAATTAGCCAGGAGTGGGGTAGTTAGGGATCGTTGTCCTTTCTGTGAGCTGGAAACACTGTCATTGGTTCATATTTTTATCTTTCATCGTTCCTTTATCAATGTAAAATGTAGCAAGCTATCACTAGTTGTTAGGCAGTGGCAGATGCACCGTTAGAGAACTGGAGTGGATAATTCTGCAGTGTAACAATATATCGGTATGCTGGGCCATGGCTACATTTTTATCTGTGGTATCTGAAAAGTTATCTATTACGACCTGACTTATAAGATATTGCCATTTTTGCACAATATTGCTGATCGTGGGAATGCAAGTATCATAGCAGGTCGTCATCTTTTAATTTTATTGAGTTTTGTTTAACTGGATTTGCATATCTTACGCTCTTTGCACAATCGACTGCTATAAGTATAATGTTTATAATGATCAAATTTGCTGTTATAATAAATAATTGCTATCTATGGGGTTCTGGTTGGGAAGATTCAGGAGCTTTTTTTCTCTTTACAATCTGCCTCTAGAAGTCAAATGTTGACAAGTGTCACCTTTGCTGCTATCATATATAACTGCCAACCCTGGGGCTCTGTGTGGGGGGATGACTTTTACACATGTGGTCGAGACCAGGAATGGGGTAGGTCTAGTAATCACTTTTTGAAGTTTTAAGTATATTTACATTTGAATTAATTTCATGCTTATTGCACTATCGTACCTGAGTTTATTATATAATGTTATTCGCTTCTGGCACAACAATTGTCGACTGTGGTCAGGTAATATTGTAATAGGTGGTCATCTCCTAAAGTTAAGAAAGCGTCTCCAAATGGATTTGCTAGTTTTGAGCTTTTTGCATAATGTATTATTCTAAGTCCGGTGTTGTCATGGTCGAGAGGCATGGATTTGTATATGAATGTTAATTCTTTACTGATGTCTCAATTAATGTTAAGTTTATTGTATCTTTTATTGATATTGTATGTGTTGTGGGGTTAGTACGGCCTAAATGGCTTGATAGCAAACTAATAAAATATAATACAATGCAATACAGTTCTCAAGGGGACTTTCAGTAGGGGAATAGAATGGTCGAGAACAACTGCTACTCACTGGTTGGTGGGGTATTCTCTGGAATCTTGCAAACATTTCACAAGGGATGACCTCACATATGCACATGTAGTGTATTTATGTTCCACTGCTCCGTTGATATGCATCGAAACATCGCAATGACTAAAGATATGAGTGCTACAGAAGCAGGTGTTGAGAGCTCCAGATTAGTTCACACCTGGGACAATGTGCCACATAATCAATTTTTCTGGCATTTTTCCTAATATGGTGTGGACGAAAAAGGAACAGGCTCATCCTCATTGAGCAGCGACATCCCAAGTCGTTCAGCTGTCATTTAGGCTATGCTAGTAACAGAGCTAATGCAAAACCCTGAGAAAATACTTGAATTGCATTAAATAAGATAGTCAAGTACCTCGCTTCTATTATTAAAGTGATAGAGATATATTATTTTATGCAATTAGCAATAATTGTCAACAAAGTCCCACCAGCATTTCTAACCCCTGAATGAACTGGTATACACATGAAACACTCACCTAAAAGATGGGAAATATTGAACCTCACCAAAAGTGGACTGACCCATAGGCTGCAACCCACTTCACAAAGACTTGGCTGGTGACAAAGAACTGAACACTCCTGAAGCCCAAGTCCGACCAACTGGGTACCCAGTGGCCCCAATTCAGAAAGAAAAGAAAAACTGTTGAATGAGTAAAACCCAACCTTAGGAAGTAATGGAATGCTCACTCCCAGACTGGTAGAAAAAGGAGCACAAAACAGAGCAAGTACCAGCACTACCGGGATTGACTGGACAAAGAAAGCAGACAACATTCACAAAGCAAAGTCTGCCCACAGAAGCCTCCAACTAAAACATGGTATTTACATACACAGAGCAAACTATAAGTGAATTTTGAGTCACAGTTTCTTCACCCAGAAGATATATTAAGATGTCTTCCTTTCATTAATTTTCTCACACAACTACATTGGTGAACAAGAGATTGACGTGCGCAAACCAGTTTTACACACGCTAGCTCTTCAGCAGCGCTTACTATGTGAAAGAAACAAAAAGGATGTTAAATACCAAGAATGGGTAGTCCTGCTTCTACCTCATGCCAGCTTCTCCACTGGCAGGCAACTCCAACACCCTTCTCTCGCTTTTTCAGGTGCTTTCTCATCCCCTCTTTCTTTCTTTCACTGTTTTTTCGTGTTTCTTATCTCCTTTCTTTCACCTTCTGTGTTTGTTCTCTCTTGCTCTGTGTAAAACGCCAAATGTAAGTGCCAATGGGCCCCACCTGCAACCATAAGCTCAAATTAAACATTGCTATTGAGCGAACATGATGGGTTATAGACACATACATACTGTCCACTTGCTGTTATGACATAGTTGATACAACACTTTCTATCACTCTCGTATTCCACTTAAGGGCAATCTGCATAGACATATAGCATGCATAAAGCGATGTTTAAATGCCTATGTATAACCACCGATTTATGGCCCTTTTAATCCTCGTAGTGTCCGATTTCACCAAATCGAGGTATGGAATACTGTTTTGCTTACGCCCTGTCACCCCCATCTCCTATGCTGAACATGTTGTCAGTAAAAAGCTGGTGGAATTATTGCCTGGGTGCAGTATTCCTGCAGCAATTGGTCATTTCATAGAGGATTCTCTATTAAACATGCAATTCTTAAGTATTCTAACCTCCAAAAATTGATTGCCGTGGTATTTATCAAGATAGGAAACACTGATATCGTATTCCTATGGTACTCACAATCTAGCCCTTTGCTGCTTTCTTAGCATACATTTTTAGCATTTTGAGAGAGTGAAGGAGCCATGACTCACTCAACGGCTTTCCGTTCTTGACTCATGCCCCTCCACATTTAACTCCAGTATTAAATGGATTATTACTGACTGACTTTGTGCATATTTTACGTGTACCTATTTACACATCATGACACACTTATAAACGTCGTGTTTAGCGATAATTGCTTTTCATAACAAAAACATGTGAATTTAGACATTCACCCGCGCATAGTGATTAATTGGTACACTGTTTAATGCCAAAATGTGATGTCATTTTACCAGTTGACTACGCTGTGAATGAGAATGTCAAGATGTTTAATACATGCTATGACATATAAAGGCTGGACTTAGTTCGGTGATTTGTGCCAACCATTAGGAATGTGCAGAACAGGCTAATGCAATATGTTATGGGTCCAGCCAGGGCTCTGTGCATTGCTGTGGGACCCCATCAACGCGTAAATAGTAATTAGAAAATCAGATTCATACATGACATAATCATCGCACATAATCATGACATAATCATCGCCTAACCTCAAGTCCGTCATAAGTACCGGTTACAAAATTAATTTTGATTTATAATCTTAAGGAACAGAAAATGCATGCTCATCTTTTGTTCTGTTCTAGGGGTGAAATCAAAGACAGAAATAGTTTTAATCTGCATGGCCAAAAATAATGAGGATCTATGAACGTAGGGGGGCATTGATTTATTACGAATGCACACGGTTTGCTTTTTATATATTCAAGAACTGAATCAACATGAAAATATCCAACCATAATACTTGACACGCTCAGATATGCCTCGCAGAAATGTACAGATATATAGGAAAAATATATTTTATCTGTTTTATAGGAGACTTGCAATACAAAGGCATAAGGTTTGCAAAGTCACTTGTAGAGAAATGGACAAAAATGTGCAAAAATAGTTGTAATTGAGAATAAAGGGAAGGTAGCTAAAATAGATATTATATTATGCCTTCTGACCTAATATCTCACATATTCTCTGAAAAAATGCCCTCATCAATCTTCTGCTGCCAACGTCATTAAGAATAGTTGCTCTGGCAAATTCCTATGTTAGATAAGGAATACTCATTACTTAGACCTGTCAATGATTAGTTCCACTCAGGTAGAGGGAACGAGTCCGTCCTCTTGGCAGAGATGAGCATCCGTAGACAGGCGATAGGCAAGCATTGACCTGGCTAATTCCTTATGTTAGTGAAAAGCAGCAAATCATTTTCTTGGTTCTTAGTTGAATGGTGGATGTTAGATTGAGAGAAGTCACTGAAACTAACACTTTGGAAGGGTTGGCATGATCGAGCATTGGCATGGAATGTCTGATAATGACCAGAAATTATTAAACGCCTATCAATTGATTTATTCATTTAATGTAACCTTTACCAGGATAAAAAGGTTCCGGGCTACATCACATCATTGAAATACATCCTTTACATATCATAATAAACATTATAATATAAAGACAACAAATGTTGAAAGGAATACAAGAAACCAAACTGAATACTTGGAAAAATTCAAATAGCAGTTTCCCATTACGATATCAGCTATAAGGTACACTGTATCATTAACAGGATCTGTGACACCTTTAAACCATTGCTTCTGCTGGTAGCGACAAATTTCCTCTATCTAGCATCCAAAGGATTTAAAAATCTCTCCCTCCAGGCTGTTTATTGACATCAGAAATATTCTGCTTCAGCTTCACCTTCCTGAAGACATCATGAACTAGGAAATATTTTCACAGTCATATCTTATAAAAACACCCAGAAATTTTCAAAGCAAACCACTGACACGGTATGCTTAGGAGTGATGCCATGATCAACCTTTCTTTCGTGTAAAGGACACCTACCCTCCAATTGACACATTTTACGTTAAATACTCCTCTTTCTTTTACAAGCATCCAGTAAGGTTGCTGATTGTTTCAGTCAACCCTGTTAAAAACTGGGTCTCTAGATGGCAGAGGTCCCTGTCCAAGTAGGGACCACAATCCTAGTCAGGGTAAGTCAGTTACATTCCCTAAATTTAACTGCTCAATCTCTGGTAGCGTGGCACAGAGTAGTCAGGCTTAATGTAAGAGGCAACGTGTAAAGTATTGGCGCAACACACTTAAAATACAGTAACTCAATGAGAAGAACACAAAAAAGGCTTCACAACAGTTTAGTAGAATAATGGAGAATATTTATCTGAGTAAAACAAGACCAGAATGACAAACCTCCAATAAGTAGAAGTGAAGATGTGAATTTTTAAAGATTAAATGTAAAAACAGTGCTTAGAAGTCAGTAGCGGTCAAAAGGTTACTTGAGGTCACGAGGGACTCATGCAAATCCAAAGTTCAAGCCCAACACGATGGAAGGTAGGCCAGTTACAGAACCCATGCAGGGTCCACTGAAACAGTGCCTTGGATGGAGCAAAGCATTGATGTGGCAGACACGATGCTTTAGTTCCAATCCTTGCATTTGTGTCCCACATCGGCGTCGAACCCCGTTGAAGTGAATGGGGTGCGTCGTCACCAAGCTCCGCAGGTTTTGGATCCAGTATTGTTCAGCAGCCTCTGCTTTGAAGGAGCGATGCAGTGAAATTTAACATGCACTCGAGGTGATGTGTCGGTTTTTGCAGAAATCAACTGCAGAACTCACTTCTGAGGCCCAAGACTGGAGAGGGGCACCACAGGCAAGGGTAGGGCTCACAGATGGCAGAGTCCAGCATCACTAAGTGAGTTGCAAGCAATCATGAATTTCCCTGAAACTGCAGAAGAACAGGGGTGAAGTCAGCAAGCCCTTGAAAATAATAAAAACAGCCACTGGGGACCACACATTCCCAGCCACTGGAAGTCAACAATCACCAATTATCCAAGGTCCTTGGGCCATCATTTACTTTATAGAATTCATACGATGTAGGTTCCCTATTGCTACCTATTGGTCAGAGTGAAAATGCATATGGTATAACAGCCTGTGAAAAGATGGATGACGTACTATGATAAGTACACTAAGATCTAGCACAATGTTAAGGCCAGCCATCCAGATAAGTTTGTTAGCTCCATACAAGCTCCTAATTTCACTCTCATCAGCCATTGAAGAACAAGCAAGACCAGCAATCACACATGCTCGCAGTATCTGCAAGACTATACAGACCCCTGTCCTATTCCTCTGTCCTACTCCTCCTATTAAAACACAAACCAGGATAGGTGATCAGTCAGCACTTTACCACAACATTTTCTGTGAACTGGTTATGAATTTCTTACAGATAAAAACTTTTGACATGGCGTGAAGTGGAAGTAATTTTATATAACGTAACCACATGTGAACCTCTTTTGTTACCTACAATATGATGCCTTTAAATACATTTTCCTGAAGTGCATTACTGTGTTGCCTTGATCTTCATCTGAAAGATAATCAACCATGCAGCTAAACATAGGCTAAGATTTTCCTCTGACATCCTTGATGTGATATGCACATCATTCACATATCAGAAACTCAGCTATGAAGAAGATAAAGACTTTAAAGGGGGGTACAATTAAGGTAAGGGAAGTGATTCACTGCCTGGTGAAGCCAGAAAAATAAGGGCAGATATTGTGAAAAGACTGCACAAAAGTTGTTTGTGCAGGGAGTAATGGAGTTCCTGTTTTAACATTATCCAATGCCTATTATCTATCTTCAAATGGTCTAGCCTTTTGTCTGCTCAAACCTTCACTATAATGACCACTCCAACCAAAACACCAAAGATGTTCAACATAATAAACATCCCTTAGAACCAAGGAAATTCAACAATATATACATCCTTAACTTAACACATGATACCAGTCACAGTCTCTGTTGTGTGTTTTCCCGGACCCTACAGATAGAAACCCCATCTACTGATATCTGTTTTGGTATGAATAGGGTTTTTCTTCTTTTCTATCTCTGTAAAATGTAACACTAACGCTATCCCAACAGCTTGCAAGAAAGTGGCTGTTGTGTTTCAGAGGCTAGAATGTGATAAAAGCTGCTGCTGTTTTCTAAGTGCTAACTACCATTAACCCCTAACCCCCAATGAACCTCTTCTATTCACAAATACTTTAATTCACACAAAAGATCTAAAACAGCCTGCAAGCAGTAAGCCATTAATATTTAGAAAGTAGAATTGGCCAAAGGGAATGTCAATGAACTCTTAGGTAGGTCAATCCTTTGAGACTGTGGAATACCAGAAAGGTGGTGAATTGCACCAACTATTGCACTACGTTCTGCTAATTCCAAGCTTCATATCAGTTTGCAGGAACCCACTCCTATCAGCCTAAAATGTGTAATGGTAGGAAACTGTATTGTAGGCAATGGGAAAAAGAAGTGAGACTCTTGATGTGAACTTCAATTAAGTATCCATGAAGACAAAATAATCAGACTCCTAAAAGGTAAACTGGTTTCTAGGAGTAATAGCTAGCTCACCACTGACACATGCACAAGACAACCAAAATAACAGTACAATTAAGAATTAAAGAACTTTAAATGTACAAACAAGGTGAATCAGAAGGAGCAAAGTGACTCAAAATGAAATTAATCAAATATAGGGCTCAGCAGTTATTACAAAATTTGTAACTTTTCTATTAACACCAATAAAGAGTCAAAATGACTGTGAAGTGGAAGACCAGAAGTCCATTTGTGATCAAGCACAGCTGGGAAAAAAGTTTGCCCCAGTGAAAAAGTGTAGTGTCTGACGTTCCAGAGGTCATACATTTTTAGTTGTGCAAATTGAGAAGCTGTGAATGAGAAGGGATCCACAAGGCCAGACAACTCTTTGTCATAGCCCTTTTGTTGTAGGCTTGATCTTCACAGTAAACACCTGAGATGTAAAACTCCTGAGCTATAACTGCTAAGGTCACCTCTTTTCCCAAGGAGGCTTGGCACCTTCTCTTCTAGTGATAGGTTTTCTGAATTCTTTTTTACACATTCTGTAACTTTGTTTCTTAATATCTGATTTTTTTCTATGAAAAGTTCCGTTAGAACTATTCCATGAGTTAAAATTACAAGTCTCTAAAAAACTCCACCTCAGGTACTTAGTAAACCTCCCATTTCAACTGGTTCCTGGCCTTCCTGTGGAGTAGCACCAGACTATTTTGTCCTTTTTGACTCTCAAACAATGGGATTTATTTTTTCACATAGGTTTATAACAGAAATATACATTTGCAGCCAATCCACTGGGTTTCTTTCTGTCATTCACTGCTGTAAACAAGATCATCTGCAATCTCTGGCCACAGAAAAGAAGTTCCACAATATAGACACGTTTCACTAGCCTTTTAAGGGTCTGTGGAGAAAAGCACAAACCTGACTTCCTTGGCACTCAGAACATTCTTACAGTCCCAAATGTCAAGTGCGGGAAATACATTTCATTCCGGAAACCTCAGTAAGGCAGATGGAATTCTTTCAGCAGCAAGCAGGTAAATCTTCTTTTCCAAGTGGTCAAGTAAGAACTGGGCAAGAGTAGAGGACATTTTAGCAGGTATATTCAGTGTTTGATTTCAAATCCACTGAGTGACCAAACCAAAACTGGCATATAATTTCCACTCAATGTTTCAATTAAGGGACCCACTTCCAGTTCCATTTCCAGGGATATGCTTTCTGACAAAAGCTGTCCCAGAATTCCTTTTGAAAAATTGGCAAAATGTTGCAGCATCATAGGTATTTTCTGTTTATCTCCCTCGCGCCCTAAACCTCTCCCATGTTGAGCCAGATGCCCCCACTCTCCCCGTAACAGCTAATTGATGGGTTGGAAGCTGCCAAGTTCTTGAGCTCATTTGCTCTGACCCCAGGGTACTGGCAGGTTTCCTTAAAAGAGGAGGTCAATGAGAGGTCACCCCAGATGGCCACTTTCAATTTAGAGTGATGTCCTCTGGACTAAAAAAAGCTTCTTCTACCTTCCAAAGATTGGTCAACCAGCTCCTAGCTGGGGTGGAGGGCGGACACACAGAATTGATGTCTTCAATTCTAGCAGAGACAAATACCTGCTTCATCTTCAGGCAATGATTCAGGCCTTGCAAAAGACAGGCCTGACTATCAAGGACAGCAAGTGCCAAATAGGTCAGCAATCAGTTGTGTACTTGGGTCACAAAGTTGATGGAACAAAGTGCAACTCCTCCTGCCCAAGATAGGAGATCACCTTGAATTGGGAACCTCACCTGACTGAGGGGAGCTCCTTCTTAGGCCTCACTGGACATTACAGGGGATTTGTTAAAGAGTATGGTACCATTCTTGCCCCTTTACCTGGGCTTACTTCCAAGAAGCCGCCTAAGAAGAGGCTCTGGGCATCTAAGAGCTCTGCCCCTGAAGATCTTCCACCTCTAGAAATGTTTCTAAGCCCCAAGGTGAAAACATTAAAAAGGGGAAACCATCAACATTTAAGAGGCCACAATGCCTTCTGAATCGAACTCAACGTTTCACTTTCCTGTTCTCAATTAGTTGCTTTTATTGCAACTTTTGATGCCTATATTACTTGTTTCTTTTGTATAGGATTTTATTGGTTACATTTTTCATTTTGTGTCTATCCTGATCTGAAAGTTCAAATTCAAATGTATTATGATTTATCATTGTGCAAGCACTACATGCATTTTTTTAATTTTAAAGCAAAATCTTGCTGCTTTTACCAAACTACTGAGGGTGAGACAGGGTTTTCCCACAGTAGCCCGTTTATATTTTATATGACATATTGTTTTAGGCTTAAAGTACAACAGTAAACGCTCTGACCAAGACTGTGTCCTTTCTCCTCAATAGCACAGTAATCTCATTTCCCACCTAAGCTAATAAAAACATGCTGAATGAATGAGCACCTAAGCATTGTTATATTCATATATCTGCTGTGCACAGAGGGTGGTAGCGACAGAGACATTGTTCTTGATGCTGAAATTCCTTTGCACTCCGGTGCTCCGAAGTTTTGAGAAATTAATGTTCCAACACAAATATGAACAAGTATACACAATATCTATCTATCTATCTATCTATCTATCTATCTATCTATCTATCTATCTATCTATCTATCTATCTATCTATCTATCTATCTATCTATCTATCTATCTATCTATCTACCTAGATGTATATATGTAAATGTTTCTAGATAGATAGATAGATAGATAGATAGATAGATAGATAGATAGATAGATAGATAGATAGATAGATAGATAGATAGATAGATAGATACGAACCAAGCTTGACTAAGGAACAAGAGCATTTAAGTTGATAATGGACTGACTGAAGGAATCAGTCACTATGCTTGGTTGGGGGATATGGAAAAGGGCAAGTGCAATATTGTGACTACATGTTGGCAGCGACAAGGATAAGAACGGTGAATGGATTCATGATTTGGGCTACTGAGAAAGCTAGGCTGATTGGTCAGTATTGAATGAAGGAAGGGCCAATTGCACCCTTGTAAATCCTCTACAAGATAAAGTATGCCATTTCAATTGGGAATGAGGATGATTTACAACCCATGACTGTGGCAATAGCCAAACTGAAGTTTAGCATTTGGCTTGAAACAATATATTAATGGAGTAGGACTTGAAGCATGTTGCAAATTTTGGAAAATTCGGGAAGCTGGGTAATTAATCCTTAGTCTCCTAATAACATTGACTCTAGAATAGATTTAATCAAGGATGGTGCGTGACAGCTATTTAGACGAACTTAAAGACACTTCAAATGCTTTGTAAGAAATTGATTAAGCACTGCACTTGTTTGGACTGATTTTCTTGGCTACCAAGAAAGTGATTATGTCTCTAGGGACATGTAGTTCAAGATTGACTTTTAACAATATATAATCTGGTGGTTTGGAGTTAAACAATAAACTGAGGTTTTCTTTGAGGGGGGAGACACCTTTCCTTGGAAAGCCTATAAAATATTGGAAAGCTTGAACATTGAAGGTTTTCTGCAGTATCTCTTGGATGCTTTAGGCCTTTTGGCAGAAAATGACAAACAGACAGAGTCTAGGTTTAGGATGCAGTTAAAATAAAAAGGCCGTTTGGTCAATCCAGATAATCCTTGATTCTGCAGACCAAGTTGTTTCTTTGTTCCATGGATATCCGTTTTAATATATTCCTTATTTGCAGCATTTCCCCCTGACAATAACGTATTTTCCTTTTGAATATTGTGCATTATTTAATGAAAGACAGTGGAAAGGATCATAAGGCCTAATTCACAATCTACTTAGTTAGGCTTACATGCAACTTAAAGCAAATTTGTATCTTTTGACAGGGTTTTTCCAGATGGTTCTTGACAAGAGAGTGATTCAGTGAAAACATTAATGCTCTGATTACAAGTCAGTTGGAGTGGAATTACTGCTCTTGAACACTGTACTGCCCCATTATGACTTGCCTGCTGTTTCTTGTTTTTCCAGGTGCTGGAGCACTAGACCTTATTGTTCTGGCCAGAAGTTCTGGTCAGTAAAATTGTTTGAGGCTTTGGCTGCAACAGCAGTCAGGGCTTGACACCTGGACCCACCTAACCTTTCTTACTTGTAAGAGGGGGCATGCAGTGGTAACACAATGGCCCCTTCCGCCAGAACGAATCTTTCTGAGCCCTACCATACCTACTCCCTCTTTCGACCCCAACCAAGAGAGAAGCCCATGCAAATATGCTATTGAAACAAGCATTTGCAATGGATCTCGTGTTTGCACGAGTTAGAGCTATTAGCGTTTTAAACTCCTAGCTGGACTTTTCTTACCACATAAACTGAAAAGTAACAGTGACAGTTTCACATAAGTGAGGCAACGACCGCCATGAGTGTGAAGCAGACACACAAAAGGAAACAGAAGTTCGCTCGCAGTGAAACGTATCAGCAAAAGTGCAATTATCCATGTATCCAGCAAAGCGCTTGATTACTGCCCAGCTAGATCATGCTGCCTACGAAATGAAAAGAAAAAGTAGTGCAGAAACCATATGGAAAACATTGAGCCTTCTATGTTTTCAATAGTTGGCCGGTGCACTCGAGGAGGGCTAAACACAGAAAAAGGTATAATAGGCAAGCCCACAAACCAACCAAACTGATGAATGTGACATGGGTGTGGTTAAAAGCCCATGGAGAGATTACACCAGGGACAAAGCACTTTGCACGCCCGACCCTAATCAGGTAAAAGTGAGTCTACCCCTGGGACGAGGACATTCAGCACTGTGAGTCCGTGTTCACACAATAATTCCCCATTACTATGGGCCTTAACTCTTAATTATATTGTTTTGTTGCAGTGTAACAGTAACTACGCGTGTGGAATTTCCACACAGTGCCACCCAAATCAGGGCCTAAGCAGCACATCCAGAGTCATAGTTCGAGTTTCCCCAATATATACTGTGCATTGTGAAATCAAAATAGTGACAGTATTTCGCACTGGGTGCCAGGCATCAGCGCCCGTCATAGGAGTAGGAGGTGTTCTTCTGGACTTTAGGCTGGATTGGGACCGGGCTACATCCTGAGAGCCAAGCAATTGCTGAGTTTTCTTCAGTTCACACATGATGTAGCCTGCAGTGCCTTTTGAGACCACTGTGGCCTGAGACTTGACCCATGTGAACCAGGTTGCAGGTGAAATCAAATTCTGATTCTATTTGTTGTCTAACAGAACAGATGCAACAGATGTAAGGGATGTTTCTGTAATGAGTGAGTTGGTTTTGTTCAGATTTGATCTGAGTTAAGCACAATGCCATTTTCAACATTCTAGAATGTCCCAGGTTGTGTGGGTTAGCATACACACACTTCAGTCAACCTTTAATGCCTCCTCAGACAGCCATGGACCATGACACCAGTGATCTATTCTTTGATTTTCTACATTTTGTGTGAGAAATCGATACAGAAGAGCGTGAAGTCAAAACTTAGTGGTTCTTTCCATCTTTTCTCCTCCGTGTCCTCTATTGATCTGGCTCCATTGGGCTTTTTTTTCACTTCTTCCCATGTTAATTTGACTTTTTCACCAGGGCATGGCCTGAAGCAGAGAATGGTAGATGAAGGGATGCCACCTGTATTGCTAGTATTCTTCTGCTGGTGCAGAGCTTGGGAAATCCCTTTTACTGCTTACCCTACCTCAGGCAGAGTTACGTGTTCCTCTGTTATGACCCACAAACTTGGTAAATGGTGTAGGGTCCTTGGTGATAAGATTATCCCTCCTTCAACACATGGGGAAGGAGGTGCTTGTGCAGCTGCCAAGGTAAGGAGGTGGCTGTGGGTCATTGTCAGTTATGAGATGAGGCTAACGGAGCAGGGTGTGAAGAAGAGATAAGCATAGGGAGTGTTCCAAGTCTTCGTATCCCACCTTTCACTGTGAGTAGTATGTTCCTGTGGGTTGCACACACTTGCAACCAGGCTGATCACTTATTACCTACTAGGCAAAGTTCAGTATCTGGAATATTGGAGTTTGGAATCTGGCACAAACGTTTCCATATTTAAGCTATTGAAAATATACTTGGAGTTTGAACTGAGCCACTTATACATTTCATTCTACTAGTTGCAAAGGATGACTAGTGTAAACAGTAAGATTATCAAAGGTTATTATCTCTAACATGCCAAAAGAGGCTACGGCAGTGTCAAATGCAAGTCATGCTAGAAATATATGTTAATTGGAAGAATAAAAGACGTCCAATACTGGGAAGCCTCTACTAGCTTTATGTCAAGGCCAGAATCACACTCACACTACTGAAGATGCACATATGCAGGGCGGCCCCTCCACTATGGTGAAGGATCCTCTCTCCACTGCTAATAAGACATCAGAAAAATAAAATGATAATACGTTATTAATATTTTATGTTTTCGCTGTCTAGGGTTGTTCGGGGTGGGGCCAGAATCCTCCATGTCAGAAGGGAGGCCGAGTAGTGGAGCACTCTAAATGCGCATATCCGTTTTGGCCGGCCATCTGAGGCCAGCCAAACTGACATGCACACTTAGAACTCTCCACCCGAGCTGTAGTTCACAGCCAGGTGGAGAGCAAGTGCAGGCTCTCACTCCCTCCCTGAGTGACATTTCAGCCCGCTCAGGCCAATCCTGATTCTTCTCTCATGCTGTCTAACAGCATGAGAGAAGCATCTAGATTGGGTGGGAAGGAGAGCAAAGCAAGCAAATAGGGAAATACATCTTTATTTCTGATATCTGAGGCTTGGGTTGAAAATTCTTCAACCAAAATACTAACAATCTCAGTAACTTCTACTGTCACTGCGGCAAGTCCAGAACTACGAGGCCAGAACTATAATAATAAGGACCACATTTTGTAGATGGTTATTGCTTTGATTTCTCATTTGCTGTGAGGGTGAATCAGTTTTGCCACTGCTTATGTACACATTAAAAATCAATAAAATCGTGTTTAAAAAAAACAAAACAATCTCAGTAATTCAGAAAGAGGTGAAACTCATTAATTTCCAGTACTTTATCATCTACATCTCCTCTGGGGTAACAGTCCAATCCACTGATCAATCACCATGATCCATAACAACTAAACATTAAATGGAGGCTGTTCAGCCTAAACACCCAGGGTGTTAGTGCTTAATAAGAAAGACCAGCATACTGCAAGGGATCAAGACGGCTGTGATCTTTACATCTTATTAATTTTCAACAGCGTAGGTTCCAGAAAAGGCAGTGAAGGTGCTACGGTGCAGGGACTCTGTAGTCAACAGGGTAGCAGAGAGATCCCATGGCGGTAACCTCTCAACTGGACCCGGAATGGAACACCCATGGTTGGCATGGATGGCCTCAAGTCAGGAAACCTGCCAGTGTGCCTGGCATTGGCAATGGAGGCTGATCAGATCCCCAGGCCTGATATTCTGTTCATTCAAGCCAGGGGCAACAGCATGATCCATTGCTGGAAGCAAATGATTCACAAGGGGCTCATATTGATCTTTGTCAAGCTGGACAGCTTATTGTCAGGCGTCCTTCTTTTTGGTATGGTCCAAGGTCATCCCTCGCAGACAATGGCCAGGTGGGGCTAAGCCTGAGGTTATATTGAAGGCTTGGTACAAGCTATTCTGAAAATGACCATTATAGACATTACCAGGTTTGGGTTGTAGCACCTGGCCAGTTCTGATTTGTTTGACAAAGACAGCACTATTGGCTAGTATTCTTGGCTCAGCCTGCCCCTATGTGGAATGTAAATAGAACATGAGGAAAATTTGATTTATATTGATTTACAAGTTTGTTGTTTATTTCCTAAGCTTAATTTCTGCAATTGTTTTCCTGAGAAGGAAATTTGCCTGGGTAGCAGGATTTTGCTGGGTGTTATGGATGTGTGCAGAGCACCCTTAGACAGAAGATGCCACCTTGGCTGTGTAACGCCACCCTTTTCTTCGTCAGTAGTATGTTTATCCAGCAGAGGGAAATTTCAGATTTTGAGTATTCTGTGGAGATGAGTTCCACCCTTCCATTGCTGTAAAAATATGTTTTTTTTTAGTGTTCTCTACTCCAGGGAGTGCTTGCCTTTCCTTCATCTAAAATGATAGTTCTCTGTTCCCTACACATCCAGTATTTAATCCCCTCCTCCACTCTGCAATAATCTCCATCTCATACCCTTCCCGCTCCCCATTCCACACCTTGTCTTCATTTATTTTGGATAAGGAGATGTTACTCTAGGTCTTGGATGCATAGATGGAGAAGGCATGCTACCTTGTTTTATTTTCTAATTTACACACTTCTTAGTCTACAGTCTGATGGTAAACTGGCTGAGGGGTGCTGAAAGCTACCAGAGATGGTGAGCTTCTCTACAACTGGTAAGTGATGCACTATGGTGAACATTCAATGGCACAGTATCTTTATCTTGCTACAGCCAAAATATCATCATGGAACTGATCTTAGACAGATATCCTATAGCAGTTGTTAATGCTCCACAGCTAGAGACAGGGATTAGAAACAAAAGCTCCCACAGGATCAACATATGACATTCTGGAAGCCCAAGAGTCAGTGTTTACAGCACAAAATTGAGGGAGTGACAGAAGCCTAGTAAATACATGTAGGGGCAGCATAGGGGCCCACATCCCATAAAAGTAATGCCTACCCCTCTCCCCCAATATAGGAAACATGAGCTTTCTGAAGACAGCACTTGGAGAGGTTGAATAGTTCCAAAGGGGTAAGTGACACTGCAGAAGGAATTTCAAGAAGCTCCACATTCTGAAGAATTCAGGAAAAATGTTCTTCACATCTGGCTTGAATATAATCTTATAGTGACCAAGATGCTTCTCCAACAGTCTCATATACCTCTGAAAGTTTACACAGTGTTATGTGACATGAAAAACAGGTTATCTGGCTGTAATGAACATATTCTGCAGTATCTGATTAAGGCATTGTACATTAAGCTTTGTTTCAATAAAAATAGTTAAAAAAATATATAATCTTCACTGCAGAGCCTTGAATACGGTAAAGAGCAGCACCCAAGCTGAGCAACCCAGGTGTAGAGCAAGCTTCCTCTCATCAACATGAGGAAAGTCAAGAACATACCCATGCCCTGGGTCTGGCTGTTATAGACTGTGGGATCTTTGAATCCCACAACCAATAATTTCCAGGGCCAGAGGTGGATGGGAGTGGGTCTGAGCACCTCTGACGGGTCATATTAGCAACCCAGCATCAACTGCAGTGAGTGGTGCGGATATTTTTCTCTTTGCCTATTCCCAAGAATAGTCTAATTTGAAAGTTAAAAAACAAATTATTTCTTTAAAAATCAATTATATAACATGTATTTAAACCTCTAAATTCAACGTTACTACTGTTTTCTAAATGTATGGGCAAGCTTCTTTATGTATGTAAGTGTGTTGCAGGATTGAAAAAAGTCAAATGATATAGCATATCACACAAAAAACTACCATATTTCTCTTCGCAATCAGCCATTGTATACGACTAGCAACAGAGTTAATACACACATATAACTGGTAGATAACGTGGTATGTACCTACAAAAATACACACAATATTTGTACATCTCAAATTTTGAAAATCAGGATGATTGAGATTGGGGGTATTAATTGGAAGTTAATTAGTTTGTAAGTGGTACATGTGGCTAGTTAGTAGGGTTTCTTGAAGGTGTGACCTTTGCAGGTTGGTTTTGTGAACAGGTTTACAGAGGTGTATGTATTGTCCTTACAGCTTGACATCTTCCTTCTTGATAAAGAGACTACACAAGGTACACCTGTATTGGAGGAAGGCATATGGGAGTCAACTGGGCTGCCCGTAAGCATAGATGTGGATTAAGGAGAGTCCTGTGTAAATGGTACTACCATCTAAGCTTTAGTAGTTGTTGCTTGGAGACTTGGAATCCATAGGAACTATTTAGGAAGAACTATGTTGGCTGGCCTTGAGGATGTCCTAGATATGTTTTTATGTATGGAACAAGCAATTTCCTCTTCTTACTTATTCTCATCACCCTCTGGATATGTGAATCAGCATCCATCCACCTGCAGGCATCAAACCCACCGTTGTGCACTGCCTTCTGTTTGCACAGCAGAGGGTTGCGTCTGCACTCAACCCACTTTAGGCAGCCGGCCCATAAATCACACAGCCTATGACTTTCGCAATAAACAGGTCCTTCTCTTTTTTTTTCTTCATTTAACTTTTTTCGGTAGGACTGCGGTACTGGCACCAAAACTATAGTACCATGGTGGTAGCTTAAGGTTGACTTAAAGAGACCCTGGTGGTCTAACTGACCCCACCCATTCTACTTATGTAGCCTTTGATTATTTTCTTTCAGAACTCAGGTTGGAGTCCCCAAGTCCTGCAATCGACAGCTAATCAGGAGACACCCATACACTTTCAATTAGCGCATATCTGGACACCAACACTCAAGATATCACTAACTTTTTTCCAGTGTTAACCCTTTCATGGCAGAGCAATTTTTTAAATGCTAATTTCTTGAAGATGGCTAAACGGATTTACACCAAATCACAAAAAGCACACTGAGTCCAGTTCTAACTTTCTGCCAAATTTGGTGTCATTCCATTAGTTTTTTTCTATATTCAAGGCCAAACTTTCTTATTGGAATTAATATGGGCATTCACACTTATGGGACCCCTTCCCCCACTTTTTCTTGGTTCCTGTTTTTTGGATGTCTCAAAACTTTCCCTGAAGAAGCCAAAGTTAACTTTTTTTAATGTTTCATGCAAATTCATCAAATGGCACCAAAGGAATTACAAAAAAACAAAAAATGACCTTCCCTGTGGAAACTCTGACCCGAATATGCACAGTGGCAGCCATCACTGTGTAATGCATATGTATTGATTTGATGGAAAAGTCAAATGGTAAAAATAAGATAGAACCTGTTTGAGTTAGTAATATATCTAATAGCCTTAACTGATGGATGCATGGCAGAAAATCAAAGTGCCACTTGCAGTACATCCCTGATGTCTTTTGAGGGGTATGTAATGCTGATATTAAAAGCTGTTGTATCAGTGAGGCTGTGTAGCTAAAATATATATTTTTTAAATAGCATGTGTGTACATAATTAGTATCAGTTTACTTTGAAAGGTCTTTCATGAACATGGTATAATGAAGAATATTAAGAGCTGCTGTATCAACACTAGTGAGATGAAGCTGTTAATGGACACAAACTGACACAACATGAACTGTTAAACCTGACATCCTTTGCGTTGTCTCCCCTGGTTTTGTTTTTGCCACTGCTTCCCATGTTTTGACTGGTTGCTGGACTCTGTTTTTGTTGTTTTAGTACTCTGGGCACCATTGCTGACCAGTGCTAAAGTGCAAGTGCTCCTGTGTAAAATGTATGTGTAATTGACTTTTCCATGATTGGAATAACAAATCCCTAGTAAAGTGCACTAGAGGTACCCAGAGCCTGTACATCACATGCTACTGGTGGGCCTGAAGCACTGGCTATGCCACCCACATTAGTAGCCCTGTAGAAATGGCTCAGACCTGCCACTTCAGTGTCTGTAGTTGTAAAATGCAAGTGTACCCACTTGCCAGGCCTAAACCTTCCATTTTTATACATGTAAGGCAACCCTAAGATAGGTCCTATGTAGCCCCATGGGCAGGGTGCAATGTATGTTAAAGGTGGAACATGTACTGATGTGTTACATACTGTGCAGTGAAATACTGCAAAATGCAGTTTTCATTGTTGCAAGGCATATCTCTCTCATAGGTTAACATGGGGGCTGCATTAAAATATCCTTAAAGGGTAAATTCAATTTGAGAGCAGATAGAAATTTGGAGTTTGGTGTCTATGGACTCACAATTTAAAAATACATCTGTTAGTGAAGTTGGTTTTTAGATTGTTAGTTTGAGAATGCCACTTTTAGAAAGTAGGCATTTTCTTGTTTAAACCATTCTGTGACTCGGCCTGTTTGTGGATTCCCTGTCCATGTCAGACTGACAGTTGGGCTGTTTGTGACTCTCCTCTAGACAGTGGCACAAACGGAGCTGGGGTGTAGCCTGCATATCCTGATGAGAGGGTATTGAGGAGTGGCCACTCACACCTGAATGGGCTGTGCCTGCCCTCACACGATGCAGTCTCCAAACCCCTGGTGTGTATCAGGGTCCTGGCCTAGGCAAGGCAGTATCCTGTAAACAACAGAGACTTTCCTTTGAAGTTTGACTACTTCAAAGGCAGAAAGGGGTATATGTATTGGACCCAAAACCCCAGACTTTATATCTCTTCAGGAACCAAGAGGAACCTCTGCCAAAGAGAAAAGCTGAAGTGCTGAGGAGAAGTGCTGCCCCTGCCTGTGACTGTAATTTTTTGGGCTAGTTGCTTCTTCTGCCTGTGAAAGGGGACAAAGACTGGGCTTTTTTGTGCATTCCTGCTTGAAGAAGAATCTCCAAGGACTTGAACTGAACTTGCCTCCTTGCCAGCACCTTGACTCTCTGCTGAGAGTCCTGCCCTGCCAAGTGGTGCCCTATCCAGTCCCTTGGCCCTTGAAAGGTGAAGTTGGCAGAACAAGAGCTGAAATCTATGCACAGAACGCTGTGCGGGGACATTTTCGACTCACCATCTGCAATGCGGCTGATAAACAATGCGCCACCCACTTCGCTGCAAGATACACAACACCTGCACAGCTGCTTGGAGATCGACACATCGTGGCTGAAGAAATGATGCAACACCCACTTGCAGCTGCTGATAACGACACAAACCCCACACAGGGTGGTTTTCTAACACCTTGCGACCAAATTTCTCAAGCTTTGTCCCTGGACGTCAAAGTCATCGTGAATCAGGGAGGATATCAGGTGCCCTGTCTCGAAACTGACACATCGCTTTCTTACGAGGGAGATAAATGATGCATCACCTACCCGACCGGAGATGAAACGACGCACAGCCTCACTTGTGAGTAAGGAATCAACGCTTCATTGACTTTTCTGATGCACGCTCGCCCGTTCGGCTTTATTTTTAACATAAACCAGGTGCTTTGTGTAAAATCAATGTTTCAATCCTTTTCTATAGAGTAAGACTCTTATTGTTTTGAAAATTCATATCTTGACTTGTGTATGCTGGATTTTTGTCGTTTTGGTCCTGTTTGATTTAGATAAAAATCATATATTTTTCTAAACTGGTGTGATGTCAATTTTGTAGTG
Source organism: Pleurodeles waltl (assembly GCF_031143425.1). NCBI lineage: Eukaryota > Metazoa > Chordata > Amphibia > Caudata > Salamandridae > Pleurodeles > Pleurodeles waltl. The sequence continues at coordinate 164,612,776 of NC_090448.1, read as the reverse complement.
TTTTCACTGTATTACTGTGTGTGTTGATACTTTACACTTTTCTTCTGAGATAAGCCTAACTGCTTGTGCCAATCTACCAAGGGGTTATCTAAGTGTGTTTCTCCATTGCCCTAACTAGAGTGAGTGTCCCTGCCTGGACAGAGTGCAAACTGACTGCCAACCAGAAACCCCATTTCTAACATGAACACTTTTAGATAATAAGTAAAATAATTGATTTAGTGTGCCGTTGTAGAAAGTGGTTGCAGCAAGGGAGAGTGTTAAGGACAACGTATAGATACTAATGCAAGTGAAAAGTGGAAGGATGTAATAATGACATCATGTAATAAGGGCTTGCCATATAACCTCACTCTTAAAATTTCACATTGAACATTAAATACACACAGGTCAAATGAACTAAAACAGGTTATGCAATGATGAAAAGAAATCCCTACGCTTATGGAGAGAGAAATATAGTTATGCATATTGCAAATGATATTGCTAAAGACTTACCAGTATCTGCCATATATCTCTTATTAACAAGCCAATCAGCATGTCATTACACTGCTTGGGGCAGAAGAGGAGGTGGTGGCAGATGGCTACACATCACAGCATAGTCGAAAGTTAGGGGCATATTTACAAGAAATGACACACAACTGCAACACAAATGTTTTTGTCAATTAAAAACACTGAGATCACCTTTCTATATGTATCTTAAATATTTATAGTTGAAAAGAAACTACTACAGACTCACCTAGACTGGAACCTTTAACCTTCAGTGTGCATGTGTGTGACCTTAACCACTTGGCTAGAGGTGACTCATTACTGTGCCGTTTGCAAACTTAGCTCTGACATTCAACTCACAGATTTTGAGGGGAAAAGGACTTCAATGTTCCATCACTAGGAATGTTTAACAGTCAAAACACTAGAAAATAAACGGACACACTGACATCTTGTTATTGTGACACGTTGATGTTATTGTATGGCAATTGCATTGCAAAAACAATCTCTCCCTCTTACATCTCATTATGGAATAGAAGAGAGAGGGAGAGAGAGTGAGTGACAGGACTGTAGGAGGAGCCTCAAGGCCCCTGTAGTCCTATCCGGCTTCCTCACATTTGGCGGAAACCAGCATTGCTCCTACAAGCAGGGAGCTGCTTTGAATAGCAGCTCCCTGCTTGCAAGAGCAATGTGTTCATCTGTTTCCCTGCACGAAAGTTTGACAGCTCTCACTTGCAGAAAGCAGAGTGTTTTGTCAAAGCTCCCACCAAGTCAGAGCAAACAACAATGTCCCGGGCTGGGCCCCTTGGGACATAGCAAGAGCCAGCCCTAGGAGGTGGCGGTCCCCAGGGCCATCTATGCCCTTAGAGGGGAGCCTGTGCTCCCCCTCCTTTACTTAAACATGTCCCGGGACCTGGACAACCTGGTGACTTCACAAAAACAAGCGTTGGGAGTCCGTGCTGGTTTAAAAAAAAAAAATCTGTAAAGTCGCAACATCATTGCGATTTTGCTGCACATTTTTCTACAAAAGTGCTTTTTTGCACTGCTGGGGTCCCTCTGAGACCCCAGCACCAGAGCTAAAGGGCTAGGGTGTCCCTACCCTAGCCCCTTTTCTTTTTTTTTGATCTGAAGCAGAGTCACAAGACGCCTGTCAACACTTCCTGGTTTGAAGTGTTGGCAGCCAATCAGAGCTCTGCAGCTCGATGCACGAGCTCTTGTTATTTGTGAAGTCGGCAGGAAGGATCTGCGGCCCTAGATACACAAATGTATTTTCCCTTTAATATCTCAAAAACTACTAAACAGATTTACACCATATAACCAAAAGCACAATCTATGGAACAAAATCTAGCTTTCTGCCAAATTTGGTTTAATTCTGTCCAGCAGTTTGAGCAGTATTCGTGTTCAAAACTCCTACGGGAATTAACATGGGAAACGCACATTTTTTGACCCTCCCTTTTTCTTGGCCCCCGCTTGACGGATCACCCCGAAACTTCCCATACACAACCAGAATCACTGGCACATTTTTTGGGTAACATTTTGTGAAGATTTGTCAAACGGTGCAAAATATGCAGGCAAGTCAAAAATGCTTTTTCTATGGAAACATGGTCCTAACTATAACAACCTAGTGGCAACCACCACTAGGTTTTTTTCTATATATATATATATATTGATATATATATATATATGTCAATGATTACCGTTTTCTGGGCCTGCACCTTGACCATTATATCTTTGATAATATTATCCCAGGTTCAAAGTTCTGCTGCAGCTTCCCTGCAATTTACTCAGTATTCACTTCTATTTTCCTCTGTATACAAGTTTGAAAGCTGAAAGAAATCTTTATTTCATCCATTTCAGCAGCTGTGTCTCCAATTTCGTCAATGTGGATAGCTTGAATAGCTCCGCTATTTTTACACGACAATGGCGCACTAATGTCACTTTGTTTGCTCTGTTTGTAAAGCAATTGTCTACTCGGTTCTCTATGTTTTATTGCACAAAACGAATCCCTTACGTCTGGATGTTTTTGTTTTGCTACTCTTCAAAACACATCTCTGCTTTTCATTCACTGAATCTTCAAATGATTGACTTAATGACTAACAGGATTCTGTATTGTCACTTATTTCCCACCTTTACCCCATAAATACTGAAAAATATGAGAATTGTCATGGATTGTAATACGACATAAAGAGTGAAGTTTTCACTAGCTTTTGCGCTGAAAAAAGACGACAAGAATAGTTCTGTTTAGAAATGTTACGCACATTCTCGCGTCGAAAAGTCTTCATTTTATCGTATAACATTTTAGTGAAACTGTTGTCATAGCAATGTTCATCTTGATGCCTAACAGAGCGAACAGTCAAGTGTCTTGCATAGATATTATTAGCTAATCAGCATTCTTCCAATGATTGCTTGCATCGTTTATCACCTCAGTAATGCTGTTGTCATAGCAATGTTCGGCATGATACCTAACAGAGCGACCACAAAAGGGTCTTACATGAATCTGACAGCCCAAGTATCTTTCCTAAAATCTATTGGTGAATATGCGAATAGTCTTTGCGATGAGCAGCGTCAAAGTAAATCAACTGTTATTATTATAATGCGCCTAACCCTCAAACTTGTTTATAACCAAATCTAGTATTTTGGAAACTGAATACAATTGATATTCGTGACTGTTATTCTTGAGATAGGTCTCATCAAAGAAGAGAATAGTGAAATGTCATCTCTTGGTACTTGGAACGCGCATCATATCAGTGGAAGGCGCAATATTTTGGGGGGAATGTCATTGTTCATTACTCAGGTCATTGTTGTTGGCAACTGTTGATTTCAAATATCACTTCCTACTGCAGGAATCGTCCGTTGTTCACTTGTAAATTCATAGACCCTTACAAGGAATTTAGAGCTAATTAAGAGACACCCATTTCTTGTGTGAGTCTCTTGCAAGCATACAAACCATGTTGCTAATGTCCTCTTCAACACATGATTGAAGGAATATCTCACCACCCCCATCTCGCATTACATTAACCTTTAGATTGGGAAAGAAATTAATCAGAGAAAAAAACAAGCATTAGAAAAGCCAATGCCTATCATTCACAGAGCTAGAGAGCCAATGGTGGAAGTGGGGTGACTCACTGCCCTTACTGTATGCTTTGTTGGAATGAAGTGTTAATATTGAAAAAGTTGATGTCGATGTGCACCATGATATGTTCACATATAAATATGAAATTGCATCACTGTTTTTGAATTCACCCGTTATCAACTCTCCATCAACCCTGACTCAGAAATACGTGGTCAGGGAAGCTGTGAGACCTAGGCCTGATGTTACTGATTGACAGGCCACAGGTGGGGTAGCACGTAGCCGACAGACAAAAGTGCTTACAGGAAACTCAGTTCAATCCCTCAGATTGGTGCATCAACACCCCCAATGGTCCTAGGAGATTGGCCCCAAATAAAGCACCTATGTCGGAGGGGTGTGCGCATTCCCAAAAACACCATAAAGTCAGATGCCATATGAAGTTAGAAACATTCAGCCAATCAGAATGCAGCACACACAGTAACACATAATGATCATGCACCCCTCAGGTCGGACATCTGGACATGTTACTCACTGGCCCTCACTGTGTTCACATAAGGTTGAGGCTCAGCTGCATTTGTTATCAGGACCTTATTTACAACTCAAAGACAATGACCCACATTTCTTACCTAACAAGGAATGCTGTAATTGTTTAATGGTGCCGAGAGAAATGTATAAAACACTGTTCAGATTGATTGTACTTTGAGACAGTCCTCAAACCCCGTTTCTGTAACTGTGCTCCCTGCCGAAGCATTTAGTAAACTAATTGTTCCTGTTTTGCCAAACACTTCTTGTCTTTTGTTTTTTCAAGGCAAATTCACATTTGAGCAACAGAAGCAAAATTTCAATGGGAGTTGACCAGGTGCTTGAATGAAGAGGGCTGATGTAAGGGATTTCTATATATTTACATATGTATTTATTTTTGATTACACATTTGTGGTTGCATGAGGCTGGTGAGACAAGTAACCTGTCTTCAGCCCATACCTAATAAGTCATTCAGCGAGACAGAGTTTGGAAACAGCTTTGGCCTCACAAAAAGGTACAAATATATGCTGAGAGATAAATCTGGTAGTCGATACCTTTAGGTATAGTTTTATCATTATAACACCATCCTGGAATGTACAATTATGATTATTAATTTGAACTAAAACTACAAATAATGTTCTGAGAGCATGTATTGCTTGCTGGAGTTGCAGAAGAGGCTATAGCTCAAAAATTGGCTTTTGCAGATAGTCATCTTGAAGTTGGTTGAAATGCCCTTCCGCCTGCTTCATTTCGGTAAGAAATAATCCATTCAGAGAGACAAAAAAATGGAGCAGCAGTTTTATTACCTTCATAGTCAACAGCAGCTGTGTCTATAAATAATATCAGAAGATCTCCTCTTCCCACACTCATAAGTGTCTGCATGTCAAAGTGATGGAAATGCTGTAAATGTTATTTCCAACCAGTCTCACTGTCCAATGCAGAAGTACACAGTGTCCCCCATCCTGGGTTCTGCATTTGCTTTTCATAATTATACAGAAAAAAAAGAACGGCAAAAAATACCTGCCTCCCTCGAAGTAATTTCCTTCCTGTTGAGGAATATTTCTTTCAACGTACTCTGGCGCTATGTAGTTCCTTTTGTATGGTACCAAGACATTCACACATATGTATCTTCTTGTTTGTAAAGCTTATGAACATAACAAAGTCGCATAACATCATATAGTCTCCACCATGGCAAACAACCCCCTAGAATCTACTCTAATAAGATCGGAATATCCAGTTGAGACAGACAAAAATTAAACACTATCCATATGTACAATATGCCTGATATGCAGGTGTGGGAAAGGTTGGAAACAACATCCCAAATGGCAACATCGAACTAAATAACACATCTCAATCAGTGCACAAAGAGAACAGTTGGAAAATATAAAAATAGTGGGTACGTACAACCTATTCTTTCTGGCATCATATATTTCCAATGGTATTTGCACTGTGGGTAGCAACAGCAAACATAAGGATCAGTAATCATTTAATCATTTAATGGTCGCAGTCATCCATTTAATGTGGCCATTGACCAACATGGAACAGATGGAGAAGGCAATGGCAGCCATAACATCATCAATGGTAGTAGCTGGGATACTGTAGTTTCATCTAGAAGATGGCACTGATCGAGCACTATGGGATCCATCAAATCAAAGCAAAGGTTACCTGAATGGAAGACTTATTATTTAAACTGTTGACCTTCTGATTCCCAGGAAAAGTGTCAAGCTTTTAGTTTGAAGAGTGACCTTGCTGTGAATCCCAAGCTATCCCAAATCTGGAGGTATGACAAATAAGAGGCAGATTTAAGAGCCTCCTTGTGCCACATTAGCATAATTTTTTTATACGCTAATGTGGCCCAGCAAGGCCGAAATCTCCGTGTAAAATTTACAAAGTGGGGTAATGCATGCATTGCCCCACTTTGTGACCCCTTTGCCCCACATTATGCCTGTATGCAAAGGGGGTGTTCCCCCGTTAGGGAAGCCGAGAAAATTGTGCAAAAAATCTAAGAGATTTCTTTGCATAATTTGTTTTGCCACTTTTAACGTCTGCTCATAGCAGGCGTTAAAAGGAGGCACACCATTGTTTACAATGGGCCTTAATGGGCTTTGCAGGATTAGAGTCAACATTTTTTATACTTAATCCTGCAAAGCTCCAAACTACCGTAAAAAACGTTGACGCTAATTCCCTAACAACCACCATGGTGTGCCTTGTCTTAGATACAGCGCACACATGGTTGCGTTAGTGGAGCACTAAGGGGCGCAAGAAAGTGGCGTTGCACTGGGCCCCAACAGTCATGAATAGAGAAAGCTGGCAAAAGAGGGAAAGAAAGAAGAGACGCTGAGGTCTTGACATTGTAGAACAGTGATGGTAAAATCCAGTATGGGTGGGTCTTGACTTCGAAAGAGTAGGCTTGTGTTATATGAGATGATGCAGAACGTGTACTCTGAATAGAAATAGTAAGTAGCTAAGAATTATTATCAAGCTAAGCTGGTACATGAGATTAGCAGGAGAGCATTCTGTTTATCCTGCTCTGCAAATGATATTGCAGCAGTGATAGCAAGCACCCACCAGGATACCAGTGCTTATGCTCAGGACTCCAAAGAAGCCGTTCCCGACCAATGTTCACAAATAGAACATGCTACCACAAGGATCAAACAGCAGATACTAGGCAAATTACTGGGGCAAGAGGTTACAAAAAGGAACAAGCATTTGCAATGCAATGGGTCTTGCGTTTGCTCGAGTTAGAGCTATTAGAGATGCAAATTCCTAAATGGACTTTTCTTGCCACATAAATTGAAAATGAAAAGTAAAACAGTTGACATAAGTGAGATGATTCAAAGTGCCACAGCCACAATGAGCGTGAGCACGAAGGAGAGACACAAAAGGAAAAAGAAGTTCACTTGCAGTTAATAGGGGCAATTATCCATTTAATAGGGGCGATGGCCAAGGCAATAACAAAACTGCCCCACGGAGTGACAAATGTAAAACATTTACAAATGATAACAAAGGATTTTTGAAAGGCAAGCCCATGAACGAGTGATAGTGATGGGCGTGCCGTGGTTAAAATACCACAGATAGATTACAACAGGCCAGAGTGCTTGTGCGCTCCACCTAAAAGCAAAACATGTGAGAGCCCAGTGTATGAACTGTCAAGAGAGGAATGGCAGTGCATCCATGAGATGTTGTCAGACACAGAGCTGAGTCTGTAATGGTGGTGAAAACACCCTTCCGCCATCACCTCGAAGTGGCCCTTACTTGATCTCAACCTCATGGTGGTTAGGGTTACTGCTGTTAGAACTTCTGATAGTCCTGTCTTCTTATTTGCTAATCAAGACTGCTCGTAACAGGTTACTTGGCAATTCACTAGAGTGATTTTGTCATCATTTTTTATTCTTACCCCTAAGATTTTAACAAAAGGGAATACAGTGCAATATCACCCTATCATCAGGCTTTGTGGATAAGCTTAACTTGATTACAGGAAGTGAGATTTAAGATTTCATTTCAAATGAAGAAATCAAAAAAGAGTTTGCCTTGCCTTCTTCCATCATGGTCAATAACTGGGATGAACATATGCAATTCCATGACTACTGAATGGTCTCCTTCACAGAACATGTTTTGAAAACAACAGCCTCCTTTTTTAAATATAATCTTAGTTTTAAAACACATATTGACCAACAGGAGCAAAGAGTGCATACATGGATTCGAAACTTAAAATGCTTAAAATGGATTTGAAACTGGGAATCTGTGGAAGTGCTTAAAGAGACTCATAATGAGAAAATAGTAAACTAGCTCCTGTGTGGTTGTGAGATCCTCCTGGAGAAATATATTTTCCTCTTTTGAACAGTAGAAATGAATATTTGGATAAAAACAGTAAAGTCTTCCGTAAAGTAGAGTTAACAGTGTGCTGAGGATGGCGTTGGGCTGTACAAATATAGGGCCTGATTACAACTTTGGAGGAAGGTGTTAATCCGTCCCAAATGTGACGGATATACCACCCACTGTATTACGTAATACGGTGGGCAGGATATCCGTCACATTTGGGATGGATTAACACCTTCCTCCAAAGTTGTACTCAGGCCCATAGTATGTAAGTAGTAGCAAAAGATTCTCAACCACTGGGTCTGTCTGAGGAATGGGGCCTCGTTGGAGCAGTCGATTAAAGATCTTTTACAGCTCACTACAGAAGCAGAGGATTAAGATCAGTCATGGAGTTTTGCCCTCTTTTGATACACAGTTTATATCTGCAGTCCAACGAATGAGTGTTTTAAAGTGAGTAATTAAGGATAAATCTAGATACTGTGATTAGATGATATACGTATAAGAAATACGTTGTTCCATTTACTAGCTGCCGATGATGACGCTGTTTTACAACAATACATGTGCAACATTAAGAGCTCTGTGGCTGGAAGGTGGTCACTTATGATTAGGCTCGGCCAGGTGCCAAATTTTATAAAATGGGGGGCACGAATTATGTAAGAGGGGATCCTGTCCTATGTACTTTTTTAAAACACTTTCCTTAACCTAGGTTCATCTATTTGTAGAGCTTTTTTAAATTGAATTGAGGCCACTCATGGGCACATCACATTCTGTCCGACGACGCACTTGAACTGCTCTCACGAGGATACAAAACTTAATTGTTAGCCTCCAATCTCAACTTGCACATTTATAAAACGTTCTAAAAATTTCAATTGCACATTTTGCTTTTTTATTTTACACTTTATAAATCTGTAAAAGTATTTAATTTCCTAGGTGGTGACTGAGCCCCTGATTATGCTTTGCAGACCACAGAGCTCCGCAGATCATAGGTTAAGGGCCACTGAGTTAACCCATTGATGAAAAAGGCCCAAAACAAAGCTCGTTGTATCCATGCAGATGTACCAGATAAAATGTTATTTAAAATGCACATCGGCTGTGTTAATACTGGATACGTTGACACCGATGGAATCCTTCCAGCACACTGTGATTTTGGTCACAGTGAACCACAATCAGATTGAACAAACAGAAGAATTGGAGAAATAGGACTTAATTAACCAGGGGCATAGCTTGCTCATTAAGATTGGGGGTGGTGATCTTCAGATTTACCGACACTCGTGCTGGCATGTAAAGTTAAAACGCATTACACAGCAAGCTGGGTGTATGAGAGGGGCCCAAGGGTCAGTGGAAATGGAAAGGAATGCGGATTGATAGGGTGCTAAGAGCAAAAATGCAATATTTTCAGGAGCAGCTCCTCCACAATGGCAGAGAAGCGTGGGCCCCCTGGCCAAGAGCCAGAAGATGAAAAATAAAACAAATAAGACAAAAAGCTTACTATTGTTTCATTTTTCATCTGCTGGATTAGCCAGCAGTACAAGGAGGTGTGGGATGGGAGGTGGGAGAAGGAGAGAGTGCACCTAAGTGTGCATTTGTATTTAGCCGACCATCTGAGGTCAGCCAAACACACATGCAAACTTAGGTTTTTCCAGCCCAGCGGTGTTGAAAAGCCAGGCTGGAGAAACTGCACAAACCCCTGGGCTGTGTCTGAGCTGCAGTCCGAGCCGCGTAGACAAATCCTGGTGCTGCTTTCATGCTAGGTTTAGCATGAAAGCAGTGGAAGAATTGCTGGAAGGCCTGTGATGGTGTCCCAGTGAATGCTGGGACACCACAAGAAGAGTCGGCCGGCCAAACACACATGTGCACTTAGTGCACTTCACTCCAACGCCCCTCTCCTCCCTCCCGTGGCCCAGCCCCATCCCTCCTTGCACTGTTGGCTGAGCCAGCAGATGAAAAATAAAATGATAGAAAACTATTGTATTTTTCATCTGCTAGCTCTTATCCAAGGGGGGGGCGACGCTCCTCCGCCATTGCAGAGGGGCCACTCCTGAGAACACCTCTGTTTAATGGCAGTAAAGACACAGTTTCGGTTGAAGTTTTGGTTCTCACGTCCTTTAGCTTTCTAAAATAAAAAGGGAAGTGAAAACAGAAATTATAGCCATCACTTGGAAGTACTTACCTATAATATTTAGGGGCATATTTACCAGCCCCTTGCGCCCCTGAGCGTTGTCGTAGCATAATTTTTTTTATTCTACAGCAGGGCTAAACAGGCCCTCACCATGCTCCACATTTGCAAAGTGCTGCAATGCTAGCATTACACCACTTTTTAAACCTTTGTACCACATTATACCTGTGCCAGGTTTAATGTATGCCAGGGGGGCGTTCCCCCACAGGGAGGCCCACAAAAATGCTTCAGTGAAACTTACAAGATTTCACTGCACCATTCCAGTGTAATTGTTTAATGCCTGCCCAGGGCAGCAATTAAAGTGAAGCTAGGCTGTTTCCTGTGGGCTTCCCCGAGCTTTGCTGGACTAGCGTCAGCATTTTAGTGCTAGCCCAGCAAAGCGTCACAATAGCATAAAAAATGTAGATGGTATTGTGCAAACATGCACCATGGTGCGCTGTATTGTATTGGTGTCTTTAGGGGAGCAACTCAAGAAAACTGGCACATTGGAGCCGGAGCGCCAGTTCCTTGTAAAATGCCCCAAAGAATGAATTACTGATAGCTTGAGAAAAACAGTATTGGCATGACTTAAAACATGTACGAATTTGCTCCAATGAAAGTTGTGAAATAACAAGAGCACTTTTCTAATCTTGGAGTGAAAGAGGACTGTTTCGAGGCTGCTATTAATTAATATGTCTTCACATACTGACATCGGCTTATTAAAGAGAAAAGGGCAGTGTGGCTTTAACTCCCATGGCAGAGTTAATGATTTAAAATGGAAAACAGCTAGTACCCGGTTGGTTGGTTGTAATGACTCCCTCATGAAGCACCACTTTTGTAAAGTTGAAACTCTCATACTTTCGTTGCTGCTAGTTGTCCAAACTACAGTGCAAGAGTAAGAGGTTTCAGTGATTGTTCTGAGAGAGCAGGGCACCCTGGAGCACTCATGCTTAAACTATTCTTCTAAAGTCCGGTCACTTGGCAGATGTTTTGAATAACAATGTAATATTGATGTGCAAGGCTACCTGGATAAGAGCTAGCCTTAGCACTTACGGGTTCATATGTTTTTGGAAGGGTGCTAGCATGGGGGTCAATTCACCAAAATGCCAGGGTTAGCAGAAGTGACATCACGCGCCCTTTGACCTCCACTTTCGTTCTCAGACACATACTTACACATATACACAAATTCACAGTTGCACACACACACTTTCTCACATTAACACTCTCTCACCTGCAAGCACGCACACAACATACATTTAAAAGCATTTTTACTTACCTCAGCTGCCATTGAAGGGCATAGTCACATTTTTATTACATTAATAGTGAATAATATTTTATTTTTCACTATTAGCATAATACAAAAATTGTCAGAAAACAAAGAGAGTGGAGTCCCAACTGGCGTCTATGAGGACGAGCTGCCACTGTGCTCTATGCACTAAATTTGCCACCTCTGAAGCCAGGGGTAGCAAAGGCAGTGCCAGGGGGTCTCAAAGGGGAAAGCCAGGGACCCCTAAATGACGTCCATGGGTGCTAGATGGAACGAGAGTGGCTGTCTATTGGTGTGGGGCTGTTAAAATTAATATCAATATTATATGCAATAGACTCTTAATTGTGACCAATAAATGCACTGTATCGTGGCCTACCTCTTTGAACTTTATCTAAAAATCTAATGACCTTGCGGGATGAATGAATCGGATCCTTATTGGTCCGATCACAATTTGATTTGCCTCCATGGAGCTCGTTTGGTTCGCAAAATACCAGTGCATGTGGTAGAAGTCGGTGTTCAGATTGCGACCACTTCTTTCAAATATATTTTAGTACATTTCAAATAAGATATTGCAAACTGTGAATTGTAGTCGCAATTTATGATTTTCTATTTGGAATATTAGAGCATGAGGCACAAATACTGTAAAAGTGTTTTCTTTAGATCATGAGGCACAAAACTGTAAAAGCTTTCTGATTTACAAATATATTTGCATTTTTCTAATCAACCCTCCCAAAACATTTTTTAGTAAATGTCTATAACTAATTTTTTGTGTATCAGTTACCAATGAAAAAAAATCAGGAATAGCAGAACGTTTTAATCCAGTACAGGCTTTGCACATTTCCTATCATTTTTGTATTCATAGATACAGACTTTTTCCAAAAGTATGCCTGAATTACATAAAGAAAAAGCGTCTTGTATCAGGTTAAACATGCATTGAATCATCCTCATCATTTAATCTCCTCCTCCACACTCATTTACTCAGAAGAGTGAGAACCGCTATTACCTTCAAAGCACAAGCCATTTGCTTGTTAACTAATGGAGGAAAGGCAATACATGTTGTAAAAGCACCAAGATATGTATATAGCAGAAGGAAAACCTTACTCCTGTTTGCAATATGAGAAATATATATTTTATGTTATCGAGCTATTTTGCCATTAGTATGACATCAAAGCATTTTGTTAATCCAAGCGTCCTATTCATGTGCCTCTTGGATTTCCAATCATCCGTTATGTTTAGTTGATGGGATCTGTATGGTACTTGAATTAAAAATATTACTACTGAATCAATGAAGATAATAATCGACTGTATTGTGACTTAAATGTGTTGTAAAATGTCCCAGACATTGTTTTGCTTTCTTCCTGAGCAGTGCATCTGCAGAATATTGCAGTCAATGTATCTGCATAGAACAAAAAGTCTTTGTTTTCCGACAGCAAATAATTGCCACACAGTTTTTAGATTCTATGTTGCAGAATGGCATAGTCTGGCTTTCTTGCCTCGGGGTGCTTTGCAAACACAAAATTAATATTATTTTTGGGGGAATTTCCCAGTGCAGTTTTGTGTCTTTGGCTGCAAATTAAAGCATAAACAAAGCTCTTCAGTATCATGTAGGCTTTTATGCTTACAAAAGAGCCTCTCCCTCTTTGTGGTTTACTGATCGCTGTATAATCCATAATGTGCACCTCCAATCTTTCGAATATTCTGGTGTGCAGAAGCTGACTCCCTGGTGTTTCATGACAATGTGAGGCCACTCCTGCGCTCCAGCTGTTCCTAAGTCTGCCTCTTTCATCAAATTATGAAAAACAGATTTATATAATTTTGAGGATGAGTGATGGTTGCGCAGAGAGCTAAGCAAGTGACAGTATGCAGCCAGTTCTAGATGTTCAGTGTGGGACACATGGGAATATATGGGTGAGGGAGAGTGAAAGCAACCGGGTGTGGAAGCGACGAGGGGCAAAGCAACAGGGTAGTCTGAAGCAACACAAGGGAGGGCAGGGGGACACGGAAGCAACAGAGACATGGAAGCTATTCAGTACACAGGAACAACGTAGGGAGGTCAGGGGACACAAGAGCAACACAGATGGACTGGGTGGATGCAAAACAGAAAAGCACCTGAGGAACACAACAGGGATGGAGCAGGAGAATCACAAAGGAACAGGCGGAAGAACAAGAAGGGAAAGACGTACAATAGGTGACTCTCTGCAGTGGTTATGCAAACAGAAAAAAGTAGTTCCCCGAAATAGAGCGTAGACATCAGGCAAACATATACATGGCAAAGAGGCAATACTTCATGGGATGGACAAACACAAGACTGACAAGCTGGGACACAACTAGGAAGCAGGCAAAGGCAAATGAGCGTGACAAAAGACAAAGCCAATTGTAAGAAATGGATGGTATCCAATTCCAGAGAAGTTCTCTACATGTCCTTCACAAATCTTTGCATCCACACAACTGCGTTACCTGGTAGGCTCCGACATAAAAATAATTTTTTAGCACTTTGTTAAAGACTTCATACTTGTGGCATGGTGGGGGAAATGTTATTTATCAGCCGTGATAAATGATGATAAACCCAGGGTGGATATAACGTTTTCTCCATTCAAATGTGGAATAAAATGTAGGTTTTGGAGCTTTTGAGCCAAACGCCGAATCTCCTGGAAATTACCAAGCAAATTTTGGGCCAGATATATCATGAAAGCCTTTTGCGATTCAGAAATAGCGATTTTTAAGAAATCGCTATTTCCGACTCGCAAAATGCCATGTATCACATTTGCGAATCAGTAATAGCGATTTCTTAAAAAATGCAAATGCTATTACCGAATCGCAAATTGCGATACCGGCCCCATTCGCACCTATGGGCCTGTTGTCCCATATCTGCGAATGTTTTGCATTTCCAAAATTGCGATTTCTGAACTAGAAATTACAATTTTGGAAATGCAAAACCCCAGGGTGCTGGGGGTCTAAGGCCCCATCTGCTGCACCCCAAAATTATTTTTTTCACCATGTAAGGTGCACACATGCCAAAAGGGCATGTGTGCTTTACATGTAAATTTTAAAAATGCATTTTAAATGCATTTTTAAAATTTGCACATGGTTACCACCAAGTTCAACTTGGTGGTAAATAGCGATTCCTAAATGCCCAAATCACATTTAGGAATTGCTTCATACATGTGCTAAGGAATTGCAAATAAGGATTCCTTATTTGTGATTTCTTATTGAGAGAGTTGCAATTTGAGACTCTCTAAACAGGGTTGCAATTTTAAGGAATCGCTATTTTAGCGATTCCTGAAAATTGCGTTCAGAATGTCTTTCATACATTCAAAAATGGCATTTTGCATTCGCAAACGGGCATTCGCACCGTTTGCGAATGCACAATGCTTTCATACATCTGGCCCTTTGTCCCTTAAATGCTATCTGTTTTTTTCTGAAACTAGGGTTTCCTACAAATCCAGGTCAAGCCTTTCAGTAGATGGGGCTGTGCATGAATTTACAGGGGTGCCTGCAGTCTTCCAACCCCAATAACACTCTGCTTTCATTATCAGGAGTTGCCTTTTTTAAGACTCAAAACTATTTGGCATTGTGCAAATATCAACCTTTCAGTATGGGGAAGTTAAGCCACACTACAATTTCTACTGTTTTCCATCACATGAGTACCTTTGCAAACATCTTGACTCTGGGCTTACTTCTATGTTAGACAGGAAACACCACCAGAAAATATTCTGCCTCTTTGTGAACAATCCAAAATGATGTCTCTAAGTTTACTACTATATTCAGGTTTGTGCTATAAGACATACATGCATGAATTTGCTTTCAGGCAGACCTCAGATCATTTCTCAAATATGTCTACACAGTTTAGCGTAGAACAAAGGAGTGGGTTTTATGTACACAACCTACGGCTCAAAAACATGGACATACAGACATATGTATGTAATATATAGATGTGTAATTTCCAAACACATACTGTTTTGTCTAATGCATTCTGATGGCACTCACATGGATCTTCAGTGCAGTAGTGAACGACCCTTCTGTACACATGTGGTGAATTTCTCTCCCATGTGTGACTTAGTGTGCATCTACAAATATATTTCCCATTTTTCTGCAACACACGTAGTTTCACCTGTATGCTAAAGTTGTAAATACTGCTGGATTTTTGGGGAAGTCAATGTGTTGCTTAATGTTTCAGTGGGCATTGTCAGAAGGAGAGACATGCCAGGAAAAATATTTGACATTGAAAAATATAAGATTACAATAAGAAAAATGCATTTTTCCCATTTATGTAAACATGTATATTACACATCAAACACAGAATTAAGAAAATAGGCATATGTGAGTTTAATTTGCGAGTTTTCAAGACTTTTTTTTTATTTTCCTAGACACGTTACTCGTGATTTAGTGGGAACATTCTTGGCCCGATTACCAAAGCCTTGTCTATGAGTAGTTGAGCCTGGATTCTATCCAAGATGTAAATTATATTTGAACGTTAAGGCATGATTCACATAACATTTTCTATGAGTAGCTATACCTTATTCCAGATTTAGGTATCACTTGCGTTCTCTGGTGTAATTATTTAATTATTTTATAATTTTAGTTTCTCACATTTATATTTAATGAATCCTACTTTCCTGGTATGTGCCAGTGATAAGGAAGCTCAACCCTGGGTTCTGGATTAAATGGGTTTCCAGCCATTGTTTATTTGGATATCACTTTTCACACTAAATGTGAAGCATAGAAGGTGAGCGTTCAGTATTTAAGATAGCCACACCCCCACAACTGTATGACAGGCTACTTTAAGAATTCTGTTTCACGTCCCAGTTGGATGTAGTTTCACCTGCTGGAATTATCCAGACTAGATTCTTCCCTTGCCTATTGTGTATTTTTCATTTAATTGTACTTATGTACAGAGTCGGCTTAGCACTAGTGGTGCCTGTTGTGACAGTCTTTGTTGCCATCCTCTCAAAAATCCTCCTTCTCCATGAATTTCCTCATACCATACTCCACCAGTGCTCATCACCTCTACATAGGCCCTCTCTCAGATTCATTTGAATGTGTCTAATAGCTCTACTCATACCAGTGTATGGCACGTACCAGCGAACTTTACATCACGCACACATTATACAGAGCCAATCAATCATACGTGTGTAAATCAGTCTATAGAAAATGTTACATAAGCCAATAAGGATCACAAGGTGTGGGAGTCACATATCACCAATACTAGTAGGCAGTATATTTTAAGAGTGTTTGGTTTAGAGAAGCACAAACTCAGGATTTAAAATGTACCACAGTGGTTGGGGTTAGGGTTACTAGTAAGAATGTCTTCTACTCAAATGAACCACTTTTAGCAACATTAGGACAATGAATGACTGGGAAAAAAACATAACATTCTAACTTATACCATGCAGTTTGCATCCTGCTCTTGATGACATTTCATTGCTCACTGTGCTTTATACGGGTTGTAACTTATGAAATAAAAGTAACAAAAGGATCTCTATGACAAAAGCAGTAACCCACTGGGCTATCTACATAAAATACAGTTCAGTGATATGCAGGGTACACATTCTTTGCAGCAGGTAAATGAACTCCCCTATCATGAGTGAAAACTGCTTCTAGACAAATAATCCCTCTCCAGCAGGAGCATTAATCACCAGAGTTATCTTGTCATTTATATTGCTGCCTGAAACCTGCAGTACACACAAGGAATTCTTCAGTGTGTGCTTTTTATACTTGTTATATTTTTAAACATGGCGCCCTCGTGAGGTCCTCTCCAAATGGGTCTGCACTCTTCGTACCACCCTAAAGTCGTCCCTGCTCACAGAGGTCCTTATCTTCTCAACTAATTGCCCTGATATCATGACAAGCATGCAAGTCACCTCAAACACATTGCATATTTTGTGTGCTTATTTTAAATATTTTATTTATATTTTAAGTTATCTCATTTTATTGAATTGTTTTTGTTTTCCCAGTATGAGCCAGCAGTAAGGATGCCCACCGCTATGCACTGGAGTTACTGGGCTCTGGTTAATTGTTTATTTTGCCAGCACTTCTCACACTGAATGTGATGCATATTAGGTGCGCATTCCAATGAATTCATTCCAAGCTCCCTCCCACCTGCATGGTGGCAACTGCATTCAGGCTTGAATGGAGGGGCACAACCCACTTGCATGGAAGGCCGCAACCCATTTGCACCCATCCATGCTTGTCTACCTCTTGGACCAAACCTAACTCTCGACCCCTGGCTCTTCCACCTCTGAGTAGGCCACCCAGTTAATTTGTATAACTTTGGTCCTTCTGGACCATCACTGCTGTCATTCTCCCAGCTCTCTTTCCTCTGCAACAAAGATCTGCCTCAGGACTACATGAAAAATGCAAAAAATCTGGAACATGCACCAGAGAACATTTGCCATGCGATGAGCTCTATGGGTTCTTATGATCACAGTACTTCATACAAAGCTATTTAAAAGTTTGGTGTATGTCCGTAGCTAGTGATGGACACTTACACCAAAGTTTTTAAAGTGTTTCTTTTTCCAAAAGCAAACACCCAAATTGAGAATTTGTTGACTAAAAGGAATAAATAACGGTTCCAACACCATGAGCATTTTCTCCTATGGCGTGGTATTTTTCTGCCCCTCATGGTAACAAACATTAAAAATAAAAACAAAAAACATATGACCACCCACTCTAAATAGGAAAGTGTTGCACTTGGCCCTTTCTGAGGGGTCATCCCCAAACTTTTTCCCTTCACCCCTCCTATTTTTGTTGAATTCATTTGTGTGGGCCTCATGCACTTTATTATCACAACCCAGGGCTAAAGTGCTTGTGCTCACTCCCTAAAACATGGTAATGTAGATTTAACGCTGGAATTTTTGATTTACTTATAAATCCCTAGTAAAGTGGCAGACCATATGCCCAGGACCTGTACGTTGCATGCTACTAGCGGCCCGGCAGCACTTATTGTGCCATCCAGTTAAGTAGCCCCTTAAAACATGTACCAGGTCTGGTATTGCAGCCTGAATGAAGTTCAAAACTGCCAATACAAATTGGCAAAATAACCCTCTTGCCAAGCCTTAAACTCTCCTTTTATTGCATAGAAGTAACCCTTAAGGTGTGCTCTATGTAGCCCAAAAGGCAGGGCACTTTGTAATTAAAGGGATGGATGTGTACTTTTAAGCTTTACATGTCCTGATAGTGACAAACTCCTATGTTTGTTTTTCACTACTGGAGGCCTACCTCTCCCATGGGAATACATTGGGTTATTATTTTTAATGACTGCTAATTTTTTTATGGAAATATGTAGACCTTTCATGTTTGGTGTCTGAGAAATTGCAATTCAAAACCCTCAATAACTGTAAAGTCAGATTTTAAGTTACACTTTTGAAAATGCCACTTTTAGAAAGTTAGCATTTTTCTGCCCTATTTTGTACCCGCCTCATTTTCTGGGTCACATGACTGGGTATATTTGGCAGTTAGACTTTGTTTATCCCTCCCAGAGAGCCACCCAAAAGAGAGATTAGGTGTACACGGATGAGCCATTATTGGCATGATGGGGAGGGGGAAGAATGTAACATATCCCCACATGCAAGTTAATTGGCTGCGCTTTGACATAGAAACTTGACACCACCACATGATTCATGCAGCCAGCTTGGAGCTAGGGCAAGGGAGGAAGGATATTTCTATCACTACAAAGGAAATTCTCTAGAAATGCCTCCTACATCAAAAAAGGCACTAGTTACAAAGATATGGCCTTCAGACCCCCTAGTCAGTTCCCTTTCTGGAACTGCAGAAGGACTCTCCGAAGACTGCCTGCAGCTGTGACCTGCTGTGTACTCAACAAGACTGCTTTGTCGCACTTTACGTGATTAGCTGGAGACTGCCTTGAAGCATCAGAGGTTTGTTCCATTGAAATAGCCATAAGCATCTCTGTCTAACTAATCTGTGAGAAGGGACATTACTATAGGTTGTCCTATCCTGAACATTTATTAAATATGATGTAATGAACGTCCAGCAGATGTCGTTAGGTTTGGTGGTCTTCACAGCCAGAGTAACCTAGCTACAAGACTTTGTACTGTAATCATTTACTTAAATAATTTTTGATCACAGGGTCATGACCACCAATGGTGCAGTGGCGGCAGTAGCACCAGGGCTGAGAGCAAGAGCAGGACTATTGCACTGCCTACTGCTGCGTCTGCTTACATGGCTTGCAGCAGCAGTAGCAAACAGTAGGACACTTATGATTTATTTATTCCCTTTGCTGTGTTAAGGGTTATGAAGTGAAGTCGGAATGTAGTGCCGGACGAAACAATGCTGATGACTTGCAAATTTCTCTTGAGTGCGCTACATAAAAATTGGATGACTACAGTGCCTCATTTGCATCAACCAATTGAAAGCAGTCTTCAAAGACAGTACTGTTCTCTCTAACGATCCGGTGAGTGTTACGATGTCGATGCTGCTGTGTTTCATTCCTGGTGTTCACCAATGAATCCCACCATTAAGGCACCTCGCATAAGGGAGCGTACAGGACTGAATAAAGCTACACGACAGACTTGGAGAGCTGAGATGATGAATGTAAAAAGATTCTGTTTTCAAATTTATGTTGTTCCTCAGTTAGGACACTGCCCATTTCTCTAACCAACCTAATAACTCATTGCAAAAAATTTATGTGTGTTGGGGGGGTGGTGTATCAGAATGCAGTGAGGTGTTTGCTTTCCTTTGCTTTCCTTTGCTTTCCTTTCCTTTCCTTTCCTTTCCTTTCCTTTCCTTTCCTTTCCTTTCCTTTCCTTTCCTTTCCTTTCCTTTCCTTTCCTTTCCTTTCTTTTCCTTTCCTTTCCTTCCCTCCACTCCCCTTCCCATCCTTTTCCTTCCCTTCCCTCTCCTTCCTTTCCCTTCCCTTCCCTACCCAACGCCTCACTCTTCTTTTTCCCTTCCCTCCGTCTGTCTGATGCTGCTTGTCAGGGGGGGCTTTTGGGATAGGCAAGCTGGACCCAAGCCAGGGGACAGCCTATAGTTAGATGGGGCCCACGCGTAGCTCACCTCTTGAACTGCCTTGAATAATGCTTATATTCCTGGACGCCGGTTCAATTCATTACTGTCGGAGTGCAGGCTGCATCTAAAATCTTATTTTCATTAGCCTCCCTATGATTACCTTTCTCCTGCTAAACCTTCCTTTTCCCTCGTCCACCCCTTCCCCCCCAGGACACTTACTTCAGTTTAGCAACTGAAAATAATTAAGGTGAGAAGGTGCAAAAGTGAGTTAATAAGGTGATCACTGGTCTGAGGTATTCAGCCGCGACGTGACCAATGAGCACAAAGGTAGCTCATCAAGATCACAAATCAAAGTGTGTAGATGTGGAAAAGGTAAAGAAGGAGGATCAGCAAATTTAGGGCCAGATTTAAAAGGCCCTTGCACCTCTCAGCGCCACATTTGCAGCTAAATTTTGTGATGCTAACGGGCCACTACTATAGCGCCATATTTACAGGTTAGCGCACTAGGTTTGCGCCACCATGTAAACCCTTTGAGGCAAATGCAAACGGGGCTTTCCCTCATTAGAGGGTCACCCGAAATGACACAATGGAATCTACAAGATTCCATTGCACCATTTCTAGCATCATTTTTAGTGTCTGCTTAAAGCAGACGTTAAAATGAGGCTCCCATTGATTTCAAAGGGCCTCTTAACACTATACTGGATTAGCGATTTCTTTTTTTACCCTAATCCAGTATAGCATTCCAGTAGTATTTAATCAATGACACTATTGCCCCAACATGCACCATGGTGCACCGTATTGTATATACAGCGCTACCATGGTGGCACTAGGGGACTCAAGGGGGCCGCAAGCAAAGTGGTGCATCAGTAGTGATGCGCCACTTTCTTGTAAATATGGCCCTTAGTTTAGCCCAAGGCTGTGACTGGGAAAAGGCCAGCCCTACTGCTTATTCATATGTTTGACTTCTGTTTCCCTGTATATTACTTGAACTAAACTTTGAATTAAAACTGCTCAGTGGTACCCTATCGCATGTGCGACACTATCAGACGTTTAAGGTAGGAGTATTTTGCCGTGATTTTTAAACTACATTAAAAAACTTAAATGCAACCCTGAAAGTCTAACAATGCAGCATGCAGCTGGCAAAAAGCCAGGAGTGGAAATAGGTATCACTTATGATATGAAGCAACTTATTTATGTCAAATGTGTGTTAGCCATCATATGCCGTCAGCTGTCAATAAAGATAGAATACATTTGAGACAGTCTATGGAATATCCTACCTGTGGTGCCAACTGGAATGCTTCGGAGCGGGGCAGGTTCGGTCATGTACCAAGCAGAATATTTTAAATCACCCATTAGAGTACCTTGAGTAAAATTTTGCATTAGGTTACTTTCAGGTGGGAGATTTTTATTTGGTTTCTCTGCCCCCTGGGTTGCAAGACTGAAGGACTTAACTCTGATCCAAGCACAGCAAGAGAGTTATTTTCATTTTAATGCTCCCTTGAACCAAGGACTTGCCTGGCATTAGAGTTACAGAATTAAACAAAAACGTTTAGGTAGAGCAGAGAACAATGTTCTATGCTATGCGCAGTGCTTTTTTATGTATAAAAATATTCAAGGCACATGGGTGGATAATATGACTAACTAACACTTAGAAATATGTCAAGTTTAGCGTCTTGATAAAAGAGCGTGCACCATTAGCCTCCGGGGTATGGGGCGTGGGAGGGCTGTCAGAAGGGAGCTTTTGTGCTGTGGGTTCCGTAAAAAAATGGCAGGGAATTAAAAGGGTGTGGGCTTTAATGAGTATCAATTGATCAGCCAGCCCACCAACATTTTGCGTCTGCATATTAATTCTACAGGGCCGGACTCAAATTAAACACTGACCTATAGATTCTGCATAGGGCGGGTTCCCATCCAGGTACATCAAAATAAATCCTGGCATGTCCTTTACATTAAGGCTTTGTGAGTTTTGTGATTCTCTTATGTCTTTTGAAAATGTTAAATTCTTGCAATGGGGAGGAGGCTTTTTAGACTGAGTGGGGCTATTGTCAGGAGTTGACTGGTCTCTTAGGTTATCTGGGGATAGTCATTGCCTCTAAAGTACAGTAAGGCCTGCAGCTGAGTCATGCTCTAAATTTACCCTAGCTCCACTAGCTTTTAATAGGTAGTGACATGTAGCAAAATCCCACTCTTGAGATGTCAGCATTTTTTGTGCATTAGCGTTCTACTTTCTAACAGGGACCACTTTAGTGCTGGTGGCGCCTAATGCAACATTTTTCGTTGTCGCCCTGGCTATCTCTCCCATCCCACATAGGTTTTTTGTAGGTTGAGCTGTATGGTATCGTAGCCACATAGGAAAATATACAGTATAGACTAAGAGTATAAAAAGGGTTCTAGAGTGCATCCTCTTAACAGACACTTACAAAAATGTTTTTATTAAAAACATATATTTGAAACACTTGTTGTATCTGAAACATGAATTTGTGTTCACATTTTGTAACAACATACTAGGATAATGACTTACAGATTCACGGTGCCTTCAGCCATAGGTTTCAATCTCTTAGCACTGTAAATACACACGTTACTATTTCCCACTACACCAAGAAGGATTCAGTTCTGTAATTTGACAATTAAAAACCATCTGCAGTAATTGCATTAACGAACAGATGTTTCATATTGTAAGTATTTCCCACCAGTTGGTCTAAATTGAATTTATTTGTCATTTAAGGTGTGAACATTATTTTATATGGAGTTATCTGAAGCTGAATGACAACAAGATTTACATCTCAGATTGACTGAGGTGTGAGCCCTGGTCAAGCAGCAACCACAACCCTAGTCAAGGTATGGCACAAGAACATCCCAAATTAACCTGTGCTCAACCCTGTGGTAGCTTGGCACAGAGTAGTCAGACTTAACATAAACTAAATGTGTTAAGTATTTGAGAAACACTTCAAACAGTAAAAGAGTGAAAACACCACACAAAAAGAAAGCACACCAGTTTACAAAAATAGAGCTTCATTTAATAAATAACACAAGACCACAAAGCCAAAAATCCAATCAGTAGAACTGGAGTTATGATGTTTTAAAGAACGCCTAAAAGCATAGCTCTCCAACCACAACTATCTGGTTGTGCTGGAAAGGGTCAAAGCCAAAAGTTCATGCCGACCGTGATGAACATGGTCGGATACAGTTTCAGATTAGTCCAGCTGAAGTTTTACCTTCTCAAATTTAGTGCCAAAAGTCCCAATTACATTAAAGAGAGTTGCTCAGAGTAAGAAGAGTGTCACTGGTGGTGGTTGGGATGGCACAAAGAGTAGGCCAGGTGTCACAGAAAGGCAGGCTGGAGCTTTGCGTTGGTAGTCCTCCATGGGATGTGGATGGTGCTGTGCAAAGAGATGGGGTGTTGGTGGCTAACTGTGTATTTTCATGCAAGCACCAGGGTTCTGGTGCAAACAGGCACACTCATGGCCAGAAAGAGCCCAGAAGGTTGATTTAAGATCCCACTGAGCCACACCAAGGGCCCAGGACCTGTGGGGCAGCACTTGGGGGTCAGGAACTCAGTGAAGCCTGGTCTAGGAGCTGTTGCAAAACCTTCTATGTCCCTTAGGCTCAGATCAGGAGGCCAGCATTCTAGTTCTTTGAGTCACTTTGGAGTCCTGAGTTCGAGATGAAGTTGCAGGTCAAGTTCTTCTTCCCCAGGCAATAAGGCAGCAGGCCAGCAATGCAGGGCAACAGTTCCTTTAGAGCAGCTGTCCAGCAGAGTGGTAGTCCATGTAGCAGCACAGAAGTTGTTCTGCCTGGCAGACAATCCACATTTCCAGAAGGTGTACTGAAGTGGTGGTGCCTGAGGCCCTTCTTTTATACACAGCTGTGCCTTTGAAGTGAGGTGAAACTTCTAGTTGAATGCCTTTGAAGTGCACAGCTGCCCTGCCTTACCTGCCCTGGCTCCAGGTAAGCAACCCTTTGTGTGGAGACAGGACACAGAATATTCAAGTGTAAGGGGGTTGTGCAAAGCTCCTCCCTGCCATCCTGCCAGAGGTGGCCCATCGAGTCACACATAAACTCCTATTGTGTGTGGCTGTCTAGGAGGAATACACAAGCTCAACTGCCAACTAAATCCAAAGACAGTCTGCAGGCACTGAATGGCTCAGGCAAGCTAATGCCAACTTTTTAAAAGTGGCATTTTCTGAATTGTAATTTAAAATGCAACATTGTCATAAGTTACTATTTTACAATATTATTCCAGAGAAATCAAACACAAACCTGTTATCTTTTCCCATTTAAGGAAATTACACTTATAAAATGTAGAATGGCAACTCCAGTGTTATCCCATGGGACGGATAGGCCTTGCAGTACTGAAAAACGAATGCAAGAGTTTTTCACTTATGGAATGTATACGTATAAGTATATATCCAACTTTTTAAACACATTGCACTCCGCCCTGTGGGCTGTCTGGGGCCTACCCTAGGGATGACATATTTATTTAAAAGGACGGTTTGGGCCTGGCAAAAGGTTTACTTTGCATGTTCGAAATGGCAGCCTAAAATTGCACACACAGGCTCTGCAATGGCAGCCCTGGGGCATGTTTAAAGGGCCACTTTAATAGGTGGCTCAATCAGTACTGCAGGCCCATTACTGGCATTTAATTTACAGGCCCTGGGGACATTTAGGCCCCCATTGCGACCCTGGTTGTGAGTGATAAAGTGCTGGTAATACCGCCAACAGGCTGGTGGTGCAGTAAATACCACCAAATTATGACCACGGCAGTGATAACTCCCATAGACAGCCAATGTACCACACCAACAGCCAGGGAGGAAACAACACTCACCACTGCGGTAGCCACCAAAGGCCAGGCTGAAGACAAAGTACCGCCCACCATATCATGGCACAGTACACCTCCACCTTTTCCGGGGCGGTACCAACGCCATCCAAAGCTTGGCGGAAATGCATCACAGAAGAGAAAGGACTCACCATCGGGGACACAGGGAAGAACAATGCCGCCATGGAACCTGAACTGCAAGTTTTCCCGATGATCTTCTAGGTTATGCTCCGACTGGAACACCAACGCCAACAAAGACAACAATGGTGAGTACAGCCGCCTAGCACACAAGGGAGGGAGGAAGGCACACAGTGACACACACAAGCACAACACACACCCGACATACACAGTAGAATAATGCAAGGACAACAGGAATGGACGAAAGTGATTGTAATCAAATCAACATCTAAAAAACTTAATTGATTTGTCAATGAACCAAATATGTACACATGTACACAAATGGACACTGCCTAGTCCAATGTTCAAAGGGGCCACATGGCCACACAGCACAGTCCAAGGCACAACTCGAATCCTGACTTCTTCCGGATAGTACTCTGCAGGGGCATCAGTTTGCAAATGGGCAGGCACCTCGGGGGGCACCTCAGCCAGATGAGGGAACAAGCTCACTGGCTCTTGATGGGACTCCATGTCCGTTGCTCTGTCCTGGAGAGTGCAATGCCCCAGTCTCTCAGGTGGTTGACTTTCCCAGTGATTCTGGGGCGGGCAAATTGCCCATTGCTCTGTCCTGGGGAGTGCAAGGCCACAGTCCCTGGTTGGGTGACTTTCCCACTGGTTCTGGAGGGGGCTCTGTGCCCAATACCCTGTCCTGGGGACTGCAAGGCCACAGTCTCTCAGGTGGGTAACTTTCCCACTGGTTCTGGAGGGAGCAACTTGCCCATTGCTCAGTCCTGGGGAGTGCAAAGCCGCAGTTTCTCAGGTGGGTGACTTTCCCACTGGTTCTGGATGGGGCCCCTTGTACAGCAGCCCCTGGAGGGTGACCTACATGGCATCCACTGGCGGTGACAGCTGCAGTGTGTTGGCAGATGGAGGTGCCTCCTGGGAAGCCTCTGAACTTGCTGATGGATGCAGTGTCGTGGTGGATGGAGGTGCCTCTTGGGCAGCCTCTGCAGTTGCTGATGGCTGCAGTGTTGTGGTGGATGGAGGTGCCTCCTGGGCAGCCTCTGCAATTGCTGATGGATGCACTTCATCAGCTGGCAGTGGGGGACCTCTGACTGCTGGTGGTGGTGGAGGTGTCACCATGACAGCCTCCGCTGGAGTAGAGGGCTTTGTCTCCTCCATTACATGGGGCGTGGATTCCTTACCCTTCCTGGCAGGGGTGGATGGCTTCTTCCCCTTCTTGGATGGAGGTGTAGGCTCCTTCCTCTTCTTGCCTGGAGGTGCAGGCTCCTTTCCCTTCTTGCATAGAGGTGCAGGCTCCTTACCAATCTTGCCTGTAGGTGCAGGCTCCTTCCCCTTCTTCAATGGAGGTGTGGTATTCTTACCATCACACGTAGGTGGTGCTACCACTGTCCCCCTGGACTGTTTGGCAGAGGTGCTGGGCTGGGACTTTTCAATACCCTGCTCAAATGGGCAGGAGGGGGAGGGAAGAGGTCAAGGTGGGCAAGGAAAAGCTTTTTAGGGATGAGGGGAGGAAGGAGGGAGGAGTGATGGGAGTGGAGGTAGAGGGAATGGTTGTAGGAGGTGTAGGTCTGCTGGATTTGGGTGCAGGAGCATAGGCTTTATGCTGATGTGAGGTGGATGGCTGTTGGGTGTGTGAGTGCTTGCGGTTGTGTCCTTCAGGAGGGGGGAGAGAGTGGGAGAGGACAGAGGGAACGCGTGCATGGCTGTTGTGGAGGTATCTGCTAGTGAGGTGTGTGTGCTGCTTGGTGTGGTGATGCTGGTGGTGGATATTGATGTAGTGCATGAAGGTGTGAGTGTGGATGTGACAGAGAAGAAGGTGGAGGAGGCGGAGGGGGGAGAGAGTGGAGGCAGTGGATGTTGTTGTGTCTGCAACTGTATCGTGTTTGCGTGAGTGCTTGTGGGATGAAGTGTGGTGCTTGTGTTTGCCTGTGCCACTCTTTTGTGTTGTCTTGTGTGCATGCTCATCTGTATGTGTACCTGGGATGGGTTGGGGTTGGGGAGAATGGGACTGGGAAGTGGTAGTTGGAGGGGGGACAGTAGAAACAGAGACAATGGCTGCCATCAGACAGGAGGCCAGAGTCTGAATTGATCTCTGTTGGGCTGCCAATCCACCATGGATGCCCTCCAGGTATGCATTGCATTGCTGCATCTGGGATGCCAGCCCCTGGATGGCATTCACAATGGTTGATTGCCCTACAGAGATTGATCTCAGGAGGTCCATAGCCTCCTCACTCAGGGCAGCAGGGCTCACTGGGGCAGGGCCAGACGTGCCCGGGGCGAAGGAGAGGCACACCCTCCTGGGTGAGGGGGCATGTGCAACTCGCTGAGGGGATACTGGGAGGGTGGTGCTGGTACGGGGGTGGCGGCTTTACCTGCAGCTGGGCTGGTCACAGAGGTGTACGCCACTACCAGGGAGCTCCCATTGGAGGAAGTATCTGAGTCTGTGTTGTCTCCTCCAGTCTCCACCAGGGTGCTACCCTTGCCCACGTCCCACTGGAACCCTCAGTGTTGGTGGACTCTACCTCCTGGTTCCTGGTGGATACAGCTCCCTCTGTCGCCGGTGCCCCTGCTCCTCCCCCAGGTGATGCTAATGCACACAAGGACAGGATGACAAAACAAGAAAGGGGAGAGAGAGACAAAAGATACACTGGGTCAGTGACTGCACCAACACCACTATTGGCATACACATCACTGTCACACACAGGGAACAGGCTTAAGCACTATGCATTGCACTACCAGTGATATGGCTAGTCACTAAGGCAAGATGAGGTACACACACTGCCTACTGCAGCACTCCTGGGATCCACGATGCCCTGCCTGAAATGGGCTGCTACACCATGTACACCGACACAAGACATTCCCCCTGACCCCCACACCCCTTACATGATGCCTGCACACACATCTCCATGCATCCTTCCCACATGCATCGTGCCCAAAGTGTACTCACCTGTTGGTCTGGAGACCCATACAGCTTTCCGTGATGGGGTAGGACCTCATCCGCCAGTAGCTCCTACTCCTCTGACGTGAAGGCTGGGGCCCTTTCCCCAGTCACACGGGCCATGGTAGGTTCCAGACACAGATCAGACCAGCACCCGGAGTGTAGATGTTCTCCTATTGAAGGCCAGGAAAAAAGTGAGAAATCAGATAGAAAATGGCGGTCACGTCCACGGTGGTGTACACTGTTACTGCCAGCGTAGATCCGCATTGGCCACTGTACTCTATAGAGCCCCATATTATCCAATGAGGAATTGCACGGCAGTGCATGACCGCCTTCCGCCACGACGCCCAACGTTGGCGGAATAACCTCACTTCCACCTGTCCCTACATACAGGACAGGTGGTGGCCATTTCATGGGGGGGAACAGTCATATCGACAATTATTGCATAACAGATTAGATTGGCACATACTTCGCCATTAACACTGTTTCAATACATAAGTGCACCATGTGGACTGCAGTTGTGGTTTTATTGTTCCAGTTGTGACAGCGTACTCACTCTGGTGTCCCTTAGATTCCTACCGCTGCAGATGAATAGGAGGTGGAGACATACTCCCGTGTACAGAGCCCTGGTGGACTTTGCTACACTGGAGGACAGGCATATTATCCTCAACTATAGGCTGGACAGGGCCACAATCACAAAGCTGTGTGCCCAGTTGGAGCATGACCTGATCTCATCTATCCGTCATCCGACTGGGATCCCCCCTCTTGTGCAAGTGCTATCAGTGCTCCATTTCCTGGCAACAGGTTCTTTCCAAGTGACAGTGAGCTTGGCAGCAGGAATGTCACAGCCAATGTTCTCAATTATGCGGACAAGAGTGTTGTCTGCCCTGGTTGAACACATGTGCAGCTACATTGCTTTTCCCTAGGTGGAAGATTTGGTCACTGTGAAGGCCGGATTCTATACAATGAGACATATCCCCAATATTATTGGTGCGATCGATGGTACACATGTTGCGCTTCCCCCCCCCACCAGAATGAACAGGTGTATAGGACCCGTAAGAGTTTCCACTCACTGAATGTGCAGGTGGTGTTCCTAGCGGACCAGTACATCTCCCACGTCAATGCTATGTATCCTGGGTCGGTGCATGATGCCTTTGTTCTGAGGAATAGCAGCATCCCACATGTGATGGCCCAACTACAGAGGCACAGAGTCTGGCTAATAGGTGAGCCATGGTCCCCACCCAGTGTATGTTAATTTATGCCTCTGGTGTTAACACCTTAGGATTGTGTGTGGCTAAATGTTGTCCCTAAATGCTTGCAGGTGACTCTGGCTACCCAAACCTATCGTGGCTGCTAACCCCTGTGAGAAATGCCAGGACAGGGGCAGAGGAACGTTATAATAAGGCACATGGGCGAACAAGACAGATCATCGAAAGGACCTTTGGCCTCCTGAAGGCCAGGTTCAGGTGCCTCCATCTGACAGGTAGATCCTTGTGCTACTCACCCGAGAAGGTCTGCCAGATAGTAGTGGCATGCTGCATGTTGCACAACCTGACCCTCAGGCGCCATGTACCCTTTCTGCAGGAGGAGGAGACTGGAGATGCCCCTGTGGCAGCAGTGGACCCTGATGACAGTGAGGATGAAGAGGCTCAGGATGAGGATGAGGACAACAGAACATCAGTTATCCATCAGTACTTCCAATGACACACAGGTGAGACAGTGCAACTTCACATTTCTATGACTATTGGTGTGTGGCTGTGGCATGATGGCATTAATGTCCGTTTACCTCTACTTACTGTCACCTATGGTTTGTCATTTTACAGAAGTTGGTGATATAACAACTGTGTACTAATGTGCTGACTACTGCCAGCTACAGGTCATTATTTCTATGCTCTCACAATGTACAGTTCATTTGCAAAGGATGTGACTGTTTCCATAAATACACATTTTCAACACATAAAATACTAGTAGTCAAGTTGTGTTCAAGGGTGTTTATTGTAGTGCTAAGAAATTTAGGGGGAAGTGCAATGGAATGGGGTGATGATGGAGGAAAGTCCAGGGTGTTGTTCCAGTCTGTTTGTAGCACAGGTGCAGTGTCCAAGGGGCATATGAAGAGGAGCAATGGTATTTCAAAGTGGACAAGGTGACTGAGTGGGACACAAGGGGGACAATCAGGAGAGTCTCATTTCCTGGTGGGCTTCTTGGCAAGTGTCTATGGTTTCTGTCAGGGCTGCAGGGAAAGTTTGCGGGGTGGTTCACCTTCTGCAGGGGGAGGAGTGCTGGTGGCCTGTGGGTCCTGTGGCGGGGTCTCCTGTCACCAGCAGCAGCAGAAGTGGAGGGCTGGTCAATGGACTGGCTAGTGGTAGGGGCCCGCTGCTGTGCTGTTGCTTTCCTCATGATGTTGGCCATGTCTGCCAGCACCCCTTCTATGGAGATCAGGGTGGTCTTAATGGCCTGCAAGTCCTCCCTGATCCCCTGATACTATCCCTCCTGCAGCCGCCTGTTCTCCTGCACGTTGTCAAGGATCTGGCCCATTGTGTCCTGGGAATGTTGGTAGGCTCCCAGGATCTCGGAGAGTGCCTACTGGAGAGTAGGTTCAGTGGTCCTGTCCTTCCCGTGGTGCACAGCAGTCCTTCCAGTGTCCCTGTTGGCCAGTGTCCCTGTCCCCTGAACGGTGTGCCCACTGACACTGACCCCAGGTCCTTGATTGTCTTGGGGGTGAGGTGTGGCCTGGGGTCCCTGTACAGGTGGGCACACTGCTGATTGACATGTCCTGGGGATAGAGATGTAGGTACACTGGGTGGGTGCTGTGGTGTTGGATACTGAAGGGGCAGGATCTGTGGTGGTTTGTGAGTAGATTGGGTGACAGGCTGTCCAGTGGTCCCTGATGGGCCAGGTAGGTCATCCAGACCCAGAAGTCCAGAGTTACTGTCATCGCTGGGGGCATCTTCTGTTGGGGGACTGGTTTGTAGTGTTACCTCCTCTCCACTGACATTGGCAGGGGTACCTGTGGGGATGTAATTGATGTATTATGCTTCATGTGTATGACATATTGTACATCCCTGGCTTCCCCTCTATCGTTGGTATTGCCCTGCCACCTTTGATTGTGTATGGTGATGTATTGTGTGATTGTTAGTTTCCCTATGCTGCACAGGCTTTGGTGATGGATGTTCATGCAGGGCTGGGAGGGTTGTCCATGCATTGGTATTGCATACAGGGCCTGGCATTGTTGTTAATCATATGTGTAGGTGCAGTATGTGGTACGGAGTGGAGTGATGGGAGTGAGGGTGAGGGGATGTGATGGCATGCAGGTATTTGGGTGATAAGTGGTCTTACCAGTGTCCAGTCCTCCGGCTACTCCAGTGAGAACCTCAAGATGCAGTATTTCCAAATCTTGCTCCTCCCATGCTGTGAGCTGTGGGGGAGGAGGTGGGGGTCCACCTCCAGTCCTCTGTATGGCAAGCTGGTGTCTTGCTACTATGGAACGTACCCCCGTAGGTTGTTCCATCTCTTCCTGATGTCATCCCTTGTTCTTGGGTGCTGTCCCACAGCGTTCGCCCTGTCCACGATTCTATTCCATAGCTCCATCTTCCTTGCAGTGGAGATCTGCTGGATCTGTGCTCCAAAGAGCTGTGGCTGTACCCTGACAATTTCCTCCACCATGATCCTTAACTCCTCATCAGTGAAACAGGGGTGACTTTGTGGGGCCATGAGTATTGTGTGGTGTGTGTTGGTGAGAGTGTGTTGAGTAATCTGTGGTGTGTGTAATGTAGGGTGCGTGAGGGATGTATGGGTGTAAGTGGTGTGTGTCTAGTTGTCTCAGTAGTCTTGGTGTCACTCTGGTGGGTGGCAATGATTTGTAGTCGTAAAGGGTTGTGGGTAATGTTGGTGTGTGTTTCATAGTGCTGTGGGTGTGTGGGTGTGTGTATGAACATCAGGTGTGTGTTTTTAGTATTGGCCAATGTGGTTTTGTTTTGTGTGTGGGTGTCCATTCTGAGCCCGGCAGTATGTACCGCCAATGTTTACCGCCATTGAATGGCTGCCGTGGTGATTCGTGGGTCATAATGTGGTGGGCGTTGTTCTGCTGGTGTAACGGTATGGGTGTTTTGACCGCCACTTTATCACTGACCTTTGGGCTGGTGGATTTGTATATGTGGCTGTATTCTGTTGGATTGCTGAGTGTGTGTCATAATATGGCAAACGGATATTCGCCACCACGGCAGTATGTTGGCGGCCGTCAGCGTGGCGGTAAGCAGCATTTACTGCCAATGTCATAATGAGGGACTTAGTGGGCTAGCTATATTTTTACCTTAACCCCACACTCATTTACTCACCCCCATTGTACTCAGGATCACAGTTCCTGTACTTCTATTTATGCACATAAAGAGCTTGCCTAAGGGGCTTCCACAAATGTCACACATGCCAATAGACCTGATGTATGAAGGAGACTCACAATTATTGAAGTCCAACACTGACAATCATCTTCCCGAGCACTGGAGGGCTTTTCTATAGCTCCAAATTCAAATGGCCTGACAAGCAGTAAGTGTAGTGCTATCCATCTGCACGGGCAGGTGGTGAAGCATGTTTTCCTTAGTGTTATGCTTTCAATGAGGTCAATAAATCTTTTCACCCAGCATAAGGGTGTGGAGACACAAGGTATCAAACTTCACCAAAGTCAGTTTAGCAAGACAATATGATCACATGCATCATACAAGGTAAGATCCAGCCTTAAATAAGGTTAATGATTTTATTACAAGTTCAGACTCAAAGTCATTTTCAAAATAAAGTTATAAGGATACAGAATCACTATTGGTTAACCAAGGTGATGAAAAAGATTCAAGCAAACTAACATCAAAAATACTAAACATTCAACAAATGCATTACGAAACATCAGAAGGATTACCTGATGTGCAGAAAACAAGTGCTGTTCAGTTCTTTTAAGCATTAAGGCAATTGAAAATCATCTAAGCTTAGCTTGCTAGGGCAAGGGAAAGCCCTACAGAATTACAAGTCAACTTAACTCATGCTGGACTGACCACATGTGGACCGAAAGTGAAAAAGGAAAAGGATAAAAAGAATTTGCAAAAATGACATCTCGGACAAAAGGTGACTAACCAAAGATGACAAAAAGTAGGTAAAATGGAAAAGCGTCAAAATATCAGAAACTCGATCGAGAGTCTCCTTCCTGGGGTAATGAGAACATTTCTAAGTCTCAGCAAAACATTATAAAAGCAGGAATAAGAGTAGAGAGGATTGTACCTCTCAGAGTCCAAGGGGATCCAGACAGAAGAGAAAAGTGGAGAAGACTGACCAAAGTCCAGCAGGGGGACGGTATATTAAAGTTCCTAGTAGAAGATGATCCACTCATCCATCACTACACATGATGCAGAATCTGTAATTGTTCAATCACAGTAAGTCATGCTTCGTGGCACTGCAACATCGGTGAAAATTCTCATTATCAACATGTAGAAGGTATCAATCTTAGCTCAAACATGCAGTTTGAAACACATGTATAAATAGTCTGGTTCCACAGTTCCTGAATGCACTGTGCTTACTATTACTTTCTCAGGCTCACTATGTGTAAAACAATAAAGAATCTACTTACAAGCTAGCATTTCATGGGAACAACGTCTGAAAGTAAAGCTCACGTTAACAAGAATGACTAAACATTTTCTACACAGTCAGAAAACAGGGCCTCACTTAAGTAAAGTAAAGTGAATTAAAGACCCAAATTCAATTATGAAACATAATGCACATATAACATTTAAAATTATAAATTCAACATTAATAAGTTTTGTCACTGTTCATGATACAATAGATAAATTACTCCTGTTAAAACATTACATTAAGGGGCTCATTACGAGTTTGGCTATCCCATGACCGCTGTGTTGCGGTGGTGGTCATACCACCAAAAGTCTGATGGAGAAGAGTGCCAAATAATGACATTGGTGGTAATCCCTACTGAATACAGCCAAGTACTGCCGGCACCGCCACTGCGTTCAGTCCGCCACAGATGACTGAAGGCCGGCGAAGACTATTATGGCCCTCATTACAACCCTGGCAGTCGGTGTTAAAGTGGCGGTAAAACCGCCAACAGGCCGGCGGAAAAAAATGGAATCACGAGCATGGCGGAAACCGGCAACATAGACAGCCACTTTAACACTCCGACCGCCACGGCGGTACAAACAAACACTGCGGCGGTAAGCGCCAACAGACAGGCAGAAGACAATGTACCGCCCACAGTATTACAACAGGCCAATCCACCACCTTTTCCGGGGCGGTTTCACAGCGAACAAACACACGGCGGAAACAGGACTTGGAAGGGAAAATGCTCACCTCTACACACCCCACGAGGCACCAGGACGCCATGGAGCCAGAACTCCATATTCTACCTGCATTTGTCTTCCTGCTCCTCTACCAGGAGCACGAACGCCGGCGGCGAAGACCACGGTAAGTACTGCAATCAATCAATCAAAAAAATTTATAGAGCTCGCTACTCACCCGTGAGGGTCTCAAGGCGCGGGTTGGGGTGGTAAAGGGGGGGGGGCAAGGTGGGGCACTGTTTGAACAACCATGTCTTGAGGTTCTTTCTGAAGAGCAGGAGGTCTTTGGTTTTGCGGATGTTAGTGGGGAGGGAGTTCCAGGTTTTGGGGGCGAGGTAGGAGAAGGACCTGCCTCCTGTGGTGGTGCGTTGGATGTGGGGGACTGTGGCTAGGGCGAGGTCGGCTGATCGGAGGTTGAGGGTGGGAGTGTGGAAGTGCACTCTGTTGATGAGGTAGGTTGGGCCAGTGTTGTGGAGGGATTTGGGTGCGTGGATGAGGATCTTGAATGTGATTCTCTTGTCTATGGGGAGCCAGTGAAGGGATTTGAGGTGTGGTGAGATTCGTTAGTGGAGGACACAGGGGAGCGGGGAGGGAAAAGAGAGTGACACACACACGCAATACGAAACACCCCCACCCTCACCCACTACAACACACACACTAATACATGTTGATACATTACAGTTACACCCCCCAGCCCACCTGGAAGAATGCAAAGACAAAAGGAAATGATTGTAACGATTGTAATCAATTAAAATCCAGTAATTAAAAATATATATTCACTATAAACATATATATACACCAATAATACAAGTCCAGGTATTGCACCATTTATAGTCCGTGGACCACTGGACCCAAAATGCATGGGCGAGGCCCACACTCGATACCTGATCAAAACGGAGAGAACACTGCAGGGGCATCAGATAGAAATACAACAGGCACCTCAGGGGGAAGGGAAGGGGGGGCACCTCA
This sequence comes from Pleurodeles waltl, assembly GCF_031143425.1. NCBI lineage: Eukaryota > Metazoa > Chordata > Amphibia > Caudata > Salamandridae > Pleurodeles > Pleurodeles waltl. Next base: position 164,577,309 of record NC_090448.1, on the reverse strand, counting down.
GCCGGATGAGTGCACGATGCCAGATCCACGAGGGGGCTCAATGCCCACTGCTGTATCCTGGGTGGTGCAAAGCCACAGTCTCTAAAGTCTCTCAAGTTGGTGGTTTGCCCACTGCTTTATCCAGGGTAGGGCAAAGCCACAGTCTCTCAAGTTTCTCCAGTTGGTGGTTTGCCCACTGCTTTATCCTGGGGAGTGCAAAGCCACAGTCTCTCAAGTCTCTCCAGTCTGTGGTTTGCCCACTGCTTTATCCTGGGGAGTGCAAAGCCACAGTCTCTCAAGTCTCTCCAGTGGGTGGTTTGCTCACTGCTTTATCCTGGGGAGTGCAAAGCCACAGTCTCTCAAGTCTCTCCAGTGGGTGGTTTGCTCACTGCTTTATCCTGGGGAGTGCAAAGCCACAGTCTCTCAAGTCTCTCCAGTGGGTGGTTTCCCCACTGCTTTATCCTGGGGAGTGCAAAGCCACAGTCTCTCAAGTCTCTCCAATGGGTGGTTTGCCCACTGCTTTATCCTGGGGAGTGCAAAGCCACAGTCTCTCAAGTCTCTCCAGTGGGTGGTTTGCCCACTGCTTTATCCTGGGGAGTGCAAAGACACAGGCCCTCATTCTGACCTTGGCGGGCGGCGGAGGCCGCCCGCCAAAGTCCCGCCGTCAGCTTACCGTTCCGCGGTCGAAAGACCGCGGCGGTAATTCTGACTTTCCCGCTGGGCTGGCGGGCGGTCGCCTTCAGGCCGCCCGCCAGCCCAGCGGGAATGAGGCTTCCACGATGAAGCCGGCTCGGAATCGAGCCGGCGGAGTGGAAGCTGTGCGACGGGTGCAGTTGCACCCGTCGCGTATTTCACTGTCTGCGCAGCAGACAGTGAAATACATTTAGGGGCCCTCTTACGGGGGCCCCTGCAATGCCCATGCCAGTGGCATGGGCACTGCAGGGGCCCCCAGGGGCCCCGCGACCCCCCCTACCGCCATCCGGATCCCGGCGGTCGGACCGCCGGGATCTGGATGGCGGTAGGGGGGGTCGGAATCCCCTCGGCGGCGCAGCAAGCTGCGCCGCCGTGGAGGATTCAATGGGGCGGCGGTACACTGGCGGGAGCCCGCCAGTGGTGCCGGTCCGACCGCGGCTTTACCGCCGCGGTCAGAATCCCCATTGGAGCACCGCCGGCCTGTCGGCGGTGCTCCCGCGGTCCTCCGCCCTGGCGGTCTTTGACCGCCAGGGTCAGAATGACCGCCACAGTCTCTCAAGTCTCTCAAGTGGGTGGTTTGCCTACTGCTTTATCCTGGGGAGTGCAAAGCCACAGTCTCTCAAGTGGTTCTCCACTGGTTCTGGAGGGGGCTTTGTGACCAGAGTGCTTCATCCTGCCAAGGACAGAGGTAGTGGATGTGTATCTCCACTGGTTCTGGAGGGGGCTTTGTGCCCAGAGTGCTTCATCCTGCTCGTGGTGGCCTCAGTAGCGGCGGTGCTTGCGGCGCTCATTGGCCTGTGGTGCTGGTGGGTGGCTCAGTGAGCATGCTGGTGGCGGCGGTGTCCTGGGCAGCGGTGCTGGTGGCGCCGGTGTCCTTGGCAGCGGTGCTGGTGGTGTCCTTGGCAGCGGTGCTGGTGGCGGCGGTGTCCTTGGCAGAGGTGCTGGTGGCGGCGGTGTCCTGGGCAGCACTGCTGGTGGCGGCGGTGCCTGAGCAGCAGTGCTGGTGGCGTCGGTGTCGTTGGCAGCTGTGCTGGTGGCGGCGGTGTCCTTGGCAGCGGTGCTGGTGGCAGCAGTGTCCTGGGCAGCAGTGCTGGTGGTGGCAGTGTCCTGGGCAGCAGTGCTGGTGGCGGCGGTGTCGTTGGCAGCTGTGCTGGTGGCGGCGGTGTCCTTGGCAGCAGTGCTGGTGGCGGCGGTGTCCTGGGCAGCAGTGCTGGTGGTTGCGGTGTCCTGGGCAGCAGTGCTGGTGGCGGCGGTGTCCTTGGCAATGGTGCTGGTAGCTGGTCTTGTCCGCCGTTCAGGTTGGCGGCGACTTCCCTTTCTTTCTGTGCCCCTTCCCCACCTTTGATGGTGGCAAAGCTTTCTTCCCACTCCCAACTGTAGTCTTGGGAGGGCCCTTGGTGGCAGATGTTTTACCCTTCTCCCTCTGGGCAGTGGCCAACTTCTTATGCTTCTGAGGTGGGGGACAGTCCGTGGTCTGGCTCTGTGGCACACTGGCTGCCCTGCTGCTTGGCGCACTCCAGAAGCCTGTCACTGCTGGCACCACTGTTCCCGCTGATGTGGTGGCTGAGGTGCTGCGTTGGGACCTGGAAAGGCTTGCCCTAGGGGACTGAAGGGGTGGGGGAGGTGAGGGGAAGAGGTCAAGGTTAGACAGGAAAGGTTTTTTAGACACACTGGGATGGGTAGATGGAGGGGGTTTGGGAGTGGAGTGGTTGTAGGAGGTGTACGTTTGCTGACATGGGCTGGAGGCTGTCGTGAGGTGGATGGCTGTTGGGTGGGTGTGTGACTGCGTTTGTGTACCTTGGGAGGTGGGCTCACAGACACACTGGGAGAGGACACAGGGGATGTGTGAATGGTAGTGGGGGTTGGTGTGTGGTGATGGGTGTGCTGGTGATGGACGTAGTGGATGAAGATGTAGTGCATGCACATGTGAGTGGAGACGTGACAGGGAGGGAGGAGGGAGACGAGGAGGAGGGGGACACAGTGGAGGCAGTAGCTGTTGGTATGTCTGCATGGGCATGATGATTGTGTGAGTGCCTGTGGGATGTGTGGTGCTTATGTTTGCCAGAGCTTCCCTTGTGTGTTGAGGTGTGTGCATGCTGGTCTGATGGTGTGCTTGGAATAGGCTGAAGTACTGGGGTTTGGGTCTTGGTGGAAGAAGTTGGAGGGGGGAGGCTGGACACAGGGACAATGGCTTCCATCAGTGCTGAGGCCAGAGTCTGAAAAGCTCACTTTCTGGGCTGCCTGACAGGATGAATGCCCTCCAGGTATGCATTGGTCTGTTGCAACTGCCTCTCTACACCCTGGATGGCATTCAGAATGGTAGACTGCCCAACAGTGAGGGATCTGAGGAGGTCAATGGCCTCCTCACTGAGGACAGCAGGGCTGACAGCGGCAGGGGCTGAGGTGCCTGGGGCGAAAGAGATGCCCACCCTCCTGGGTGAGCGGCCACGGGGCACACGCTGAGGGGCTGCTGGGAGGACAGTGCTGGTAGGGGGGGGTGGCGGCTGTACCTGTAGATACGGGGGGTAAGAGGGGCCCGCCACCCCAAGGGAGCTCCCACCAGAGGAGGAGTCTGTGTTGCTGGTCTCAGCTCCTGTCCCCATGTGGAGCTCCGCTCTCCCTCCGTCCCACTGGTGCCTTCAGACTCCATTCTCTCACCCTCCAGGGCCATGTGAGATGCAGCTCCATCCTGCTCCGGTGCCACTGCTCCTCCGCCTGATGATGCTATTGCACACAAGAACAGGGAGACCAAAAAAAAGGAGGGGGGGACAGAAGGAAGACATGTTGAGTGCATGCAATACCGCTACCGTTAGCTGACACTACAGACACAGAAGACCTCTGCACTACGCCGTGCACTTAGAGTTCCCTAATTAATCACAGGGACATGGGGTACAAGGCCTATGCCCGATTGATGCACACATGGAAGTCACACGAGCCTGACTAGGTGTAGTTGGCTCTGAACACTGGTGGGGTGGGGTGCCACATGGCCTGCCTTACGAAGGGACCTTGCCTACTAAACTCGCCCTGGCCTAAGGGAACCCACAGCCCACCTTCACCCAGACACCTCATAATGCGCGCTGAATCAGCTGAATGAGAGTGTACTCACCCCCTTGTGGCTGCTGTGATGCTCTCAAGCGCCCATCCAACTCCGGATACGCCACCGCCAGGATCCGGAACATCAGGGGGATCATGGTGCGACGGGCACCCCTCCCACATTGGGAGGCCATCCCCAGCTGGGCCTCTGTCGTCTTCTTGCTCCAGCGACGAATGTCCTCCCATCTTTTCCGGCAGTGGGTGCTCCGTCTGTAGTGGACCCCCAGGGTCTGGACTTCCTTGGCGATGGCACGCCAAATATCCTTTTTTTGGTGGGCGCTGACCTACAGGAATAGTACAGGGGAAAAGGAAAAGATATAACGGTCCGGACCGTTACAGTCATTGGCCCGCGTTCCTACCCTTGCTATGACGCACATGCACTCACCGTCGTTTCATGCACGCCTCATTCTCCCCCCCTATCTTCCATCCACACCACTCCACACAGGCATTGCCCATACAGCATGCTCACAGTGTACTTACCTGTTTGTCTGGAGGACAGTAGAGTAGCGTGTACTGGGGGAGGACCCCATCCACTAGTTTCTCCAACTCCTCCGTGGTGAAGGCAGGGGCCCTTTCCCCAGTCACATGAGCCAGTGTCTCTTCCAGACACAGGTCACAGCAGCACTTGCAGTGTAGGTCCTCTCCTGTCGAAGATCAGGTATCAAGTGAGTGAACAGATAGAAAATGGCAGTCATGTTCGCTGCAGTGCGAACTGTCACCGCCAGCGTACATTGTCATTGGCTCCTGGGACCCGTAGAGTCCAATGTTAACCAATGCAGTATTGCGCCGCGGTCTTCGACCGCCTACCGCGACGGTGTACAACGCCAGCGCTGTTACCTCATATCCCCTTGCCCCACATTACAGGTCAGGCAGCCGCCATTTCAGGGGGCCACATGGCATTAATTTTAAATGTGTCACACGTATCTAGGCCTTGCATACACATTAAGACAGGGACATAGCGGATTGAAAAATGTGTGTAATAAAGTAGTGTTTTCGTACCTCAGTGTTGGCTGACCCTCTGCTCGCTGTTCTCCTCCATAGAGCATATCCGCTGGGGCAGGTGAGGAGATGGCAGCATCCTCCGGTGTACAGACCGCTGGTGGACCTGTCGACAATGGAAGAGCGACATGTAATTGTCACCTATAGACTGGACCGTGCCACAATCCAGGAAATGTGTGCCCAGTTGGAGCCAGACCTGATGTCAGCTATCCGCCATCCCACAGGTATCCCCCCTCTAGTGCAGGTGCTGTCAGTACTCCATTTGCCACCTGGCAAGTGGGTCTTTTCAGACGACAGTGGCCATAGCATCAGGGATGTCCCAGTCTTTGTTTTCCAACTTGTTGTCCAGAGTGTTGTCTGCCCTAATGAAACACATGCGCAGCTACATCGTTTTCCCTCAGGTGGAGGATTTGACTACAGTGAAAGGTGACTTCTATGCCCTGGGACATATCCCCAACATCATAGGTGCCATTGATGGGACACATGTGGCCTTGGTCCCCCCCGCAGGAGTGAACAGGTGTACAGAAACCAGAAGAGTTGCCATTCTATGAATGTGCAGCTGGTGTGTTTGGCAGACCAGTACAGTACATCTCCCATGTGAACGCCAAATTTCCTGGCTCAGTTCATGACGCTTACATTCGGAGGAATGGCAGCATCCCTCCTGTGATGGGCAAGTCCAGAGGCACCGTGTGTGGCTATTAGGTGAGGACATGGACGCTATACAGTGTGACTAGGTGTCTGGGTCTGGGGTTGTCCCTAAGGGTTAGTGTGTGTCTAACAGTTGTCCCTCGACATTTGCAGGTGACTCTGGGTACCCCATCCTGTCATGGCTACTGACCCCAGTGAGAAATCCCAGGACAAGGGCAGAGGAACGCTATAATGAGGCCCATGGGCGAACTAGGAGGGTTATAGAGAGGAACTTCGGCCTCCTGAAGGCCTGGTTCAGGTGCCTCCATATAACAGGTGGTTCCCTATTCTACTCACCAAAGAACGTGTGCCAGATCATCGTGGCCTGCTGTATGCTTCACAACTTGGTTTTGCGACAACAGGTGCCTTTTCTGCAGGAGGATGTCCAGATTGAGGTGTTGTGGCAGCTGTGGAGCCTGTGGACAGTGAAGACGAGGAAGCACAAGAAGAGGATATCGACAACAGAAACACAGTGATTCATCAATACTTCCAGTGAGACACAGGTAAGAAGACACCACTGCCTGCTACATCAGATACACTTGTTCTACCTTTCATCTGTCTGTCACTTTCACCCAGTGTATGGACCCTGAGTTGTCACTTTCCCTTTCGATTTCGCAGATGTGGGTCCCACTGTGTGACATCTGCTTTGTTTCCTCATGGACTAGAGCTGTGTGACATAGGTATGTTGACATTACAATGGATATATCATTTTTCCTCACTAATTGCAAATACACATTTACCAAAGCACAGACTGACTCCAGATAGTTCTGTGATTTAAGGGTGTTTATTTAAGTGCTAAATAGTGGAGGGGGATGTAAAATTGTCAGGGGTGATGGTGGAGGAATGTCCATGGCAGAGTCCAGTCTATTAGTCTCACAGGTGCATTGTCCAAAGGGGCATAGGATGTGGAGCTGGGGCAGTTGATGAATGGACAGGGTGACAAAGGGGGACAAAAGGATGGCAATCAGGGTGGTTTCATTTCTTGGTGGGGGTCTTGGCATTGTTCTCTGTCTTTGTCCTGGATCTCAGGGACCATTTGCGGGGTGGTTATCCATCTGCAGGGGGTGGGGTGCTGGTGTCGTGGTCCTGTGGCAGTGCCTCCTGTCCACTAGCACCAACGGAGGTGGTGGGCAGTTCATCGTCCAGGCTAGTGTCAGGGGCCCCTTGTTGTGCCACAGTGTCCTTCCTGGTGTTCAGGGGTTCCTTCAGCACCCCTACAATGGTGCCCAGGATGGTATTGATGGATTTGAATTCATCCCTGAACCCCAAATACTGTTCATCCTGCAGCCGCTGGGTCTCCAGAAACTTGGCCAGTACCGTTGCCATCGTCTCCTGGGAATGGTGGTAGACTCCCATAATGTTGGGGAGGGCCTCGTTGAGAGTGGGTTCCCTGGGGCCGTCCTCTCCCTGTCACACAGCAGCCCTCCCAGTTACCCTGTGATCCTGGGCCTCTGTCCCCTGAACCGTGTGCCCACTGCCACTGCCCCAAGGTCCCTTATTTTCTTGGGGTGGTGGGTTTGCCTGGGTTCCCTGTAGTGGTGGACACACGGCTGCTCGACGTGTCCTGGGGACAGAGGGATGGGCCCGCTGGGTGGGTGCTGTGCTGGTGTTTCCTGTTGGGGGAGGCTCTGTTGTGGCTTGTGTCAGTGTGAGGGGAACCGACTGTCCCGAGGTCCCAGATGGGCCGGGCTGGTCATCTAGATCCAGTAGGACAGAGCTGCTGTCATCACTGTGGGTCTCTTCGGTGGGGGGAGTGGACATGTCTGGAACCTCCTGTCCGGTGACGTTGGGTAGGGGTCCTGCAGGGGTGTACAGGCATAATTATTGCATCTGTGTTTGCCATGGTGTGCAATGGGTGGGTGACCTTGTATCCCAGTGCTTGCATCCTTGTGTAGGACCTTGTGTGATAATTGTTTAGGGGTGTGTGTGGGTATGTGCAGTGGCCATGCAGTGGTGATGGGTGTCCATGCTTTGGTGTTGCACCTCTTCCTGATGTCATCCCTAGTTCTTGGGTGCTGTCCCACTGCGTAGAACCTGTCCATGATTCTGCGCCATAGCTCCATCTTCCTAGCTATGGTGGTGTGCTGCACCTGTGATCCGAATAGCTGTGGCTCTACCCGGATGATTTCCTCCACCATGACCCTGAGCTCCTCCTCAGAAAACCTGGGGTGTCTTTGTGGTGCCATGGGGAGGTGTGTGTGATGTGTAAGGCGGTGTGTGTTGTGATGTGTGAGGTGATGTTTAGGGGTGTGTGGTGTTTTGTGCGTGGATGTGTATGTGTGATGGTGTTGTGTGCCTCTGTATGGTGGGGTTGTCCTTGCTGTGCTGTCTCTCTGGCCTTCGTCTAAATTTCTGGTCATAAGGGTCTGTGGGTGAAATGGGTGTGTGTTTTATATTGTATTGAGTGTGTGGGTGTGGTGTGTGTATGTGTATCAGGTGTGTGTATTTCGAATTGTCCAATGTGGTAGTGTTTTGTAAATGTGTGTGTATTTTGAGCTCAGCGGTATGTACCGCCAATGGAATACTGCGGTTGAAAGACTGCCGCATGGATTTATGGGTCGTGATAGTGTGGGCATATTCCTGTTGGCGTGACGGTGGAGGTTTTGTTATTGCCAGTTTATCACTGACCTTTGGTGTGGCGGAATTGTGTGGGTATCTGTATTGTGGCGGATTCCGAGCTGTGGGTCGTAATAGCTGTGGCGGAATTCCACGGCCGCGGCGGTGTGTTGGCGGTCTTCTGCACGGCGGTAAGCGGCATTTACCGCCCATGTTGTAATGACCCCCTATGTTTCCACCAGACATATTAGGAGGCTGCACACCTCCAAGATTTCTAACGCAGTCAGACCACCAGAGAAACTCAGGTGGAACCAAACTGTATGAATGGAGACACTAACCTTCTGGATGTCATACTCGTCCGGAGCTGCCATGGAACCAGAACTAGACGTGCATTCTGCTGCTCCTGCTCACAGAAAGACTACGGAATCTTCACCGGTAAAAACAACAGCAACCGTAAGTACACACACTCACCTGTTACATTTTTAGATTATCATAATGTGTACATTGTCATAACATACCATAGGAAATGGGGTGCGAGGGCTACACTCAAATGTAACAGTACACTGGCACACACACTCACATACATCCACACAGACACCCACAAATACACAACACACACAGTACAGCCGTCACCACACACAGGCCCAGTCTCACACAATACCATACAACACCACAACATGTCATAACAATGCCACAACCGTACCATCGTTAACACATTTGCAGGCACTCACAATAGACACGTACCACAACAACAATCACGTGTCAACCCAAACACCATTCAATACAATCGCAACAACATGTCTGCAACAAACACATGCCCATCATACAACACAAACCCTGTCCTTGGGGGACAAAAGCACTGCACACACCCTCACAAACTGCCCATACAATACAGGAAGCACAAGCACCACACACACAAATACTGACATGCAACCAATGTTAGCCAGGAACAACTTTAACCTAGGAAAGGAAATGCAGAACAAAGATGTAACCTCAAAATCAACAATTGGTTGGTATTTTTTATAATATTTAAAAGTATAAATTGCTAAATCCAAGGCTATTAGCCATTCCAATAACAAAGCATTTCAAGATTGCCAAAGGCACCATATGGTGCCCCAACTTGACTCCTGACTGCCATGTAACCTCCACAGGAAGGGGCATCAAGGGGGCAGGCAACCTCAGGGATGATCTGGGGATTTGCCGGGGGTGTTTGGGTGTAGAATTGGATGGGGGACTTTGAGATTTGGCTTTGGAGGGGTGGTGGGTTTAGGCTTGAGAGAGGGTTGGGTCTTCTTGGGAGGGGTCAACTTCTTGGCATGGGTACTTGCAGGGGATTAGGGGAGGCCTTGGAGGTGGAAGGGATGACCTTGGGGAGGGAAACAGAATATTTAGGGGTTTCACAGGAGAGAGGAGTAGGGAAAAGGGCAAACACAGAAAGAAAAGCTTTTATAAACACACAGGAATGGTCATAGTAAAAGTGTTAGGGTGTGTAGGGAGAGGAAGTGGTTGTATGGGATGTTGGTGTGGATGTCTTGGGTGTGTATTTGTGGAAGTATGCTTGTGGGTGGTGAGTGTCTATTGGGTGTGTGAGTGAGGGTGTTTATGTGTCTTGGTGCTGAGGGGGCATTGAAGGTGGGGGATGCTGTGATGGGTGCGTGGCTGTCTGTTGGGTGGTGACTGTAGGTATGGTGGATGTGCTGCATGTAGAAGTGTCAGTAGTTGTGGTGTCTGCAGGTGTGGTGACTGAGGTAGATGTTTGGGGGCCTGCTGGGATGATGTCTGTGGGTAGGATAGGTGTAGCGGCTGGATCGGTGTGGTGTCTGCAAGAGTATCAGGTGTGCTGTCAGTGATGCTGGGGTAGTGCGGGTGTTAAAGCAGGTTGTGATTGTTGCTGTGTGTGCAGGTGTATGTTGCTTGTGTGTATGTTGAAGGTGTGTCCTGTGGTTCTTTGGTTTGTCTGTGCTACCCTTGGATGTTGAGGTGGATGCATACCTGTCTGTTTGAGTGCTTTGATTGGGTCGGGGAAGGTGGAATTGGGATTGGGACTGGGAAGAGGAAGAGGAAGGTGGTGCACCACAATGTAGTCAGTACAAACAATAGGTTTCCATACAAAAAGCATTCAAAACATATCCAAAATAGCAAAAGAAGGTATGTTTGAGACACATTATATGTTTGAGACACATTACAATGTTGATATTTGACACAACCTCACAATGTACACATGATGTTGGCAAAAACCAATTAAGATTGTAACTGTTAAGTAGATGTCTTGGCCTATATGTCATGCCTACAACTCTATGGCTAAGGAAATAGCTGTGCGGACATTTCCCATCTGCAGACCATGTACATAGTACTAACATTCATAGCTCTGATATCAATGTGTGTGGTCCAATAGGAGTCTAGCAATACCTCCACGGTTACCTACATGTAGGATGACCACTCAGATGACACATTACAAGGGCCAATGTACAGCCCTCACTTACCAAATGGCTTCATCTTCTAAGAGCTCTGAGTAAGTTTTGCACGTATGCCATGTAAAATGTCAGATGGACGTGACAGCCTCACATGATGCTGTCACTCATCAGCAATCTAATGAAAAGTAGGAATTACTTTAAATTGTCAGGCTCTATGTTGTACATGGACATTAATCAAGGGACAATGAATGTACAGAGGTCAAAGACCTGGACAATTTACCATCATGATATTGGGAGTATTGATCTGTAGGTGGGAAGGAACAACCAGCAGGGTATGAAGCTGTACAGTGGTACATATATGACACATTCACATGGCAAGTTTTAATGTGTTGCCTGCCAATGCATTTGGTTGAGCCTGAAGGGTACAGAGAACAGTGATTTGAACGTGATTTGATGGCTTCAGGGATTGTTTACAACTGGTCGAACTGGCAAAGGCAGGAAGGAGGCTGCAACCGGGACAAGTCTCCCTCCGCTGTGCAATAGGAAAGGCCACTAGAGGTCTTGTCTTTAAAGTGTCTTCCGGTACGAATACTGCAGTTGAATTCAGGTGCTGTAGTATTGATCTGTTACACGGGTGTGGCCATTACAAGGCAGTTCAGACAACGTTAGCTGCTCCTTGTGAGTCAGGCGTGGCTGGAGGGCTGGAAACAGTGAAAACAGCGCATCGACTCATCCCCGCCGAGAACGGAAATGAAGGGACCAACTCAGTGAGGCACCCCCTGGAGGGTGTGTGAGGAGGATGGAAGGAGCACAAGCTGAGTTTTGTCTACCCGCCCCGAGTCTGCATCGGACAACTTCAGCCCAACCTCCTCCTGTGCACGGACAGTGCTGAACCAGTAGCTGCAGACAGGATGGCAGCTAGGGGTTTATGATCAGTACAAATGGACTGGTGGAACTGTATGAAAGTGGACTGACCCGGAAGCTGTCCTTCTGAATTTTCGGGAGGAGTCTTGGAGCGGCGGTGTGCAAGCGCAGGCGGCTCCAACGGCCCGTCGGAGGGTCAGAGAGAAGCGACCTGGAACCGGAGCAGGAGCTGGTGCAGAGGGAGAAGCCATCAGCCTTGCCGCAGCACTGCATCCATGAGTTAGAGGTGCAGGAGGTACAAGCGCCGCAGCGGAGGGCACCCCCATCACCGCGCCGCAGTGGGAGCCACGGCTAGAGCCAGTAGAGCCGAGTGCCAGTTGCAGGGTGCTGGACGAGCAGCGGCGTGTGGCATCACGAGGGGGAGTTTGAGCGTGGCCCGGCTCCTTGAGGCTCCCTGAGGTCTGAGGCTCCTGCGGGGGGTCAATCTTGTGTAAGGCCCCCGTGCCCAGGAAGGGGTGGTAAGACCACACGAAGACGCTGCTTAAAGTTGCATCAAAGCGCAGAAAAAAACTACTTTTATTGCCTGTCTCTGCCTGCCTGCTCGCCTGCCTGCTATTTGACAGATTCGTTAGACGGCTAAGCTAATGACGTTGGAGCGCAACACGCACCGGTGCAGAGTGGTTCGTGGCAGAAAGGAGCAGGACGTGATCAAGGACGCGAGCCCGAGAGCCCGTGAGCTCGTGAGCCCAAGACTGGGGCAGAGAGTGAAAATTTGGTCCTTGATAGCGGCGGCAGGTCAACTGGACCATACAGCGTCACGGCAATAGCGGTAATAGCGGCAGCAGGTGCTGGCTGGCGGAAAAGAAGTTTGGAAGTGCCGGTCTGTCTTCGCTAGAGGACGCCAAGTGGACGCTCCCGGAAAATCACTGCTGGGAAACTTACTGGCCGCTGGTCCCAGTAGTTCCAGTGATTCCATCAGGCAAGGTGAGCTCAGCTGTACTAGTAAACAGCCACAGAGTGAGTGCACAGGGGCCACACGGAAGCGGCCCGCTAGGTTGGGTGTGGCTTGTGAGTGCCCTGGGTGCCCCGCTCACCGAATTACTGCAAGCTTTAACATCAACCCTTCAATCACCAGTATCAAATTCAAGCAAACTGTGAAAAAATGTCTTCCTCTTGCAGTAATCTGGGAGAAGAGATAGTCACCATGAGGTCGGGACGACTGAGGATTCCAGCAGAGGGCAAAACCAGGCCTTCAAAAACCCAAAGGAGGGTGCAAAGGAATGCAAAATGACCAGGAAACTGTTCAATAAATCGTTCAGCACAGAGGCTACAAAGCAGTGGACCGGACCAGCTGGTAGCCACCCTCGCTCCTTTCCAGCTTTACTTTAAGAAATCAAGAGTTGCTAATAAGTCTGATTTTTTAAAAGATCCAGCAGCAGCTTTCTTCTCAAATCTTGACACTGACGAAGGTCTTCCAACCCCATTGGTTCCTCAAATACTGGCTTCAGGGCAGTTGGGGGTCAGGGGGCTATCAAATCCTTCTCAACAATCAGGGGTGGATTTCCCCTGCCAGGAAGCTTCTAAGTGCCAAGAATACGAAGGACATAACGATTGCTTGGTCCAAGAACAACAAATCAACCTCAGAGATGAAAACAGGTCAATAGTGCATAAAAACTTGCAAGAGGGAAAAATTGTGACTATGGCTCAGGTACATGCTCTGGAGAGGGAAACTTTTCTAGGCGAATATCAACACGCCCTATCTATCAATTCAAGTAATACAGAACCTCCAATCCTCGCTGGCAATATGACAGAGGTACACAACAAAATTGTGTATGAGGAAACCTGCCAACAACCGACCCCTATCCCGTGCTTAAATTTCAACACCCAGGGGCTCAATGAGAGATTGGACATCGGCTTTGAAGCAGCTGCAGGAAGCTTGGAAGACTCTTGGCTGCAGTCTCTCTCTATAACAAACAACAAATATCTGGGTGAAGCATTGGACCTAAAAACCTTGGTCCTAGTTAGTCCTAAGGACCAGCATTTGGGTCAATCTCTGGAGGTAGGAAGCATGAAAAGTAGCAATGCTATGTTGCAACAAGAGAGAACTCTCAACTCAATCACTGAAAGTTCTAGTGGTCTGACCAAACTACAATCAGATGATGAAGCAATGATAAGAAGTAATCCGACTGCCACATCTATTAAAAATACTCTCTTGGAGTCCATCATTATGGAAAAAAATATTCCGTCCATAAACTCGGCACATGCAGGTCACCCTACTTGCGAGATGGGAGATCTTACCCGACTACATGCCTCTCTTCTAAACGCTCTACATACCTCAACGGCGGTTCTCGACATGCAATCAGATAAACTAGATTTACAAATGGACCTAATGAAGGTAATGGCCACGCATATTGCTGATATCAATCACAAACTGGACTTGCTGGCCATCCAGCCAACGGAGCAAAACCAGTGAGCTAGTTGCAACTGTGGCCCAATAATTGATAAACTGAGTATGTTACCAAATATTTTAATAGAGATCCTACAGGAAGTCAAAACAAATAAAATCAACAAAGCCATTCCCAGGAATTGTGAGTCAGCTGACAAAGTTACATGCCAAAAGATGTTAGGTTTTGTGGGAGGCAGTCTGGCTAAAAAAGAGGCAATAACTCAGTGCCCTAATCCAACTCACATAGACAGATCAGATGGATCATCACTGTCGGAACTAACAGCGGTCTCAAAATCTGAATGTATAAATGAGTACTCAGTCCCAATGCTGAAACCCCATCCAAGAGACAAAAAAAGCATGCCAGAAAGGCAAGGAAACAACTACAGGCCAAGGCTGTTAAGGATAATTTTTACCCCATATTTTCAGTGCTCTGGAAATCACAAACTCAGGGTTCAGGGCTTCTAGAAAGCACGCAGCCCCCAAATCATATAAAATTCACAAGGGATGGGGTAGTCAATGGCTCAGGACAACCCCCAACTGGAGACCTCTTACCTTGTTCAAGAGCAGAAAAATGCATGATTAGTGAAAAATTGGTGACACAACCAGATGCTCAATTACCAGTGAAAGACCCATCAGGACCATCAAGCTTCAGAAAATGAAGATCAAAATGTACTCCACAGACAGAGGCATCAGCAATCAATTTGTCTGGTAGGAACAAGAAGCAATTGACGCCTCCAAGGCCAATCTCTTATGCTGCCGTTGCACACACTGACGCCCCACAATCTTCAGGAAACTTCCCGAATCTACCACAGGGCATCTTGTCAAGCATCAAAACGCCTCCTTGGAGAGGTTTATCCACCCAAGACGCCGCTGCGCAAACCATAGCAATTCCTACCAATACAATGACGGGAACTTGTTGAATCATGAACAGCAATCAGACATAAATAGTGATGAGGTTAAAGTACAGCCCTACAGTCACAACCTCAAAACACCTCACTTAGTACAAGACTTGCACTCCAGAATTAATACTACCAGTAGAGAAATTTACTTGATATCAAGCCCAAGATACCACTACCCCACAAGGGAGGTCACAATTTCTAATGACAACGGCAGAGCAAAGACTAAAGTTACATTTCAAAATAACCAAATAGGAAAAATAGATCTTGAAAATCATGGCACCTTAAGCAAGCAATCACTTATGCACAAAGGGGTCCAAAATAACAACCAGCTGGGGGATGATCGGCTAAGCAGACCAATGTCACAAAGCAATACGAGTCACTCCCAACAATTACAATTCACTCACGCTATCGAAAAAGACAGGGAATCAAGGCAGTTTCTTTTAACCCCGTATTTTAAATCACGGGGCCAGCAAGATAGCCTGAACATGGGTAACATCATGAGGCTTCTGGTAGAGTTTCCATCAACTAAGGAGATCACATCCGCAGATCTAACATAAGTGAAATTCCTCCCCAGCAGGTCGCCGAACGACCCGGAACAAACATTGACAATGTGGAGAACAAGTAAAATTGTTACATCAATTATGGCAGTCAAGCAGCAATTTGAAAACTGGGGTATACGGTTGTCTCAATCAACTAGACTGCGCTATCCTCTTCCCCTACTGGCAAATTCAAGAGGAAAAGTAATCCAAAAACCGGAGCCACAGGCCCACGAACCTGGATGGGGTCCAGATTTTGGGGAACTCATACAGTGCCAATCTAAGAGGGAGGAAAATGTTTTAGAAACTTCAACTGGCTGGCTATCTGTAGGGATTGGAGTACAGGATGAATGTAGATGGATGGCGCATATCTTAAACCTGAGGAGAAGTAATTGACCTAGCACATGTAATGTATTAGATATAGACCAAAGGCTGGCAGTCACCATCATGTCTTGGAACATCGCTGGAGCAAAAGCAATTGTTACAGATAGATTTAAAGTAATAACCAGTTGTAATTATTCAATAATAGTACTCCAAGAAACATGGCTGGTAGATCCAATAGAACTATGAGGTTACTCTCTACATGATATCAAAGCCGTAAAATCGAATAAATCGGGCAGACCAAGCGGTGGCTTGGCCACATAAATCTCTTCGGCACTTCATGCTACAACAGAGCAGCTAGCCTTCTATACGACAGACGTACAGGCTATAAAAATCAATTTTAGTAATAGCCATCACGTGCCGTTGATCATCTTCAATGTCTATGCTCATCCGCGGAAGTATCGGAAAGCACTTCTCTTTGAACAACTACTCCAGAAGGTAGAAGAGAAAAGATGTGTCAATCCAACATGGGACGTTTTAGTGACAAGCGACTTTAACACCAACCTGATATATACTCGAGAACCAGATGACCAACTGGCAGCTGAAAACGCTATATGGTCAGTGTTGCCGCAATTTCCATTGGCACAGACGAGACTAGATATAAGGGGCAAACAACTGGTAGAGGCCCTAGAGCATCTGAGCATGAGAGTATTAAATGGCAGGGTGACAGAAGATCTTCCGCCAAAGCCCACTTATTACAGTGCAAAATCAGCGACCACAATAGATCACACGGTCGTCTCTCTTCCCCTGCTAGCACATGTCAGTAAATTTGAAATCAAACCGAAACAGTGACCATTCATTTCAACACATAGAACTGGTTTGGAATGCGCCATGCTTTCTTTCAGCTATAAATGAATTGGGAACAGTAACCTCCGTCAACCTAAATCACCTGATCTGGACGGAGTCCTCACTAACACGGCTGTGCAAAAATATAAAAACTCTGCTTCAATCAATAGCGTGTCAAGATCAGTCAACCGTGGACGTGTGGGCTAGCTTTCTACGGTCAATACTTCACTTGGCGCAGCCAGGCGTCATGCTCCAAATAATAATCGGAAGTCACTGAGCATGCAATCAGAAATCCTAGAATTAAGAAAAGAACTAAGGCGCAACCTTAGATCTACAAAAGATAGACCTCTTACGGAATCTTTATGCGCACAAATAAAAACCTTAAAAAAATACTATAAGAAACAGGTATGGCAAATACAAAAAAAAGGAGGATGAATTCTGGCTCAAATTACTTGTCAATTCAAGAAAGGCCAACTCTAGAGCATTTTGGGCATCAGTGAACGAGATTGGCCGAAAGGTAAAGATAATAAATTGTACATCAATTCCAGAAGACAAATGGGTAGATCACTTGACTGACATCTTCTTCAAGCCACTCTCTCCTGATGAAAACCAGCAACTAAAGGTTGCGGTAAAACACACAGACTTTAGGCTTACAGAGGCAGAATTAAGTGCTGAGGTAATTGTCCAAGTCATCAGAAGGGGCCGTAGGGACAGGGCGCCCGGCCCTAATGGCCTCCTGCAAGCCATATTCAAGGCGGATCCGGATTATTGGTCAACAACACTGTCAATATTATATACCGATGTTGAGTGCAACGGAATCATTCCAGACAGTTGGAAAGGATCCATCATTAATCCGATATATAAAGGGGGTAGTCGAGCCAACCCAGCCAGTTACAGACTTATAGCGCTAATTGACAGTGAGACCAAATACTTCGCCTCCTTAATTTTAGCAGACCTGCATACCTGGTCAAATCTAAACAACCTGGTCCCCATGAACCAAACTGGGTTCCGGAAGGGCTACGGCACAGTGATCAACATTCTCACGCTAGGTGACATTGCCAATCGCGCGGAGTGCTTATAGAAAAATCTATATCTATGCTTTGTGGACTTCAAAAGTGCGTTCGATCCAGTGGACAGAGCAATGCTCTGGAGTAAACTGCGAAGCTGGGGCTTGCATGAACGTATTCTGAGGTGTATTGAATTATTGTATGACAAAACCTGGGTGCAGGTCAAGGTAGCAGACGGCTCAAAAGTTTCTCGTAGAATATCAACAAATATAGGACTAAAGCAAGGCTGCGTCCTAGCCCCCTATCTTTTTAACCACTTTATGGCTGATCTTTCAGCTATGCTGGATGCAACCAACTCGCATTCTCCCAGGATGGAAAGTCTGTCCATCTCACATCTATCTGCGGATGATATTGTTCTGATAAGCTACACAAAAATAGGGCTGCAACGGCTGGTTAGTACATTGGGCGATTTCGCAAAGAGAAACTAACTAGATAAAATTATGTCCATAGGATACCCTTGGAATTCTGCAAACAAAATAAAGTTGAGTGGTATTGCACTTGACACGACTTGCAGTTACAAATACCTTGGTTTTACTATAGACAATCAGACCAGTCTTGTACCACAAAAGCAGTATATTGCACAGAAGTTCAAATCCTTGGCGGTTGCTTTCTGCACCTTAGCTAAGAGACTTAAAGGTCCATCGTACAAACCATTACTGTCTGTTATGTCGGCCAAGTTCCTCCCAGCCACTACATATTGAAGTGCAGCTCTACATGGGAAAGATGCTTTTCTATTGGATCGGCGACAAATAAAAATCTATAAGCAAGTTTTCAATCTTCCTCGTTCTGCTTCTCCAGCACAGGTTAGGCTGGAATTTGGACTAACACAACAGCAGTTTTACAGGAAAGCCCATACAATAAAAACTTGGTACAAAAGAAGCAAAAATACTGTCAGCCCTCTAGTCACGGCGCTATGGAATTCAGTGAATAACAATGTAACCTCAGTATACAACAGGTACTTGTATAACTCTTTGCAAGAAACACAAACAAAGTACCTATGGGATTCCAAAATTTCATATCCTCTTTTGTGTCTAGTGTTAAAAAAGGAAATAGGCTTCCAATCATTTTTAGATGATAAAGCTAAATTTGTGCAGCGTGCACACGCTTGGTCAGTAATGCATACCTATACCATCTTGGCGCCATCACATTATCTGTCCACAACGTTCGCATCTCATATCAAGCATAATTTCCTGGCACTTCGCTTAGGAGCTTTACCAGCCAGAGCGAACCAACCATCGTGGAAGAACGGAGGAGAAATTTCCTGCAGGCTATGTAATGGCCCTAAGGAAGATATGGTCTATCTGATTTGTATTTGTCCGGTCTTGAAAGAAGCGCACTAACAACTATTAAAACCGCTCTTTTTGTGAGAGATGGGACTCGCTCCTGTCGGCCAGCAGTGATGTCAATGTTTGACCCTTGTGATGTACAGTCAATATGCAGATTTATCACATTTCTGGCTGTACATACCAAAGAGGTGAATCAGCTCCCCGGGACACAGTCTTGATTAATTAATCTTAATTCTTTTAGAACTGAAAGCTGGCACTCTGCACTTTAGCCTATAAAAATGTATTTTACGATAGTTTTTTTTATGGTAAAGGAGCTTATGGAATTTTAAGAGAATTTTATATGGCATATTATGAGCTGATTGTTCTGGTTTTTATTAACTAAACAATAAAGATATTACAGCTTACATTCACATGTGTATCATTATATGCTTCTGTACAGAGGGGATAACATAGGTGAGTAATATGACTCTATACACAATCAAATGTGCACACCTGCGTACCAATGTTGAGGACTCTACATCTATGTGTTCCTTGGAAATCACTGACCCTTTACACTTACCATACTGTCAGAGCTTAGATTCTATCACTTCATCACACTGTGGAAACACAAGTCTAGTGTCCAGTGTCCTTGTACCATAGGAAAATAGAGATAGGTTCCAGAACAGGAACAGGGTGTATATGTGCAACACAAGGGCAACCAATCAGTAGAGGTTCACTTTCCGGCACTGATTTTGGTCTTGGCATCTGCTCCTCCAGGATGTCTGGATTGATGTTCATGTTTGCAGAGGGGGTTCTTCAGCTACAGAGGGTGGGGTGTCTGAGGCATTTCCTTTCCCTGCCAGGGCCTCCATTCCACTCGCTGCCACAGACATAGAAGGGCCTGATGTTTTGTGGCTAGTGGAAGAGGCCAGATGTTGGATACGAAAACCTACTCAGGGTGGTATTCATGTCTCTCAGCACCCCTGCAATGGAAACCAGGTGGGCATTTTGGGCCTGCCACTGCAGCATGACTTCCTGGTGGTTGTCCCTCTGCAGCTGTCTGATCTCCCCCATCATGGTCAGTGCCTGGCCCATCACACCTTGGGAATGTTGGTAAGCTCCCAAGAATTGGGAGATGGTGTCCTGGCCAATAGTGTCCCTTGGAGCCCCCATCCTCTGGCCCCCATCATCCATTCCACACACCCGACCCCCAAGTGCCTGTGCGCCTCGCACAGTGTGCCCACTCTCACTGGTGGCAGGTCTATCATTGTCAGGGGTCACAACAGGAGACTCAGGTACCTGTACTATGGGCACACAATGGAAGACACTGCCCTTGGGACGGTAGAGAATGGTTGCCTGTGATGTAGATGCAACAGGGCTGGGAGGAGTTAATGTGGGTGGGGTGAGGCTCACAGTTGTTGACTGACCCTGATGGGCCAGCTTTGTCCTCATTTTCCAAACATCCAGGGGTGTTTTCCTCACTGGGGCCTTCATCCAGAGGGGTATTAGAAGGCTCTGGTGTCCTCTCCATGGTGAGAATGGCAAGGTTACCTGTAGGAGAAGTAGAACACACAGTTGCTGTAAGTGATGTAAAAAGTAATGTTTAACTTTGACCACTAGAGATGCTATGTGACATGCACATAAAGCCTTTATATGATCCCCTGATATGATAATTAGAGCTGCTTCCAAATCTGTGTGAGAGCTATGTGGGATGCAGAGATTTGCAATTGCATACACCATGACATGTGGCATGCCAGAGAGGGGTATTTGTAAATTTGGACAAGGGTGGTGAGTGGTTTGGTTATTGGGGTGGGGAAAGTGATCAGTGCGCATGCAATACAACAATTTTTGGTGACATGAATGATGTAGTGACTTTCCCGACTCAACTCCCGCAGGTATTCCTGTTAGGTCCTCAGGATACAGGATGTCCAAGGCCTTCTCCTCTGATGATGTAGGAGGAGGGGGAGGAGGTGGGGGTCCACAGCCAATCTTGAGGACCGCTAGCTGGTGCCTGGTGGCCATGGAATGGACTTTCCCCCTCAGGTCGTTCCACTTCTTCCCAATATCCTCCCTTGTGCGTGAGTGGCCTACTGAATTTGCACTGTCGACTATCCTTTGCCACAACTCAATTTTCCTGGTTATTGATGTTTGCTGGACATGTGTTCCAAAAATGTATGGCTCTGTTCTGGTACTTTCGTTCACCATGACTCCTCAGCTCATCTTCAGTGAAATGTGGATGTTTATGTGGGGAAATGGTAGTGGTGGACGAGATAGTGAGATAGTGAAAAATGGAGAAAACAATGAATAGGTGATGAGGTGTGGGTGATGTGTTGTGAGTGGTGACAGTTGTGTATTGTGTGGGGTACTAAAATTGTGTGTTGTGTGTGTTGTGCCGGTGCGGGATGCGTGCTGAGTGAAATGTGTAGGGGTGCCTATTGTGTCCTTTTTAATATTTTCTATTTTGGCTACTCTCTGGCTGTGTTTTTTAGCTGCAAAGGATTGTGGGATGTGAAGATGTGTGTTATGTAGTGCAGTTAGTAGCGCAGTGTCAGGTGTGTGGTTGTGTGTCAGGTGTGTGGTGTTCACAAAACACCACGTTTTGTATTACTGTGGTGACCACCAACCGCCTCGGTTCACACCCCCAATGGTTTTCTGTTGTGGAAGAACTGCTCTCATGACTTGTGGATCGTAATATGATCGGAGGTTTTTGGGAGGGCTGGCGGTGCTGGTGGTGGGACTGCCTCTTTCCCATCATGCAGTGTCCTGGCGGTTTCTGAATTTTTGCTGTATTGTGGCAGACTTTTCTGTGTGACTCCTAATATGACTGTTGAATCACCACCAACATTGCATTTTTTTTACAGCCACCAACGCGGCATTCTTGCCAAAAGACCGCTAAACTTGTAATGAGGCCCTAAGTATGATGCAGAAGTGAAAACTTCAAATTTTGCATTTAAAATTTTTAACATTACTCTTTTGAAATCTTTTAACATTTGAGTGCAAACTATTATTTAACATCAAAGAGAATAACATATAAATGGAATAATTGATTACACATGAAGTTTACAGGCTTTAGCACCACAACCTACAGTGAATGCACATTAATATGGCTTTCAGTGCACCACTTTACAACAAATCTATTAGTAATTAAATTATCAAAATGCATACATTGTCACATATGGATGATCACTGTGATGTCAGTGGTAGCAATTATATTTCTGCTACATCAATCCCCCCTCTGATGGTGAATGAAGCCACCACACCAATTTACAGTCTCTCATTTTCAATGAGAGAGGTCAACATCTTTGAGGTAATTCCAGGAAAGATAGTCTGGACTCTTCTAACTGCTTTATGTCACTGTAGTATATAATCCTTCTATTCTCCAACTCAATCTCTTCCTTTCTTTTTCTTCTCTTTGATCTCATATCTTTCAGCTTCTTAAACACCATCTTATGGAGACCAACTGCGACTAAGTCACACAAAGCTATTATCAATCTAGGTCTCAGTATAGAACCAACAAATCATTTCCTTAACCATCCAAACCACTTTCCAATTGCTTAAAAAACGCCGTACTGCTTCCCAGGCACTTGATGCTTCTAACTCCTTCAGGTCCTTTCTCAAGTTTGTCATGTTCGCAAGACACTTTCTCAGCTGCTTACTATTATTTGGTATATAAGTGAAGAACTGTTAAACCTGCAACTTGTTGCAAACTCTGCCCTCTTTCACAAGAAGGAAGTCTAACGCAAGTTGATTTTGTAAAGCCATTGTTCTCACAGCAAACATTTTTATGTCTACCCACAAGAAGGTACCTTCTGTATCTGTAGATAATTTATCCACAGCTGTTGACAACTTCCTTATCTTCTGATCATTTAGGAATACTCCCACAGATGGAATTATCGCACCAAAAATATCTCCTGCAATCTCTGAAGCACTGGCACCTCTCTTGGATCATTGAAATGCTCCATATAATAAATCTTGTGAAAGACTACTCCTAGGTAGCATGTTCCACACCATCCTTTGGGTAGCTCATAATAAGCATTTTTTCCCACAGATGAAATAAACACCTGGTATGGCGGGGTCTAGTCCAGATAACATGAATGTCCAAACGCTCTTAACCAAAGCACCTGTCTAGATTCACTAGTCCCTACACACTTTGTGTCAGTCTCTGAATTAGCCCTATTTACACACAGTTTCGCTATATGTTGCCAATCTAAATCGAGGGATCCTTGACTCCCTGCTAGTGAATGAGTTTCTTCTTCTCTACCCCAACTGTGTGGCACTATTCCTTTTCTACGTTAGCTTTCATTGCTCTTCTTCTGTCTTCAACTTGTCCTATTAACTCCTTTTCTACTGTGGTAAGAATACATGTCAGGTTGTTTCTATGGGCATTGACTGCACCAAATGTCAATGTAGGTTAAAAAAAAACTCCCATTGTGCCAATGTTTTTCGCTTTATCAGTGCTGCTCAAATGTTTCATGATAGGGACAATTGATAAAAACAAGGTAATAATACTGGAAATACTCATGCTGATACAAAAGGGTCAGGAACAAACTACAGGAAATTCCTTATGTCAAGGGGATACTATGATAACTGATTCCCTCACTAACTGACAACGCCAATTGAGTGCAAACATAACAGTCTTTAACTTCCGTGGTATTTACATACTCGCTTACCAATTTGTCATACACATTTGTAGAAAAATCACCTCAGAAACCATCTCCATATAAATCGTTCTCATTAAACAAGGACTTTTTATTTGCTATTGGGCTTATAGAGTTCGGGGCACTTGTGAATTTAACCTTCTCTGAAATAATAGGTGTGAGCAGTGCTTAATTTGAGCTGGTGGTTTCCAGAGCAGGGCAATCGGTACTTATGTTTCAGGGCTGGCACTTATTTTTCTGCCTCAAGCATTTACTGTGAGCAAAAGACACATGGGAGAGACAGAGGAAGAGAAAAATGAAAAAGCATCACAAAGGGGGAAAGCAGAAAGCTGCAAGAGTGAGTTGGAGGGGCAGAGAGTGGCTCCTAAAGGATTAAAGAGGCCAGAGAAGGCTTCAGGATTGCACTGTCTCAGTATACCGTGCTCGAACATTTAAATGCAGCAGCCACATGTTTTAGAGGAAAGCTCTGAGCACTGGCATGTTTTTATTTACAGATTAAGCACTGGGTGTGGGTAAACTCAATCAAATGAGCAACAAAATAATCATTATGGCTGTCACAACTAATAATCTTAAGCAAAATATACTTACACTTGCTACCTTTGTTTCTGTTCAACTCCATGAGTTCTCAAATTTCAGACCAAAAACTCAAAAAACAAAGATAAAAAATGTAAAATATATCAAAGCAAATAGCAGTAGCAAAAATATCAATTGTCTCTTTCAATCCTTTTTATTCTTTGTAAGCAAAGCAAATGTCATGAAAAACTAAAACCTTTTTCCTTAGAGTTAAAACATTAATTGTGAAAATCTGCTTGCTATTCTAGAAAGTTCATCAAGTTTTCTCTAGAACATGCTGAAAAACGCCCAACTAAAAGTTAAAATGTCTGTAATAAATGTGCCATTAAAAAATCACCAAAAAACACATCCAGGGAATAATGTCTCATTTCATCAAGTGCAATGGAATTTCAGTTCTGCCACAAGAACAGATTCTAGAACTCTCAACTGGATATGCATTGTTAACACAAAAATGTTGTAAATTTCTTCTCCCAGTCATTTGCTGCAAAGTATGTCAATTCAGGTGCTGCGTACTTTTGACTAGGACTTCTCTTTCTCTTCGATCTTCAAGCTACTGGTTCATCAGCATCACTGTCGCTCTGACCAGATTCTTCAATTTATGCTGATATTGTTGGTGGCACTTGGACGTCTGGCACAGCTTTCTCATTTAACCATTTGTCTCCTGGTACAACTATTTTTGCTTCAGCACTAGGTCCTTTGTCAGAATCTGAACTTTGTGGAGCCAACTGTTTCTGTTTTAACCCTTCTGTACCAGCCACAGCTGTTGACTCATTCAGATTTCCCTCAAACCACAATTGTGCTGTATCAGCCACTTGCACATCCCTAACTTCTTGACTAACCTGGTCCCTATGACTCATTATAACCGACACTTCAGGGACAGTTGTTGTTTTCTCAAGGGGACCTGGAACTTTTTGAGTGTAGCAAGCATGCACTTAGTTGGGTAAAAAAAAGAATGACCTGTTGTGGGTCCTTCTAGCATGGTTCTAAGCAGGACTTCCTCACATGCTTCTTGACCATCACCTATTGACCTGGACACAGGTCATGGCAGAGCTCCTGCTGCAGCTGAACTGCAGCTTCTCCAACCTGATGAGACACAGAACAAACCACATTATCTAGCCCTTTGCAATAATCCAGTACCAAGCATTCTGTGATGCTTACAAGCGTATTTGCAGGTACAGCTTGCAATCTCATAGCACACCCCATGATAATCTCATGTGGGGATTAGCCAGTCTTAATGTCTGGAGTAATGCATGAACTCATCAGTACAAGAAGCAATGCATGAAGCTATTTCAAAGAGGCGGAGGCACATACTTTTGCTAATCTCGACTTCAAAGTTCTGTTAACTTGATCCACCTTTCCAGAAGCTTCAGGCCTATAGCTGCAGTGCAGTCTTTGCTCAACTTGTAATGCTGCACCCAATAATTTCAGGACCTAACTGTTGAAGTGTGTCCGTTGGTCTGACTATAGAGAAGTCTGAAAGCCAAACCTTAGAATCAACTCTCTAAGTAACTATGATTTCTCCTGGTTGGTAAGTCTCAATCCAATAAGAAAAATGCATACATTGACCAATATGTATCTCAGTCCATTGCATGATGGAAGCTCAATAAAATTGAGGTGCATGCTGTTGAAAGGTCCTCACAATCTGCTATTGTGATTCAGTGTTACTGCTGTACGTTTGCCTACATTCATCTCATGACACATGACAAACCTGTGACACAAGGCCTCTGCCATCAATCTGAATCTGGGGCTGGTCCAGGTCTGTCTGAACGTTCTAATCATGGCATCATGACCAACATGAGCCAGACAATGGTAATGTCTAGCCATGGATGGGAACAAACTATTAGGCATCACAACTCTTCCATCACTTGAAACCCAAACATCATCTTCATCTTCCTGGACACAACCTGCTGTAACACAACTCTGCTGTTCTTCCTCTGACACTTGTTACTGTAACCTCTTAACTGCATCCCATGCATTTGTTAACAGTTAACAGAAGCTTGTGACTTGTCTCATCATTAGACTAAGTGGCGTACTCTCCATTAAGGGTAGTACAATTCAAAGCACAATAGCTTGCCACTTCATCAGAGTGGTTGTTGCAGAGAGTTACATAATCGGTGTGCAGAGCTCTTTACAACCATCATTTGGGAAGCTAACTGTAATGCTTTCAACATGTTATACACTTTATACTCCTTGTGAATGGATGAGCCAGAAGAGGTTAGAAAGCCTCTGGGACCACAACTGTCCAAAGTGCTGAAAGACACCAAAGCCATACTGACTATCAGTGAAAATTGTCACCTGTTCAGAAACACAGCATGCTCTTGTAAGGGCAATTAATTCAACTACTTGAGCAGAAAAGACTTCTTAAAGGTAGGAGGTTTCGATTACACCTGAGATGTACAGACTGCATAACCAACTCTCAGGGTACCATCATTGTCTCTTTAGCAGGAGCCATCAACAACCATTACACAGGGCCTCATTATAGTGGGACTGCTGCCAAACCCACCGGGAGGACTCCAACGCCATGACGGTGATGTTCCCCCATCAGCATATTACAATGTTCCCGCCAGGCTGACCCTTGGGAACATTGCAATAAATGTTCCGGCTAAGCTGCCCTGTGGGAATAGTGTTAGGATATCCTAGCACTTCAGCACCCTCGCATTGTCCACTGTCTGCAAAGCAGACAGTACACATTCTGATGGGGGCAAGTGGGACCCTACGATGCCCTTGCAATGGGCATGGGCAGTGCAGAGGCCCCCCTGTGGCTCCTGGCTTCCTGCCAGCCTTTTCATGGAAGGCTTTCTGCCTTGAAAGTCTGGCGGAAAGAGGGGTTTTAATCAGCCAGGCAGTGCTGAGTTAAGCGCCGCCATGGAAGGTTATAAGCCTGACCGAAGTCACTCCATCAGTATCTTTGATCCTGGTGGGGATGGCAGTCTTTAGGCGGGTCCGTCCGCCAATTTTGTAATGTGGCGGTAGGAGCACCACAGCTGCAGTAGTCCGACCACCACTGCGGGGCTGGCAGTCGTCGGCCCGTCAGCCTCGTAATGAGGCCAATAGTAATTTTCAGGTAGGGGAATGTCTTGAATGTCAGGCCTTGGCTTGGTGCACAGTTCAGTAACATCTAGACCGTCATGATAAATTTCATCAGCATACTCATTAGTTACATCTTTATCAGTCTCAGGAGCTGGCAAAGAGTAGCAGGATTCAAAGTGTTACAACGTTTAAGATTCACAAGCGCAAATCAAATTAATACTCATACATGCACTGCAGAGGAATGACACTGGACCTTCATCAATCTTTGAAACAAACCATGGGACAAATGTTTTAGGAGTGGGCACTTGGCATAACAAACATTTTAGGGATCTCTACCACTATGCCTATGTCTCCCCGCTTGTGGGAGAAACCACTACTCTGCTAACAGATTTGGTAGAGCATATTTTTCTTAGGGTTATGCTTTACAAAAAGGTCAATACATTTTTTCAACCAGCATAAGGGTGTGGGAACACAAGGCATCAAAACCTCACAACAAATTATTTTAGAGAGACAGTATAAGCACATGGGTCAAGGAAAACTCCATTGTGAAATAAGGTTATGGATTTTATTACAAGCTCAAGTGATATAGACAATTCTCAAAACAAAGTTATAAAGATATAGAATCACCATTGGTTGACGAAGGTGATGAAAAAGATTGAAACAAACTAACATCAAAGGACTAAACATTCAACAAATGCAATACAAAACTTCAGAAGGATAATCTGATTTACAGAAAACCAGCAAGCTCCAGTTCTTTTAAGCATGAAGGCAAATTAAAAGTCATCTAAGCTTAGTTTACTAGGGCAAGGGAAAACCCTACAGGTTAACTACAGATTAACTGTTCAAGTTAACATATGCTGGCCTGAACACATGTGGACAAAAAGTGAAAAGGAAAAGGATATAAATAATTTAGAAAAAAGACACCTGGGACATCTGGGAAAAAAGGTGACTAACCAAGGTTGGCAAAAAAGTAAAAAAGGAAAGCTTCAGCGTGTCAAAAGCTCAGTCAAGCTCGGTCAAGATTCTTCTTCATCACGTCAGGGGAAAATGTCTAAGTCTCAGCAAAGCATTATAAAAGAAGGAATACGAGTAGAGAGGTCTGTACTTCTCAGAATCTAAAGGGATCCAGCCAGAAGATAAAAGTGGGGAAGACTGACTAAAGTCCAACTCAGGGACAGTACATTAAAGTTTATAGTGCAAGATGACTTGCTCATCCATCATTCCACATGATTTGGAAGGTTTAATTGTCCAATCATAGGCAGTCAAGTGACATGGAACTGCAACATCAGTGAAGATTCCCATTACCAACATGTAGAAGGCATCCATCTTAGCTCATCTGTGCGGGTTGAAACAAATGTATACATAGACCAGCTCCACAGTTCCTGAGTTTACTGTGCTCAAGGTTACTTTCTCAGGCTCATTGTGTGTAAAACAATAGAGCATTTATTACCAAGCTAGCATTTCATGGGAACGAAGCCTGAAAGTAAAGTTCAAGTTACCAAGAATGACTAAACATTTTCTGCACTGTCAGGAAACTGGGCCTTGCAGACCTCACTTAAGCGAAGTAAAGGGATTTAAAGTGGCACACTCAATTATGCAAAATAATTCACATATGACATTTAAACTTATAAATTCAACATTAATAAGATTTGCCAGTGTGCATGTTGCAATAGATTAAAAATGAAATAACTCCTGTTCATACATTGTATTAAGTATGATGCAGAACTGCAATCATCAACTTTTTCCAGTAATATTTTGAACATTACTCTCTTGAAATATTTTATCATTTTTGTGCCAACTATTAACATCATATTGAACAAAATAGGAACAAATAAATTGATTAAACATGAAGTTTACAGGCTATACTACTACACTTGAGTCTAGTAACCCACAGTGATTGCACATCAATATGGTGCTGGAGTGATCTTCTTCCCTCCTTTGGTTCAGAAACTGCACACACTCTAGTTAAAAGCCACAACTTGTCCCACCTACACTAGAAGTCTACTAGATCTTTGGACTCAGTGAGGAGTGTGATAATCAGATTCATTCAACATAAACCAATAACATAAGAAACATAGGGCCTGATTATGACCCTGGCGGACGGCGGAGGCCCCGCGGCACCCCCTACCGCCATCCTGTTCCTGGCGGGCGAACCGCCAGGAACAGGATGGCGGTAGGGGGTGTCAGAATCCCCCATGGGATTCTAAGGGCAGCGGTAAACCGGCGGGAGACCGCCGGTTTGCCTCTTCTGACCGCGGCCGAACCGCCGCGGTCAGAATGCCCTGCGAGGCACCGCCGGCCTGTCGGCGGTGCTCCCGCCGACCCTGGCCCCGGTGGTCTTGTACCGCCGGGGTCAGAATCACCCCCATAAACATTTTAAATACCATGACCAATTTGACTACAAAATCAAACTCCAAACTGAATAAAGTTTCAAAGTTTTTTTACAAACACAAAGTCAATGTAACGTTAATGGTGTGCAAGACTAAGTTATAAAGATACATGAAAGCCATAGGCTGACTAAAACGTCTAAAGAGATTACCCCTACTAAACATCAATGCTATTACACACTCCAAAGGAATGATACAAATTAATAGGATTATAATTTGCACATTGAAATCATATTTCAAAGCAGATGAATGGTGACATCAGTAAACCATCGAAATTCAATTAATAACAATCAGTTTACAGGGCTGAGCCATCCTTATCCCTAATACGAATTTGGACTTGCATGTGTGGGGACGGCTAACACATGAGGGCAAGACAAAAGAAGAGACAAAAATAATTTGAAAAATCATCTGACTGGTGTAACATGATATAAGAATACACTGGTGTAATAATCTAAGCTGAAAAGGAAACAAGAAACCACATTTTAAATTATACCTCTCCTCATGGGACAGCAGGCAGGAATATTAGTTGAGTCAGAGTGTACACAGCTGCTTAGCATCAGAAGGAAGCAACATCAAGGGCAGTGCAGAACATGGGCTGCACATAGGGCAAGTCAGCAGTTCAGCATTTATTGGACATAGTACTGAACAGCATAGGTAAAAGGACATATAAACTAAAGGAAAATTCACAACATGGAGACTAAGGTGGTCATTACTAACATGGCGGTTTGGACCGCCATGCCAGCCCTGGCGGTGAATTCCGCCAATGGCATGGTGGTCCAGACCACCATATAATGAACTTGGCAGAACCGCCAAGGATGATGCGCTGCCACCACCAGGCTCCCGCTACCAGGCAGCCTGGTGGTGGCGGTGTTTCTGATCCGACAGGGCAGTGCTGCAAGCAGCGCTGCCCGCTGGATAATGAGTCCAATTCCACCAGTCTTTCCCTGGTGGTTCATACCACCAGGGAAAGGCTGGTGGAATGAGTGACTCGTGCCCCCCTGGAGGACCCTGCACTGCCCATGCACTTGGCATGTACAACAAACAAGATATTCAGAAGGAAAAAATGAATACCCAACTATCCAAGCGAAAACCTCAATTTTTCACTGAAAAGTAATTTCTTTTAATATCATCAAGATAATTAAATCATAGTGTCAACGAATTACCTGTGCACCTGAAAAGACTAATACACCGAATAAAATCGAAATATATACAAATCCTATACATAAAGAACCACACCCGGCAATTTCATTCGGGCACTGTAATACATAAAGCAAAGTCTGCTTTAACCATCCAGTGTCAAGCAGTCACAATAAAAGGTAGTGACCGCAGTCCAAAGAAAGTATCTGGCCTCAGTGAGATAAACCGATCACTGGAAAGAAGTCCAATACAATCCGCAAGTTATAAGTCCAGCTATTCAGGAATTCCAACGGTCACTCCTTTCAAATAACAGTCGACGCGTTTCGGCCTTAAAGAATCCGGCCTCCCCAGGACAAAGGAGAAGGTGCCTGTGTATACATCAACAGCAAATTACTTAAAGCCATTGTGACATACAACCACTAAATACACTACCAGATGCAGCGAACACCACATCTGTTCACCATAAAAAACCCAAGTGCACAAAAGATAAGTGAAAACAATTATTAATAGCCCAATTCAAGAGACTGAATGGCATATAGGACCCTATAAATTAAAAGATGTGGTGGAAGTGAACTTAGAACAGGCCCAGGGATGGAACACTAAAAAATAATACAAATAAAATTAAAATTAAAAACGCCCTTAAAGGGCAATACTAACAAACAGCCCTTCACAAGAAATGAGTTCATCATTGTATTTTGATATATCTGAAAATATGAGGAGAACGTAGAGAGAGGGAGACTGAATTTACGGCAGAGGATGCAAGAATGCATCAACTGTAGAGAAGGTAGAAAATGAATAGAAACGCGTGTGCTGCTGGAGAAAGCATAGAAATTAAAAAGCTATGTTGTGAGCTGTAGAGATTCCTCCACACACCCCAAGCTAAAGAGCGCTAACAATCGCAAGCGCTTAACTTGCAAAGGCACATACCTCTTAATGGACAGCGGCCCGGCTCACTACATTCCCTGGGACCTGCTTATGGGCATGACGCGCTAACCAAAAGCGTGTGTAAATAAAGCAAGATGCCGGTGTCAGAAACCTCTCGCTACGCATCCCCGTCATAGAAATAGACAAGATAACTCCAAAAAATGTCTCCCTGCACCACATAAATGAGGCGGCCATTTTGAAATGTAGTAACAATATAAAACTATACTATAAACCAAGGACAGATGGGTGATGTTTAACATAACAAAAACATTTATGGAACCCCCAGAGCCAACTTTTAAATAAAGCAAGCACAACAATATTAATCCATGAAGATCCATACACACAAACATAAATACAAAAATACATAAATACATTAGAAAACTTAATACAAATCCAAAAGCTAAGCAAACTATAGAAAAAGACTAACCCACCAATCAGTGTCCAGATGTGATATATATATCTTTACAATATATACAGCTATTATATATATAATTTAGACAAACAACTGCACATATCTTAAACCCACTACTATACATATGACATATACAGTGCCAGTCACAAATATAACTCATATGTTAGTTAAAAAAACTACACCAATGACCCACCAAAATGATGAAACAATAATAAATCCATCTCTGGGGCTGAAAACCACCCACATCTTCTACTGAAAAGAAGAAGAAGAAGCTATACAAGGCAAATCAGGCTAGGCCAATTACAATTAAATTAGGGCCCACATTTCTGAAAGATCATTTAAACCCTTACGGGCCGTCCCGAATCTTTCTATGAGGCGTGCTTCCATTCTGTCCAGAACCTTTGTTTGCCTTTAAAAGAGGTCGAAATATCTATGACTCTCTGGTACATGCTCCGTTTACTTCTAATAGTAAACAAAAGACTGACTTAAGAAGTATGTTATCACTTCCTCCAGTTGTCGGACATTTCCAATGCATGAATTGTCTGGCTTGTCAGTATACCGAGAAGAGTAGACAGGTGGACTTGAATGGTAAAATCCATCACCAACGTTGTTTTTCTAACTGCAACACCTGTTACGTGATATATTGCATCACTTGCCCTTGCTCTCTGACCTACATTGGTCAGACGACACAACCTGTGAAAACACGGATTTTGCAACACATGTCCAGGACCAGATGTGCGGTGCACGGTGCCCCAATGGTGGATCACTACATTGAACAGGATCATCGTCCAGAAGACATCAGATGGTCTATCCTGTATGTAGTTGATAAAACCAAAACGGGAAGTTTAACAACTTCCGTTCTGGACAGAATGGAAGCACGCCTCATAGAAAGATTCGGGACGGCCCGTAGGGGTTTAAATGATCTTTCAGAAATGTGGGCCCTAATTTAATTGTAATTGGCCTATTTTGGGCATTTTGGTGGGTCATTGGTGTAGTGTTTTTTAACTAATATATGTGTTATATTTGTGACTGGCACAGTTTATGTCATATGTATGTAGTGGGTTTATGACATGTGCAGTTGTCTGTCTAGATTATATGTATAATAGCTGTATATATTGTAAAGATATATATATCACATCTGGACACTGATTGGTGGGTTAGTCTTTTTCTATAGTTTTTCTTAATTATATATGTGCGGTTTGCTTAGCTTTTGGATTTGTATTAAGTTTTTTAATGTATTTATGTATTTTTGTATTTATGTTTGTGTGTATGGATCTTCATGGATTAATATTGTTGTGCTTGCTTTATTTAAAAGTTGGCTCTGGGGGTTCCATAAATGTTTTTGTTATGTTAAACATCACCCATCTGTCCTTGGTTTATAGTATAGTTTTATATTGTTAATACATTTCAAAATGGCTGCCTCATTTATGTGGTGCAGGGAGACATTTTTGGAGTTATCTTGTCTATTTCTACGACGGGGACGCATAGCGAGAGGTTTCTGACACCGGCATGTTGCTTTATTTACACGCGCTCTCGGTTAGCGCGTCATGCCCATAAGCAGGTCCTCGGGAATGTAGTGAGCCGGGCCGCCGCCCATTAAGAGGTATGTGCCTTTGCAAGTTAAGCGCTTGCGATTGTTAGCGCTCTTTAGCTTGGTGTGTGTGGAGGAATCTTTACAGCTCACAACATAGCTTTTTAATTTCTGTGCTTTCTCCAGCAGCACACGAGTTTCTATTAATTTTCTACCGCCTCTACAGTTGATGCATTCTTGCATCTTCTGCCGTAAATTCAGTCTCCCTCTCTCTACGTTCTCCTCATATTTTCAGATATATCAAAATACAATGATGAACTAATTTCTTGTAAAGGGCTGTTTGTTAGTATTGCCCTTTAAGGGCGTTTTTAATTTTAATATTATTTGTATTATTTTTTTGTGTTCCATTCCTGGGCCTGTTCTAAGTTCACTTCCACCACATCTTTTAATTGATAGGGTTCTATATGCCATTCAGTCTCTTGAATTGGGCTATTAATAATTGTTTTCACTCATCTTTCGTGCACTTCGGTTTTTTATGGTGAACAGATGTTGTGTTCGCTGCATCTGGTAGTGTATTTTGTGGTTGTATGTCACAATGGCTTTAAGTAATTTGCTGTTGATGTATATACAGGCACCTTCTCCATTGTCCTGGGGAGGCCGGGTTCTTTAAGGCCGAAACGCGTCGACTGTTATTTCAAAGGAGTGACCGTTGGAATTCCTGAATTGTTGGACTTATAACTTGCGGATTGTATCGGACTTCTTTCCAGTGATCGGTTTCTCTCACTGAGCCCAGATACTTTCTTTGGACTACGGTCACTACCTTTTATTATGACTGCTTGCCACTGGATGGTTAAAGCAGCCTATGATTTATGTATTGTGGTGCCCGAATGAAATTGCTGGGTGTGGTTCTTTATGTACAGGATTTGTATATATTTAGATTTTATTCCGTGTATTAGTCTCTTCAGGTGCACAGGTAATTCGTTGACACTATGATTTAATTATCTTGGCTAAAAGAAATTACTTTTCAGT
The DNA here is from genome assembly GCF_031143425.1 of Pleurodeles waltl. NCBI lineage: Eukaryota > Metazoa > Chordata > Amphibia > Caudata > Salamandridae > Pleurodeles > Pleurodeles waltl. The sequence goes on along the minus strand of NC_090448.1, from coordinate 164,542,963 downwards.
GAAAAATTGAACTTTTCGCTTGGATAGTTGGGTATTCATTTTTTCCTTCTGGATAACTTGTTTGTTGTACTGTTCTTGTCCCTGTTCCAGTGGGGTCATAGGGACATCCCCTCCTTTTGTCTTTATTATCTCATGCACTTGGCATGGGTAGTGCAGGGGCCCCCATGCAAAGCCCCGTTGTGCATCGGGCAGTGAAATGCGCGACGGGCGCAGCTGCACCGGCTGCACTGCTACATTGCCACTGGCTCCATTTGTAGCTGTCTGTCAATATTCAGTCCCTGATTCCAGCTGGGCCGGCTGGTGGTAACACTGTTTCCGCCCGTCGGCCCAGTTGGATGTTTATTAGGTGGCCGGCGGGGGGTTCTGCGCACTGGTGGTCTTCTGTTGACTGTCAGCACCGATCGTAATGAGGGCCTAAATATGGCAAAAGACTTGGAGAGGAACAGAAGGTGATAGCACTCACATCCAAGGAGAACTCCCTCTCAGCTTCAGAAGCCTCTCCCTAACTAGAAATGTTCATTAATTTCTCATTGGTTAACTGTGTGGCCCATCTTGCAGAACTGAATCAATAAACAATAGAAAATCATTGACAACATCAAGTTTGCAACTATTCCGGATTGTTTCAGGTAGTGTGCCTAGAAATCTTGATTAATTCACACAGATCCACCAAATTATAACAATTGTACTTCGATTACAACTTTATGATTCTTTCTCACAGTGCACAGGATGATTCTGACAGTTTTCACGTGAATTTAACAAAACTTCCTGTCTTGTTCGATAGCTAGAACAAATACTGTCACATTTGTTATTTATCAAAACATGTTCTCTGTCTTTAATACAATAGGACATTGACTAAAACATCAGCAACCTAGGAATTAATTCAGGTTAAAGGGAACAGAATGAATCAGTACTTTTCCTCTACTGCTGCAACATTGAATTTTCAGGCCTACTCTATCTCAGAAAGCCAAAATTCATATTAATGTACTTAATACTTATAAATCCTATTGAGCACCTTACAATTTGAATCAAATATGCAAAGCATATTATTTAATTGCAAACATAGTTAACAACATTAGAAACAGTTTAAGCATGCATTTATTTCTCTGCACACATGTAACTTATGTTAATAAATCCATTTAAATCAATATAAGTATGATTAATTCATATTTATTTAATTCTCATAATATACTTAATTTCTAGTATTTTTCTAAGAATAATACTTTTAATATTAATTCATGTCAATAATTCACAACTTATTCCATGGCAAAACGTGATTTCAAAAGAAATAGAAGTCACAATGTCCGCCACATTTCAAATGTGCACATTTTTACATTTCATGTTAATTTCTCTGTTAGACTTTTAAATTAAGGTTTGTAAGTTGCCATATGCTAACCTCTATGCCGTTAAGGCACTAGTAAAACTTTATCTGGATTAATGGCTTTCAGTGCACAACTTTTCAATGAATCTATTAGTACTTTAATTATAAAAATGCATAGATTGTTATGTATGGATGATCACTGTGATGTCAGGGGTAGCAATAACATTTCTGCTACATCACAGGCATAAGGCTACCTTCCCATTCCCAACCGCACAAGCTCATTGTCCATTTTTATTCCCACAATAATGTCATGGAAATGAAAAAAAGACACCTGCACTCACAGCACAGGCTTTAGGGTGATGCCAAAAGTACCATCTTATTTTGCAGACCAAATTGCGCACCCTGAGCTTCAGGTGGCAGTGGTTGCACCACCCTCTCTAAAGTCGGCGATGCTTGTTTGTGTACACATACGTTTATATTACCGTTCTATATACTGTATTCTGCTACTTGTGTGACAGAATTCCAGCATGTGCAGTACCGCTGGGTTCCAGTAATATGTGTGCTTAACTGTGTCGAATTATGGGTCTTTTAAGACGAGCATTAGGGCCCAAGGCACCTTTCCTACCCCACAGATTGACTGACATGAAGTACAGAATCAATGGCATCACAGATTTATGTACTGGCTTTGGTGAATTCTGTTCACCTCATGTGGCTGTTTATCCTGTATTAGGTCAAACCAGGTTTGGGCATTTTGCCCAGTACTATGTGCTTCTAGTTTTGGCACAAGTGTAAACTGCTCGAGGGTGAAACTAACACAATGAAACCTTTCCAGGCTTCGCTTGTGCTGAGATAATTAAATAGTTTGAAAAGTAAAGAGGAAATTGTTACCTGGAACACCCACCTGAAGTGTGGTTATATTTCTTTACATTTTTATAGTGTTGGTGAGAGTCGATTGGGATTATTGAGTATGAACTGCAAAAGATTTCCTCTTTAAAGGCTGCTTGCGGAGTTTTCCAAGGGCAAACGTGCTGCCAGTTATGGCAAATAATGCACGTTATGTAGTGAAAGATGAAGTGATTTGCTGAGGGCCACACAATGCAGTCGATTTGGTATAAGCCAAGATTTATCTTCCAGCCTCGTGATTCCTCATTTGATAACGTGGCCACTTGTCCACATATCCTCCACTGTGTTTTCATTGTACAATATGTCTTATTGTCATTCTCCCACGTGTCTCCTTTGTTCTCAGTATGTGGCATGTGTATAAACAACTTTCTCAATCACAGCCCTGAGAAGGCTCGGTATACAAAAAAAAAACTCTGGTTTCAGACAGTTTTTTTAAATAAAGAAGTTCTTTCACAATTTCTTGGCAAAGATGGCTATCCTCTCCCTGTTTGATCACAGAATCTGTGCCTTTTGTAGTTTCCCTCTTTGCTTTTTGCAAAATAGTATTGCTAATAAACCAGTTGCAATTGACTCAGAGATGATACTAACTCTGTATACTGTTCCTTCAATGTTTACCACACTATGGGGCATATTTATACTCCGTTTGCGCCGAATTTGCGTCGTTTTTTTCGGCGCAAATTCGACGCAAAACTAACTCCATATTTATACTTTGGCGTTAGACGCGTCTAGCGCCAAAGTTCATGGAGTTAGCGTAATTTTTTTGCGTGAACACCTTCCTTGCGTTAATGATATGCAAGGTAGGCGTTCCCGTCTTAAAAAATGACTCCGATGCTATTGCGTCGGATTTATACTCCCGGGCAAAAATGACGCCCGGGAGTGGGCGGGACTAAAAAACCTGCATTTGCGCCGGATTTTAGCGCCTGGGTCGGGGCAGGCGTTAAGGGACCTGTGGGCTCAGAATGAGCCCAGAGGTGCCCTCCCAAGCCCCCAGGGACACCCCCTGCCACCCTTGCCCACCCCAGGAGGACACCCAAGGATGGAGGGACCCACCCCAGGGAAGAAAAGGTAAGTTGTGGTAAGTATTTTTTGTAAAAAAAAATTTGGCATAGGGGGGCCTGATTTGTGCCCCCCTACATGCCACTATGCCCAATGGCCATGCCCAGGGGACAGAAGTCCCCTGGGCATGGCCATTGGGCAAGGGGGCATGACTCCTGTCTTTGCTAAGACAGGAGTCATGTTAATGGGGGTTGGGCGCCCAAAAAAAATGGCGCAAATCGGGTTAAGACGTTTTTTTTGCCTCAGCCTGACTTGCCCCATTTTAGGACGCCCAAACGCAATTTTTCCCTACGCCGGCGCTGCCTGGTGTACGTGGTTTTTTTTCACGCACACCAGGCAGCGCCGGTCGGCTAACGCCGGCTAACGCCATTCAATAAATACGGCGCCCGCATGGTGCTTCAGAATGGCGTTAGCCGGCGCTAATTGTTTTGGCGCAAAACTGCGTTAGCGCAGTTTTGCGTCAAAAAGTATAAATATGGCCCTATGTGCATTGGTAATTACATTCTCAATGTTAAATATAATGTGTGATAATGTTGGTCAGACCATTTGCAAGCATTCCTTCTAACATTGTTTTGTGTGTTTGATGTAGTGCAGTGACCAACGATATGCCCAGACCCGGGTTGTGTGCTCACTATGCCACTAGAACAAAGCTACATCTGAAGGAAGAGGTCCAGCTAGACTGAAACTCGACTTGGGTTGCTTGTCTTCTGGTTCAGAGATGGCCTGGCTTGGCCTATTCCTATTTGAGCAGGACCATAGCTGATTTGCATATGGCTGGGTCTACTCTGAGATGGAATATTGGACACAAAATGATGGGTTGTGATGCTACCCCAAGTGACAGTTATTAGACTATTTGCAAGCATGTCTTCCAACAAATTATGTGTGTTTAATGTTATTTTTAAAACACACGTGAAGTCTGGTGTAAACTGCTAAAGGAAATATCAAAAAATGCCCCTGAGAAAGCATTCAAAGCTAGGTACCAAAGACAGTAAGTATGAGATAAATGTTCGTCTAACTTTCAAACAACCTGAAAGAAGTTAAAAACTCATGGCCTAATTTAGAACTCGGCAGACACGTTACTCTATCACAACAGGGACAGATATCCAGCCTGACGAAATCTAAATCCCATTACGTCCAGTGGGATTTAGATTTCGGTGGATGGGATATCCGTCACAGTAGAAATGGAGTAACCAGTCCGTTCTAAATCAGACCCTCAGTTTGTTAGGCAATTATTTTGTGACTTTACAGTAGGCAGAAAGCTGAGCAATGCCTCCAAATACAGAATGATACCTTAAGGACATTTTCTGATCTTCAAAACATAATGTATGGCTCATTGCACTTCACTGTTTACAATACTTTTCCAGCTCATTTTAAGTGTTTTAGATTAAGCTAGATTACTGTGATGCACCTATTACAAGATATATTGGCCTGATCATACTTACACATAACCTTACATACATAAATTAAGGGGCAGGACTACATTAATACTAAGCGTGAAATTAGATCGTAATATTTGTAGACAACTTAACACGTTCATGGACAGATTCTTTTGCGTGATTCGTTATTATTAATAAACATGAAATGTGTATGTAATAAATACACTGCAAAATCTCAAGAAGCAAGTACATTATCCTAAATTTGATTAACAAAGCCTCAAAGTTAAATAATACAGGTACGTTTTAGTGTTCCAAGTGTAGTGATGTCACAAAATATAGCCAATCCTATATAAGGCCACGCGTCATAAACAATGGTGGAATTTCAGTCCTCATCTTTCTTGCTGTTCTTTGATATAAGTATTCTATTAACTTAATAAACCCAATTGAGTTATTTCACAAGACAATTTTAAGAGAATCTTTGCTTAAAACCTAGTAGCTTTGCCAAACTATTTATACTTCAAGACCTCAACCTGAAAACAAATCACAAAAGAATTTGGCAAAATGAATAAAAATGCAAGAAAATTGGGAGGTATAGACTTGGCTGTGCAGGCAGCACGATGATCATGTGTACTGGAGTTCTACAAGCGGCCCTGGCTTTGTTGAGCCCCTGCACACCTAGAGATGCACCCGTGCCTTACCTCTACTGAAGAAATTACAGGGGATGGTGGGGCTTTAGTTCAAATTCCCACACTGCATTCATAATTTCATTCAGGCGTTCATCCTTGCCAGGATGAAAAAGAGAGCCCAACATAGTTCTGAAACAGTAGCTTGGATTACATCTAATGTAATAGTAATCACACAATATATTCCCATGGATTAGCAAACCTTCACTCATTTTCAAAATTGTGTTAAATCACTAGGTCTGGTAATCGCAAGGTACATGCCTAAATCTCAACTTTATGCTGCTGATAACCAGAGCCATCTCTCTGTCCTAAAGACACTGGTTCATCACCCATGACTGCCTTTCCAGCTTCCCAATATGGATGCAAGCTAATTTTCCCTGCCTCATTGGGTCTACAAGAGAGATACTCTCTGAGATTTCTAAAGCTTACAAATCTCAATAAACCTGTCCCATGTCCAGAGGCCAGGGCACAGTCGGGTTACTTAGCCCTCAGCCTTTTGGTATTCTTCAGCATGTCTGTATCACTACACCACTAGACTGATGTGGTGCCCTCAGTGCGTACTCCATCCTCACTTAAGAGTGCGCATTCTACATAGTTAGAAACGTATCCCTTCTTATCTGGAGTATTGTAATGTTGCCTCGTATGGATTTCTGAAAAGCAAATTAAAAACTGCCATGACTGCAATAGAGGTCAACTGAAATGCTACATGATACAAAGTAAAATCACGCAGCTTTTACCACACAAGGCATCTACTAATTTAGTTAAGGTACTTTCTGGGTAATAAATTGGCCCTCACACCTAAACCAAAGGATATTGATCATGAAACATGAGCTACAGTTCATGCAAAGATTTCCACCGTAACACTACAAACAAGATCTAGGTACAACTGGCAGGGGCAGCTCCTTTGCAATGGCACAGGAACGTTGCCCCACTAACTGAGCCAGCAGCTGAACAATCAAACAATATTTTATTATTATTTTATTTATCAGCTGCTGGCTCAGCAAGCATGTGCAGGTAGGGGTGGGGTTGGGCCATGGGGGGGTGGAGGAGGAGTAGAGTGAGTGAACTAAGTGAACATGACGGCCGGTCAAACTGACATGTGCACTTTGGTTTCTTCAACCCGGCGGTGTTGCACAGTTGGGTTGGAGAAACTGCACAGTCTCCAGTGCACAGCCTGAGCAGCAGACCAAGCTGCTTAGACCAATCCTGACACTGCTCCCATGATAGGTATAGCATGAGAACAGAGCCAGGATTGCATGGGGAGTCTGTGCTGGTGTTCCAGGTACTGCTGGGACACCAACAACATCGAAAGAGGAGCAAGCAGGCCTGCAGAGAAAGGAACAGGCAAGTTTTAAAAATATATATAATTGTATGTGCATCCAATCCTCCCCGCTACTTACAACTGGCAGTTGAAAATAAACCTATCTAAAGGGAGACAAATAAAAGCTAACTCCAAGAGCCAAAACTCAAAGAGATCACTTGAAATAATGAGATTTGGAAATAAACTCAGGACCTATTTTAGCAAGCCTCTAAACAAACGTTTCGACACATAGTTCCAATGTAAAACTATTGTTTGTTGCTTCAGTAAAAATTTGAAGAAGGTCAAGCATCTCTTGATGTTCCATAAAAAGTTGATAAGTTTAATTATTGGAATTACATGTATTTTCATATTTCGATCCTGCATGGATAAGTAAGTGCTTTCTGGGCCTGAGGATAGTACCAACATGCGAACAATTTTGCATGCTGGTACTATGTTCAGGCCCAGACACCACTCATTTATCCATGCAATAGATATGCTAATCCTTATTCAATAAAACAAATGACTGTGTATTATTCTGCTATACTGAAAATGTAAGACCACGGTATTACCATACAGTCTTAAAGGCAGAGTAAATCCCCTTGTCAAAACTGAAAGCTTAGCAATCAACTTTAATTTTGATCAAGAGCAGAATTAAAGAAAATAGTCCAAACGTCAATGTAGTTTCCTTTGTTGAGAGTTTACTAAACCACAATAACTGTCCGGTGGATGTAGATATAAAATAATGAGTCCCAACTAACTGTAAATGTAACTATTGTCTCTATGAAGAGCAGAATAATCTCTTGGTTTTGGGGTTTATTTACAGTTTAATCTCGATTGATAGCTACCATAGAAACTTGGATGAATCCTTAATTACTTTCACAATCAATAAAATAAAAATAATCAAGTATTGTATTACTGCAGTACACTCATTGTGATCGGTTTTATTGTTATAATTTTAATGTAAACATTTTAAATTGTTGTACACAATGACATAGGCTTCCATCTATTGCTATTACACCATGTGGATTCTTCTAGGATATACTCTAAAGAATCAATTTTAAAATGACAGAAAAAAGAAAACCACATAGTTTGAAACATCTTTGCAGGTGCTCTTGATATGAGTAGTGCCAACTGCACAATACATATCATCTTTCTAGTAATTCCTAAACTTCAAGTGTGGATTTCTCAAGTGCAGCCAACAACATTGTGGGCTGTACATCAGGAGACACCACATTGGGGCCACTGCATTGGGAGTCATTGCAAATTTGTTTTGGTTATAACTTTGCTTCCATTTGACAAATCTTTGTGAAACATTCCAAAAAAGTTAATCTATTGCACCTCCTTCTTGGAAGGTGTAAGAGTGATCCCTCAAGTGGTGCATGAGAAACACCGGGGTTTCTAAAAAACTTTTTTCCCATGCACAACCCTACTGAAATGACCATCTGTGAGGAGCTCCTTAGTGAAGCCCGGGTTTGGGATCTTCTATCCATGATTATCCCTGGTTATGCCCTGCCAGCCACCCCTTTTCTTTGCACCATCGAAATTCACAATGACAATAGTGCCAGAGTGGTACTTGGGTGATAGGACGGACCCTACCTGCACTCCTGAACTGAAGAATGGATACTGCCTCACCGTCGGTTGAATTCCAAGGGATCCGAACTGCCGTGAGCTGCCGAGCTGAGTGGCCAATTCTGCACATTGTCTGATGGCTCGTTTGATGCTACCTTTCTCAAGGATGGTGATTACCACACTATCTAAATGTTGCATGCCCGCACTGTCTGGGTGTTGCATGCCCTCCTCTCTCGTGCTAGGAGCTTGCGCTCCATGGATGCTTGTTGAAACTGCTGAAGCACGCCCTCCTCTCTCGCGTTGGGAAGCTATGAATTGCTGCTCCATAGATGTTTGCGGTGACTACTGGAGCAAGCAGGCAGTCCACGGAGGACTTGGCGTCTGTCAGGGTGATCTCATGCCCTTCTTGCCAGCCTGGGGTCCACCCGGTTTCCTTGAGTTATGACGACTGGCCTCAAAAGATGATCATAGGTCAGCTGATTGTCTCTGGTTTGTCCCTGGCTTGGAAGGGTGTACAGCTGGACCTCCCTCACCTGCCCAGATGGCTGACACACAATGTTTTCTGATGCTGCTCATCCAGCTGGGCCTCATTATGAGTACATGTTCCTTTATATCCTGTGGAACTTATAAAAGGGCAGACGGGATAACCGTCACGTTTGGGACAGAGGAATCCTCTCCGCCAAACTTGTAATGAGGCCCTGTGTTTCTGTTTCTTTAACAAGGGATGCTTTATGTCAACAACATCTGATAAAATGTATTGTTTGTTACTGTCGTAATAGGAGTCTTGTAGGACTGTGTACATCCATTTTGAGAGCCCCGCCCCCATCAGCACAAGATGGTGGTTTACATCTGATCTGAAAGGGATAACGCACTTGCTCACTTGCAAGACCAAAGATGTTAAAGAAGGACTCTTGGCATAGGCTGCTACACTGAAAGTAAGGAAGGACTCATAGCTCCCTAACTTGTTAGGAGCCTGGAGCCTAGATATTAAGGAAGGACTCTAGGCATAGGTTGCTACACTGAAAGTAAGGAAGGACTCCTAGATCCCTAACTTGTTAGGAAACCGGAGCCTTTTTCCTTATTTATAGGGTACTGGATGTCTCTGAAAGCTCGTATTATCTCTGACTGTTGAGCTGTGGTGCTTATTTTTGCTTATGTTTTGACTTCTGATTTGTTCACTTGATGGTAAGGGTTAAGGACTTTCCAAACAAATGTAGCTAGACAACACCGCCTAACTATAATCTAGTGATCTATAATGAAAAGTGTGCACTTTTCTGCCACCTTACCTGCAATGTAAAGAGATTCTCCTTCCTCCTTTGAATAGTTGATGTACTATGAGTAAATTGAACCACAGGACCTTAACCTGCCCGAATCCAAAAAACAAAAAGAGGTCCCACATCTCACAGAATATCCCACTTTCTGTTTTTTGCTGCTGTTAGGCTGATCAACCCAGTAGGTTGCCCTGTCTGTTTGACTGCCTGGCTCATTCTATAACTCCTCACCTAGCTTTTGGATCTATCTCACCACTCAGACATCGATCCTAACTCCCTTTTTACACCCAACAACAAACTGGAACTGGCCAACCACAATGCCTATAAAAATAAGTACCCTCCTAACCTAACAAAAACCCCTCCAAGTCCGTTAAACACAGACTTCTCAAATCTCATCCAAAAACACTGATCTTTGACCCCTACTTCAGTGCAACAAATCTTGATCACAATATCCAGAAAAATGCCCCGTAGTCTAAGACTCTCCATAGCTTCCTCACCCACTTCCAAAGCAGAAGCAACCATCTCCATTTTTAACAAATGGATTATCCTCATCCAATCATTAGACCGCAACCAAGAGTTATTTGACAAAATCTTCGCTACCATAAAAATGCCATGACAAGTTGGGAATCCGCCTCCTTCCAAGGTCACCTGAGCTCTCCATGCAATCCACAGGAACCCAAAGTGGCATCCTCACATTGCATAGCCACACTGAGCTATCTTCCTTTTTTCCACCCTCGCTCCCCCATGGTGGTCAGTGTGGGAAAGTCAACCTTTTGGCCCAGATCACCCCCAAACATTTGGACTGATATTGGTGGTTACTGACTCTGACTGTGCCCTTGGCACTACTAGCCAGTCCCAGGGCCAGTGCTCTGTGTAAAATGGTATGTGCAAATTAGGCATAATTATAATTTGCTCTGACAACCTACCTAAAAGTCCCTATCATATGGTAGGGCATGTAGCTTTAGGGTCCTCATTATAGCTAGTGCACCACAGATGCATTGCTGTTGTGTCCCGTCTCATTTTAAATGTAGGTCTGCCTTGCAGGCTGCTTTTAAATTAAAGTTAACCCTAAATTCGACTTTGGAATTAAAAGTAATTCAAAATTCCTAACTACCTCATTTTACATATGTCACCCCTAAGGTCTGCCCTGAGGGCTGCAAGGATTGCATGCAGTGTAAATATAAGCAGGGCCTTTATAAAGGATGTTTTATAACCCCTACTGAAGAAAAACAGCCAATGCATTTCCCCATTGCAGTGCCTTAGCTCCATAGGCTAACATTGGAAGACTTTATTTAAAATTAATAAAGGTTAATTTCCACCAAAAAAGAGCTAAAACTGTCAAATGTGTTATCAAATTAAAAGTGAAAGTAAATCCACATGTTGCCAAGGTTGGATTTACTGTAACTAGTCCAGAGAAAGAGGTTTAGGACTATTTCTGAAAGTTACCTCAGCCCTGTAGTGCCCTTTCCTGATTGGTCAGTCTCTGGTAGCCCGAGCCAGGCTGACTTAAGGCCACATGTACGTAGCCTTTTGCACGTCGCAAACAGCGAATCAGGCTGTTTGCGACGTACAAAAGGCACTTCCCCATGTACCAACCCATTTTTGTGATTCGGTAAACTATTTACCGAATCGCAAAAAAGGATTGCGTCTCGCAATTAGGAAGGGGTGTTCCCTTCCTAATTGCAACTCGCAGTCCCATGTCTGAGGCCCTGACGAATGCCCCGAGACCTTCCTTAGCTCATCATTAAGGGCAGAAACATGTTGGCAACCGACTTTTAGATAGGTGACCCTGTGAGTCCTTGTTCTCACGGAGGTGTCCCATTTTTGTTTTTAACCACAACAAACAGACACCATTATTAAAATTGTAACTTAGTACAGGTGACTTATTAGGTGTTTTTATTTTCCCTAGGTTAGCTGGATCCCAAATGTTTCCAGACCAAGAATGTATTTACGCACTCCCTCCTGTTCTTTTAACAGTGAGGTTGAGTCCGCCCAGGTTGCATTGCCCTACCTGGGTGAGGCTAGGTGGTCAAATGATGAAGCATGACACTGTATAGTGTGTGAGACCACCTAGTCCGTAAAGGAAATTCCCCCTTGTCTCTCTAATACTCCACAGCCTCACACTGACCACATTTTCCTAGTAAGGACTTTAAGCGACAGGGGGCATAAGCATACCCCTTGTTTACGCTTTTTGATTTACCAGTGAACCCCGTACTCCTTTGTGTGATTTCCAGAGTGGTCAAAAGCAGCTGCCCGCGAATCTGCAGTGCAGCTACTGACCAACACTGCCTTCCACAGACACCAAGCCACTCAACAGATGGAGTTGCTTGTGAATGAGCATTGTGCTACCTTCCAGGAGTCAAGGCAAAACCATTCCCCCGGACCCTGGAGAAAGAGCCTTCACCACAGCTTGCAAGCTGTGGACCCGGCTCGCAGAAGCGGGATCCATTCCTCCCATGTAGCTTGCAAGTCCTGCTTTCTGCATCTCTTGCGGCAGTGGAGCCTCGCCGTTGGGGGGGGGGTCCGATACGACTGTCAGCGGCTTTCATACAGAGGGAGATGGTGTCATGGGATGGCAGTTTTCTCCTAAGTATTGTATGTCATGGTCCTCTTGCACATGCCTATAGTTGGATGAGTTTCTTCAAAGCTGATATCAGGGAGGAGCCTCTGTATTGCCTCGACATTGACCTCCAGAAAGAATGAGGCTCGGGGACGTAGTGTAATCTCCCTACCCTGGTGCTGGTGTTCAGTCCCTCAGCAACAAAGGGGGAAGTGCAGATCCACCCGCAGCATCTGACATTTAGGCCTAGGTCAGGAGAAAAAACACTTCACATGGTAAAGCTTAGGGTAAGGAACACTGCTCACTACCCACTGAAGTTAAAAAATCAGGAGCTGTAAACAGCACTTAGTGTGTGCTGTTATTGCAGAGGCCAGGAGCAATGGCCAGCGCTCCCTGCACAAAGGGACTCTGGGAAGATACTTGGGAGGACACAAGTGAACAGCAGTGGGAAGGCAGTGCAGCACACAAAACCAGAGATTCAAAAGGTGATCTTTCCTGGCAGCACTGCAGTATCCTAGTAGAACAAAGCCAGGGAGCAGCTGGCAGCAGGGTGACAAGCAGAAACGTAATCCAGTGAGTCCTTTAGGCCACCCAGCAAGTAGAAGGCAGTAGGGCAACAGCAGAAGAGCAGTCCAAAGGAGTCCTTTAAGCAGCACAACAGTCCTTCTTGCAGAGATTCAGGGGGTCATTCCGACCCTGGCGGTCCATGACCGCCAGGGCCGGGGACCACGGAAGCACCGCCAACAAAGTAAAAGTAAAGTCAAGCCGCGGTCAGAAAAGGGGAACCGGCGGTTTCCTGCCGGTTTTCCCCTGGCCCAGGGAATCCTACATGGCGGCGCTGCTTGCAGCGCCGCCATGGGGATTCCGACCCCCTTCCCGCCACCCTGTTTCTGGCGGTTCTTACCGCCAGGAACAGGATGGCGGGAACGGGTGTCGTGGGGCCCCTGGGGGCCCCTGCACTGCCCATGCCACTGGCATGGGCAGTGCAGGGGCCTCCTAACAGGGCCCCATGAAGATTTTCACTGTCTGCTTTGCAGACAGTGAAAATCGTGACGGGTGCAACTGCACCCGTCGCACCCCTGCAACTCCGCCGGCTCCATTCGGAGCCGGCTTCCTCGTTGCAGGGCCTTTTGGCGGTCGCCCGCCGGCCCAGCGGGAAAGCCAGAATGGCATCCGCGGTGTCCTGACCGCGGAGCGGCCATTTGGCGGTGACCGCATGGCGGGCGGCGACTGCCGCCCGCCGCGGTCAGAATCACCGCCTCAGTCCCTGTTCCAAAGGTGCTCTGAAAACATGGGGTCAGAGCCTTTGTACATACATTCCTAAATGTTTTTGATGTAGAGGGTGACTTCAAAGGAACCCTTTCAAGCTTACAGAAACCCCCTTTAAACTCAGCCCTGGCTCCAGACATCAGTAGGGGGTAAATCAGCCCTTTTTGTGAGGGCAGAACACAACCTATTGACATGTAAGGTGTAAAGCTCTTGCCCTCTCACAGCCCAGGAAGATTATCAGTATGCAGATGAATGCTGCTGTATCTCCTGTCACACCCAGACCTTCCTGTGTTGTGGCTGTCTGAAAAGTATGCACAAAGTGTAACTGTCACTCAGCCCTCAACACTGTTGGCTGTTATTATTATTCATTCAAGATCTAATTCGTCAAATGTACAGATAATTCTTCATCTTTATTCAATCCATCAGGTTCCTTTGTATTACATTCAATAATTAAACAGGATTCTAATTTTCTTAACTCTAGGGTTCTGTTTCCACCACGTATATTTAGCACTATTCTATCCAGTACCACAAATTTTAAATCATTAGCATTACTGCCATGGTATTCTTTGAAGTGCCTAACTACTGGATAAGATTATCAACATTTTTTATGCCTCTCATATGTTCAAGAACTCTTTTTTTTGCCATATGTGTAGTGCTCCCTATGTAGAATCTATCACAAGGACATTTCAAGGCATAGACACAATAATCTGAATGACATGATACATGTTTTCTGATTTTAAATGGTTTTAAATTGCCGTTGAATTTGATTTCTTTACATTTACGACTGTATCTGCATGCCTTACATTTCCCACAGATATAGAAACCTTGTATCACATTTTTCTCCAATACTGGTGTCAAGCATTGGCTCAATGTATCTTTTAGGGATTTACATGTCCTAAATGTGAATGTTGGATGATCATTAATAATTTTTGCTAAATTTTCATCAGTTTTTAATGCAGGCCAATACTTGTTAAACATCTTTTTTATCTCACATGTTTTATTATGATATGTTGTGATAAATCTTACTTGATTTCTATCTTGAGTGTTTGTTTTCCGTTTAGTTACTAATAAATCCTCTCTTTTAATTTGTTTAACTTTCGTTAATGCTTTCTCTATACTACTTTCCAAATATCCTCTTTCTTTAAACCTACTTATCATAATCTTTGATTCAATCACAAATGCGGTGTCAAGACCACAAATTCTCCTAGCCCTCAGTAACTCACCATACGGGATGCTTTGAATTAAATTCCTTGGGTGACTACTGGTAGCGTGCAATAAGCTATTACCTGCCTATCTTTTCTGAACAACTCACACTCTAGGTTTTAGTTGATCACATATACACTTACATCTAGGAAAATAAGCTCCGAAGGATGTATTACAGTATTGTCATTCAAAATAGTAATGAATTTAAGAGCAGACTCCTTGCTTCCTTTCCAGATGCAAAAGATGTCGTCTATAAATCTCACCCAAAGAACTACTTGATCCTCAAAGCCGGGGACATCTCTGACCAACTTTCCTCCCACCACCCAGGTATAAACCTGCGTAGCTGGGAGTAAAACAAGTGCCCATCGCAGTCCCCTGACACTGTTGATATATTGTGTTCTCAAAGATGAAAAAATTATTAGTTAGACACATATACACCATTTCTAATAACATCTCAGTATGCAAGAGATATGACAGTGATCTTGCTCTCAAAAAGTGTCTTAAAGCCTTAATTCCTTCATCATGGGGTATACATGTGTACAGACTAGTGACATCCAAGCTCATCAGTAGATAATCATCTTCTCAAGTCATTCCTTCAATTATTCTTAAAAAATCAGTAGTATCCTTTATATATGAAGGTAATGTTTCCCCAAAGGGACGCAAAAAGAAATCCACATATTTGGTAATATATTTTCAAAAAGACTTCCTATTGAAGACACTATAGGTCTACCTGGAGGATCCACTGCATTTTTATGCACTTTCAGTAAAAAAAAAAAATGGCAGCGAACTTGGGGAATTCCACTTTAAGAAACTGATATTCATCCCATTCAATCAGTCCCTGATCTTTCCATTCATCCAATTTTTCAAACAATTTTGTTTTTGTACGTACAATATTTTGTATCATTTCGTAATGACTCTATTGCTTTTCTATGTCTCTGCTCTAGATTATCAAATTTAGATTTTTTCACAAATCTTAGTCTCTTCATTTCTTTTACTATACCCTTTTCAAAAACATTAATTGCATCACAAATCACAGAGGGGGAGAATGTTGATTTGGGTTTAAAGCTGCTGGCACATCTTTTGCCTTTATCAATATTTATTTGAGCTAAAGTTAAAATAGGGTCAGGATTTGCTTCAACATTTGCATCCAATTCACACATGATATGTAATGTTTCTATGTCATTATTCTCTAGATTCAAAGGTGTACATTCATTCTCCTCTTTCTGATCTTGTACGTTTGTTTCAAACAATTTTTTCAATTTTAATTTCCTAGTGAATTGAAATAAATCAATTCTACTCTGTGTATAATTAAACTGTGTTACAGGACAAAAAGATAATCCTAAAGCTAAAACTTCCTTTTCCGAGTCAGATATACACCTATTCGATAGATTAATTATTGTCATTTTCTCTTTTGCTTTAGTGTCATTTGACCTCTTGTTAGCATTCCTGATGGATTTTCCTTTAATATTCCCAACCCTCTTTTTCCTCCTCTTCCTCTGCCTTTTCCTCAATGAAAGTCTCTACCTCTTCCTGTTTGTCCCATTGATCTCCCTTGGGCTATCAAGTCGAATTCCTTTAGAATTTTGTTTTTTACCAATCCACTATCGGATTTGATTGAAACATCACTTTCACTGTCTTCGCTTTCTCTTGTGTCTTTATCAACATCTCTTGATGTTATTTCTCTTTCATCCCCAGCTCTCACTTCCTTGGAGTACTGAGCAGTGATAAGTGTGTCCCTCGTTCTATTTCTGACCATCTCATATTTTCTTCCAAATGTTAAAATCTGGCCCTTTTCATAGTCCTTCAAATCTCTTAAAAAATGTTGTTGCTTCTTCTTCTTCAAATTTTCTTCGGCTTTCCGTAGTTTCTCATTGAACTTTTCCATTTCTTTTTCAAATCCATCACTCGACATTCTTTACTTCAATTCATTTGTGATCTTTCAATTTCAATGTAAAATTGTTCACATTCCTTCCATGCATATTTTACCATTTTTTTCAAGATATAAATGCTGCATTGGTGATTATTTTCCACCCATTCCTTTACCATTTCCGGATCAGGGTTATCTAAATTAGGAATTGTAAAAATTTGCAAACCCCTCGGTATTCGACCGCTGTCAATATATTTCTGTAATGTGGTTGCCTCCCACCACTTGGATTGTTCCGTTTTAGAACATTTCCAAAGCGTATCCCACAAAACCTTCTGGCTCCTATTTTTATTTTCAGAATTAGTCCCCGTACCATCATTAGGATCCAACAGCATTGAGCCAATATTATTAAACAGCTGTTCAGCAGCAGCCCGCCATGAAACTTCTTTATCTGTTGCCACTTTGTCAATAATTATGTAGCCACCAGCCCCTCTATACTTATCTATAGTAGTGCTCTGTTGCCTTCCTCAAATTGCTAAGTCTTTCCGTCACAGCCTGGGTCAGACACACGCTGGATTGAGATAATAAAAGATATTAGCAACTCACCCGTTCGATCATAGCAGTGATCCCTCCGTCCTCCAATGAAGAAATTCCCTGCTAATAGTCACTCAGGTGTGGGTCGTTGCACAGCAGCTACTCAACCTTTTGTTTCCACTTCCCATCTAAAAAAAAAACTTTGAATGCTAATCGCATTCGATTTCTCCCCAGGCTGTGATTCCACTCTTACTTTGACGATCGCAGCTGCCCCTCAGCATGCTGTCGTCTTCCGACGTGTTATCATTATAACGCGTCTTGCTGTTCCTGAAGCAAGGCGGACGCCAACTCGTCTTCTGTAATGGTACTTGAAACCAAACATGAATCTGCGTGCGGGTTGTGCCTTTCCAACAGGCGGCAAAGACGGGGTCTCGAACGCCTACATTTCAGACAAACAGCTTCCTTTGTATAGAAAGACACCTCTGCCACATAGTGTCTTCTTCATCCAAAAATAATTTATTATGGCACACAAACAAAAATACTCTGTGCGTTTCGGGAGTCACAACTCCCTTGCTCACGAGTAATCGCAGTCCATACATCTCTTTCCATATATTCCTGCAACAAGTGCTATATATATATATATATATAAATCAATAATACTTTAGCATCCAGTGTCATAAAAGTCACTAACACCACAATAAATATTACATAAAATATTGCATTAAAAAAATAAAAACACAGAAAACAATACAGTGCAAGGTACAATTCCAAATTACAGTATAAAAGCTGGAAAGTGCAAGCGCAACTACGTAAAAAAAAAATTACAACTAAGAAATCTTAGCCAGCTTCCTTCTAATACGCCATATGCTTCAGAGGAATTTGGCAACTGCAATAGCAATAGGAGGGCTACGGACTGATTTTAGAATCTTCATGGCTACAGCGTGATCTTGGGTACCCAAACATTTGCAGGTTCGGACAAGCCATTTCCTGTGTGGAGAGATATAGAAGGGACATGCAAAGAAAACATGGGCAATAGACTCCTGAAATAAATTACAACAGGGACAAAGCAAGTTAGCGGAGGCCCTCTTCTGCCATCTGTTAGTAAATGTTTTGAGGAGAAGGCAGCCAAGTCTAAATTGCATGTAGAGCTTCCTGTCAATTGGATCTAAGATACCATCCAGGTAAGGCTCCTGCAGCCAGGCAGATTTAAAATCCCAAACCTCACTAGATAGTCGCCCTACAGGAAATGAGGGAGACATGGACTGAGCTACCCACTCCCGATCCACTTGATCTTTTTGGATGTGTCCAGCAAACAGACTTCCCTAAAAGCAGGGGCATGGGAGGACAATGTAGCAGTTGTACAGCAGCGTTCTAAGAGTAACTATAGCAGCTAGTGGTTTGCGAGCCATGTCCAGATGCAGGGGAAGGAGGGGGGTACTTGGGGGCAGGGAAGTAAGCATTCGCAGGAACATATTTTCTATGCGGGTAAGCTCCTTTACGTCCTCAAAGCCCCAAAGTTCCGCCCCATAAAGTGCTGCACTAACCAGCTTCATGTTTAATCTGGAGAGCTGCAGCTATTGGTCAAGTAGTGGATGTGTGGTACACCCTTAAAAGAGCTCCCACCAACTGGCTGAATTTTAGCGATGTACAATTACTATTGGTTTTCCAGGATATTGAGTCCAATAGTTTAATCCCAAGATGTTGAAAGGTATTGATTCGTTCTAGTGTCAACCCACCTAGGGTAAGATTCCCCCTATAGGATCTATGCAGGTTGATAACCATAAACGTAGTTCCCTCTCTGGGAACAAAAGTCATCGAAACGATTCAGCAGAAGTTGGAGGCCCATCAAAGTTTTGGACACTATCAGGGTGTCATCAGCAAACAGGAGTGTCACATTTTTTCCCGGCCTAGGGCTGGTGTGTCAGAGGGCTGTGAGGTAAGGTGCTGGCAGACCTGGTTCAGATATAGAGAGAAAAGGGTTGGAGCTAGTACACAACCCTGCTTGACACCCCTGGCTACCCTAATTGGGTCAGATACATATATATATAAATATAGATATAGATATAGCTATAGATATAGATATATATGTGTTTATTCACTTAAATAAACAAAGGTTACAGTGACATTATAATTAGGTTCTGAATTTCCTCTCACAAAACCAGAGAAATTCAGCAGTTATTGTTAAAGTTATTTCAAGTAACTATAACTTGGGCCTAAGTTAACTATAACTTGTGCTGTCAAAGCTTCCGTCAAGTCAGAGCAAACAGCTATGTCCCGGGGATGGCCCTGGGGATGATGGTCCCCACAGCCATTCCACGAGGGGGGGCAGCGGGGTCCCCTCCATCATTTGTATTTAGCCCTGGGGAGGTGGTGGTCTCCAGGGCCGGGGGTCCCTCTCATTATCTTTTTTTGGCCCTGGGAGATGTTGGTCCCTGGGGCTGCATGGGAGCCATGTGGCCCCCCTCTTAATGTGAATGTATTGCGCCAGGGAGGTGGTGGCCCACGGGGTTGTGGGGGCTCTGTGGCCAGGCCTCCTGCATTAATTTCATGATTTGCCCCGGGGTGGGGCCGTACTTCAGAGAATGGGTGGGCCCAGCGGGCCACCTGCATGATTTTTTATAAGTAAGTGCACTGGGGAGAGGATGGACGCTGGACCTGCGGGGGTGGGGCTGCATAGCCCCAAGCATTGATCTCATGATTTGCCCCGGAGAGGTGGCATTCCATGGGGCACAGGCGGGCCCAGCAGGCCCTCCCACATACTTATATTTAAGAGCCACTGGGGGGTGGTTGTCCTTGTGGCATAAATATGCCCTGGGGGGGGGGGCTTTATTTTATTTTTAAAATATATTGAGATGCCCCCAGGACCTGGTCTACCCAGGGGCTTTAGTAAAAACAAGTACAAGATGCAGCGCTTGTTTTTTTAGAAACGTTTGACACACATTTGTTGTGAAATATTGAAATGCCCCCTGCTCTACTTAAAATTTGGAGCAACATTGGACTCACCCTGCTCCTCCTAAAACCTTCAAACACACCACAGGACACAAAATGGACCCCATCTTCACCACAAGTGACAGCACCAAATAAAACTCCACCACAACGCTCTTAAGGAACGACCACTCCATCGTCCGCTTCCAAATCAACACACCTCAAGTCAACTCTGCTACCAGAATCAGCATTCCAAGCTGCGGTTGGGGCAAAATCACAGAAGCTGACTGGCTCAGTACCCTCAGGATGGATCAACCTAGCCCCAACCTCATCAAGGACATCAACAATTTCAATAAATAGACCAAGAACTGCACTGACTCCCTCACACCCATCAATCACAAGCATAGTAGATCATACAAGCAAGCCAGATGGTATACAGAAGATATCTGAAAAACTAAACAACATTGTAAACAGCTAGAAAGAAAATTAAGAGCCAGCCACAACACCACCAATAGAAGTACCTACAAGGCTGCACTCAGATGCTATTGTTGCTCAAAAGGGAATTTACCTTTAAAAAACAAAAGACAAGAAGTGTCTTAGCAAAGCAGGAATACTTCATTTAATTAAACATTCCGGTCAGGGGGGCAGTTATAGAACCCAGGTCTGACTGTTTCTCAATGTACTTTTGTTTGGAGCATTTTTTTATACATTTCTCTGAGTACCTTAAAGTAATATGAGAGGCCAGTGGTTGCTGCTTGTGCAGTGTTGTGGTTGGCTATGTTTTCCTAACTACAGGTGGCATCTAACATTGTGGTATTATAGGGAATGCACGCACCTCTCTGACCATGTGTGTTTTATTGGGGCCAATCTCCTGGTACCACTCTGGTATCACTGCGCCTATCTGTGGGATCTAATCTAAGTTTCCTATTTGCCTGTCAGCTATGTGTTAACCCACTTAAGTCCTGTCAGTTAGCATCCTCAGGTCTAGGCATCAGTGCCTGCCTGACCACGTGCATTAGTGCCCATCTTGACGGAGAGTTCCCAACGAAGGACTATAATAATGATGATGCGAATTCTTTTGTTTATATTCATGCGTTGCTGTGTGCATCAACATAGATTAATCCAATATTAACATTACCCCCTTTAGTTGAATATTTAACTACACCATCAAACCCACATGTTATGACAGTCACATTGTTTTGTTCTCCCACTTCCATAGCTACTTGCATTCTACCCAATTTGAGGGCTGTGTTTTTACACTAGGAAACCCCCACTCGTAGGAAACCATACAAAAATAGTAACACAATGAAAATAGGGAAACAATGATGTGTACAAACTGGTCAGCCACCGGGGGGAGCCAGGAGAGCCAGTTTGTGAACCACTTCTGCTCGGTGGCACCTCCCTATTCATGCATGTCTTTCTGTAGTAGGTGCAATGCTTGAATTGCAAGAGTCAGAGTTCCATTGTCTATGTCATTGCCGGGAATGAAAGTACTGCAAGATTGTCTGATCTTCCATCATGTTCAACACAAATGATGTAACTTCACTATGAGGCAGATAGCTCTCAGTTCTTCTTTTGCTGCATTAGGGCCAAGCTCGGTACTGTTCATCATTTTGAGCATTTCCCACCTGGTTATTTGCAACCAAGGGGCCTTCGCTTTTGTCTGCAAGGTGAAGAAGAGTATAAACCCTCCACCTGACAATTGGGCATTGTTGAACAGTCTAAATTCCTCTGGAATGTACTTGTACGGAGCCCAGCCAAAATAACCAGCAGATCTTTTCTGTCAAGCCTGATGCAACAAAGTTGTTTCCTTCCTTAGTGGGTGTTGGTACAGTTCTCATAGATCTTCTCTAGGAATGACCAGGATTGGGGTATGTATAGTGATGAAGGAGTAGAGGCCTCGCCATCCAGGGATGAGCTGGGGGTAAGCAAACTTGTAGCATTGCCAGCAGGTGTCCATCAGCATGGAGGTGCCCCAGTGCATATCTAGAATGTGCAGGATTGTGCCACAGTTTTCATTTGTGTCCTGCAGAATGGCCCCTTTGCCTCTGAAACATAAAGAATACAGCATGAGTTTCCATACAATTAGGGGTTGCCCCTTCCCTTCTATACAGGTGTACCTATCTTTCTGAGTGTCCCAGATTTCCTGACATGGAGTATCAACTCACTTACTTATCCCACCCCTATGAGACGCATTTCCCTTTGTATCATCAAGGTGGATGGCCCTGCATTGAAACTTCATGTCTGGGGTCCATTTGCTGTTAATTAAGATGATACACTAAGGGCCACTGTGGGACCACAGATGGAGACAGAAGCAGATGTGTTTGCGCACTGGTAAGGTGGCTTTGCTACCTCCAAGAATCTTTTCTGTGAAAAGTCTTGGCACCAAACAGTATCCAGTACCGTATTGTGCCTGGTCTCGGTGAGAAGGTACAGTGCTGTGGGACTGGTCTCGTAGCTGGTCAGCTTTACTACTATCCTAAGGGACTATACTCTTTTAGGTTGTATTTTTGCCCTAATCCTACATTGGTACAGGTGGAGAAGGCATTTTGCTTTTTCAGGGACTACCTCATGGGCTAGATAAAGCCTATCTGTGCCTAATACACGTGGTAACAGCAAACAGATGTAACATGACCCAGCTGATGTCCTGGTATCGATGGCGGTCATGTGCTGATACCACGTGGTGTATAAAATGGTGCTGTGAAGTTTATGTGGAATGCTAGAGTTAAGTGCAGTGTAATTATGGGAGAGATCCATACGCAAGCGCTGTGGTGACTTCTTAGTAGACTCAATTATACAAGGCTGTTTTTTAGAAGTGCATGGATGTGGTAGCACCCCAGTAAACAGAGAATGTGCAAATGTATGAAAACACATAACGTGGAACATTGTAGGCCTTGAGATTATTCTGGTGGAGATGTCCAAAGTTCTTTGGTGATGGGAGTTCCTTGGTTGTGAACAGTTTGAAAAAAGTTTTTGGAGCAAGGTGTGTTTCAGGAAACCATTGGGGGTATGGATTTGGAAAGTTCTTGGTGCAGGTTGTAGCTCCCGATCCTGTTGGGGTTATTGATGTGGCCGCTGAGAAGGTGATGGTTTACTGTAGAGGTGGGGCACTTACCGGCTCAACTGCAGAATTGTCAGATAAGAACTAGGTTTAGTTATAAAAGAAAAAAACACATTACATCCTCGCATGTCATCAATTATGTCTTAGAAATTCCTGCATTTCCAGTGATTTTAGTAAGGCATCGGAAGGTGGCCCCACTCGGGATACCTAGTTTGGAGTAAATGGGTTATTGGTTATGAACAGTTTTTAATTTTTATGGGTTGTTGGGCCTTCCCCTTTCCTTGCCGAAGTGTGTTCTATGAAGATGTTTTACAGGGTGATTCTCCTATGCATGAATTTACATTTTTTACTGGTGCTCTGTTGGTGTTTCCAGCCCTCCAGTACTCTAGTGTGTACATGGAGGTGCCATCGGTGAGGGCACTGTTTTCCACTTACACATGCACGGGATGTGTAAAGCAGAGGTGTGTCACACTGAATGTTGGTCATCTATCTCAATGTTGCCCTGAGATCACGTCTGTGCTCCTTGAGTACCGACATGTGGCATACAACATCACTCTCCCAGATGCAGCCAGGTGTCTTGGCTATGCCCTTTTTTGGAGGATTCCTTTGGGCTAGCAGTGGACTTCTTTTTATTGGTCTTTGAGCACTTTCCCCAGACCTTCGCTTGATCTATTTCATCTATTGCCATGAGCAGGACGGGGTCGGAGAGTTTTTCTGTGCCCCGTGTGCCTCTGATTTGCAGGGTTTAAATTTGGCATTGTTGTTTCCTTCAAATGATGTGTGTGATTCTTTGTGTGTTTCCCAATTGCTAGGCCTGATGCGGAGTTAGGACATTTCTGCATTCTATTCTGCTCGGAGCTGTGATGGGTGTTTTGAACTCCCTTCCTTAGCACCCCTTCTCCCTCGGATCTTTGTGGGCCTACGGTTCCCGGCTACTATTGGAAAGCTTTGAGAGAAAGGAGGAGGCAATGAAAGTGCAGCATGGGAAGTCTGGAGTGAGGCCCAGAACGTGTCCAATTTTACCCGGCTTATGAGAATGAACTGGAATGGCTGGATGTCCTGGCGAACCCGCTCTACTAACACGACACCCTGCGGTGTTCCACATTTTTTGGAAATCATACATGTGTTGTAAGAGTTATGGGGTCTTTGCTAACCCAAGCTCACGGAGAAGCCTAGCTCCCGGTATTGAAGGACAGCTTTGTTTTAAAAAAAGGGGACCCCCATTTGGCTGATGGCCACAGGGGAAACTGTTGCTGGTGGGACTACGCCACAAATACGTTCCAGTCCTGGCCAGGTGCCCGAGAATGGGGACCTATTGACTTGGTCGTTGAACTCGTCCCATTTGACTTGTGGGTGCAGGGACCTGGGTGCCTCCTTTTTAAGCACTGGTTGGGTAGCTGCCCTGACCCTCTTCATTAGACTGCCTTTCCCCTGGGGTGTGGCCAACCAACCGCACCCTGGGGGATCAGCAACAGAGTAAGGGCTAACCTCCCACTGGCACCTGGAATGGCAGACTCTAGTGAGGATACCTGATTGACACCCACACAGCAACCCTAAGCTTCCCGAATGCAAATAAGAGTTTAAGGGCCATATGTACAAACACTTTTTCCCATAGTCACAGAATGGGTAAAAACCTTTGCTACATCTGGACCTAAATCGCTGATGTTATCTCATTGGTCCTTCTTTGAGCAATGGGTACAGTGAATTTTGAAATGTGCATGAAATGCTTTCCATTGGGGGCACTATAATTTATTATGCATTCTATCTGTGTAAAAGTATTGCTTCCCCAAACAGTTACCCCTCCCTTCCATGGCTGTGCACCCCACCCTTGTTGGGCTGGGGTCCCTGCCTGTGGTTTCTGATGCCATGCATTGGTCCATACCTGACCTCGGTTGTGGTGGTGTGGCAGTAGACTGACTTCCCTGCAGCAGAATATAGGGTGTATTCAGGTTTCCTTGGGCTTGATTTTGCAGATGGAAAGTTTCTTGAAAGTAGCAGAACAACCGGACCAGTTCACAAACACATCTGCTTCCGCCTCCATCTGTGGTCCCACGGTGGCCCTTAGTGTATCTGGGCTCATCTTCTTCCACTTGTGGTGTTCCTTTAATAGGCATTTGTCAGCCATTGGGCCCATTCTGTGGCAATAGTAGCCTTTTATGGGGTTTGGCGGCAGCCAACCTCCCTGGTTGTCCTTTTTCCTGTTTCCTTTTGTGAAAATGCAGTACATATGTTTGTATCTCACATCAGGGTTTGATGTCTAGCCCTACTGCGCTGTCAAGTCCACTTTGTATTTCTGTTGGCAGCCCCTTTTTCGGGATGTTGTAAAAGAATTTGACATGGGGGCCCACATTGGTCCACGGCTGTCCTGTCTCCTGTCCCAACCGTTGGCTCATGCTGTCCAAAAAATCGGTTATGGTTTCCCCAGGGTTTATGGTTTCTGCTATCAACCCTCCTACATCTGGGAACATTTCCTTCAGGGCTGTCCATATTTGGTGACTATGGGCCAGATGTAGCAAGATATGCTTTTGCGACTCGGAAATTGCGAGTCGATGCAACACGCAATTTCCGAGTCGCAAAAGCATATGCAGAATGGTGTCTCAGACGCCTTCTGCAAATCGCAAGGGGGTTGCAAAGACCCACCTCATTGATATTAATAAGGTGGGTCACAATTTGCAAACCCCTTGTAATTCCCTGCACTCACAGAGATGGTGGCCTGCTGGAGACAGCAGACCTCCATGTCTGTGACTGCTTTTTCAATAAAGCAGTTTTTTTTTGTATTGCAGCCCGTTTTCCTTAAAGGAAAACGAGTTGCAATACAAAATAAAAAAATGAAACCATTTGGTTTCGTTTTTTCAGGGCAGGCAGTGGTCCATTGGACCACTGCCTGCTCTGAAAAAATATTTTGTGCGACATTCACAAAGGGAAAGGGGTTCCATGGGGACCCCTTCCCTTTTGCGAATGAGTTAGCACCCACTTCACGTGGGTGCTAACTTCGAATTGCTTTGCGACCGCTTTTGCAGTCACAAAGCAATTCCGCATCACGGTGCGAGTCGCTAATAGGAAGAGAACACCCCTTCCTATTTGCGAGTCGCATTCCCATTTTGCGAGTCGGTACCGACTCGCAAAATGGAAATGTGCATCGCGATGGCCGTTTTGCATGGCGGAAACTGCGAAAATCGCAGTTAGCGCCATGCAAAACGGTTTGTACATCTGGCCCTATATGAATTGAATGTGGGCCCATTATGCTCAACACAATTGCTGGGATGTGGGCTAGGACGATAACAGTGTTATAATGCTGCTTAGCAGATTTTTAGCATCGCCTATCACTAGGATTATCCTTGCAGTGTTCTTCTCAAAGCATGAGATCCTTTTCCCGGCCCTATCCAACGAGGGCGACAGTTTGGCTCTTAGTCCTTCCTTATCCATCTGAGCCCATGGCACATAGATGGTCCCCGAAGTAGTCTTCTGTAGTAGCAGGCATATTTTTGTTTTGGGCAGGTTCACTGGTTTTCACTCAACATAGCTCTACCATCTCCTCCTGAGACAATCCTCTATGCAAGGGAAGCTCCACTTGGAATCTCCCCCTTCATGCTGGATGCAGTCTTCCTCAACAGCTATGTACTCTGGTACAAAGAATCCCTCCTCCAGCCAGGGTCTATCATTCTGGTCACTTTCTGCAGTTTAGCAGACTGTCAAGTAACAGAAGGTTCATCCAAAGATTTTGCCTTCTTTTCAAGCTATTATACCCCTCAGGTCAGTTTTTCTGTCCTGCGTATTCAGGAGGAGTAGCAGACATCTTTGTCACTGCTTTCCGCATGCTCACGCAAAGGTGCCATCTTAGTTCTCCTATGTCTAAGGTGAGTTTGCACCGGGGTATCTTGGTCTTTCATTTCTTGGCCAGACCCTTTTCTCTGTTGGTGCTGTGTAGATCCTCAAACCCCAGTCAAAAGCCTCTCCCCTAATTCTACCTTGTACTCTTCCTCAAATGGGGCTCTGTACCTACCCCTACTCGCCTCAAGTGGAGGGCACGCTGCTCTGCTATGTGGCTATGCTTCCAGGGTGCTCTCTCTCCCCTCAGTTTACGTCTCTCTTCTAAATCCCACCTAGATTGCCTTCTTCGTTCCAAGCTATGCGGGGTCCCTTTCCTTTGGTCGCAGTCGGGTCCAAGGTACCAATCATCTCCCATCTAGCTCACCAAAATGCTGCTCAAATGGGACTTTACCTTTAAAAAACAAAAGACAAGAGGGGTCTTGGTAAAGCAAGAACAGTTAATTTAATTAAACATTACGGTTGAGAGAGCAGTTATAGAACAGGGGTCTGACTGTTTGTCAATGTACATCTGTTTGGAGCATTTTTTAATAAATTTCTCTGAGTACCATAAAGTAATATGAGAGGCCTGGGTTGCTGTGTGTGCTGTGTTCTGGTTGGCTCTGTTTTCCTAACTACAGGTGGCATCTAACTTTATGGTGTTGTTGGTAATGCATTCAGTCCTCTGGCCATGTTTGTTTTTTTGAGGCAACTCTCCTGGGACCATTGTGGTGCCAATCGGCATCACTTTGGGATCTAATTTAAGTCTCCTGTTTGTGCATTTGCCTGTCAGCTACATGTTAGGAACCTGTGACCTGTCATTCAGCATCCTCAGGCCTACGGCTCAGCACCTGCCTGTTCACGTATCTTTGTGCCAGGGTTGAAGGAGAATTGACGGCGGGGGAATCTAACAATGGTGATGCGACTTCATGTATATGAATGTGTCACTGTGTGCATCAACATTGATTAATCCAGTATGAGTATTATCACCAGCAAAAAAGAGACACCAAGATAAACGGACTAGGGGACTGCATTAAAGGAAGATCCAACAGCTGTAAGGAGATTGTCTCAATTGTTAAGGATTTCACCTTGTCCTCAGCCACTGTTTACCAACATAGTTGCCTCACAGCAACTCTGTAACAACCTATCCAACTTCTTCCACACAAAAAATTCACAAACATCTGAAGCACCTTTGCACACCAACTCAACCCCAGGAAATCCACTGCTAACCTACCCACCACCAACTAAGATGGCCATCTGATTGAAATGACAACCCTTATCAGAAATGATACAGAGGCAATCATGCAAACCATCCACTCACGGGCCCCAATGGACCTATATCCTCACCACATGTACAACCTGGGACCATCACCAATCAGCACTATTCTGTTCCACGTCATCAACACCTCCATCACATCCTCCACTTTCCCAGATGTGTGAAAAAACTCACAGAAATCAAGACCTCTTCAAGGAGCCCACAGTTGACCTGGATCAAGGGAGGAACTTCAGATTCATCTCTCTGCTTCCCTAGCCATCCAAAGTGATTGAAAACACCATCAACAAGCAACTCACAACCCATCCCAAACTCACTATCTTCTAGACAACACTCAATCAGGATTCAGAACGAACCACAGCCCCAAAATAGCACTCATCGCTGCCACCACTGCCATTTGAATCATCCTGGATTGAGGAGAAGCAGCGGCTCTCATCCTGCCCGACCTCTCTGCGGCCTTTAACACTGTCTTGCATATCACCCTCATCAGAAGACTCCATGAAATTGGCATACAAGAATCAGTTCCCAAATGGATTGGTTCCTTCCTCACAAGAAGAACTCAAAGGGTCAGGCTGCCAACCTTTACATCAGAGACCAGCAAATTGACTTGGGGTGTCCCACAGGCATTTTCCCTCAACCCCTCCCTTTTCAACATATAAATGGCATTACTTTCCAACATTACTTGCCAACGTCATGCTATCACAAGACATCACTGTCATCTCCTAGGCCAATGACACCCAACTCACCCTCTCGCTGACAGGCAAAACAGTCACCGCCAGAGCCAACTTCTCCAGCTGCATGACCATTGTAGCAAACTGGATGCAACTCAACAGCCTGCAGCTAATCTACAACAAGCTGGAAGTACTGGTCATCAGCAACAAGGCCTCCTCATGCAATTAAACCTGGTGGCCGTCATAGCGAGGACCAACATCCACAGACCACTCAAGCAATATAGGGGTCATCCTAGACAACAAGCTCAACATGACAGCTCATCTCAAGACAGTGCACACCTCCTGCTTTCACATCCTATGTACTATGCAAATATTCTTTAATTGCTGCCTCACAACACTAGGTGGACCGTCATGCAAGCACTCATCTCCAGGAGACTGGACTATGGCAACACTCTCCATGTCCGAATTTCCAAGCAACTCTTACACATACTCCAGACCATCCAGAATGGTGCTTCAAGACTCCTACTCAACCTCCCAGCTGCACCCACATCAGATCTCAGCTCAGGAAGCTTCACTGGCTCCCCATTAACAATCACAGCCAATGTAAACTTCTCACAGACACGGACAAAGCATTACACAACACAGGACCAGAATACCTGAACAGATGCATATACTTTCACCAAGCTACCAGACACCTATACGCTGCCTCACACTCACTCACACACATTTCCTGCATCCGCAAAAGCAAAAATAGAGGTGGCTCATTTTCCTTGCTTCCAAGACATGGAATGACCTTCCTCAACACATCAGAACAACCACCTTACTTCTTGAGTTCCTCAAGAAGCTGAAGACCTGGCTCTTTGTACAACCACTTTGGGGACCACAAGCCTACACATCTGCCCAAGCACCTGGATACGCTCTCGGGTGATTATCGTGCTATACAAATCAATTTGACATAACATAACATGGCAGTTGCAGCTCAACCAGCCTGTGATGATCATGCTAGTTATGGTTCCCACCAGAGATTGGGGTGAAAGATGAGACAAATGTCTCTTTGCTCACCTTGACACAAATCTCTCCTTGCTCACTCTTCAGCAATCAGTTTTCTCTGCATGTTCCTAAGCCACCGTGACACACTGGGACTTTCTTCTCCTGGAAAGTCTCTCTTCCTGCAGGATCAGTCAGACATCTTCCATCTCTCAGAAAGCAAGCAGGCTTTTGGGTGCTCCATTCAGATCCACAACTCCTCCATAACAAAGTGTAGAATTCAAGTGATGTCCCCTCACCTCAGGCAGACACTATCCCTGATTGCAGAGCAGTCTTTTGAGTACTTCTCAGAGCGTTCTCCTACCCGGGTCACAAGTGATTTGGAACTGGACTCAAGCAGGGTGCTTTGAGTGCCTCCTTTCAACATAATTCTTGATAGTGATGTGAATGCACTGTCTCAAACTGCAGAGCTGATATGGGTGGTTCTTTTCAAACATCCTTCGGAGGCTGCTCGCCAAACAGAGCATTTGTATAGAGTGATGCTTCTCACAGCAAGTAGTATTGGGCTGTCTCCAACCTGGAGCACCCCTAAACAGAGAGGCACAATTGGGTGTAAGATTTCCACACCTGGCTGTCATCAGCCTAACTCAATGTGTAGTCATGAACAGACAAAAGGCCAGTCCTTATCCAGAAACATTCTCACCTCACACAAAGGAAACTGTAGTCCTACTTCCCACCCATATCATCCAGGGCTCACAAGGACTAATTAGCTTCTCTTTTCTAACAAAAGTCCCCATGACATTTCTAAAGGTAGTACTGTTCCAATCCTCCTCACTTCAGTTGCTGGTTGTGCCCCTCCAGCTACAGGCATCCACGTAATGCACTTCCACTGTCTGGGAGACCATGCCTCACTCTTGGTTTTGTGCTATGCCAGATCATGGACCTCCAAAATGGATTTGCTTGACCTCTATCTTTCAGGTTCACTCAGATACAGCTTACCACCACACGCTATGTGCACTACACATGCACATGCACTCCACTTATACACAGGATGCTCTTGTATTATTATGGGCTTACACACAAAAACAAAACTTTAGACAAGTGGACCAGTGGACCTGACTCTCACACTATACATCTTCTCTAAACACATGATATGCTGCCAACAATGGTTAATGCTCTATACACCTTACTGGGACAGTAGTCAACAGCTCATAATGAGGCATGCTTGGTGTAGCCTTCCAGTTCACAGGTGTAGAAAATTAGAATGAAGAGGGTGAATACTCTTCTCAAGCAACAACCACTATCCTTGTCAGGGTGAACCACAAAAGTCATTACATTAATCTGTGCTTAACCCTCCTGTAGCTTGGTACTAAAGCAGTCAGGCTTAATCTAGACGTAGCGTGGGAAGTATTTTTGTCAAATGAAACACAACACAAGAAAAATCTCACAGCAATTAAAAAATATAGAGGTAAATGTAAGAAATAATTTGAGACCAAAACAACAAAAATCAAATCTCTAGAACCGGAGATTTGCTATTTCAAATTTTAAGGTAAGTATAGTGCCTAAAAGCACAAAGCACCACCTGCGATTATGTGGTCACACTAGACTGGGCAAAAGTCACATGTTCATTCCGATCGTGATACAGCTTGAGCCAGATACAGCGACCAGGTTAGTCCAGCTGAAAAGGTTACCCTGTCAAAGTCTGGCATGAAGAATCCGGTTCCCCACGGAGGAGGCCATAAGGGACAGGAGAATATTGCAGATGGTAACTACTGTAGCGCAGATCTTACATTGGCAGTCATCACAGGTAGTCACTGTAGCATGAAGAGAAGGGTTCACTGGATAAAGCAAGATCTCGGAGCAGACTGGCCTGTTCGTGGTTGCAAACAGCACAAAACTTCAGGATTACTCCCTTTCTTCAGAGGAGGAGCTCAACTGATGACAGCCAAGGGTCCTTTCCCTGAGAAGGCACCTCTTGGGCATCAGGAACTCACTCCTGTAGAGGCCAGCAGGGCTGAAGCAGGTCCAGTTCAAGGCAGGTCCAGGTGCAGGAAGTCAGATGGGTAGCTCCACTGAGGCCTCTGGAGCATGTTGTGTCCCTGTAGCTCAGAGTAGGAGGTCAGTGACCTGAGTGACCCTTTGAGTCACTCAGGTCCTCCTAGGAGATGGCCCGTTCTCCTTCAAGCAGCAAAGCAGGCCTCAAGCAGCAGGACAGTGCTCCGGAGAACAAGCCAAGCCGTAAGCAAAAAGGCAGTTCTCTGGTAGACCCAGGGCAGCCCTCAGAGCACAAGGCAAATCTTCTGAATTCTTTCACAGGTCCATGAGTATACTGAGGAGCTAGTGTTGGCAGGATGGGCCATCCTGCCAAAACAGAGCTCCCCTTTTGTACCACTGTCAGGGAGGAATACACAAAGGCCACACAGGAATACAGAGGTTGTAGGCACAAAATGGTTAGGACAAGAAAATGCAAACTTTCTAAAATATAGTGTTACCATTAAGAAGTATTTTAAATTACAATTCTTT
Organism: Pleurodeles waltl; assembly: GCF_031143425.1. NCBI lineage: Eukaryota > Metazoa > Chordata > Amphibia > Caudata > Salamandridae > Pleurodeles > Pleurodeles waltl. The sequence goes on along the minus strand of NC_090448.1, from coordinate 164,510,810 downwards.
TGATACCAAACATGTCTTTTCTACCTGTTCCCAATCAAAAGGTTTCACTTATTAAAGGTAATAAAGTAACACTATGACATCCTATGGGAGTGATGAGCCTCACATTTAAAACGAATTTGGGAGTTTTTTGTACTACCAGAATACGGAAAATTGAAAACTACATGGCCAGTCTTTTAAATACACTGCACCCTGCCCTATTGGTTATTTAGGGGTGACATATGTATTAAAAAGGGGGGTTTAGGTCTGGCAAAAGGTTTATTTTGCTAGGTTGAATCGACAGTTTAAAACTGCACACAGGCTGTCATGTCAGGCCTGAGAAATGTTTTTAAGGACTACGTAAGTGGTTTGTACAATAAGTGCTGCAGGCCCACTGTAGCAGTTCATTGTCAGCCCTGACTATATGTTGTACCACTTTATTACGGACTTATGAGTCAATTTAATTTTCCACACAGGTTTAGGCCAGTTTTACCATGTTTTAAGTTTTCAGGAGTGAGGTCAATCACTTTAGCATTGGTTAGCCACAAAGGTGCACAGTGTCCTAAAGCCAACAAAAACAAATGTTAGTAACAAGAGGTGAGTAAACAAAAAGGATGTATCTTTATTATCATTTATTTATTATTCTTTTTTTTTTATTTATTTTTTTTTTTTTGCAGTTGTTGCCCTTTATTTTCTTTCTGTTGTTATTTTTGGCCTGGATTCATTTTTTTATCTGTATCTCTTAAAGACAAAACAAGGTGCACATTAACCATTTTGTCAAAATAAAAGTTTAGATCTTTCTTGTATTGTAGTTATTATTTATTTATTTTATTGTATTTACTTTGAAACAAACTGCTTATTTTCTTTGTAGTTGTCCTTTTCTTTTGCAGTGTGACAACTATCCGGCAGAGTTTCTGTATCATTAGGTATTGTTTTGTTTATGAGACAGTTAATTACACATTTGTGTGAATTTGATATACTCCTTTTTATTCACTTAACCTTTTTAGTTGGTGAACTGCTTTTACTTTTATTTCATTGGCTGCTTTCTTGCTTTTTTACTTTATTTGGTAAATGCTAATTAGTGTTTTTTGGGGTAGTATGTATTTTTTATATATTATGGCAGTTTTAATGTTATTTATTTTAGATTTTCATTTAATATATGTAAGTAAATATTACAATTAGATTGTATATTTATCAAAATTGTGCTTAGGTTGTTAGAAAGCGGTGATCGTATTAGTTAACGTGTTAATAATTAGTGCTATTTGAATGAATTGATCTTATTTTTTGTGTATTATTTTTTCTTTAATTGTAACAACATTTTTAGCCAATAATTTCGATTTTTGTATTTTGTATTTCATATGTTTTAATATAATATTGATGTTTAGTGTACCTTTATTTGTCTTTTCAATATTTTTGCATATTATATACTTTTTAGTGTGATATTTTTGTATTCAATATTATAGAGTTTTATTTTTAAGTATATGGTCACAATGTTAATGTTATCAATATTTGTGTATGTTAACTTTTTTCACCGATATTATGTTGTAAAAACATTTAAACAGCTCATGACAGAGAAGATTGGGGATTGCCTCCTCAATCTGTTAAGAAGAAAATCTGTTTTTATCTCCATTTTTTATTCTTCAATGGGCCATGAGATTCACAAGGTCTGAGCCTTCAGTTGTATATATGCCCTCTGGTTTAGTTTGGAAGGCATTCTGAAGTTATGAACCCAGAAATCTTGTTAGGGTTTAGAGTCAAAGACAGGCATTATTTCTGAGAACCCCCAATCAATCATATTCCCGAAGCATTGTGCATTCCTTTCCATTTCTTGTATAAAACTTCATCTTTCTTTTTTCTTCCATGTTCTAATCGTTATTTTTATTATTCAGAAGGTCTTTCATCCTATCAGCTGCCACTTCAGTTATATTTTCTTTAGGGCACAATCTTAAATAAGCCAATTGCCAGGGCCAGAGTACGGTTTTGTTGGTATCTTTATCTTTAGCGATGCTTCCTGCATGGAGCTTTGGATCATTCACTGGAGAAAGATTTCCACTACATCCTCAAACAAGGCAACCTTCTAATCTGCATTAGCTCTGATTGCTTTGACTTTACTTAAAAAAATATTGTCTGGGATTGAGGTTTTCTTGTATGTGATTCACATCCTCTGGGGCTTCTTTTCTGATGCCTCTTAGCCTTATTTTCTCTCAGATTTTAGGGATTTTCCATGGCAAGCATGTGACGCTGATTCTTTCCACAGGGCTTCTTTTGTAGTCAGTGAGCTGTGGTCACTTTTGGCACTCTAGGTCAATCTTGAATTACAAACGTCGGATGTGGTCAGGGCCATTCTGCTGAGAGAATTAGAACGTTGTCAATGAATGGGGAAGCTAGGGAGAGATCATGCCATTTAAGGTAGAAATGTTTACGAGAAGCATTCCTTTGGGATCTTTTTGTGGGAAAGGCTGACTCAGGATTGGGGCATCAAAGGCCCATCTGACTTCCATGAGGACTTTGTTTTCCCTTCTAGTTTGCCTAGCTTGGCATTGACGTTTGCTGCTATGATGACTTACTTGCTGATTGTAGTTTGTCTTCTACATGACATTTTGGTAAGACAACAAGATCTTCAAAGTCCTTTAGTTTGGAGAACTAAGCATATATGAGTATTGCCCTGATTACTGAGTTGTCAAGTTAGGGAATATCTGGCATGAATAGCACTTGCCTGGAGGTCATCATCTGGGTCATCTGTTTCATTTTATACAGCCAGCAGCTAGTCTGGAGACTTGGCCAATGGTTTTGAATCTTTGTATGCCCCAAGGGGCTAGGATCCGTGTTTTGTGCAACAGGACGATGTAATTATCTTCAAGGATTTTAATTCACCTCTGTGTGTAAGACCTTCTAAAAAAGACCTACCATATGCAAAAAGACATTTTTATTGTAAGATTGCTACATGGGACAGGTCAAAACACATCTTCAAATCTTGGGTCTTTGTTGAGTGTACTCACTAAAAAGTGCTTTACTCATCTCTGTCTGGGCATTCTAATGGCTGCCATATCCATTACCACAACTCTGGTGGCAGTCAATTACCAACTATCGGTTTGCTTTCATCAAATCTGGGCTTAACAACCACGCAGGAGTTTTTACCACAAAATCATAAAATCAATGTTAGTCTTGGTTTCTTGTGCATTTCCACTTAGTGTCTCTTATGTCTGAGACAGATTTTCTGTAGTAATGAATTGGCTTGGATTTGATTGGGTTTCAAGTGTAAGGGGAGTTCATTCATTTGCTTCCTCTTCTGACATTCCATTTGGGGGCTTTATGAGCTCCATCCATTTCTCAGTCTTGGGACATCATTTTCAAAGGGAGATGTGTCTTACTGCTACTTGTGGGAAATCTTAGATCTTCTTCAACAATTGCTCCTGTGGCCATTTTCTTTGATAATCAGTGAAACTGTTTCTCAGAAATGAGTTTTGATGGTATATTGCAGCTGCCTTTGTGATTAAGACGTTTATGCTGTTGCATAGGTTCTTCATGTCCTCTGAGCCTGCCACATTTGCCAGTGTTATATGTGTAATTTCCTAAATGTTCGTTATGCTTGTTATATGAAATACCAAAGTTTAATGCCATTCCTCCACCTCACTTAATTGCCTGCCATTTATGGTAAGAATTTACCAAGTTCACATAGGAATAACAGAATGCTGTTACTCGCAGTGCATTTTGCACTATTTCTAGTGCTAAATGCATACATACATCAAAAATTGGTGCACAGGAGCACAGCGTTAAAAGGAGGATTTCCACTTCACAAAACTATGCAGATTTTTCCATAATTTGTAAAGATTTTTCATAATTGTGCAAAAGCAAGATATGTAAATTACCCACACACCTCCTTCTGAGTCTGCACCATTTACCAGTGGGATACACCTTCAGTATGAGCCTTTGCTACTCTGTTCCTAGTCAGGTTCTTCGGTTGAATCTAAGATTAGACAGTAATCTCCTGCTCAGAATTTGGAATTGGTTGAGATTGCGAAAATAAGACTGATCAGTGGCCATGTCCACATTAATACCAATTACTTTTGGTCGAGTGGCAGAGCTTTTTATTTTAATATTGCTTATTCACTTCTCGGACCGTGGACTCCCAGCTCCTCTTCCAGCTGAGCAGGCTCCAGTGAGAGGCTAACAAAATGCTCATTTCCCTTCACCCCTGCCTCTAACAGGAGAAGACTAATACCTCTGAATGTTTCTCAGGGAGAGGCTTTGCACTGTTACCTGGCCAGCACTGTAATTAACTTGGTTCTGCAGGGATGTTCAAAATTCAAATCTCATTAGGGCCGACTCTGAGGAATGTAAGTATAGACAATTTTAAAATTCACAAAGAAAAGTACAGGGGTACAAACTGACAAAGAATAAATGTTTGAGTCCCAGGAAAATATAGGCAAAGTCATGTCAAAGTCTTTTCTAAATTGGTCTAATTAAAACATGCATGTTAGGCACCTTTTACCCAAAGTGTAAAAACAGTTAAAAACTATAGTGCCTGTTTGCAAACAGAATGTTGTAGTATGTTTAGAAGCACTATAATAGTACTAATCATATAATGCAAAATGCTACTCAAAAACCTACATATGGCGGTCTCCGCTTTCGCCTGTCTTATCTTTCATGTGCAGAGATTGCCGCCCTGACTGAGGACCCCTCAACATATTTAGGTATACGTTTTTGAAGTACATGTGGGACGGAAGGAAAGAGTGACTAGAAAATGGACAATATTTCTGACTATATGGGAGTGGTTTAGGAGGGGTAAGAAGGAGTTAAGTCGGGTCCAGGGAGGAGTTTAGGGATGGACATGCTCCCACCCATGAAAGAGTGAGCTCATTCCCATTCACTCACTGCACTTCTATAATTGCTACAGCCAAAAAAGTCCCACGACAATTGTAAATGTACTCCAGTGCCGACCTGGAGTATGTCTAGCCTAACACATGGCCAGCCACTGTTAGTACACAACCCTTCCATAGCAAATAATGGTGGTAGGCACTTATAACAGAACACCAAAGAATAGTGTTAAAATACATCAATTTATTTCCAGTTTTAAAAAAATATGCAAAAATGTAATTTATTATTTTGAGAAATTGTTTAAAAAGTTTGTAGTTTGTTTTATATTATTTTCATAACCTTTTTTCTATTAAAAAATCTATGTAACTTTATTATTTAGAAAATAATTGCAAAGTTATTCTATACTAAATGTGCAGTAATAAATACATACAAACATTGTACTTAGGCATTTGTTTAAATAAACCTTAAGAAATATAATTGTATTTTTTTATGTTATAGAAAAATGAAATAAATATGTATTTTATAATTGGGTTAATAGTGATGTAGTTTTATTCTACATTTAAAATTAGTTTACAGTAATATTTATTATAAGACCAGTTTTACTATTTTTTTTACTTTTCCCCAATATTTTCCCATAGTTAGATCTCAGCCCTGGTGGTGGAGACTATCTACGTGCAAAGTTTCAAGAAGTAACTTTACACTCATATATTAGCCTCTTCCTCCGGTTTCAGGAAGTGGAGACATGGAAGTTTAGGTTTGTAAATCTTGAATAGCTGAACACACTGAATGAACTGCAAAATGTAAGGGTGACAATTCCTGTACAAGTTTAATAAGTGTTTTATTTTAAATATGCAAGCCCCTGACCTTACATTTCTTGGTGTGAGTGACTGTTTGACAACCCAGATTAAACTGGCAATTCCTCACAGATGTGCATTATGGATTCTGAACTATACTTCAGTACAGGCTGTTGCTCCTCTTTAATTGTCATAATGTATGCAACTTTATTTTCTACAATGGGTTGCTCTTTTCTAAAAAGGTGTACTTTCTCACATGAGTTAGCCATTCTTAAAACAACATCCAAAAAGAAACTACTATTTGACAGCTGCAAAAAGAGAGTCACTATTGATCAAGCAGTAATGAAAAAACTCCACTTCATGCAGTCAACAATTAGAAATGTTGGTCTGCTTCTCTGCAATACGTTACAGCTGGTTGCAAATGTTCAGTTTTGCATGTAGATTATTCAAGGACATTGACTGTAAATCTGTGACTCCAATTAATTACATGGGCAGGGCTGCCTACTTCAGATCCACAAAACATAAGCCCTATGAAACTTGCTAGTTACAGTGAGCTAAGCAACTGCGCCTCCCAAGATCGACACTGTTCATTACTTCAGGCATCATGCCATCAATGAACGCAGAAACAATGCATACAACTACTTTTTCTGATGCAGAAGAACTTCATCTGCTCCCAGCAAGCCCTGGACAAAAGGCATGGCTTGCGCTAAGCACTCTCAATGTGCAAAGCATGTTGCAGACTCTGTGCTTAGAACCATTTACACAGAACCCACTGGACTCGACTCTTGGCTATGCTCAGATGGTTCTGGATTTATGGTCTGGCCTTCCAATAGGTTCTGCACTCAGCGGTACCACCCCGCTCTATGCAGGGCCTCGCCATTATCATTTTTGAAACGTTTTGCTCTACTCCATGGAGAGTAGCTTGGAGAAGTGGAAGTGGAGAAGTGTGGCACAATGGTTAGAGAGGCAGACCCTGATGCAGAGATCTACCCTGGGACCAAGGTTCAATTCCCGCTTCGCCGGTTCTTGGGCTCAATTTCCCTGGACAGGATATTTCTTGCCTTGGTGCCTAATCTAATTCATGGGTCTCACTCTGCAACTCTGGGCAATAGCTTGCTTAATCTCCACAATGGCCCCAACAGCACTGGGATGCCTGGCTTCACCTTGGGGGTTGTCCAGGAGTTGGCACCTCACAGGAAAAAGCCAGGAGGGGTTCCACAGCAGTATGCGTTCAGCGCCTCAATACCTTAGGGTCGGAGTGCGCTTTACAACTACGAATTTACCTTACCCTCACGGAGGCACCAAACTTCATTAGTAATGCCCATCATAATCACTTTTTTTGTCATCCTAATCTCCCTTGGTCTCTCCACAGTTGTTTATGCAGTGCATTTCCTTACAGCCCTCAGCCCCCTAATCATTACCAGCTGAGCCGATTTTCATTATAGCTCTCTGAGCACCCTTCCCTGTCTCACAGTATTTCATATCCTAACCACGGCGATACCCGAGATAATCCTATATTTTTTTGATCTTGCTGCCCACAAGTTATATTTATAACCAACCTCCCTTGGTTACATTAACCTCTACTTTATATTTGTGTAGCCTCTTTACATTGTCAGCATTTAAACAGTGTTCTACTTTCCCTCGTTTTGGTCCAACTTCATTTCACACTCAGATTTTCGAGTATCATCCAACATTGGACTGTTCAAAAACACCCCTGCTTCCTCTGCTGGAACTAACCAGTCAGTCTCCCATGTTGCCCAACATCCTGAATTCTCCATATTTAGGAACATTGTGGTATCACACTGGTTTTTCCATATGACATTGTATTATTTCTTTGTCTTCAATTTCAAGTGTGTTCCAAACTTCACTGCACAGTATAACTTTGCGAACAATAGTGCTTTATGAATAGTATACCTTTGTGAACGGGAAAGCGTATAACCAATGGCTTTGGTTTTCTTGGCTATGTTGCTTAAGGATATCGTGTTATTTTTTGTGAATAGGGTTTCCAGTGATTTCTGCCACTTACACTGTGAACTATCACGCAGTTCTGGTTGTTCATTAACACTCTCATTGCAAAGCTGATAAATATATTGTAATGTACCTAGACTTACCCTTCACTACCTCCCTTCACTTAGGGCTTGACTGCTGTTCCTTCTCCCAGGAAGTAAACAAGACTTTCTGAGACGGACTTGTCCTGCAACTTTAGTACCTTCAACACTGGTTGCTAGAGAACCCGCGAGTTCTCACTAGTAGACTGTTTTAGCATCCTGTGCAACTACATGCCCCAAAGACCAATCCTTGAATACACTCATTATGGCCCTGGCAACTTGCACCTTCTAAAATATTTTAAAAACATTCACTTGCTCCTCCATGTAAATATATATTGCATGCTATATACTCCCTGTTCTTAATGTTTTCATCTCTTTCACTAGCATCCTCTGTTCAAAAATATCTCAAGAGCCTTAATCAGGTAAAGAAATAAATACATTTTCAACTTAGGACAGTACTTTTGTTATGCTTCTTTTGTTTTACAATGTCTTGCATGATACAATCACCTTAGTGTTGGCTACACGAAAATATATTATATCCTTTACTAGTGCCTCTTTAAAATAGCAATATATAGCTAATGAGCCTGCAGAATGACAGTGCTGATGTATTTATTACACTTCACTGATATAAAAGTCTTAAAGGCGGAATGTTTTTTTAACCATGAATGTGTAGTAGTTTCACTGGAAGTGTACTACAATCATCTAACATGTATGGTACTTCATTGTCACATTTGTATAGCGCTTCATGACGCTCACAAGGAATAGAAGCACTCCGATTTGCATGATTGCTATGGAGTCCTCTCAGAGGATATGGTATGAATGGTATTGTATATGGTATATCTTATGTTGGAAATGCTGAATGAAATGTGTGAAGTTCAGAGGCACGCTCCAAACATGGTGCAGAGCTTCATAGCTTAAAGATGTAGGCCCAAATTTACAAACATTTGGGGGCATATTTATGAGCCCCTTGCACCGCATGTATGTTGCTTTTTGTGACACAACAGTGGTACAAATCCTGAACTCATATCAAGGAGACCATACGTTTGAATGGCCTCATAGATATGGAGTAAGGCAAGGCAGTGAAAATCGCTATGTTGCCTTACTCTGCGCAAGCCAAGTGTTCCATGGGCATTGTGGTGGGTGTTCCCATGCAACACCAATGCATTTTGAGGCATCCCCAGATTTACAAGATCTTGTAAACGTGGGAATGCACCAAAACCTTACGCTTCTCCAGGGGAGATGCAATGAGGAGAAATTCCGCAGCACAAATAGAAAGAGGAAAAATCCTCCCAGGATTGCTATTGTGCAGGAAGGTGCCCCTTCCAGCTCAAAAACAAACCTGCCTATCAAGCAGACACCTGCGCACCATAGTGCAAGGATGTATGCATTGGCGCTAGGCTGCCAAACTGCACCAGCACGGTGGGAAAGGACAGGAATGCACCACTGTTGGACTTTTGCTTATGCAGGGTCATCCTGAATCTTTTTGCCTCCTGCCTCCTATTTTTTTTCTGACCTGTCGCTGTTGGCTTTTGAACTCTGAGCACTTTCCCACTGCTAACCAGTGCAAAAGTGCATATGCTCTCCGTGTAAATTGTATGTAATTGGTTTATCCATGATTGGCCTATTTGATTTACTAGTAAGTCCCTAGTAAGGTGCACTAGAGGTGCCAGGGCCTGTAAATCAAATGCTACTAGTGGGCCTGCAGCACTGGTTGTGCCACCCACATAAGTAGCTCTGTAATCATGTCTCAGACCTGCCACTGCAGTGTCTGTGTGTGTATTTTTACACTGTAAATTCGACTTGGCAAGTGTATCCACTTGCCAGGCCTAAGCCTTTCCTTTTCTTACATGTAAGGGACCCCTAAGGTAGGCCCTAGGTAGCCCCAAGGGCAGGGTGCAGTGTATGGATAAGGTAGGACATATAGTAATGTGATTTATATGTCCTGACAGTGAAATACTGCCAACTTCGTATTTCACTGTTGCAAGGCCTGTCTCTCTCATAGGATAATATAGGGGCTACCTTTAAATATTATTAAAGTGTAGATTCCCCTAGAGAGTAGATGGACATTTGGAGTTTGGGGTCCCTGAACTCACAATTTAAAAATACATCTTTTGGTAAAGTTGATTTTAAGATTGTGCGTTTGAAAATGCCACTTTTAGAAAGTGAGCATTTTCTTGCTTAAACCATTCTGTGACTCTGCCGTGTTTGTGGATTCCCTGTCTGGGTCAGTTTGACAGTTGGGTTGTTTTTCACCTCACACTAGACAGTGACACAAATGGGGCTGGGGTGTAACCTGCATTTCCTCATTAGCCATCTCTGCTAGGAGGGAGGGGTGGAGTGGTCACTCTCATCTGAAAGGACTGTGCCTGCCTCTGACAATGCCGACTCCAACCCCCTGCTGTGTGTCTGATGCCTTGCCTGGGCAAGGCAGGATTTCACAAGTAGGTGTGAATCCCCTTTGAAGAAAGGTGACTGCAAAGACTAAAATGGGTATAAGAAGGGCATCCAAATCTACAGACTTTAGAAACACTTCTGGAACCAAGAGGAACCTCTGCCTGGAGAAGAGCTGATAGCTGAGGAAGAAGAGCTGCCCTGCCTGTGACTGTGCTTTGAGGAGCTTTCCTGCAGTGCTGCTTCTGCCACAGTAAGAGGGCAAAGACTGGACTTTCTGTGCCTTCCATCTTGTGAAGAAATCTCCAAGGGCTTGAGTTAGAGCTTGCCTCCTGTTGTTTGAAGTCTCAGGGACAGCAAAGACTTCTCTCTGCCAGCACCTGGAGTCTCTGGAGAGACTCCTACTCTGACAAGTGGTGCCCTATCCAGTCCCTGGGCCCTTGAAAGGAAAGCTGGTGGAAATCCAAGGAAATCGACTTCGGACGACTCCGGACCGACGCCGCTGCTGAATCCGGTAACGCCGCCTGCACCTGACGCTGGAACGCGACGCTCTTCGCAGGCCCGACGCCGCAGCAGCCCCGCTGAAGTCCGCGACTCCGTTGAAGTCGCCGCACCACGTCGTGACCGACGCCGCTCAAAGTGCAAGGATTCAACGTTTCGCACAGACGCCGCGATTCCCGACTTCGCGCATCGGCTTGTTTTCACTCTTCACCAAAGGTACTGTACTTGGGGGTCTACACGACTCCGTGTCCGGAGCCGCTGGTGTCGGCTAGTTGGGAACGACCCCGTCACGATGCCGTGTTAACATCTCATCGAAGCATTTTTGTTTCTAAGCGCTATTTTTGAGTTTAATCTTTAAAAATTCATAACTTGACTTGTGTATGTTGGATTTTTGTCGTTTTGGTCTTGTTTTGTTTTGATAAATATTTCCTATTTTTCTAAACCGGTGTTGTGTCATTTTGTAGTGTTTTCATTAAGTTACTGTGTGTGTTGGTGCAAATACTTTACACCTAGCACTCTGAGGTTAAGCCTACTGCTCTGCCAAGCTACCAAGGGGGTAAGCAGGGGTTAGCTGAGGGTGATTCTCTTTTACCCTGACTAGAGTGAGGGTCCTTGCTTGAACAGGGGGTAACCTGGCTGTCAACCAAAGACCCCATTTCTAACAGCGACCTTAGTTAAATACAACACATTCCTGCCCTTTCCCATTTTATGCACAGCAAGGTGACTTCCTGTGCTGCCCTACTCTGCACCAAAAGCCCATAAGCATGGGCCTTTGTGTCCTGGCTGCACAGCAGTGACGCAAAATGCTACTTGAGATTTACAAAGCCAGCCAAGGTCCGATTTGCATCGACTTGTGTGGCTGCATCAAAAAAAAGTAATGCACATGCAGTGCCTTGCACTGCGTTGCACTACACAGCATTGGGTAGGTGTTACATGGGTGGAGTATGAGCAGTACCATCCATCCATCCATGTACTTTGACACAAACCTATTTTTACTAAAGGCAGTTAACCAGGGTTTTCCCCAAAATAGCATGTTTCCATGTGTGCTACATTCTTCAGCACACATTGACAGAGGAATATGTCTCTTGGGATTGTTTTTTGTGCAGGAAGGTGTCCCTTCCTGCACAAAAACAATCCTGCCTTTAACGCGGGCACACTTGCTTCATTGGGAAAGTGTGTTTGATTTGCGCTAGGCTGCCTGAAGTGTGGAAGCGCAATAATACTGCAAAGGTTCGCCAAATCCTACTAAATATAGTGTATTTCTGCTCTCTCCTTTCAGCGCAGCAAGTTGCCTGGTAACACTTTTTTGTGTGAAAGATTAACAAATCCAGACAGTGATGTTATGGAGAGTATAAGGAAAGACACTGTTGCGCAAGTTTAATTCTCGGTTTTATTTACGTGATTATATTTTGGATTTTTAGGCGATTTAGGCGAGTGTTGTTTGTTAAATGTTTCCTTTTGTAATTTATGTATATTCATTTGTGCCTCAGAATAATTACTAGCACCAGATGTTGAAAATGCTAAATTGTAAGGATTAATTCACTAGAAGCTAGTGATTCTGATTATGGGCAAGGACTGCTTTCTCTAACGCTTTGCATACATATTGTTCCCTCGGTTTCATTACTTTGAAGAACATATTGTCTTTTTACGAAGAAAAACGTCGACTGTGGATGTTCAAAGTGCACAACAAGTTCTAAGAATATGCCTGCGTTTTGAAATCGCTGTTGAACAATTTAACTGGACAGTTTTAACATTTCTGGCACACAAATTGCTTCTTTCCCCCACATTAAAGCGTTCTTATAATAGTAGAAAGGAAACGGGGTGTGGTTGGCATTGGATAATAGCACCTCTCGAGCTCTATAACAACCGAGGCATAATTTTCTCTGTTAGGTTTCCCTTACCACAAATCTCAGTGACGTGCATTGTTCAGTTCCGTCTGGTGGGCTTTGTAAGGGCATCCCCTTTAAAAGCGATGCCTTTTCTAAACTATTGCTATAAATGATCGTCTGGGAGGTCCCGTGCGGCGCTGTGAGCCCCGCAAAATTATACAACAGTGCTATTTCACATCAAGAATTAAACTTCTAGGTAATTCAAAGCAGGACCGAATTTGCTATCAATTTGCAGGCATTTATTTAAGTATAATTGACATGATGAGCCCCTTCAATTACATTCCATGAGACTTTAAAAACTCATTCCGAATCGCATTACCAGCTTTACAATCCCCTCATTTTTTAGACAGCCACTCGAAGGGCGCACTTCCCATCTGTGAAGGGCGGAGACCACACGCAAGAGCAGCATCACCTTGGCTTGACCTTTTCTTCCACATTTCCTCAGTGGCTATGGGGGAGTAGAGTTCAAATACTTCAAACACTCGAGTGGTAGCCAACGAAGCAAGCAAACAAATCAAGAACGTACCCCTTAGCTTTCTTTTAAAGTTTCATTCAATTATGGCTGTAAAGATGATTGAAGTATTTAAAGGTGCTCTTTTGCGAGTCTTCCTTAACCTCACGAATCACTGTAAAACTGATTACTGCCAGATTTACTTAAAAAATGGTGCAGCGCGGTGCTACATCAAAATTTGCAGCGCTGAGCTGCGTCAATTTACAAACAAAGGGATGCGCCATATTAACTAAAATATGGCACACCCCTGTGTTTCCCCCTGCTCCGGTGCAAAAGTTAGCTGCCAGCACCAACGCAGGCATCCTTGCAACATAGTGCAAGGGTGTCTCTGTTGAGGGGATTGATTGTTTATGTGCAGGAAGGTGTCCCTTCCTTCACATAAACAATATACAAAGGCAATTTGGCACTTCTATGTGTGCTGCAGAATGCAGCATACACAGAAGTACAAAATCGTCATTTTTTAATGATTGTTTATGTGCAGGAATGTGTCCTTTCTGCACATAAACAAACAATCATTCTTGGTATTTTGCTCTTTCCATGTGTGCTTCAGAATGCAGCACACATGGAAAAAGCAAAAACAAGAAGGAATAAAAGTATTCCTCTTCACTGTTCCATGCTAAAGCCACCCCTTGGGTGTAGTTAGTTTTTGTCACTGCCACAGTATGAAACTTGTTGTAAATCTGGGGCAGCATCAAAAGCGATGGGTGTTGCGGTGGAACTGTTACACCTATTGCACGCCCCTCTGACACATAAAACTTTGTCAGATGGGCCCATATATACAAGGTGGCGTTAAGCCACAAAAAGTGGCTTAGTGCTGCCTTGTAAGTGTGGAGCACTGCACAGTGCCACTGAAGCATCACAAAAAGTGATGCTTAGGTGGTGCAAGGATCTTGTAAAGCTGACCCAGAGCGTTCTTCGATTGTTTAAATGCTGGAAAGGTAATAACCCAACCATAGATCTAGTTGTGCATAATACAATAACCAATTCAGCAGCGGTCCGTCTGTAAGGACTAAGGGGTCAGGCCCCAAGCTTTTTCCAGGCAATTAAGAGTGTCTATCAGGCTTGACACAGGTCTGCCTGACAGGCACTCTTTTGATTTAGGCCAGGCATCCCAGAGCTAGAAATGTGCTAAATGGGCAGGCGCCTGGCTGCCTGAGCTGAACTTTGTCAGGCTGAGGATTTCTCAGTCATGTCAGTGTGATCTCCTCAGTCCGGCAAAAGTGCCTCGAAACCCTCACCCTTGTAATGAGGGCAGCGTCACTGATGGCTTTGGACCTGGGTTCTTCAGTTTTTAGCCCTGAAGTGTCCAGAGACGAGTGTCAAACAGTGATATCTCATCACAGAGTGGGGAGAAGTCAGCAGTCTCACTGACCCCATCCCATTCTGTGACAAGATTATCACTGTTGCCTTCCCTCATATGCTGACCTGAGGTCAGTCAATGAGGGAAGGCAGCAGTCCCAACCCTCCTGGGGCATCCGAGCTTCCCTGTTGGAGAGCTGCTGTTGAGATAAGTTTTATGTGTTTTTTTATGTCATGTGCATGCATGCTTGTATGAATGTATGTGTATTTGTTAGTGAATGTTGTGAATGGGTGTGTGCACATGCATGTGAATGAATGGGTGTGAGTGAGGTGTATGTGTGCAAGTGTCTCCTCTGACCCCCTGGTAAAATTACCACCCACCACTGAACCAAGTATTCCAATTAGGCTTTTATTTTTTCCAGTGTTTATGTACTGTGAACAGAGCATGGGAAGGCACAATGGTGTTTTCCATTCTCAAATAGATTGAAACCGTTTATCTCTATCTCTATCCCTCTCTCTCTCTCTCTCTCTCTATATATATATATATATATATATATATATATATATATATATATTGAAAAAAACAAAGGTTAGAGTTACGTTATAGTTAGGCTCACATTTCAAGCGTACAAAACCATAGAAATTCAGCAGTTATAGTTAGAGTTACCTCAAGTAACTATAACTCATGTCCTTAGGTGGCTATAACTCACGCCCCCACCATGGAGAGTTTTTTCCGAAAAATTGTACCTACAAATAGTAAATTGGTATTATCTAGGATGTTATCAAATATGTCATGGGTGCCATATTTGTGGGATAATTAGCAGTGCATGGTCAGGGAGTGTATATATTTATTTAGAACCTCTGGGGGTGGTGGTCCCCAGGGTTTCGGGGTACCAAAGGGACCCCCTTTTCTTTTTTTAAATATTTGCTCTAAAAGGGCGGTGGTCCCCAGGGTGCATGGGGACCACAGGCCCCCCGATATATCATTTGTTATATACATTATAAGCTCCTGGGAAGAGGTGGTCCCTTGGCAGCGGGAGGGGGGACAGAAGGCCTCCCGCTGCATTTCTAAAGAAATGCCCCCAGGACTTGGCCCCCCGGGGCTTCATGATATAAAAGCGCAGGAGTCCCCTCTTTGTTTTAAATTTTTTTTACAGCGGGGCTCAGACCGTAAAATAAAAAAGTGCTTTTTAGCCCTGGGGGTCCCTTTGGCGTAATATGCCTTCCTCACAGGCGTGTTGCGCTGAAACGCATTTGGTTGGCTGTTGGTGCAATTTGGTGATTATGGTAACTGATTAAACAATATTGTGCAACATGCTGCTGAGTTTGTGCATATTCTTTACGGAGGTGGGAAGAATTTCTGGGGGCATGTATATATATATATACATATATATATGTATATATATATATACATGGTTGATGAAAAAGCATGAACAGTGTACATGACAATGTTCACAACATAAATACACGTCTATATTTTTAATTCTAGAATTATGTACAAAGGTAAATATGATCAGACACCAAAGCACATATCAGGGTGCTAGTCTGTGCAAAACATCAAATCTGAACAAGGATAGATGTGTTTATGTCAATGAGAGAGCAATAATGTCAATGTCAAGGCTAATCTAGCACCCCAAATCAAGGAGAGTACAATCCCACATTGCATTATGTAAAGAGTTTGGATACTCTTGCAAGAAGATACGTTGACAGGTCATCAAACAACAGGTAGCCTATCCTCATATGGATAAGCACGCCTTAAACTCAGGGAAGCACTCAACAATTTGGGGGAAAATGACCAGGACATTAAAAACAGAAAGAAGGGGGTTATTTACACTTAGTTGGCCAACCAATATTTTCAACAGAATAAAGAGAGCCAATGCACAACTATTTATTATGTTTTCTGAATCATCTGTGTCCAGCAGGTCTTCCTTGAATCACAATCCCCAACCCCATTTGTTAGGCAGGGGCAAGAGCAGAGAAAGATGTTTGGGAAGATACTGACAGCAGGACTCACAGCTAGAGAAAAAATTGGAGGGCAGTATTAACTCAAATGCCACAAATAATGGAGAGATGAAACCGATCTTCAATTTGACAAACCATTCTCTTACCCCATCTGAAAAATCGGTTTTGATTCATCATTTGATGTTTGTGACATCTGCTAGAGATTAATAATTTGGTATCAAGGTGTCATTGCAAAAAAATATTTAGTAAGATCCTTCATTTCAACATTTAGCAGGATTGCCATGATGTTGTCACAGTAGGTCCATCAACCATGCTTAATCCGGCATCACATCTCATACCTGAGGAGATTGTTATATTTAGAGATACTGAGAGCCTAATTGCAAGTGTGGCAGTCTGAGGACGCATGGTTGGCGGTCGTACCACAAACAGGCTGGCGGAGAAGACAGCCAAATTATGACCATGGCAGTATTCACAAGAAAATACAGCCAAACCACTGATGGCACCTCCACTGTGGTCTGGTTGCCAAGGATGATGGTTGCCACCTGCAGGCCAGCAGAGATCATGATTCTGCAAGACAGATTACGGGGTTGCACACCATCAAAGTTTCTGCCACAGTTGCACCACCATGGAAATCCAGGCAGAAACCAACAGCATGAAAGGAGACACTCACCTTCAGGAAGCCATACTCGTGTGGAGGCGCCATGGAACATGAACTACACATCTTTGTGCTGCTCCTGCTAATCCAAAGACTCTGGAATCTGCGATGACAGTAACTGTAAGTATACACTCTTACCTGGTACTGTTGTAGATTGGCAATTTTTGTACAGTAACACAACATACATTCAGGAAGGGGTGTGAGGGTGGCACACACACACATGCAACTGAACACTTACACCCACACTCACATACAACTAAACACACACACTTCACTAACACACAGGTATGCACGGAAACACCAGACAGGCCCACACAAACACCATACCACACAACAACACAACAAATCACAAATACAACACAACAGCACCATCTCCAGTCACTTGGCAGGAAACCACAGGGGACACTACCCGGAGACACATCACACATACATCACAACGTAACACCAACAGGCAAAAAATTACACACAAATATACAATAACACGGCTTACAGATGGACTTACCAAGAACACTGTATCTAACATTTCATGCACATAACACATACACAGTGAAAGCACAGAAAGCCACACAGCACATCAACAAACATCACATCTCAACACAAACAACACACAATACCAACACAACAAAACCTCTCCGACACACAAATGTCCATCAGACAACAGGTAGCCCAAGCAGAACACACACATACATACATACAGACACACAACTAATGTCAGGCAGGAACAACTCCATACTAGGTAAAGAAAAGCATGACAAAGATGTAACCAGGAAACCAACTGCATGTTGGTTTGAGTTATTATTAATAGCAAAATGATTGCAAAAAACAAAGGCCATAGGTTAGTCCATAATGGAAATAGTCTGTATGCACACAGTGCACAGATGTGTGCCCTGAACTTGACTCTTGACTGCTATGCAACCTCCACAGATAGGGGCATCTATGTGTCAGGCAGGCACCTCAGGGGTTATATGGTGGGGTGTACAGAGGGAGGATTTGGGTTTAGGTCTTGGAAGGGGGGCTTTGGGATTTGGCTTGGGAGGGTGGGATGGGCTTGGACTTAGGTGTAGGGGAGGGTTGTCTTTTAGGTGGAGGGGGAGACTTCTTGGCAGGGGGAGGGGCATGGGAACCTGCAGAGGGAAGGGGAGGTCTTGGAGGTGAAAGGGCCAGACCTGGGGAGGGACCCAGCATGTTTAAGGATATCAATGGGTGGGAGAGGAGTAGAGAAAAGGGCAAATTCCAAAAGGAAAGCTTTTCTTAGACACATGGGAACGGGCATTGCAAACAGGGTTTGGGTGTGGAGGGCGAGGGAGTAGTTGTAATAGGTGTTAGTGTGGATGTCTTGGGTGCATGTTTGTGCACAGTATGCTTGTGGGTGCTGGGTGTCTGTTGGGTGGGTGAGTGAGGGTGTTTATGTGTCTTCAGAGGAGGGATGTGGAGGTGCTGGGGCATGCTGTGGTGGGTGGGTGAATGTCTGTTAGGTGGTGACTGCAGGTGAGGTGGATGTGCTACATGTAGGTGTATCAGTGGTTGTGATGTCTGCCGCTGTGGTGACTGGGGTGGATGTCTGAGGGTCTGCTGTGGTGCTGTCTGTGGGTAGCATAGATGTAGTGGCTGGATCTGTGAATGTTGGTGTGGTGTCTGCAGGTTGTGATGCTGGGAGTATTGGTGGTGTCAGGGCAGGTGTATGCTGCTTGTGTGCATGCTGGTTGTGTGTCTTGTGGTGCTTGTGTTTGACAGAGCTACTCTTTGATGTTGAGGTGGATGCATGCTTCTGTCTACGTGCTTTGGCTGAGTCTAGAAAGAGGGGTTTGAGACTGAGAGGAGAGGAAGGTGGAGGGGGGCGGTAAACAAAGGGTGTCTGGCTGCCATCAGTCTGGAGGCCAGAGTCTGAAAGGATCTCTGTAGGCCAGACAGTGCACCATGAATGCCTTCCAGGAATGCATTACTCTGTTGGATCTGAGTTGTCAGTCCCTAGATGGCATTCAGCGATGGTTGACTGATCCACAGAGATCGACCTCAGGAAGTCAATAGCCTGACAACACAATATCATGCCTAACCCTAATCCGCACTAGCCCAGTCCATCACCAGCAGTCATGTTTCATGAAAGTAAACTCATCTCACTTCTAATACAACACAGCATGTAGCTTTGCAACCACATACCTAACATGTGGCTCTGTCCGTAACATTCACAATGTCAAATACCTCAGATGAAATCACTACATGTGGCATACTCACATTGTCAGCCTCATAAAATAACTTAGCATGTTAGACAAACATCTATCAAACGTATCTTAAAAAGGGTTCGAAAGAGTTTTGCGGCACACTGATTTTACTTATTGACACATAGACAAAAATTACATATCCAGCAATAGCGGTCTCCTTAGCACCCAGGATACACCCACTGATAACCACAGGAAGAATATCAACATCTTCAATACAATGGACATTATTCATGTGCATAAAAGCCACATACTATTCCACTATTCATGCGTCAACATGAATACATCAGAATACCTACCTCTCTAACAAATATCCAGAGATGTGCAAACTAGCACCTTAGGGCTGAAGTAACACTGACATAATCCACTACTAATGTAACCATAATTGACACATACACCTAGAGTCCAGCAAATTGACTGACAACATATGCCATTGCATCCAACATGTGGTTGTCAAATGGAACCCCAGCTACACTATTAAGTGAGGCAGAAATGAGCTGATCAATTACAAAATCTGTCTCAACTGCCTCAGATTAGCAAAGGTAAGTCTGACAAAGTAGAGGCCTCAAAATAACAATAGGCACAAAGTAACAATTGACACATGATGTAGGCACAAAACAGTGTATGTTGCACCCATATAGGTATGGTACAGATCTATGTAGCATGGACAAAATGTATGACCTAAGGGATCAGCCGGCTAGCCGCTTAACTTCTCAACGCAATATACTTGGTACAAAATGTTGGAAAACACGTCAATTATATGTCCATTACTGTTAATGCTTTATTACCACCATGCTTTTTACTATGTAGGATGTCCACCCTGAGCAAACATCACAATCGCCAATGTATAGTTCAGACATAACAATGGGGACACCTCTTTACACCTCAGGGGGAGTGTAGTAAGTATGCCATGTTACATTCCTGTTTGGGGTGACAGCCTTTAGGAAGATCCCAATGATTTCCGTACACAGCATTCCTTGGCCCTGTTACTCATATATCAGACCCTATGTTACACATAGAGCTAGATCCTGTGGAATAGGACTGGTCAGAGACCAAATAGCTGGACAACTTAACAATTGGTTATATGGCCTGTGGAACAGTAGGTGGGAAGGATGACACTGCAGATTACACTTATGTATAGCAGTGTAGAGGTACACATATGACACTGTCACATGTGCATCACCACATGCTGTCATACTATGTGGTTGATATTGGTGAGTAGCATGCCCATATTCACAATACTATGTGTACATCTGTGTTTCAAAGTTGGCCAACTGTAGTACAATGTCTCCTTAGGAGACCCTTTACCTGTACCACTTACCACATTGTCACAGCGGAGATACTTAGACATCATACACCTAACTGGCATAGGCATAAACATGTCTTAAGTCAGTAGTTACCCCCTTGTGGCTATTGTGCTGCCCTCAAACACCCATCCACCTCAGGGAAGGCCACTGCCAAAATCCGAGCCATTAGGGTTGTCAGGGTGCGACGAGCACCCCTCCCTCATTGGGAGGACATCCCCAGCTGGGCCTATGTGGTCACTCACCACTTTCTAAGTGGGTGCTCAGCCGGCTGTGGACACCCAGGGTCTGCACTTGCTTGGTCAAGGCACGCCAGATTCCCTTTTTATGGGCGTTGACCTGCATGGATGGCACAGACAAAAGCAAAATGTAATGTCCACATGCACCATACCAACACAAGTGGACAGAACAATTCAGTGACAGCAAGAAGACAAACGTTACCATCCTCTCAGTTAACACTCATACATAATTTATCATCTGCATGCATCAACACCTTCACAACTTCACATTTCAGGTACACCATCATATACCCCAACTCTCACACATTGGGCTCTCCTGCTCCTTTGGTGGACCATAAAGCTGGTCATACAGGGGTAGGACCTCCTCCACAAGCTTGTCCAGTTCTTCCGGAGTGAAGGCTAGGGATGTGGCATGATAGCTCCCAGAGGCAGTACACAGTAGCTCAGGTAGTGGAGGTTTTGCTGGCAGCAGTGGCAGGAGTCAAGTGAGCATGTCACGAGCTACTCGTCGTTTATGTCTTTGGCCCACTGGAACTGCAGAAGTGTCTTGATTCTTGTAGGTTCTGCCTCGACCAAGGTAAGGGCGGCCCTTTCTGGTAGCCACGGTGCTGCCGACAAAGGAAAGCCAAAAAAGCAGTCCGTGCCCTCCAGAAGGAGTCCCAGAGGAAAAAAAAACAAAGAGAAAAACATCTAAAGCACGAACTCCCTGGAAAAAAAAAGAAGCAAAAAGATGAGTCTCACAACAGGAAAAAACAATACTGGAAGAAGCTGGTACAGGTGAGGTAAATAACTGGAGAAATATTAGCAGGAGTGAAGATCACCACCAAAGAAAGTGATGCAGCGCAAGGAGAACAAGAATCACTCACCTTATATACCCAAGAACAGGAAATTATCAACAAGAAGTAGAAAGTCACCATATTGGATTGGGAAAGAAAGATAGGAACACATAGAGAAAAGACGCCATTTTGAAAAAGGGTCCTACGGCATGCAGGGAAAAAGAAGGCACGCTGGGAAAAAGAAAGAACATGGCTGCTGAATGCACACATAAAGACACGAGGAAAAGAAGAAAAAAGTATAGGCTTACCAGGTAAGTGACGGGTAGAGGGGATGGTGCCATAGTATTATTGAGGGAACACTGCATCCAAGACTCGACGAGGCCCCATGCCCACTTTGGGGCCTCGTGAGAGAAACGTGCAGCACGCCCGGCTGCCATGAACCGTGACTGCGCCCCAAACCAAATGCAGAGCAATACTGCAGAAGATGGCGGTCACGCCCACCACGCAAAGGACGGTCATCACCGGTACATCGCCATTGGCCCAAGTCCGCAAAAGGCAGCAATGGGTTCCAATGGCAATGTACACAGCAGTTGTGACTGCCTACCACCATGACATCTGCCGGCAGAGTTAGGTCACTTCCACACGTCCAATACAGTAGGTCAGGAGGATGTCATTATGAGCACATTTCATGTATGGAATAGTTTTTGAACCTGCATCATTAACAAACCCCCATATTGTGGTTATTATCAGTAAGTATTACTTCCAGGTTTATTAGTCTATTTGTGCATGTGAGTAGCTCAACCAGTGTAACAGAGGGATTTGTACTGATATAAATTTACACCTATTCTCAACATCCTTTGTGCATTGGTAATGTGCTAAAAATGACTTTCACATGGAAAGTCAGTTAGACTAACAAACACTGACAGTCACAGATTAATATGCATGTAGATAAGATAATTGAGGGAATGTGCACCAAGGGGAGAGTCACAGGATGCGTAGCAATTAGCTGTCATCCAGTGCACCGCCCACTAGTAGACCTGCAGACCGTGGAAAAGATACATACTATCCAGACATATTGGCTGAATAGGCATACAATCATGGATCTTTGTGATCAGTTGGAGCCTGATCTGATGCCTGCCATTTGCAATCCCTATAAAATAACTCCCATCGTTCAAGTGATGTTAGTACTACACTTCCTGGCCACTGGATCCGTTCAGAATATTGTGGCCCTACCTGCAGGGATGTCTCAGCCCGTGTTCAGACTGCTTTTTAAGGATGTACTGTCAGCATTGTTGAAACACCTGCACAGCTACATCAGATTTCCCAGATATGCAGATTTAGCCTATGTGAAGGCAGAGATTTATGCAATGTTACACATTCCACATGTGGTTGGAGCAATAGATGGCACATTCCACATGTGGTTGGAGAAATAGATGGCACCCATGTAGCCTTTGTTTCCTCCAGTGACAATGAACTGGTATAAAGGAACAGGAAAAAACTACCACTCCATCAACGTTCAAGTTGTGTATTTGGCAGACCAGTACATTTCACAAGTCAGTGCAAAGTTTTTAGGATCAGTCATGATTCCTTCATCATGTGAAACCTCAATATCCCACTGCTGATGATACAACTCAACACAGAGAAGGTCTGGCTGGGTGGTAAGTCAGATTTGACATGTGTTTTTGCAAAGTTTATCTCCTGCTATCACAATTGTGCATGGGTACTAGGTATGTGCTTGTGTATTTCTACCTATTTTCTTACAGGTGACTCTGGCTTTCCTAACCATCCTTGGTTGTTGTTGGACCTGGTCCTTTCTACAGGGTCATTCCCCAAACTTTTTGCTTTCTACTAATTGTTCTGGCCCTTTTTGGCTGACATTATGACTCTGGGCACTTTATCACTGCTAATCATTGCTAAAGTGCATGTTCTCTGCCTTGTAAACTTGGTATGATTGGCCTATACCTGACTGGCACATTTAATGTATCTGAAAGTCCCTTGCACATTGGTATCTCTATACCCAGGGCCTGTCAACTGAATGCTACTAGTGAGCCTGCAACGCTGCTTGTGCCACCCACTGAAGTAGCCTTTCAAACCTGTCTCAGGCCTGCAAGCGCAGGACCTGAATGCACAGTATGCTGCCACAGGGACCTGGCATCCAAATCTACTTACCAGGCCCTGAACTCCCCTTTTACTATGTGTAAGTCACCCCTAAGGTAGGCCCTAGCTCGCCCTATGGCAGGGTGCTACGTATGTAGAAGGCAGGACATGTGCCTAGTAGCATGGACTGTCCTGGTAGTGACAAACAGCCTATTTTGTTTCTCACTGCTGTGAGTGCTGCTGTCTCAGCAGATTGCATTGGAAATGCCATGCCTTATGTCTAGGGGGTATTGTCTGATTTATGAGGGGTAGTGTAGGTATGTTTGGTATGGTTGTAATGGTAGTGAGAAATGCTGCTCACTGGGGTAAGTGGATTTTTTATTACTATTACAGAAATGCCACTTCTAGAAAGTGAGCATTTCTCTGTGCTATGACTCTGCTGTTTTGTAGCTTGATTCCAATCCTCGTCTGGGCAGAGTGACAGTTGGGTTTTGTGCAACTTCTCAGACATCCTGTACACAGGGAGGATGGAGGTGTCACAGAGGTGCATCTACATGTTGGATGGTCTTCCTGGGATGAGAGAAGTGTAGGCGGGCCACACATGCATCTGTAAAGGCCTTGTCCTGGCCTCACACAAAAGAGACGTTTACTCCCAACTGATGTTTGTAACCTGTGCTGGAGGAGAGAGGGAACACTCCAAGAACAGTTGAAACTGGTTGAAACCCTCATTGGAAATGCTTTCCAAAACTGAGTATAAGTACAGGATTGTTTTCCCCACAATTTGGAGACACCTTGGAACTTAACTTACTGGTAACTGGACACAGATTGCTGCAGGAGAGACTCACCAGGAACAGCCTGGGACTGCTGCTGATGTGCTGAACTGTGACCTGCCTGGTCACTTGGAGGAACTGCTACTGACTGCATCCCTCTTGTGCTGGCCTGTTGCTGGGACCAACTGTCCTGTGCTCCATTTTTTCTATGTCCCACAGGGGATGGGTGCTGTGGCCCCTGACCCCTGCCATCCTCTGTTGAAGCGCTTAGGAGAGCACTCCCCTTCTTGCCTCCAGAGCTTTGAGAGTGCTCTGTTTAAAGTGCTCTGTTTAAATTGCCTCATAGCACCTGGTGAGTGCTTTCCTTTTGTTTATTTTGCACTTCAACACACTTGGCTGATTCCACAATTCACAGCGCAACCCGGGCATTATTAAGTTGAAGCACACCAGAGACACGCTGCCCCAGGGACCTCTGGGGCACCCTGGAGTGAAGAAAGGAGCAAGTGTGTTTCTAGAATTCCCCCGGGGTGAAGCAAGCTCCAAGGAATGCCCCCAGGGCACAAGCAGACCCCCACTTTGGTGCCTGATCACTGCTGCGACCAGGGTGGGCTTTTCTCTTCCTCTAGGAGATGGGGGGGAAGGATGCCTCATTGGAGGCTCCCTGCCCCACCGGAGCCCCTGATTGCGTTCACAGAGACCGATGGTGGGGTGGAAGCCTTGCCAGAGGCCCCCTGCACCGCAAGGTCCCCTCGCTGGGCATCCTTGTTGTTGTTGACTTTGTCCCTCCTGGAAGGGCCCATTGTAGCCCAGAGGGGCCCCATAGATCACAGGCCCCACGAGGGGCCTGATATAAAAACCGGAGGGGGTGCTTGCCACCCTCCTCCCCCTAATATCACCACGAGGTCCCAGTTGTGTGCAAGGAGCGCCGTGGCCCCCTTTTGTTCTTCATGGCACTCGAGGTGCCTTTTTATCAACCATAAGTACTTTTAATGGACATATGCTTTGCCCCTGGTCCTTTTTTGGGCATGCTGGGACTGATATGTTAACCTGTCTCTTTTGATGATGTGCCATATATGTGATGATGTTCGTTTCATTGGTATTCTATGGTAATATGTTTTTATGACTTGCCAAATGCTTTCTAATGTTCCTGGTTGGGCATTTATGATCATTTTTATGACAAGTGCATTTCTCTAGTAACGTGATTCCTGACTACTGCTTATGTTGCAGAATAATAAGTAACCTATGTGTTATATGTGACTACTGCTGGTTTCTGCAGAGTAACTATGGTGTAACATTCTGACAACTGCTTGGGCAGCAGGGCATTATTAACATGTTGTGTTTGGTCTAATTATGTTTTGTGCAATACAGATTATTTTTACATAACTTGGTGTTGTGTTCCTTTGTGGTGCATTTATTTCATCACATGTGTTGTGTGTTTTGTGCAAACGCTTTACACATTGCCTCTGTGATAAGCTTGACTGCTCGTGCCAAGCTACTAAGGGGGTGAGCAGGGGTTATCTTGAGTGTGTAACTCCCTTGCCCTGATTAGAGTGGGTGGGTTATGCCTGGCTTAGGTGCATATCCTCCCCAATCAGAAACTCAATTTCTAACAGTTGTTGACACCAATGAGGTACCCAACCACGCCAAGGGAAGTCGGCTATATTGAGGCCCACAGAAGTACAAGGGATGTCATGGAGCTGCCTGTTGTGCTGTGAAGGCAAGGGTTCTCTGCCTAGAGAGATCAGGAGGAGCCCTCCTCTACTCACCCAACAAGGTTTGTCAAATAAATATTGCTTGCTGCATGCTCCACAAACTTGCCCTGAGACATCAGATACCATTCCTACCAGATGAGAGGGGGCCAGCAGAACATGTGGGTGGAAATGCAGGTTTGCCAAGTGATGATGAGCCAGATGAGGATGAAGCAGGAGACTCCAGGGAAAATCTCATGAATCAGTACCTCAACTGACTTAAGGTATGGGATGTATTCTTGATGCAGTGATTTAAATTAGTAACCTAGGGTTGATGGATAACATGTCACCTCCTTTTTACCATCAGCTATGAAGTATTAGGTAGATCCAAAGTCTATGGGTGAGTTGTGCATGCAGACTGTTATTTTTTATCGTCGACAGAACAAAGTGATCTACAGTGTCATGTTTTGTTAATGCACATGAAAAGTCACTCTTGTGAACATGATTTGTCTGAATTGAGGAAGTGTTCTAAAATGTCCTATTTCTTACCTATGTCAATCAAAGATTTGCTAAGATTCAGTTTGGCTCTTCATCCTTGGCAAGTTACAGAAAGTGTCAAAAGCAGATGGGATTTGCAGGCACACATGAGAAGTGGACATGGCTGAAAGCAGGTAACAATTGCAATGAGTATGTGAAGTGTAAGTAACATGGCCAGCCTGTCAGGACACTGGGGTGGAATTGTGTTTACCAATCAAGATAACCTATTCGGGCACTCGAGGTGGTCAAATGGTTTAATTTGTGTGTCGTTATATGTCTGCCACATGTGAAAATTTAAAACTACAGCCTCAACCATTACAATGGTTTTTGTTGTATGTAACCTACCTTGGACCTAGCTGTCAATGTGTTCCTACTTTGCAGGCCAATGTGCATGTCTCTGTGGACTGACATAGGTGAGTGGCAAGCCTACAGGTATGTGACCAATGTAATTGAAAGATCCCTGGACTGGGGACATCAGTACTGATATCTGTCTGTACCATGGGGCATGTATATTAGGAAGCTAAGGTATGGTTATGTGATAAGGCTTACTAGGTGATACAAATGACCAATCTGTATGCCTCCTGGCTTGTAAGAAGACTGACATGTCCATAACTTCTGTATCCCGTGGATTAGCAGTGTCTGACACCTTAGCAGACATCATGCTGTTACTATCAGTTATACTCTATTTGCTGTTTGAATGTCTACCAATAAATGTGTGTAAATGTAGCACACAACTGTTTTTTAATATGTCCATGTTGGAATCATAATGTATTGAGTCTCTTGCTCTTAGAGTCCACACACCCAGGGGTGTTGTCCTCACTGGGGCCTTCATCCAGAGGGGTTGTGGCAGTCTCTTGTATCCTGTCCATGGTGACATTGGCAAGGTTACCTGTGGGAGAAGAGAAACACAGAGTTACTGTTGGATTTAAGGTACTATTGATGTTGTGTGAGATGCAGACTATGCCTTTACTTGATAACCAGAAATGACAGCTGCTACACAATCTTAATTGTACAACATGAGACTCTGTAATTTCAATTCCATACAACATGCTTGTAGCTGATAAACTATGTTGGCAGTGATTGGACTGCTGATACCATATTATGTTGTCTGATTATTGACATGGTTATTCATCTTTGGTGCCTAGTTAAGTGTCTGACCTGATACATGACACAAAAAGAGGTGTAAAATCCAATAGTGTCAGAATAGTGATACAGGATGGGATTAAGCAATAGACAGTGACCTGTAACTGGATGTGCTGCATGTGCATCCACATTGGCATCTAGATTTCCACCCAAGGTGGGTATATTTCAATCTTAGGAATGTTTATTCTAAGAGCATTGTGATTGGGCACTCATCTTTATCTGTGTTATGCTTGTGGTGATAGAGGGATTGGGCCATTGCATTGCTGTCTTTGGCATTCACTGTTTCACACTTGCACAATTAAGATGGCTCATATTGGTAGTTAGTTTTACATGTATGACATCTTACACTTGGTGCACTGTTCAGATTTTCATCATTGTGGGATATTGCATTCTGGGAATTGTAGTGCTATGAGTTGCGAGTTCTTCACATGCCATTTCCAAGGGCTGTGGAGTGAGGTGAGTTTTGTAGACATTTGGCATACCAGAGAGGGGGATTGGAACATTTGGACAGAGGTGTAGTGGGTGGTGTGTTAATTGGAGTGGGTTAAGGTGATGAGGGAGCATGCAGGGCATGACAAATGGGTGACTTGGATTTTTTGGGAACTTACCAGACTCTACTCCCCCAGGTATTCCTGTCAGGCCCTTAGAATGCTGTATGTCCAAGACCTTCTCCTCCCAAGATGTAAAAGTAGGGGAGGGGGGTAAGGGTCCACCGCCAGTCTTGAGTACTGCCAGCTGATGGCTAGATGCCATGGAACGTACCTTCCCCCTGAGGTTGTTCCCCCTCTTACTAATATCCTCCCTTGTCGATGAATAGCTGCCTACAGAATTGACCCTGTCGACAATTCTTTGCCACAACTTCATTTTCCTGGCAATTGATGTTTGTTAGACTGTGGTCAAAACAGCTATGGCTCTGCCCTGACAATTTCATCTACCGTGACCCTCAAGTCCTCATCTGTGAAACGTGGGCATTTTTGTGGGGACAAGGTAGTGGTGGTGAAGGCAGTGTGCTGTTGTTCAAAGAAAAAAGGTTGAAGTAAAAGGTAAATGGTGAGGTGTAGGTGCTGTGATGTGAGTGGGTGACGGTTGTTTTGGATTGTTTCTGGTAGTAAAATGTGCGTTGTGTATGTTGTGCAGGTCTGCAATGTGTGTGTGTACTGAAATGTATATGGATGCCTAATGTAGGTTTTTCTATTTGTGTGAATGATTTAGCTTGACTGTGGCTGTGTGTGGCGTTCAGGTTGCAAAGGATTGTGAGTTGTGTAGGGGTGTGTTATATAGTGCAATGTGTAGGTGTGTTGTGAGTGTGGATGTGTGTCAAGTGTGGGGTATTCAAACCATCCAATGTTTGTGCTGTTTTCATTGTGAATTGGCACCACCAATGGTTTTCCTCCATGGAAGAACCGCTGTTGTGATTTGTGGATTGTAATCTGATGGGTGGATTTATGTCGGGTTGGCAGGGCTGGTGGTGAGACCGCCCTTTTTCTGTCCTGGTGGTTTCAGAAATGTGGCTTTTTTTGGCAGACTTCTCAATGTGACTCTTAATACGGCAGTCATGTTACTGCCAACATGGAGGTATTTTGGCAGCCGCCACGGCAGCGGTCTTACCGTTATACCGCCAAAATCATAATGGGCCCCTGAGTCTCTGAGTACCCAGAGGAAATACATATTGTACAAAATAAACAAATCTAAATGCGATCAATTACAGACACTAAGTAATATTGACTGCTTTATCAAGACTGCTGATAAGGGTGGGAACAATGTTGTTTAGAACACACCTGACTACTTTAGGGATATTAATCCCTACGTACTTGTCACCACTGACCCATATGTTAGGTTGAGGGGTAATCCCACCTCAGAGATTCACTCCCTTATTATGACATTTACAGCTGATGCTCTTGAGCAATGTCTTTGTTTCTTAGCACAAATAAGGTTGTCCTCATGAATAAGAAGTACCCTCAAATTCCAAATATATACATAATGCCTAGGGTTCACAAATGTTTGCATGACCCCCTGGATTTTCCATTGTTTCAGGCTGTGGGTCTATCTTGGAACCACGTGGTCTGTCCATTGATGTTTTTCACCATCAGTTCCATACATTGACCCTATCTTTAAGATAGTAGGGATGTCATTTATTGTGTTGAGGGTATCCTCTTTGATTGTGAAATATAACTAATAGTAACATGGATATGCAGTCCTTATATACTAGTGTCCCACAGACTAGAACATTCAAAGTTCTGACATTCTCACCCTTACGCTGCCCATGTTCCTACTGAATTTATCACTTAACTAATGGAAATTGCATTCACAGAAAACTCAAATTCAGAATGACTATCATGTCAAATGAGTTGCAATGAGAGCTAGGTTTGCTCTGAATCGGTTAAACGTTTTGTGAATGTTTTTACGCATAAATACATTGAGGCAGACACTAATCAATACCTTGAAAATCTCATGATTTGGAAGCAATACATAGATGTCATGTGGACATGTGATATGTGTATCTTTTTCAATTTTCTGGTTGAATTATTCTATTAGGGATATCCACTTGACCACGATATATGGCTAACATGAAATCTGTTAGAAAATGCCCCTGAGTGTGGTCATTTCCATTTTGTGATTAAATCTATTGGTGGTTTGTAGACTCTGTGGACTCAGGCACCGCTGCCCTGTGTATATGCTTAGATCCCTAAAATATGCAGCAATTAGCTAAACCCTGGTTGGCATATCCAACTCTTCTATAAAGCCAATTTTAATTATGTAAATGACCCTTATGGACTGCAGCACTAAGGGCCAGGTGAGTGTTCCCATCCATCAAACTCCCCTTAGTGTGTCATCCACCAATGTTGCAAAGAAAGCATGGCTTGAGGACAAGTAATGCAGCCTGACTGCTGCAGTTTAAACCTGCAGTCCAACCCATCAAAATAACTCTTTCCACAGGGGGAAAATGTCCCTTTTAAATATTAACAAGTCACCCACATGAAGGTGTATCCTTCACAGTAGGGTGCCTAGTACTTAAAAGTAGGATATGTAGAAATGTAATGTTAGCATGTTTCTACAGGTACATGCTGCCAAAAACTATTTTCACTGTAGAAGGCTCTGCCTGTCCTTTCAGGAAAACCAGAGTGAAGATCAAAAAATGAATTCTGCTAACTTCGGGTATCAGACAAGCTAGAGAAATGGTTCAAACACTATTTGTAATAGTTATTAGAAATCCAATTCAATGCTGAAGTAAACGTTTTAGCAAATGTGAATGAAACGTAATTTTAATAAAGTTACTCTTTACCTGCCTGAGCTGTCAGAAGGCTAATTAGCATAATTCTCTGCCAGCTTTCAGCCTGTGCTCAACCTTGAATACATGTGAAACATGAACTAGAGTTTTAGTCATTTTTTTTGCTCGCCCCATCTTGATATACAGTATTAGTATTTTAATCTGTACTCTAGTTGTTCTACATAGGACAGCTAGGCCTGCCATAGTAACAATAGCTTTTAGGGCCTTGTCACTGTAGGGGTAGCACATTTTTCTACATGTCCCATGTTAAATATCAGGCACGATACCTTGTGGGCTGCAAGTATAAATGAGGTAAGTTGCTAATATTTGAAAGGAAGGTTTTCATCCTGTTAAAGACTTATTTTGACAGGTCTTGCTGCAGTGTTTGTACCGCACTGCAGCAGTCAGGCTACACAGGGTTGATCTGAAGTCATGTTGAGCCTCCCACTATAGTGGAAAGCACAATGGGTGGTGCAGTCCACTAGTGACAGTTAACTTCCAGGCTCTGTGTGCATTATGTACTCCAAATACTAGAGAAATCTAGGCAAACCAAATGTGCCAATTAGGAATAAGCCTATCCAACCATGTTTTAAGGAGAATCACATGCACCTTTACTCTTGGTTAACGGGTTCAAAGTGCAAAGGAATGTATGCTTCTGTCCCACAATTTATGGTCAATACTCCTAGCCCTGTCTGACCCACTATTCATCCACTGACTGATCTAACCACTCACAGACATCTCTACCCCCTCATGCATCCTATCATCTACATGTATCTAAACAACAATGTGCTAGTGAAAATCAGTAACATTAATACAGCATTGTCATAGTTAACAGGTATTCTCAGGCTTATGCAAGTCTCTTATTGTTAGGTATGAGAGATGCCAGGCCTTGACCAAACATTCAGTTCAGCATGCAGTGTCCGCACAATGCTTGTGCAATGTTAATGGAGGAACGGTTTCAAACATCCCAAAAGGAAGATGTGCATAAAATTGAGCATACATAGTATGTACAGCAGTCTGTCTGATTGTTTGCAGGCATCACTGCTAAACTAAAAGACAATGAAAAGGCTGGCGGAGAACGAAGTCATAATCCGCAGGGCAGCACTGCATGCAGCACTGCCCTGGTGGATTATGATCTCCATCACCGCCAGGCCTTCGGTATCATGGATGCTGGCGGTGATGGAGGAACCCTGGTGAGTTTGGAGACCGCCTGCCTCGTAATGAGGCCCTAAGGGCCATATTTACAAGACCCATGTCAGTGCAGCAAGTGCCTTGATGCACTGATCTGCAGCACCTGGAAAGGGCTGAAATGTGCCACATCTACAAGATAGAGTGCATTTCTGTTCTCTCCCCCTGCGCTGGTGCACAAATTGCTGCCATGCGCCAATGCAGACACCCGTGCACCTTGGTGCAGGCGTGTCTGTATTGTGGGGAGGATTGTTTTTTGTGCTGGAAGGGACACGCTTCCTGCACAAAAACAATCAATGGAGGGGATTTCCTCGTTTTATGTGTGCTGCAGAAAGCAGCAAACATAGAAAGAGAACAGTTATTTCTCCCCATTGCGCCACTCTTACTCCACCGCTGGGAGGCATAGGCTTTTGACGCTTCCCAGGTGTTGACACATTTTACCAGAAAGATTTTCTCCCCGCTTCGGTTCAGTAAACACAAATACGCAGGTGAGGCACCATCACTATTCTCATTTATAAAGGTTGACTAGTTCTATGGACTTAGCGAAGAGTGTAGTAATCAGAATCATTAAAACTCCAAAGCAATTACATTAACCATAAACATTTCTAAACACCATGAACAATTTCGCACTGTCACACTCCACACTGAATAATATTTCACAACTTTATTGCAATCCCAAAATCAATGTCACATATATGGTGAGGAAAACTTGATTATAAACATACATGAAAACCATAGGCTGACCGAAACAGCAGAATAGATTAAACCTATTAAACAGCAATATTGTTAAACACTCCAAATAATGTAGATTAGCAACAACACTATGTGCACATTATTATTAGGTTTCAATGCAGAAGATGGTGACATCAGTGAATCATCACAATACAATTTTTCACAATGAATTTCAGATTTCAGGGCTCGGCCATTCCTACCACTAACAAGAACGTAGACTTGCATGTGTGGGGGAAGACTAACACATGCAGGCAAAAGCAAAAGGAAAAGAAAGACAAAAATAATTTGAAAAATCATCTATCTAGTGTAGGAGGCTGGCCTGGCTTGTAGTGGGTACCAAGGGGTACTTACACTCTGTACCAGGTCCAGTTATCCCTTATTAGTGTAGAAGAGGTGTTTCTAGCAGCTTAGGCTGATAGAAGGTAGCTATACCTGAGCAGTTTATGCTGAACTAGGAGACATGCAAAGCTCCTACTATACCACTGGTGTCATATGCACAATATCATAAGAAAACACAATACAAAGATATACTAAAAATAAAGGTACTTTATTTTTATGACAATATGCCAAAAGTATCTCAGTGAGTACCCTCAGTATGAGGATAACAAATATACACAAGATATATTTACACAATACCAAAAATATGCAGTAATAGCAATAGAAAGCAATGCAAGCAATGTGCAGTCACAATAGATTACAATGAGAGCACATAGGTATAGGGGCAACACAAACCATATACTCCAAAAGTCGAATGCGAACCACGAATGGACCCCAAACCTATGTGAGCTTGTAGAGGGTTGCTGGGACTGTAAGAAAACAGTGAGGGTTAGAAAAATAGCCCACCCTGAAAAGTAGGTGTAAAGTGCACCTATATTCCCCAGAGAGCACAGAAGTCGTGATAGGGGAATTCTGCAAGGAAAAACAACACCAGTAATGCAACCAAAGTGGATTTCCGGACGAGAGTACCTGTGGAACAAGGGGACCAAGTCCAAGAGTCGCGACAAAGTCAAGATTGGGCAGATGCCAAGGAAATGCCAGCTGAGGGTGCAAAGAAGCTTCCACCGGATGGTAGAAGCTGTGGATTTTGCAAGAACGAAGAGGACCAGGAACTTCCCCTTTGGAGGATGGATGTCCCACGTCGTGAAGAAGCTTGCAGAGGTGTTCCCACACAGAAAGACTGCAAACAAGCCTTGCTAGCTGCAAGGGTCGCGGTTAGGGTTTTTGGATGCTGCTGTGGCCCAGGAGGGACCAGGATGTCGCCAATTGCATGAGGAGACAGAGGGGGCGCCCAGCGAGACAGGGAGCACTCACAGAAGCAGGCAGCACCCGCAGAAGTGCCAGAACAGGCACTATGAAGAAGAGTGAACCGGAGCTCACCCGAAGTCACAAAAGAAGATCCCACGATGCCGGAGGACAACTCAGGAGGTTGTGCACTGCAGGTTAGAGTGTCGGGGACCAGGCTTGGCTGTGCCAAAGGAAATCTTGGAAGAGTGCACAGGAGCCAGAGCAGCTGCAAATCACGCGGTACGCAGCAATGCAGTCTAGCGTGGGGATGCAAGGACTTACCTCCACCAAACTTGGACTGAAGAGACACTGGACTGTGGGAGTCACTTGGACAGAGTTGCTGAGTTCCAGGGACCACGCTCGTTGTGCTGAGAGGGGACTCAGAGGACCGGTGAAGCAGTCTTTTGTTGCCTGTGGTTGCAGGGGGAAGATTCAGTCGACCCACAGGAGATTTCTTCGGAGCTTTTAGTGCAGAGAGGAGGCATACTACCCCCACAGCATGCACCACCAGGAAAAACAGTCGAGAAGGCGGCAGGATCAGCGATACAAGGTTGCAGTAGTCGTCTTTGCTACTTTGTTGCGGTTTTGCAGGCTTCCTGAGCAGTCAGCGGTCGATTCCTTGGCAGAAGGTGAAGAGAGAGATGCAGAGGAACTCTGATGAGCTCTTGCATGCGTTATCTAAAGAATTCCCCAAAGCAGAGACCCTAAATAGCCAGAAAAGGAGGTTTGGCTAACTAGGAAGGAGGATAGGCTAGCAACACAGGTAAGAGCCTATCAGAAGGAGTCTCTGACGTCACCTGCTGGCACTGGCCACTCAGAGCAGTCCAGTGTGCCAGCAGCACCTCTGTTTCCAAGATGGCAGAGTTCTGGAGCACACTGGAGGAGCTCTGGGCACCTCCCCTGGGAGGTGCAGGTCAGGGGAGTGGTCACTCCCCTTTCATTTGTCCAGTTTCGCGCCAGAGCAGGGCTGGGGGATCCCTGAACCGGTGTAGACTGGCTTATGCAGAGATGGGCACCATCTGTGCCCATCAAAGCATTTCCAGAGGCTGGGGGAGGCTACTCCTCCCCAGCCCTGACATATTTTTCCAAAGGGGAGAGGGTGTAGCACCCTCTCTCTGAGGAAGTCCTTTGTTCTGCCTTCCTGGGCCAAGCCTGGCGGGACCCCAGGAGGGCAGAAACCTGTCTGAGGGGTTGGCAGCAGCAGTAGCTGCAGTGAAACCCCGGGAAAGGTAGTTTGGCAGTACCCGGGTCTGTGCTAGAGACTCGGGGGATCATGGAATTGTCTCGGGTGACAATTCCATGATATTAGACATGTTACATGGCCATGTTCCGAGTTTCCATTGTGACGCTATACATAGGTAGTTACCTATGTATAGTGCACGCGTGTAATGGTGTCCCCGCACTCACAAAGTCCGGGGAATTTGCCCTGAACGATGTGGGGGCACCTTGGCTAGTGCCAGGGTGGCAACACACTAAGTAACTTAGCACCCAACCTTTACCAGGTAAAGGTTAGACATATACGAGAATTATAAGTTACTTAAGTGCAGTGGTAAATGGCTGTGAAATAACGTGGACGTTATTTCACTCAGGCTGCAGTGGCAGGCCTGTGTAAGAATTGTCAGAGCTCCCTATGGGTGGCAAAAGAAATGCTGCAGCCCCTAGGGATCTCCTGGAACCCCAATACCCTGGGTACTTCAGTACCATATACTAGGGAATTATAAGGGTGTTCCAGTATGCCAATGTGAATTGGTGAAATTGGTCACTAGCCTGTTAGTGACAATTTGGAAAGCAAAGAGAGAGCATAACCACTGAGGTTCTGGTTAGCAGAGCCTCAGTGAGACAGTTAGTCATCACACAGGGAACACATACAGGGCACACTTATGAGCACTGGGGCCCTGGGTGGCAGGGTCCCAGTGACACATACAACTAAAACAACATATATACAGTGAAATATGGGGGTAACATGCCAGGCAAGATGGTACTTTCCTACACAACCCCCCCCCCAAACGAAGGACAATAAGACTAGCCATGACCTGATGAGTCTTCATTGTCTAAGTGGAAATATCTGGAGAGTCCATCTGCATTGGAGTGGGTACTCCCAGGTCTATGTTCCACTGTATAGTCCATTCCCTGTAGAGATATGGACCACCTCAACAATTTAGGGTATTCACCTTTCATTTGTTTTAGCCAAAGTAGAGGTTTGTGGTCTGTCTGAACAATGAAGTGAGTGCCAAACAGGTATGGCCTCAACTTCTTCAGTGCCCAGACTACAGCAAAGGCCTCCCTCTCTATAGCAGACCAACGCTTTTCTCTAGGGGTCAACCTCCTGCTGATAAAAGCAACAGGTTGATCCTGGCCCTCAGAATTCAGTTGTGATAAGACTGCCCCTACCCCTAATTCAGATGCATCAGTTTGAACAATGAATTTCTTGGAGTAACATGGGCTTTTTAGGACAGGTGCAGTGCACATGGCCTGTTTCAGGTCCTCAAAAGCTTTCTGACAGCTAGCTGTCCACAATACCTTTTTAGGCATTTTATTAGAAGTGAGGTCATTAAGAGGGGCTGCTATGGAGCCATAGTTCTTTATGAACCTCCTGTAATACCCAGTGAGGCCTAAGAAGGCTCTCACCTGGGTCTGAGTTGTAGGGGGAACCCAATCTATGATAGTTTGGATTTTCCCCTGAAGTGGTGCAATCTGTTCCCCACCTACAAGGTGTCCCGGATAAACCACTTTCCCCTGCCCTATCTGGCACTTTGAAGCCTTGATAGTGAGGCCTGCCTTTTGCAGGGCCTCTAGAACTTTCCATAGGTGGACCAGGTGATCATCCCAGGTGGAGCTAAAGACAGCTATATCATCTAGATATGCTGCACTAAAAGCCTCCAACCCTTGCAGGACTGTATTCACCAACCTCTGAAAAGTGAGCAGGTGCATTTTTCAAACCAAAGGGCATTACTATGAATTGGTAGTGCCCTCCAATAGTCGAAAATTCAGTTTTTGCTTTAGCATCCTCTGATAACTTGATCTGCCAATACCCTGCAGTCAAATCAAAGGTGCTTAGATACTTGGCAGATGCCAGTGTATCTATTAGCGCATCTGCCCTGGGTATAGGGTGAGCATCAGTTTTAGTTACCTGGTTGAGACCTCTGTAATCTACACAAAACCTAATTTCCCTTTTCCCATCTTTGGAATGAGGCTTTGGTACAAGCACCACAGGAGAGGCCCATGGGCTTTCAGAGTGCTCAACCACTCCCAGTTCAAGCATTTTCTGAACCTCTTGTTTTATGCAGTCTCTGACATGGTCAGGCTGCCTATAGATCTTACTTTTGACAGGCATGCTGTCTCCAGTATCTATAGTGTGCTCACACCAAGAAGTGGTGCCTGGCACAGTAGAAAAGAGTTCAGAAAACTGACCCAGGAGATTTATGCAGTGGTCTTTCTGCTCAGCAGTAAGACAATCTACTAAAACTACACCTTCCACTAGAGCATCTTGTTCTGTGGAAGAGAAGAGATCAGGGAGAGGGTCACTCTCTTCTTCCTGTCCTTCATCTGTTGCCATGAGCAGGGTGAGATCAGCCCTGTCATAGTAGGGTTTTAGGCGATTGACATGGAGCAACCTGAGGGGACTCCTGGCAGTGCCCAAGTCAACCAAGTAGGTGACTTCTCCCTTCTTTTCAACAATAATGTGGGGTCCACTCCATTTGTCTTGGAGTGCTCTTGGGGCCACAGGCTCCAAGACCCACACTTTCTGTCCTGGTTGGTACTGAATCAGAACAGCCTTCTGGTCATGCCATTGCTTTTGGAGCTCTTGGCTGGCCTGAAGGTTTTTACTGGCCTTTTTCATATACTCAGCCATTCTGGATCTTAGGCCAAGTACATAGTCCACTATGTCTTGCTTAGGAGCTTTTAAAGGTTGTTCCCAACCCTCCTTTACAAGTGTTAGAGGACCTCTTACAGGGTGCCCAAATAGGAGTTCAAAGGGGCTGAAGGCCACTCCTTTCTGGGGTACCTCCCTGTAAGCAAAAAGGAGGCAAGGTAACAGGACATCCCATCTCCTCCGGAGTTTTTCAGGGAGTCCCATTATCATTCCTTTGAGAGTTTTGTTAAACCTCTCAACCAGTCCATTTGTTTGTGGATGATAAGGTGTGGTGAATTTTATTTTACACCACATTCCTTCCACATGGCCTTTAAGTATGCAGACATAAAGTTGCTACCCCTGTCTGATACCACCTCTTTTGGGAAACCCACCCTGGAAAAGATTCCCAGGAGGGCCTTTGCCGGAGTTTTTCAGGGAGTCCCATTATCATTCCTTTGAGAGTTTTGTTAAACCTCTCAACCAGTCCATTTGTTTGTGGATGATAAGGTGTGGTGAATTTTATGTTACACCACATTCCTTCCACATGGCCTTTAAGTATGCAGACATAAAGTTGCTACCCCTGTCTGATACCACCTCTTTTGGGAAACCCACCCTGGAAAAGATTCCCAGGAGGGCCTTTGCCACTGCAGTTGCTGTAGTGGTCCTAAGAGGAATTGCTTCAGGATATCTTGTGGCATGGTCCACTACCACCAAGATAAACCTATTGCCTGAAGCAGTAGGAGGGTCAAGGGGGGCAACTATGTCAACCCCTCCGCTTTCAAAGGGAACCCCAACCACAGGCAGTGGAATAAAGGGAGCCTTTGGGTTGCCACCAGTCTTGCCACTGGCTTGACAGGTGACACAGGACTTACAAAAATCTTTTGTGTCCTCTGACATCCTAGGCCAATGAAACAGGGGGACAAGCCTTTCCCAGGTTTTAATTTGCCCAAGATGTCCAGCCAAGGGAATGTCGTGGGCTAGAGTTAGGAGGAACTCTCTGTATTGCAGGGGAATAACCAATCTCCTGGCTGCTCCAGGTTTTGGGTCCCTTGCCTCTGTATACAAGAAGTTGTCCTCCCAGTAAACTCTGTGAGAGTCACTGACATCCCCATTTTGCTGTTTGACAGCTTGCTGTCTTAGACCCTCTAGTGTGGGACAGGTCTACTGTGCCACACTCAGCTCCTCCCTGACAGGCCCCCTCCACCCAAAAGCTCAGCAATGTCTGCTTCCAGCTCCTCTGGTGAAGGTTCTGCACAGGGGGGAAATTCTTCTTCCTCAGAAGTTGAATCATCTGTAGAGGGAGGGATAGTAGGTAGAGATTTACCTTTACTAACCCTAGCTTTAGGGAGAACTTGGTCCATTGTTCCAGGATCCAAGTCACCCTGTCCTTTTTGCTTTTTGGCCTGAGCCCTGGTCAAAGCAAAAATATGCCCAGGAATGCCCAGCATTGCTGCATGAGCCTCCAACTCCACTTCTGCCCAAGCTGATGTCTCTAAATCGTTCCCTAGTAGACAGTCTCCAGGTAAATCTGAGGCAACCACAACTTTCTTTGGACCAGTAACCCCCCCCCCCAGTTGAGATTTACAACAGCCATGGGGTGGTTAAGAGTGTTGTTATGAGCATCAGTCACTTGGTTCTGGTGACCAAGTAGGTGTTGTTCAGGGTGTACCAGTTTCTCTATTACCATGGTAACACTGGCACCTGGGTCCCTGTAGGCCTGAACCTCAACACCATTTCTTAGGGGAAGTTGCTTGTACTTATCCATATTAAGGGGACAAGCAACCAAGGTGGCCAAATCAATGGCATCTTCAGAGA
This sequence comes from Pleurodeles waltl, assembly GCF_031143425.1. NCBI lineage: Eukaryota > Metazoa > Chordata > Amphibia > Caudata > Salamandridae > Pleurodeles > Pleurodeles waltl. The sequence continues at coordinate 164,471,056 of NC_090448.1, read as the reverse complement.
CTAACACAGCCTCTGTGGTCTCCCTAAGAAGACCAACCCCAACTAAATTACCAAAAGTGAGCCCAGCTACTCCCTTGGATTGGCTATTAGTAGGTTTGCTCCCACCACCACTCCTATTACTAGGGGCACTAGGTGTAGCAGTAGGGGTTGTGGTAGTGGGAGGATTGGTGCTTTTCTTTGGACAACTGGCATCAGTTGTCCAATGGCCTTTTACTTTACATAAATAGCATCATGGTTTCTTTACTTGATTAGAAGAGGATTTGGAGATACCACCCCCACCAGAGTGTTTTTGTGGGCCTGATGAAGACTCATTTTTAGATTTGTCCCCACCGTTGTCTGAAGACTTACCATCCTTCTTCTTGCCATCCTTGTCACCCCCTGTATGAACTTTTCTGTTCACTCTTGGTCTGACCCATTTGTCTGCCTTTTTTTCCCAATTCTTGGGGAGAGGTCAGATCTGAGTCCACTAGATATTGGTGTAACAAGTCAGACACACAGTTATTCAGAATATGCTCTCTCAAGATTAGATTGTACAGGCTTTCATAGTCAGAAACTTTACTGCCATGTAACCACCCCTCCAAGGCCTTCACAGAATAGTCAACAAAGTCTACCCAGTCTTGTGAGGACTCTTTTCTGGTTTCTATGAACGTAATCCTGTATTGTTCAGTGGTTAAGCCAAATCCATCCAAGAGTGCATTCTTAAAAACTGTAAAATTATTGGCATCACTTTCATTCACAGTAAGGAGCCTATCCCCACCCTCTCCACTGAAAGATAGCCATAGGATAGCAGCCCACTGTCTTTGAGGGACCCCCTGTACAACACAGGCCATCTCCAGTACAGCAAACCACTTGTTAATGTCATCCCCCTCCTTGTAAGGGGGAACTATCTTATGCAGATTCCTAGAATCATGCTCTTTCACAGGATTACTATCTGTAATACTGCTGCTGCCACCATGGGGTCCAAACCCCAACCTCTGTCTTTCTTTTTCTAAGTCTAAAGTTTCCCTGTCTAGAGCCAGCTGTTGCTGTTTAAGCTTCAGCCTGGTCTCTTCCACTCTCAATCTATTGAGTTCCCTTTCTAACATTCTGCCATCAGGGTGGGTGGGTTGGGTATGCTTTGACACAAAAGAATGGAGTGAATGAACAGAGGGAGAAATGTCCCTAACAGTTGGAACTCTAACAACCTGACCTGCAGGAATGACATTCCTACTGTGATGAGAACTCACATTAGTACCAGTTATGCTAGGTGGTCTGCTAAGGGGCAAGTTGGAAAGAATACCATCTAACATTCTTGCTGGGGCTGCCTCAGAATCAGAGTGGGAACTATCTCCTAACTTCTCAACAGATGTGCCAGCTAAGGCCTTATCATTCTCAATGAGCATGTTAATCAACAATTCTCTAGAGGGATTCTTCCCTACCCCTAAACCTCTATCAATGCAGAGACTCCTTACACCTTTCCAGCTAAGGTGGTTATAAGCAGAGCTGACCAGATCAAGAGTAGGACCTGTACCAGACATGATAGAAAAAGGTTTAAGGGACAGAAAAAGAAAGAAAAAGTTTCAGAACTTTTTAAGGAAACAGAAAAAAAAACCCTTTTTCAACTTTTTAGAACTTTTTGAAAGTTTTTAGAGGTACTTTTCAGCACTTAGCAATAGAGTAAGAGAAGAAAAGCAAAACTTTTTGGTTAGGTGTACATACACTGAACTTGTTTTGTATATTTTTCTCTTATGAAAAGTACAAAATGACAAAGTGGTAAGTAGTTGCAAGTACTTATGCCACCGCTGCACAACCAATGTAGGAGGCTGGCCTGTCTTGTAGTGGGTACCAAGAGGTACTTACACTCTGTACCAGGTCCAGTTATCCCTTATTAGTGTAGAAGAGGTGTTTCTAGCAGCTTAGGCTGATAGAAGGTAGCTATAGCTGAGCAGCTTAGGCTGAACTAGGAGACATGCAAAGCTCCTACTTTACCACTGGTGTCATATGCACAATATCATAAGGAAACACAATACACAGATATACTAAAAATAAAGGTACTTTATTTTTATGACAATATGCCAAAAGTATCTCAGTGAGTACCCTCAGTATGAGAATAACAAATATACACAAGATATATGTACACAATACCAAAAATATGCAGTAATAGCAATAGAAAGCAATGCAAGCAATGTACAGTCACAATAGATTGCAATGAGAGCACATAGGTATAGGGGCAACACAAACTATATACTCCAAAAGTGGAATGCGAACCACGAATGGACCCCAAACCTATGTGAGCTTGTAGAAGGTCGCTGGGACTGTAAGAAAACAGTGAGGGTTAGAAAAATAGCCCACCCCAAGACCCTGAAAAGTAGGTGTGAAGGGCACATGGATTCCCCAGAGAGCACAGAAGTCGTGATAGGGGAATTCTGCAAGGAAAAACAACACCAGCAATGCAACCAAAGTGGATTTCCGGACGAGAGTACCTGTGGAACAAGGGGACCAAGTCCAAGAGTCGCGACAAAGTCGAGATTGGGCAGATGCCTAGGAAATGCCAGCTGAGGGTGAAAAGAAGCTGCCACCAGATGGTAGAAGCTGTGGATTCTGCAAGAACGAAGAGGACTAGGAACTTCCCCTTTGGAGGATGGATGTCCCACGTTGTGAAGAAGCTTGCAGAGTTGTTCCCACGCAGAAAGACTGCAAACAAGCCTTGCTAGCTGCAAGGGTTGCGGTTAGGGTTTTTGAATGCTGCTGTGGCCCAGAAGGGACCAGGATGTCGCCAATTGCGTGAGGAGACAGAGGGGGCACTTAGCGAGACAGGGAGCCCACACAGAAGCAGGCAGCACCCGCAGAAGTGCCGGAACAGGCACTACGAAGAAGAGCGAACCGGAGCTCACCCGAAGTCACAAAAGGAGATCCCACGACGCCGGAGGACAACTCAGGAGGTTGTGCACTGCAGGTTAGAGTGTCGGGGACCCAGGCTTGGCTGTGCCTAAAGGAAATCCTGGAAGAGTGCACAGGAGCCGGAGCAGCTGCAAATCATGCGGTACCCAGCAATGCAGTCTAGCGTGGGGAGGCAAGGACTTACCTCCACCAAACTTGGACTGAAGAGTCACTGGACTGTGGGAGTCACTTGGACAGAGTTGCTAAGTTCCAGGGACCACGCTCGTTGTGCTGAGAGGGGACCCAGAAGACCTGTGATGCAGTCTTTTGTTGCCTGCGGTTGCAGGGGGAAGATTCAGTCGACCCACGGGAGATTTCTTCGGAGCTTCTAGTGCAGAGAGGAGGCAGACTACCCCCCACATCATGCACCGCTAGGAAAATAGTCGAGAAGGTGGCAGGATCAGCGATACAAGGTTGCAGTAGTCGTCTTTGCTACTTTGTTGCGGTTTTGCAGGCTTCCTGAGCAGTCAGCGGTCGATTCCTTGGCAGAAGGTGAAGAGAGAGATGCAGAGGAACTCTGATGAGCTCTTGCATTCGTTATCTAAAAATTCCCAAAAGCAGAGACCCTAAATAGCCAGAAAAGGAGGTTTGGCTACCTAGGAAGGAGGATAGGCTAGCAACACAGGTAAGAGCCTATCAGAAGGAGTCTCTGACGTCACCTGCTGGCACTGGCCACTCAGAGCAGTCTAGTGTGCCAGCAGCACCTCTGTTTCCAAGATGGCAGAGGTCTGGAGCACACTGGAGGAGCTCTGGGCACCTCCCCTGGGAGGTGCAGGTCAGGGGAGTGGTCACTCCCCTTTCCTTTGTCCAGTTTCGCGCCAGAGCAGGGCTGGGGGATCCCTGAACCGGTGTAGACTGGCTTATGCAGAGATAGGCACCATCTGTGCCCATCAAAGCATTTCCAGAGGCTGGGGGAGGCTACTCCTCCCCACCCCTGACACCTTTTTCCAAAGGGAGAGCGTGTAACACCCTCTCTCTGAGGAAGTCCTTTGTTCTGCCTTCCTGGGCCAAGCCTGGCTGGACCCCAGGAGGGCAGAAACCTGTCTGAGGGGTTGGCAGCAGCAGTGGCTGCAGTGAAACCCCGGGAAAGGTAGTTTGGCAGTGCCTGGGTCTGTGCTAGAGACTCGGGGGATCATGGAATTGTCTCCCCAATGCCAGAATGGCATTGGGGTGACAATTCCATGATCTTAGACATGTTACATGGCCATGTTCAGAGTTACCATTGTGATGCTATACATAGGTAGTGACCTATGTATAGTGCACATGTTTAATGGTGTCCCCACACTCACAAAGTCCAGGGAATTTGCCCTGAACGATGTGGGGGCACCTTGGCTAGTGCCAGGGTGCCCACACACTAAGTAACTTAGCACCCAACCTTTACCAGGTAAAGGTTAGACATATAGGTGACTTATAAGTTACTTACGTGCAGTGGTAAATGGCTGTGAAATAACGTGGATGTTATTTCACTCAGGCTGCAGTGGCAGGCCTGTGTAAGAATTGTCAGAGCTCCCTATGGGTGGCAAAAGAAATGCTGCAGCCCATAGGGATCTCCTGGAACCCCAATACCCTGGGTACCTCAGTACCATATACTAGGGAATTATAAGGATGTTCCAGTATGCCAATGTGAATTGGTGAAATTGGTCACTAGCCTGTTAGTGAGAATTTGGAAAGCAAAGAGAGAGCATAACCACTGAGGTTCTGGTTAGCAGAGCCTCAGTGAGACAGTTAGTCATCACACAGGGAACACATACAGAGCACACTTACAAGCACTGGGGCCCTGGCTGGCAGGGTCCCAGTGACACATACAACTAAAACAACATATATACAGTGAAATATGGGGGTAACATGCCAGGCAAGATGGTACTTTCCTACATCTAGGGCCACTGACTAGAAAAATATGCTGGTGTAATCATCTAAACTGAAAAGGAAACAAGAATCCACATTTAATTATATCTTTTCTCATGGGACAGTAGGAAGTAGTACTTCATCAGGCAGAATGGTCACTTTCTTCTGGCGTTAGTTGACAGCAGCATCAGAACAGTGCAGAACGCGGGCTGCACAGAGGGCAGATCAGCAGTTCAAAATTAGTTGGCTTATTAATATTGAACAGCATACATGTATAAAGCAATTAAGACCAGGATGAGAAAACCCATCTGGGGACTTAAAGAGACAGACAACAGATTTAAGACAGAAGTAGACAGACTCTGGTAGAGTTCTGGACTGCTTCAAAGCAGGAGTGAACTAACATGAACTAAGGGCCTCATTCCTGTGACTGCCACGTTGGCGGTGGCAGTCCGACCACCAACAGGCTGGTGGAAGACTGCCAAATTATGACATTGGCGGTGATGCACACAGAATCCTGTCAAAGCACCACCAGCAGAGCCAGTGTAGTCAGTCGACCTTGGTGCATTGGAGCCACCAACAGATCGTCAAGGACCATGTTTCCACCAGAGTCATTACGAGGTTGCACACTGCCAACTTTTCCACTGAAGTCATCCCACCATGGAACACCAGGCAGAAACGAACAGTATAAAAGGAGACTCTCACCTCCAGGAACATACATATCCATCCAGAGCCACCATGGAACTACAACTAGACGTCATTCTGCTGCTACTGCTCTCAGAAAGACAACGGAACCATCGCCGACGAGGACAACAACAGCTGTAAGTACAAATACTCACCTGTAAAATGTGAACATTTTGTATATTTACATAACATACCACAGGGAAGCGGGTGCAAAGACTGCACTCATACGTACCAATACAGTGACACACACACACTCACATATAGCAACAAATACATCCACACATACACAGCACACACACTGCAGCCAGCACACACACACACACACACACACACACCACATGTCAATACTACACCGTTACGGACGGCAACACAACGCAGGCCCAGCCTCACACAATCCCATACAACATATGTACTCATAACAACAACATCACAATAGCACAAATATAAAATCATGTCAAACACACACAACAGACACTGGCCAGGGACTCAACACATATACAACACAATGTGAAACCATCTGTGATGGAACACACACAATTACACAATCATACAATCTAGCAATCGACACACACATCACACACACAGACAGCACAACAAATCTAAAGTACCATGCACAAAACATGCATACAAAAGCAACACAGCACAACAACAGATGCATATCAACACAAACAAATCACAATACAATGGCAACACCATTTCAGCTACACACACATACCCATCATACAACACACACCCTATCCCTGGTGGACAAAAGCACAGCACGCAACTGTACAGATTGCTCATAAAGTACAGGAAGCACAGGCAGCACACACAAATACTGGCACACAACCAATATCAGCCAGGAACAACTCACACCTGGGATAGGAAATCCAGGACAAAGATGTGGCCAGAATGCAACTGGTTGGCTTTAATTAGTGAAAAATAGGCAATGAATATGTATGTACAAGGCCATAGTTCAGTCTATAGTAACAATTATTAGCACCGAAGGCACCAAATGGTGCCCCTATTTGACTCCTTACTCTTGTATAACCTCCACAGGTAGGGGCACCAAGAGGGCAGGAAGGCACCTTAGGGATTCTTGGGGGTGGTGGGGGAGGGGAGGGCTTGGCTTGGGCTTGGTAAGGAGGTTACAGGCTTTGGCTTGGGTGGGGGGTTGGACCATTTTGGGAGGGGTGGACCTCTTTTTGGTGGGGGAGGGGCATGGGTGCTGGCAGGGGGTAGGGGAGGCCTTGGGGAGGGAAACAGATCTCTTAGGGGTGTCACGGGGGAACAGTAGGAGAACAGTCAAACTCAGAAAGCCTGGATCAGTGAATGTTGGTGGGTTTTGGGGGTGTAAGGGCAGGTTGCTGTGTCTGCAGGTGGATGTTGTTTGTGTGCATGCAGGTAATGTGTCTTGTGGTGCTCATGTTTGTGTGCCCTTACATTGTCTGTTGAGGTGGATACATGCAAGTCTGTTTATATACTTTCCCTGAGTCAGGGAGGGGGGTTTTGGACTAAGAAGAGAAAGGTGGAGGAGGGACAGTAGACAAAGGGTGACTGGTTGCCGTCATTGTGGAGGTCACAGTCTGAAATGATCTCTGTTGGCCAGTCAGTGCACAATGAATGCCCTCCAGGAATGCATTGCTCTGTTGGATTTGACTTGCCAGTCCCTGGATGGCATTCACCATGGTTGCCTGACCAACAGAAATGGACCTCAGGTGGTCAATAGCCTGCTCACTGAGGTCAACAAGGCTAACAGGTGGCTGGGCGGTCACGGCTACCTGGGTGGGGAGCTACAGGGATGGAGGTGGTAGAAAGGGGGGTGGTGGACAGAGATTGTATTGGAGTGGTCCCAGATGGGTCCGCAACCACTAGGGAGTGTCCACTGGAGGAGGATTCTGCAGAAAAAGAAGTTGATCTGATCTCCCTCAAGGCATTCTCCTTCTCCTCCGGGCCACTGTGTCCCTCGCTGTCAGTGGTGTTATGACAGGAGGTCCCATGGCCAGCAGCTTCCCCACTCAGCTGTGACCTGTCTCCTTCACCTGCTGGTGCTGATGCTGCAAGTAGATAGTGAAGTAGGGTCACCACATTCACAAGATAACACTTCCATCATGCATTACACATATGTCTCATTACATCCTGTGCACCAACACCCCCAGGTAGTGCCAATAAAGTGCCAACATCCTGTCACAACAAATTATGATGTATGTCCCTCAATATCAACATTGTTATACACCAGCTAAGCTACCTAACTGACATCTACAATACCATGAAGTAGGTTGACCAATCACACTGACGATAGCATACTATGACAAGGTGACATGATACAGATTTCCTATTCACAACAATGTAGTCAAGCACCAATCAAGCCATAGTTTAGAAATTTGAAATTGCTTACCACTAATCAAAAACAAATAATCAACACATACACATATTTTACCCTGATGTCTTGTACCAGGCAATGACATATGTTGTAAAGTAAAGGCAAGCATGCCTTGTGCAAAGAAGCCATACCTTCTTCATTTCACATAGTTACTACCATACACTATGGACACATGCCAACATGTGACACCTCAATTTGTCACACATGTCACTTTTAGGTCAAGGAGTCAGAACACATGTCACTCACACACAGGCACCAATCATGATGTATCAAGGACTGAAAATACAGTGTGGACCAAGGCATATAGGTCATTGGTCTACTGGAAACAAACGTTATCAGTCATGTAAGGGCCAAGTAAGCTCAGGCCAATGTCCCACACACAACCACAACCTTCAATAATGTGTACCTTACAAATGGACTACTGTACTGTGCAGGAAGGTGATTATCAAACCTAATCATGCAAGTAATCCATCAATTGGTCACTGAGTAACAACATCACTGCCCACACACAGACAAAAAAGCCTTACATCTGTCTGTGGAGGCTTCTTAGAGGCAAAGCACATGTGACCCTAACATGACAAGTACACCAAGAATGATGGAATCCAAAAGCCTGGATACACTTACAATACTACTCACATGTGTATATGAACTACCACACCTGCAACCACATAGGTGTAATTGCCAACATTTGACCTGCAAACATCCAGGAGTCTGTTGGCATATACGTCATAGCAATAGCAGGTAGATATATCAATTTTCAATGTTGATTCATAACTGAACCTTTCAATTGGCACACGATGTTGACAAATATCTGTCATGAATATTACTGTGAATGGGCTACCATTGCCTGTGTATCATGCCTACAGTACTATGCCCAAGGACAATGTTGTGTGGCCACTTTTCACTAACAGAACATTGGCATGGTAGTAACATTCCTACCTCTGACACAAATATATGTCCCAATAGAAATGTGACAACAATTTAATGGTATCCAACATGCATATTGATAACTCTGATAAAACATCACAAATATCTATGTACATCCCTCACTTAACAATGGAAGTTACTTTGCAACAGGTATGAACATATTAACCTTGTATGTCATGTGACATGTCAGATGGACATTCAGCCTCACATGATGCTGTCACTTCCCAGAAACTGTATGTAAACTATTCATGATTTGAATATGTCGGACTCTATGTTGCACATAGGAAGGAATCTTGACATATTGCAGAGGAGAGAGAGCAAAAACATACACACCTTACCATCATGACATTGGGGAGATTGACAATTTGGCATAATTTAACAATCACCAGTGCAGAAGAAGCTGTATAGTGGTGCACATATGATAAAGTCACATATGCACAATTGTGTGCTATTGTACTGATGGCTGAACATAGTTGAGTAATATGTCTCAAAATGCATTTTTATTGTGCACACCTGTGTGCTATAGATGGCTAGTGTACATGAATGTGTTCACAGGAGATCTGTGACATTTTGCACCTATCATATTGTCAGAGCTAACAATCTGTTACATCACTGAATCACCTGGTAAAGGAAAAAAAGTGAGTTAGGTCTGTACTTACCCCCTTGTGGCTGCTGTGCTGCCTTCAAATGCCCATCCAACTCAGGGTAGGCCACCGCCTCAATGCGGGCCATTAGGGGGGTCAGGGTCCGGCAGGCATCCTATCCTCGCTGGGAAGACATTCCCAGATGGGCCTCTGCAGTTTTCCGGGCCCATCGTCTCAGGTCCTCCTACCTCTTCTGACAGTGGGTGATCTGTTGGCTGTGGACCCCCAGGGTCCACAATTTATTGGCCATGGCACGCCAAATCCATTTTCCTGATGGGCTTTGACCTGCATGGATGACATAGACAAAAAAGTCATGTTCACATGTACCACACTATAACAGGCAGAGTTACTAACAAGTTAGTACAACAAGCCAATCACAGACTGTCTTGAACATCCCTTCCACTGATTGATGAGCATATACAGTGAAGGCATATGTGAGGTGGAAATAGGCAGACCACATGCATCTTCAGCACCAGCTGTCATGTCATCACATATGCCCAGACACAAACAGATATGAATAAGTGATTTTTCTGGAGTAGTCTGGTATACCAACTCCACTAACCATGTGCAACAGTCACAAGGTAGGTCAGGGAACATACATGAAACACTCTCCACAATATCTCAGGACACAAAATCTGTCACCAAACATAAGTACATGCCAAAGTACTCACATGTTCTACCACAACTTTGGCACCCTATGGACTTTGGGGACACTATCAGAAACATTGCCCATCAGCCTTTGCTTAGTATCACAAAGAATAGTTGAGCTAATGTAACATATGTGCACTTGGTGCACATACCTGCTCCTCTGGTGCAGCATAGTACTGTCCATACAGGGGTAGGACCTCCTCCACCAGCTTCTCCAGCTCCTCGGGCAGAGGGCAGTGGCCTTCTCACTCATATGACGTGGCCTGATTGCTTTCTGAGACAGTACACAGCAGCTCAGATCATGGAGGTCTTGCTGGCAGCAGTGTCAAGAGTCAATCGAGAGATGAAGTTTGAGATGGCGGTCATGTCTGCTACATAAGAGACAGCCACTGCCGGCGGACTTCGCCATTGGCCCAAGACCGCCAAAGGCAGCTATGTGTTCCAAAGGCAATGTCCACCGCAGTAGTGTCTGCTTACCACCATGACGACTTTCGCTCGCAGACGTAGGTCATTTCCTAATGTCCAGTACAGTAGGTCAGGTAGCTGCCATTTTAAGGTCCTAAATAAGATATAAAAAGTTAATTTAAAGTTGTGTCACAATTTGTAAAACATTTTGATGCCATCATTTTTAATGCTGGCTATGACCAACCATGTATGTATATGCAGATTTGAAGGACATGTTGTAATATTGATGATATATAAGTGATGTATCTTTAGTGGCATAGTCAACACCCTCATGCCAATTAGATAGATAGTATTTGTGCCTTTTAAAAATGAAACATAGTAAGAATGCTGATATCACAGAGACTTTTGGTGACATGCTTTTCCATTTCCAAGTCATAATCGAGGAAAGCGGATGAGATTGCAACAATGAGCCATTATTTCGCTAGGTCTGTGCTGTGTACCATGTTTCTACAATGTCTTATGGCATGTCCAAGTATTATGTGTGACATATGTATTTTAACACTTACAATGGACACAATGACTGAAAGACATACCTTCTTATTTTCTCTAACGTAGTTACCAAGGCATGAAATGGGTTAGGAAACGTCCAGTGAATCATCCACCAGCGGACCTGCAGACCATGGAAAAATCAACATGCCATGCTGATCTACCGCTTGGATAGGCAGACAATCATGGATCACTGTTGTCAGTTGGAGCCAGATCTGATGGCTGCCATTTGTCATCCCAATAGCATACAACCCATTGTACAAGTCATGTCAGTCTTGCATTTCCTGGCCACATGCTCCTTTCGAAAAACCATGCTCCTAACTGCAGGGATGTCCCAGCCTATGTTCAGTCTGGTCCTGAAGGATGTACTGCCTGCATTGGTAAAACACCTGGACAGTTACATCTGACTTCCACAACGTGAAGATTTGGCTCATGTGAAGGCTGATTTATATTCTTTGGCACACATCTTGTGTCCTGGGAGCCATTGAGGGTACCAATGTAGCCTTGATTCCTCCACATGACAATGAACAGGTGTATCAGAACAGAAAGACCTTCCACTCCATAAATGTCCAAGTAGTCTGCTTGGAGGACCTCATAAGTATGTGCAAGGTACCCGGGTTAAGTCATGATGCTTTCATCATTGCGAACAGCAATATTCCACTGCTGACACAACAGTACACAGAGAGGGCCTGGCTGGTAAGTAAGTCATATATGTCATGTGTGTCAGTATCATATGTCTGCTGCCAAATGTTAGGATGTCAAAGTTTTATGTTTTGTACACATGTAACAATTCTGTACAGGGGATTCTGGCTACCCAAACCATCCCTGGTTGTTGACACCAGTGAGATACCCAACTACACCAGGGGAAGTCCACTTCAATGAGGCCCACAGAAGGACAAGATGTGTTGTGGAGTGGACTTTTGGACTCCTGAAGGTAAGATTCAGTAGCATTGATAAGTTGGGTGGAGCCCTCCTCTACTCACCTGCCAAAGTGTGCTGCATGCTACACAACCTCACCCTGACACCTCAGATCCTATACATCCTAAATGAGGGGGAGCCAGCAGTTCCACTGGGCGAGGATGCAGAAATGCCAAGTGATGATGACAATGATGAGGATGAAGGTGGAGACAGCTGTGCAGATCTCATCAATCAGTACTTTAACTGACTGTATGTATGTGTTGTTCTGTAAAATAATTGACTCAGTGGGTTAATGGAGGGTCTAGAGAAGTTTGAGAAGGGTCTTTATATGACCATCAGACAGGTCATTAGTTGCTTAGTGTTGGAAAATGGGTTATTGATAGGGCAGGTAGGTACCTACACCTAGCAACAAGCCACAGACCTCCACAAAAGTACAGTTAGGTCTCAGTAAATTAATCCCAGCTCTACCCTTGGTAGCTTAGCATCGAGCGTCAAGGCTTAACTTAGGAGACAAAGTGTAAAGCATTCAAATATCACAAAACAGTAATTAAATAAAACACAGGAAACAGTTTAAAAATCCAAAACCAATTTATAAAAATAGCTTATATTTTTATCTTTAAAATGACACAAAAACGATTAAAATCGGTTCAGGGGAACCGGAGATATGAATTTTTAAAGTATTATTATTTTCTAGCGCTCAGAAACGAAAAGCGCCAATCGGGTCATCTGGTTGCACCAGGACCGGGGCAAAGTCAAACTTTCAGGCCGACCGCGATGGAGCCCTGCTCGGCTACAAGTCGCGGGAGGCCTCGGTTAAAAAGTTACCTTCTGACTTAGTCTCTTTTTCGATGTTTTTCTTCCCCGGGACGAACCTGCCAGTTGGATCCGACCTCCTGGAGCCCTTGTCCGGATACGCGAAGTCGGTTTCCTCGGTGGTGATTTTTACCTTCGGACTTAGTCGTTTTTTCGAGATGAAAATCCTTCGACCGGGGTAAACCTGGATCTTGATCCGACGTCCGTGGAGCCCTTCTCGGATACGATGGCTGGAAGGTCCCGGTCAACTTTTTACGTTCGGACTTAGTCTTTTTTTCGGATGTTTTTCTTGACCGGGACGAACCACGAAGTCAGGCCGGGTCGCGGTTGAGGCAAGCCGGCTAGAATTTCCGCGTCGAGTCGGTCACTTTATGGAGCTTTTTTCTAAAATTTCTCCAATCTTTTCCAAACTTCTGGGGCTTCACCCAGATGTTCTTTTAAGGTTCTTTTGGGGTCCACAGCTCACCCCAAGGGTCCAGAAGTTCTGTGATGGTCCTTGGGAAGTGCGGACTTCAACTCCCAGAGTGCACCTGGCGCAAACTCCTTTTTGGCCACTGGACAGTGGTCAGCTGGTCACTTTTTCAGGAGTTGGTGCAGGGGACTCTGGTTAGCAATTTTTCACCTGTAGCAAACAGGGAGTCCCTCCTTGAACCAGTGGAAGCCAGGCAAAGTCCTTCTTGTGGTGAAGCCCAAGTGTGCAGCTGGTGCAGTCTTTCTGAGTGCAGGGTCCAGGTGCAGGCCAGGGGTCCAGCAGGGCAGTCCTTCTTCTCCTTGTAGTTCCTTCTTCTTGAAATTTGGTGGGGATCTGAGGCGTGGGTGCAGGTCTGCCAGTTTTATCCTTGCTCCTGGGTGAAAAGCAGGGGGGCCCTGGTCCTCCAATCAGGGACAGGGTCGTCCCCCTGTGATGACCACTTCCTGGGAAGTGTGGCAAAAATCCATCCCAGAAGGCAATAGTCTCTAAAAATCCAAAATGGATGAATCTGATTTTTAGAGGAGAGATCTGGCTGAGCCCACCCACTGGTGTGGCTAAAAATCATAAACACACCCCTCTCCTGCCCTCTCCTAATCTAATCAAGGGGGCACCTAGCTGTCTGGGGTTGCAGGATGTGGGGGTGTTGCTGGGTGCTCCAGATGTCCTTCTCTGCCTTTGAAGACCAGTTTGGCAGCCCTCCCCCTTCCTGCTTCCCCATCTGCTGAGGGGAGATTCTCTCCCCCAAGCACATTCCTTTGTGTAAAGCCAGGCCACTTCACACCTCATAAAAGTGGCCTGGCAGAAGCTGCTGCAGGCTGGCCAATCAGAGCACAGCAGCAAAAACAGTGCAGAGCTGAAATTGGCAACTTTTTAGGTAAAGTCTAAACTTTTTACCTGCACTAGTTATATTAAATCCAACAACTGGAAGTTGTGGGATTTATTATAACAATCAATTTGATACCAAATTCTTGGTATGTAACATTTAAGGAGACTTTAAAATTTAAAATAAAGTCTGCCCATTCTAGCCTATGAAGGCCATTTACTTCAATGAGGGAAAAACGAATTTGGCTGTTTTTACCTCACCAGGGCTTATAAATCTATTTTTATAAAGTCCCTGCTTATAGTTACATGGCACCCAGCCCTAGGGGCACATAGGGCACACCTTAGGGGTGACTTATATGTAAAAATAAGGTAGTTTAAAACTTTGGAAGTACCTTTAATTCCAAAGTCGAATTTGCATATAACTTTAATTTAAAAGCAGCCAGCAAGGCAGGCTGGCTTTTAAAATGACACTGGGCACCTCAGCAATGCACCTAGGTGTGCACCACCTATGCTGTGGTCCCTAAACCTACATGCCCTACCATATAGTAGGGACTTATAGGTAGGTTAACTTAGCCAATTATAATTAGCCTAATTTGCATATCCATTTTACACAGAGCACTGGCCCTGGGACTGGTAAGCAGTACCCAGGGCACAGCCAAGAGTCAGTAACCACCAGTACCTATCCAGAAAGAGTGGGGGTGATCAGGCAAAAAAAAGGACTTTCCTACACTTAGCAGTACATACTTCAGGTGTGCATGCCATATAGTAAATGGAGTTGTGAGTATTGTGATGATCTCCTTTGTTAATGTTTGTCACAATGCACAATCTGTGTTACCATTCTATTTAGGAAATGTCTATATTGGTCTTTGTTTCCATTATCTACATATACCATTTGCTGTACAATTTTACTTTGCAGATTTCTTCTTAATGCCTTCCTCACTTGGTCATTTCTGAATTGTGGCACAGGCAGGTGGGATTAACAGGTCTGACATGTGAAGTGGACATGGATTGATCCAGGTACTGTATGGCATTATATTGGTGGCGTCTGAGATCCATGCCCAGACTGTCAGGACAGTGGGATTACAGTATTCTGTTCCACACAATATACCTGTGTGCGTTATCAACTGGGTCCAGTGGTGTCATGTGTGTGGTCTTGTGTCTATGACACGTCATCTCTGTAATCCATAACCTCAACCTTCTCATTAGTTTGATGATGGTACTATCTTACTTGTATGTAGCTGTCAATGTGGTTCCTCATTGCAGGCCACTGTGCATGTGTGTCAGGACTGACATAGGTGAGTAGCATGCCTATGGATACCTGACCATGGTAAGTGGAAGGTTCCATGACTGGGGACATTTGTACTCACCCCTGTCTGTATCATTGGGTATGGTCATGTGGGATGCATGGTATGGGTATGTGATAAGACTTTATCTGCTGATACATTGAACCAATATGTTTGCCTATTTGGATAATCACTGACTGACATCCTCCTGATCAGTGTCTGTGCACTCCCCAGTGCAGTTCCTCCGGCTGCTGCTGCCTCTGTTTAGAATGAACTAAGATCCTGCCTGACACTCAGTTTGAGGCCCACCTCCATCGGCAGGCCCCTGCCTACGCCTCTTCCCTGGTGGCCTAGTGGCCATGTGAAAGTAAGTATCTTCTGACTCCCTTTACTCCTGTCTTTTTAATTCTGCCTTTACTTTTTCCAAACTATCCAATGTGGTGCTGCGTATTACTATGGTGACCACCGACTGCTGCTGTTCGCATCGCCATTGGTTTTCCACCATGGAAGAACCGCTATTGTGATTTGTGGGCCATAATAGGTTTAAATGATTTTTGACAGACTGGCGGTGAAACCGTCTCTTTACTGTCATCTAGAGTCCTGGCGGTGTCGGAATTTTGTCTGGGTTTTGGCGGTCCTGGCTGTGTAACTCATAATATGGCAGTCTGTCCGACCTCCAACATGGTGATCTTTTGGTGGCCGCCAACCCAACGGTCTTGTCATAAGACCGCCAAACTCATAATGAGGCCCTAAGTCTCTGTTTCCAAAGTTTCTCACTAAAGCGATGTATGCACGATCCAGTCAGATTCACTGTCCAATTGCTGTCAGTGGCATCATCAAATTTGCAACTATCCCAGATTTTCTCAGCTAAAGTGCATTGTCATTTCAATGATTTCACAAAGCTCTGACAAAATACTGCATTACCTAATAATTCACAACATTAGATTCTTCTCTCACTGTACACTAAATAAACTAATACATTCTCAATACAATACAACATTCAACATCCCATTAACAGCCTATGAAAAAAAATCAGGTCAGAGGGGACAGAATAAACAAGTGATTTTCCATTACTGCTGAAAACTGAATCTTTCAGGACTAGTCAAGCTAAGAAAGCCTTAATACACATTAATACACTTAGGGGGTCATTCTGACCTTTGGCGGTCCATGACCGCCAGGGCGGAGTGCGGTGGAAGCACCGCCAACAGGCTGGCGGTGCTTCCTGGGCGATTCTGACCGCGGCGGTAAAGCCGCAGTCGGAAAAGGGGAGCCAGCGGTTTCCCGCCGGTTTCCCGCTGGCCCAGGGAATCCGCCATGGCGGCGCTGCTTGCAGCACCGCCATGGGGATTCCAACCGCCTTCCCGCCAGCCTGTTTCTGGCGGTGTCCACCGCCAGAACCAGGATGGCGGGAACGGGTGCCGTGGGGCCCCTGGGGGCCCCTGCACTGCCCATGCCGCTGGCATGGGCAGTGCATGGGCACCCTAACAGGGCCCCACAAAGATTTTCACTGTCTGCTGTGCAGACACTGAAAATCACGACGGGTGCCACTGCACCCGTCGCACCCCTTCAACTCCGCCGGCTCCATTCCGAGCCGGCTTCATTGTTGAAGGGGCTGTCCCACTGGGCCGACCGGCGGTCTTCTGGCGGTCGCCCGCCGGCCCAGCGGGAAAGCCGGAATGGCTGCCGCGGTCTTTTGACCGTGGAGCGGTCTTTCGGCGGGAACCGCTTGGCGGGCGGCGACCGCCGACCGCCGCGGTCAGCGACCGCCGACCGCCGCGGTCAGAATGACCGCCTCAATGCATTAATAAACCTATTGCACCTATTAAACCTAACAATGCAAATAAAAAATGCACAGCAAAGTATTACATTGCAAACATTATTTATGATATGTTAAAATAATTTTAAACATGCATTTATTTTTCTGCACATATGTAACTCATGTTGATAAAATGAATCTAAGTAAGTATAAGTACAATTGATTCATGTTCATTTAATACTTTAAATTCTTAATATTCATCTTAATAAAACACCTTTAACATTAACTCATTTTAGTACCACAATTAATATAAATGCAGAACTCTCATTTAAAAATGTAGTGCATAATACGAATGGCGGTCACATAGTCTACCATAATTCAAACGTGCACATTTTACAACTCCTGTTAGTTTCTCTGTTAAGCTTTAAATGTAGGTTAATTCGTCATCATATGCCAACTTCTATCCCACTAATATATTAATAAAATCTGAACTCTCTCACAGGTTTAGCAAACCTTTTAAATCTGTGAATGCATCAAAATCCATGGATGTTGCATGGGAACACCCAGGCAACACTAAAGGAAATGCCTTCCTGGCGCAAAGTATGTCAACGCAGCGACTTGCTCTGTGTTGCAGTACTCTATATCTACAAGGTTATGTAAAGCCACGCAAAGTGGCTTTGTGCGGGCTTGTAGACTGGGTGACACACAAGGCACATCATTCTTTTTTCTTTTGTTCCTGCCCAGCTTATTTAAATTGCATACGTCATTGAATGACTGATACAATGCTGATGTACAAGGCACCTTGGCAGGATGCTTGTACAGAGCACATTCATCTCAACATGTGTGCGCAGTATAGGTGTACCAATAACATGCTAAGAAAAATGTTAATGTTACAAGACAGTAGAAAGCCCGGTTTGCAATAAAGGTGTTATATAACCTTGAAGTCCTTAAATTCTCGAACACAGCATGGCCGACCTACTAATTTTTAAACAGAAATCAATATTGATGAGCACAATCTGAATGGTGGGATGGCATTGTAAGTGCCAGTTTGTGAAGAAAACAGTTTGAAAGCATTGTATTGGAAGAAAACTTCCAAAGATATATATATATATGTTGAACAAAAGGCTGTTGGTGACGTACTCCGTTAACGTTCAGTTCATATATTTTGAGTTTATTCAGTGCAACAAAAGCAAAACTGTGAAATTATTAAATTAACTTGATAATGCATGTGCTTGATTCTAAATTTGCCCAACTAATTTAAATATTTTCCCAATCAATTATTTACATTATATTATAACCAATAACATGTAACTATTTTTATTCATCAATCATTGTTTATAAATGAACAAAAAGTCCCTCATCATTGTTCACCCAAGAGGTGTTCTTATTCTCATTTAGATGATGTAACTAAATCCTAATTGCCTCTATTTTTTGGTTCAATCACCGCTTTTTTCATATTCATAATTATGACCATTAACATGATACTTCTTTGCATCTTCATCAAACATTATTTACAAATGAACAAAAAGTTCCTCCTCATTGTTCAATCCAAGAGGTGTTTTCGTTCTCATTTGGATGATGTATTTAGATTCCAATTGTCTACATTTTTTTGTTCTATCACCTCCTCTTTCATGTTCAGGAATGTGGTCAATCCCAAAGTATCTAAGCTTTTTCCTGCTGCTAGTTTCATGAGTTTTAAGGTGTTTAGCTACAGCATAAGTTAAATCATTATGTATGATTGCTCTGATTCGGTAGTTAGGGAAGTAGCATAAAAAATGTTGTCGCTAGTTCGGAGATCTAAGCAGAGTTAAATGTGCCAAAAAATAATGCAAAGAAATCTCTTAGATTTCTTTGCACCATTTATTCGGTCCCCCTAATGGTGGAATACCCCCATGCATGCATTGCGCCACTTTGTAAATTTGGCACAGCGATTTTGGCCACGTCGGGCCACTTTACTGTAAAAAACATTAACGCTGTGTGGAGCAAGGGGGTGTTAGGGGTTCTTAAATCTACACCAAGTCCGATTTGCACATGCCTTGTTCTTGTCTAGAGTGGCATAATTTACCAATAGAGATTATGGGAAGGAAAGCAGACCCTGATTAAAAAACACTGGTTTAGATTAATCCAACTAACTCCTCCACCCATCTCTCTATAAATATATTGAGAGCCTTTACAATCTCTGAAATTGTGTTTTTTCAAGCACTCCAGTATGAGCTGTTTATTTTTTAGCCAGAATTAATTTGGAGCAAAGCAGGTGAAGGTAACATTCGTTACTCAGTACAATACTGCTGCAAATGCAATTTTATTGAAAGTGAATTAATTTAACATGGCACTAAACTACTAAATATCACTCGAAGTGATTTTTTCTCCACTTGAGTAATTAAAATACGCTGATTAAATAAATGAGAAATGTGATGAACACCTGAAATGTTAATTATCGGTAACTGAAACCATTTTCTCATAACACAGATTTGCATTTTCAATGGTCACACTGTAATCTCGTTGACGCACATCCGAATGCTAAAAGTATTGAGCACAAACAATCAAATTGCATAAATGTGTTCTGGCAATTAAGCATTACGCTTGATGTGTCAAGATAGCAATCACAACAACCCTGGAAAATTATTTCAGCTAAGGGTCATGTTATTATACATACATTGTCAAAAAACTACACGTTGTGATCTAGGTTCAGGGCACTGAAGGGGAGAGGAATCAAGTGATTTCTGTTCTGATGTCATACTGGTAAACAAGGTGATTGTGCTAAAGTGTGGCATGGAAACAAAGGAAATTCACGTTGCATGGTTGTCTCGTGCTCAGTTCTAAGGATCCAATGCTTGCACCCTTTTATGGCTGTCAGAAAACTGTGAGGTTATTAGGAATAAGAAAGAAGGGGTTCCCTCATAAGAATTAGCATCCTGCATTCGGTGAGGATATACTCTGATGTTGGTTTTGTAAATAACTGCTCTGGTATTGCCCAAGGATGTTTGATAGTGTGCAGGGCCGGCTTCAGTGCTGGTGGCACCCGGTGCGACAATCTTTTTTGGCACCCCCTGTCCCATATGACCTTCTCAGATTCCCTCACTTCCATACAGCAAAAGTCCCCTTCATCTCTCTATAGCCCCTCTCTCACATTCATTACATTGTTTTTAAACTGCTGATTAAGGCTGATTTTTCTAATCCACTCAACTGTTCACATAAAATACAGATCTGTTCTTTGCAGCAGGCATATTAACCCTCTGCGTTACTTTATGGCGAGTCAAAACTGCCATTAGAAAAACTCAGGTCTATCTGTAGCAGGAACATTAATCCCAAGTTATCTTGGCATTTTTATTGTTGCCTGAAAGTTGGACACACAAGTAACTCTGCAGGAGGTGCTTTAAAATCATAAGATGTGGCTAAACAGAGCCTCCACCCTTTACGTTAGTGCCCCCTCTCCAGGTCAGCACCCAGTTCGACTGCACCGGTCGCATGCCCTAAAGCCGACCCTGATCTTGTATCCAAGACATTTAGGGCCAGATGTAGCAAAGTTTTTGCACATCACAAACAGCGAATTTTGCTGTTTGCGACGTGCAAAAAGCACATCGCGATGCCTAATCCCCGTTTTGCGAGTCGGTAACCTGGTTAACGACTCGCAAAACGGGACTGCGAGTCGCAATTAGGAAGGGGTGTTCCCCTTCCTAATTGCGAGTTGCAGCGCAATGCTGCATTGCTTTATGACCACAAACGCGGTCGCAAAGCAATCACAGTTACCACCAGTGTCACACTGGTGGTAACCAATTCGCAATGGAATGGAAAACATTTTTTCATTTTGTAATGCATCTCGTTTTCCTTTAAGGAAAACGGGCTGCATTACAACAACAAAAAACACTGCTTTATTTAAAAGCAGTCACAGACATGGGGGTCTGCTGTCTCCAGCAGGCCACCATCCCTGTGAGTGCTGCGAGTCTCAAGGGGGTCGCAAATTGCGACCCACCTCATTAATATTAATGAGATGGGCCTTTGCGACCCCCTTGCGAGTCGCAGATGGTGTCAGGGACACCATCCTGCATACTGAATTGCGACTCGCAAATTGCGAGTCTCTCTGACTTGCAATTTGCGAGTCGCAATTCAGAATTACGTACATCTGGCCCTTAATCTCTACTCCAGCTCCCGCTGAAGCATCAAACGGCATTTAAATCTCAGCATATTGTTTATTAGACATGTATCAGATAGGGCCTAGTTTTCTATGACAACTGGCACTATGCAACTTCCCCATTTCAGGCCCACTCACTGTGAGCACAGGACAATGCGGGTTCTATAGCCAAAAGTCATGAAATAACCTTTGTACCAGCTCTGCTCGAGTGCACATCATGTAGTATTCATCAAGGTCTAAAGGCATACCTGTTTTGTTATTTGTCTGTGATGAGACTCTCTTGGGTTGTTCTCTATCCTCTTTCTTTCTACTCATATTTCTTTCTCCGTGTGTACGTCTCCTGTAACTATGATTCTTAAGTGCGTGAGTGTTAGTCTCTATAAATGAGTAAATAAAATGGAATAATACTAAGAGTACATCTGCAATGTGTGATTCTTTGATGTGTTGGGTGTATTTTGGCCTGTGATGTTGTTATTAATCAGAGTCACAGATCTATCAGGACCCCACTCCAGTTTGGTCCAGATGTTTGCACTGGTAGTGAGGGAGTGACTGGGAACAATTATAGTGCACATTATGGGGTCAACTGCCTCATTGCATTGCTTGGTATAGTCATGTGCTTAACTCTTCTCCATTCTGAAACCAGAGATTGTTGTCAGTCTTGAAAGTGTCTGCTTCAGTGTGGCTTTATCAGAGGGCTACAATATAACACACAAGCAAGGGGCCCAATTCACATTTATATTTCTATATTTAAATAGATACAACATGACTAACATTCATTGTGTCACTAAGCATGCCATGCTTAAGGTTGAATGTTGTTTTAATGTCATAAATCTTTTAGTTTTTGGCACCATCAATTAGCATTTCAACTGCAATGGGGACCTTGCTTTTAACAATTCACAGTGCACTTGACTTTAATAATGACATTGATAACATTATTTTTGTGGACAGGGTACTCCGTGATATTCTTAAAGCAGTGTTGTGTTTATAACACACAAATGCACTGAGTTTATGTTTTCCAGAATGGTTAATATATCACAATGTGACACATAGGCCCTCATTCTGACCCTGGCGGATTGAATCCGCCAGGGCCGAGGGCAGCGAATGCACCGCCAACAGGCTGGCGGTGCATTCATGGGCATTCTGACCGCGGCGGTAACTCCGCGGTCAGAAACGGGAAACCAGCGGTCTCCCGCCGGTTTCCCGCTGCCCATGGGAATCCTCCATGGCGGCGCAGCAAGCTGCGCCGCCATGGGGATTCCGACCCCCTTCCCGCCAGCCTGGTTCTGGCGGTTTACACCGCCAGAACCTGGCTGGCGGGAACGGGTGTCGTGGGGCCCCTGGGGGCCCCTGCAGTGCCCATGCCAATGGCATGGGCACTGCAGGGGCCCCCTAACAGGGCCCCACATTGCTTTTCAGTGTCTGCTTAGCAGACACTGAAAAGCGCGACGGGTGCCACAGCACCCGTCGCACACCTTCCACTCCGCCGGCTCCATTCGGAGCCGGCATCCTCGTGGAAGGCGCTTTCCCGCTGGGCCGGCGGGCGATCTTTTGCAGATCGCCCGCCGGTCCCAGCGGGAAAGTTGAAATGCCCCCCGCGGTCTTCTGACCGCGGGGCGGTGTTTGGGCGGTTTCCGCCCGGCGGGCGGCGTCCGCCGCCCGTCCGGGTCGGAATGAGGCCCATAGTCCATACACATAATTAGTCAGCCTACACTCTATAAGACACTTGTACTAAGGTAGCCAGCCCCTCCATATATATGCTTTCCGCCAGTCAGCCCAGTGGGAAAGTTGTAATGGGGCCGGTGGGGAGACCACCATCACTGCAGCGGTCTCCTTGTCAGGAGTTTGACGGACAGATATTTTCAGCCACCAAACTCCTAATGACCCCCTAAATTCCTCACATAATAAGGACTCATCACAACATTCCCCTTTCCTTTGACATATGTGGGAAAGGGAATGAACTAAGCGCCAGACGTATCAAAGTATTTTGCATTTGAAAATGGTGCGAATCGCTAAATTCCACAATTTGCGAATGCAAAATAGCCTTCTATGATGCATGAAAGGCATTCACAGTATATTTTTAAGGAATCGCTAAAATAGCAATTGCCTAAAAATGCGACTAGATTTTGCGAATTGGAAATAAGGAATTGCTAATTCAATGTATGAACAGTCGGAAATTGCGATTAGTCACAAAATGGGAATTTTCAATGTGCAATTTACCACGAAATGAAATCAGGTGGTAAACAGGTGCAACCTGTATAAAGAGGCCCAGAATGCATGAACCCTTTTCAACAATGGCTGCACTTTATGTCATGGCAAGGAGGGTGAATATCCTGGCATGTTTGAGGACAAGGAGGAGGAGACAGAAGTGCATTTTCAGAGTGCGCATTACTCTCTTTGATCAGACAGAGGAGGAAATATTTGACAAGTACAGTTTGAACTCTGCCATGATACTGGACTTAGTAGATTTACAACCACAACTGCAGCGGCACACACAGAGAAACAATTCCATACCCACTCATGTGCAGGTATTATACTCCCTGCACCTTTTCGCCTCAGGAAGCTATCAGGGGGTTATAGCAGCAGTTGGAGGTGTGTTTCACAGTGTTTCTGCCCACCGGCCCTATGGTGAACAGGGTCTTAACAGGAACTTAACATTGCAGCTGGCTCCTAAAGGAGCCGGCTGCAATGTGGCAGTGTGGCGGGTGCAGCAGCACCCATCCCGCATTCCACTGTCAGTAATTCGGGCAGTGGAATGCGTGACGGGCTGTGCATGGGGACCCCATGAGTCCTCCATTCCACAAGCCTTTCCATGTCTGTGTAAACCGCGATGGACAGGGCATCACTGTTTGCTTCGCTGCCCTGGTGGATTACAAATGTCAGGACTGCCAGGCTGCAGGTTGGCGGCAGCCTGGTGGTGTCAGCGTTTTGGACCGTGGCAGCTCTGCCTCAGTCATAATGTCGCGTTCAGACCGCCACTTTGGTGGCGGTCCGACTGCGACAATGACCCTGGTGGTCTGGTGACTGCCAGGGTCATATTGAGGTCCATAGTGTCTCTAATTGTCTATTGTGTTGTCCCTCTGTTTGGTTTCACACAATACTGCTATTTATGTAGTAAATACACTCTTGGGGTATGGACTTCCACTCCCATACGGCATTGTTGTGTTGAATGGAAAATGTTGCATGGACTGTTTCTCACAGTGCATGGTGTCATTGCAGTTTTCTAAGTCAAATTTGTACATACACATATGGTGATTCAAATCATTACTGCCCTTACCTTTGCTGGTGTCCGGCGAGCCTGATATGTCCTATGTCATTGACCCCACCTACTGCTTCAGGCAGCATGTCCTCCAAGGGGGTGGACGGTGTCTGGGTGGATGGTCCACCACTAGTGCCCCTTGCTTCCTTCAGCCTGCTTGCTACCCTCTCCTTGGCACGTGATCTTAAGTTGTACCAGCGCTTGCATATCTCCTCAATTGTACGCTACACAACACCCACCGCGTTGATTTTGATCTGGATGTCAATGCACTATTTCCTTTTCTCACTTTCTTAGTGAGTTCTTCCCAAATAACTGGCCATGGTTCTTCGGCCGCCTCTTCTGTGAGCACCTCCAATTCCTGCTCACTGAATATTAGTTTTCTTTTTCTCCCTCCTGTCTTCTTGCCATTTCCATCAGTGGCCATTGTGCTCTCCTGGTCCTGGATGACTCTCATGCGTGCCTCCCTGGTGCTCTGCTGGGTCTATCAGCATGCTCCTATGGCTATGGCTTCTGGTAACAGCATGCACTGACTCACTTCCTGGTTGTGATCTCGTCAGGCTGCTCCAGAATACAGAATTCATAAATAGCGACTTCCAAATACCGATTCACCATTTTACTGAATCGCTATTTGGTACTTGCTAATTGAGATTGCGAATTTTGGGAAATTGCAAAAAATTCTGTGATTGCCTTTTTAAATCGCATTTTGCGAATCCCAAATAGTGATTCTGTAAAAATCTCTATTTGGGATTCACAAATGTAAAGCTTCATACATCTGACCATAAATCAAATAAACCTGTACACATAGAAAATTACAAGACGTGAAAATGGAAGTAAATGGTTAACCTAAGCAGTATACTGAAATATGCTTTAATATACGCCAAACATTACAACATTAAACAAAACAAAATATAGCCACATATAAAAAAACATACTCAAAGTTTGAATTTAAAATTTATGCATATAAAAAATAAAAGGTGGCAGCAAAAATCATCTTTCCCTGGGTATTTAAAATTAAATAAATAATGTAATCACTCAAAGTAAAGTCTGGAAATGGGTAATAAAGACATGGGCCCTGATTCTAACATTGGCAGTAAAAACAGCCTACCGCCGCGGCTACGGCCGACAAAAGATAGTCGCTGCGGCTCCCAGCTGTCCGCCATATTATGACCACAGCTGGATTTCCGCCACAAGAAGGGCAGAAATCTGGCTGTGGACATAATGGCAGCTGGCAGTAAGGTGGCGCTGCTACCAACAGCAGCGCCACACCAGTAGACCGCCGCCAGATGTATTATGAGAAATAATATGGCCTGGCGGTGTTCTGCTAGCAGGCGCAGCGCCCCGTCTCCTGCCGGAAGACCCCCTGGATCCAGGTAAGTCGGGTCTCCGACAGGGTAGGCGGTGTTGTGTGTGGGTGTAGGGGGGTGTTCATGTATGTGTGTGCATGATTGCAGGTGTGTGTTGAGTGTTGATTGTGTGCATGAATGAATGGGAGTGTGAGTGCGTGTAAGTTTAGAAATCGTAATGCATGTCTGCATGTATGTTTGGAAGTGTGTGCGGATGTGTGTGTGATTGGATGTATCCATGCGTGTATGTATGTGTGAATGAGTGTGTGTATGCGTGTGTGTGTGAATGGGGGGCTTGGATGTAGAGGGGGAGGGCAGGTTTGGAGAGATAGGGGCTTGGGTAGGGGGTCTTTGGAGAGGTAGGTGGGTTGAGAGCCCCTATCGGTTACAGGAAGGAATTCCCTGTCACTGATATGGCCTACCGACACGAATGCCACGAATGCCACGAATGCCACGACAACCATGGTGGTAGGCGGGGTCATAATCCTGCAGGTGGCACAATGGCAGCTGCCGGGTTGGAGATGGGTATATCTGGTACATTGGCAGGTTGGCTTCAGCCAACCGGCCAATGTTATAATGTGGCGGTAAGTACCGCCACCCTGTTGGTGGGACTACCGCCACATTATCTCCGACTGCCGGGGTTATAATGACCCCCAGAATGTCCTCTACTCTCTGTACCAGGATCCATGCCTTTCTCTTGTCTCCACATCAGTGGTATCTTCCTGATTGTATGACAGGAGCAGATGAATGTGGGACTTTGTACAGGGTTCTGGAGAGGGATGAGGATGGAAATGGTGTGGTTTTGGGGTATGGGGTTGTTTAGAAGACAGGTGGACAGGTGAATGGAGGTTGTGGGACTGGGATAGAAGACATTTGGAAAAATGGGCTTTGGAGTAGTGTTATGGCTTTCTATGAGTCAGGTAGTGAAATGGGGGAGAGGAGCACGAGGCAAAGGAGGCCCAGCCCATTTATGGACAGGATGCTGGCTTTGTACCAGGTTGGCAGGAATGAGGGTGGTGCTGGTGACTGTGGTGACAGCAGCCACAGGAACTGAGGTTGTGGCCTGTTTTTTTTCAGCTGTCAGCACAGGAGTCTGGAATAGTCAGATGACTCATGGTCCAAAGTGTTATTGGCCTTCTGGCCCATCCCATCGACCTCATTGCTGCTGGGTCCCTCTGTTTTCCTGGCTACACCCTCCAACTCCCAGTGGCTCTGCTGCTAGTCCCCCAGTTCCAGACAGAATATCTCTTGCTTACTCTGGAGGAAGCTGAAAGCAGACATATGCTTACATCAGTTACATACTACAGAGGGCAATAGTAAAAGGGACACTCATCAAAGGTGGGGGAGGGGCAAACAAACATTTTAAAATACCAATCTCAATGAAGGTCAAGCAATGGGACCTCAGAAGGTGCCAGATTTTCATTTTGGAAGACAGGTTACTCTGTCACAAATATAATGGATATTCTATTTTTCTTTTTATTTGTGGATTATATTATCTAGCAAATGTAATAAAGCAGATGGAATATTTGTCACTTTACAGAATACCCATCTGCAAAACTCAAAACAAGCACTATATATGTTAATGAACTAACTTCATGTAAAACTAGAATTTCCAAAGTATATTCAATTGTATTTGACTCTCAAACAGTGTGTTACATTTATAAAGTTTGTTGTAGGGGGCACTCTGTTGCAATTGTGACATATGTTTTAACTAACACTTTACAAGTTAGATATTCTTTAACACATTTGGAAAATGGTGCATGTGTGTTCTGCCATGCACCATGCACCATTCACTGAGGTGAACATTGGTATCTTTTAACTTTGAAACTTTGCACCACAGCAATGTTCTTTGTGTGGTGCATACTTGTAGTCCATGCCCCACATTCTCATTTGTGCATATCTGCTGTCATACTTGTGTGATTATGTGGAACTAACATGGAGATAAACCTTTGCATGTGTTAAGACCTAGACCAACTCTTGAACACCAGCTTGTTAGTTAGTACATTTGCCCAGGGCCTGGATGCTATATCTATCTACATAAAATATAGCTTAAAGTAGTAGTATACTGTCCATGTTATATAATATTATTAACAGCACAGTAGTGACTACACCTCATGGTTAATATAGGTATAAGCATGTCTAAATCTGTTTACATGCACCACAGGGGTGTGAGTCTCATGAAGCACTTAATGAACATGCTAGTAATTTTCAGGGCATAATCCATCAGTAACAGCAAAGTTACAAATACAGTATTGACAATATTCCTAATTTATGGATGGACTGTTAAGTTACAGTGTCACATAGCTTTGCAGGATATCTGCCATGTTTCTGGAGAGGTCCATGTCTGGCTAATTCTAAATCTATGCCAACTCGAATATATCTAATGGAATTATAATAGGAACTTAATTTAAAAAAATATCGTGACGTTGCTTTGCACTCTGAAAAGAAACAACATACATATTTTTCATCTGAATAAACTTATCCCTTGTCACCCACATGACCTTTAGCGTCCCATCCAAGTTGGAGTAGTTCACTGCCTGAATGCACCACATCATGTGGGTCAGCTACTGCTTCAACTACTTATTTTGGTGGGAGGGCATGCCAAGTTTACTGTGTGATGTGGCGGATCCACCACCAATGAGCCTCCCATTTCCTGTAATAATAAGTGCAGCACTTGAAGACTCCTTGTTGGAGCAGTTGCTAAGCAAAGGCCTGTCAGATCTTCTTGCTGTGGAAGTTTGACCTAAACTGGGGAAGATAAGAAAAACACAAAACAGTATTAAACATATCTATTTTTTACTTTTTATTATTTTACTTTGTGAATAATTCAAATTTTGATTACAGTATTAGTAATGCTGCATCACAACTCTGATGGCAGTACAATTGAACTTTTTACTATATATCTATATATGCCAAGGGCATGGGCAGTGCAGGGCCCCCCATTTGGCCCCATGCACTTGTTCTCCACCAGGCTTTTCATGGTTGTAAAACTACCATGAAAAGGCTGGCAGAGAACAAGGTTTTAATCTACAGGGAGGTACACAGTTCAGCGCCGCCCTGGTTGATTTCAACAGGGACCGCCGTCAGACCATCATAATCTTGGATCCTTGTGGGAATGACGGTAGGTTGTCGGTCTGCCTACCAATCTCGTAATGTGTTGGTCAGACCGCCACAGCGGTCCGACTGCCACTGTGAGTCTGGTGGTCTTGTGACTGCCAGACTCATATTCGGCCCCTTAGAGTGGTAATGTGCCTGGGTCTACATTTAACTTCATTATTTTCTAACAGTGACAATTTCCTTTGTATGACATCTTTTTTCATGATGGCCACAAGAACAATTTTTTACATAGAAGAAAGAACTCATTGAAAATATCACTCAATTGAATAAGAATAATTGAAGCATTACCTTCACCTATAAGCTAAATGAAGTATACATAATGTTTCAGAATCATTCTACCTGAGCATTGTCGTGAAACACAATTATTTAACAAACCTACAAATCACAACAACTTGCTATGGCATGAGTCATTTCACCTTTGGACAATGAAGGATAATCTTCCACTGTGGCAATTAATGAGAGCACAAAGAACATGCTCAAGAATGATTTGCATATGACTAGGTCCATACTGTGGTGGCATGGTGAGCAAAAGAAAGATGGATTAAACCCAGATCTGTGACTGGAGGTGAGTGTTTGAAAGGTTTCAGTATTCTGTCCCTCATCCTTTTGTGTTGCTAAATGAATTAGAGCCAAGCAAACAACAATAAATCATGACAAATTTAAAGATGAAAAAATGATTATGTCAGAAAACTGAATAGACACAATTGAAAGAAGCTCTCTCCTTGTGGAAATGATCAAAAACAACTGATCTTTGATGAATCCCAGTATTCACAACAGGAAAAAAAGATACAGAACGTTATATAAAAACAGTAGAAAATTATTGAAACAGATGAGTTCCTCATCCTTATTTAAGGATGACCACTCATGATATCATACACCAGAAGCAAGAATTTAAATGAGCTATGTAAGAGGAAAAACTCTAAGGGGGAAGAAAGCTTTAACAATGACTATGTTTTAACTGCAGTTCTTCTATTAACAGCCACCAGATTTATAAGAGAAAATATTGCTAGAAAAACACATCCTTGTGTGATACTTCCTTTGCCATCTACTACATAAAGGGGGTCATTATGAGTTTGGTGGTGACCTGTCCACCATATTGGCAGTGGTGGTCATAGAGCCAACATGCTGGCGGAGATGACAGGCAAATTATGACCATGGTGGTCTTCCCAACATAAAATAGCCAATCCACCAATGGCACCGCCAGTGTGATCAGTCTGCCACAGACGACGACAGCCAACTTTAGGTCAGCGGAGACCATGTTCCCGCCAGAGAGATTACGAGGCTACACACCACCAAGGTTTCCGCATCGGTCACACTACCACAGAAACCTTGGCGGAAACCAACTCTTTTAAAGGAGACACTCACCTTCAGGAACATGTACCCGTGTTGAGCCGCCACGGAACCTGAGCTACACGTCTTCCCTATCCTCTGCTCACCCAACAACTCTGAAACCAGCGACGATGATGACGACAGCAACCATAAGTATCCCCACTTACCTTTCACAGTTTCACAATGCCAATGTATTTACACGCACACAAAATACATATCCTGAAAGAGTGGCGATGGCAACACACACATGTGCCCTCACCCTGACACACACACCACACACACATATACATAGTACACACACTATGGCCAACACACACACTTCCAAAGCACACGCCAACACCAAGATACACATCACTGGCAGAGTCAAACACTAAAACACACAACACAGCCAAATGACAAAACAACACTACAACCGCAATACCTCAAAATCACTGTCATTCATCCACAATACTCATCTCCACTTGACAGATAATATATACACCACAACCTAAAAACACCAGAGAACCAACACACACAATCACACATCCACATAACAAGGCGTACGTCATATCCCATGAACACACATTACAACGGATCTGACACAACAATCAGCACACACACTCACACACACAGTATAACCGCACAAGGGCACACAACACTCTAAATAAATAACATGTGTCAACACAATGACTACACACAATATCAACATTAATCCATGTCCCAAACTCATACATGCCCATCACACAATGCACAGGCATCACAGCGGGACAAATGCAATGCACACACCAACACATGCTGGCCAGACACAACTGGTAGCACAACTACACATACACAAAACATACTCACACTTAAACCAAAGCCGCCAAGACCAAAACAGCCATAAGTAAGGGAAACCAGAACAAAAATCTAACCTTGGAACCAACAACTGGTAGGCCTGGATGTATGTCAATAAATAAATATATATAAATACAGAACTATGCACATGATAGGAGGTCATAGGCCAGTCCAAACACATATGTGCTGCAGGCACACATGGCACATTCAGTGCCCCTGTTGACTGCTGACTTCCATACAACCTCCATAGGTAGGGACATCGAGGGGGCAGGCAGGTCTCTTGTGGAATGGAGGCGAGTGGGGTTTGGGAGGTGGATCCTTGGGCTTGGGAGAGTGAGGCTTATGTCGAGGCTTAGGGGAGGGCAGGGAACTCTCTGGAGGTGTTGACTTCTTAATGGAGAGAGGGGCATGGGTACCTGCAGGGGGCAACTGGAGGACTTAGAGGTGGAAGGGATGGACTTGGGGATGGATATAGATCTTCTGGGGGTCACACGGGGTGGGAGAGGAGTAGGGAAAAGTGACAACTACAAGAGGAAAATTTCTTCGACACATGGGGACGGTCATGACAAAAGAGTTTGGGAGTGGAGTGGAGGGAAAGGCAGTGGTTGTAAGAGGTGTTTTGGTGAATGTCCTGGGTGAATGTGTGTGCCAGGTATGCTTGTGTGTGCTGGCTGTCTGTTGGGTGGGTGAGTGTGGGCATTTATGTGTTTTGGGAGGAGGGAGGTTTAGGTGCTGGGAGATGCTGTGGTGTATGGGTGACTGTTGGGGTGTTGACTGCAGGCATGGTAGATATGCTGTATGTAGGCATGTCTGTGGTTGTGGTGTCTGTGGATGCAGTGACTGGGGTGGTTGTGGTGACTGTATCGGTGAATATTGGTATGTTGTCTGCAGGTGTGTCCGGTGTGGTATCTATCAAGGTGGGGATGGTGGGGGAGGCAGTGCAGGTAGTGAGTGTTGGTGTGTCTGCAGGTGGTGTGTTGTCTGTGTGCATGCCGGTGGTGGGTCTTGTGGTGCTTGTGTCTGCCAGCGGTACCCTTGAATGTTAAGGTTGATGCATGCTTGTCTGTCTGTCTGTGTGCTTTGGCTGGGACGGGGAAGAGGAGAATTGAATTGGGAAGCGGAAGGTGGAGGGGTGACAGAAGACAAAGGGTGACTGGCTTTCATCAGTAGGGAGGCCAGAGCCTGAAAGGATCTCTGTAGGCCAGCCAGTGCACTGTGAATGCCCTACAAGAACACATTGCTCTGCTGGACTTAAGTTGCCAGTCCCTGGATGGCATTCACAATGGTGGACTGACCCACAGAGATCGACCTCAGGAGGTCAATAGCCTCATCACTGAGGGCAGCAGGGCTGACTGAGGCAGGGACAGAGGTGCCTGCAGCAAAGGAGATGCCCACACTCCTGTGTGAGTGGGCATGGACAACTGGGTGGGGAGCTACAGGGAGGGCAGTGTAGTAAGGGGGAGTGGACTTAGATGGTGCTGGGTTGGTCCCAGAAGAGTCCGCCACCACCAGGGAGTATCCACTGGAGGAGGATTTTAAGGATGATGAAGCGGAAGATCTGGCCTCCCCGTGGCACTCCTCTCGCCCTCTGGGCCACTTGGTCCCTCGCTGTCAGTGGTATTAGCACTCCATGTCCTGTGGCCAACAGCATCCTCAATCACCTGTGCCCAGTCTCCTTCATCTGCCAATGCTGATGCACACAAATAGAGGGAGAGGGAGGGAGAGATAGAGAGGGAGAGAGCGGGTCATCACATTCTTCACATACACACATTATAACACGGACAACTGTAGGTATATCATCTCCTGGCTAGGCTATGTCATCTAGTAACCCACGTAACCTACATCATGTCACAACATGTTACTTCTATCCACACCTCATGTCTTCCCTTTCACCCACATCATAATCAAATTGTGGTAGCATGACTGGAGCATTGCAATGAAATCACTTGTAAAGCTCTGTCAGTACGCTCATCATGCCCTGGCTGAAGCAGAAAATCTGTCCTAATCCAGATCAGAACTCTCCATACTCCTATAACCTTTAGAAAAAACAATTGACTTATCACAACATAACATGCATGTTCTGAATATACACCTGACCAGTCCATGTCCATAAATAATGCCCCATGATAGTTAAGAAACTCAATTCACTGACCACAAAGTATCTGCCATTCTAATCACATGCCTGGCTGAACCCTCTGTACATATATGCCATAATGGAAACAATCACTGATGTAGCCACAACAGGTGGCACTCCCATACAAGCGACATCTGATGTGTATAATACATGTCTGGAGAACAGCTATGTGACTACATGTACCAAATTCCAGAGAACCCTCTACAGACACTGAACACAGATACACCACATCACTTCATAAATGCATCTGCAGCTACAGTGGGCTACATAGCGCACATAAGACAAACACTGACAATCATTGAGTGCAGTGTAAGAATACCTACACATTAGCCAGCCACGAAAAGCATCATAGAGCACCTAACAGACTTCCTGACATGCTGTTACAGTTCCACCCCATGACTACACAAATAAAGCAACACCACTCACACCGTTTCTGACATGTGATGACCTATACCGAAGTCCAGACACACATATAGCACTGAAGAGATATGTACACATGATGTACACATGGAACAACATGACTGCCGTTGCACTGACAACATATCTAACACCAACACATGTATTAGAAATTGTAGTACAGTTAATCCATTTGAATTTAAAATTAGAAGCCATTCACTGACAATTTCTGTCCAAACTGCCCACATCAGCTAGACAAAGGGTAGCAATGATTGACCCACTCACATTCATGTGACCCCCCCAGTAACCATTGAGACATGATGTAGGCACATAATAATATATGTGTCACTCTAATTGGTAGGACATTGACACACATAGCATGGACATTGCATATTGTCAAAAGGTAGGTCTGCCGAGCCAATTACCGCCTAGAGTACAAAGCCATTGGGATAAGTGTGATTTGCCCATATGTCAATGCCATGGAAATGCATAAAAAAGACAAATAGACAAAATGAGACACCCAAAGTAGAATAGCCACCCCCTACTACCTTCATATACCTCATAGTATGAAGATGATGAGACAATGGGGAAACATCTACAGACCCTATGTACTGTCCTATCCTGACCATATCTGTGTAGTGATTGAGAGGTCTACCTCACACCTGTACCATGACAAATGTTACATAGCCCCTGTACAACATATGTCAGGCGCCCAATTGCAAATACATGCGATCAAGACAGATGGGAGTGCTCAGACACCTTAGAGCTACTAGAACACATATGCTGAAGAATGGACCAGGGCATACTCTATGGGTAGGATGAAACAGCAGCTTACATCCATATAAATGGCTGGGTGGAGGCACACATGTGACATTGCCATCTGAGCATCTCCTCATGCAGTCATAGATATGTCTTGGCACATAGCAAACCATGAATGCCAGATCTACATCTCATAGTCAGGCAATGTGGATGCTACATATTCCCACTAATTGACATACATGTAGCAGCTACAACACTGTCACAGCTGCTACACTCTGACTGCAAACACCATACAACCAGGGCCAAGTACAAGGATACAGTCAGTACTTACCCTCTTGTGGCAGCTGTGCTGCCCTCAAATGCCCATCCACCTCATGGTAGGCCAACACCAAAATGCGGGTCATTAGGGGATCAGGGTCCGACAGGCACCACTCCCTCATTGTGAGGACATCCCCAGCTGGACCTCCGCAATCTTGCACGCCCAGAGCCTCAGGTCCTCCCACCGCTTGTGACAATGGGTGCTCTACTGGCTGTGGAACCCAGGATCCACACTTGTTTGGCGATGGCATCCCCTTCTTCTTATAGACTTTCACTTGCATGGATGACACAGACAAAATGAGAAAGTAATGTATACATGCACCATACCAATAGGAGTGGCCCCTACACATCTGTCACTGCAAGTAGGCACACACACACACCTTCTCTGCTCTCATGCCTTCACAATATGGCTTCTGCATGCATCTACACCCTCACCAGTTCACATGCCCGCATAAACGTCACACACAGCACCTATTACACATGGCTAGGCCATTGAACTCACCTTCTCTCCTGGTGCTTCATATAGGTGTCCATACAGGGCGTGGACCTCCTCCACTAGCTTAAAGAGCTCTTCGGGGGGAAGGCAGGGGCCCTATCACCTGCAGGACGTAGCATGATGTCTCCCAGAGGCAGTACACAGCAGCTCTCATCATGGAGGCCTTGCTGGCAACAGTGTCAGGAGTCAAGTGAGCAAACCTGCAGAAAATGTCAGTCACGTCCACCACGTACAGGACTGTCACCGCTGGTGGTCATACCCATTGGCCCAAGTCGGCCAAAGGCAGCAATGTTAACCAATGACAAGTTGCATAGCGGTTGCAACTACTTACCGCCATGACGAGTTCTGCAAGCGGACTTAGCTCACTTCCAACTGTCCACTACAATAGGACAGGTGCCTGCCATTTTGGGCACACGTAATCAATGGGTGTGCTAAATAATCTGCGTCAGTCTCTTACTCCCCCTATTTTCAGTGTAACTGTTAATTGCGCCATCATAGTTGTGCAACATATTGTGACACTCTTTACACAATGGCATGGTCAGGCTGCCTATATGTTGAGAACTATGTAAAGCAACATATAGGTAGATACCAAAACATATGTGTAATGAGCCAATGACAGCAAAGTCACCCACACATGTACAATGACATGTTTCACATGTACATTCCAAGGTACATGTATGCCAATGTGCAGCAATCAGGGTGATTTAGGTACATATCTGTGATCTGTATTTTATATGTCAGCAGTCCTACGCCACATCTACAGATGTTAGTGGTCAGGTAATATACAATTTGTTGGTGATGTGTGCATACTGCATAACTCATTGTACATTGTCTCCTCTCAACATAGTTATTCTGCCATGAGGAGAGTGAGACAATCTCCAGTGTACCGTCCACTAGTTGACATGGCGACCATGGAGGACAGGCATGTCATCCAGACATATCGTCTGAATCATCATACCATCATGGATCTATGTATAGAATTGGAGCCAGATATGATGACAGCCATTTGCAATCCCTATTGCATACCTCCCATAGTTCAAGTCTTGTCAGTGCTACACTTACTTGCCACAGGGTCCTTTCAGAATAGTGTTGCCTTAACATCAGGGATCTCTCAACCCATGTTCAGTCTGGTGTTGAAGGATGTACAGTGGGCATTGTTGAAGCACCTGGACAGTTACATCAGGTTGCCCCAAAGAGCGGATATGGGATTTGTGAAGGCTGACTTTTATGATATGGGACACATTCCTCATATGGTAGGAGCCATTGCTGGCACCCATGTAGCCCTGGTCCCTCCCAGTGCTAATGAACAGGTGTACAGTAACAGGAAGAACTACCACTCAGTCAACGTACAGGCGATGTGTCTGGCAGATCAGTACATCTCACAAGTCACAGGCAAGTTTCCTGGATCAGTGCATGATTCCTACATAATGCAGAACAGCAATGTCCCACATTTGAAGGCACAACTGCAAACAGAGAGGGCCTGGCTGCTTAGTTGGTATGCATTGTATAGTGTGTTTCAGTGTATATGTCACCTGTCATCACATCATAGGCAGTCGCTGAAGCTATTTATGTTTTGTTCTTTCCTTGTGTTCACAGGTGACTCTGGCTATCCAAACATTTCTTTGCTGTTGACACCAGTGAGGTACCAATCTGCACAATGGTAACTGCATTTCAATGAGGCCCACAGGAGGATAAGGCATGTAATTGAGCGAACATTCGGGCTCCTAAAGGCAAGATACAGGTGCCTGGACCAATCTGGTGCTCGCTTCACAAGGTATGTCAAATAATTGTTGCCTGCTGCATGCTCCACAATCTAGCTCTGAGACATAAGATACCATTGATGGAAGATGAGGGGGAAGCAGCAGGACCAGTGGCTAGTATTGCTGATATGGCAAGTGATGAAGAGCCAGAGAAAGAAGGAGCAGCTGACTATAGGACAGAGATCATCACTCAGTACTTCCACTGACATCCAGGTTTGTGAAGTAGACTTTTACAAATGTTGAATGTGCATATTTTGATGTGGATGGCTGCCATAACACCTCCTGACTAGATTCATCAGTGGTGGTATAATGAGCTCCAATGCCTATATGTGAGTTGGGGAAGCTGACTGGTAGGTTGTAAGGTGTACAGTAATAGAGGGTCAGCTCAAAGATTTATTGTTACATCTGATCCTAATATTCACTTCTGGAATAAACTATCCAGTATTGTGCTATGTTTCTTGCATTATCCCATTCTCTTTTCCTTCCACTAACTTAAATTGCATTTTCCTGTTTGCCTCTGCAACCTATGTCTTGAGGTATTCATTGTCAGTAGCCAAAGTTAGTCGATGACAGACATGAGAGTTGTTAATGACAGGTAGCAGGTAAATTGGATATAGTTACAGTGGGATGTAAACTTGTCTGTACTCTATTCCTGCATGTGGAAATGTGACAGCTTTGTCCTTTCCTATTACCAGCTGGCTAAGGGGGATGTGAAATGGTAATACTCATGTCAGTTGAAGTATGTGGCACTTGTGAGAAGAATGAATCATGGCCTCTGGCTACACAGTGGGTGGAGTAGTTTATGATGACCATCGGACCTAGCTGTGTTTGTATTCTGACGTTGCTGTACAAGGTGCAGATTACTGTAAAGTGACAAATCAGTAGGAACATTACTCCAGGTATGGGCCCTATGTTTGTGTATGGTTAATGTACTGGGTCCTCTGTGATGTCATAAGTGTGTTCCATGGGATATGTGATCATGTAGCTATGTTATGTGTATGTGAGGAGTCTGTACCTGATGATATATAGGTCCATTCTGAGTGCCCCTGCTTTGTAGGTGGGTGATTATGACCAGGACCTCTGTTGCTTGTATTTGTACCTTATGTGCCACCATGCCTTCAATCCTGATAATATGCTCTGTCATGCTCTATTTGCAGATTGGAATACTAACTATACTATGGTGTTGGCCTGGATTGCAACCTCTCTGACACCTGTCCTGTGACATCTCTGTTGTAATATGACTCATGCTGTAGGAGGCTCCATCTGATGACCATTAAACTGGTTGTTCGATGCAGGGGGGTATGATCTCACCACAGTTGGCAAGCATGGCAACTGCTGAGTTATTAATAAACAGGCATACACAGTAGCTGTGCTCAATTGTGATTTATAGTGCATATCATGATGAATAAGGTCAAAATCAAAGTGGTAAAATGAACAAAAGGGTGAAGAGTTAGGTCATGGTAGATGGATTAATCAGTGTAGCTGCTACATCAGTTGGTTACACAGGTCCAGTGCCCTTGTATCATGGGAAAATTGAGTCATGCCTCAGAACAGTCTACAGGGTGTCTCAGTGGCACACAAGGGTGACATTCCTGGCAGTGGATTTGGTTTTGGCATCTGCTCCAGCCGGATTTCTGGGTGGATGTCCATGTTTGTGGGGGGGGGGTTCTTCAGCTACAGAGGTGTCTGAGGCTTGTGGTTCCCCTAGCAGGGCCTCCATTCCACTAGATGCCACAGATGTAGATGGGGCAGATGTTAGGTTGCTAGTAGAAGGGGCCTGATGGTGTGTTGAGAAACCAATGAGGGTGGTATTGATGCCCCTCAGCACCCCTGCAATGGTAGCCATGGTGGCATTATGTGCCTGCCACTGCTGCATGACTTTCTGGTGGTATTCCCTCTGAAGCCATTGAATCTCCCCCAACATTGTGATAATTTAGCCCATCCTGTCCTGGGAACTTTGGTATGGTCCTAGGACTTGGAAGCTGGTTTCCAGGTCAGTGGAGTCACTTTGAGGCTCCACCCCTGGCCTACAGCATCCCTCCCACACACCCTATCCCCTGGTGCCTGTGCCCCCGGCACAGTGTGCCAAATCCCAGTGGTAAAGGGACCGTCATTGTGAGGGATGTCAAGGTTCGACTCAGGTTCCTCTACTGTGGGGCACACAATTGATTGAACTGGCCTTGGGACACAGGTTGGGGGGAGAATGATTGTTCATAATGTGGTAGCATCAGGGGTGGGAGATGTTAATGTGGGCAGGGTGAGGCTGGGAGTCATTGACTGACTGGGTGTCCCAGATGGGCCAGGTTGTTCGTCGTTGTCCAGATATCCAGGTGTGTTGCCCTCACTGGGGCCTTCATCCTGAGGGGGACTGGCAGTGACTGGGGCCTTCATTCTGAGGGGGACTGGCAGTGTCTGGTATCCTCTCCATGGTGGCAATGGCTGGTCTACCTGTGGATGGAGTGAGACACAGAGTTCAGCTTTGAATGTGCATTAGATTACATCTTAATGAGATGCATGACAATGGCTCTACATGATTCCCTGCAATGACATTGACAGATGCTGCACAGCATACCTTTGTTGTACATACTACTCTGTGACTTGATTGCCATACAGATTTGGTACAGATTGCACAGCAGATGAGTTCTGTTATTGTCTGATGATTGACATGACTGTTAACCTCCATTGCCTAGTGATTTGTGAGGCTTGTTAGATGTCACAAATTAGTGCTGTACAATACACAATTGTGTCCTAGTGGGATCACAGTAAGTAAGTATGCAGGGATTATAGTCCTCTATCTAGATGTTTCCCAAGTGCGTTGACTCAGCCATATTACTTTCCAACCTAGTTCAGGCTATATCTGGCTTGGAATCTTTGATCTGCGGCCATTAGGAATGGTTATGTAGTGGCGTACTGGAGATCTCGCTGCATAGCCAGGCCTGGTGTAGGATCGGCTGCAACAGACAACACTGCACACTGATTAATGGTGTGCCTGACAAGACCACGAGGGCGGTCGGCTCATTTGTTGCATAACCTTTCAGCCGAGAGTCAGCAAAGTACAGGAGAGCCTGGGTGGCTCTCTACATCCCTCTGCTATTTAATCCATGAGCTACCACCCACTCAACAGTGTCACAAAAAGCGAGAGAGAGACAGAAGAGTAGGGAGAGAGGGAGACATATGCATAGAAACACATTTGTAGTAACATGCCAAGTCAACACATAAAGTCTCGTAGCAGCTGACTAGGAGTCGGGTTTGGCCGCAAGTTGTATTTCTCATATCGTTCGGCCAGGCCCCTCGCCATCTCATTGACCAGTTCTGGACGAGAGGGTCTCACCCGTTTTGAAGAGGTGCTCTGACACTCTCACCCAGCCGAGCCTCCACCAGACATGCCTCCTGTGCATCGTCACCTCCTGCATCCTCCTTGCCCTGATCCAGGGGCCAGACTTTGGTACCACCATCCGGGGACACCACCCTTCGGAACCAAGACACATTGTGGGTGAGCCTCCCATTCCGGCTGGCAGTGATCATGGTTCCTTCGACTTTCTCCACCATCCAGATGTCAGGTTCAAAAGGAGTTCTGAACTTCTACCCAGGATGGCGATCTTTCTGGATGACCTGGTCCCACACCCGCAGATCGGGTTGTCTCGTCCGTCGACTCTCGCTGGCCTTCAAGTTAGTTTGGAGTCTCTTTCTCTGTGCCCCAGCCACATCCAGTGTCACTGGTTGCCACTCTTCTCCAGTTAAGATGTAGTCACAGGGTGGCTTCTGGAATAACAGGGCCACAGGGGCACACTCGGTTGTGCTGTGGGGTGTCTGCTGCAGGCAGCATTCAGCATCCCTGCCTTGGGCTATCCCTAACCACAGGGCTTGGTTGAGTGTTCGCATAAACCTCTTGACATCGCCGTTCTCCTGAGGCCACTGTGGGGTAATCCTGTGGTGCCTTATGGCCAGAGATTGCAAATTGTCTTGGAACTCTTGTCCATGAAAAGGTGGCCCATTGTCCATTTGCACCTCCTCTGGTAAGCCAAGCATTGCAAATGCCTTCTCCAGCACTGGCCGAACATGCTCAAGAGCTGTGGACGTCACCAGCGATTCCACCGGGAACCGGGTGCAGGAATCAATCATGACGGCTGTCAGCCGGCCACTGGGAAACTCCCAAAATCCAGACTTATTCAGGACCAAGGTTGTGTGCTCGGCAGCTCGGACACAATGGGAGCAGTGGGCAGGTCCTGGGTAGTTATGGTGTTGTGTAGCCTTTTTAGTTATAGCTACATGCATGTTATTTTAACACACTAGGCCGCTGTTCACTTTAACCTGGATATATTTTATTCAGCTTTCTTTTATTATTATTTCAATAACCATTTTTACGGTCTTGTTTTATTTTTCATCTATCGAACTGTTTTTGCCTAGGCTAGCACTCTGTTCTCAAACAAAATATTCTTGATCACTCTGTGCTTTATTCAAGAATACAGCTCGGTACATTGCCGGTGAACATGGTAAAAGTTTAGTCTCCAACATTTGTAGAAAATACACATCCTTATGTAGGGACATTTTCTCAGAACATCAGCTGTGTTATTATATAAACACTTCCTTGTCCCTTGCATGTTAGAGGGAGATTCCAACCAGGGAACCATGACTGTATGCTGATTGCTGAATGCTTTGCTACAGATGCTAACGGAGACCACAGGCATTTGCTCAGGTATGGGGGTTGATGCCTTCCGAGAGGAACCTGAAAGGCAGAATTAGAGCTTAACATACTGTGCTCAATTACAACCTAGATAGGAAATAATCCATTGATCATAGTGACAATATGAAAGCGTTGTTTTTATGCTTCACTCTTCTTGTCACAATTTTAATACTGTCATGTTGTGTCGTCCTGGTTATTGCAGCTCACGCTTTGCTATCTAAGATGCAGTTGTTTTGTTAAACTCATTATTGAAACATATACTGCCTCTGTTTGTCATTTATATTTGAGACTGAATTGTAAATGAGAGAACCGGAAGCGACCTGAGTGAGCTCGCCTTCCCTGAGAAGCCTAGTATCTCATGCGCTTGGCTGCCCAATCATCACTGTCCTTTGGTAGAGATGAGGCACTGATAGTTAGCCAGAGCAAAACCTGGATTGGAGTGACAGGTGTCACCCGCAGTGGGTTGGACTCAGTCTCTCACACCGCAGGCGACTCTGCCACTCAAAATCCAGTAGTCTCATTAGAATAATGAGAGCCTCCACGACAATGGCACAGGGGTGGCATTTCCTCAACTTATCGTCAACAAAGGCACCCATCCCTGGGAACCACACCTTGCTTCTTAGTCAGGCCTTGCTTCTTGCAGCCCCTTGGTGCCCTTGATGAGCCAGCTCCACTACCTGACCTTGGAGTGACCGCGGTGTCACCAACTTTGGCCTCGAAGTAGAAGCCCCTCATAGCTCACCGACAGTTCAGACCTTACCCTCCAGACCAGTTCTATTGTTTTGCGCTCCTCGGGATGGAGGGACATGGCACCATCTGGGAAGCGTTTCCATTGTTGATGCGCCAATGCTTCTTTGGCCTTGCCAATGACCCTGTCCTCCCTGGAGGCGTTGGCGATCTCCTACACCGTCATGGCTGTGGGGCATGCCAGCTGGACCACCATGATCACAAAGCTCTCCATTTTCTCCTCGTTATCTTCTCCTTGTTCATGGAGAGGTGCCACTGGGGGATTTCACAAGAAGTAGTCTATGGGGTTGTTAACCCCTGGTCTGTAGATGACTTGAAATCTGTAAGGCTGGAGGAGCACCCCCCACCTTTGGACCCTCGGTGGGGCAAGCATGGCGTTGCTAGCGAAGAGGGGTGCGAGTGGCTTGTGGTTGGTGACCACATGAAATTCAAGCCTGCATAAATACAGATGACAATGTTGACAGGCACACCTGATGGCAAGCACCTCCCTCTCAAGCTGGGCGTACTGAGTTTCCGTCACCGATAGAACTCTACTCACATAGGCCACTGGGGCCCATTCTTGGTGGCATTGTTCTTGGAGCAAGACTGCCCCGAGTCCGATTGTGCTGGCATCTAGCACTACTTCCATACTCCTTTGCTGGTAAAAATAGACCATGGTTACTTTGTCCAACAAGGCCCTTTCAATGACTTTGAATGCGCCGTCAGCCTCAGGGCCCCACTCCCACTTAGTGTCAGCTCTTGTGAGTTGTTAGAGAGGTTCGGCCATGGTGGCCAGCCGGAGAATGGACCTCCTACAATAGGTGGCCATGCCTAGGAAGATCCATACTTCTGTGGCACTCCTTGGAACTGAGGCTTCTCGGATGGCATTTACCTTTCTCGGGTCAACCTGTAGTTAGTCCCTCTCTTGAGAAGATGTACCCAAAGAACTAGTTAAGATAGAATGCACACTTCTTCAGCACTTGGCGAGTCTCTGGAGC
This sequence comes from Pleurodeles waltl, assembly GCF_031143425.1. Lineage (NCBI taxonomy): Eukaryota > Metazoa > Chordata > Amphibia > Caudata > Salamandridae > Pleurodeles > Pleurodeles waltl. Next base: position 164,427,754 of record NC_090448.1, on the reverse strand, counting down.
GTGGATCTCAGGCGGTAATGGTGTTCCTCTAGTGTCTCTGAGAAGATGAGGATGTCATCACTGAGATTGATTACACCCACCAGCCCCGACAAAGTCTCTGATTGTGTTTTGGAATATGGAGGCAGCTGAGGAGACCCCGAAGCCGAGCAACTTATATGAGCGGAGACCCACATGTGTGAAAAACGTGGTAATGTTGCGACTCTCTGGGTGTAGGTCTAGCTGGTGGTACCCAGAGTTCAGGTCTAACTTGGAGAACCACTGGGATCTGTTGAGGTCCGCAATTATGTCATCCATAGTAGGGGTGATATGGCGCTCTCACAGGATGGCCTTGTTGGATAGTGTGACGCCACGCCCTACTGGGACATCCCTCCTGCCCACCACGGTCAGGCTAATGCTCCGATACTCGGAGCGGCAGCATCGCCACGGTCCCTGTTTTTGCCTGTCCTTGTTTTCGGCGCAGGCGGGTAAGCACATTTTGTGCTCCCGGTCACGCCGCTCTTTCTGTCTGCATATCTGATACCTTTTCCCTTACTTACCTGGTCAGAACCTTATTCTTTCTTCCTTTTTTCTACTTCTTTTTCCACCTTCACTTCTTTTTCTTGTTCTGGTGTCCATGTTGTTTTCCCAGCATGCCTTCTTTCTTTTTCCTTTTATACTGGTACTTTTTTTTCCTATTCTTTCCTATGTGGCTTTCCCAATCCAAGATGGTGTCGCTCTTTCTTCCTGTTTGTCACTTTCTGTTTCTAGTATATAAGTCTTTCAGTTCTGTTCTTCTTTGCGTTGCAAACACTTTCTCTTGGTGGTGATCCCTACTCCTGTTCGTTGTGTTTTCTCTCCAGTTCCTGTTGCTCTGATTTAGATTTTTTCTAATTTTTCAATTTCACTCTTGTTTTTTCCCTCTTTTTTAGGAGTTCCTGTGTAGAGATTTTTCCCACGATTTTGGGGATTTTTCCTCTGGGACTCCTTCTGGAGCGTACGGTCTGCTTAGGTGTTTCCTGTCAAGCAGCACCGTTGCTACTAGAAAGGGTCACCCTTTTCTTGGTCAGTCAAGAACCGGCAGAAGACCGGGTGCTCTTTCGAGCACTTCATCCAAAGATGAGAAGCATCATGCAGATCGTGACAGATAGTCGCATAGCCACACACAGGCGGATCGCTCCCGGTTGCTTCGGCTTTGGAGCGTTTACAAGGGGTGACACCCAGGGTGTCGGGCTCGTGACCTTTTCAATGACTCCTTGTTCCTCGAGAGTCCGGAGTTCTTGTTCCACAAGTGGCTGTAGATTGAACACCACCTGCCGATGTCTCAAGGTGGTGGGCTTGATTGCAGAGTCAACATGCAGGTGGAACTGTTTCCCTTTTAGCTTTCCCAGCCGTCTGAAAAGTCTTGGGAATTGTGCCAGCACTGTCTCCGTGTGGGAGTCATGTATTTGTCTCACAAAGCAGGACCAGCTCAAGGTTTTCGGATGTGTGGCAGCCCAGCAAAGTCCCTTCTTTCCCATCAACTACATAGAACCTCGCTCTTGTCGAGTGACGGGCACCCTTAGGTGTAGATTTTTGTGTGACACTGCAGGAGGGGAGGCGGAGCGACAGTTTGTGGTACTGCTCCATGTCCATGACATTTACGGAGGTGCTGGTGTCAATGAGCACCTTTACCTGGGCACCATTGATGTTCACGGTGCACATGGGTGGTGGCCTCCGTTTCTGCTCTGGCCTCCTTGCAAATGAGATGACCAAGATGTCCTTGTCTTCTTCGTCCACATACTGGGCATGTCTCTGAGGCCAACATACCGGTGTCTTCGAAAGGTGTCACTTGATGTACCATGGTTCTTCTCACTGCCACAACTCTTGGCCTGGGCAGCCCCCCTCTGCTGACCTTGGCAAAGAGGTTTGGTTTTTGGCATTTGGAGCAGGCCTTCCCCTTTGCCGGGCACACCCCCAATGTTTTGTGGTTGAAGCAGCAGTTTATGTAGCCCCTGTTGTTAAGCTTCTGAGGGCAAGGAAGTCGCCGTGTGTTTGGCGTCCTTGGAGGAGATTGATTTGTTCCGTTTTTACCGGGGTCCGTTTTGTTGAACTTGGTGCCATGTCCTCTGCTTGGCTGTTGGAGAGCTTGTGGGAGAGAGCCAGGATTAGGATTTTGTCCAGCGAGATGCCAGGTTGGCACACTATGACATTGGGCAGTAGGTTGGAGAGACATCCCTGGATTATGTGGGCCCTTATCTCCTCTTTCTGATAAAGGCCTGTGCATGTGCTTGCGAGTTTATGCAACTGTGCATAAAACATGTCCACTGACTCTCTGTCAGTCTGCTTTGACTGTTTTAGATTGAATCTCTCATAATCGGGTTTGAGCTGGTGGTCAAAGTATCAATTGAGAGCATCCATGGCTGTGTCAAAATCATCGTTGTTACCTGTGTTGGGCAGCGTCTTGAACAGTTGATACAGCTCATCCCCTCCGAAATGTAGCATGAGGAATCTTTGGACTGCGCCCTCCATTTCCAAGGGAGCACAGAAATAGTGTTTAATTCTGCCAAGACAGTGGAGCCACTGTGATGCAGCTGTGGCTGGGTCCACCAACTGGCTAAAGGGAGGCAATGCGGTGACTGTCGCATGTGCCCCCGTGTTGGGTGCAGCATGTTGGTGGTCAGCCTGGGGCCGTGTGCTCATCTTTATGTATGTTGTGTTTTTTGTTTGGTTACAGGAACAACCCGGGAGGCGGTGGTCGTGCTCCGCCCTCATCGCCAGTGTAGTGGTTCGCTGTAGGTCTCACGCCGTTGCCAGTCCTGGTGTAGGACCGGCTGCAACAGAAAACACTGCGCGCTGGTTAACAGTGTGCCGGACAAGACTACAAGGGCTGTTGGCTCATTTATTTTATAACCTTTCTGGGCCGAAGCCCAGCCTCTCGGCCGAGAGCCAGCAAATTATAGGAGAGTCCATGTGGCTCTCTACAGGTCACTCAGATGTAGCTGTATGTTGTTTTGTATGCTATTGTGAGTGTGCCATTGCATTTCTGTCATTGCCATGTACTGGTCATTACTAGGTCAATCTAAATGGTGTAGCTAGTACTTAAGTTATACATGCATGAAATGTGATGTGTTGTGCAATAAGACAAGATGTTCAAAAAGTAGTGTTAGTGTATTCTGGAAGCCATAGTGATTTGATTTTTCAGTCATTAACCTGCCATTGCTAAGGACTGTGGGGGAGTTGGGCTTGGTGTAGTGGTGGCATGCAGGAGAGGGGAATTATTTGAATAGGTGGGAGGTACAGTAGGTAATTTAGATAATTAGGGAGTATTTGGGTGGTGGGGTAGCATGCAGGACAATACAGTTGTGACATGACTATTGTAGGTACCTACCAGACTCCAGTCCCCCAAGATTTCTAGTCAGACCCTCCAGATGCAATATGTCCAAGACCTTCTCCTCCTGTGATGAGAACTGTGGGGGAGGAGGTGGGGGCCCACCGCCAGTCTTGTGCACAGCGATGTGGTTGCATGCTGCCATGGAATGCACCTTCTCCTGTAGGTCGTTCTACCTCTACCTGACGTTGTTCCTTGTGCATGGATGGCTTCCTACTGAGTTGACCCAGTTGACTATACTTTGCCATAACTCCATTTTCCTGGCAGTCGATGTTTGTTGGACCTGTGCTCCAAAGAGTTGTGGCTCTACCCTGATAAAAATTTTTTACCATGACCCTCATTCCTCATCATTGAAACTTGGGTGTTTTTGTGGGGACTTGGTAGTGGTGGTAAAGACAGGGAGGAAACGATTCAAAGGATTAATAATGTTTGTAAAGATGTGTGGGTGTTGTGAAGTGTGTGGGTGACAGTAGATGTGTTTTATGTCGTTTTGTTAATTGTGTGTTGTGTATGTTGTGCAAGTGTGGGATGTGTGCTGAGTGTGATGTGTAAGGGTGTATTGTTTGTTTAGCTAGTTGTAATTTTTTTGCTTGTGTGACATTGTGTTTGCAAAGGGTTGTGGATTGTGTTGAGGTGTGTTATTTAGTGCAGCGAGTAGGTGTGTGGATGTGTGTCAGGTATTCAAACTATCCAATGTGGTGTGGTGTTCAGCCTGATGTGAGTTTTGACCGTGGTGGTTCGCACCACCAATAATTTACCGCCATGGAAGAACCGCTGTGCTGATTTGTAATATGGTGGGTGGATTTTTGTCGGCCTGGTGGTGCTGGTGGTGGAACCACCTCTTTCCTGCCCTCTCGTGTCCTGCCGGTTTTGGATTTTTGGCTGTTTTTTGGCAGTCTTCACTGTGTGACTCATAATACGGCAATTGGATGACTGCCAACATTGTGGTCTTTTGGTGATCGCCACCCCAGCGAATAAACCGCCAAAGTAATTATGAGGCCCAAAAATCCAAGCAGCCTTGAATATGCTGGTAAAACTGAAAGGAAAATCAAAATTCATATTGGAGAATATAAGAACAACATAAAGAATACCAACATGAAGACCCATATTTGTGGGGGATTGGCGTGGGGCAGCCCTGCAAGTCTTCTTGCTGTGCTCCCCTACACCGATATGAAAGGGCAGGAATGCACCGTATTTCTGAAATATGGTGCATTCCTGTCCCTTTACCCAGCGTAGCGCACGATTGGCTGCCTAGTGCCTAAGCAGCCACCCTTGTACCATGGATCGCATTCAGGATTGTTTTTGTGCAGGAAAGGGCACCTTCCAGCACAAAAACAATCCTGAGGGGCCTTTCCCTCTTTCCCTTTCCATGTGTGCTGCAGAATGTGACACCCATGAAAGAGGGAAAACAAGGAGAAATGAAAATACTTATTCTCGTCATGCCTGCTCTGGGGAAGCCTAAGGTTTCGATGCTGTTTCAGGTTTATGTGATTAAATAAATCTGGGGCAGCTTGAAAATTCATGGGTGCTGCATGGGAAAACCCACTGCAACACCCATGGAATGCATCCCTGGCACTGAGTTAGGCAATGTAGTGACCTGTCCTGCTTTGTGCTACTTTGTCTTACTCCATATCTGCGAGGCCATGCAAAGCAATACAAAGTGGCTTTGCCTGGCCTCATATATATGGCTGAGCGGCTTGCGCCTCAGGAGAATCAAAAAAAGTAACACTCCAGTGGCGCAAGCCTCTCATAAATGTGCCCCAAAGCCCAGAGTAACCATATATAACCATATATTTCAAAGAACAAAAAGAAAATGTTTCACAAAATAGATTTCAAGGATTAAAACAAGCACAAGACAAAGCCCAATTCGGGCAACAGAACGAAGTAACTATTACAAAAGGCAGTATCCTGGATCAAACAATTGGACAAAGTGCGTCCCAGTGAAATGAATGACAAGCTAGACTACGGATGTTATTTCTTTTGTAGCTGGGTTCATCCTCCTAAATGGCTGTTTTAAGTCTGAATATGTTCAGAAAATATCTCTGCACAAGGAGGACCTTTTGAAGCAATCCAGATTGTCCTGCACACAGTTGTTCAAATTCAACACAGATAATTACTAATAAATTCTCCATCGGACAAATGTCACTAATCATCTTCATTACCAGGATAACAACAATACGTTTCTTTCTGGGTACTCATACTGAATCATGTACAATTAGGGAATCAATATCTGGGTGCTCAGTGTACACACTAGCAAGCAGATGACACTCCAGGGATTATTACACAGGAATGTCTTTAATACAACTCAAAAAAGTGTGTTAATTTTATCAATTAGCAACAATATCACAGGGACTAATACAGAGGAAGGGCTACCCACTTTCATATACATATACATATACATAAAGAAAAGACTTTGGGCCAGATGTATGATTCTGGCCCATTGCGATTCGGTCATTGCGATTTTTAAGAAATCGCAATAACCGACTCGCAAAGGGCCATGTATCACATTTGCGATTCGGTAATTGCGATTTCTTAAAAATCGCAAATGCAATTACCGAATAGCAAATTGCGAAACTGGCCCCATGCAAATTTTTTGCATTTCCTAAAGTGCGATTTCGGAACCAGAAATCGCAATTTGGGAAATGCAAAAGGCCAGGGTGCTGGGGGCCTAAGGCCCCCGCTCCTGCACCCCAATTTTTTTTTTTATCCATGTAAAGTACACACATGCCAAAAGGGCATGTGTGCTTTACAGATTAAATAAAAAAATGCAGTTTTACTGCATTTTAAAATTTTGCACCAGGTTACAACCTGGTTGCAGACAATGGTATTTTGCATGTGCAAAATACCATTCTGCGAAAAATCGCAATTTGCGATTTTTTGCAGAATTGCCTTGCGACCTGGATTTTGCGAATCGCAAATTGCGATTCGCAAAATCCAGGTCACAACGCAGAAAATCGAAATTTTTGCGATTTTCATTTTGTGGTCTGCGAATGCCTTTGATGCATTGCAGACCACGATTTTGCACTCGCAAACGGACGATTTCGCAGTTTGCGAGTGCAAAATAATTTGATACATCTGGCCCTTTGATACTGAATTCTGTGAACATTTCTCACAGACCACAGAAAACCAAGGCTTGGCAGCACATTAGGAAGAGAGCTGAAGCCAATTACCAACTGTTTTGTATTCCCCTAGGAAAAAAACCTGGTGGCTGACCCACTTCACTCTGGAAAAGTTCCTTTAATTACCCGCTATGAGGCCAATTACGAGTTTGGTGGATGGGAAGATCTGTCTGCTGAACTTCCAACGGGGAGGTTGCCGCCTTACTGGCGACCTCCCCACTGGCCCCATTACAACTTTCCTGCTGGGCTGACGGGTGGACACCAAGATTTCTGCCCATCAGCCCAGTGAGAAAGTGGTGGCAGCATTGTCGCTGGCTCGTAATTGAGCCAACGGCAATGCTGACACCTACAGGGATCACAGCACCCTTGTAATGCGCAGTGTTTGCACAGCACAGCACACAATGCACATTACGAGGGTGTTGGGCAGGGGGACTCCTGCACTGCCCATGCCTTGGGCATGGCAGTGCAGGCCACCCCCTGTGGCTCCTTGCACCTGTTCTCCACCATTCCTTTCATGGTGATAAAACTGTAATGAAAAGGCTGGCGGAGAACCATGTTGTAATCAGCAGGGCGGCCCTGAGTTCAGCACCGCCCTTGCTGATTCCAACCTGCACCACCGGCAGCCCAGTGGGAACATTGTTCCTGATGGAGAGAGTGGTCATTTGGCGGTCTGACTACCAAACGTTTAATTTGGCGGTTGGACCACCACACTGGTGGTGGTCAAGTCCTCCACCACAAGACTGGCAGTCTTGTGACCTCCAGACACGTAATGAGGCCCGATATGTCCAAGGGCAATGGCATACTAAACATTTTCTAACATGGTGGCATGCCAACGCTGGTGTTGCAGAATGCTCCTTACTAGAGCTGCTCTCCACCTAAACTTGGAAACTACCTGTCACAGTGTCTTTTCCTCGCGATCTGCACATCGCTGAACAAAAGGACCACCTTCCGGCGTCACCAACTCAGAAAGCTATTATAGCACAGAGTTATGATGAAGCCAGTCGGGGGAAGAGATTAAGGGTAGGGAACAGCAGGGAGAGAGATCTGAAAAGGAAAAAGGTTAGAACAAATATGCACTTACTCATTCATGGAAATAAAACTCATCAATAGACTCTTGACTAAATGTGTCTCCATGATATCAGATAGAGACCCCTTTTTGAAATGAGGGCAAAGCCACTTCTTTGAATCATGAAACAAGAATAAACTACAACCTCAGAACCAAGAGATGGCAAGGGCTTTGGATTATGGTCATACTCAGAATATCAAACCTGCAACATTTATGCATTCATAATATAAACCCTTGATCACGAACTAGAAAGTCTCAAAGAATTAAAAATGCTTATCATATATTATGCTTTCCAAAAAACAATGAAAAAACTATGATTTGTTAATCTCCAGAAATACTTTCACATTCACAACTATAAAGGCCAAACAGTTTTTACTCATTGAACTTGAATCCCTTTATTTATAATACCAGGAAGCGCTTTTACTTATCTTGCCTGAGACTCTACGCTTGTTATGCAAAGGGGACAATTTACTCATGTGGCCTGAATCACTTTGATTGTTGTGCCAAGAACCTTTTACTCCTGTGGGTTGAAACGCTTTGATTGGCATGACAAGAGCGCTTTACGTCTGTGGACTGAAGCACTTGAATTGCAGTGCCAAGAGCACTTTACACCTGTGAACTGAAGTGCTTGAATTGCCGTGCCAAGAGCACTTTACACCTGTGAACTGAAGCGCTTGAATTGCCGTGCCAAGAGCACTTTACATCTGTGAACTTAAGTGTTTGAATTGCCGTGCCAAGAGCGCTGTACATCTATGAACTGAAACACTTTGAATTACCGTGCCAAGATCGCTTTACATCTGTGAACTGAAGCGCTTTGAATTGCTGTGCCAAGAGCGCTTTACATCTGTGAACTGAAGCGCTTTGAATTGCCGTACCAAGAGCGCTTTATATCTGTGAACTGAAGCACTTTGAATTGCCTTGCCAAGAGCACTTTACATCTGTGAACTGAAGCGCTTTGAATTGCTGTGCCAAGAGCGCTTTACACCTGTGAACTGAAATGCTTGAATTGCTGTGCAAAGAGCGCTTTACACCTGTGCTCTGAAAAGCCTTTGATCGTTGCGCTAAGGTACTATGGTAACTAAAAACACTTTGCTTCTGGAAGTAACGACTTCCTCCAAAATTGGATTAATCAAGGCCTTACTACTACGAGTATGACCAACTCGTTTTTGAATTACTATGGAAACAAGGATACTTCGATTGGATGTCGCTCTGCCATCCAGGAACTCTGCTATTCTTCAGAAAAATCCCCACGAAGTCTGACTGCATCGAAGTCTTCAAAATAGTGAGCAACGTGCTTGGGTGTGGCTGGGCTTTATAGGCCTGCCAAACCCCAAGATGGCTGCTGCCTCTAAAAACATGGGAGTTGTAGTCCCTTCATGGAATAGCACTGAGAAGTGCATCTTGTCCACTAATGTCCTGAACCTGCAGCTCTATGAGCTTTGCCACAGGGCAGACAACGTTGATGGCCACGTTTGGAACAAGAGGGGATGACAAGTGGTGCGCATAAAGCACTGCAGAGCCACGCAGCAGAGTTTCGGGCGGGACCTGGACCGTGCATGGCCTTATTCCTGACACTACCCAGAGTTTTCTCTTGTTTTTTGCATAATTAACGCATTATCCTAACCCTGAAAGGGTTTTGTTTTTACTTATACTGGGTGCTCCCTGGTGTCTGCACAACGCAAACCTCTCTGAAGAGCTATGATGATACTGAAACACGTGTCTGGGTTACTTTTCTCTTTCTAGGTTGGCTTGGTTAGTATTTTACCAACCCAAAGCTGTAATACTGTACAGTAATGGTGGAAGGCTTTTGTCATTTTTCAGCTCGGTGAGGATGACACTGTGCCAATCCTATGCTTAAAGATTTTGCTGTACAAATGGCAAAAGACTTTGACCCTCATTATGACATTGGCGGTGAGTGATAAAGTGGCAGAAATACCGCCAGTCTGTCCGTAATTACCACCAAATTATGACCATGGCTGTGATCCCTTCCATAGACAGCCAATGATTCACACCATCCGCCAGGGTGTTAATACCACGCATGACGGCGGTAGCCATCAACAGCCAGATGGAAGACAAAGTACCTCCCACCATATCACGACACAGCACACCACCACGATTTCTGGGGCAGAACCAACGCCATCAAAAGCCTGGCGGAAACACTGCACAGAGAATGAAAGACTCACCATCAGAGACACAGGGAAGGACAATGCCGCCATGGAACCAGAACTGCAAGTCTTTCCGATGCTCTACTACGCCATGCTCCACGTGGAACACCAACGCTGATGAAGATAACAACAGAGAGTACAGCCACCTAGCACACAAGGGAGGGAGGGTGGAAAAGGAGAGTGACACACACACACGCACAACACACACCAGACACACACACACATCATACACACAACCAGCTGCAGACGAAAAACAATGGCATATGACACACGGCATAATAATGCAAGGACAACAAGAAGGAAGTAATGAGAATGTATTGACTGTGAACAGCCACCAAATGAACCAATTGGATAACAAAGAGATATGTACAACTGTTCACAAAGGGCCAATGCCCATTCCAAAGTACTAAGGGCCCACATGGCCAGAGGGCACAGCCCAGGGCCCAACTTATTTCCTGACATCATCCGCACAGAACACTGCAGGGACATCATTTTGCAAGTGGGAAGGCACCTCAGGGGGTTTGGGGGCACCCCAGCCAAAGTCGGGAACTTGCCCACTGGTTCTGGAGGGTCTTCATGCAAATTATCTTTGCTGGGGAGTGCAAGGTCACAGTCTCTCAGGTGGGTGAGTTGCACACTGGTTCTGGAGGGGGCTCCTTGTACAGCAGTCCCTGGAGGGTGGCCGACATGCCCTCTGCTGGAGGTGAGGGCTGCACTGTCTCAGCTGGAGGTGAGGGTTCCCTGACCACTGGTGGTGGTGAGGGTGGTGTTACCCTGCCAGCCTCTGCTGGAGGTGAGGGCTGCACTGTGTCAGCAGGTGAATGTGCCTCCTGGGCAGCCTCTGCTGGAGGTGAGGGCCGCACTGTATCAGCAGGTAAAGGTGCAGCCTCTGCAGGAGGAGAGTGCTGCACTGCCTCAGCTGGGGAAGGTGCCTCCTGGGCAGCCTCTGCTGGAGGTGATGGCTGCAATGTCTCAGCAGGTGAAGGAGTATGCTCTACAGGAGGAGAAGGATGCACTGCTTCAGCTGGAGAAGGTGCCTCCTGGGTAGCCTCTGCTGGAGGTGAGGGCTGCACTGTGTCAGCAGGTGAATGTGCCTCTTGGGCAGCCTCTGCTGGAGGTGAGGGTTGCACTGTATCAGCAGGTAAAGGTGCAGCCTCTGCAGGAGGAGAGGGCTGCACTGCCTCAGCTGGGGAAGGTGCCTCCTGGGCAGCCTCTGCTGGAGGTGAGGGCTGCAATGTCTCAGCTGGAAGTGAGGGCTCAGTGACCACTGGTGATGGTGGTCGTACCCTGCCAGCCTCTGCTGGAGGTGAGGGCTCCTTCCCCTTCATAGCAGGAGTCAAGGGCTTCTTCCCCTTCATGGCAGGGGGTGAGGGCTTCTTCCCCTTCATGGCAGGAGTTGAGAGCTTCTTCCCCTTCATGGCAGGTGGTGTGGGATCCTTACCCTTTCTGGCTGGCGGAGTGGGATCCTTCACTGTCTTGTCTCCACGACTAGGAGGTGCCTCCACTCTCCCCGTGGACCTTTTTGTCTGAGGTGCTGGGCTCTGCTTTTGGGACCCTGCTCTTACAGGCAGGACTTGGGGGAGGGAAGAGGTCAAGTTGGGCAAGGAAAAGCTTCTTAGGAACGGTCGGGAGGGATGGGAGTGGAGGTTGATGGAGTTGTTGTTGGAGGTGTATGTCTGCTGGACTTGAGTGCAGGTGCATGGGCATTGGGCATGTGTGAGGTGGATGGGTGTTGGGTATCTGAGTGCTTGTGTTTGCGTCCTTTAGGAGGGGGTGATAAACAGGGTGGGAGAGGACACAGGAGATGCGTGGATGGATGTTGTGGTGGTGTCTGCTAGTGAGGTGTGTGTGCTGCTTGGTGTGGTGATGCTGGTGTAGGAGGCTGGCCTGGCTCATAGTGGGTACCAATGGTACTTACACCTTGTGCCGGGTCCTGTTGTCCCTTATTAGTAGAGTAGTAGTGTTCTAGCAGCTTAGGCTGATAGAGGTAGTTATAGCAGAGCAGCCAATGCTGAACTAGGAGATATGCAAAGCTCATGCAATACCACTTATATCATATAGGTACTATATCATAAGAAAGACAATACTCATAGTTACTAAAAATAAATGTACTTTATTTTAGTGACAATGTGCCAAAAATATCTCAGAGGATATACTCCCTTAGGAGGTAAGTAAAATACAGAAAATATACACAACAAACTAAATCAGGTAATTAAAACAGTCAGAAAGTAGTGCAAACACTGTAGGATACAATAGGATGCAATAGGCCTAGGGGCAATGCAAACTATATACTAAGAAAGTGGAATGCGAACCACGAATGGACCCCTAGGCTCGTGTAGTAAGTAGAGGGTCGCTGGGAGTGTAAGAAAACACTAAGGGTGTCAAAGTTACCCCACCCCAAGACCCTGCAAAGTAGGAGTAAAGTACTACTATTTCCCCAGAAACACACTAAAGTTGTGATAAAGGATTTTGCAAAGACCACACCAGACTGCAAAGCACTGAAGATGGATTCCTGGACCTGAGGACCTGCAAAGGAATGGGACCAAGTCCATGAGTCGCTAAAGTGTCCAGGGGGGCAGGAGCCCACTAAATCCCAGATGAAGGTGCAAAATGGCTGCCTCTGGCTGGAAGAAGCTGAAGATTCTGCAACAACGAAAGGACTGTGCCACTCTTGTGTGATGTCTTGTGTGCATGCTTGTCTGGAAGTGTGCATGGGATGGGTTGGGGTTGAGGAGACTGGGACTGGGAAATGGTAGTTGGAGGGGGGACGGTAGGAACAGGGACAATGTCTGCCATCAGAGAGGAGGCCAGAGTCTGAATCGATCTCTTTTGGGCCACGAATCCACCATGGATGCCCTTCAGGAATGCATTACATTGCTGCACCTGGGATGCCAGCCCCCTAGATGGCATTCACAATGGTTGACTGCCCTACAGAGATGGATCCCAGCAGGTCAATAGCCTCCTCACTCAATGCTGCAGGGCTCACTGGGGCAGGGCCTGAGGTGCCTGGGATGAAGGAGATGCCCACGCTCCTGAGTGAGCGGGCACGGGCAACTTGCTGAGAGGCTACTGGGAGGGAGGTGCTGGTATGGGGGGGTGGCAGCTGTACCTGCAGCTGGGCTGGTCACAGAGGTGTCATTGGATGAGGTAGCTGAGTCTGTGTTCTCACCTCCTGTTTCTGCCGTGGTGCTCCCCTCGCCCTCAGTTCCACTGGTTCTCTCGGAGTCAGTGGACTCTGCCTCCTGGGTCCTGTGGGATGCAGCTCTCTCTGTCGCCGGTGCCCCTGCTCTTCCACCAGATGATGCTAATGCACACATGGGCAGGATGACAGAAGAAACAAGCATTTGCAATGCAACGCAACGGGTCTCGCATTTGCTCAAGCTAGAGCTATTAGTGTTGTAAACTCCTAACCGGACGTTTCTTGCCACACAAATGAAAATAAAAAAATGAAGCATGATCGCGCTATGTAAAATGCAGCTCGATCGCGCTGAAAATGAAAATGGAAAAACAGAACGCAATCGCGCTATGTAAACCCCAGCGCGATCGCACAGTGTGGAAAATAAAAAGATAAAGTAGTCCGGAAACCATGCTGAAAACATGGAGCCTCATATGTTTTGAGTAGTTTACTGGTGCTGTGTAGGTGGGCTAAACACCGGAAAAGGCATGACGTATGCATGCCTTTTATGAATGAAAGCAAGCGGATTTTAAAAGACAAGCCCCACGAACCAATTAAAGTGGCTGACGTGACATGGGTGTAGTTAGAAGCCCAAAGAGAGATTACTGCAGGGTATGAAGTGCTTTGCATTCACCCCTAAAAGGGGGGAAGAAATCAAGGGAGCACTAGGTCAATTACTGCACCAACACCACAGAAGGCATACACAGTATCATCACATACAGGGATCAGGATTGAGCACTATGCATTGCACTGCCAATTAATTGGCTAGATGCCACAACAAGATGAGGGCCAACCATCGCCAACTGCAACCCTCCTGGGACCCACTAATCCCTGTCTGACAAGTAATGCAACCTAGCTAGGTTACCTGAATTTCCCTTTCAACCATTGCCCTTGAGCAAGTCTGTCCTGGCATTAAGGGGCACACACTAACTGACACCCACCACCCGGATCCCATGCCACCTACCAATTATTGTTGTAACGGCCACTGCACTCACCCCCTTGTGGCTACTGTGATGCCCTCAAGCACCCTTTTAGTTCTGGGTAGGCCACTGCCAGTATGGGGGCCATCAGGGGGTCAGGTTGCGACAGGCACCCCTTCCTTGTTGGGAGGCCATCCCCAGTTGAGCCTCCATGATCTTCCATGCCCAGCGCCTACCATAGATCCCCAGGGTCCATAGGTCCTTTGCGATGGCATGCCATAATCTCTTCTTTTGATGGGCTCTGACTTGCAGAGGCGATACAGACGGGAGGACACCATTACACATACAATCCAGCCTGTCACACATATGGCCCACCACTCTTGTTTCTATCACCATTGGCACCCACATTGCCCGGTGTCCACCATGTACACCACCACAAGACATTCCCCCTCACACCCATCTACAAGCATCCTTCCCACATGCATCGTGCCCAAGGTGTACACCGCTGTTGGTCTAGATGCCCATACAGGAGTCTGTACTGGGGTAGGACCCCATCCACCAGTCGTTCCAACTGAAGGCAGGGGCCCTTTCCCCGGTCACACAGGCCATGGTAGGTTCCAGACACCTGTCACAGCAGCACATGCAGTGTAGGTGTTCTCCTGTGGAAGGTCAGGAAACAAGTGAGGATTCAAATACAAATTGGCAATCACGTCCGCGGCGGTGTGCACCGTCACCGCCAACGCTGATCCCCAATGGCCACTGTACTCCATAGAGCTACATCTTATCCAATGAGGAATTGCGCGGCGGTGCAAGACCACCTTCCGCTACGACGCCCAACGTCGGCGGAGTTACCTCCCTTCCACCTGTCCCTACATACAGGACAGGCGGTCGCCATTTCATGGTGGTGGACAATGATCAGATTAACCTTAACTGTGTCACTGCCTAGATTTGCACATATCTTACCATTCCCACTGTCCCATTACATAAATGCAATATGTACACTGAGGTGAGAGTTCTGTTGTTCAAATTGTGACAGCCTACTCACTATTGTGTCCCTTAGATACCTACCGCTGTGGATGAATGGGAGGAGAAGACAAACCCCCCTGTACAGACCTCTTGTGGACTTGGCTACACTGTAGGATAGGCACATTATACTGAGTTATAGACTGGACAGAGCCACAACACAGAGCTGTGTGCCCAATTGGAGCCTGAACAGATGTCAGCTATCTGTCATCCCACTGTGATCCCCCCTCTTGTGCAAGTGCTGTCAGTGCTCCATTTCCTGGAAACTGGTTCTTTCCAAGTGACAGTGGGCTTGGCAGCAGGAATGTCACATCCAATGTTCTCAATCGTGCTGGCAAGGGTTTTGTCTGCCTTGGGTAAACACATGTGCAGCTTCTCTGCTCTCCCCCAGGTTGAAGATTTGGCCACTATGAAGGCAGGATTCTATGCAATGGAGCATATCTCCAGTATTTTTGGGGCGATTGACAGTACACATACTGCATTTGTCCTCCCGCCAGAATGAACAGGTGTTCAGGTATCGTAAGAGTTTCCACTCACTGAATGTGCAAATGGCATGCCTGGCGGACCACGTCACTGCCAAGTAACCTGGGTCGGTGCATGACGCCTTTGTCCTGAGGAATAGCAGTATCCCAAATGTGATGGCCCAATGACAGAGGCACAGGGTGTGGCTAATAGGTGAGCCAGAGTCCCCACCCTCTGTATGTCAGTGTATGCCTTCAGGTGTTATCCACAGAGCATTGTGTAAGGCTAAATGTTGTCCCTCAATACTTGCAAGTGACTCTGCCTACCCAAACCTATTGTGGCTCCTGACCCCTTTGAGGAATACCAGTATAGGAGCTGATGACCGTTATAATGAGGCACATGGGCGAACCAGAAAGGTCTGCCAGATAGTAATGGCATGCTCCATGTTGCACAACCTGGCCCTCTAACGACATGTGCCGTTTCTGCAGAAGGAGGAGACTGGGGATGCCCCTTTGGCAGCAGTGGACCCTGAGGACAGTGAGAAGGAGGAGGCAGAGGATGAGGATGTGGACAACAGAACATCAGTTATACGTCAATACTTCCAATGACACACAGGTGAGACAGTGGAACTGATCATTGCTCTGACTATTGATTTCATCTGTGTGACTGTAGCATGATGGCATCCACTTCCTTTGCATCTTAACTTACTGTCACCCATGGCTTCTCATTTTCCAGATGTTGGTGATGACAAAAATGTCCTGATGTGATCACTACAGACAGTTCAAGGTCATTAATTGTATGCTATCACAGTGTTCAGATCATTTGCACTAGATGTGACTATTCCCAAAAATGCATATTTTCAACACATAAAACAGTGTCACTCAAATTGTGTTCAAGGGTGTTTATTGTAGTGCAAACAATTGACTGAAAAGTGCAATGAAATGGGGTGATGGTAGAGAAAAGTCCAGGGTATTGTAGCAGTCTCTTTGTAGCACAGGTCCCATGTCCAAGGGGCCACAGGATGGGAAGCAAAGGCAGTTAAAAGTGGACAGGGTGACAGGGTGGGACACAAGGGGGATAATCAGGAGAGTCTCATTTCCTGGTGGTGGTCTTGGTCTTGGCAAGTGTCTCTGGCTTCTGTCTGGGTCGCAGGGAACGTTTGTGGGGTAGTTCACCTTCTGCAGGGGAGGGGTGCTGGTGGCCTGTGGGTCCTGAGGCTGGGCCTCCTGTCCACTAGCTGCAGCGGAAGTGGTAGAATGGTCATTAGACTGGTTAGTGGTGGGGGCTCGCTGGTGTGCTGTCCATTTCCTCAGGATGTTGGCCATGTCTGCCAGCACCCCTGCTATGGAGATCATAGTGGTATAGAGGGCTTCCAAGTCCTCCCTGATCTCCTGATGGTATTTCTCCTGCAGCCGCTTGTTCTCCTGCATGTTGTCAAGGATCTGGCCCATTGTGTCCCGGGATTGTTGGTAAGCCCCCAGGACATTAGTGGGTGCCTCCTGGAGAGTCGTTCACTGAGCCTCTCCTCCCTCTGGTGCACAGCGGTCCTCCCAGTGTCCCTGTTGCCCTGTGCCCCTGTCCCCTGAATGGTGTGCCCACTGACCCCAGGTCCCTGTTTGTCTTGGGGCGAGATGTGGACTGGGGTCCCTGTACAGGTGGACACACTGCTGATTGACGTGTCCTGGTGAGAGAGATGTGGGGATGAAGGGTGGGTGCTGTGGTGTTGGATACTGATGGGGAAGGCTCTGTGGTGGACTGTGAGTGGGCTGGGGTGACTGACTGTCCAGTGGTCTCTGATGGGCCAGGTAGTTCATCCAGATCCTGAAGTCCAGAGTTACTGTCATCACTGGGGGCATCTTCTATTGGGGGTTTGGATAGTCGTGACACCTTCTTTCCATTGTGATTGGCTGGGGCACCTGTGGGGATGTAAGGGATGTATTATGCTTCATGCCTGTGACATATTGTACATACCTAGCTTCCCCTCTGTCATTGCTGTGGCCCTGCCACAATGTGTATGGTGATGTATTGTGGGATTGTTAGTTCCCCTATGCTGTACATGCTTTGGTGATGGGTGTCCATGCAGGGTTGGTAGGGTTGTCCATGCTATTTGGGTGTCCATTCTGAGCGCGTCGGTGTGTACCGCCAATGTTTTACCATTGTTGAATGTCCACTGTGGTGATTCCTGGGTCATAATGTTGTGGGCATTGTCTTGTTGGCGTAATGGTATGGGTGTTGGTACCAACAGTTTACCAATGACCTTTGGGCTGGCGGATTTGTGTATGTGGCTGTATTCTGTCGGTTTGGTGTGTGTGTGTCATAATATGGTGAACGGATATCTGCCACTACGGCAGTATGTTGGTGGCCGTCACCATGGTGGTAAGTGGGATTTACCGCCAATGTCAAAATGATAGCCTAAGTCCCTCTCTAGCTCGGCATGGATGGCACTGTGCTAATCCTACTCTTAAATACTTTGGGCCTGATTTATACTTTTTAAGAGCTGCATTTGTGTCATTTTTTGATGCAAAAGTGGCGCAAGCTTACAAAATTCAATTATATTTTGTAAGTTTGTGCTGCTTTTGCATAAAAAAATAACACAAATGTGGTGCTAAAAAAGTATAAATCAGACATTTGAGGTGAGCAAATGTAGTGTATTGCTGGTGTTGCAGGATGCTCCTTACTAGAGGTGCTCGCCATCCCCTGTTTTTTTGCATAATTTATGGGTTACTCTAACCCAAAAGGGTTTTGTTTATATATATATATATATGTAATATCACAAAAATGCGAAGAATTCAATTACAAAACATTAATAAATTAATAGATTATGAAAGTAATACAATTAAAAAAATGACATTTACTAAAAATACAAATAATTATAAACAAATAAAAATATAAACAAATACTATAAAATTAAAAATTTAAACAAATAATAATGAAATTGATATATTACCAATATTAGGAAATGGATTGGTATCTGGGAATAATCAATATATTATTCTCACTACAGTTTATGCAACAGTAGGTAAAGCATTGAACTTCAGTTGGTTTAGATTTACTACTCTCACGCCAGTCTTTGCACTAGTAGAGAAAGTGTTGGACTTCAGAGGGATTACATTTACTATTACAACTCCACTCTGTGCACCAGCAGGGAAAGTATTGGACTTTGGAGGGGGTGAATTTACTTTTCCTACTGCAATCGGTACAACAGTAGGGAAAGCATTGAAGTTTGGAGGCGCAGGATTTACTATTCCCATCCTGGTCCATGCAAAAGTAGGGAAAGCAT
The DNA here is from genome assembly GCF_031143425.1 of Pleurodeles waltl. Classification (NCBI taxonomy): domain Eukaryota; kingdom Metazoa; phylum Chordata; class Amphibia; order Caudata; family Salamandridae; genus Pleurodeles; species Pleurodeles waltl. The sequence goes on along the minus strand of NC_090448.1, from coordinate 164,409,198 downwards.
TGGACTTCATAGGGGTTAAATTTACTATTCATACTGCAGTTTGTGCAACATTAGGAAAGTGCTCAACTTTGGAGGGGTAGGATTTACTATTTCCACACCTGTTTCTGGAACTGTAAGATTTACTAATCCCACTGCAGTCCGTAAAACAATAGGGAAAGTATTGGACTTTTGAGGACTTAAATTTCTATTCCCATTCCAGTCTATGTAACAGTAGCTAAACTACTTCACTTGAAACACATTACATATTTGAATAACCCTATTAATTTCGGAAAAATATAAAACTCCTAATATAAACATTATTACCTAACACAAAATCTATCTATCTATCTATCTATCTATCTATCTATCTATCTATCTATCTATCTATCTATCTCTCTCTCTCTCTCTATATATATATATATATATATGTACAGGGAGTGCAGAATTATTAGGCAAATGAGTATTTTGACCACATCATCCTCTTTATGCATGTTGTCTTACTCCAAGCTGTATAAGCTCGAAAGCCTACTACCAATTAAGCATATTAGGTGATGTGCATCTCTGTAATGAGAAGGGGTGTGGTCTAATGACATCAACACCCTATATCAGGTGTGCATAATTATTAGGCAACTTCCTTTCCTTTGGCAAAATGGGTCAAAAGAAGGACTTGACAGGCTCAGAAAAGTAAAAAATAGTGAGATATCTTGCAGAGGGATGCAGCACTCTTAAAATTGCAAAGCTTCTGAAGCGTGATCATCGAACAATCAAGCGTTTCATTCAAAATAGTCAACAGGGTCGCAAGAAGCGTGTGGAAAAACCAAGGCGCAAAATAACTGCCCATGAACTGAGAAAAGTCAAGCGTGCAGCTGCCACGATGCCACTTGCCACCAGTTTGCCCATATTTCAGAGCTGCAACATCACTGGAGTGCCCAAAAGCACAAGGTGTGCAATACTCAGAGACATGGCCAAGGTAAGAAAGGCTGAAAGACGACCACCACTGAACAAGACACACAAGCTGAAACGTCAAGACTGGGCCAAGAAATATCTCAAGACTGATTTTTCTAAGGTTTTATGGACTGATGAAATGAGAGTGAGTCTTGATGGGCCAGATGGATGGGCCCGTGGCTGGATTGGTAAAGGGCAGAGAGCTCCAGTCCGACTCAGACGCCAGCAAGGTGGAGGTGGAGTACTGGTTTGGGCTGGTATCATCAAAGATGAGCTTGTGGGGCCTTTTCGGGTTGAGGATGGAGTCAAGCTCAACTCCCAGTCCTACTGCCAGTTCCTGGAAGACACCTTCTTCAAGCAGTGGTACAGGAAGAAGTCTGCATCCTTCAAGAAAAACATGATTTTCATGCAGGACAATGCTCCATCACACGCGTCCAAGTACTCCACAGCGTGGCTGGCAAGAAAGGGTATAAAAGAAGGAAATCTAATGACATGGCCTCCTTGTTCACCTGATCTGAACCCCATTGAGAACCTGTGGTCCATCATCAAATGTGAGATTTACAAGGAGGGAAAACAGTACACCTCTCTGAACAGTGTCTGGGAGGCTGTGGTTGCTGCTGCACGCAATGTTGATGGTGAACAGATCAAAACACTGACAGAATCCATGGATGGCAGGCTTTTGAGTGTCCTTGCAAAGAAAGGTGGCTATATTGGTCACTGATTTGTTTTTGTTTTGTTTTTGAATGTCAGAAATGTATATTTGTGAATGTTGAGATGTTATATTGGTTTCACTGGTAATGAAAAATAATTGAAATGGGTATATATTTTTTTTTGTTAAGTTGCCTAATAATTATGCACAGTGATAGTCACCTGCACACACAGATATCCCCCTAACATAGCTAAAACTAAAAACAAACTAAATACTACTTCCAAAAATATTCAGTTTTGATATTAATGAGTTTTTTGGGTTCATTGAGAACATGGTTGTTGTTCAATAATAAAATTAATCCTCAAAAATACAACTTGCCTAATAATTCTGCACTCCCTGTATATATATATGTATATATATAGATATACATAATAATAAATAAAAAACAAACAATTTGCACACAGTGTAATAATTTTCCATTAAAAAATGGGATATTAGTTATTACTTAATTAACTTGCCACTCTGTACCCCTACATACCTAGCAACCCACACCTAAAATATAGCTAAAATAAATAAATATAACACAATATACATAATTGTTCATTAATAACATAATTAGTTTCTAATTAATAATCAATTGTTAATCATTACTTAATTATATTCTCACCCTAAATCACTACAAACCGAGCATCCCAAACGTAAAATATGACTTAACTGAATAATTATTACACAGTCAGCATAATTATTAATCAATCAAATACTTAATTATACATTAATAATATTTTTCTGGTTATTACTTAATTAACTTTCTATCCTTTACCCCTACAAACCTAGCAACAGACTACAACACTATAAATGACTATTAATTTAAAGTTCTAAATCACTTAAAATACAAACTAACTTTAAAACATTAATGACAATTATACAAAAAATAGTAACACATAAAATTGATCTATGTACTAAAACACATTGAAATAATAAAAAAATTATAGTTTAAATAACTATATAATTGAAAACAATGTACTTAATTAATATACTTACCTGAAAAACCAATGTTCTTGACAATGATATTTCTGAATCACACTGGGCCAGATGTACATAGATGCAATTTTTAATTTCCTAAATAGAGACTCCATAGAAATCACAATTCAGGAAATGTGAAATGATATGTATCGAAATACTGATTCCCTAATAGTAGGAATCGCTACTAGGAAATCGCAATTAAGAAATCCCCTGCCATTTGTGAAAATGGGCCAGTTTTGTATTTCCAAAATAGGATTTTCCTATTAGGAAAATGCTATTTTGGAAGGCCCCCCAAAATGCGCTCCAAAAATATTGATGCACATGTAGAGCACACATATGCCCTAGGGGTATTTGTGTGCTCTATTGCACGTTAGGAAAAGCATCTTTCGGTGCTTTTTTAAAATTGCCCATGGTTACCATTGACTTGCCTAATTTGCATTTAGGGAACGCTTTGTACAACTTACTAGGAATCGCAAATAGGTAATCCCTATTTGCAATTTTATATTTAGAGGAGTGCAAATTGCGATTTCTACTGGGTTGAAACCACAATTTCCGATTCCCTAAAGGACTTTGTACATCTCATAAGCCCATGTAGCATTTCTTAAATGCCCGAAATAGCAATTCGGACCATTAAGAAATGCTAAATGGCTTTGTACATCTGGCATTTGTACATCTGGCCCAATATTTTTGTATTGTGATAATTCTTCCAATATTTCTGTCTTGCGATATTTACAACTGTATATTTTGCACAAATAACTGTGTAAGAAGGCTGTGGTCTTCTATTTCAGTGATCTAGAAGAACATTTCTGCAGTCTCACTTCTACCCCAGCGAACTGCATAGTCGCTATAATGGTTTTTGGCTTAAATAGTTGAAGCCCTGGAGTGTTCATATGTTACTGCCTTTGGCAGTTCTAAACTGTTGTTTTTCTCTGGAACCTTAATCAAATGTGTTGCTTTTAAAATGTTGTGTAGAAAGCTTTGTTGAACTTGCTAAGGAAATACAGCACAAAATAGCACAACATAAAACAACAAAGTGAAGTACAAACTCAATTAATCATCACAGGATATATCATAACCAGTAACCAGAAAATCAGACTACCCCCCTCTCATTTCAAGAGAAAGCTCTTATGGCACCAAGCAAACAAAGCAAATCATCACGACCCTCCCCAGAAGAGCTTTCATGGCTCTTTCATCCAAGTATCTATCCATTCATCCTTTCATCCTTCCATCCACCCGGTGATATCTACCATTTCACTATTACATTCTTTCATCCATTCATTCTTTCAATCTTCCATCCATCCTTCAGTCTATCACTATTCTGTCAGCCTGCGCATCCATATCCAAACAAATCCATCCATTTATAAACATATCTGTTAAACCTATTCACTCATCCATCTATCCATACATCCACCACTTTCACCTTTCCATCTCTCCATTCACCCTTTCACTCATCCAGCCATCCTTTCAATTATCCATCTATCTTTTGTCATCCATTCATCCACCCTTTCACTCCATCTATCCATCTTCCTTTTCATTTGTCCACCCTCCATTTCACTCATCCTTTTACTAATCTGTCCACCATCCATCCAACCACTCACCCAGGCTTCCATTTACCCTTTCACACTTCCATCGATCCTTTCACTCACTCATCCATCCATGCTTTCAATCCTCTTTTTAACTATTCACCCTCATCCATACATTCTATCACTCATCCCTTCATCCACCCTTTCACCCATCCATCCACCCTTTAACTCATGCATCCATCCTTTTATCCATCCTTCATCCACCCCTTTTCACTCATTCATCCATTCTTTCAGTCATCCATCCTTTCTCTTATCCACCCATCCTTTCAATCATCTATCTGTCCATCCTCCCTTTTACTCATTGCATCCAGTCACCTTTTCACTCACTCATCCATCCGTCCTTTCTCACATCGTCTATCCATACACCCTTTTTCTCATACATCCAGCTTTTTATTTATCGATCCATCCACCCTTTCTTTCACTCATCCATCCATTCTTTCACTCATCAATCCACCCCCCCTTTCATTCATCCATCCATTCTTTCACTCATCCATCCTGACATCCAAATTTTCATTAATTCATCCATCTACCCACCCATCCTTTCACTCAGCCACCCATCCACCTTTTCATGCACATCAATCCATTTTATCACTCATTTATCTTTGTCTGCCAAGTTACAGACAGAAGAGGCCCTTCAAGAACCTAATCCCCGCTGTAGCTGCTAACCTTGTGGGTTCATGATGCCCCAGCATCCATCCTTTTCCTCATCCATCCTTTGATCCATCTGTTTGTCCGTTCACTCATCCATCTATCCACCTTTTGCCTTCATAAACCCATCCACCCTGTTACTCCATCCATCCTTTCACCTTTTCACTCTGCCTGCCATACTTTCATTCAGTAATGTATCCATACTTTTCATCCATTCACCCTTTCACTCATCCATTCATCCACCCTTTCATCCATCCACTCTGCCTTTCAATCATCATCTTTTCTTTCATTTACCCATCCTTTCATCCATCTCTTTATTCTTTCATCCATCCATCCACCTTTTCACTCACCCATCCAACCATACTTTCACTCACTCACCACCCACCTACCCACCCTTTATTTATGAGCCTTTGTGTGCAGAGTTGCAGGCAGGAGAGGCTTATGAAGAACTCTACCCCCACATTAGCTGCTAAAGCAGGAGTTCACGACACCCCACATCAAAACAGCAACTGATTGCAAAACAACAACATAAAAACCACGGTACAGCACAAAAATAAAACAGCAAAATAAAAACACAGAAACAGTAACGAAATAGCAATACAACATAATACACAAATTCCACACACAACAATACAGCACAAATTCAATACAATGGCACAACTCAAATAACACAGCAACACAATATAAAGACAATAAAAATAGAAGAGGAATTAACAACACAAGTACACTGACACAATATTTAACACAAATTTTTTTTTACAACACTGAAAAAACAATTTGCAACACAAAATGAAAACACAACTAATGCACGGGGCCACTCCAATTAGGGGGGGCCCTCTTATGGCTTTGGTGCCGGGCCGGAGAACGTGGCGGTGGGGGTTGGGGAGCGGCAGGCTCCCCAGCTCCCGCTCTTGGAATAAAACCACAGCTGATTGGCTGTAATGGCGCTGTGGCCCCAGATGCACTGTTTGTGATTCCGGGTCGCGCACCAAAAATGACGTCATGGGCCGGTCTTGCTCGTGCTCGTTGCCTGGACCAAGGGGCCTTAACGACCACCAGACCACATTGTCTTCCTGTGTTTTTTCTTCTTGTTTCTTCTTTTCCAGGTTTTGTACGGGCGGCGGTGGAAGCATGCGAGGGAGACAACGTGAGCAGCCCAGCACACCTGTACGGGTTTGAGCTAAGCTCACCTGTCCCGAGTTATTCTCTGTGGCGGCTCCTGTGGGGTTTCTGGGCTGCTAGGTGAGTGGCCTGCAGGCCAGTTTTGGGTGGGGAGCACTGGTGGCCCTGTTTTGTCTCCCTAGAGAGGGCGGGGCCCCAAAAATTTTTAGTTAGGTTTAGGGACCCCTTACATTTAGTGTTTTTTGCCTGAGGGGGGGTTAAATTTGTAGTTAAGTGTAGGGGGCCCTTAGATGCAATGTTTATTACCTGGGGGTTTCATAGGGGTAGGAATTTGATTGCCTGTTTGGGGGGTACCTTATAGGGGCCTATTTACTGGTGTTTGCCTGATCTATTGGTCTGTGAGGAGTGGCTGCATGTGGTTTTGGGCCATGGCTGAGAAACGGTCGCGGACGGAGGAGGTCCTTGAGACCTAGATGCTTAGGAGGGATGCTATGGACCAGGCCTTGAAGGCGCAGCCATCTTCTTCAGGGGAGGGGGCGTGTGTTAGGGAGGATGGGCCCCGGCGGGTGGGAGTACCACCTAGTGAGGCGTTCCCCCCAGCTCCGAAGAGGGTGCCCGGGCAGAAGAAAGGTAAAGGGGCTGGGGGGAAGCGGGCGGAGGCCACCCCTGTACAGGTTGAGGACAGCATCAATCTACCTTTGACGCAGTCTGAGGTTAGTGCATCCCCCGTTATGGATGCAGGGCAACCTTGGAGTGGGGGTTTGGGTCAGGTGACAGCGTAAACCGCGAGTGTTGTGATCGGACCACAGAGCACTGTCGCAGGTAGGGGCACTTGAGTGTCTGGTGAGGAAGAGAGCAGTCAGCAGGATCTTGTGGAGCATTTGTCGTTGGTGTTGCCATGGCTGTCTGAGGTAGGGTGTCTGTCTACCAATGTGGTGGGGGGGCCCATTGTCAGGGGTTAACGAGGGAGATGTTAGGGAACAGGCTTGCTGTTTGGTTTCCCAGTTGGGCACTGCAAGGAGTGACCAGGGGTCACAGGAAAAAGGGCCAGGTTCCGGCAGTAGTGGGGGGGTGCAGGGGGCCAGCTCCTTGTCCTCAACCCCTACAGGGGGGGACCAGTTGACTCCTGCTGCGGCATCCATGGCACAACTGGTTATTCCTACATCAGACGCATCTGCACAACAATCAGTTAATTCCCTAGCCGTAGTGACCTCTACATCAATGTCTTCGGTGGCCAGGGGAACCTCAAGTTCAGGTACTGGTCAGGCTTCTCCCCTTATGGACTTGGGGGATATTTGGTCTGGGCGAGAACAGTTGGGGCTACATGTACCTATAGAGGTGATGGAGAAGATTTGGAAGGGGGGTTACATCGATATCTTTGATTTACTGGTCAACTGATGAGGAGGAAGTGAGGCATTGCAAAGAGTGTGCACATTCAAGAAAGTGTGGGCATGGCCCCAAAAGAAGAGGTTTTGGGAGTCTTTGTCCAACTGGGTGAGATCCTTCTCCATTTATCAGGCCATTATAGCAGAACGCTTCAGTGACTTAGGTGCCCCGTTAGCTTGCTATCAGAACAGGATCGTTGGGGCACATGATGAGTATGGAGGCACGACATGGAAAGAATACGAAGAGCAATTTAGGAGAATCAAGGTATATAAGCCTTTGTTGGGATGGGATCAGATACACATTATCACTTGGTTACGTTATACCAGTTGCACTCAGGGGCTGGGTCACTAGACCTTTCGCGGGACTACAGGGACAGGCTCAGATGCCTCAGGAGGGCTGGGGCCAAGAGAGGAGCCTGCTGGGATTTCAATCGGCACACTTGCTCACGTTCCCCCCAGTACATGCCTTTTCAAACACTGCTGTTCCTTTTGTGGCCAGGCCTCCCAACCCGAATTCAAGTGTTTTAAGAAATCATGGGATAAGGGTGCCAAGAAACAAGACTGACTATTCGGTGGGCAGGGGTCAAATGATTTCCTTTTTTATTAAGGCTTCGTCCCCTGTTAATCTATTGGCTATGGTCCCTTGGCTTAATGTTTACCCAAAACAAGCAGCTGCGCAGGTGTTGTATTTGGGCTTTAAGGACAGTTTCAGAATACCAGCTCAGGACTATGGTGGCTTGCCGATTGCAAGAATCAGCTGTCTCTGCGCTCCATTCCCGGGGTGGCAAGGGAAAAAATAGGGGAAGTTCCCAAGAAAGAACCAGGGGAGTTCAGATTGATTCACAATTTGTCCGCTCCAAACGGGCATTCGGTGAATAAGGCCATTGATGGGGCATTGTGTAAGGTTAGGTATGCTTCTTTGGATCAGGCAATTCAAATGCTATAGGAGCTGGGGCCTGGGGCTTTGATCGTGAAAACTGACATTGAGGCCCTCATTACAACCCTGGCAGTCGGTGTTAAAGCGGCGTTAATACCGCCAACAGGCTAGAGGTAAAAAAAAAGGGATTTTGTCCCTGGAGGTAACACCCATCAAAGACCGACACATTAACACATCGACTGCCAGGGTGGCAACGGCTGCTGGGCTGGAGACTTTGGTCTCCATTCCGGCGGTCATCACATTCCCACCCTCGGGATTACGACCCGGCCTACTGCCATGGTTTTCGTGCCAAACTTACCGCCATGAAAACCATGGCGGTAGGCACTATCAGTTCCAGGAAATCCCTTCCCTGGCACTGATAGGGGTCTCCCCTGCCCCCCTCCCCCCAGAGTCCTCCTCCACCCTCCCCCTCCCTCTCCTGCCCCCGCACATATACCCACGCGCACCCTTTTACACACATGCACACATGCATACCCACCACCACCCACGCATGCACACATACATACCCACACACCACAACACACACCAACATACCTTGTCACACACATGCATTCACAACACACAACACTCATAATCACTCATTCACGCATGCATTCAACGTGACTCACACCCGCATGCACACATTCCAAAACTTACACCCCCCACATACACACAGCACCCCGACCACCCTCTCCTGTCGGAGAACCCGACTTACCTGCTTGCAGGGGGTCCTCCGGCTGGAGACGGTCCGCAGTGCTGCTGTCAGCAGCAGCGTCCGCCAGCAAAATATGATACGGTCGGCAGTGTTTTGCTGGCATGGCAGTGCTGCTGTTCAGTGGCAAAGACATGGAAATGCACCAAGAAAAGATGGCTTGAGAACTGGCTCTCAGTGATTTGAGATCTGGCTCGCAGTGTCTTTGTGAAAGAATGGCTAGACATTGTAAAACAACTGTTCGAACAGCAGCCATGTTTGCATTGCATGGAATCCTTACCAACGTGATGTGCCAACAACCATCTTACAGTGGCATGCACTTTTGACATAGGTAAACATTTTGAAACAAGTTACTTGTCACAAAACTATCGTTACTCCTCACAGAATTATTTCCAAACAAACAAATTCTGCAAAAAACTTTTTACTCTTTTAGTGTGTAGCGGTTTGCCTGCACCTTACTTACAGTGGTAAGTGGTGATACCAAACCTACAGAGCCTTGGTTATTAACTTTAGACAATTAGTGGAATATTTAGCAAATGTTCATTCAACCTAGACAACTTGCTGCACTGCGTGAAAGGAAGATGGCAGGAATGGTGCCATATTAACTAATATATTGTATATTCCTGCTCACTACCTGTACTGGCACACAATCTGCTTCCTAGTTTCAATGTAGGCACCCTTGCATCATGGTGCAAGAGTGCCTGCATTGCAGGTAGGATTGTTTATGTGCTGTAAGGGACACCTTCTTGCACAAAAACAATCCTCAGAGGAGTTTTCCACTTTCTAAGCGTGCTGTAGTTGCTGTTGTACCTCCCCTGGGAAGGCGTAGTATTTTGACACATTCCAGGAATACCAGTATTGATAAATCTGTGAATGCCCCAAAATCCAAGAACAAATGCGTGGGAACACCGACACTCCACTAATGGAATGCCTTCCTAGCGTAAAATAATGCAAGCCAGTGACTTGCGTTGTAACGTGTTAATCCAGATTTGCCAAGCAATGCAGGTGGCCTTGCCTTGCCCTGTTTAATAAATCTAACTAAGGGATTGCGTTGCTCTTGAGACACCATGCGTGAGGCATGAGCATCACAATTCCTTGATAAATGTGGCCCTTAATGCTTGACACATAATTTCACGACAACCCATGCCATCTGTTCCCTTTGACAATGCTTCCACTGGGCATGTATGGCTGCTGCTAATTTATCAGTGCACAAAATATGTTGCTGTATTTTATGTGCAGTCCTCTCCTTTTGTGAGCCACTTCCCTGTTCTCAAAATTGTGCATTTGCACACCTTGTTAACTACTGCCTTTAAACATTTCTAACAACAGTACTGAGCATCCGTCTTGCACTGAAGCTATTTCCATGGCAACCAAGCTCTACAAGCTACCTTGGCGAATGCTGAAGTATGCATTTGCAACCTCCTAGATACTCAGTGGTTTATTTGTTGGGCTGTCTACAACTGGAAGGACTTTGTGAAAATGAGAAGAAACAGATGAAAGGAAACCCTATAGAGCCTCAATATGCAGTGCTGGAACATTAAACTTCACCAAAGAGATTCATGTTTTTTCGTTGTATTTTGAGAAAACTTGATATTTAACAAATTCGTTTTCCAAAATGTCCACAGTAATCCCACAAAAAAAGCTGGTCAGAAGTGTTAGAATTTAGGAAGAAAAGTATGTATTTTAACAAGTGCTGAAATACAGGATCTGCCTTTTATAACAGAGGCTAAACATGTTCATCATTGTATATACTGTAGCTTTAATTCATTATCAGTATTTGGTGAAGAGTAATCCAGGATTCAAACTTGACATCCCCACTCGCACTAAGGGCCATATGTACAAAAGGATTCAGCTTTTGCAAATGACGAATTGGGCTGTTTGCATCTGCTAAATAGCCTTTTTTGTAAGTACCAACCCTATTTTGCAATTCAGTAACCTGTGACCGATTAGAAAATAGGGCTTGTGAGTCGGTATTAGAAAGGGGCGTGGTAAGGGTGTTCCTTCCTAATAGTGAGTCACATGGCATGTATGAATGTTTTGTGACCAGAATGCAGTCGCGAACCATTAATCTTTTCCTGACCCATGAAAGAGGTGGTAACCCATTCACAAACGGGCAGCAGTCTCCAAGAGACCCCTTCCCCTTTTTTAATGTTTGAGCCAAGATTTTCTAAGAGCAACCAGTGGTCCCCAGGACCATTCTTACTCTTAAAAAATTAAAATAAAACTTTTTTTGTTGTAATGCAGCCTGTTTTCTTTTATGGAACAACAAAATCGTTGCAAAAGTGAATAGCAAATGGAAATAACGGCAAAAAAATGCAGAACAAAAGCTGAGCAAAAACCAGCAAAGAGGGAAAAAAACAGAGTGCAATGCATGACAGTGAAAGAGAGTGAAAATGAGAGAATGAGGATGAAAAAGAGACACAAAGTGTTCAGGAGAGAAAGGGGCTAAAGATAGAGAGAGAGCAAAATGAGTGAAAGCAAAACTGCGAGCAAAAGAGGCAAAAGTGCAAGGACAAAAAGTGTCAAAGAGGCAAAAAAAAAAGAGAAAAGGCAAAAGAGCAAAAATGGGTGAAAAGTCAAAAGAGCGAAAATGGACAAAGAGGGAAAAGAGCAGAAAGAGGAAAAAGGCAAGAGACTGGAGGGGCACAGGGGCACAGAAGAAGGTCCGAAACTGCCTGGGTGTGGTCAAAGTGGCAGGCAATCAGGAGCCGGAGCCGGCACCGAAAGTCAGATAGTTAGGCAGGGCCATGCAGCACCATTACACTTCACTCAACACACACATCAAGGACACCAACCCCAACACTTTGAAGCATTTTTCTACTTACATTACTTTGAATGTGCACAACATATGTGTATAGTTTGTAATCTTAGCTTTCAAAGTAAATTATATTCCCACAATCTCTGGAGCTAGACATCCTAAACACAATAAAGTAATCAATTTTATCAAGCGACTTTAGAACAATCACCTTTCAACACACTGATCTTTCTCCTGTATATCACATCAAAGATCACCATCTAAACTGCAGGTTTACATTCTCTAATGCAACTTTCCTATTTGATGTTATCCAATATAGTGACCTTGACTGTAATGCTGTAACATATACATTGTTCTACTTCTCCTTCATGCTACTATATGAAATTATCCAACCACTAGTATGCAATCCCCCCTTGGTTTTGACCTCATTCACAATGGGGCCTCTAAATGCAAACACATAAGCTCAGGAATTCCCTCCTTTTTCCAACATCTCTAACTAGGGAAAATGCAAATTATATATGAACCACTGAGGATGAACATCTTATACAGACGCTGTGGCAACAAAATCAGTTTTAGTAATCCTTGAGTATAACACCAACAAACCCATCTCCTCTTGTGATTTATTTTCCTGGGGGATTTCAACCTCCAATAGAAAAATGGAAGACACTTCTAGCCATGCATCTCACCTCCAAAAGTTGAATCCACACTCTTGCCTCAAGTTAATGAGTTTCCTCCTCAAATACTTCCTACCAGACAATTCCTATCACCACATTATAACTTTCTTACATGCAATAATTACTATAGCCTCAACCAGATTTTTTCATACAATAAGATCAAATAAAATCTCTAACTTCCTCAAATTGGATTGGTTAAACTATGGGCCGCATTACGAGTGTGAAGGTCCGAGGGCCACCACACTCACATTGACGATCAAACTGTCACACTCCGGGTATTCCAACTGTCCAATTAAATTCCTGAAAGATGGGCCCACCGGGGGGCCACCGCCCTGCCGCGAACATGGTTCCTGATAGCATGACAGCGATCTGAGTTGTACTCAGCCAGGACAGCGATGAACTCAACGCTGCCTATCTGATTACAACTTCCTTTACTGACAGTCTTTCACCAGCATAGAAAGGCTAGTGGTGAGGGTGTCCTGGGCTCCACGGGGGGCCTACACTGCCATGCCCATGACATGGGAAGTGCAGGGGCCTCCCTGCCCAGCACTATTGGAATGCGCACTGTCTGCTTTGCAGACTGTGTGCATTCTGAAGGTGCTGGTCGGCCCCCTCTGTGCTACGAGATGGAACTCTGCTCCTTAAGAGAGCCGAGTGCTATCTTGTAGCACTGTTCCAGCCGGTCTGACCGTTGCAAATGCTCTATTACAATGTTCCTGCTGGTCAGAATGTCAGGAACTGTGTAATAGGGAGGGGTGCCACCGCTATGGTGGTGGGGTCCTCCCCGCTTGTTTGGCAGTCCCGCTTTGGGACCGCCAAACTCGTAATGAGTCCATATGTCTTGTGCTGACATTAATATACCCACCCTACTCAAATGGTATAATTAGTTTACCTCAAAGACATTGACATAGGCATTAGATCCCTTGACCCGCTTATTCAATCAAACTGAGTCGAATGGCGATGACCTCCAAGCGAGTACCATACTAAAATTATGAGATTGCTTGAATTTTGAACAAACTATCTCCACCACATCCATTTTGAAAATATCAAAGAAAACCTCAAATTGGTAAAATGCTAATCTAAATATGATATGATAAACTGTACAAGCATCTGAAAGGCATTGGTGAAAATACTCTTGTTTGCTTATGTCCTTAATCTTTAAGTAGAAAAAAGACTATGAGCAAAGAAAGAGAAACTTCAGACACTATATTGATTATGGGAATTCTTTTAGACCATTTGAAAACAATCCACAGAATCCATCCCACCTTCCATCAGTTTATCCATTTGCAATAAATAATCAGAGACAACATCGTCAAATGCATACTTGTGTCAGGTATAGAAAGTTGCTATCTTACAAAGAAATACTATCAGTGGCGTGGAGTGCCTTCACCCCCATTAACTAATATTCATTAAAGGAAGTCTTTGCTAACACTCAATATTCACTTTTCTCATAAGACTCCATTGACAACATTGTTTGCAAAGGAACAGTCCAATGTCCTTTTCCAGCTACTGTTGCAAATCAAAAGTTCCTCATTCAGAAGGGGCTATGTCCTAAAGTGCCTTAAATTGGGCCATCTTTGTCTTCTCAAGAAACCTAATGCTGACCCTTAACTGTTGGACAACTACAGATCCTTCACAGGCTTCCCATGCCTCTTCAAGATTATAGATGCCACCAGTCAACTGGAAGAGGACAGTATTAACTATGCTCTCCTAAGCAAAGTATCATCTTGGTTCCTTCTCAGCATAACACAAACACTTCCATCCTTAAAATTCTGAATGGCACTCTTCATTTATTCAAGCCAGCTCTTGCCACTTTGTTTTCCTCAAAGTTTGAGTAATGTTTGGCCATGAAATCCCTCATAACATGCTAAGGGACAGAATAAATATTGTAGCCCAATGCTTTATTGGTTTAGTTTCTTTTAAATAACTAAGGACCTGATTTAGAACTTGGCGGAGGGGAAAACTCTGTCCCAAACATGACAGATATCTTATCCGCCTTATTATGATCCCTTTATATCCTCTGGGGATTGTAATATGGTGGATGGGATATTCATCATGTTTGTGATGGAGTATCCCCTCTGCCAGGTTGAGAATCAGACCCTAGAGTGATACTTTATTTGATTCAATTAATTTAAATTGTTACAAAAGTTTCAATACACATACAATTAGATTGAAACAAATGGTGTTTATTGAGACTTCAAGCCTTATCTTGTGTGCCATCAAATATAACCGTAGCACAGGTGCAACAAAATGCTTATCACAAATACAGTTAAAAGGAATTGCATAACAGCCATATTGACAAAATCTAGTGAAATACACAATAAAGGTTGGCGGATGCCCCTTGGATTAATCGTGTTCTTTGGGAGGCATCTTTTAAAGGACCAGGATGGTTTGGAATGCATTACTTTGCAGATGGCTTCTAAAAGGTGCAACCTGGAGGGAATACATTACTGTGCAGGCCAGGTGAAATCTGCCAAGCCAAAAGGACCAGCTGGATGTGCAGGATCTTGTGTTGCAACCAGTCCAGATCGTAAAGTGCACACTGCCAGTTGTGAGAGCATGTGAAAAGGTAGAAAGCGACCAGGGCACTCCAAACTTCATAGAACCGAGATACATCGAATAACAAAAGGATTTATTGGTAAACCTTCATGATAAAACCTTCCATGTACTTAAGGTCAATACATGAAAATTCGGTAACAGCCTGTTCATATAGTAGAATTATTGTCCATATAAAGTGACCAATACATGTATATTCGGTAACAGCCAACACGTGTTTCGTCCTCAATGGACTTCTTCAAGGCTCATGAACTAAAATGTAAATGGGAATCACGATGTTAATGTTGGAGTTCCAAGTGGAAATTCAGGGAGACCGAAGGGTTCTCCATCTCAGTAACAAAGTCCATTTATAATCCCGAGACGGATATTAGTAATACGCGAATAGTGCGTATGCAGATAGAGTGTGTCTGTAGTAAGAGGAACACTCTGATTGTGGTTTTGGTGAGAGCAGTCAGTGTTTCCCCAGATCCGGGAAAAAAGCACAACCGGTACGTGTGCGCGTATCAGGCAGCGCGTGTTAACGCTGCCGTGTCCTGTCCGACAGTTGTGAGAGCATGTTCCCATTGATACTTCTGGTTATCAATATTGTGGACCATACTGATTGTAAGTGTGTTGGCTGGAGCATCAGTGTTCGTACATGTTTGGCAGTTAGCAGTTTTTGGTTTAGTTCAATAAATTTGGCAAATCTTGCCAAATCCACAGGGATTTCCAAGTTAAACGGACAAGCTCCATATTTTAAGTAAAGTGGCTGTAATAAAGTGCAGTGGTTAGAAGAATCAAGCATATAGAGATTAGATGGTACAAGGACTCCTTCTTTAGATGACGTGGGCCAAGATTTACAAACAATGCACGGAGTGCACGGAGAGCCAAAAAGGCTGAGCTGCAATGCGTGACAGGGAGGGAGCAGGAGAGCACCATATCTACAAACATATGGCACTCTCCTACTCTCTCTCTAGTGCCGGCGCTGATTTGAGCTGCTGTGTGCCATACACACACCTTTGCACTATAGTGCAAGGATGTGTGTGTGTGTGTGTGTGTGTGTGAGTCTAGCAAAGGTTTTGCACTGGAAGGGTAGCTTTCCAATGCAAAATGCTATGCTTAGACACACATTAAAACTTTTCCTACTTTGTATGCATGCTTCACAGTGCAGGATGCATGCAAAGTTTGAAAAGAAAGGAGAAATGAAAACATTTCTCCTTTTAATGCCTACTTTCAATTGCCATTAACTATTGGCACAAAACCCTGTCTACCATTGATTGGAGATACGGTTTTGCATCAAAAGGCATGGGTGGTTGCATGGAAATGCCTGCTTTGTGTTATTTTTAGGGTAATTTCCAGCGCAAAATAGGTTTTGCGCTGGAAAGCAAATGGGGGAAAAATATTTTGTGCTGTTAGCGTCACTTTTGTGATGCTAATCCACCGCAAAATGTTTGTAAATTTCTTCCGTAGTCTGCAAGTGTCAATGTTCATAAGTGACTTAAAACAGTCATTTAGATTTTTGATTGGAAGAGCCATAAATCTTGTGAAGAGAATCTGCTTAAGCACTTACTTAGGGCACAGTTTAAATTGGTTTGGTTCCTGTCAAACAAATCACAATACATCATAATTGGCAACTATTTTCCCAAACAACTCAGAACCATACACAAAGTCATTCAAAGCTTCATCTTCATGCCCATTTACAATTCAGTCTGTGTGTGTAACCTCTAACAAATCAGAGAAGCTCCTTTCACCAATCGGCTGATGAAATTTAGCTCTGTATCCTGAATGAATGTTGAACTGCCTCAAAACCTTAGCCTCTTCTATTTAGGAACTTACAAACTGGATGAAAAATAAGAAAAAAACAGTCAAATCTACAGCTAGATTTCTCCTGGAGCCCCTTAACTAATGACAAGGAATGTCCAAGAACAGGAAAAACCAACAAGCCAACAGACCAACTAAAATGTATTCCATGACATGATATCCTTTCATCTTTCTACCATAACCTACACACCCATCTATAAACCCATATTCTGTTCATCCACTCTACACAGCCAAATATGTATCCATCCATCAAGCTATGCAGCCACAACCATCCATCTACCACCAGATCCAAGAAACAACACGGCCATCAATCCACCCATGAATTATTCGGTAAAACATCCACCAGTGTCTGTATGTACACAGTGAGGAAGAAGTAGGATTAGAGAAAGGAAACATTTTTTTTTGTTGTTGAATATATAGGGACTCCCACTCAAAACATCAATGGAACATACAAATATGAATAGTTTTTGTTAGGTTGATTATCCCAAAACTACGGAAAAATAATTTACCATCTCTGTTTTATTGGTCCTGGGACAGAGTTCTCCTATTCACAACTACTCATCTATGAATATATACAATTGTTTAGTTTAGGGCTATATGTGATCATCAGTACCCTCACTCAGACCACAATTTCTTTCTGGAATGAAATATAAGGTGCAACCCACTCTCACATTTACATGCACTTCTCAGCACTAATCAGTCTTGTTGTGCAACTCCATAACCAGGTGTCTCCAACTCACTCTAGCTATAGAATCTTTTAAAAATATTTTCATATTTAATAAACACCATTGTTAGACCTGACACTTTTACAATGCGGTCCCCGAAGCTGTTTGCTTTCACTCCTCCTATTTTTGCTGAATTTATATTTGTTGTCTTATGTGCAATTTACCACTTTTAACCAGTGCTAAAGTGTTTGTCAAGCAATCAATCAATCAGAAATTTGTCGAATGCACTATCACCGTAAGGTTCTCAAAGTGCTGTGGGGGGGTCGGTCCTCTGTGATTCAGTCAAAGACCCAGGTCTTTAGGTCTTGCCTGAATTGAGGTAATGATGGTTTCCCTGAGGTGAAGAAGCAAGGTGTTACAGCTCTTTGTCTAGTGATGTGTTTGTGGCAGAGGATGTCCAGGATGAGTCTGGCAGAGGCGTTCTGGATGTGCTGTAGTTTCTTCAGATTCTTCTGGGTGGTGCTGGCATAGAGAGCGTTTTCATGGTCAAGTCTGCTGATGACCAGGGCGTGGGTTTACTGTCTTGCTGTAGTCATTTGGAATCCATTTGAAGATCTTCCAGAGAAGTCACAGTGTGTGGAAACGGGAGGATGCAACAGAGGTGACCTGGCGGATCATGGCGAGAGATAAATCCAGAATGAAGCTGAGGTTTCGTGCTTGGTTTGTTGGGGTGTGGAGGTGCCGAGTGTAGCAGGCCAGCAGGAGTCATCCCAGACTGATGTGGATGGTCCCAGGATGAGTATTTCAGTCTTGTCTAAATTGAGCTTGAGGAAGCACTCCTTCATCCAGGCAGTGATGGCTTTCATCCCATTGTGGAAATTCTTCTTGGCAGCTGTATGGTTTTTGGTCAGTGAGATGATCAGCTGGGTGTCGTCTGCATAGTAGATGATGTTCAGTCTGTGACTTCTAATCTGACGATGGATGCAAGCGGGGCCATATAGATGTTGAAGAGTGTGGGGCTCAGGGAGGAGCCCTGTGGTACTCCGTAGGTTCCGACAGGTACTGCTGGAGTCTGACTGTGTGTTCTGCAGGTCAGGAAGGAGCATATCCAATGTAGGGCTTTGCCATGATGCAAACCGCATGGAGTCTGGAGCAGAAGGTGGGATGGGAGACCATGTTGAAGGCGGCTGATAGCTCCAGTAGGATGAGGGCTGCTGTTTGGCCATGGGTGAGGGGTGATGAGCAGATGTCATCTGTGGCAGTGAGTAGGGCGGTTTCTGTGTTGCAATTGCTTCTGAAAACTGATTGGGAGATTTCCAGGATGTTGTTATCCTCAATGTGTTTGTTGAGCTGGGCGTTGATGGCCTTTTTGATGAACTGGGCTAGGAAAGGCAGCAGAGAGATGGGGCGGTAGTTCTTGAGATTCAGGGGGTCGGTGTGGGCTTCTTCTGGAGTGGGCAGATCTTGGCGTGCTTCCAGTCCTCGGGGAAGGTAGCCATCTCCATGGAACAGTGGAGAGTGTGGCGGAGCTCAGGTGCAATGGAGGTGTTGGCTTTGTTGAAAATGTGTTGGGGACAGGGATCAGTTGGGGCTCCGGAGTGGATGCTGCTCATGATGGAGCTGGTCTCGCCCATGGTGAGGGTGGTTCAGCAGTGCAGGATCTGTGAAGGTTCGGAAGATCTGAACTGGAGGGTTGTTGATGGGCTTGGATGGTGTTGGGGGCCAAACCTATCATAAATATCCTTGATTTTTCAATGGAGGAAGGTGGCTAGCCTGCTGCAGAGGTCTTGAGATGGAAGGATGTTTGCAGTTTGCAAATGGGGTTTGGCAAACTCTTTAACCACAGCGAAGAGCTCTTTGGTATTGTGTGCAGTGGCGCTGATACGGTCCTGCAGGGTGGCTTTCCTAGAGGATCTGATGAGGTGCTGGTGGGGTTTGATGGTGGATTTGAAGGCTGCAAGGTCCTCCGGGGACTTGCTGTTTTTCCATCTTTTTTACTGCTGTCTGCAGGTGTGCCTTGAGTCCTGGAGTGCAGGTGAGAACTAGCTGGAAGTTCTTCAGGTTGTGTTTACCCGTGGTCATTCAGAGTAGAGCTAGGGTGTTGGCGCATTCGGAGATCCATTGGTGGAAGTTCCATGCTGAGGTTTTTGCATCTGTGGAGGTGGTGATTTGCTGAGGGTGTTTCCTCAGTTGTTCCTCTGTGATCTGGTTCCGTTTCCTGCATGGGGAGCGGAGGGTATGAAGGTGGATAGTAGGTGTGATGATGGAAAAATGAATGCAGTGGTGGTCGCTCCAGTGTAGCGTGGAAGTATTGTTGATGGTGATGTTTTTTCTGGTGGAGAAAATAGGGTTGAGTGTGTGTCTAGCGATGTATGTTGGTGAGGTGACCAGTTCCTTGAGGCCGATTGTGGTGAGGTTCTCAAGCATGGAAAGGGTGATGTGGTCATTGCAGTTGTCGATAGTTGAGGTCGCAGAGGATAAAGTAGTTCATGGAAGCGAGTGCATGGGGGTCTATAATGTTGATGAAGGAGTCACTGAAGGCTGGGCAGGGGGTGGGTGGCCTGCAATGAGGGTGCCATGAAAGGTGGACTTAAGGGTGATGTGAATCTGGAAAAGGAAGTGCTCCATTAGGAGCAAGTGCTCTTCTGTGTTGGTTGTCAGTCGGAGGGTGGGTTTGCGTACGATGGCACATCTAATGTACTTTTAAGTCCCTGGTAAATGGTACTACATGTACCCAGGGCCTGTAAATTTTATTCTACTAGTGGGCCTCTCGTAATGAAGTAACATATGTCTCAGACCTGTCACTGCAGCTTGTAGTGCAGTTTTAAACTGCCATTTCAAAATGGCAAATAAACCTTTTGTCAGGTCTAAAACTTCCTCTTTAATACATATGTCCCCCCGAGAGTAGTACCTGGACAGCCACAGGGCAAGGTGCAATGCATTTAGAAGGATGGACATGTACTTTTAAGTTTCACATGTCCTGGTTGTGAAAAATATTCAAACTCGTTTTTCACTACTGCAAGCACTGCCTCTTAGATTGGATAACATTGGAGTTACTTTATTATATTTAATAAGTGATAACTTTGGGTTGGGAGCAGATAAGGATATGCTCTTTAAACTCAAATGAATTGTAATTTTAAATCCTCTTTTACAGTTAAGTAGGATTTTAAGCCACAATTCTGAAAATGTCACCTTTAGAAAGTTGGTATTTTCTTGTCCTAAAAATGTGTGCCTTCTGCCAGAATCCTGGGTCACATGACTGTGAATGGCCCTGAAGTTGCGGTTTGTGTATTCCTTTCTTGGCAGTGTCACGTTGTCGAGGTTACTCCCTCATAATGCTACTATGTGTGCAAATGATGGTTGTATGGTGCAATTCACACTTGTTTAGAACATTGGTGGTGCTATGAATGCACTGACTATTGTTGGCACTATGCACACTTGCTTAGAATGTTGTGGGCACTATGGATGCTTTACCTAGCATGCTCTTGCTCAGTGGTGATATGGACTGTATGATAATGGGACAACATAACCTTATGCACCAATATGCTATGTTTAATTAGAGTGCTTAGACTGTTATTGTTAAAGCCCATCTTGTATCTTGATTGTGTTACTGTTTGCCCATATCATGTTTTGCACTGATCAGCTGTTTATTTCCAGCCCAGCAGAGACCATAGCAAAATCTTGTGAGACTTTCTGTAGATCATCAGAGAAGTGTGGCTGCATTTTGGGGTGTGGCTTCTGCTATAATAGACAGCCATCCATGTTGTCAGCCACTCGTAATTGATGCCTTTGTGCCTGAGAAAGCCCACGTTGATGCTGTTCCTGTGTCCGAATGAAGCTCAGAGCATTGGAAAGGTTATAGTGACCACGTTGAAGCCTGGTAGGAGAAGCCTTTGTTATATTCTGGGATTGTGTCCCATGGTAATCAAGCACCATGCTCAACAAGAACTTGTGAATTAGTGGCATAGTGTTGATAAACACTCTCCGAGTGTATCAGTATTTGAGTTACATGCATAATGTTGCTCTAAGGATTCAGTGCTCTAAGGAATATGGTGTCCTAAGGAATAAGGTCCAGAGTTTGATTACTTTATTAGTATCTGATGCCCATTTTTAAGGTCAGAAACATTCAGAGGTGATAATATATGACCAGGTGATAATAGTGTTTAATGAATAATATCCCTGCAAATTTCATACCTACAATGTGGTCATGTAGAGAATATTGCCAATAAGTAAAGACAATTCAGAGGTGAACCACATTTCCCTGTGATGTGTTGTATTTCCATATATGTTATAGACCTTGAGTCTGGAATACTTTTGCAGCCCTGAACTGGGTTAAGAACTCCAACTTAAATCCTGAGCAGTTGGAAAGTGTGTAGTAGTCACACTGCACGGATAATTACAAAACAAACATTGTATAACACAATCAGAGTGAATCAAGAAAGTCTGTTGATCTTGTTACTAACCTGACCAATGTTTAAATAATTATTCTTAGTCCACAAGTAAGAGACAAAGAGTTACTTCATCTAACGCCTCCATTGTTATGTAATATTGGTTTCCAGTGAGACTGGCACAACAAGTCATTTAATAAGACCCTGTATCGTTCCAGGTCTACCTCTCTGCAGTACCCTCCCTAAAACCCTTACCCTTGTCTGGCCACTCCAACCTCTCTTTATCGTGCAAAATCAGTGGTGCTGGAAAGTGGGAATTTTGGGGGTACTGCTCCAGAGGAAACAGACTCTTGACAGACGATGACACAAAGGATGGCTAGTTGTTTGTAGGATAGGTCTTCCTACTGGGATGGCTGAGGGTGAAGCTGAACCCTGCCTCAGTTAGACTTCAAAAGGCTTGCCTTCAGCACACACAATGATACCTAGTACCAGCCTTTCGTCACCCCAGACAGTCTGAGCCTTGACATGGGAAGGGAAGAACTTTCGAGAAACAGAGGTGGGAGTAGAGCAGGGTGTCCGCCCACTCACAAAGGATGGTACCAGGTACAAATAATAGACATCCAAAATCCCACTTCAGATCACTTCTGGACATGTGGAAGACTCAGACGAAGGACCGCTCTGCTACCCTGCTGCTGAAAGGACAGCCCTGCTGCTGGAAGGACTATCCTACTGCCCTGCTGCTCGAAGGAAGACTGGACCTGCTCCTTGAACCCAGGACTACAAGAGTGACTCCAAGTGATAGCTGTAGACACAACAAGCTCTGGAGTCCTTGAACCCAGCTGATAGTCTCCACCGGACGGAGCCCTAACCCTCCAACTGGAGCCCCCCCGAGATGCTGGACCTTTGGAAGTCATGTTGGTAGTACTGCTTCTGCCTAACCCTAAAAGCTGGGAGCAAAACTGCCTGGACAACTGACAGAAAACCAGGACCTACTTGCCAGATGATCCACCCAAGGTGCACCCCCTCAAAGCTTTTTGCTACATTCGTTGGTGGCTTCACAGAGATCTCATCCAGAGCTCCTTATCATGAACAATGTATCCTCCGATACAAGCTGCTGCCTTGCCCCACTGGAAATCTATCTTCTCAAGAAGTTTTCTCCAGTTTCTTCTATGTCCAAAGGTAAACCCAAACTGGGCCAAATCCACCCCTTGTATCCGGAATGTGCTCTATTGTGGTCAGCCTTAACTTTTCACTTTGACTCAGTCTCAGTCGACTAGATACCGGTAGTTTGCGTTTTGATATTTTAGGCTTTATTTTTACCTAAAAACTTCAAAAAACATAACTCTGGTTCACTGACTGGATTTAATTTGTTTCTGTAATCTTATATTTAATAAAGTTTACTGAATTTTTGTAAATTCTTTGAGATGTTTCTTGTGTTGTATTTTCACTTTACTACTCATCTTGTGCTGCATGAATGCGTTACACATTGCCTCTAAGTTAAGCCTGACTGTTTTTGTACCAAGCTACCAGACTGTTAAGCCAAGTTAATTTAGTGACTGTTTATGGTTCATCCTGACATAGATTATGTTTATTATTTTAGTGGGGACTTCATTCTCTCAACTAATAACACAATTTCTTACAACCATAATAACTGAAATGTTACCGATGCTACAAAATTAAGCTGTAAAACAGAAAGTCTTGCTTCTATTATGTGTGATTGTCATTCAGAATTTAATTATTAATAAATAACATCTAAAACATTGAGAAATTGAATGGCAATCAAAAAAGCGCAATGCTTTTAACTCTACAGTTTCGTATCAGTGCAGAAAAAGAAAACGTGTCACTCATTTCACTTTGCTTTACTAAGTCAATGTGTACATGGAAAACCAAGATTTTTTTTCTCTCAGGCAACATTGTCAACAAATCATTTCACAACCCACACTACCACCCACACTCACCAAACACGACTCTGAACTGTACGCTTTAGAATTTATCTAGTCTACTAGATTGATCTTTGTTCCATTTAGAAAAAATTCTGTCTCTTAAGATTAAATACAACAATACTTAAGCATTTAATTAGATGTACATGCTAAAATATACTCTTCAATTGCACATTCCTTCTTGCAGCCTTTCTCAGTGCAGAACACCTTCAGGTGTGTTGTTTTCCTTGTTTTTTTATTTTATGTTGTAACGTTTGGTGCATAAGTGAGTTAATACGAATTCATTTTTTATTATAAATAGAGACTGCACATCCACCTCCCTCAAGGCCTCTCTGGTGATGGCCCTTAGGTATACCCAAAACAAAGTATGTCTGGAGGGTGTAATCTATATCCCTGGGAACCAATTTAAATATTTAACATACCTGAATTACATGTATATTTTTCAAGTAGTAATCGGGCCAATTACATTTTCCTGCTCTCAAAGAATGCTAATGGAAAATTTTGAAATCATTCCCCATCCCAAGGAAGCTTCCAATGCAATTCTAAATGCAGAGAGAAGCATTTAACATTTCGTTTTTCCCTATGTTTTGGTAAATAATTAGCTACACTCCGCAGGAAATATGTTTCTCCATTCAGGCCTGCAGTCAGTAGGCCAGCCCCAAAGTCCAGTATTGAGAAGCTCAGGTCATCTTGTCTAATGGCTGCTGCAGGCTCTCTTTCCCTCCAGGGCCATCTGTCACTCCAATTCCAACTACATCTGCGCGCTGCCATCTCTTCTCTGCAACTGCAACACTGACTACCCTCTTCTCTGGCTGTGGGCCCCAATTATCTCCCTTTTGTTATATTAAACTAGGCACTTCCGACAAAAGATGAGGTGCTTTTGCTTTACAAATGCATCTGCAGCACAGATCATTATTCATCCAGGCTTGCCATTTGGCAACCTTAAATAATGCACTATTAAGCATTTTCCTTGTCCTTGGTTCCACGGAAAAGAGACTGAGCTTGTTGGAAACGTCCCATTTCGTTCTATCAAAGTCTGACATCCACCTGGTATCTGCCATTCTACTGTGGTCGGAATCTAATTTCATGGATTTGATTAATAAAATACAATAGAAGTTGGTTTATGCTTCAAAGTGCTGAATCTGTGGAAATTAAGTTCATACTCATCTCTCTGTTAGATACAATATTCCGTTGGGTACAAGACCTAGTCAGCTCTATTACAGACTCTGCACGTGAAAACTTCACTTATTCTGCACCATGTTGAATTAGGCCTAAACACCACACAGTTTTGATCATTTTAAAGGAACACTTCCTAGTAAGTGCACTTTACAGGGCCAGTACACTTCTGTCCATTCCAATGTTCCTCTGCACAAACCAGACTATGGGCCTGATTATGAATTTGGCGGACAGGTTACTCCATCAAAACGGTGACGGATATACAGTCGGTCGAAATCTAAATCCCATAGGCAAAAAGAGATTTTGATTTTGGCAGACGGTATATCCATCACCGTGACCCGTTCGCTAATTTTAAAATTAGGCCCTAAATTATTGGAGTATGAATTGCTTCTTCTGCTTAAACAGATATTGCTGGTTGCATGTATTCATGTTTAATACAGATTTATTGAATAAGGAAATAAAACAGGTTAATCATCTTCTCCTGGGTCTACAAAGAACACCCACTAAAACCATTCATTGTTAAACTATTGCTCATTTCTTCTCAGTATTATTCAGAAACTTCCACCATCTGCATATGTGTGGTGTGACTGCATATGTGTATGTGTGTGCATAAACATTTCCATTTGAGTGTCCCACAACAATTACATTACGTCAATTACAATGAATAATACATACACTGGAAATAACCCATATATAATATCCCTGCCAATAATAGTTTTTCCAAGGTTCTGGTGCCATACCCCTTAAAAAGAGTCTACAGTACCCCCACTGTATTTGTGTAACCTTATGGTGAAGATTCCTACATTCATTTGCACGATCAACACACAGTCCAAAACTTAAATATGACCGCACTTTCCAGAGGGCTATTAAATTGTGGATGTTGCTGCCTATCTCTGAGGCAGTTTCTTGCCTGTCACAAGCCAGCTTAATCTTCCATCACAGCCTCAAAGGTAAAACCAGTGCATCACTGGGGTATGCATAGCCACTTTTCTACCCCAACAACTATACCTTTCTGTGAGATCATCAGGCTTAGACACAGCCACAGTTTCATTAAGCATGAATGAGGCATGTCTTTGATACAGGGCACAATTTCTTCCCTTTACTCACAACTCTGCTGGAGACTATCACCACTTCTGTACAATAGGGAGTGTCATCTCCTAGTGTATCATCTTACCTCTTTTGAAGACTATTTTGTTTCCTGGATATCATCACATGCATGGCTTTGTCGCAACTGGCGCTGAACGCCGGTTAGGAATTGTGCACCCAGCAATACTGATACTGCTAAGTGCTCTATGTGTTATAGGTGCAATTATCATGTCTTTAAGGAATCCAGGTCAGAGAGTGCCATGGCAGACAGGGGGTAGTGGGCCCCAAATTTAACAACTGGGATCTTTTGATACTTCGGTCCTGTGGCCTCAAACTGTAGACCAAGTCCCTATTTTTACCTCTTGATTCGTAGGGTGACACGGAAGAGCAGTCGAAGACTGCCTCAGGGGTTGTTCTATGGACTAGAGACTCAGGATTCAGCAACACAACAAACACTCTATAAAGTTGTTAATATTGGAGTAATCAATGTTGATGCACACAGTGATACATTCACATACACAAACAAATTTGCATCACCATTTTTAGATTCCCCTGACTTAAACTCTCCCACAACCCCGACACATAGATACATGGTCAGACAGGCTCTGAGACCTAGGTCTGAGGTTACTGACTGAGAGGTCACAGGAGGGGTAAAACTTTGCCAGCAAACAAACTGGCAAACAGGAAAACTCAGATCAGATCCCACAGATAGGCACAGTGACACCACAATGGCCCCAGGAGATTGGCCCCAATAAAACACACATGGCCAGAGGGGTGTGTGAGTTCCCACAAATGCCATAAAGTTGGATGCCACATGTAGTGAGGAACACTTAGCCAACCAGGACACAGCACACACAGCATATGCAGCAGTCCTCAGGCCGGACTTCTGGACAAGTACTCACTGGCCTACATTGTGTCCACTCAAGGTTGAGGCCCACCTGCATTTGTTATCAGGACCTTATTTATGACTCTATGAAAACTGTTCACATTCCTAACCAAGAAAGGAATGTTTTTATTACTTTATGGTACTCAGAGAACTGAATAAGAACCTATTTCAAACTGAAGTACATTGAGAGACAGTCCTTAGACCCTGGTCCTCTAACAGCTCTCCCAGCCATAATGTTTAATTAAATGAACTGTTCCTGTTCGGCCAGACACTTCTTGCCTTTTGATTGTTAAGAGAAATTCACATTTAAACTACAAAGTGCTGTCCAGCCTGTGTGTTTTCGTCAACAATGGAAAAGTATTTTATTTCACATACTACTAAATACTGCACTGTTTAAAGCCTGTATAATATGATGCTGATTAATTGACCAGTGCCAAAGATATTATCAAATGGGCACTTTTTTGACCCACCCCATAAAACTCTGATTTCTTTACATGAATACAGGTATAAGAAGAGTTAGATAAAGGGCTGCCCAACACCATGCACATGTGTGATAAGGCGAGCACAGTTAGTAAGATAGAACATATTTTGAGCCATTATCGCCCTTCAAATGTGCTTTGAATAAAACTTGACGTCCAAACAGAAAACTAAACCTCCCAAAGGGATGATAAATTTCATGTGGGATTTTAAAAGTGTATCACCTGTGTATTTATGGTTAGTTCAGAGTTTCCATTGAAAGGGCATTTTTTTTTGTTTTCTTAATAAATGTGGTACCATTTGACAAAGCTTCATGAAACAATACAAAAATAGTACATCCACACTGGGTTCCTCATGGCAAGCTTCATGCCCAGAGTACCAGCAGTTGAAACGTCACTATTAGATTGCAGTTTTTAAATACCAAAAAAAGTGTAAGTTTACCTTTGTGAATTAAGCCTACAGTATTTTGAAACTCTGGTTTGATCCACTTTATTGAGCTACAAGGATCTTTCTACCATCTACTGACCTCACATAAATAAGAACTATTTTCAGAAGATTGACTCCTTCATCTTAATACACCCCTTTTTGGAGATTTTTCTCCAAACATGGCTGCTCTTGTTGTAGGGCAACCCTTAAATTAACCATAAGTTACATGGTGGCAGCAGCGTAAGCCCTGCCCACTCTCCACCGCCCAGCAGTGCCAACCATGCACTAGCAACACTACCTCACCTGTGGATTGTGTAAACAATCACGGATTGTCCTGCACCATCCGGTGCTTGACCATCCCCCAGTATGCTTCGTCCTTCCCTCTCTTTCTCCCTTGGATTTTCTCCTCTCCTTTTGTCCTATTTTACTCCATTCTTTGGAAGACCACCAACACCTTGCTACTTCCTGCCACTTTTTATTTCCTTACCTCTAATCTGGTGACCATGATATATGCCATACCAATGTGTGCTGTAACATGTGAGCATTAAACATACCCATTTGTGCCCTCATGATATCATAGTGAAGTAATAACTGTTTTTCTGTGTTGCAATTCCAAATAAACGATTACAACAAAAAAAGTATACATGTTGAAGGAATGAACGACTTGGTGGTAATCCATCCAGGTTCTACTATAGTGAGCCTAAAAAAAGACATAAAACCTAATTGCCAAGGCCCATTGGCTAAAGATGATGGTCTACTTTTTACTAGCAGTATTGATATTTACATTTTACAAATTCATATGTCAGTTTCCATAGATCTGATGTGGTCTTGTTTCAAAAATATTTCGTAATTTCACAAATTTTTGGTGGACTTTTACTGATTGATTTCCCACTGTTAATCTTGTTTGGTGATGCTTATAAACTTTACATGTATTTCTATGAGGTAAGCCTGCTGATTTCTCCCATAGTTATCAGGAATGAAGCTGGGCTGACTCACTGAAACTGTGTCTATGACTGTATGTGCATGGTATTATATAGCGTGAAGCTATCCGAAAGGCAGGGTTCTAAACATAAGTGCAACTACCATGTAATTTGCTTACTAAAAACTCCCTCTGTGATCTAGCTGGGTCTGGCCAAGTTAAGTACCTCAACAAACACTATTGGCCTACATTCTGGCTATTTAGACATCCTCTGCAGCACAATATCTGCTACTACTGGAATTCCAGCTAAAACAGAAGTCTGGCTTGGGTGTCAAATCTCTTTAAAGCCTTTACAAATCCTTGTATCAATACAGCTACACTGATAGACCACATAAAAGCACTCCTGCCCAGATACTCTAGTCATAGTATAATCACTCCAAGTACAAATGTGCATTGCACAACACTCGGTTATTACATACCTACTATACACCCATTAGGAGACAATTACACCACAACCCAAAAACCTTGATACCCACTGTAAAAACATCATGTAAATCTCATGTTAAACCCACAACATAATGAATTCTGAAATGTATACTGATAGATGCAAAATTGCCTAAGTTCATAAATGCCTAGGTGATGCATCAAATCCTTTTCCTGGGAAACAATAATAGACCACCTATATTGGACCGACCTGATGCATACTTCGTTGAACTCCACTCGCTTAACTCACCCATTAGGTTACCCCTTCGCTACATGCCCACCTGTCTGGCTCATTAGTGGTATTGCACTACATAGAAAAACTAACATGGTGAAAATATATTTTTAATTGAATTACAAATGTTCTGATGAACGTTTTCTTCTCTTTGCTGTTTAAAAATGTGGTAAGCAAAGTAAGTTGAAGTCATTTTGAAAACATTGTTTAATTGTAGTTTTATGACCAATATAAATGATTTTAGTGCTTGATAAGGTTTTGAAATCACACAAAAGATACAATGAGAAGGAAGAGCACCAAAGTGTAACTTACACTCATTTTTTTGTACAATAGTAAGATAATTTACCAACCGTACTTAGTCGCTGATTACGAGTATGGCAGTCCTGGGACCACCTAACCGTGGTGGCAGTCTGACCGCCGCATCCTTGGTGGTCCGAACGCCAGATTATGAGCATGGTGGTCGAACCGCCACAAGACCGTTGGAATCGTCAGGATCTTTGATGCTGCGGCAGTGGAGGAAAGCCGTGGTCGGTCACAGCAGTGCTGATACCGGCACTGCCATGCTGAACATGAAATGCTCTTCTGCCGAGCTTTTCATGGCGGGCACCTAAACAGGGCAAAAGGGTGATTTTGCCCAACAGTCAGTGTGACTGGGGGCACTGTTGGTGCACATTGCTGCCATGAGCATGCATAACATTGTGCATGGCAACAATGCACCTGAGGTTCATTTGGCATTGCACTGCGATGGCATGTGCTTCAGTCATGCAGCTGCAGTGAGACCACCGCATACACTACCGTCAGTCTGGCTTGCAAGTGTCCTTCCGACTGCCATACTGGTGGTCTCACAATCAGACCGCCAAACTCAAAATCAGGCCTTTAATCTTAATTTACATGTAGTCCAGATGACCGAGATAGATTCCTTGTCACGTTGTCACATAAACATTGTATGGCACAGATACACAGTTTATATTTCACTTTAAACCATTTGAACATGTGCAACAACTATGAAAACTGGAGTTCAAGCATTTGGAAAATGGTTTTAAAATTTAGGATAAACTGTATTGACTTTAGTAAAACAAAATGAGCCATAATCCACTAATGTCTTACCTTCATAATTAAACTTGTATTTGTATATTCCTAAATCATCCTTACATGTCCTTAATTTTCTATATTTATATGTGTTATCCACAAACCATTTAATTATGAAAATTATATACAATAAATATTGAGTAAAACACAGAACAATTTTTTTTAAATGTTTTGCAATTATGCTATTTTTACTTGTATCACTTAACAATACAGTCACACATTATCATAATGTATAACCTTGGGTTCAGATAAAAAAAAAAACAATTTGAATATTGTTTTTTTATTTTGTATTTTAATAAATAATGAAAGCATCCATAAAATGATATTTCTCAGACACAAAAACATTGTCCTCAAATACAAAATTCTCTGTTGATATACTTAAATAACAGCAAAACAAAATGGTGTTGGTGTTCAACTTTCCAACACAAAATGTGTTTTGCTCTGCTAAGTTGCTTCAAAGTAACACAACATGGTACTTTGTCCTACTTTGCATTAGTTTGCATCCTTGGGGCATTCCATGGGTGTTGAATAGGCATGCCTAAGCAAGCACTCATGATCCTTTGACACTAATTACTATCTCCCAACATTTGTAGATAGGGATTAGCTCAAAACAAAGCCTTCTTTGGGCAGCCAAACATTTCTTAAACTTCAAAATTCCATGCAAAGGCTGGCTGAGATGGAGTGCCGGGGGCCCTGTGGGGGCCCCTGCACTGCCCGTACACTTAGAATGGGCAGTGCAGGGGCCCTTATGGACAGCCCCATCATGCTTTTCACTGCCTGAATTACGGGCAGTGAAAAGCACGATAGGTGATGTCGCACCCAATGTACCCCAACATTGCGTTAATGTTGTGGGCTGTTTGTTTCCCGCTGGGCCAGCAGGCAGAAACGCTGTTTCCACCCGCTGGCCCTGCGGGAAACTCGCAATAGGGCCAGCAGGTGGAAAACCAGAGGGCAGTTTTCTGAGGCCGCCAGCCAATCTCAGAATGAGGCCCCAAGTGTGAGAAATGAATTAGAAAGTCTGAGTATCGTATTTTGAATTGGAAGTATACTCTTATAGTCCAAAACTGATTCTACACATGACACACACAGAGAGTTTCACAACTTGTTTATTTGTTAACTTTAACAGTGACATTTAATATGTTAAATAAAATATAGTGGTAATTTGAGGAAACATATGCATTATAATCAATTCTATATTAATATAAAATATTTACTTAACCAAATAACCAACCTTTTCCTACTTCGTCTAGAATCTCAAAGACTTGTGATCCATACACTGATTACATCACATCTAGACTATGCCAATGCTCTCTACTTTGGAGTGTCTGATATTCTGCTTAACCACCTATAGATGGACCAAAATGCTACTGCTAGGCTCATCATGTGGCTGCTTAGTTGGACTTCAATTCCACCAGTTCTGAAAACTCTCCATTGGCTATTCATGAGAAAAACTAAATCTATTCAAAGACCTGGTTTTGGTCCATAGGGCAGTGTTTCTGTCCAGCCCAGGGAACTTGGCAAAGAGATTTGAACCGTACCATTCCTCTAGAATGCTGCATTCAGCCTCTGTGTTGCTGCTAGTCATTTCTCACGACCAAAGCTTGGATTGAGCTCCCTTGTGAAATGGACAAATTCCTCTTGAGGCAGCATTTTATAGAATACTTTTCTTTTGGGCATTAGGGCTTTGTTTGTTGGTTGCGTATGATTTATCCCTCCCTAGTGACTGGAAACTCTTCTGAGCATCTGCTCCTCTATAAATCATATCATTTATTAATTCATTCATTCAACTTTCAGAACTTTGGTTGATTTTTGAATTTTTAAAGATGAAAGAACCATGGACACTTCTTGGGAATTTTTAAACAATTTTCATAAAACAATAGTTGTCATCGCAGTTGGCTTGTTCATTTGTTGAACAAATTTGCTTCCTAAATACATGAGTTGCTCCTGTTGGTGGTGTAAGGTTAACATAAATATCATTAAATACATCCTGATTGTGAATGAAATTAGCTGTTCAATAAATCCCTTGCTTGATCTTTGCTGTTTTTGCTCTGATTTTGAAAAACTGATGTGCTAGAGTGGTATTGTGAGGATAGCCCCCAACACATGCAGCAGAAAGGCAGACAAAGCACTCTGCAACACCCCAGCCACTGCAGCATAGGTATTCTGAAAAAAACAAATAGTAACAGTGGAGCTATCCGAAAGGCATGGAGTGCTGCCATGAGTTTAACATGTGCTGGTGTATCATGTGATCTTCCAGTGGTGGGCCGAAGTGAAGTTCCAATTTGCTACAATCATGCCCATGCTCAGCATATATTTTTTGACAATGCACTCTTCACACTGGACAAACAGTGGGACCCTCTGAATCTTTTTCTTTCCAGTGTATTCTTTTCAGAGGCAAAGGAAATGTTGCCTGTGTCCTAGAATAATAATGTTCATGTTGTTTCCTTTGCAATCATTTCACTACTGCTGCTCTTTCCAAAGCTGTGCGTGTAGACACTGTTTAGCCAGTTTTACAGAGGCGTTATTTTATCTGTGCATTTAACGTTCACACTTTTTCTGTAAATTTGCATTGTTTTTTATTAATAGGGTAAATTTTACTTTTTGAAACTTTTTGTGTAGGATCCACTCTAACATATCCATTTTGCATACTGAAAATAAATGTGACATAGAATGTCACAAATATATTTTACACAAACCATACCTAAAACTGTAAAGCAAAAACACATTACAACGCAAAGTCAATATCAATGACATTTTGTGTTGATTTGAAAAACACAAAAACATGCGCAATTTTTGTAAATTTACCCGTAGATTCCCCGAAAACTTCAATGGCTTTGTGTCCATCTGTCGGACATAGTATTCCAATGAGACAGCGTAGCTTATATAATCTATATAATCTATATTAACGTGAAATGTTTATGAATTAAGGTGTGATGATGCCGCATAGAAACTATAATAATAGCAATTTTGCTTAGAGGTGCGCTTGAATTGTGACCACGAAGAGTGGCCACCAATGTATATGCAAACTAATAATGATGACCAAAATGTTTATGTTACGTTCAAATGAGCTTATACTAACGTTTGCGTTATTAAATCTGTATTGACAACCGTATAGGCCTTAAGTTAGCATGAGCTGCAGCTTAGCTGTTTGGCTCTCGTATTAAATGCATTTTCTATTTTTCAGTGTGCTGACTCACAGGGTACATGACCCTGCAAGTTCTTTTTGGAAGATGAATGTAACCATGTACATCCGTTTCCCACCGCTTCTCATCGTCTTGCAAAATAAATGTTAAAATGAATTGAAACAGTGTAGATTAATGAAATGTACAAGGTCATTCAAACCGGTGAAGACAATGGAACTGCTGACCAAAAGATGTGCAAAGAATTACAAAAAGATGAAATCATACTGGACGTGCCACTTCTGAAGACGTCAATTACGAAGACCAATCAAAGACTTGTAAAATAATATGGGGTGAAGATTAGGATTACCTAATGCTTATTTGATAGGTTAAAGATAGTGGGGTATAACGAATGTCCAATAGAATTTGGGGGGAATGTACAACGAAAAAGGGATAAAAACCCATGTCAAAGGGAGATCATTTAGGTGGGGTAGGGAATGCTATTGATTTTATCCAGAAACTCTGTCACTCTGTTTGGTGACTTTTGGTTTACTTAAAACCATCCTCGCCCTTAGATTGCCCATTTACACTTTACCTCCTTATGAGAGAAGTGCCCTTTTACCCCAGAGCTGAGTTCTGACTGATGGCGATTTGACTGATGTCCTGAAGACGAAGACTGAACCTGTGCGCTGACCTAATCCTTGGAGGGCAATTATGACAATGCATTTGTGATTTGTCTGTTTGCTTTTCCTTTCTAGGTACCAACTGCTTGCTTTTGACAGAGACCTTAACTAGATGTTTCCAAATTAGTGTTCTAAATTGTTTTGCATGAAGCCCAACATGCGAATGCTAATCAGTGGTTAGGACAGGTGTTCATCAAACTGATGCAAATAGACAAACGACCAAGATTATGTTTTGTTGAACTGACGCGTTATTGACACTCTGCTAAATTGATCTATGTTCATGCCGTGTTATGTTCTTATGTTTGTGATTCTTGCTTTAATCAAAGCTTACCAAAGTTGCCATATCGTGACTATCTATTATGTTTCTTGGTGTTGAGATTAACGCATTTGCTATTAGACTGTAATTAATAGGGAATACAATTCATAAAATTCTACTAAACAAGGTGTGGTTATTCATGGCTGGAAGGTCATTGTAGCGTCTTTGAATTGATTAATGACGTTGACTAAAGTGAAATGTATTGTCGTGATAAATATTGATGACAGTATTGATGTATTGATTGATATATTGATTAGCTATCTCGTCCTAAGGTGTCTCTCAACTGGGTCAAAAGATTCATTGGCCTAAAACGAGTCCTGATGTGTAATAAAATATCATAAAGGGACGAGTTAACAGTTCTGGTAGCAGAGCGACGGTTTGGCTCTTTGGGGCCCTAGGACGGAGAATCATTGTTTAAATTGTTTTTCTGAGATAAGGCAAATTGGAGGTATGATGTGTTTCTAAATTCACCATGACTTTCCCGGGATCTCGGAGCCTGCCTAAGTGAGTTGGGAATGTTCTCTGCGTCATAGCGTGTGTGGTATAGGGTTTTGCGCTTGCTCAGCTTATGCCTTTTTGCAGGTGATTGTGAAATCTGTGTGTATTTAGGCCAGGTAAATGTTGTTTTAGTAGGAGTGGGTGTACTCCACAGTATGAGAGTAGGGAAGTAGGCGTACTTCATATGAGTGTGGCATTTTGTGCTCAAAATCATCCACGTGGTTGGTTGTTTATGTACGGACCCGTCGTGGTCTAAGACTCCGGAGTATATTGACAAGTGTGGGAGACACTTGGGTTTATGTTGTAATCTGTGCGTTTAATAGGTCAATCAGGCGTGGTTGACAAGTCGAGTTTGGGTCGAAATGTATGTGTAAAACCTTCGATGGAGATTTGGCAAGTTCTAAAGTGCACTAGGACGAACCATTGACAAGTCGAGAGTAGGATTTGCGGGTCGAATTCTGCTTGCGTATGCGGGAATTGAGAAGGAGAGAGTAGCGGCCGAGGCTTCAAGTGAAATTTCTGTAAAGTTTTGAGGCGGATGTGTTACCCTTCCTGTAGTAAACCGGCAGATTTGTGTTGTTGTTAAAGGTGCTCGCAGTAATTTTGCATTAGTTTGGTGTGAATTCAGTGAGGGGCGGATGAGCCGCAAGACTTTGTCAGTTGCAGTGTGTGAGTGTGACGTCAGTGGTGCCGCGCTGAGATAGGTCAGTTTTCGAGAGGGGTCGCACACGGATTGGCTGCCGTCCGTGAGGGAGAATAAGTTGAGAAAGGTGGGTGAAGAGTGTTCTGGGAATTAAAGTCACTTTCTAATTAAATACAAACAAGAAGAAAAGACGCAGAGATGAATTTTGTCAAAGCTTTTAAGAGTGCTCTGAAAGGAGATGTATACATTATGGCGAGTGAAGGGGAGCCTACACCGCCGGAGGGTACTCCAGCCTACATAGTTATGGAGGATAAAGGTTTTGCGCCTTGTTTATGGATGAAACAGTGGTGCAAATTAACAGTGAAAGAGGGATGTTTAGCGTTCCCAGAACCTGGGACATTCAATACGAGGGTGCTAGAGAATTTGAGGTGGATGTTAAGCGTACAAAAACCACCTCCGAGGCCAGCTCAGTATAAGGCTTTAGCGATTTGGGATCTAATGGCTCTTAAACAGAGACAAGAAAAATTCCAAAGAAGAATAAAAAGGGCAGAAAAGACTTATGCAGAAGCTAGGTGGGATAATGAGAGCAAAATGTGGAGACGTGAATAGTTGATGGATTGAAATTGTTCCCAGCAATACACAGGGAGAAGAGACGCAGGGAAAGAAAGCCACCTGTAAGACAGACAAAGGCTCTAGTAAGCCTAAAGAAACTAAGAGACCTTTTGAAGAAGAAGATGATTCAGATGAAGAAGAATTTATGGATCGAATATTACATGATCGCCCGTCACCTTATGCAGCAAGCGACAATGTCCCGAGCACTAGTATGGGTCCTGAGAACCAGACACAGGAGAAGGGAGTTACTGATACGGTACAGACTAGTGATACGGGTTCGATACAGAATGGTGTCAGTGTACCCACTGCGCCAGACATGCAGATACAGTTGCAACCTCCACCGCAGATACAGAGAATCTATCCAGACGTCCCAGTGATAGAGACTACTACAAACCTGATAGTGCCGCCAGACCCGATATATACAAAATCGAGGTTAGTGCAGATTGAGCCAACTTCACAATTGCTGCCCCAGCCGCAGCCACAACTGATACCAGGATATAACCTAGCAGCAGGTCCTCCATTAATACCTGCTCCGGCTTCAGAGGATCAGACCTTTGGAGTCGCAGCTCCACGAGGTTTGGGACCAGGTCAGACACCCGCTGCAATATTGTTACCAATTACTGATGGTCCACCTGTACCACTACATGCGCAGGGTAAACCGGAGACAAGTGATCAAGGAATGGGGACCCAGGAAATGATGAGAGGGGGTCTCACAGGAACCCCTCGATCAATATCACCAAGATCGCAAACAGCTGAACACCTCAGGTCTCTGATGAGCCTTAGTCCGATTGGGGCTCCTATCGAGGCGATAAGACAAGTAGGGTCAAGTGTGCTAGCACCTCAGACAATGAGCGTGGAAACATCACAGACTCCAATAATGCAGGCTGGAAATATCTTGTTGCAAGGTTTTTCTGTGCAGCAATTAAACGAGTGGCTGGGAAATAATAAACCTACACAACTTGCTGCAATAACGGCAGAGAAAGATGATTACCTGAACTTTGTGAGACTAGGCGTGGAAGCTGCTGAATTAGTGGAAGGAACAATGGTGGTGGACAGGCTAGAATCATACACAGAAGCAGAATTGAGATACCTGTGCCCTAAGATTACTAAAGAGGTAGGCAAGGTACATCAGAGATTAGTGAACCTGGCAGACAAGTACAACATTGATATTGAGAACACTAAACATTTGAAAAGAAGTTACAGGTTAGACTTTGATTCAAAAGACTTTGAGCATATGAGGTCTGCCGGAATGAAAGCGCATTTAAAAGAAATACTGCAAAGTGCGCAAATCTAGGGAGCGTTAGAAAAGTGGGAAGGCAGATGGGCAAAGAAAAGAGATAAGGAGAAAGGTGACAGGCCGGGATCAAGTCAGGCTAAAGCTTCACCCGATACGGAATTGGTAAAAATACTACCCATGAGAGAAACAGCTGGTGGAGTTTTAATTCATGTGCTGTGGTCCAGAGGAGACATCCTATCTTTTACAAATTATTATCCCAGATTGAGGGAGAAACCGATCGAGTGGTATCAACAAACAGATAGGTTTGTGAAGCTTGCAAAGTGTCTCTGGGAAGACTTGAATACCTTGTTTGAGATCATTGTTCCGCCTGACTTGTGGCTCGAGTGCAAGAGAGGGTAGACTGGCTGCCGAAGGAGCCGGCCAGGGATAAGGTGACCAGAGCTCCCTCTGAGGAGGTGATGAAGTACTATCATAAAGTGATTGAATTTTTGAAGCAGAAAGTGTCGCCGAAGGTGACTGACTGGCAGAAAATCGACCGGACCTCACAGGAGGTTAAGGAATCAATACATGCTTACTATGAGAGGTTGTTAAAGGCATTCAAACATTATAGTGGTACTGAGACCATTGAGCTGAAAGACATGAACCATCTCGTGTTCAGATTTGTTGATGGGTTGAGACCAGAGGTTAGCCAGATGATTAAGAATCATTTGATTTGTTGGCAAGCGAAGCCAATTGATGAGGTGTTGCAGTATGCGAAATACTGTAATGACGAAATTGAGCTGAAGCAGAAAAAGTTAAAGGAGAAGGTGGTGGTGATGCTGATAAGGGCAGCACAGGCTGGTATGCAGGGAAATTGAGTTCAACAGATGATACAGCAGCAACCGCAAGGGAATGGTGTGTTTCAGGCACAACCGAGAGGTCGAGGTTTTGTGAATCGCGGTCCAAACTTGAATACTGTTGTGGTTCAAAATGATGCACAAGGGATGAAAAGGATGTCACCATGTCACGCGTGTGGGGGCGTGGGGCATTGGAAGCGGGAATGCCCAAATGTGGTGCAGGATTGTGTCGTTCAACAAAGCACTAATGTTGGTACATTGCAA
The DNA here is from genome assembly GCF_031143425.1 of Pleurodeles waltl. Taxonomy (NCBI): domain Eukaryota; kingdom Metazoa; phylum Chordata; class Amphibia; order Caudata; family Salamandridae; genus Pleurodeles; species Pleurodeles waltl. Next base: position 164,370,476 of record NC_090448.1, on the reverse strand, counting down.
AATATGAAAGGTCCAAAACTGAGAAATCAAAACCCGAACTTCCAAAATAAAATGATTCAGATGCAAGGGTTACAGCCCATGCAGAAAATGCAAATGCTGCACGTTCAACCAGCGCAAATGCAGTAAGTACAACAGCAGGTTCCCATGGTACCTAGACAGCAAATGCAATTACCAATGGCTCCGATGGGACAGCAACAGGTGATGCTTCGTCAGCAGGTCACGGGTCAGGTGATGAGTCAAAATAATACAGTACAGCAATTCCCATTGCATGGTGAAAATGGAATGAATGAGGAGTGGTCGGATGACAGCTCAGATAGCGAAGAGTGCAGGCTTGCAGCGTCCCTAGAGGTAGATCAGAGGGGACCCCATGTAGAGGGAAAGGTAATGGGTCACAAAGTTTCATTCTTGGTTGATACCGGAGCTACACGCTCTACAGTCAGAAGTGCAGAGGTTCCGAAATTACCACTTTCGGGGCATACCGTAAGGGTGGTCGGAGTAGCAAACCAGTACCTGACAAATCCGATTACAGATCCAGTGCAAGTTGAGATCGGCAACTTCCAGGGACTGCATAAGTTTGTAGTCTGCGATTCGAGTCCGGTATCCCTAGTGGGAAGAGACTTACTGTGCAAGACAAAATGTTCGATTACCTGTTCCAATGATGGAATTGAGGTGCAGACAAACAGTGATGATGAAGGGGATGATGGTCAGTTCTCAGAGTTAGAGACAGGAACTGCAAATGAAGATTACCCTTTGATTACATTATTCCTGATGCTTACAGTGATCGACTTACCTGCTGAGTTACAAGGGACAGAGAAAGTCTGGGATTTGACAGGAAAAGAAGTGGGATTGATAAAAGAAGTAGAACCAGTTAAAGTACAAGTGAAACCAAATGCAGTGTTTCCCCAGGTGCCGCAATATCACATGGCACAAGATGTTCTTATTCAAGTGTCACAAATAATTGCAGACGTTGTGAAACAGGGAGTCCTGAAGGAAGTGTTGAGCAGCCCATGTAATTCACCGATAATAGGTCTGAAAAAGCCTTGTGGGAAAGTTCGAATTGTGCAGGATTTAAGAAAAATAAATGAGATTGTGGTGAAATGTTGCCCCATAGTACCCAATCCAGCAGTGATTATGTTTCAGGTCCCGTGTGATGCTGAATGGTTCACCGTTGTAGACCTGTCACAAGCTTTCTTTTCGATACCGTTTCACGAGGACAGCCAGTTTTTCTTCAGTTTCAAATTCCTGGACAAGGTGTACAGTTGGTGCAGAATTCCTCAAGGGTTTTCTGAGTCACCGTCCATCTTCAATCAGATATTGAAAAAGGACTTAGAATCATTAGTACTGACTTTTAACTCAACTCTAGTACAGTACATTGATGACTTACTGATTGCATCCAGGACAAGGGATGACTGTAGGTATGACACAATTGCCTTACTAAATCATTTGGGAAAGAATGGACATAAAGTGTCGCTGAAATGATGTACTGTGTTGAACCCGGCAACTCTACTTCCTGCTGAGAATACTGAGGTTAATAATGAAGAGGAAGTTGAGCATGATTGTCTTGAGGTAACAGAACTATGTACCAAGCCACGACCCGATATTCAAGATACACAGCTAAAAAAAAATGACTGTATTATGTTTGTTGATGGATCCTGTTTGAGAGACTCAGTCGGAATGCTGAGAGCCGGTTACGCTGTGTGTACCATAGCTGGTATCATTAAATCTTCCTGGCTCAAGAGAGAGTGTATTCCGCACAAGTGGCAGAGCTAATTGCCCTTACTAAGGCATGCCACGCAGCTGAAAATCTGAGACTCACTATCTATACTGACAGCAGGTACGGATTTGGAATTGTACATGATTTTGGCCAATTGTGGTCGCAGAGAGGTTTCATGACCTCTTCTGGTTCTCCTGTGAAAAATGGTGAACAAATTAAGGATTTGTTACATGCGATTCAGTTACCTCTTGAAATTGCCGTGGTGAAATGCAATGCTCACGTTAAGTCACAAGACTTTGTGTTCATGGGAAACGGCTATGCAGATCAAGTCGCAAGGTTATGCGCATTGAACTGTATATCGTTTAAGTGGGAATTGATGCCGCAAACTGAAAATGAGACATGCTTGAACCTTGCATTAAGGGTGGTCGATACACTAGATGAGCTAAAGACACTACAGGGTCGTGCTAGCAAAGAGGAAAAACGCTCCTGGCAAAGAATGCAATGTGTACAGAGGGCTGACGACTTGTGGGTCTCAGAGGAGGGGAAATTAGTTTTGCCAAACAGTCTTCTGTCACAATTCGCTAGGCTCTATCATGGACAGGCTCATCTTGGAAGAGATGCAATGATCAGGTCATTCAAAATCGATTGGTTTAACCCAAAGATCAGACATGCTGCGGAGGTTACCTGTCACAGGTGCATCATCTGTCAGCAGATGAATGCCGGAAAAGGGACTGTGGTAACTTTGAGCCACATAGGGAGAGCTGGTGGTCCATTTAGCAAGATGCAAATGGATTTCATTGAAATGCCTGTTTGCGGAGGATTGAAGTACGTGTTGGTGATTGTGTGTGTTTTCAGCCACTGGATTGAAGCTTACCCCACACGTAGAAATGACAGTCTCACAGTTGCAAAGCTGCTGCTTAGGGAACTAATACCCAGGTTCGCGTTTCCGGTCTCTATAGAATCAGATAGGGGCAGACACTTTGACAATGAGGTGATTAAACTCTTGTGTGCCGCATTAGATATTGAACAGAAGCTGCACTGTAGCTACCGCCCTGAAGCATCAGGATTAGTAAAGCAAATGAATGGTATATTGAAATCAAGAATGGCAAAGATGTGCGCAGCTACCAATATGAAATGGCCAGATGCATTACCCTTAGTGCTGATGTCAATGAGGAACACCCCTGATAAGAAGACAGGACTATTACCCCATGAGATCCTCATGGGCAGAGCTATGAGGTTACCCGCAGTACCTGCAAATGCTCTAGTGAATATCACGGATGATATGGTGTTGGACTACTGCAAAGGATTGGCTGATGTGATTCGCTCTTTCTCTCACCAGGTAGAAGCTAACACATTGCCACTGATCGGTGATCCAGGTCACACCCTAAAAGCCGGTGACTGAGTGGTTGTCAAGAAGCACGTGAGAAAGTCGTGTTTAAAGCTGCGATGGAAGGGGCCATATCAAGTAATCTTGACAACAACCACTGCTGTGAAATGTGCAGGTGTTCCAAACTGGATACATGCCAGTCACACAAAAAAGGTAACGTGTCCAACTGATGAGGAACTTGAAGTTTCCGGTACAACAGTTCCAGAAAGGGAAGTCTCAGGGCCAGAAGTCAGCCAAGAGGGAACTGAGACTGCAGGAGAGTCCACTGAGAACAGCCTAGTCCCTCAAACAGTGAACGAGTTAGAGAGAGGTGACAGTGTGCCTATCTCAGTAGTGGCAGCAGGAGAACTAAATCAAGGAGAGGTTCTCCCAGAAATAGACGGATACGGGTTAGAACTTGAACCTGTTACAGATCCAGAAGAAGAAGAAGAAGAAGGGGAAATAATAGAAAGAGACCAAAGTACACCAGCGTTCCCTGAGCCAGTTGCAGGTCCATCAAGAGAAAACACCATATTACAAGAGGAGGGTGCTGTTCAGCGTCCTGAAAAGACAAACCGGAAGAAGATGCATAAGGCAGATAACTGGCCAGAGAAACAGGCTGCAGAAGCAAGAAGCGTACCAGGTGAAACAATAACAGAAGAGACTGATACATCCCGAGTAGAAGATCTGAGTGAAGGAGAACTGCAAGGTGAACGCAGACTGAAAAGAAAGAGAACCGCAACTAGAAGGTACGCAGGTCCTGAATGGGCATATGCAACAACATCTGAAAGCAACAAGAATTCTTAGCGTTCTGTTTTGATCGAGAAGTGCCAGGCCAATACCACGGTACCTGAAGTGAGTCAAAGAAAGAGATTTTGTTAAAAAGAAAATTGAAAACTTATGAAAAGAGACTTATAAATTACCGGATGAGACAATGATAACCTGATTTGACTTTGAGAAACCTGATTATGACAAGCTGCCAACCTGATTTGACAAAGGGGTCCTGGAGTGAGTGAAACGCTGTAAATATATGCAGAGAGAAGGAGACTTTTGCACCAAAAAAAAAAAAAAAAGAAAAGAGTTTGATATCGTCCTCAAGTTGATCGTTGTTTGTTATCTGATTCTTTACAGACATGGCTTATAATAAAGGTAGTAACAAGAAGGGTAAGGTGTGTGGTTGGTTGAGTTTTATATTAGGTATTGTGTGTGTAATAATAATTGTGGGAGTGATTGTGGGAATGCCGTGGTTGGAGAAGAAAGCAACTAACACTGCTTCAAAACTTGAGATTACAACACTAACACCATGGGAAAAGTTTGAGCAGGATGCAAAACACTTGCATGAGAGAACTAATTCAAAGGGGGAACTTTCTACTAATGTCTTCTATCGCTTGCTGAATGAGTACGTTGAGACCATGGATGCGAAAAACTGTTATGTGTGTACAAAAATTCCTTTGTCAGTACAAGAAGGGGTCACTTACCATAGCCTTCCACTAACATACGGGATAAGCTGTAGCTTGCTATTAACAAGATTCTATAATCAAGAGCATGTGCAATACTTTTATTCAAATCTGGATGTTGTGTTTTCTTTTCTTTTGTGCCTGTGATTGAGTTTCTGAACAAGCTAGCTAAAGAACATAATATAAAATTAGTGAGAGGTTTCTTTGAACCGACGCTTACATTTGGGACAGCTTATGCACACTGCAACAATCTGACTTGCTTATTAACACCTGTAGAGAAAAGCTTCTTAGATCACACTGATGATAGACGCAAACCATTGAAGGAAAGATTAGAAAAGGGGCTAGAAAAACGCACATATGCAAATGATTATGCTTACACCGCAATCAAGACGCAATGCAAATTATCTATAGATGCATTACATATAGGGAGGCTTTGTATATATAGGCCGAAATCTGAACAGGACACTTTATTTGTGGGAACGAGTGAATGCAGACATGTGTTTTTGTTTCAGAGTAAATGGACATTCATGCTAAATGGACAGGATCCAGCGATCCCTGGGATCTATTATATCTGTGGACTTAATGCTTATTACCGTCTCCCTAAGGGATGGTATGGGACATGTTATTTGGGAATAGTTTTCCCAAAGATTTACCAAATTGAAGACTTAAAGCAAATACCTAAAACATCTGAATTACAACATGCTAGACAAAAAAGAGAGACAGCGGCTGCTGTCGTTGGAGACATATTTGGAGCCATAATTCCTTCGGTAGGGGTTATCTTAAACTCCATAAAGATTCAAAAGTTGTCTACTATTGTGGATAACATGCTAACAAATTTTACAGGGGCTATACTCCTGATGGATACTGAACTTGCTGTGGAAAGAGCTATGACTCTTCAAAATCGGCGTGCTTTAGACATTCTTTTAGCAAAGAGTGGGGGGGTCTGCAAGATGCTCAACGAGCGTCATTGTTGCTCATTTATACCAGATAATAGTAAAAAGATTAGAGGTATGCTTACTAACCTAACTAAAGATAGTACAGATCTGAAGGACTTGAAGGAACCTGGATTGTGGGAGCAATATGGAAAGGGAATTGCCAGAGTAGGGAGCTGGTTTAGCAATATTTGGAATGGGGTACTCGCAAAAATATTAGGGGGTCTATTAATTGTTATGGCCTGTATATTAGGATTATGGGGAGCATGCAAAATTAATGATAAAATTAAAAGAAATTGGACAAAGAGAACCAGAAAAAATGAAGAAAGTGAAAGGGAGAAAATGTTCAACGAAATTTGGGAAAGTTCACATAAGGGACAAGATGTTGAAATGCGCATTATGCGTAAGGTAAAAAATTAAAGTGAAAGGTTAAAGGGAAAGGTTTGTGTGATGACGAACGTCATCAGAGGAGGGACTGAGAGAGCGTAGCTTATATAATCTATATTAACGTGAAATGTTTATGAATTAAGGTGTGATGATGCAGCATAGAAACCATAATAATGGCAATTTTGCTTAGAGGTGCGCTTGAATTGTGACCACGAAGAGTGGCCACCAATGTATACGCAAACTAATAATGATGACCAAAATGTTTATATTACGTTCAAATGAGCTTATACTAACATTTGCGTTATTAAATCTGTATTGAAAACCTCATAGGCCTTAAATTAGCATGAGCTGCAGCTTATCTGCTTGGCTCTCGTATTAAATACATGTTCTATTTTTCAGTGTGCTGACTCACAGGGTACATGACCCTGCAAGTTCTTTTTGGAAGATGAATGTAACCATGTAAATCTGTTTCCCACCGCTTCTCATCGTCTTGCAAAATAAATGTTAAAATGAATTGAAACAGTGTAGATTAATGTAATGTACAAGGTCATTCAAACCGGTGAAGACAATGGAACTGCTGACCAAAAGATGTGCAAAGAATTACAAAAAGATGAAATCATACCGGACGTGCCACTTCTGAAGACGTCAATTACGAAGACCAATCAAAGACTTGTAAAATAATATGGGGTGAAGATTAGGATTCCCTAATGCTTATTTGATAGGTTAAAGATAGTGGGGTATAACAAATGTCCAATAGAATTTTGGGGGAATGTACAAAGAAAAAGGGATAAAAACCCATGTCACAGGGAGGTCATTTAGGTGGGGTAGGGAATGCTATTGGTTTTATCCAGAAACTCTGTCACTCTGTTTGGTGACTTTTGGTTTACTTAAAACCATCCTCGCCCTTAGATTGCCCATTTACACTTTACCTCCTTATGAGAGAAGTGCCCTTTTACCCCAGAGCTGAGTTCTGACTGATGGCGATTTGACTGATGTCCTGAAGACGAAGACTGAACCTGTGCGCTGACCTAATCCTTGGAGGGCAATTATGACAATGCATTTGTGATTTGTCTGTTTGCTTTTCCTTTCTAGGTACCAACTGCTTGCTTTTGACAGAGACCTTAGCTAGATGTTTCCAAATTAGTGTTCTAAATTGTTTTGCATGAAGCCCAACATGCGAATGCTAATCAGTGGTTAGGACAGGTGTTCATCAAACTGACGCAAATAGACAAATGACCAAGATTATGTTTTGTTGAACTGACGCGTTATTGACACTCTGCTAAATTGATCTATGTTTACGCCGTGTTATGTTCTGATGTTTGTGATTCTTGCTTTAATCAAAGCTTACCAAAGTTGCCATATCGTGACTATGCTATTATGTTTCTTGGTGTTGAGATTAACGCATTTGCTATTAGACTGTAATTAATAGGGAATAAAATTCATAAAATTCTACTAAACAAGGTGTGGTTATTCATGGCTGAAAGGTCATGGTAGCGTCTTTGAATTGATTAATGACCTTGACTAAAGTGAAATGTATTGTCGTGATAAATATTGATGATATTATTGATGTATTGATTGATATATTGATTAGCTATCTCGTCCTAAGGTGTCTCTCAACTGGGTCAAAAGATTCATTGGCCTAAAACGAGTCCTGATGTGGAATAAAATATCATAAAGGGACGCGTTAACACCAACAATGTATTCTAAGTCGACGTTAACATTGCTTGCTACATCAAGAAGAAGAAGCACCTCTCATTGCAAGTAAATGGAACTGATCTGTCATCACTAAGTACGAGGATTCACTAAAACTTGACTGGTCAGACCACCATGTTTTACAATTTCCATCACTACACAAACTCTTCAAAAGAAACAAAAGTCAAACAAAGGAACATGGCATCCTGGCAAGACCTTTAAATTATATTTCTATCCAGGAGCTTTACAAAGAACTCCAAAACATATCAGCATCTTCAACACACTCCACACAATCCCTCAATAACTACCATACAAAAGTCACGTCAAATTCACTATTCTAGCACCAGTAATCATAAATCTAATTGAAAGAAGACAGATTATGTCCTGTGCGATACGTAATTAGAAAACTAGAAAAACTTTGAAGCAAATATTAAGCCCCATTCTCTCCAATAAAATCAAAGAGAAATGCACGGTATTCTCCTGGCGGTCCGACCGCCACGATCGTAGTCCGGCAGTCAGACTCGCAGGATTGCAGCAGTCAGACCACCACTACGAGTTTAGTGGTCCGTGGCCAACCAAACTCGTCATTAGGCCAGTAGCCTACCGCATAAACTCTAAATTCTTCAGAAATGCATAAGTTACTGATTGGTGAGGCCTTGAGCCAGCCCAGGTTGCTCTTCCAAACCATCAAATACTGCCCTAATCCATTAAAAGAGTGTTACAAATTGAAACATAATTTAAAATAATTATATTTTATGATAAACTATGGTATTTTAATGACCCTTTTTTATAAATAAAAAAAACGAATTAAAGTATTTTAAATTACTTCTATAGATAATTTGGTTGGTACAGATCTATGTTTTCTATATGTTGTATTTCTGGTTAGACGTAAGGCACTCCACTGCCCTTGTAGCTATATTCATGCTACATATAAAAAAACAAATGAAACCATAGGGCAGCTCCATAATAATAACAAACTGATCTACTTTAGTTCTATGTAGAGGGTGGAAGCCGGTCTGCGTATCGCCAAACAGAGAATTATGTTTGATGAAGCTTGACATTCTCGGGTTAACTTTATTGTAAGCTATTTTAGCTACACAAGGAAAAAGGAAAATGAGGTGCAAATTGCTTAGTGTGGAAGGATTAGCAGAAGGCTTTTTGAAAAGGGAAAATATATTTGTCTCTTTTATTGCCTCCTGGGTGAGTTCTGCGCTACACAAATACACATAACATAACATTGACAAAGGAGCTGATTAGTCCATAGAGTTTATATTTCAATTGATTTACTGCTACCAATTCACCCATCACTTTTTTGTTTTCCTTAGTGTGATGCCCTAGGTACGGTAGGTGTCCATAGACCTGGGTACCGTGGTTTCTCTGCCACAGGACTCGAGCTATACCTTGCTGCTTGGGGCTAACTAGGCTAAATCGTTTCTCTGGCTGAGTGTACTCCCGTTCAGAGGGAACCTGGTTTGGCAGTTTGGGCTGAACTGTTCCCATTTGAGCCTGACCTGTGCTGATTTGCTTATGCTGGTTCCTGGCTGAGAAAGCAGGGAAGGAAGAAAAAAACATAACTTTTTTGTTTTTGTCTAATTCAACAAATAATTTCCATTTGTTGAGTTTCCTAATTATGCATAGTGCAGACAAAGCCAGTCTTCAGGATGCAGCAGAACAGAACCTCATACTTGAAAAAAAGTATTTATATGGAAGTGATGGCATTACATATTACCAAAATAACCTCAGATGTCCTTGCTACCTTTATTATATTACACATGTGCATATAAATGTTCTGGTTGTCATGAAGCAATACCTTTTGACAAATAACAGAGTGCTATTCACTTTAGTTCTTTTCCAATCACTGTGAAGGAGTGTGACTTCAGAGGAACTTTCTATCCACATACAAAACGCCTTCTCTAAAAAAAATAGTCATGAAATATGACCTTGACAAATACTTGTATGTGCACAAATTGATTTAAAATTGTGTCTTTATATTATTAAAGAAATATGTGGGATTGTTATCACGGACACTACTGATCCGTATTTCTCATTCAAACTAATGTTGTTACACAATCTGTGGGCGGAGAATTCTTCCATCGTTACATATTTCTTTATTACTGATGCTTTGTGTATATATTTTTGATATTCTGGTTTTGAATTTACATGTAATAAAGCGCTTCATCCGCAGTGTCCCTAGGGGGGGATCTGTATGTAGCTGACAATTCTAAGCTTGATAAACAATTTTAACTAAGCATTCCACAGTTTCAGAAGGGGCTTTGAAAGTGATTGACCAAATCTTGAAACATTATACAGCAGGTCTGCATTTGTAGCGGGTCCCAAATATGTATTTTCTCTTTCTGTGTCTCATCGTCAATATTTTATGCGTGAAAAACAAAAAATCGCCGCAAAAGTGTTAGCAGGTATGACCGACGGATTGTGTTCGGATTTATTCTTTCTATTTTGTAGCGTGCCATATTATTCAGGGATATCAGAGGACCTCCCTCCGCCCCAAAAAAAACACAGCAGTCCTGTTGCTATGTATATTGTGTGCATACATGCAATTAATATTGGCAATAGCTCAGAAATGAAAAAAACCGGAATCTGATTACGTGAAGCTGTGTTTCAACACATTAATGGCAGCTATTTGAAGGCATAAGATATGCCAGTATACACTGGAGACCGTCTCCAACACACAGTCGAGAAATATTGAGCGTATGTTTGTCATTGTCAAGGTCCTAAAGAACAAAAACAGCAACAATCTATGAATACAGCGGCCTAGATTTTAAATACGACCCAATTTGAAGTTACACTCGTAAAAGATGGACCTCAGTCCACCTCCAGTGCTTCACATTAAAACACCAAGATAGTCTTTGAGGTATGGGGCATGTATGAAGAAATATTTCATTCGAAACTCCAGTGTTGTGCAGAAGGCTGGGTTGGTACATAGCCTCCTACCATTTTTTCTTGCAAAAGTGACCAGAAGAGTACTTTAGTATTGATGGCCTAGGTCCGGTGGCTTCAAATGTGCTCCACTGGCAGACAATATCCTTTTTTACCACAATCAAGCCTAGCCAGAGCAGCGCCATTCTATCACGGTCTTCCTCGATATCTGTGGAACCCATCCTAAACAAGAAAGTACCTGTCTCCAATAAGGGAGAAATTTGATGCAGCACCAAATCCTATGCACTAAATCACCTTCCAGCGTCATGCTTCGGCGGTAGGAGTGAAACGTGACCATACCCAGTGTACAAAGTCTGTACATCATGAAATATACTCTGTGGATGTATGTTAGTCAGACAAGGAAGCCTGCTCATCTTTTAAAATGACAATTCAGCAGCTAGTGTTTTATGCTTTGACCTTGGTGGCTTCCAAAGATTTACCAATCTAAACAGAACATTTAGGGCCAGATGTATCAAGATTCCAGTTAGCGATTTCCAAATTGCGAATTTTAAGAAATCGCAATTTTAGAAATGCAAAACACGATGTATCAAATTTGAAACTCGCTAATAGCGATTTCTTAAAATTCGCAAACGCCATTTGCGAGATGCAAATACCGAATCACAAAGGAATTTGTGAATCGGTAACTGAAATTCGCAAATAGCAAAAACGGCAAACCGGAGCAGCCTGATGACATCACAAGCAGGAAGTGAGTCAGCCCATGCTGTTTCCAGGAGCCACACCCATAGGAGCAGTGAGAGAGACACAGCCCAGCACCAGGGAGTCAGCATTGTGAAGAAGCCTGGATCAAACTGCAACATGGCCAATGCTGGCAATGGGAGGGAGAAGGGAGACAGGAAGGGGAAGCTGAAATTCAGTGAGAAAGAATTGGAGGTGCTCATTGAGGAGGTTGTTGGGAACCATGATATACTCTTTGGCAAGACCTCACTCCAAGTACCTGAGAGTGAGAAGCTGAAACTCTGGTTTGACATACAGACAAAAATATGCACAGTGGGTGTTGCGCAGTGCTCTGTGGAGGAGATACGCAAGCGATGGTACGACTTGCTGTCCCCTGCCAAGGAGAGGGTGGCCAGCAGGCTTAGGAAGGCAAGGAGCACCGGAGGCAGACCATCCACCCACACACCGTCCACCCCTATGGAAGACCTGGTGGAGTCCACATTGCTGCCAGAAGCTGTCAGTGGTGTAACTGACATTGACACTTCAGGGACACCCAGCACCAGCAAAGGTAAGGCCAGTAATTATGTTTATCCCCACATGTGCATGTACACATGCCCCTTAGGAAATAGAACATAGCCTGATGCACAATGAAAAGTAGTCCATGTCACATCTTACATACAACACAACAGTGCCTTATGGGAGTGGTAGTACACAACCCTAAGGTGAATACATAACATAAATAGCAAGATAGTGGTCAGCCACATAGAGAAACACCACAAACCACTCAGGGTGACGCAATTTAATTGTACATGTAAAGCAACACTGTTGAAATCTGTGACAAATGCTAGAACTGACATGCTGCACATTGTCCTTGCAGATGACTCGGTCCCTGCTGCTGCAGGATCTGAAAAAGTGGGGGAAGCAGAAACACAGCCACAGTCAGACTCAAATACCAGTGAGTCCTACAATATTGTACCGACTAGACGCAGGGCAAGGCTGTTACCACTCCCAGAGTACAACCTGGACTCCGATGAGATGCCAGAACACGAACCCACACCACCACCAGAGGCGAGTCCCACAGGAAGACAGCAGTCCCTGCACCAGCACCAGCGTCAGTCAACTCCCCTCAGGAGGTGCCACAATGCAGGCAGACAGGGCAGAGAAGAAGGAGTAGAAGGAGTAGGCCCATCAATCTTTGGCGGCCTGGAAGCTTCCATGCTGAAGGTGCAGCACCTGCAATGCAAACATTTGAAGTCACTGCACAGACAGTTTGTGTCTCACAATAACAATATGGGGTTACAAAACAAGCACTTGGAGACCCTTATTGAGGGACAGCAAAAAGTTGCTGAAAACACCAAGGAGTTGACACAGGCCATTGGGGAACTATGCACTGAGATACGGCAGGAGCGCGTCAGCCAGCGCAGGCGCCATCACCAATATTTGTCAAAGTTTGATACCTTTTCTAGATCAGTCAATCGGCTTGCAAGTTCAACAGCCCAGATTTCACGGCGTGCCATTGCCACACAGGTGGAGATGGCACATTGCAGTCGGGACATTGCACAGGGACTGGTGCAAATTACCAGCGTAGTGGATGCCATGCAAACAGCACGCAGTACCACAACCAGTGAACTGGGTGTTGGTGACAATGAGGAGTCCTCTAGCCTCAGCAGTCTGACAGTCCCTGTGATTGATCCGAGGCGTTGCAGTGCCAGACACAGTACTGCAGGTGAACCTGCTACTAGAGGTGCCAGTGAGGGCACTGAGCACTCAAGTGGAGTGCGTGGATGGAAGAAGCGATGTTGAGGGCTACAGGGGACCACCTCAATATGTAGAAATAAAGTCATGCTATGACGCTAATAGTGTGACACTGTTAATAGTTCATGTCTGCCCATTGTGAATAGCTATGTCCTAATGACACATTGTTTACCTGAAGTCAAGGAAATAAAGATGCTAACTACTGAAATACATATTATTGAAGTGGATTTGTCATTACTTACATCAAAAATGGTTGCGCGTGATGTCTGCACATCTTTGCCTGCCCTCTGCTGCACTGGTCCTGTCTGCTGGTAGAAGGGGTGGTAAGGAATCATCATCCTCATCTGAGTCTGGCTCCATGAGTTCCACTGGTATGCCCCTGGTGGTTGCTAAGTTGTGCAGGATGGCACATGTGGCCACAATTTTGCACGTTGTCTCAGGGCTGTACTGTAGAGCACCTCCACTCCTATGGATGCACCTGAAACGGCTCTTCAGCAGCCCAAAAGTGTGCTCCACCACATTGCGGGCAGAACTATGTGCAGCATTGTACCTTCTCTCTGCTGGAGTCGCAAGGCTCATGTAGGGCATTAGCATATAGGTGCACACTGCGTAGGCACTGTCTCCTGAATGCACAGAGAGCAAAATGAGTACATTTGCTGTTTGATGTCATGCTTACATCAATGCATTATCCAGACCTATCAAATTACCTAGTAGATATCCTTCCCCAAACTCCCCAGCTAGCAGTCTTGTGTGTATCCCGCTGTGTTGAAAGATGTAGGAGTCATGCGTGCTCCCTGGGTATCTGGCCACAAGATCGCTAATGATGTAGGAAGCATTGCATATCACCTGTATGTTCATAGAATGATGGTTTTTACGGTTGCGATACACATACTCGGTGGCCGATGGTGGACGGATTGCTACATGTGTCCCATCAATGGCACCTAGGACATGTGGGAACTGTGCTATCTGGTAAAAATTAACTTTAGTTTTTTGTAATGCCTGTGGGGTGTTGGGGAATCTTATGTACATTTGTATTCTGCTCAGCATGGCATTGAGAAATGCGTTGAAAAATCTAGAGAGGGCACTCTGTGATACCCCTCCAGCTGCTGCTATGACCCCTTGATAGCTCCCTGAGGCTAGTAGGTGGAGGGAGCATAATACCTGCACATGGGTGGGTATGCTATTGGTCCTGTGTGTTGTGCGCTGCAGCATGGGTTGTAGCTCAGCTATCAGGTCACGTATCATGGCTGAGCTTAACCTACACTTATCAGAAATTTCCTCCTCAGTCTGGTCAAAAAGGGTAATGCGTACTCTGAAAATGTGCTCCTGTCTCCTACTCTCTCTCCTCAAACCTGCCAATATCCTCATTCTCCTCGCCATGACGTAGAGTGCAGCCATTGTGGAAGAGGGGCTAAGGCATTCTGGGCCTCTTTCTATAGGTTGCACCTGGTTACCACCTGGTTTCAATTTGTGGTAAATTGCATGTGCAAACGGCCACTCTGAGAATATTTGCTATTTGCGATTTTTTGCTACATCGCATTCTGTTTTTGCGTGTCGCAATCTGCATCTCACAAATAGCGGCACGAGTTAGGTGATCGCTATATGCGATTCGCTATTTTGTATCTCAATTAACGTTTCCCAAACAGCGATTCCGTAAATCATATCGCTATTTGCGCTACGCTGTTTGTGACACGCAAATTTGTGCCTCACTCGCAAAAAATCGCTAATTTGGTGATTTCTAATTTTCCCACTGTGAATGCCTTTCATACATCGTAAGACGCATTTTTGCATTCGCAAACGGGCATTCACAACGTTTGCGAATGCAAAAAGGCTTGATACATCTGCCCCTTAATTCTTTGATTGATTCAAGTGACGAAGTTCCAGCTCACTGCTCACACCCGTTGTTATCTTTGGAACCAGGCCTTCTTCACGAAATGTATTTGTTGTCTTTTAGAAAGGAATGAGATCATGTACATAAGTAACTTAGGGTCAGATGTAGTAAGCCGTTTGCATGTCGCAAACTGCAAAAATCGCAGTTTGCGACATGCAAACGGCCGAACGCGATGCTCATTCACAAATTGCGAGTCGGTACCGACTCACAATTTGTGAATGCGACTCGCAAATAGGAAGGGATGTTCCCTTCCTATTTGCGACCGCATCGCAATTCAGAGTAGCTTTGTGACTGCGAATGCGGTTGCAAACCAACTCGCAGTTACCACCAGTGTCACACTGGTGGTAACACATTCGCAAAAAGGAAGTGGTCCCCATGGGACCCCTTCCCCTTTGTGAATGTCGAAACAAATATTTTTTCAGAGCAGGCAGTGGTCCTATGGACCACTGCCTGCTCTGAAAAAAACGAAACCAAATGGTTTCGGTTTACTTTTCATTTTGCAACTCGTTTTCCTTTAAGGAAAACGGGCTGCAAAATGAAAAAAAAAAACTGCTTTATTTATAAAGCAGTCACAGACATGGAGGTCTGCTGACTACAGCAGGCCACCATCCCTGTGAGTGCAGGGACTCGCTATGGGGTCGCAAAATGCGACCCACCTCATGCATATTGATGAGGTGGGTCTTTGCGACCCCATAGCAAGTCGCAGAAGGTGTCTGAGACACCGTTCTGCATATGCTTTTGCGAGTCTGAAATTGCGAGTCGCACCGAATCGCAATTTCAGACTCGCAAAAGCATATCTTCCTACATCTGGCCCTTAGCATCGCATCTGTGAGAAGGTATCCATTATTGAAACTAGGGATGAATTGCATCTATTTTTTTAAACACTGTTTTTATTGAGCTTTTACCTCCTACAAGAACATCAGCATCTGAGACCTTGTGGGTGCACCATTGACATGGGGTAAGCCACTGGTGACAAGAGTTTGCATGGTAAAGATAAAGGCTAGCAAGGTCAATAACACATATGTGGCAGTAGTGCTGCACTAATACTACAGAGAACAAAGTTTCCCTCAAAGGAAGCTTTGAGTCTAAACTCCCTGAAGAGTAAAGAAGAAGTACTATGATGCAGCTAGCGCTGTCTTCATTATAGCGCTTTTTGCCATACTGTACAGCACCTGCTCTGCAATACAAGATGACTAAAAATAAATCAAATAAACTCACAAAGCCAATAGATCTCGCATAGATAAGACCTTTTGACTTTGCCAATGCATTTTTAAGATAACTACTACCAATTGAAATGAGTTCCAGTTAGATTAATTATTTGTACATGTATTATATGGGGTATGCAGAACATCTTCTCATGACCTTACTTTGGAGACCTGCCCTACAGGATATTGCCATCAGCAGCCCTCTCGCATATCTATCATACACATGATACACCATGGCCCATGGTTGCTGATGGCTGGATACATTACGTGGCCACAGGCCATTGCTTGCCTACAATACATGCGTGTAGGGCAATCATGCTGTAACTATACGGTGCAAAAGAGTGGGACTCACCGTGCATGGCCTGTGAACATGCACTGCGTGTACCAATCAAATGCCTCAGGCATGTACCCTATCTTTTTATTTTTTTGTGCAGAGAACTCCCCCCGACTGCAGAGTTTCCACAGTGGTAAATGTTCTATTAAGTCACAGTCTATGAATACTAGTAAAGAGTAAATTTGCACAAAGTGTAAGTTTACCTTTGTGAATAGGGCCCATCATGTGCAGTCGGCGGCCATATCCTGTATATTGGATAAACATACTTCACATATCTGAGAGCGAGTATGCAGTCATGCGTTGAACATTCATATCACATACATATTGCATGTTTTGTTAAGCAATAAACGTCAGTGTTATTTGTGCATTATGCAAAAACTTTAAAAAAAAATAAGACTGGATACGTAGACCTGCATTTTACAACTGCATAAGATGAAAGTGCTTTGCTTATTTGTTCATCGGTGGCAGATATTAGTGCATCTCAGATTCTCTTAATTAAAAGTACCTGAATTGCCATGGTTTCAACAAACTGAGCGACATAAACAACTTATGTTCTGACTTAGACAGAAATGTGCTGCGTCTTACATTTTCCTCCCTAATCGCATGTTGCTTTTATTAGCCATCATTTAGTCTATTGTTGGAGCATTATACCTCTAGCACATGTTCAGGCAAAGTCTATAAAAGCTAACTTCTAGAGATTAGTTTTAATCCTAACTAGTTAACATTTGGATACACACATGCACGTATAATTGTCTGTAATGACAACGTGGTCGGACGTGTCAGCTGGAAGAAAAGGGATGTTAATGATAGAAATCAGACGTGTTATTGTGAATAAGCGACCCTTTGATGTGTTGCATAAAGTAAATGTTACAAAAAAAATTAAACGCATTGGAATACTATGTGGTACCTGCGGCAGCTGCATGGCACAAAAAAATGTTCATTTACGAAAAGTGCAATTCGGCCACTTAAAAAATCGAAGATGCACAATAATGACTGTAAACATTTAAATATTTGTGGTAGTTTTGTGTCAGTGGTATTGAAATTTGTGAGCAAAGTTATCCTTATCACCCACCAGATATGTGTCTGTGATACTTGATCTTCTTGGCCACAAAGGTTGTCTGCAGTACTTTAAAATGGAACCAGGAAATTGTGCAGTCCTTGATGTTAGCATTTTATTGGCCCAAAAATGTTTTATTCATTGTTACATTGGTATTTCAGTAAATAACAAGTTACAACAAAAAAACAGAATGCAACTGTCACCCTTTACTAGATGGCAATACCATGTTTTCCCGAACAGCATTTCATGTCATAAATGTTAAGCTATGA
Organism: Pleurodeles waltl; assembly: GCF_031143425.1. NCBI lineage: Eukaryota > Metazoa > Chordata > Amphibia > Caudata > Salamandridae > Pleurodeles > Pleurodeles waltl. The sequence continues at coordinate 164,352,805 of NC_090448.1, read as the reverse complement.
TTTCTGTGTCGTCATTCAAAAGAAGACATGACCAAACGAGGAGAAACTGTTGAGTTGTATGCTAACTGAGTTGTAAACACGGACACAATCCGAATAATTTTAATTCCCCTACGTTGTCATTTGATTTCTAACTTTGATTTAAATATCTGGGAAAGCATTATCATTTTTAAATTAGATTTAAATGTATTCTGAGCACACAGAGAGCATGTCTTCATGAACATCTATGGTCTACTGCACCATCAGTAATCTGCTCAAAACATACGGCAATTTTATTTAACCCTTTGGCTTTTCATCCATAGGTCTAAGCCTTTTTTGGCTATTTGGGGTAGTTCGTGCTCAGCCTGTGGCTGAGAAGGAAAGAAGGGAGATCATGTGGTATCTTGCAGAATGTGGCATTTGATCTTGTAAAGCTAAGGTGTCCTGTGAGGTGATGGCTTGGAGATGAGTACTGTGTAACCAACATGCTGTCCATGGAATGCATTGAGGCAATGAATGTTGACCGTTAAGGATCTTTGTGGACTGATATCTGGCGATAGGCCAATTCTGAGTACCTTGCTGGCTTTACATCATAAACTTCATGGCTGTTTGTGACCACCCTAGTCCATGACTTGGTACTGCCCTATTTTGTAACGGATAATAAGTAACAGAATGTTTTGCAGGCACTCTAGGATGTCCACAGGTGCTGAGTCGAAAGAGGTTCAAATTTGTAAGAAGAGCCATCTCTGGAGGAGAGCTACACAGGCCAGCAGAGTGATAGAGAGGTCATCATGGTGGCCACATTGAAAGAGATTATTCTATTGACAAGAACCACCACTGCTGTAACCAGGTAAAATGGGGAATTTGTTTGACTAGGAGATTTATAAATGTACGTGGAATCAATGCTAATTTTGTTGAATGGAGCTACCCCAGAATATTAGGACGCGGGAGGGTTTTTTCTATGGTGAAGTGAGTGATGAATGCTGTATTGTTACTCAAGATGCTAAATTCTATCTTTAACATTTAAACCTCACCAGCATCAAACTGTAATGTTCCATACTGGTGCGTGTGGTGCCAGAATGAAACCATAGAGTTGCATAGTAATGTTTTTGGAGAAAAGTGTGTATCGATGAGAGATCCTCGTGGTCTTATTTCCCACCCCTGGTCCCACAAACACCTACTCTGATAATTATCACACACTACATGCATTTTAGAATGCATATTGCAAACAAAAATTGTACCCAGAATATTCATTGAATATCTGTATGAATTAAAAATTTGTATCAATACAATCCCTGATCTGCAGCACTCTGTCCAATATAAATGATATACAAATAGTTAATGTATTATGTTAGCCTTCTCGTACAAGACCTTTTCAAACCTCTAAACCAGCAGCCAGAATGAAACTCACATGATGCATAGCTCTTTCTTCGGACTTTGATGTTTATGTTGCGTCCTCAACATGATCCATAGTGAATCTTTCACTATATCCATAATGCTCTCATCAAACCTCTTCATAAGATGCTGTACACATTCAGCAAATGGTGGAACTTATAGAGGTGACTGGGTCCTACCATTAGGCAGCACTACCTGCATGTCTTCTGTGACCCTGCCTGCATCATGAACACTTCTCTGGAACCTCTGCTACTATCCTTTATTCAATCAATAGCTTTCCTAATACTATTTGAAAAATACCCATTTCACATTTCATTCAGAGGTTTGGATTCCACCTCCTGTTGCATTCTGTTTCTCATGTACTACTGAGGCTTGCAGAAGAGATCTTCAGAGCACCAGACTTAACAGTGAGCTCTACTTAACTTCTCAAACATTTTCCACACATTCTTAGCTTGCCTTCCTGCCATGTTAGTGCTGTCCAATTGTTGCTTCATGGATTCTGTATGCATATCTTTAGACAGATGCCTAGAGAAGAGACCTTAACTGCTCTCACATGTCCTATGCCACAGGCACCTTACTTATATCTATTAATTTTAAATAGCCACACCCTATGTTGGCATGAGCAGGAAAGAGGTATTAAAAGACTGCATTTTGTTCTGTCAAATTCTGCTTTGTTACTTGGATGGCAAACCTCTGCTTGAGATCTTGAAGAATCCTGCTGCCTGGTACTGCTTTTACAGTGTCCTGCATTGTTGTTTGACTACCTATTGCAGTGTTCTTCTTTATGTGCATGCTCTTGCATCACACCCTCACTTTGTATATGTTGTGTTTGCTGTTCCTGCCTGGTGCATCAATCTTCTTTATATCCAAGCACCCTCATACCATCACCTCATTCTGTTTATTAAAATCCCTTTCCTTTCTTCCTTTCTCCCTTGTCAGTGCTGGGCTCTCTGTATTGGCAAAGGTTTTGTATCTTCCTTGGGACTGAGTTTGTCTTTATCATGGTTTAAATCTTTGATAGTTTCACTGTGCAAGTAGGTCTGTCTTTGTCCCTATGCTTGCTGGGTACATCACTGAGTTTCTTTTTTTGGAATCCCTTTTCGGGATTCAATATGCCAGCAAGTATTGTCTTACACAGTGTGACATTGCTCTATGGCTATTTGTAAGAGCAATCTATTGATATCAATCCAAAGGGAATTTGCCAAGACACCAGGAGATTGCTTTTTGTATACCAGTACATGCCTTACACAGATCAGATTGTTACCCACTACCTTTACTTGGGTGCTGTCGCTCTCCTGTCTCTCTCCATGCCTCTGCTTATAGCTAGCTCCTGTTCCCTGCAGGTCTGTGACCAGCACTTTCTTAGGAGCAGTATGATTTGTACATCATCCTGTTATTGTACTACATGGTATTGTTGAATCACCTGCCTCTCTCTTCACTCCTCAACAAGTTCACAGTCAGTACTGAATTTAGCCCAACCTGCTGGTATGCCAAGCTACTGGTATCTGAAGCACCACCAGTGTAGTAGTAATTGGACAATGTCTCATGCTTTTGGGAGTAGGCCCCTTCACCCTTGTTGTTCCCATCTTGTCCCCATGTCCCTGGACATCAATTTGGGTATCTTCTCTCCTCTAGAATAAAAAGTAGCTGCTCTGCTGATGCATCTACAAATCCCAGATGGCAAGTATTGTTTCCTGCCCCAAAGCCACAAGTGATTATTTGTGGGTGCAGGGACATGTTGCACATCACAGCTGAGCAGCCACCACCCTAGATTCCTAAGGGCCACAACTTTAGGTCATGGTTCTTAGGAATAAAGTCACGTCCAAAGCCTTTTTCAGTTTGATTTGTGTATATCCTGCCATCTTCCCTAAAGGATAAGAAAAAGGCAGCTGTGACCTACGACTCTGAAGAAAGGGAACCAGAGACTAGTTGGGGAGCATGGAGTATACCAGGGAACCTGTTCTCTATGAAACGAGTGATTAGGCTGATGGCCCATGACTGAGTTAATGCTTTGGCGGCAGTGATATAGCAAGACACCATGTGCCCCAATACACGCAAGAAGTATGTTGCCCCAGATCACCATGCTGGGTGCTAAAAGATAACCATAAGCGGCTTGCATTTGGCCACTCACATCAGTACATCTTGTTATCATTTCATATGCTGTACTATTGATAGCTTTGACACTGATGAGAGAAGTTATTGACTATACTTATTAATGTGTTTTTTAGGTACAGACTTTTCATAACAGTCACACTCAGGTAAAGTGGGAAATGGCCCCAGTGCATATGGACAAACTTCCAGTGTAGCAGGGTCATTTCATTGGTGTACAGAAAAAAATTGGCATTTTGAGAAGTTTCCTCTGAACATAAAGGTTTCTGATAGGGCTGCTTTAAACGTGTGATATGTTTTGGTATGTGGTTGTTTCTCCTTGTGGTCACATTCATTTGTTCCTTGCCCTTCCCACTTAATCGAAATATTCCCCATTTTCCAGCTGCTGCTCATTAACACACCTGATTTTGCATATAAAATATAGGCTTTCATGTGCATAGTTCTAAAGCCTCTCAGCGGTGTATGTCTTTGCCCATACCTGTGTGAATTGCATTTAAGTGGATGTGAAGTAGTACCACTATATATACTCTAAAATGCCAATGTCAATTGATGCCACAGTAGCTAAGATAGCATGGTATGTTATGTTATGCAGATTTGTAGAGCTCACTATGACCCAGGAGAGTATACTGGTGCTTTCTGAGCAGGTGTGAGTTTTTTTAAACCTAGGGCCTAGTGAGACTACTCAAAAACTTCGGCCTTCACAACTTCTTGTGGAATTCAAGAGGTGAGGAGAAGGCTATTATGTATAGCAGCATGGCATTCCACACTTTAGAAGTGATGTACAAAAAGGCTTGAGAGCAACGTCTGTTTTTCTGCTTTCGTGAGATGTTTGCAATTAGGAGTCCAGATGAGCAGAAGTGTCCAGAAGGTTTGTGATGTCCATAAGGTTTGTGAAAGCGGATGCGGTTGCTGAGGTATGCTGAGCCAGCACTTTGTCATTCTTGAAAGTGTAAGTGAGGAGTTTCAATTGTGTTGATTTGCATATAGGGAGCCAATGCAGCTCCTTCAGGTGCAGTGTGATGTAAAAGGGGTGTGGTAGGTTGAGAGTGATTCTGGCTGCCGAGTTCTGAATGGTTTCCAGCTAATGGTGAGTATTTGCTGATCCTGGCATAGAAGGTGTTCTCATAATCAAGCTTGCTTGTGGTAAGAGCATGTGTGACAATTTTCCAGAAGCTGATTGGAAGCCATTTGAAAATCTTCCTCAGCATCTTCAGGGTATGAAAGAATGAAGCAGTGATGGCTTTGACTTAGGTGGTCGTGTTGAGGTTATAATTCTGAGGTTCTTGGAGTGGGTGCTGGGGAGGATATTGTGCAGGCATTTGATGAGGTTGGAATGTGGTGGGGGACCAAGTTAAGTGCTGCAGAGAGGTCCAGAAAGATGAGGTCTGCTGTATCTTCTCAGTCCAGAGTCATCAGAATGTGGGAGGCAAAAATAAAACAGGGACAGCCCAGAGGGCATCACAGCACCTAACAGTACTTACAACCGGCAAATGAGATTCTGTAGGATAAACATAATACAGATCAGGAGCAAAGGAGTCAGAATGATATGTTTATGGGTAAATATAAAGCAGATGTTTTCCATGAACGAGAGCTATGGCAGGAGTAACATAATGTTGTAAGTGGGCATATTATTAACTAACATATGTCAACAGAATTTAAGGCCCCCATAACAAGTTGCTAGGAGAAGATCCATAGAAGGCATACTACTCCGGGCAACTATGAGTGGTCCAGTGTTATCACACCTGGTAAAACAATGGCTGGGGAGGTATACAGGCTGGAGGCAAAGGCATAGCCTGGCCCTTCCCAGCCCCTGTCCAGCACCATGCAGGAGCAGACAGTCTTTGTCCCAGAGAGGTCGGACCCTGCCCGCTAGCTAGACACCCTCCAACCACCCCTCTCCCCAACACATCTGGCCCACACAAGCCAGCCCACAGATGTCTACTACCTCCTCAGATCTAAGGACTGGGTAATTCTGCATCTGGCAGGTTATTCTCCATTCGCAGGAGTTAAACTTGTGGTCCTCATTGAGGGATTACGTATTTCCAGCTATGGTGTCATCCCAGAGATCTAACATGAAACTCAGAATGGGGGTCTCAGGCCCATATTTATACTTTTTTAGCGCCGCATTTGCGCCGCTTTTTGACGCAAAAGCAGCGCAAACTTACAAAATACAATTGTATTTTGTAAGTTTGCACCGCTTTTGCGTCAAGAAATGACGCAAATGAGGCGCAAAAAAAGTATAAATATGGGCCTCAGTGTTCAAATTGGTAAGGATCAGTTCTAGATGTGAATGCAATTCCAACACTGGATATGCAATCAAATTGCTCTATCGAATCCATTTTCAGGATGAAATCATCGTCCGTTACCTACTGAAAGACCTATGTTCTTTAGTCACAATTTACACATATGCGTTGGTCTAATTTTTCCACACATTTATAGAAAATCTCTATAGCGGATTCATGATCCATTTTTTCACTTGTTCTCACCTTTCTGTAATCTTTTTAGAAATACATGCTTTTCTTCATTTTTAATAATACTGCAGAAGAAAAACAAACTTTTTCCTTTGAAAACTTCCTTAAAAATGGTCTTCCATCATTAGTTTGACACGTCCACATCCCTAGTAATAATTATAAATTGTCTCATGCTGGTACCACATGATAATTTAACTTCAAAGGCACATGAATCACAAGTGTATGTGAGTGTTCATAGTTAAGCCATGCACAGCCCTGTAATATAATGTCATTTTCATTTCATTATATATTGCAGCAAAATGCATCAAGTTTACAAGATGGTGCTAATATAACCGGATGCCTTAAGTAAAAGAAAAGTACACAATTGATACTTAAACAGCTTTTTCAATGAGGATTTTTGTATTTTATTGTGTCCAGAGAAAGTACATATCGTTTTCTTCCTGGAAGTGCGAGTACTTACACATGGCAGCTATCTTTTGTATCTTTGGCAGTAGACTCGAGTGGATGTATGAAGTTGTTTAGTCTACAACTGTGTTTGGATTATCCACCTCTTTTGGTTTTCATCATGGACCATTTTTAGCTCTTCTGAAATCATGCATTTAGAATGATCCAGAGTCAGCTTCAGAAACGTTGTTTAACTCCTACGTGGAACTTAATGAAATAAAAAGCATTTTGCAAACATACATTTCACATCCAGATCTGTAGAATCAAGATTGATGGAATTTGACATTTACAACTTGCACTTAAAAATTCTGAACATCTTTAAATTTTGGGGTATAGATGGACACCTACAAATCCTTAGGCACTTGAGTAACTTTCCACTTCTACTGATACACTTCCTTTCAGGAAATAAATACATATACGCTCTCTACTATAAAAACTAGGGATAGTTTTGCCATGGTGGAAATGAGGATAGAATTCCCCATATTTACACGAGGTGTAGGGGAAGGAGTTTGTGGGAATATGCATCTCTAGAGTAAAATATATATATATATATATATATATATATATATATATATATATATATATATATACATATATATATATATATGTTGGATTTTCGCATTTCTGCATTATTTGCAACAGTGAAACTTGTCAATTGGAAACGTAAAATTTGTAAATTGTGAATATTGATGTTTATCAGTGAAACCGCACCTGACATATATTTTCTCAAGCACTCCTAAGGTTCCCTTTGAATTTCTAAAATGGCATAAGTAGATTTCCGACTTTCAGAAGGGAATTGTGAATCAGGCCACCAGAGTGATGGGCAAACATCACCATGCCTCCATCACATTCCTCATTGCATATAGTAAAGCTTTCTCTTTGTGGGAAAAATGACATATTGGTCCCATAGAGGAAAGTTCAGAAGCTCTTCCCTTCAGCTGGCCTGCCAGCCTGGGGTCAGCCCCAGCCATCTTGGTTTGGAAAAAGAGAAATAACAGGGTGTTTTCTTTTATTCATTTCTTTGCTTAGCACAAATGAAGGGGGCGATTTTCTGCTGTTGTTAAAGCAAAAATCCTTCCAGTCTGCAAATAAATCACTGGGTGGAGCTGATACAAGCCTTGGTGTTGGCTGGCATGGATTACTGCATTATCCTGTGCATCAAACTCCCAAATAAGTTTACTAAAGACAGCTCCTGGGGAATGTACCTATATTTGCAAAGACCTGACTCTGTATCATGTACATCACCGACAAGAACAAAATATCCTGGTTATTGCTGAATCAGGCACCACAATACATCATTTCAAATGACTAACAGCGGCCACCTCTAACCTTGTCCCTCATCAAGCCTTGTAACATCGCTAGCATTGGTGTAAGTTCCAGGAATCGTTTACACCTAGAGACTGAACAAAATGAACTTAACTTCAGGACATGACTGAAAACTGAGCCTTTCAAAACGGCTTTAAAATTAGTTTGTATCACATCAAAGGAATTACTTGAGTATGAGGTCTAGGAAATTCCACATCCCACCTTGCTGAATCCAAATGCCTAAAACCAAAATCTACTCTTCCCTTTTGATACTTTCAATTCTTCCTGGCCTTCTAAAGAGCCTGCCAATTATTTAGTTTCTGGGGCTGTACAAAATGCTGACATAAATACAATATAATAAAAAGAAAAAGCATACATTCTTTTCGATATCAAATTTATTAAATTCATGTTTCCTGAAGTAATAACATTTTCAATTAAAGAAAACCATTCCATCTATAGCTTTTTAATTCAAATCCATAAATAAAGTAGTGCACTCTACGAAAAAGAGTTCAATCATATAGCCAAAATTCTTGTTTCTTCTTAATTTCATATTATTTTTTTTTTTTTCATATTCCAATTGATACAGCCTCAGTCAGCGTCTTTTGTTCACAAATGTGAACTTCTTTATGGCGTCTGATTCAAGAATCACATTAATTCATAGTGAGTCTACTGGCAAAGGATTATTCTCTTTTAGCAATGAATCATAGAGTGAGTTGTCAGACTGATAATTCCACTATTTCATATTTTTTTATCAAAATCCCTGTATAAAAGGATCATGGACACCCAAAATCGTGCCCCACACTCGACAGGCACCTAACACCTCAACGACAAGCACCATTTTTTGAATAGATCGAATTCTTTTTCATTGTGTGCCCCGCTTTAATCATGAATTTAGGATATCTGCTTTGCAGAGGTGTCTAGGAGTGGCTGGTATCATTAGGGTGTGCACCATACGTCACTTCAAAGGATAGGGAAGACGCGCATGTTTTACCTGCCGTTTCTTGCATTTGTTTCGGGTACCTTTTTTTATCCCACACCATTTTCAAGTTTTTTATACATGGCAGCATACTGTGCTAAAAACAATGATTGTATTGAGACCATAACTGTTTGAATTGTAGCACTGTATATACCAACAATATCCTCATATAACAATATTGAGGACAGAATATCAAGAGAAGACATATTGAAAGGTAAGTGCATATAGGGAAGTCTATATTTACTATTCTCAACTCCACATCTAGATACATATATGTGGAGTTAGGTACAGAAAGTTTAGACCGGTCATAATTTTTGATTATATTGTGTCCAAGATATTCTGTTCTCCGATATTGTGGGTTTGGTATTCAGGGGCAAACCAACTATTTGGAAACAAGATTGATATAATTTCTTCAGTGCTTAATTTGTAAATAAAAATGTGACGGTGCCCAAAGCCCTCCTCTTAAACATGTTGCTTTCTGCAAGCTTTCCTGATCTATTTGCCTTAACCGGTCTGCTGCTTCCTTTTTGGAAAACTTCAAAAATTCATTATATGTTGCATATAAGAAACATCTTCTGTGTGGTTTTCTAGGGCCTAACAAGAAATCTTGTAAGTCTATGTCTTCTGACAGGAGAATGAGGTGTTATTCAACAACTGTTTATGTGGAAGTTTTCAACCTTTGTTGAAATAGTTTATCTCCACTGTATGTGGTGACAATACCCAAATGCTGTGTGATGATGTAACAAGGGTCAGGTCACCTTGCTCTAAAACACTATGTGGAGTTTAAAAAATGTGCGTGACAACCATTTGTGTCCACTGGCTACATTACCCACCAGTTGGAACCTAAAAGTTTTGAATTAAAGATGCCGTTGTGGACCCACCCATTGAGCTCTTTTTCTGAGACTTTTAAAATCTTTAGCCATTTTTCGAATTTAGCTGGTGAGGAAATACTGGGTATGTTCAGTTCTTTAATTATAAATTGTTCTCGCTGTGCTGGCTTTGTGCAAAAAATAATGCCCATAATGATGGTAATACAACATTTCCTCATGATTCACAGTTGTTTGAAAAACAACTTCATTTTGAAACACAGTGTAATATTTAAGCTCAGAAAGCACAGAATCAACCATTGTTACACCCCAATCATCAGAAACAACCCCTTGTGTTATAATTTGGATTAATTTTGAACACATATGGAATTTTAAGCATTTCTGTAGGACCGGAGATATTTGCTAGATCTGACAGCCTTAGGGTGGTCACCCCTAACTTTTTGCCTGCCTCCCTCCACTTTTTAGATATTGTTTTTGCTGGTTTTAAGACTTTGCCCACTTTACCACTGCTTACCAGTGCTAAAGTGCATGTGCTCTCTCCCTTTAAACATGGTAACATTGGATCATACCCAATTGGACTATTTAATTTACTTATAAGTCCCTAGTAGAGTGCACTATATGAGCCCAGGGCCTGTAGATTAAATGCTACTAGTGGGCCTGCAGCACTGATTGTGCCACCCACTTAAGTAGCTCCTTAACCTTGTCTCAGGCCTGCCATTGCAAGGCCTGTGTGTGCAGTTTCACTGTCAATTCAACTTGGCATTTAAAAGTACTTGCCAAGCCTAAAACTCCCCCTTTTCTACATAGAAGTCACCCCTAAGGTGTGACCTAGGTAATCCTTAGGGCATGGTGCTGTCTAGGCAAAAGGCAGGACATGTGCCTATGTAGTTTACATGTCCTGGTAGTGTAAAACTCCTAAATTAGTTTTTACACTGCTGTGAGGCCTGCTCCCTTCATAGGCTAACATTGGGGCAACCCTCATATACTGTTTGAGGGGTAGCTGCTGATCTGAAAGGAGTAGGAAGGTCATATTTAATATGTCCAGAATGACGATACAATATCCTGCTGACTGGTGAAGTTGGACCTAATATTACTATTTTAGAAATGCCACTTTTAGAAAGTGAGCATTACTCTGCACTTAAATCCTTCTGTGCCTTACAATCCACGTCTGGCTGGGTTTAGTTGACAGCTCCCCTGTGCATTCACCCACACACTCCCCATACACAGGATACTCAGCCTCACTTGCATACATCTGCATTTTGAATGGGTCTTCCTGGGCTGGGAGGGTGGAGGGCCTGACACTTGCATGTCAAAGGACAGTAGCTTGCTCTCACACAAAGGACTACCATACCCCTTACTGGGACCCTGGCAGACAGGATTGAACTGAAAGGGGACCTTGTGTACTTCTAAGCCACTCTTTGAAGTCCCCCCCACTTCAAAGGCACATTTTGGTATTTAAACAGGGCCTCTGCCCCTACCAACTCAGACACTTCTGATGGAGACACTCTACCTGACAAGACACTTCCTGGAGAAGAGAACCTCAACCAGAACCTGCATCCTGCCAAGAAGAACTGCCTGACTGCCCAAAGGACTCACCTGACTGCTTTCTGTGAAGAACTGCTGCCTTGCTGTAGCCCTGCTGCCTTGCTGCTCTTTGGCCGTGGTGAGAAGTGCTCTCCAAGGGCTTGGAAAGAGCTTGACTCCTGTTCCCTGAAGTCTCAGGACCAAAAAGACTTCATCTCTACAAGAAGGACTCCTTGTGTGGTGAAAATCGATGCACAGCCTGCCAGAAACGACACACTGCCTGCATTGCAGAGAAAAATTCACTGCACACCGAACCGTAATGACGCAGCCAAACTTCTCAACGAGAAGATAGACCGAGCACCAGCGTAGCAACCGGAAATTCATCGCATGGCCCACTGTATCGACGCACAGTCGAGCCAGAACGACACAGCCTGACTTCCAGAGAGGAATCAATGCAGCGCCTGCTGTGCGGTAGAAAATTTCCACGCAACGCCCACCAGATCGACGCAGCGCCGTTAACTTCGTCTTGTCAGTGCCGAAAACCCCGCAAACCGCAGAGGATCCACGACTGAGCGCTGGAAATCAACGCACAGCTGTCCCTGTGTGAAAACTAAATGACGCATCACCATGTGCGGCCCGAGAAATCGACACACACCATCTTATTTTCCATGCATCTCCTCCTCTGCGGTTCTTTGTGGAGATTTCGAATGTGAACCAGGTACTTTGTGCTTGAAAGAGACATTTATTGCTTTTTAAAGATTAAAGACACTTTATATCACTTTTACAGTGATATCTCAATATATACTTATTGTATTTTAATAGTTTTGACTTGCATCCTATCAGATAAATAATATATATTTTTCTAAACACTGTGTGGTGTATTTGTGTGTGGTGCTATACTGTGTTTTTGCATGATTTCTTGCACAAATACTTTAAACATTGCCTTCTAAGTTAATCCTGACTGCTCAGTGCCAAGCTACCAGAGGGTGGGCACAGGATAATTTGGAGTGCTCAGGAAAGTAATGCCCATTAATCAGCAGAAAGAAAATGATGACAAAAGCAATCCAAAGAAGAAAAGCAAGCAAAGTCAGAAATATACACAGATAATACCATAGATAAATCAAATAGTTGTTTTAAGCCAGTTGAAAGGTTTACATGGTCTTGGTACAGGTGCTTGAGAAGATACTGCAGGATTTCAAAATGATGTTGGCAAAATAACCAGAAGCAGTGCTTGCAAATACAGGAGCTGGTGCATTTAAAGGAGAACTGACAGATGTATCCCTTGGTGGTTGGTGATAAATTATTCCATCCGTTTTTGTTGAATTTGAAAAAAAATACGAGTTTTCGACATTTTTTGTTGATGATGTATTGACAAGAAGCAATGAAAGATCATTTTCCACCCTCCCCAAGCTTGGAGAAGTTTCTTCAACATTATTTAGCTATTGTAGAGACAAATCCAGACGGGCAGTGAGAGGGGTATGGGAACTTCTCATAAGTCATCTTGGCCTACTTTGTAGGACTGGCCACATGTTGAAATCTGACATTGTCAATTGAAACATAGCTGTTTTCTTTAGAACCAGGCAGTGGTGGCAAAATAACAGTTCTGATACCATTTATTCTCAGGACTGAAACTGGTGCTCTACAGACTGGGCCTAATTCCTTCATTACAGCAATGTTTTCATGCACTAGATCCCCAACTTTAGGAATCCAGCTGGTGGATGTTGTTGGCAAATCCCTCATTCCCAAGGTGGCGTCATGTGCAGATGAATTTTCATCATGGAACAGTTGTAATGGCTGAAACACAGTGAAGTTCATTTATGTCAAAAGGCGTTTCTGTTGCCACCAGGCCAGAGCCATCAATATCTGGAACATACATAAGTGCTCCAAACAGCACTTTGTATGGTGTCCTTCCCCCCCAAACACCTTCTGGGCAGATTATTTAATGCTGTCTGCACTTCATGCAGGTGATGTAGCCAACTGTGACCTGTATCTAGTACTCTCGCTGTTAAGGATTGTTTTAAGCCTCAATTTTTCTGCTCCATGATTGCGTTTCCATCTGGATGCTATGTGGACGAGAAATAGTGTTGAATACCCAACGTCCCCATGATGTCCCTGAATGCCCTGGAGGCAAAGGGAGGGTCCTGGTTTGGGTGGAATGCTGCAACATGTCATTATGAAGACTTTCAAATCTTTAATAACAGTTTCAGCACCAGCCGATCATTGTGGCCATACCACACCACGCTACACCATGGCTCCGCTCGCCAACATCGTCCGATCCCACGGCCTCAACATTGTCTCCTACGCAGATGACGCCCAGCTCATCCTCTCTCTCACGAAGGACCCTGCAACCGCTAAGAACAACCTCCACACTGGACTTCACGCCATCGCCAACTGGATGAAAAAAAGCCGCCTCAAGCTGAACTCGGAGAAGACTGAGATCATCATCTTCGGCCCCAACAGATCAGCATGGGATGACTCCTGGTGGCCTGCCACCCTGGGGTCGGCTCCAAAGCCCACCACCCACGCACGCAACCTTGGCTTCATACTGGACTCTTCACTCTCCATGACCTACAACACCCTTTGCATGCTCAGCAAGACCTTCAGATGGATCCCCGTGGAAACCAGAAGAACGGTCACCCACGCCCTTGTCAGTAGCAGACTGGACTACGGCAATGCCCTCTATGCAGGAACAACGGCCAAGCTCCAGAAGAAACTCCAGCGCATCCAGAAAGCCTCAGCACGACTCACAGCATGCCAGCTCCGCTCCTCCAACCTCCGCCTCTCAACCATCCCCCGCATTCACCGTATCACATCCGGCGGTAGATCCTTCTCCCACCTTGCCGTCAAAACCTGGAACTCCCTCCCCGTCAACCTACGTCTGACCCAGGACCTCCTGACCTTCAGGAAGCACCTCAAGACCTGGGTCTTCGAGCAGTAGCACCCCCCTGTCACCCATCTCACCCAGCACTTGTGACCCTTTCGGGTGAGTAGCGTGCTTAACAAATCACTGATTGATGGATTGATTGATTGATACCCATAGGAATCTAGAACATGAGTCAACAGAAACTGAGATATGTTTGTATGCATCATCAGGTTGTAAGAGACCACAATGGTCCAGGTACACACATTGAAGTTTTTTTGTGGAAACCAAGAGAGGTATCTGCAGTGGGCGCTTGACCATTGACACTTTAATTTGATGACTGATGTCACAGCAAAGGACATCCTGTTTGGTCTATTTGTATAGACCTGGCCACCAGTAGCATTTTTGAAGTTTGTGAATATACCCACCACACCTGCATGGACAGAAGCAACACCCTCATGCGCTGCTTTTATGAGACCAGCCTCTGATCTTGGTTGGGGATTGCATAGTCACCCACCCCTAGTATTGTTGCAAATGTAATATTCTGGGCACTTAAGTGGTAGAAATATTTGGCATCATATACCTTTGGTAAGGGCATGCTCTCAGCCAAAGCCTTCGCAGCAGCCAATGTTTCATCCTCCAGTCTCATATGAGAACGAGTAATAGCAACAACAGAATCTGGGACTACTATTGATTTGTCTGCCTCATCAGCCAAAGTGTATCCTACAATGTGTACTCCAACACATTGGTGACCCAATGTATGGACTACAGGGGCCTTTGGTAGCTTGTCTTTAAGATCTGCTACCCTCTCCCATAAAAAATTTGCTTGATGGTTTTTCCTTTGGAATCTCTGAACTCATTTTGGTGCCAATAATGCAGATATTTACTGAAAGACTGGATACAATAATATGAATCACACACAATCAATGTAGAAAGTTCAGAATCCATGTGTTCTATTGCCAAGATTAGCACCTTAAGCTGAGCAAGTTGTGCAGTGCGGTCACCTGAGGTCTGTGTGTAGGTATTCTGAGGAAGGAATGCAGCATCCCACATTACCCCGCTAACAGCTGCACAAGGAGCGCAGTACTGGTGTTTAGCACCTTCTGTTGTTTGGGCTGACCCATCAGTGTAAATGATGATCTGGTATTCTTCAAGGGGCAAAATGTTTGTAGGCATTGGGTATTCAAATTCATATTGGAGGGATTCTTGTATCTGTAGTTTTGGATCTTAACATAATCAACATCAGTGGCTATAAGAGATGGTGCCCATTGGATCATACATGGATGTAATGAGTTTGTGTTCGGAATGCTAACTTTTGTAAGGGCCCCAAGCTGCTTTTATTGGGGTAACAACAGTAATGTGTTTGCCCTGGGCCAGAGGTCTCTCTTTTATGACAGCCATCTGCTCAGCTTTTGTGTGTGATTTGTATGCTATAGGTATGGTGTCACCTTCATTGAATTTTACATAGGTGACCCCGATGGGACCATTAATTATTCTGATGACCAAATTTGTTTTGTTATCACGTGTGTAAGTGTTTTGCTTCAAGCATGTCTTGTTGTAATGCTCTAAGAATGCATGTGTGTTCAGGTGTCCAATGTTTGCTTGAAGAATCTGGCACAAAGTGGTTTTATGCATTGTGCATAACCTGTATTGCAAATTCTGCAAAAATTGAAAAAGCCCAGCAATGCCTATAGCTTTTGGATGGTGTTAGTAGGTTGCAACTGTGCACACTTTTCTAGAATGTGGGGTGCCAGACTCTTTCCCTTTTCCCTGATAACTCATATCCCAAAAATAGGGCAGTGAGGAAGACAATTTTAGTTTTCTTAAATTTAAGTTGGTAGCTCAATTCGGCAAATCCCACAACAATGCAGTCCCCCCGTTTTAGGTGCGTTTTGAAGTCACCATCTGTGAGGTAGGTAACATCTGCATTGGACAACACCTTGGGTCAATATTATGTAAAATTGATGTTACATGGGCTGAGAACAATCCTGGACTGCTCTTCTACCCCTGTGAATGTTATCAATTATTTTTTAGAGCCATGCGCACTGAAGGCACTCAAATGCTGATGTTCAGGCGCTAGATTTTGGCAGAAAAATACATTAGAAATATCGAAGGTTATTTTGTATTTGTCCACACTAAATTGTTAATAAGTACTGTGCTGTGTGCGTTTTGTATTCCAAGTGTGCATGTATGAGTCTTAACGTGATGTAGGCAACGAGCGACAAGGTTGAACTTAGGAGACACATGTGTAAAGCATATAAAAACCACAAAACAGGAAATAGGTAAAACACAAAACACAATAAAAATCCAACACCAATTTATAATATTAGGGTATATTTTGATCTTTAAAATGACACCAAATGAATAAAATCACATAAGGATTGGGGGGTCATTACAACATTGGCGGTAAAAGCCGCTTACTGCCGTGCAGAAGACCGCCAACACACCGCCGCAGGCGTGGAATTCCGCCACAGCTATTATGACCCACATCTCGAAATCCGACAAAATCCAGACACCCACACAAGACCGCCACACCAAAGGTCAGTGATAAACTGGCGAAAACAAAACCTCCACCGTCACGGCAACAGAAATACGCCCACACTATCACAACCCACGAATCCACTCGGCGGTCTTTCAACCACGGCATTCCATTGCCGGTACACACCGCCGCGCTCAAAATGCACACACTCTTACAAAACACAGCCACATTGGACAATTCGAAATACACACACCTGATACACATACACACACCACTCCCACACACCCATTACAATATAAAACGCCCACCCACAAACCCCTACGACCACCATTACAGAGAGAAGGCCAGAGAGAGACACCACCATCCACAAACTAGCAGCCACAGCCCTCAACACCATCACCCACACTACTTCCACACACAAAACACCACACACCACTACACATCACCACACTAATCACCACATACACCACTCCACAAATCACCTACACCACCCCATGGCACGACAAAGACACCCCAGGTTCTCGGAGGAGGAGCTCAGGGTCATGGTGGAGGAAATCGTCCGGGTAGAGCCACAGTTATTTGGAGCACAGGTGCAGCACACCTCAATTGCAAGGAAGATGGAGCTGTGGAGAAGAATAGTCGACAGGGTCAACGCAGTGGGACAGGACCCAAGAAATCGGGACGACATCAGGAAGAGGTGGAACGACCAACGGGGGAAGGTGCGTTCCGTGGTCTCAAGACACCACATCGTGGTACAGCGGACTGGCGGCAGACCCCCACCTCCTCCCCCGCAACTAACAACATGGGAGGAGCAGGTCTTGGAGATTCTGCATCCTGAGGGCCTCGCAGGAGTCGGTGGAGGAATGGACTCTGGTAAGTCAAATCTTAACTTTCATATCCCCCACCCTACCTGCATGCTATCACAGACCCCCACCCTCGCCCCCTCCCCTATCACTCCAACTCCTCACAAATGTCCCAACATCACAAACCACACATCCCAACCCCCAGCCCTGCATGACACAACAAAGCCTGGACACCCATCACTAAAGCATGCCCACTGCACATACCCATAACACCCCCCTCAACCATCATCACACAAGCCCCCACACAGGAATGCTAGCACTGGGGTACACGGTCACCCACCCATTGCACACCATGACACACACAGATGCAATAATCATGCTTTTACACCCCTGCAGGACCACTACCCAACGTCACCAGACAGGAAGGTCCAGACATCTCCACCCCACCCACTGAAGAGGCCCACAGTGATGACAGCAGCTCTGTCCAACTGGATCCAGATGACCAGCCTGGACCATCGTGGGCCTCGGGACAGTTGGTTCCCCACACCCAGTCACAGGCCACCACAGAGCTTCCACCCTCTGGTAACACCAGCACGCACCCACCCAGCGGGCCCATACCTCCATCCCCAGGACACGTCAATCAGCTGTGTGTCCACCACTACAGGGAACCCAGGATAACCCACCACCCCAACAACGACAGTGACCTGGGGGCAGTGGTAGTGGGCACACAGTCCAGGGGACGGAGGCCCAGGAACACAGGGGAACTGGGAGGGCTGCTGTGCGACAGGGGACGGACAGGCCTAGGGAACCCACTCTCCACGAGGCCCTCTCCTCCATCATGGAAGCATACCACCACTCCCAGGAGACGATGGCAACGGTACTGGACAAGTTTCAGGAGACCCAGCGCATGCAGGAGGAACAGTATTTGGGCTTCAGGGAGGAACTCAGAACCATCAGCTCCACCCTGGGCACCTTCGTAGGGGTGCTGAAGGAAATACTTAACACCAGGAGGGACACTGTGGCACTACAAGGGGCCCCTGACACTAGCATGGACGATGATCTGCCCACCACCTCCGCCGGCCCTAATGGACAGGAGGCACCACCAGAGGACCACCACACCAGCACCCCACCCCCTGCAGATGGAGAACCATCCCGCAAATGGTCCCTGAGATCCAGGAACAGGACAGAGCACGATGCCAAGACCCCCGCCAAGAAATGAGACCACCCTGATTGTCATCCCATTGTCCCACTTTGTCACCCTGTCCATATTTAAACGGCCCCAGCTCCACTTCCTATGCCCATATGGGCAATGCACCTGTGAGACTAATACACTGGACTCTGCCATGGACATTCCTCCGCCATCACCCCTCACCATTTAACTTCCCCCTCCAATATTTTGTATTTAAATAAACACCCTTGAATCACAAAACAATCTGGAGTCAGTCTGTGATTTCGAAAATGTGTATTAGCAATTACAGTGTCAAAATGCTCTTTCAAATGTAATGTCAACATACCTATGTCACACATCTCAAGTCCATGAGGAATCTAAGCAGATGACACACGTTGGAAACCACACCTGTGGAACCGTAAGGGAAATGTACAACTCAGTTACCATATACTGGTAGAAATGGACAGACAGGATAGAGGTAGAAGTGTGAAAGTACTTGTAGTAGGCAGGAATGTGTTCTCACCTGTGTGTCACTGGAAATATTGCTGGATAACTGAGTCCCTGTTGTCAATGTCTTCTTCCTCTGCTTCCTCCTGGACATCACTGTCCACAGGCTCCACAGCTGCCACAACACCGTCATCTGGACCATCCTCCTGCAGAAAAAGCACCTGTCGTCGCAAAGCCAAGTTGCGAAGCATACAGCAGGCCACGATGATCTGGCACACCTTCTTTGGTGAGTAGAATAGGGAACCACCTGTCATATGGAGGCACCTGAACCTGGCCTTCAGGAGGCCGAAGGTCCGTTCGATCACCCTCCTAGGCCGCCCATGTGCCTCATTGTAGCGTTCCTCTGCCCTTGTCCTGGGATTCCTCACTGGGGTCAGTAGCCATGACAGGTTGGGGTAACCAGAGTCCCCTAATAGCCACACCCGGTGCCTCTGGAGTTGACCCATCACATAAGGGATGCTGCTATTCCGCACGATGTAGGCATCATGCACTGAACGAGGGAACATAGCATTTACCTGGGAATTGTACTGGTCTGCCAAACATACCATCTGTACATTCATCAAATGATAACTCTTCCGGTTCCTGTACACCTGTTCACTCCTGTGGGGGGGGACCAGAGCTACATGGGTCCCATCAATGGCAACGATGATGTTGGGGATATGTCCAAGGGCTTAGAAGTCACCTTTAACTGTAGGCAAATCCTCCACCTGAGGGAAAACGATGTAGCTCTGCATGTGTTTCAGAAGGACAGACAACACTCTGGACAACACATTGGAAAACATAGGCTGGGACATCCCTGATGCAATGGCCACTGTTGTTTGAAATGACCCACTTGCAAGGAAATGGAACACTGATAGCACCTGCACTTGAGGGGGGATCCCTGTGGGATGGCGGATTGCTGACATCAGGTCAGGCTCCAACTGGGCACACAGTTCCTGGATTGTGGCACGGTCAAACCTGTAGGTCATGATCAAATGTCTTTCCTCCATTGTCGACAGGTCCACCAGCGGTCGGTACACCAGAGGATTCCGCCATCTCCTCACTTGTCCCAGCAGACGGTGCCTAGGAATGACAACAGCGACCACAGAGTCAAACAACTCAGAGGTATGTACCCACAGTCTACACAGAACACCATTCATACACAAAATGTGGCCTGTATTTGTGTTGTGCGACAAGGCGTAGGTCTGTGTGACGCAGTTGGTAATTAGGACATGTGGGCCCCTGAAATGGCGGCTGCCTGACCTCTAAAGTGGGACAATGGGATGTGAGGTAACTGCGCTGGCGTTGTACACCGTCGCGGTAGGCGGTCGAAGACCGCGGCGCAATGCTGCATTGGTTAACATTGGACCCTATGGGTCCCAGGAGCCAATGACGAAGTACGCCGGCGGTGATGTTACGCACCGCCGCGGACGTGACCGCAATTTTCTATCTGTTGAATCACTCGATACCTGATCTTCGACAGGAGAGGTCCTACACTGCAAGTGCTGCTGTGACCTCGGTCTGGAAGAGACAATGGCTTGTGCGTCTGGGGAAAGGGCCCTGCCATCACTGCAGGGGAGTTGGAGAAGCTTGTGGACGGGGTCCTCCCCCAGTACACAATACTCTACAGTCCTCCAGACCAACAGGTAAGTACACAGGGAGCATGTTGTATGGGCTATGCCTGTGTGGAGAGGGCTGGTTGTAAGAATGAAGGAGGCACAGTTCTGCATGCATAATGGAATGTGTATGCATGTGCCACATGGCAAGGGTAGGGATGTGGGCCACTCACTTAGAAGGTGCAGTTGTTAATGACTTCTCTTCTTCCCCTGTACATGTCATGTAGGTCAGCGCCCACCAGAAGAAGGATATTTGGCGTGCCATCGCCAAGGACGTCCGGACCCTTGGGGTCCACCACAGACGGATCACCCACTGCCGGAAGAGATGGGAGGACATTCGCCGCTGGAGCAAGAAGACGGCGGAGGCTCAGCTGGGGATGGCCTCCCAATGTAGGAGGGGTACCCGTCGAACCATGACCCCCCTGATGTTCCGGATCCAGGCGGTGGCCTACCCTGAGTTGGATGGGTGCTTGAGGGCATCACAGCAGACACAAGGGGGTGAGTACAACATCATTCAGGGGACTTTGCGCGCAGTGAAGGTGTCTGGGTGGGGGAGGAGGGCTGTGGGTTTCCCTAGGCCAGGGCGAGTTCTGTAGGCTAGGCCCCTCCGTAATGCAGGCCATGTGGCACCCCACCCCACCTCTGCAGAGTGCCAAGTACAGGTATTCATGCCCCTGTGTCATCTATGTGTGCAGATGTCGTCCATAGCCTTGTAGGCCATATCCCAGGAATTGCATCTGTAGAGCCCAACAGCGTGACGTAGTGCAGGGGGCTACTGTGTCTGTATTGTCCGCCAACGGTAGCGGTAAACCATGCACTCAATCTGTCTTTCTTCTGTCGTCCCCCACTTTTTGTGGTCTCCCTGTTCTTGTGTGCATCAGCATCATCAGGCGGAGGTACAGTGGCACCGGAGCACGAGGGAGCTGCATCCCACATGGCCATGGAGGGCCACACCATGGACTCAGAATACACCAGTGGGACGGAGGGCGAGGGGAGCACCACAGCGGTCACAGGATCTGCAACCAGCGACACCGACTCGTCCTCCGATGGGAGCTCCCTTGTGGTGGCAGCAAAATCTGTGCCCCCCACTTCTACAGGTACAGCCGCCACCCCCCTACCAGCACCGCCTTCCCAGCAGCCCCTCAGCGTGTGCGCCGTGCCCGCTCACCCAGGAGGGTGGGCATCACCTTCGCCCCAGGCACCTCAGCCCCTGTCACCTCTGCTGCCCTCAGTGAGGAGGCCATTGACCTCCTCAGGTCCCTCACTGTTGGGCAGTCTACCATTTTGAATGCCATCCAGGGTGTAGAAAGGGAATTGCAACACACTAATGCATTCCTGGAGGGCATTCATTCTGGTCAGGCTGCCCTTCATCGAACCCTGCAAACTCTGGCCTCAACACTGATGGCAGCCATTGTCCCTGTGTCTAGCCTCCCCCCTCCAACTTCCTCCACCCCGACCCAATCCCCTGTACCTCTGTCTATCCCAAGCACACCATCAGACCAGCCTGCACGCACCTCACCACACAAGGGAAACTCAGGCAAACATAAGCACCACACATCCCACAGGCACTCACGCAAGCATCACACACATACAGACACACCAACATCCAATGCCTCCACTGTGTCCCCCTCCTTGTCGTCTCCCTCCTCCCTCCCAGTCTTGTGTACACTCACACCTGCATGCACTACCACTACAGCCACAACGTCCCGCACCAGCACACCCACCACCACACCCCACTCATGTGCACTCACCACCCCCACTAC
Source organism: Pleurodeles waltl (assembly GCF_031143425.1). Lineage (NCBI taxonomy): Eukaryota > Metazoa > Chordata > Amphibia > Caudata > Salamandridae > Pleurodeles > Pleurodeles waltl. The sequence continues at coordinate 164,330,603 of NC_090448.1, read as the reverse complement.
CATTTACACGTCCCCTGTGTCCTCTCCCAGTGTGTCTGTGACGCCCCCTCCAAAGATACACAAACGCAGGCACACACCCAACCAACAGCCATCCACCTCACGACAGCCTCCAGCCCATTCACCTGCACCCAAATCCACAAAACGTACACCTCCTACAACCACCACCTCTTCCTCCACTCCCAAACCCCCTCCATCTACCCATCCCAGTGTCTCCCAAAAACTTTTCCTGGCCCCCCTTAACCTATTTCCCACCACCACCCCCCCCTCCAACTCATAGGTCCCGTACTAGAACCTCAGCCAAAAAATCTCCGGGACCAGTGGTGCCTGTTGTTACAGGTATGTGGAGTGCACCGGCTACCAGGCCAGACAGTGTGGCACGGAGCCACAGCACAGCCAGTCCCCCCCCTGTGAAGCACCAGAAGTTGGACAGTGCTCGGCGGGAGAGGGGGAAGACTCCAGCCAGCAAAGCCGCTCACAAGGGTCCCGGGGGAGTGTCAACTCAGCTGTGACTCCTCCCAAGGTGGGGAAGGGACAGAAGAAATTTCCAAAGTCTGGGAGGAGCAGCACAGCGGAGAGGACCGCCACCATCCCCGCTGCCCAGGAGGCCACCGCCAGCCCCATTGTCACTGGCCAGGAGGCCACCGCCAGAGTCACTGCCCAGGAGGCCAGCCCCATCGTCACTGGCCAGGAGGCCACCACCAGAGTCCCTGCCCAGGAGGGCAGCCCCTTCATCATTGGCCAGGAGGCCACCGCCAGCCCCATCGTCACTGGCCAGGAGGCCACCGCCAGACACAGCCCAGCTGGCCAGGAGGGCCCCGCAAGCCACCGCCCAGCTGACCCATGAAGGTCTGCCAGCCACAGCCCTGCTGGGCAATGAAGGACCACCTTGGCAAGCACCGCTGAACAGGCCAGAGACCGCTGAACAGGGCAAAGACCGCCATGGAATGCACTGCTGAACAGGTCTGACACTGGCAACGCAAGCACCTCTGAACAGGCCAGGGACCGCTGAACAGGGCAAAGACCGCCATGGAATGCACGATGAACAGGTCTGACACTGGCAATGCAAGTACCGCTGAACAGACCAGGGACCGCTGAACAGGGCAAAGATCGCCATGGAATGCACTGCTGAACAGGCCAGGGACCGCTGAACAGGGCAAAGACCGCCATGGAATGTACCGCTGAACAGGTCTGACACTGGCAACACAAGCACCGCTGAACAGGCCAGGGACCGCTGAACAGGGCAAAGACCGCCACGGAATGCACCGCTAGCCCATTTGCGGCAGGGGCAGTGACGCAATTAGGACCGTCACGGGGTGTGTGCTGCACTCTGGGCACCAGTCCCCCTCCAGCACCAGTGGAGACTGTTATCCACTTGAGAGACTGTGGCTTTGCACTCCCCAGGATAAAGCAGTGGGCAAACCACCCACTGTAGAGACTTGAGTGACTGTGGCTTTGACTCCCCAGGATAAAGCAGGGGGCAAACCACCCACTGTAGAGACTTGAGAGACTGTGGCTTTGCACTCCCCAGCATGGTACAGTGGGCAACCTACCCACTGTAGAGACTTGAGAGACTGTGGCTTTGCACTCCCCAGGATACATCAATGGGCATGGAGCCCCCTCGTGGATCTGGCGTGGTGCACTCATCCGGCTGAGGTGCCCCCCCCCCTTCCCTTCCCCCTGAGGTGCCTGTTGTATTTCTATCTGATGCCCCAGCAGTGTTCTCTCCGTTTTGATCAGGTATCTTGTGTGGGCCTCGTCCATGCATTTTGGGCCCAGTGGTCCACGGACAATGAATGGTGCATTACCTGCACTACTAATCGTGGTGTATTTTTTGTTTAATGTGTATATATATCTGTATATATTTGCTAACTGTATTTTTATATATTACAATGGTTCAACTCATTTCCTTTTGTCTTTGCATTCTTCCGGGGGGGGTTGGGGGGTGTTACTGTAATGTATAGATATGCATTGGTGTGTGTGTTGTAGTGGGTGAGGGTCGGGATGGGGGTTGGGATGTTGGTTGTGAGTGTCCCTGTGTTTTTGCCTACCCCCTCCCCTATCACGTAGGAGCAGTACTCACCGTGCTCTTCGCCACTGGTGTTGATGATCCTCGTATAGGAGCAGGAAGACTATCGCTGGCAGAATATGGAGTTCCGGCTCCATGGTGTCCTGATTCCTCTTGGGATGTGTAGAGGTGAGTGTTTTCCCTTTGAAATGGCTGTTTCTGCCATGTTTTTATCCGCTGTGAATCCGCCCCAGAAAAGGTGGCGGATTGGTAGGTTGTGATACCTTGGGCGGTACATTGTCTTCCGCCTGTCTGTTGGCGGTGACCGCCGCGCTGTTTGTCTGTACCGCCGTGGCGGTTGGAGTGTTAAAGTGGCTGTCTTTGTTGGCGGTTTCCGCCACGGTCATGATTCCCAAATTTTTACAGCCGGCCTGTTGGCGGTCTTACCGCCGCTTTAACACCGTCCGCCAGGGTTGTAATGACCACATTAGTGTTTTTAGCGCTTAAAAATGATTAGCGCCAATCTGGTCACCTGGTTGCATCTCGATAGGGGCAAAGTCAAAGTTTAAGGCTGACCGCGATGGAGCCCTGCTCAGCTACAGCAAGCCGGAGGCCTCAGTGAAAAGTTTACCTGTGGACTTAGTCGTTTTCTTGAAGATTTTCTTCAGCGGGGCGAAGTCGCCTGTCCGATCTGACCTCCTGGAGCCCTTCATTGGATACGCGTCGTGGGAGAACTCGGTGAAGATTTCTACTTTCGGACTTAGACAATTTTTCGAGGTGAAAATCTTTTGACCGGGGCAAACCTGAATCTTGCTCCGACGTCCCTGGAGCCCTCTGGACGACACTGTGCAGGAGGTCCTGGTCAACTTTCTACTTTCTTACTTAGTCACTTTTTCTGAGATTTTCTTCAGCAGGATGAACCTGCAAGTCAGGCCAGGTCATGGTTGAGGCAAGCCGGCTATAGCTGCAGTGACGGGTTGGTCCGTTTATGGAGATTTTTCCAAAAAGTTCTCCAGTCTTCTCCAATTTTCTGGTTCCTCTTCCAGAATGTCTTTTACGGTTCTTTTGGAGTCGGGGGCGGAGCTAGCCAGCCAGCAAGATGGCTGGCACTCTGTGAGGCTCTGCTAAGGCTGGGGCCCTTTTCAACCATTTCTCCGGTCAGGAAGGACCTGCCTTGGTGACGGTGCAGCGGGGGTGCGCCTTGCATAGGTGCCGCCCTGACTGCGGTTGCAGCGAGTTGGTATCGGTGGCAGCACTGGGGAAAGAGGCAGCGGAGGCGGTCAGCCTTGTGGCACAGCGGTTTGGATAGTCGCAGGCGCGCGCTGCTGGCATTCGGCTTGCGCCGCTCTGAAGGGGGTGCGGCGTCGCCGCAGCGCCACCATTTACCTGGGGGGTTAAGCAGGGGGCCCGATCGGCTGTCGGTTTGGACCACGGTCCCCTGCGGTTTTTTCCCGTTGCCCCCACGGCTTTGCCGGCGCTCTCTGTGGGACTGAGCGCTGCGCGGCCTAGACGTAGGAGTCGCCACGCGAGCCGTCCTGCGTGCTGCTGTCTTGTGGGCCCTTTTGGGGCTGGAAGTGCGCTGTGTTTGCGGCCGCGGCCGCTGCGGGCACCTGTTGGGTGTCGGGCGTCTCGGGTTCCCTGGCTGGGTGGCCGAGTAGCTACCGTGCTGTTGCCAGTGGTTGGGAGTGATAGACGCGGTGCAAGGAACAGGGCTGCGGATTAGTGAAGTTCGGCCTATGGGGACTCCTGTGCCTGGAGGCTGAGGGACACTGGCGGTGCGTCGACTCCCTTCTGTGGCTGCCACCAGGTTTCGCATGTAGTGGGGCCTGTTGTGTGGTCTGGATGTGACAGCTGATGACCTGGTGAGTGACAGTAGGAGGAGGACTGTGACGAGGGCCTGTACCGGCGGAGCTGCAGCGGGACAGGCTGTCTGCTGTGGTAGAGGTGGACTGACTGCATGGGTCATAAAGCTGTGACCAGCGGATGGTGCTGTAGGGTTCCGGCTTCCTGCCCTTGGTGAGGTGGCTTGGTCTGGAGCTGGTCCATATTGGAGGTTGGAGGGTGTTGTTGGTGCCGGAGGAGGCTGGTTGGTGTGGACCCTGGTGGAGTCTGTGGAGGCAGACGGTAAGGCGGAGCAGAAACAAGCAAAGCTATCCTTTGAAGGGGGCCGGAGGAGAAGGGGAGCATCTAATGCTCAGTCTGAGGAGCTGGTGATGGGAGAGGGGCCTTCGGATGGGTCGGTCAAGACTATGTTTTTGGACTTGAAGACTAGTCTGGCTGGAATAGATGGGAAGCTTGACCATTTAACGGAGCAGCTTGATCGAATCAGAGCCCAGGTGGATGATCACGATTCCCGCATTGACCAGTTGGAGACGCGTACCTCTGGGCTGGAGTATACGCGGCGAAACGAGCGTGAACATTTGCTGCGCATGGAGAGGGTGTTGGAGGTCATCCGGGCTAAAAATGAAGATTTTAAGGCTCAATCGCGTCTTAATAATCTCCGACTGGTTGGTCTTCCGGAGTCCACAGATATGGGCAGAATGGAGGATTTTGTGGAGGGAATGCTTTCTGACCTTTTCCCCAACTAGCTGTCCTGTCTGTTGGTGGTGGAGAGAGCGCATCGATCGTTGGGGCCACGGCCCCCTCCTGGGACCCCTCCGCTCCCCATCATTATTCGGCTTTTGAATTACCGTGATCGGGATGCGATCCTGCAACTGGCTAGGGAGTGCCAGCCGGTAATCTATAAGAATACTGAACTGAGTTTCTTTCCGGATTATACCCCCGGCGCGCAGGCTGCGCGCAGGGCGTTCTTGCCGGTGAAGTGCTCTCTGGCCCAAACGGATGCTAGGTTCTCTCTCATTTACCTGGCGAAATTGAAAGTGCAGCATGGTGGGACCCTTCAATTTTTTACGGATCCGAAGCTGGCAGCGAAGTTCCCTATGTGATAACGATTGACTGGCATGGACATCACCTGTCTCTCAGGACATTTGAGTGTGCCACTTACATCCTGTTGTGGAATTTTTTGTGCTTTTCGTCCTGATGATGCTCCTTATTGTTGGGCCTCATGCCCGCCCTTCCCTGTCCTGGCTAGGAGGACGTGTTGGGTGGCTAGCTTCCCGCCCTTTGGATGAGTCCTGTTTCTATGATTGGTTGGGTATATGTGTTTCAACGGGGGAGGGCTTTCTGACTTGAGCCGGTTGGGGGGTCTGTGTGGGTGGTGGTTGTTTTTTTTTTTTGGATTTGCTGTCCTATGTTTCTCTGAGTTCTTTCTACTGTGCTTTGTGGTTGAGCGAGGTTGGCCGGGATGGGAGAGTGGCAGTACTGCACTATGTGTTTGGTAGGATGCGAGGATGACACAGGTGGGTGCGACTTTGATCCGTTGTCTCACTTGGAATGTGCGAGGTCTGAATGACAGACGAAAGGTGCGACTTATGTCGGCATATGTTAAGCAGCAGAATATAGATATCTGCATGTTACAAGAGACGCACCTAGTGGCGGCTACTCTGCATTATTTAAAGGCGGTGTGGATTGGGGAATGCCATGGCTCTGTTTACTCGTACTATGCGAGGGGGGTAGCAATTCTGATACGTAAGGGGCTGCAGAGGCATACTCGTAGGATCATTGTTGACCCTCAGGGGGGTTATGTTTTGCTCTACGGAACGCTGCTGGACAGGCCGTGTCTTCTTGTGTCGGTGTTTGGACCCAATTCAGATAATCCGGAGTTTTTTAGTGACGTCTGTCGAATGACTGAGTCGTTGGGGGGAGGGGCTGTGCTTTGGGGGGGATTTTAATGTGACTCTTGACCCCATTCTTGATAGGGAGAGCGTGGCTCGGGTGCAGCATCCGTCGGCCACCCGTGTTTTGTCTGCGATTATGGAGGACGCGACGTTGGTGGACTTGTGGCGGGTGAAGCACGCTATGGAGAGAGAGGGCACCTGCGTTAACTATGTGCATAATAGTTGGTCACGTCTTGACCGGTGGCTGGGTTTGCGGGATGTGGCTTTGTGGACCCGATTGGCTGATCATTTGGCTTGCACGCTGTCGGATCATTCACCGGTTTGATTGGAGCTGGAGGTACCTGGCGGGCCTGCGCGGGCTTTTATGTGGAGGTTGCCTCAGGGGGCACTCCAAGATGAGCTGTTTCGTGAGGAGATCCGTTGTGATATTGTTTTATATTTTGAACAAATGTGGCTACGGTGCGGTCGGCAGGCACGGTGTGGGAGGCTTTCAAGGTGGTCGTTCGCGGGTTATGTATCTCGAAGCAACACGGTGTGTTGCGTGCGCTGCGACGTGAGTTGGCTGAGATAAAGACTCGGATAGCGGAATTGGAGTCTCGTCTGGTGCAGGACTGGTCTGGTGATACGTGGGTGGCCCTGTGGGCTGCGGTATCCTCGTACAAAAAGGCGTCTCTGAGGGAGATACATTTTTTAGGGAAGTTTGCGCGAGCACGGCGCTACAGAGAGGGTGACAGAGCTGGGCGCACACTGGCGAATTTGCTCCGCAGGCTGTGGGCCAGCAGTTATGTGACTGAAATGAATAACTCAGGAGGAGAGCGGGTGGTGGGTACGGCTGAAGTCCTAAAGGTATTTACCACATTGTTTCAGGACATGTACTCTGCTCCTACTGTATTGTCTGAGGAGGTGGTTCAGGGCTACTTTTCGGAGATTAGTCTCCTCTGGTTTGATAGAGCGCACAGGGAATATTTTGATGCTCTTTTTACTAAGGAAGAGGTTAAAGCTGCGATTCGCAGTCTACCTGGTGATAAGGCCCCTGGTTTAGATGGGCTGACCCCAGCATTTTACAAAGAATATGCTGACATCCTGGCACCCTATTTGTTAGAGGTGTATGCCGAGGCCCTACAAATGGAGTCCTTCCGGCTTCTCTACGCGAGGCACTTATTGATACGATCCTTAAACCTGGGAAGGATGCGTGCAGCTGCGATTCGTATCGCCCGCTCTCTATGATTAACATAGACAACAAAATAATGGCAAAAATGTTAGTGGCAGGGTTGCAGCCGCTGATGACGAAGCTGGTGTTGCCGGATCAGTCAGGATTTGTTCCGGGACGGTCCACGGCACACAATTTGCACATGTTCTTTGCCGTTGTTGGTTCAGTCGCCGTTGATGACGAGGCTGTGGCGGTGTTTCTAGACGCTACAAAGGCGTTTGATTCATTGTTATTCTTGAGAGAGTGGGAATGAGCGTGCGCTTTGTGAATTGGATACGTTTGTTATACTCGCAGACGGTGGCTCGTCTACGGATGAATGGATGTGTGTCAGAGCCCTTCGTGGTGGCGTGTGGAACCAGACAGGGGGGCCCTCTGTCTCCGTTGCTTTTTGCGATAGCAATGGAGCCTCTGGCGGCCTTTTTGCAACAACACCATGGAGTTAGAGGGTTGCCGTTTCGTCAGAGATCAATCCTGATATCCATGTATGCGGATGACGTTGCGCTGTATGTGCGGGAGCCGGCGCACAACTTAGACGTGTTATTAGATGAGATTGTCCGGTTCAGGGGAATCTCTGGAATAGCGATAAACTGGTCTAAGTCTGTGGTGTTGCCTCTTTCGTCCCGAACAGTGGTTTGCCGGTCCCACTATCCTCTTGTCTGGGCGGATGGCCCGGTTAAGTATTTGGGACTTTGTCTGAGCTGCGATGCTGAGAAGCTCTGGCTAGCCAATTATGGTAAAGCCATGTCTTGGCTAGAGGACAGAATTGTGGCGTGTCGCTCATAGCCCTTGTCTTTAACCGGACGGATTGCGGTGGCAAAGATGCTGGTATTGCCCAAATCTTTGTACTTGTTTATTAATCTTCCTCTGGTGCTTACAGCTGTTTTTCTGCTGCGGCTCCGTTCTGTGCTGATTTGCCTGGTCTGGGCTGGGGGTCAGCCTCGCATTGCATGGGAAAAATTGGTGCTACCGTTCGAGCTGGGTGGACTTGCGGCCCCTGATCTGGAGCTCTATTATCATTGTGCGCAGGCCCACTTTGTGTATTATGGGATACGGCTGATTCGTTATTTGCCACATTGTAACCGGACGGTTCCGGATACCGATATACAAAATACCACGACGGCCGCGATTGACGGCCCCCAACACACTCGAGGGAGACGCCACCCTATGACGTCAGACGCCTTCGGCGTCTGGGCGGAAACTGAAAGAAAAGACGGACCAAGATGAAACGGAGAAAGGAAGACGGAAGAAGACTCTCGCCGAACGCGACCAGGAGAAAAGGACGCTCGGACGCCGGAGACCGAGAGGAAGGAAATCGTCGAAGGAGCAGAGGATCGGAAGGAGAAGGAAAGCCTCAGGGGCCCTCCCGCCCCCGTCAGTGAGAAGCCGGGAGACTGCGAAAGCGCCGGCCGCGTCCCCGGAGGGGCGTGGCCAACTCAGGTACGTACGTACCACAGCTGGGGTATTACGAGAGGGTGGCTGTTGGGAACAGGGGGGGACAAGGGAAAGAGAGGGAGATCCTGCAAGGAAGGGGAGACCATCTAGCAGAAAGTCCTAAAAATAAACCTAACCGCACCAAGGTACCGACAGCCAGAAGACTTCTAGACAGAAAGGAATGCCTGAGAGCACCTATAAATAGAACCACAAACTAGAGAGCTGTTCTATCCTCACCTCCCTTCACTTATGCCTATTCCCCACCACCCTACTAACCTTATATCCTTGCACTATATATCCCACTTACCTGTTTTGTTGTCCTTCTTCTATTTTTGTTTTGGAGAACCTGGCCCACTGACGTAGAGGAAGATCGGAGACCTTCCCAAAGCTGGACCCGGCCACTTGTGGACTATCATTCACAACCCTGAAAGAAAAGAAAAAAGGGAACTTTGTTAATTTTCTTTTGGACTACAGGTGCTTTATCCTTGTGAACCAGGAACATAGGATAAAAGGCGACACCCATAAAACCGAAGCACAAATAAATTAACTAAACCCTCACCTTCTGCGCCTGTCACCTTATTCCAATATCCCTTTCATTTTGTTTCGGGATAAAGAACCCATTACAGTGGTGTCAGAAGTGGGATATTGGAACAACGACAGGTAACCTAAGACGATGGAGGGTACACCTACCCTATCAGAGATGATGCAGCAGCTAGCCGCAGGGCAGAGACATCTGCAAGTAGTGTGGGAAGAGCAGCAAAAGGAGGCTAAAGTGGAAAGGGAGGCCCTACAAAGCGCTCTTAAAAGTCAGGCCACTATCATGGCCAACAATCAGTTGGTCCATGAGACTGCAATCAAAAAGCTCACGGACACTATTGCCGCCACCCGGGTACATCCGAACGTTCCCAGTTCGGTCCTGCAGCGATACCAGGAGGGCGAAGACCCGGATGCCTTTTTCACCAATTTCGAGCGGGTTGCTACTTCCGCCACCTGGCCCCAGGATAGATGGGGCCAATATGTCGCCCCGTTATTAACAGGAACTCTCCAAGCGGCTTATCAAGCTGTAAACCCAGGCGGAACGACACCCTATCAGGATATTAAGAAGAGTATCCTGGAGCGAGTGGGGTTTGATACAGAACACTACCGGGTCCGGTTTAGGAAAGCCAAATGGGGGCCCTCCGAGAATCCCCGGGCCCTGTATTTCCGGATTAAGGACTTGGGACTCAAATGGCTAGGTCCCATCGGGACAAATAGGGAGGATATCATTGAGATTATTCTCTTAGAACAGTATCTAGATGCCCTACCTACCAATACCCGTAATTGGATTAAGCAACACCCAAGTCCAGATACAAACACCACTATTGAATTAGCCTGCGCCTTTCACCGCTCCCTCGAGTTCAAAATCCCTCCCATACGGCCAACCCTTAACCCCATCCGACAGAACCCCGGACCCTCCCCATCCCTAGGACGAAAACCAACCGAGGATCCGGGGAAAATGCGAGGACTAGAGAGACCCTATACCCAACACCCACAGTGTTTTAGCTGTGGAGAGTGGGGACATATCGCCCGGGTTTGCCCGCTGAAAACGGAAAAATCAGAACCGATGGAAATAGGAGTCACTAGGGGGAGAGTCTTCTATACAGGGGGAAAGGAGACCCGATACAGGAAGAGACTTGTTATCAATGGCAGAACCACAGTGGCACTTATCGACTCAGGTTGCAGTCAGTCTGTGATACGTGCTGATTTACTGGAAAGAAAAACCTTTACTCCCGGACTTACAGTATCCATATGTTGTATTCATGGAGATACGAGAGAATACCCCCTAATCTGGACGACCCTGTCCTGGGATGGAAAAGAAGTCCCCATAAGGATGGGGGTGGTAGAACTGTTAGTCGAAGAAGCTATCATAGGAACCGACTTCCCTGACTTTTCGGAGCTTCTTGACAGTACAAAAGACTCTGAGGACATGAGTGTATGGTGGAAAAGAGCTCCCTTTTCTAGTACAACTATAACGCCACCGGTGGTTAGATACAGACCCTCCCGAAAGGAAAAAAGAGAAAATAGAAAAGTCTACGCCCAAGGAAACATGAGTCCAAATCGGGTAATTACAAAGGTCCTTACCCTTACTGACCTTCCCCCATTCCGTAGTTGTCAGAGAGAAGACCCGAGTTTGGTCCATGCCTGGAAAAGTGCACGACCCCGGAAACCCCAAGACAAAAGCCCTTCTTTCACCATAATTAAAAACCTCTTATACCGTGTCACTGGTAATAACCAGGAAGAAAAGAAACAGCTATTAGTTCCCGAACCTTATAGACCACAAGTCCTACACCTAGCCCATAGCCAGCCGGGGGGGGGTCACTATGGAAGAGAGAAAACAGAGGAGTATCTGTTGAGGAAATTCTACTGGCCGGGGGTCTTTTCACAAATTAGGAGGTTCTGTCAACAATGTCCTAAATGTCAAATGGTTGATCCTGGTCCCAAAGGAAGGGCTCCCCTGCAACCGCTTCCCATAATAGACATCCCCTTTTCAAGAATAGGAATGGACATTGTAGGCCCTCTCCTACCTTCTTCTAGGGGATACCGTTACATACTAGTATTGGTAGATTATGCCACTAGATACCCAGAAGCCATCCCACTCAGCACTATTAACTCCAAGAGCGTAGCCCATGCCATGATAGGGTTCTTCTCCCGAATAGGCTTTCCCCGAGAAATCTTAACAGACCAAGGTACCCAGTTCATGTCCACCTTGATGTCACAAATATGTCAGCTTCTGGGGATCAAACAGTTGCGGACAGCGGTCTATCATCCTCAAACGGATGGTTTGGTGGAAAGGTATAACCGTACTCTGAAAACTCTGTTAAAGAAATCTATTTCAGAGACAGGTAAGGACTGGGATAGAAAACTCCCATTAGTGTTATACGCTATCAGGACCCATGAGCAAGCCTCCACGGGCCATAGTCCATTTGAATTATTGTTCGGACGACAACCCAGGACCTTGCTAGATATGGCTGCAGAGTTATGGGAAGAGGAGGATGGAGAAAAATCCCTCTTAGAATATACCCAGGAGTTAAAATCCAACATCCAAAATGTGTGGGAGAATGTAAGGGAACATATGGAGAAGGCCCAAGAAAAGCAGAAAAGATATTACGACAGGAATACCCAACTAAGGACCTTTTCCCTAGGTGATAGGGTATTAGTGCTTCTCCCCAGTTCAGACAACAAGCTGCTGGCAAAGTGGCAGGGACCCTATAAAGTGATAGGGGTAGTAACACCAGTGACCTATAAGGTCCAGCTCACAGACAATTCCAACCGGTCACAGATCTTTCATGTTAATCTATTGAAAAAGTGGGAAGAGCCACAGGGAGAACCAACCAGGGGTTGCCTAGTTAACACCGTTAAGGAACTGGAGATAGGGTGGTGTCCCACTGAACATCCTAGCGGAAACGAGGTGCCTCCCATAAACAGCGAAATCTCGATCCAACAGAGGGGGCAGTTAACCCAGCTCCTCCATGATCAGGCCCATGTATTCTCCGTGATACCAGGCCGGACCAAGCTAGTACACCATCAAATCATAACCCCACCTGGCAAGGTCATACGGTTACGACCATATCGTATCCCTGAAGCTAGAAAGATCCTGGTAGAAAACGAAATAGAAAAGATGTTAGACCTAGGTATTATAGAGCCTTCCCAGAGTCCCTGGTGTTCACCGGTGGTATTAGTACCAAAACCAGATGGGTCTATTCGTTTCTGTATTGACTTTAGACAAGTCAATTCTATATCCCAGTTTGACACATATCCTCTTCCACGGGTGGACGAACTATTAGAAAAGTTAGGAAAAGCTAAGTACATGTCTACACTCGACTTGACAAAAGGCTACTGGCAGATTCCTTTGACGCCAGAAGATAAAGAGAAAACGGCCTTCTCTACTCCTTCGGGACTATATCATTTTAATGTTCTCCCTTTCGGGTTACATGGGGCACCCGCCACCTTCCAGCGTCTCATCGATACCATTCTACGACCTCATACCAGGTACGCTGCCGCGTATCTGGATGATATCGTTATCCACAGCGAGACTTGGGAGGACCACTTGACACATTTAAACAACATCTTTACAGCATTGCGAGGGGCTGGATTAACAGCCAACGCCTCCAAAAGCCGGTTGGCATTCAATGAGATCTCGTATCTAGGATATCATATAGGGAAAGGTATACTCAAACCACAAATGAATAAAGTTGAAGCCATCCTACGCGTAGAGACACCCACAACGAAAAAGGAGGTCCGGTCATTCTTAGGCTTGGTAGGGTATTATCGAAGATTTATACCCCATTATTCCACCGTGGCCGCTCCCCTAACCGATCTCCTGAGGAAAGGTCAGCCCAAAAATATCACAAATTTAAACCCAGTACAATCCCGTAGTTACCATACCCTACAAAGATATCTCACTACCCAACCAATTTTAAAATGTCCTGACTTCACTGTCCCCTTTCACCTCCAAACGGATGCCTCAGACGTGGGCCTGGGGGCCATACTTTTCCAGAAAGATGAGAGAGACATTAGTCACCCCGTGGTCTTTATTAGTCGTAAACTTTTTCCCAGGGAGCAAAAATATCCCATTATAGAGCGAGAATGTCTCGCCATCAAGTGGGCGATTGAAAGCCTCCAATACTACCTCCTAGGAAGGTCCTTTCTATTATATACGGATCACGCCCCCCTCACCTGGCTCTCAAGATATAAAGATACTAACAGTCGCATATTGAGATGGTTTATGGAGCTTCAACCTTTCTCCTTCCAGGTTTGCCATCTCCCTGGTGATCTTATGGGACAAGCTGACTATTTATCCCGGTTCCCGGGACCTTTGGGGCTCGAACAGCCCCATTCAAGGGAGGGGATGTGTAACCGGACGGTTCCGGATACCGATATACAAAATACCACGATGGCCGCGATTGACGGCCCCCAACACACTCGAGGGAGACGCCACCCTATGACGTCAGACGCCTTCGGCGTCTGGGCAGAAACTGAAAGAAAAGACGGACCAAGAGGAAACGGAGAAAGGAAGACGGAAGAAGACTCTCGCCGAACGCGACCAGGAGAAAAGGACGCTCAGACGCCGGAGACCGAGAGGAAGGAAATCGTCGAAGGAGCAGAGGATCGGAAGGAGAAGGAAAGCCTCAGGGGCCCTCCCGCCCCCGTCAGTGAGAAGCCGGGAGACTGCGAAAGCGGCGGCCGCGTCCCCGGAGGGGCGTGGCCAACTCAGGTACGTTCGTACCACAGCTGGGGTATTACGAGAGGGTGGCTGTTGGGAACAGGGGGGGACAAGGGAAAGAGAGGGAGATCCTGCAAGGTAGGGGAGACCATCTAGCAGAAAGTCCTAAAAATAAACCTAACCGCACCAAGGTACCGACAGCCAGAAGACTTCTAGACAGAAAGGAATGCCTGAGAGCACCTATAAATAGAACCACAAACTAGAGAGCTGTTCTATCCTCACCTCCCTTCACTTATGCCTATTCCCCACCACCCTACTAACCTTATATCCTTGCAATATATATATCCCACTTACCTGTTTTGTTGTCCTTCTTCTATTTTTGTTTTGGAGAACCTGGCCCACTGACGTAGAGGAAGATCGGAGACCTTCCCAAAGCTGGACCCGGCCACTTGTGGACTATCATTCACAACCCTGAAAGAAAAGAAAAAAGGGAACTTTGTTAATTTTCTTTTGGACTACAGGTGCTTTATCCTTGTGAACCAGGAACATAGGATAAAAGGCGACACCCATAAAACCGAAGCACAAATAAATTAACTAAACCCTCACCTTCTGCGCCTGTCACCTTATTCCAATATCCCTTTCATTTTGTTTCGGGATAAAGAACCCATTACACACATCTTGCGCCGGAGAGTGATGCAGTGTGGCCGGACGGACTCGAGCGAGTGCTGGGAAGCTTATCGAGGGCTGGCTCCCGGGGTGGGGATACGGTGGTTTGTACCGTTAGGGCCTGGGCGGTCCTGCTGAAGCGATCTGGGATGCGTGTGCCTTTTGCGCCGTCTATGTCCATGGCGGCTGTGGCGGATGAGGCGATGTGCCATGATTTGCAACTGCGGAATTTTCTCCGTACTTCTGATTTGGTATCCTTGGAGGACTGGTTTGTCGATGGAAGGTTGATGTCCCCGGGGGAGCTACTGGGGAATGGGCCTGCTAATGCGCTGCATTGCTTATTTGTGTTGCGGATATGCGCTATGCTGCGTGCGCGGTATCCCAGTCTTCCTGAGATTCCGCCAAACTGCCGCGTGCTGGAGGTGTTGTGAAGTGTACAGTAGCCGAAGAAGCTTATTACTAAGTTGTATGGCTATACACAGGAGCAGGGGGAGGGCTGGGGCTGGCTTCTAGGGCGAAGTGGGCGGCTGGTGTGGGGGAGGACATTTCAGATAACGTCTGGAGGGCGTGCTGTGGGCATATGAAGGAGCTATCATCCAAAAATAAGGCTGCGCCTTATTCACTTTAAGTTTCTGCACCGCTTTTATTATACTCCTAGAAGCTTGTGCATTATGGGGCTGCGAGCGGAGGATGCTTGTGTAAGATGCCGTGCTCCAGCCGCTGATTTTCTCCATTTGGCGTGGCACTGTGCGGAAGTATATGACTTCTGGAGGGAGGTCTTTTGTGTGCTTGCCGGGATGACTGGATTGGAGCTGACTCCGTCTCCTGTAATGGCGTTGTTGGGTAAGGTGAGCGGGGTGCTGTTGATGGTGAGGCGATTAGTCAGTATGCTGCTACTGTTGGCTAAGCGCAGGGTGGCAATTTGTTAGGGTTGCGGTAGACCTCCTCGAATTCCAGATTGGCTGCGGGATGCTGCGTTTTGCCAGGAACAATTGACAATTTATTGGGAACTGGCACCGGAGGGCTCTAGAACACGTGATATTTGGGCTCCCCTCCGATCCTATATTGCGTCTGTGTCTGATTGAGGAGCTTTTTTGCGGACTGGACATTCTGATACATTGGTTGTGTCCTCGCCCCTGTGCGTCGCTGTTGATTGAGATGATTGCTGATGGTGCTGACTGTTTCCTCCCGGCCTTCTCTTTTACTTCTCTTTTATTTTTATTTTTATTTTTATTTTTTCCGGTGCCTGTTTTTCTGGGTTCGCCCCTTGGGCTCGGCGGCTTGCTGAGGCTGGTTCGGCTGCAAGCTGTATATACATGGACATTTGATATCACTGCTGGACTCTGCCTGCCAGAACTTAAAGGACTCATAGAGACATATGGTACTGTTAGTGCCTGGTGAGACTTTGTGGTTAAATATGGCTGTAACTGCATTCGTCTCAATGCTGTGTGGGCTGAAGGGGCTCCCTTGTTCGTGTGTTGTATGCTGTTCATATAAATGAATAAATAAATGTTAAAAAAAATAAAAACAAAAAAGAAAGGTTCTTTTGGAGTCCACAGCTCACCCCAAGGTTCCAGAAGCTCTGAGTTGCTCATTGAGGGTGCAGACTACAACTCCTAGAATACACCTTGCTCAAACTCCAAATTGGTCACTGGACAGTGGTCAGCTGGTCGGTTTCTTCAGGATCTGAGACAGGGGACTCTGGTTAGCAATTTTTCACCTGTAGCAAACAGGGAGTCACTTGTACTAGTTGAAGCCAAGCAAAGTGCTTCTTGTGGTGAAGCCCAAGTGTGTAGCTGGTGCAGTCCTTCAGAGTGCAGTGTCCAGGTGCAGGTCAGGGGTCCAGCAGGGCAGTCCTTCCTTGTAGGGATCTGGTAGGGATCTGAGGTGTGAGTGCCATATTTATACTTGCTCCTGGCTAAAAAACAGGGGAGTCATGGTTCTCTCATCAGATGCAGGGTCCTTCTCCCTGTGATGACCACTTCCTGGGAAGTGTGGCAAAAATCAACCCCAGGGAGCAACATTCTTCAAAACTCCAACATGGCTGAAACTGATTTTTGGAAGTTATATCTGACTGAGCCCTACCACTAGTGTGGCTACAAATCCTAAACACACCCCTCTCCTGCCCTCTCCTAATCTAATCAAGAGAACACCTAATTGTCTGGGGTTGCAGGATGGAGGGAGGTGCTGGTTGCTCTGAATGTCCTTCCCTGCCTTTGAAGAACAGTTTGGAAGCCCTCC
Source organism: Pleurodeles waltl (assembly GCF_031143425.1). Taxonomy (NCBI): domain Eukaryota; kingdom Metazoa; phylum Chordata; class Amphibia; order Caudata; family Salamandridae; genus Pleurodeles; species Pleurodeles waltl. The sequence continues at coordinate 164,314,110 of NC_090448.1, read as the reverse complement.
CCCTTCCTTCTTCCCCATCTGCTAAGGTAGTTCTCCTCTCCCAGGCACATCCTTTGTGTTCAGCACTGGCCACTTCACACCTCATCAAGCAGCCTGGCCAGGCTACCAGAGGCTGGCCAATCAGAGAAGGGCACTACAGAGCTGAAGTTGGCAACTTTACAGGTAGAGTTTAAAACTCTTTACTGAACTAGTTATATTAAACCCAACAATTGTAAGTTGTGGGATTTATTATACCAATTAATTTGATACCAAACATGATGTATCTGACACTTAAGGGGACTTTGTTAATTAAAATAATGTCTCTCCATTTTAGCCTATGGAGGCTCACTACAGTGAGGGGAAAACAAATTTGACTGTTTTACCTCACCAGGGCTTATAAAGCTATTTTCATAGGGTCCCTGATTATAGTTACATGGCACCTAACCCTAGGGGCACATAGGGCACATCTTATGGGTGACATATGTAAAAATAAGATAGTTTAAGACTTTGGAAGTACTTTTAATTTTAAAGTTGAATTTGTATTTAACTTTAATTTAAAAGCAGCCAGCAAGGCAGGTCTGCCTATACAATGACCCTGGGCACCTCAGCAGTGCACCCATGGGTGCACCACCTATGCTAGGCTCCCTAAACCTACATGTCCTACCATATACTAGGGACTTATAGGTAGGTTGACATAGTCAATCATAATTAGCCTAATTTGCATACTTATTTTATTCAGAGTACAGGCCCTGGGACTGGTTAGCAGTACCCAGGGCACCTTCAGAGTCAGGAAAACACCAGGAAAAAGTGAAAAATGGGGGACAAAAGTTAGGGGCCTCTGCAATCAGACCTGTTTCATCACATATGGCATATGCTTCTTTTAGTGCATCTGGAACAAGGAAGAAGGCATAATAACATCTTCCCCTTGTAGGGGATTATGGACAAATTCAGGTGGCCAATATTTTATGCCAAGAGGATGTAGTAACTGTTAATCTTACCAAAATATAACATTTATTGAGCACTCTATCTTTCTCCCTATTTGTTTATCAGTTTATAAAACCTGTTGAGTGGGGAGACACACCTATCTACAGTTTTGACTTCAAGAAAGTTGTTAATTGCTGTCACATTCAGAAGCTCTTCAAGATTCTGGCAAACTATTGTGACCTCTGCAGTGCTGTTGACCAGAGTCACTGCCCCCATCCTGTTCTTCAGTTAAGTTCTCAATATGTGTGGCATTCTTGGTCAAGATGTCTGCAACCTTTTTCTTTTTGAATAGGGGTTTCTTATGCAGAAATGTATCTTATTTTTTTACTGAAATTTTGAATGCATGTTTTGATTCTTTTCTTGGTTTTATGTACTCGTTTCAGTGTTCTGAGCACCCTCCTCTCTCACTGTGTTTTTCAGGTGAGTCCTGAGATTGGAGCGTGTCAGGATATTGGTATCTATCATGAGTTTTTAAAGTTTAACTATTTCTTAGATTGTAACATTTCTCTGAGGTCCTCTGTGTTTTTTATTTTCTTCTGTTTGTATTTGTTTATCCCAGCATTTCTTAGAATCCTCTTGTGCTTGCTTGGTAGACTCCTTGTTGGTTTTACCTTGCAGTTGTGGTTTACCCTAGCAATCCTTACCTATACTAGGATAGGTTTCGGTGATAATCTTTGGCAGCTCTCGTTCTTGATCCTGTGCATGAACGTCTTGGAACCGCTGGCATAATGCCAATGCTACAGCTTCCCTTTAAGATTGCTTACTAATATTTAGGACACTGTGGCAAAATTTCCCATTAATTGCATCCCAAAGTCCAGGGCTGGAGCTGCCCTGTATTTATCTTGATTCTTTTTAAACACTTCCAGATGATTTGCAAATGTCGGTATACCATGTGTGGTAGTATAGAGTGCAGCAAAAACTGCACCCCAAGTGGCACAGTTGTCCACTGAGGGAACCATCCTAAAGGGCAAGCACATTGTGAGAGTTCTGTGTTTAACTTGGGGTCCCCTATGGGGAAACACTTCCTCCACAGCGCTTATTTTTTGTGCTAGCCAAAACTGAATTTCCTCACGTTTGGTGGGAGCCTTGCCTATTATTGAATGCATAGTTGAAGGGTTTATTCTTGCAGTAGCCAAACGCCCTGGAGCAGTGTTTCAAGTCTGCAATACAAATTGTATTAAGCATCTTTATATTTCTACTAAATTAGTGTATATATATGTGTACTTCTGCCACCATCATGGTACCTGCATTGGGGTGTGGTGTGTAAGTAACCAATTGTGGCCACAGGACCTTCATTGCTTAAAGGACCTAGTCTAACGTTATGTGCAATGTGTGGTAGGGTGCCATCAAGCCAATTATTGTGTTCTTGAAAAGATAGTGGTATATCTAATTATGCATATGGTCTGTATTGTGCAGGTGTGACTGGTCTTGTGTAGGGATGAAATGTATTTGTGTTCCCATCCACTGATGCAAAAGTGATCTAAGAATAGAAAATGTCAGTTCTACAAGCTGTGTTAGCTTTTACTTCAAATGTGACCTCCCTGCCCCATGAATTAATTAATGTGTTGTGAGAGGTTGACTCATATTTGCTGCAATTGCTACCTGTTGAGGATCTGCCATATTAAAGAAATGATCAGTTCAGAGATAGAAACACCAGTTTGAGAAAATCCTTTTTTTCAGGTCCAAGCTTGAGCAACCTACAGCCTAAAATAGGTACTACCTAAAAAGCTGAGGAAGATATTACCAAATCCCACGGACGCTTCCGTATAAGGTAATTAGGGTGCCTTTAGAACCCAAAAAGACAGAGATACTTTGAAGATCTGTAAAGTCAGTGTCTAACCAACATTGATGGGGCCATGTCCTAGGACTCTCATAATGAGGACGAGACTGCTGGATTCAGGCAGCGGCACCACTATGTGTGGGGGAGTTTTATTCCACACCCTCTGGTAACTGGTGCCCTAACCCTTTTGGCTAGCTAGCAGCACTTCACCAAAACCTAGAAGTAAAGGTGATTTGTGGCAGCATGACACTCTGTGACTTCTCAGGTAAGTTGTGGTGGACAGATCTTACACCTGTCTCTCAGTTACACAAGTCTTTCACACACAAAGAAAAACAGAAAAAAGATTTGGTTTAATATCTATTTCTTGAAGCAACTGTGTTCTACACAAAGAGGCATGAATTGTGATTATAAGGACAATAAAACACACCACTAATATCATTGTGCTGAAAAATAAGAAACAGATTATTAATCCCAACATTCTTTCACACTAGTGAATCTAAAATCCCCACCTGCACTACTAAAACTCTCCATGAGAGCAATAGCAGAGTTAGTCGTAATCTGCCTGTACTTAGTCTCTGCAAGGAAGGCACATCCCCATACCTGGATAATAAGCAGGGGGTTGGCTATTAGTCTGCTGGCAGTCCTCAAAGGTGGTTGGAGTAAAAAGGTGAGCTGGGACCACACTAACCTGGTTAGGGCCAGTCTGTTATTTTATAATAAAATGTGTTGTCATTCTGAGAACTGCCCTGACATGATAAAATGTATTTTCTGTGTAGAGTAGACATTGTACTCTTTGGATCCTGCAATACTTGGAAAACAATCATGTACTGCCACATACAGCCTTGGACTGAGCACAAGATGAAATATCTTGCAAAATAACTAATAACAAATTCAGCATGGAAGGGCAGCTTATGAAAATAGTGAAACATCACAGCTAAAATGAAGCTTTTGCTAGAATAATAAAAAGGAATAAATTAAATGAATCTGGGTAAAAGGGCACAGGCCACGGGCCTAGAGCTAGAATAAATGTGCCCATGCAAAATGCTAAAATAACCCAACAACAGCAGGGCTCCCAGGTGGGTGCTGCCATTGGTGCCCACCCATGACAGCCAGGAACTACTCAGGAAGACTGTCTGAATGTTCCTCTGCAACAAACGCCCTGCCCAGTCAGTGTTGGGGGTGACTTAGGTAGAGCTCCAATGCTCCTAGAGCTGCAGTTCCCTGCAACATGAAGTACAGCTCAATCACGCACTGCATCATAACAGAGATGGTGGCTGACTAAGTGAGGGAGACAAATGGCATGAGTATGGAGATGGCAGCTTTCAGTTTATTGATCAATAAAAGTGAACAGGTCTTTTTACCTGTGTCACTCATGTAAGGTTCTGCTGTTGTGTGCTTAAATCACACTTGGTCTACACTAGGTTATTATGCAGTGCTTCCCAGTGCATGTGTCTAACATGCATGTGCTGGGTGTATGTGTGCCTGTGAATGATACACTGCATGGAAGATGTAGTGCTGTGCAGTGCATGTGTATAACATGCAAGTCTGTATGTGTGCCTATGAATGGTACAATACAGGGACCGTTCTGGCTTCCATTTTGGGAAAGCCAGCGCAAACTGGAGGAGCATGAGGAGGTACAGAAAGTCCACAGAGATTAGTGGGTTGCTGCACTCCTGTAAGCTGGGTAGATTTACACCAGGAGTGTCAAATTCCCCTCCACCTGGGAGGAGGATCCAAGGAAATTCACCAGCATTGAATGAGTGTCGAGGACACCTGTCAGCAATTTCCACAGAACCACATGTGAGGAACTTGAAGAACACATGACTGCTATCGCTGCAAGGCCACTCATGCAGTACTCACTGGAGACAGCTGCTGTAGCCTCCGAGCCGGTGGAGGGGAGGATAATTCACAGAGACTCAAGTCATGCAGGTCCTGCTGGTGAGGGTAAGATTGAAGTCCCGGGGGCACTTGCCTGCCATATAAAGCTTCTTGATGGAGCACTTGTGACATTATTTGGAATTGAAGTGGGACTCCTGAGACTTGGACTACTAGTTGGACTTAACCTAAATACTGCCTCTAGTGAATGGGGAATAACCACTACCGCCAGCGAGAGAGGAGTGGGGCTCAGGAACAGCCTACTGAAACATTAGAGCCCTGACCTCCGGGCACTGTGTATATTGGTTGTAAATTTCATATTTTACCTTGTTTTGCTATATAAACACTCCTTTTTCATAAAAGAATGTATTTGACTAGACAATCATTTATTGTGGCTATTGAACATATTTTGAGTTGTGAGCCTAAATTCACCCCCCTGTCTCTGCCGCCCCAGTGAAGCCTTAGACTACTCAACCAACGCTACCACTGAGAGTCAAGTAATGAAGGGATACTTGGCCCAGTTGCTAAGAATCAATAGCAGGGCTGGATTCTGGGACATCAGGAGGAATAGACCTCAGCCCTCATGGTTGGGCCCAGTAGCTCCCATTGTCAAATGGCCCTCTGAACGAGGTTCTGACAACATTCATTGGAGATGTTCAATTGAAACAGGCTAAGAAACTGCATGGAATTTCCCTTTATCTCAACTAATGCTGAGACAACTTAACTGGAGTACATGTTTCCCTAAAAAAATAAAACTATAACTTGAAAATGCTCATGGCAACACCTCTTTAAAACTGAAAGAGTGTCAGTGATCAGTTGGAATACTAATTTGATTGAATGAATGCTTAAAATGTTCATTACACCAGTAAGATACACTGTCAAACACAGTCATATGTACATCATTGTTCTAGGCTTAGTCAGACAAAGTACAGATCTTGGAACCAGTTGATAGACATAAGACATTCATTGGCTAGGACTCCTTTTGTGTGGTGCCAATAATACAAATGTACTACTGGATAAAAATGGGTCAAATAAGAATATCATTGTTATCTCTAGGCTCAAGGATTAAAAGTAGTTGTGTAATAATTGAGCAAAGTTCCATTTTGTGCCCTTACTTTAACAGTATCTATGCTCTGGGGTAAAACTGCAAAGGGGTCCATTTTCTCTACTCAGTATTTCAGTATTTTCATTGTATTTGTGTGATATTGTTCCAGTTAAGCAACACAAGATTACATAAAAATCATATACTTAACACTGCATTCCTCTAGACCCACGTTTTTCTACTTCATTCATATCTTCTCAATTTGACCTCTAATCGATTCGCTAAATCTTAACAACTAATAAATTATATATTGCTTAGGACAATCATATCATTGAAAATACACAATATATAAAAACAATTACGAAAAAAAATGTGACCTAGTCCATGTTGCCTACTGGACATCACTGGAACATATTGCACAACGTATGCTGATACAAATATGATAAATAACAGTAAAAAGTATAAAAGCACAAACTAAAGCAATTACAATTTATAAATACCAGCAGTAATCTACTTTTCTATTACAATATCAGTATCAAACCATGTGCAAAATGCTTATTCTGAACAATGTCTAGGAACCTACCAGTAACACTTCATAAGTTGCCATCAGTACAATTCATTATGTAGACTAACAAATCATAAATTCCAGATATTGATTTCACAAAATCTTGGCAGTAATAGATTATTCCTTTCACAATCAAATGAGGAACAGAAAACCAAAAGGTGAACCAGAGCCACGTCGATTTTAACACAGAAAGAACATGTATTTCCCACTATATCATCCTTTTGATTGTTCTTACTGGTCTCTGTCCAGTCAAAAGAAGTTGGCACTTGACCTTTTCTGAGTTTCAAAATCTTTCCTCAAATATTCCTAGGTTTGATTTTTTTTAAATATGGTTGTAAAAGAACTCTATAATCTGTAATCATCAGATGAGCCAACAGGGTTCGACCCCGACAACCATTTATCACTTTCTATAGCTCTCTCTTTAAAAAAACCTTTTAACTTAATTTTACTACATACCACTGATATATCCTTGATGTTAACAAACTTTTCCAGGTCAAGGTATTTGGTTATGTTGAACAAAGCGTTGGCATGGGCTCCTTCTTGTCAGTCTACAGGTGTGTTTTTAATCAGTACTTGAATAACCCTGATTTAGCTTTCAACAAGCTCAGCAAGTAATTGGTAGTCCTTTGCTAGGCCTTAAATGTAATATTAATCAATGTTAACTGCAGTCTTATCCCACTATTGATTGTTCCTTTAGCTAGGCCCAACACTTTTTTCCAAATTTGTCTTTCTATAGACTGAATGGAGGCTAATTCCATATAACTGAATACCTTGCAAATCATAAAGTAGAAGGCTAGAAATTTTAAAATTATACATAACAATAAACATCTCGACCAATTTGTGACCAACTTGGAATCGAGCCTCTACAAAGAACCCACCACCAAATTAACTTTTATTGTCTGTTGTGATAGGTGGGATTAAAAATCAAATTTTGTTTGAAATAGGATGCCAATATATCTGTACTCCATAAGCCTATCCACCTGGGTCCCATTTTGCCACCACAATGTCCTACTAGTTTGATTTGTAATAACAAATACTACTATTTTTGTCTTAGTAACATTTATTATCAAGTCACTTACATTACAATAAGGAGTAAATGAATTTCCTTGTCTTTGCAGACCCACAGGTGTCCCATTTATCATGACTGTGTCACCAGTATAAAACATTGAAGAAATTGGTTTACCCCCTAGATTGGGTGGAAAAATATGAGGAAGGGCAAACATCCATGACCATTTGCTACATAAATAGAGAACTGCAATGGGGCTAAGATCCAACCCTGTCTTAACCTGTTAGGGGTATTTATTTTCCAAGACAGAGCACTGTTGCTTCCTAATTCTACCTTTGTCCATTAATTCTCATGGAGAAGCATAATCGATTTTAACAGTGGCACTTTCAAATTTGCCATTTTATCCCAGAGAAAAGAATGATTAATTGTATCGAATGATGGAGATAAATCGATGAATTTCACATAAAGGTGTTAATGCTTTTTCCGAGCATATTCCTTGACTATTGTTTTCAGTGCAAAACTGCATAGATCATGGGGTGCCCTTTTCTAAAGCCTAATTGTGTAGCTGGGAGAAGGTCTTTTTATCCAAACATTCTTCTAAAGCATTCAATAGATGTTTAGGGTAAAACAAGTATGGTTAGCATTCTATAGTTGTGTGGTAACCCACGTAACCACTTTTTGTAACTTGGAACCCTCATGCTTCCTTTCCATGTCTCTGGAATTATGTGCAATGTAATAACAGAGGTAAAAACTGAGGAGGGTACTTGAACCCACACATCTTCATCCAGTTTTAATACATTAGCTGTAAGCCCATCTGCCTCTTGTGCCACCAACCTATTTAAATTCTTTATTAACTTTTGGATTTCTAATAATGTAGGGGTGAAATCCTTGAAATTACCAGGAACAGTCTCAACAAGAGAATTTTTAACAATTAACTGCAGAGTTTATACTATTTCTCTTAATTCTATGTAAATTAGAAATATATTGAACCCAATTCTCCTCCTTCACAGGGTGGCACCCAGTTATTTTTTACATTAGCTGACCTTTCGGTGACCAATTTCCACAAAACCTGTGATTTACCTCCATGTAAAGCTATACCAACCTGAGTGTATGCATTCTCTTTCTCCTCCCAAATTGAACTTCTTGTTTCTCTTCTATAATTCCTCTTTAATTGTTTAATAACATTCTCCATGTGATTATAGTTTCCATTGATGAGTCTTTATTTAACTGTAGGAGTGATCTTACAATTTCAAATGTCTGTTCTTTAGTAGTTCTGCTAAACACATTATCTTTCTGCCAGTAAGACATCTCATCTGATTGCCATTTTTCCATATTTCTCTCTTGAACAAATCATACTCTGATACCTCCATTTCCATCTCCTGTGTCATCCCACTTTCAGGACTTTCTGTATTTTCTACCACCCTCAACTGTTGTGCCACTGATGCTCATTACGATGCTTGTTACTATGCCTATTGATACATGTACAGTGTCGGGCCAGTGATGCTCATTATATGGCCCATTGAAGCAGGTACTGGTTGAAGCAACTGGTTTTCTTTACACAGTATACTATTGGTGGTCAAATCTGCTCATAGAAATGACAGAAATGTAGTATGAAGTGCTATTTAAAAAAACACAATAGGTACTGGAAGAGGCCAATAGTGGTCAATACTAAACCTACTGATTCACATCCTGTGTGAGACAAGTGGTGTTTCTACTCTCCTATTAAGGCATGCATGCATGAGGCAACAGATTCTTATTCCTAGCCTCATTAATGCATGTACTGGGAGGGACCACTGATATATGCGACTAGGCTCACAGAAGTGTGTTCTGCGTGTGGCCACTCATTCTTATTAATAGGTCCATTGCTGCATATAATGTGTAGGTGCATTGATACTCCTTCCTATGTTCATTGCCCATTATCATAGGTACCATGTGCAAACACTGATGCATATTACAAGGTCCACTGAAGTGTGTACTTTCTTTGATTCATCTAAGGTGTAGGGCCAACGATGCTCATAACAGCTTGGGATGATTGATGCTCTTGTAGCTTTGGAGCCATTAACACTCCTTCTATCTGTTTTCTGTTTTGCACATTGCTGTCTAGCACTGTTGATGCACGTAAATGCATGGGAAATTGATGCACTGTACTTGCTCAGGCCATTAATGTATTTTATAGTCTGAGGCAATAAATGCATGTTTTATCTGTGACCACTTTAACAAACATTTTCTCTGAAGATGTGATCATTTGTACTTCCCAAGAACATTGATACTTATACTGTATTTGGCCATTGATGCATATTTGTCTCCAATCAATGAAGAAGAACTAAAGAATCTAAATCGTGTTTAGAAGGCCAACTCTTTGGCTTGCAGCATTAATGACTGAAACCATAGCAACAGTGAAACAAATGCACAAGATAGTATGTTTGGTTTAAGGCTTATGTGAGGTAGCAGGTTTTGCCTACTCAGGGTAAAAAACGTTTAAAAATAGTGGTCTTTGAATGGTGCCTTTTAGCTGTACTTCTTTAGTCCATCATCCTGCAGATCTAAACGAATGTACAAAATCAAGGATTCTGCTGTAGGATTGTGAATACTGAGCAAAATGCAATATGAACAGTGTCTCACATATGGGTATGTCCATAAGCATAGTCTATACGAGGTAATGGTCAAACTGAAAGTTTGAAAGGCATATCTGATGAACAGAGACCAATGATACTTTCCACAGTCACGTTTGTAACATAGGTCCACAAAATAGAAATTTTCACTGTTTTCAGTTTATTACAAGTTGCAATATAAATATGCAACTAAGACCACAGCACTCATAACGCAAATATTTTGCTACAAAATATTAAGGTATAGAAAGATCAGAGCCAGTCTTTAAATAATGCAGTAATCTTCTCTGTGTTCAAGTATGTTTTTTTATTTCTATCAAAAGTGGCTCCGTAAAGTCGGATTGTTCATATGCAACAAAAAGTAATAGCCTTTGATCATATTTATATATTCATAAAGAGCCAATACGTGTTTCGTCACACAGTGACCTTTTCAAGGCTAGAACGTCAACAGGCCATATCCGTATCCAGCTAAATCGATAGTGTAAGAAAGCTGTGTCCAAGTATAAAGAATGAAGAAGTTTGATATATAAATGCTCCAAGTGGGTCTTAACTTCTGGTGAGTCATTCAGACATGGAAAGACATCACAAGTACAAGGTAGGAAGAACATCAGAAGAAGGAAGGTTGCGAGACCATGATAAGTCCTGAGGGGTGTAAGGAGCACCCGTCCGATACGCGAAATCCTCGTGTCAAGAAAAAAAAAAAGGAAGAAAAACTGACTCTGATATTTCTGTACCTTAAAGTTTTGTATCTAAATATTTGCGTTATGATTGCTATGGTCTTAGAAGACCAGCATGGCATAGGCAGCAGAGTACGGGAACTCCGTGAGCAACGACTGCACCCGCACCGCCATAGCCCATCCTGAAAAGATCTCAAGCGAGAAATGGATCACTGATTTTCTTGAGACCTGAGAACTAGCAACGGCAGCTTTAAAGAAGGCAAAATAGACCTGGAAAGTAATCTTTTATCATGACCAGCAGCGCACACAAAATGGCGGCCGTCATTGGGCAGCGGGGTTAGGAGGCGCAAATAGGCAATGGCCCACCCTGAGAACAATGAGGAACAATGGTAGCGAAAGCAGATCAACAGCGGAACTGAGGAAAATCCTGAGAGTAGGCTCCGTGACCCGGAGAGTGAGCCAAGTGCCGCGATGGGCCCCACGCACGAGCAGACAGCTCCGATTGTGTGAACGCAGATGGGCAAGTGGAACAGGAAAAAGAGCTGGAACATACAGCCATACGGCTCAGAGAGCATAACCAGCAGACTCGAGGATGCTGATGTGGTCCTAGCAGAGCACCTCGCTGCCCAGTGCACGGCGATCCCATGCAGCTAAATAGAGGCTCCCATAGCAAAGCAGAGAGGGAATTACAGTCGCAATTACCGGCAGGAGAAGGATACATCGGAGAAGACTGGAGACGCGCTGCAACTGATTTTTCACGGGTAAGCCACTAACAGCCGAGAAGACTTAAAACATTGACTACACGAGCCCAGCATAGTCAACTGGAGTCACTACAATCAACTCTGTAACCGCGCTGCAAAATACAGTGCTAGAGGCACTATTGTGGGACAACAAGCTTACAATGAGCGTGACACCATTGCTTACAACTGGGAGCTCCCCTCAACTCATCCAAAACGAAGGCTAGCCAACAACCAACTAAAATGAATCCCATGCTACTGTTTGCCGCAGAAGTGGAGTCGCCCTGATAAACAGTCTCTTTTTTATATAACTTGGAGCACACTCAAAATGGCGGCTGCTATTGGGCGACGGAGCCCGACAGAGCAAACATAAAGTGGCGCACCCGACAAACATCGAGGCCCGCTGACTGAGAAGTCAGCACAACAGCGGTAACGAGGGAAACTCCGAGGGCAGGCTTCGAGACCTAGAACGTGAATCAGGCACGACGGAGGGCTGCATGCGTATGAAGGGGGCAGTGTCTGAGTGAGCACCCATAGGTAGGTGACAAAGCTCAGGGAGCCAGGGTACGTATGTCAGAAAGGCCTGGACAGAGTGCCCCTCTAGCCCAACGCGGGGGGCCCCAAAAAAGTAAAGGGAGTCTCCAGAGGCAGAGCTGAGTGAGATCGACAGCCATGCCAACCGACCAGAGAACGACATTTAGGAGGGGACCAGCGATACGATAAGTCTGGTATCTTAAGGGCAAGTCACTGAAAACTGCGGGGGCATAAACATAGGCTATATGAGCCCAGAACAAGTGGCTAGAATCTCTCCGCGCAGCACAGCGGCAGCACTGCAAAATACAGCACATGAAGCAATACTGAGACCCAGCAAGCCCAACATTCGGGGATCCAAAGATTACATAAGAAGCTCATCTCAACCCGCCAAACGTGTATACTCATGATTTCCTAGTTGAAATCAACTCTGTATTGTTGGTCAGTGTGGCAGCAGTGTCACACCAACGCTGGACCCAGAACTGCGCAGAGTGGTAAAAGGGCCACTCAGTCAGACAGAAGTTGTGCAAAGATGGGGAAGACCGCCAAAAAAAGAGACTGCGACATGGGAGGCCCTCCACAATCTAGAACACACACAGAAGGGACGGACCCCGCAATGCAGTGCACACTGACCACGGAACCTAATGAACCGACTCTCCAGGATGTACTACAAGACATAGCAGCATCCCGAACAGCACTGGAAGTCAAAATAGACACGCTCAGCATAGATTTGGGGCTCTTAAGAGATGATCACAAAAGATTGGCAGAAAGAGTATCAACCACCGAAAGAGACTTAGCGGAATCAATTCCAACGCTGACGCTAACAAGCAATAAACTGAGTAATATAGACAATCGCCTTAAACACTGGAAGATAGAGTGGAAGATGCTGAAAACAGGGGGAGATGCAGCAACATTAGAGTCATAGGTCTCCCAGAAAAAAGTGAAGGGTCCAACATGATTAACTTCCTGGAGAACTGGCAAAGGACAGAAGTCGCCCTGGAGGGCCTATCCAACTTCTTCACCCTGGAGAGAGCACATGGAGTCCCTAGCAGGAAACCAACCCCTGGGACTCCCCTAAGACCAGGAATAGAGAAATTCCTCCACTTCAGGGACAGAGACCACATATTGAGGCAAGCACGACAACAAGGTGAGTTAACAATAGCGAATAGCAAGGTCTCCATCATCCCAGACTTTACAAGGGAAGTGCAATGACACAGAGCAAACTACAATGCAGTAAAACACACACTTCGCGAACTGGAGATTCCCTATTCAATACAATTCCCTGCCAGACTCAGAGTGGTCATCTCGACGGGAACAGAATTCTTCTCAACACCCAAGGAAACTTGGGCATGGTTGGAGTCCAGACTAACACCAGCCCTAAACTTTGTCCCACAACATGGAACAAAGCGAAGACACTCCTGACTGAATAAGCGATGAACAGCTTACAGAAGCGATCCCCCCACCGCAGAAGAGGCTCTGAGAGAGAGAAAGCGAGCGATGGAAGCATCAGCAATGATCGGTGGAGGAGCCGGGACGTCGGAAGCATCCTCGCCCCAGAGCACCCAGAGAGAGGATGAGCACTCGGACTCAGACAGTGAAAGAGCGACCTCCACGCAATCAAGCGTATTGCTGCCCATGGTCACGCCAGGCCCAGCTGACAAAATAATCTGAGCAGTATACGCCAGCCCGAAAGGCCCAAGCCAAAAGGCATGATCCACGACAAGAGAACCAGGCGAGCATGGAGAACTTTGCCTACTGCAACGAGATCAACACCCCACCTGAGGTAACATTTAAGCACATTACCCATGGCATCTTTAGTCGGTGCTGTGGGATCGGTCTGGGGATTCCTGGAGCTCCCGATTTCCAGACAACAAACACACAACCCCCGCAACAGCTGTGTATAACACAGCCAAAACTAGAACACTAGTTGGAACCTTGTTTCACATCAAAGTTTGGGCGAAGTCGTTACTACCTTGGCCCTGGGGATGGGGAGTTGGGATCTTTGTTATTCAGATATATTACAGTTTATGTCGAGTGTCCTGAGTAAGATGCAAAATTACGGGTTAAATAGAGTCCACTACAAAGCTGATGGGTGATGCAAAAGACCTGAAATGTCTAACGTGGAATGTTGGGGTGATAAGATCTATGGCCAAACTCCACGAAGTTTTTGCCTACCTCAATAGAAGGGGAATCCATGTAGCAATGCTCCAAGAGACACACCTAGATATGGCCGAGGGCCAAGCTCTCCAGAAGCGATGGAGGGGGAGGGTTTTTTACACAACCTACTCAGCCTTCGCAAGGGGGACCCTAATATGGATAAGGGCAGGAGTTCCGTATCAACACATGACAACCATTAATGACCCATTAGGTCGCTACACCGTAATTACAGGAAAACTAGATGGCAAAGAGGTAACACTAGGCAGTATATATGGGCCCAACTTAAATCAAGGAGAGTACCTGGCAACCCTATAGTCAAAGTTGACAGGTCACTTATCTGAGATGATCATCCTGGGAGGGGACTTCAATTGCATTGCAGACATAGCATTGGATAGGTCACACCCACTTCCCCAATAGTGCGAACGGCGCACACATACTGTGCATGGCAAAACAACTGGGGGCTAGTAGACATATGGCGCGCCCAACATACTCAAGACTGAGAATACTCATTCTACTCTCACATGCATGACCTACATGTCAGACTATACACCTTTCTCGCATCACCAGAAATACATAGGACAGTACAAACGAGCGAATACGTTGCTTGTACAATCTCAGACCACAATCCACTTATTGTCAGCTTGAATTGGTCCCTGCCAAAAGCGCCCATACCCTCGTGATGACTCCAGCCTGCCCTGTTAGAGGACGAGGCGTTTAAGCACGCGATTGATGAAGAAATAGACATGTACTTCGATGCTAATGAAGGATCGTCTTCCTCCAATCTAGTAGAATGGATGCGTTCAAAGCGTCATCAGAGGGAAGTGCCTCTCTGTGGCATCTGGAGAAAGACGCGCACTACTGCGCGATATAGAAGAAGCTGAAAGCAGCCAAAGGGAGATCGAACAACAGTGCACCAGAACCCCAAACACAAGAGAGTCGCTGACTACTGCGCAGAACAAAACTATGGCCGATTGCGCTGCTACGACTACAGGGCTTACTTAGCACGAATGCATGCATAGGGGGACCGGGCGAGCCCATTATTAGCATGGCTGGCGAACCCTACAAAGAGAAGCTCGGTTATGTCGAACTTGATCTGCCTTGAGGTTCCCGGGTGAACTCCCAACTGGCCATTAACAACGAATTTAGAAAATTCTATGCAGAATTATACACTAGCAAAGTACACCCCCTGCTAGAGGAAGTTCGGAATTTTCTACGTCCTCTGCCACTCCCCAAGTTATCAGTACTAGACGCGAATAACCTAGTGGCACCAATTACGCTAGCGGAAGTGAAAGAAGCAGTAACCTCTATGGCACGTAATAAAACACTGGGCCCAGATGGGTTACCAATAGAATTCTATCTATCTTATCTCGCTAAACTAGGGCCCAATCTAGTAGCGGTATATAAGATGGCAGCTGAAACCCAAACTTTCCCCTCCTCTGTATGAGAGGCAATGATTATACCCACTATTGAAGCTGGGGAAGGACCCGCCAGATGTAGCTTCCTACCGACCTCTATCGATGCTAACGACAGACTATAAAATACTAAGTAAAATATTAGCGACTCGACTCATGCATCATATGCCCCAAATAGTACACTCAGACCAAGCCGGCGTCATGCCAGGGCTCCAAACAACACAAAATATACGCCGCCTTTTAGCATTGATGAACGGCAATGGGTTTGATAAAAAATCAGCAGCAGTTTTTGCCATTGACTTCAAAAAAGCTTTCGACAGTCTGGAATGGCGGTATCTATAAGAGGTTCTTCACAGGCTCAGACTGGTAACGTGGTTTATTGCATGGACGAAATAACTATATTTCCACCCTAAGGCCAGAGTCCGCACAGGCACTATTATCTCTGATAGTTATGAAGTAGGAAGGGGAACTAGGCAGGGCTGCCCTCTTTCCCCCTTGCTATTCGTGCTCGCAATAGAACCACTAGCCTGCATGGCCAAGGAGGACAGAGCTCATAGAGGCATTACTCTAGCGGGCCAGACCCACCACATTGCACTATATGCAGATGACCTTCTACTTTTCCTTAGGAACGTGGAGGGAGATCTGCAAGGGGCTCTGATGCTGCTTAAAACCTTAGGAGACCTATCAGGCTTGAGAGTGAACTGGAAGAAATCCAACCTCTTCCCATTTGCAGAGGGAGGGGACCCCGCCCCCCAGATATATGAGAACTACAATGGGAACCTAGGTGCCTAAAATACTTAGGGGTCCATATTTCCCATGACTCCCAGAACCTCTATGAAGGCAACTTAGAGCGAGTGCTGAGAGGTATTAGAGGCTCAATGGGGTTCTGGGCTACACTACCCATTTCAGTAGCAAGCAGAATAGCACTTTTAAAGATGATAGCCCTCTTTAGGCTGCTATATTTTTTTACGACCCTTCCATTGTGGATACCGAGTGCCTTCTTTACTAACCTGAACTCTATGATCACGGGATTCATATGGGGCACAGGCAGGCGGAGACTGTCACTTGCAGTGATGGGTAGGGCGACTGAGGACGGGGAGCTTGCTGTCCTAGACTTCGAAGCTTACTACCTGGCTGGACAACTTCAGTGGTTGCCCAAATGGATTGCAGTCCGCACAACACCTGGAAGTGAAGTTTTGCCTTTCACTCCTGAATTACGCTCATTGACTGGTGTTATTCTGGACCTCGTCAGCCCACAGTCCAGCGGTCTGCAGGCTTTAGAAGTCACCCACAGATGCTGGAGGAGACACTTACGCAAGGTACAATGCTCCAGACCCTATGCTCCTGAAATTCCACTGAGATGCTTATTAACGCTTCCACACAAAGGGAACTGGGGCGCGAGTAGGGGTTGGGAAAGAGCAGGAGCCACAACCCTGGGCACATTATACGAAGCACACTCTTTGCTACCCTTCGAAGACTTTCGTGGTCGATACCAGATTCCAGTGGGGAGTTTCCTGCTATATAGAGCAATTACAAACACGATGAGTGGACACTGGGGCGTGGGAAGCGCTGAGCCCCACACCTCGGAGGTTGCACTATACCTCGTGAGCGCAACAGGGACACATAGAGCAGTCACCACCCTCTATAGAAAAATACGATCTACCACGACCTGCCCTTTATCGGATCTTAAATTAAAATGGGAAACGGACCTGGGGGAAGCAATAGAGGATAAGCAATAGGAGGAAATTCTGTCCAGAACCACAAGAGCATCTAGAAACGCCAGTTTTAAATTAATCAACATCCACGTTCTACATCGAGCATATCTATCACCGGGCAGAATCAAAAGGCACTTTGGGGTCACGGGGGCTAGCTGCCCTAGGTGTCGGGAGGAAGGAGCTGAATTTATACACATGTTTTGGAGATGCCCGGCAATACGAGAATATTGGCATGACATAACACAACTTCTTTCTGACATTATTGGGAGCACGATACCAGTAGACCCCAGACACTGCCTCCTAGGAGACTACCGGCGTCACCCCAAACACAAATACACTAATCAATTCCAGGATTTAGTCCTTGTCTTGGCCAAAAGAGAGATAGCAATGACATGGAAAGCAATGACAGGACAGAGGGTACAAACATGGATGAGGGAAGTCCTCAGATGGTCTAAAGCAGAAGAGACGATTAGACACAAAGAGGCGCGAAGAGGCCAGGGCCCTACAGACAGAGCTAGAGCTGGGAGCACAATGGTAGATGAATGGTAACAGCGAGGGAGGGAGGCACAGGAACCCTGATATCTGAAAGGGAACGCTGGTAGACTGACATAGATCCCTGAAGCTTTCCACAACACAACTACGTTCATGGCGCACCCATACAGTAACACATCAATCACACCCACGAGCGAAACACAACCCTGACTACCTTAAATGAGAACAAACTTTTACAGATAATGGCTACCACACAGCACTTACCAGACACTCGAACACTAGTTGGGGAGGGTTGTGGGGAGGAGGGAGGTTTTCTCCCCTCAAGAGGAGACATATTAATCGACGGCGACCAGAGGGCCACTGCAACACCTTATGGAAATTGCCCATCCTTCAATGTAATAATAGCCATAAAAGAGGATATAGACGAAAACGGCAAATCATAAGCTTGCTGCTGGAGAAATCGCAACCAAAGGGTAAAATAACTACAAGAAACGCTATAATTGGCCAATATTCGACTTGCCTACTCTACTTGAGGGGAATGTTTGATATGCTGTATTTTTGTTTTTCTATATGTATCAAAAATCAATAAAAATGTTTTTTTTTTAAATTAGTGCTGTGGTCTTAGTTGCATACTTGTACATTGTGTATTCTTATAATACATAATTGTGTGCCTTTGGGTAGTAGGTCATTTGACCATCGAGCACCATTTTTATTAGACTTATCCTTATTAGAGATTGGAAACATCTAGGAGGTGCTGATCTCTTACCATGACTACCTTTTACCTAGTTGTATGCACAAGTTGCAATATATATAAGGATGGCCGAGAGCCAATGTCTGTATACCTGTGTGAAAGGACAACAGAATGTGCTCTAGGCGACACACCATGGGACTTTTTGCAAGATTATTAAGAACATGTTTTTGTGCTAATGGGCGGAACTGATCGTTAAACCACTATATCATTGCAACAAACATGGACAACATATGCCAGATAGGATCCATATTTGGTGGTCATGTGTTGTCAACATGCCCTGGACCATGTATCTGAGGAGCAAGAAAAAAGAACTGCTACCGGGGCGCATTTGGCTACGATCTGTGTTAAACACACGTCAAACAGAACTAGATTGGATCCAGACAACACATGGATTTCGGCTACAGTGTGTACTATGGCTAAAGCAACTAGGCAGGATCTATGTATATCACAACAAGCAGCTCTAAATGAAGTATTGCAATTTAACTTGCACAATATTTGTTACTTAGCTGCATCAATAGACATTACAGCAACAGTCAGTTTTTCCATGTTTGATAGACTTGCCTCGTGTACGTGGACTATAATCTCTGTTGATGTTTTTGTTGCCTACACCGTTTGAGGAAACCGGAATTCTGGCCCAAGTGCATATAGTTGTACATTCTATTTGGTGGAAATGATTTGTTAGCACTGAGTGCAACTGTTTTTAAGAACATTTAAAATAATTGTGATACATATTCCAAATAGAATCCATTCCATATTTGGAATGTTGACATTTTAAAACAATTCCACTAAACAGTTTAAATCAAACTACCCCAGGCCTTTATGAAGGTGTCTAAAGCATTGAACCTTAGGTAATATTAATGTTCAAAGGTGAACAACCTTTGCATTTTGATGAGCCATTTAGAGAACACAGGGGGTCTGTCTGACTACCAGTTGGCAGCGATCAAATTATGCACTTCCATGGATAAAAGATCGGTCTCTGGGCTTCTTCATGTGTTCCGTCTTGGCAACTAAGCACCGATTTTGAAACATTTTGCATTAGGTTTGCATCATTTTTCTAATGAGAGCCCTACACAAAGTGTTCAGGTGGGATTTCCAATTCGACGCAAATTGCAGTTGGGAGTGGAACATGTACATTTTCGGTTCTAAACAATAAACAAAAAGTACATTGCTTAATGAACAGAATATGGTCATTGGAACTTTAAAGGAAAACCTGGGGTACTGATTGGATTGTACATGGACATGGCAGATTGATGCAAACGGGGAGCAATGAAGAAAAAAAAAATATTTCCTACTTCCAAAGCTAATTCCTTAAAAATGGCAGTTACCTTAACACAATTTTAATTGCATACTTCATCATCGGGTACCTACCCGGGTAAGATTTTCACTTTTTTTTAGAAGAACAATATGTATAGTATGTACTTACAAAGTGGATATACTCTCTTGGTTTAGTATATTCTAAGAGTTCTCAGAAAGGGCCTAAATGTTACAAAATGCATAGATTGTGGTTATAGGAAAATGCTTCCATTTGCATGATTTTGGTCTGATATAGCTGTTTCTATTTTTATTGTGGGCACTTTGACTTTGCTAACAAGGCCACAGCACGTGTACTCTGACATTTAAAACAGGTGGAAATGTCTTTTCTCATAATTGCCATGGTTCAGTACCTATAAGTCCATAGTATATGGTGCTAAGTGTAACCAGGGCCTGTAAGTTAAAATATCACTAGTGGTCTGAAGAATTGTGCCACCATTGCAGTGACAAAGTGAAAACATGGTTCTTGTTCTGCCCCGGCAGCCTAGTCAGGCAGCTAGCTTTTAAACTGCCAACCTCCAACCCAACATGACAAAATAAACTCTTTTTAAATGTTAAAAAGCAATTCCTGTGCAGGGTATTTAAAAGTAGGACATCTAAAATGTTAATGTTAAACATGTCCTTTAAAGTAAAAAAGCCCAAAATCTGTTTTCAATCTAGCAGGGTTGGTGGTTCCACAGGAAAGCATTGAGAAACAGTTTTAAAATGAATAATATTGTCTCTGTCTAGGAAACTGATAGAAATGTATTTCTTAGGTGCCAGGAATATTTATTGCAAGCCCAATCAATAGAGAAGCCTGATTTGTAATAAGTATTCAGGACCAGGTACTTTTCAGAATGATACTTTTTAACCTGCCTAAAGCCTCTGGAAGTCCATTTACGTGAGCGCCAAATGTCACCCAGGGGCTGAATAGTCTCCTTGATGCAGTGTGAAAAATGTTCCTAGAGCTGAGGCAAGAACCTTGGGTGTAGGCAGGTGTTTTGCTCCTTTTGCAGGGTGACCAGCTGGGCTGTGTCCAGAATTTTGATTAACTTCAAATAGCCTATCCTGCCAGAGGCAAATGTTAGCTGACACCAGTGCAGGTTTTTTTTTGCTCCCCCAGTCATACAGACAGCAATCCCAGTAGGAGATAAACTGCCCCCCAAACCAGTGGCATAATAAAGGCCATCTCAGGATCTGCAGTGCGGGGATGCCCCAATCTCCAGGCACAGTACTCTGTAGTGAGAGCTCCAGAAGGAATTCAGAGGGGGCCCTCAAGTGCTTTGGAGGGGGGGGGGGCTCAAATTTCATTAAACCACACCCTAAAACTGGTTTTGATTGACCACAGAGAAGGGTTGGCTAATTTTCCTGGCCAAACTACAGGATTGGCACACAGGCTCTGCGCAAGGGAACTGTAGGATTGTTTAATGTAGGGCATACAGGAACCACAGCTAAAGTTGTAGAGTTATACCTGGGAACATTTTCCTCACTAGTTAGGGAGTGGCCAGGAGTCACCTTCACCCACAGGCTATTGCCAAGCATAAATTGGGCTCCTCTTGGCACCCCGCTCAAACACTACTGGACCTGCTGAAGACAGAAGAAGGACTACCACTGCTGTTGAGATCTCTATGGAGACCTGAAAGGTTAGATCTCCTCCCAATGATACCAAGGACAACGAAGTGGACTCTACATTGGACACTTGGTTGACCTCCTCTTAGGCTACAGGTACACAACAAGCAACAAACAACCCTGGAACCTTCTGATGGCTTCCACTGGTGTGGCCGTGACACACAAGTACTGTTTCAGAGATTCTGGAACCGTTGGCTGTGTCCAAGTGTACCCCTCCTAACATCATAAAAATCTGTGACTTATAAACCTTTTGGCACCAAAAACCTCCAATAGAATAGCACAAGCATGCCAAGTCAATACAACAAAAGATAGTTGCTGCTGTGCCAAAGATTCTGTGAGACATTGCAAAGAGGCTTTCTGCCCTCGTAGAGCCCCGCTGGAGGAATCTGAGCTAAATAAAATGACTGAGATCAAATGTAGCAATCTTCACCGTGCGAAGGTGCCAAAAGTATCTGGAAGATGAGGGACCTTCCTTTAGGTGTGAATTTTCAGTTTCTTCTACTTAGAGTTTTCCTAAAAAAAAGTCAACAGATTCACAGGACCTCTCTGAGGATTTTTGACTTACATTTTGATGACTATGTCAGAAGGTAAACATCTGATGAGTCTAACCTAGTCCTACCCTCCATCACAGTCAACCTTAAATCGTATCTAGGTATTGACAAAGCAGAACCAGATGAGTGCAGTTGTGACTTAATGCTTTTTGGTACTATAATTGATTAACAATAAAAAAAAAAAAATCATACCTCTGGTTCCCCTTATTATCTTACACCGTTTCCATGTCTGTTTATACCCTTGCCTACTGCATCCCCTATAGCATGTGAAACCATAGCATTCATAACAACACATATAACTTCTCAAATGACATTATTTGTCACAACACAGTGCATGGTAAATTGATGAGTTATAGTTAGCGTTGTTTGGTTTGCAAGCTGAAAAGTGTGTAACAAGGTCCACCACTTATAATAATTTGAAAGTGGTGGAATAATTGTAAATTAAATGTATATATATATCTTTAGTCTTCTTTAAAGTTTTTCAAGTTGAAATTTGGTTTATATAGGGAAATAAGTTTTCCTAATTATAGCTAAGCTTTAACTTTTGCTTTTTTCATTGAATTTCAATGGTTATTCTTTTTTTTAACAAAATGTGTTTTAATTCACAGACTCCAGTGTTGCAAGTGGAAAGTTGTTATGTGGTGTGTTGTACAGTACAGTGAAGGAGAGAGTTGTAAATTCTATTGTCATAGAGTGGAGTAATGTAGATTGCAATAGAATGGAGTAGAGAGAGTTTAGTAGCATATTGAACAGTGTAGTAAAATCTTAAATTGTGTAGTGGCATGGTGTCTCATATGGTGGAGTCAAGTATTGTGGACTGGAACAGTGAGCTGTACAGTGGAATAGCATGTTGAACAATAAAATAGAGAGGTCAGGTTTACTAGTCCCACTCCAAAATGAACAACAAGTGTTGGATTTTGAAGTGCAAGATTTAGTATTTGAATTCCAAACAGATCAATGGTAGAGTAAGTGATATATTTTAAAGGAATCAGATTTACTACTCCAACCCTAAAATGAGTGAAACTAGGGAACGTGTTAGATTTTGAAGAGGGCAGCTTTACTGTTCCCACTCCAATCTGAGCAACAGTAGAGAATGTGCTTGACTTTGGAGTGTTACGTGTACTACTACCAGGTTTTATCCACAATTATAATTATCCTTCTAATATACAACTCCAAGTAGATGGCAGAGAACACGGGCAATACTGGATGGGATAATTTGCACATCATTACTACCCTAGCAATTAAATCATGATAAAATATCTGACTCATTTGTTAAAGCTATACCATAAATCCATCCTTTGCATAACCAGCCAAATATAACACTAGAGCCATGATGAAGGTTTCTTGGCATATCAATCTCTTTACATAAAGAGGTAGCATTGTTGAATACAACAATGGTTTTATTTGAATGGATGTTGTATACTGTCCCAGTAAAAAGTCTTGTTCCTGAGGTGACACAGTAGTTCTCTTAGCCTTCTCAAGATGTAAGGCCAATAAATGTGATTTTAGCACTCATTATGACATTGATGGTAAATTCCACTTACCACCATGCAGACTGCCGCCAACATACCGCAGTGGACATTCAATGGTGGTAAACCATTGGCAGTACATGCCGCTGCGCTTAAAATACACACAACCTAACAAAAAAACACTACATTGGTCAATTCAAACAACACACACCTGACACCTATACGCACACCATACCTACACACCCACACCACTATAAACCCACAACCCTTTACGACTACTAACCATTGCCAACAGAAAGCGAGACAGCACGAGCACCCACACAACCATAGCCACATACCACTATCACCTATACACCACCCACACACCTCACATCAAACATCCCAACCCAGCACCCTACACACCCTCACCCACACCACTCACACCACACTCATGGCACCACAATGACACCCCAGGTTCTCTGAGGAGGAGCTAAGGGTCATGGTGGAGGAAATCATCCGGGAAGAGCCACAGCTTTTTGGATCACAGGTGCAGCAGATATCCATTGCTAGGAAGAAGGAGCTATGGCCGAGGATTGTGGACAGGGTCAACGCTGTGGGACAGCACCCCAGAACAAGGGATGACATCAGGAAGAGGTGGAATGACCTACGGGGGACGGTATGTTCCATTGCAGCAAGACACCAACTAGCTGTACAGAGATCTGGCGGTGGACCCCCACCTCCTCCCCCACAACTAACAACATGGGAGGAGAAAGTCTTGGCAATCATGTATCTTGAGGGCCTGGCAGGAGTAGCAGGAGGACTAGACTCTGGTAAGTCAATTCTCTATTACTAACACCCCCCTACCTGCATGCCATCACATACCCCACCCTCACTCCCATCACTCCACCACCTCCCACACACCCCACCACCACAACCTACTCATCCCAATGCCAAGCCCTGCAGGCAACACCAATGCATGGACACACCTCACAGATCTGCATGGACACCTATCACCACAGCATGCACACTAGAGAGAATCACCTAGCCCACCATATAACAACTCACACAAGGAAAAGCGGCCAGGGCAAATCCAACCAAAGACGGCAACACAGTGATGACAGAAGCTCTGGTCACCTGGATCTGGATGACCAACCTGGCCCATCTGGGACCTCCGGACAGTCGGTTACCCAGGCACACTGTCACACCACCACAGAGCCTCCCCCCTCAGGAAACACCACAACAGCACCCACTCAGCAGGCCCATACCTCTGTCCCCAGGACACATCAATCAGCAGTGTGTCCACCAATACAGGGACCCCAGGCCACCCCACAAACACAGGACAATAAGGGACCTGGGGTCAGTGGCAGTGGGCACACGGTTCCGGGGACAGAGGCACAGGACAACAGGGAAGCTGTGAGAACTTCTGTGCGACAGGGGGAGGACAGGCCCAGGGAACCGACCCTCCAGGAGGCACTCACCACGATTTTGGGAGCATAACAACATTCCCAGGATACGCTGAGCCAGATTCTGGACAAGTTGCAGGAGAACATGTGGCGCAGGAGGGGCAGTACCTGGGGATCAGGGAGGACTTGAAGGACATCAACACCCCCCCGGTCTCCATTGCAGGGGTGCTGGCAGACATGGCCAACAGTAGGAGGGAGGCAGTGGCACACCAATGGACCTCTGACACTAGCCAAACAACTGAACAGCCCTCCACCTCCGCTGCCACTGGTGGACAGGAAGCCCTGCCACAGGACCAACAGGCCACCAGCACCCCTCCCCCTGCAGAAGGAGGACCACCCCGCAAACTTTCCCTGCGATCCAGGCAGAATCCAGAGACTATTGCCAAGACCTCCGGCAGGAAATGAGACTCTCCTGATTGTCACCCTTATGTCCTACTTTGTCACCCTGTCCACCTTGAACTGCCATTGCTCCCCTTCCTAGTCCCCCTTGGACAATGCACCTGTGATACAAATAGACTGGACCCTAGCCTGGACCTTCCTCCATCATCACCCCAGCCCATTCCAGTACCCCTCTTCTTCAGAGCACTGCAATAAGCACCCTTTGATAAAATTCAAATATGGTGTATGTCAAATGTTTTCAAAATGTATTTGTTTAGCCTGGTTCAAACATTGCAATTCAACTGTACAGTAATGTTTACATTGGAAAGACTTGTAGTTGGCTGCACTGAACACACCAGGAGCAATAGTGGGGCACCAACATCTGTAAAAAGAGATGCCAAAGAGTACAGTGAGTGGCCATAGAAGTAGGAATACACAGCGTGCCAGTGACAATGTCACACATCAAACTGTCAATGAAATGTGTACTAACACTGTCTTACCTGTGTCTCATTGGAAGTATTGACGAATAATTGCACTTCTGTTGTCCTCATCCTCATCCGCTGCCTCCTCATCTTCACTGTCCACAGGATCCACTGCTGCCACACGGCCATCTCCAGCTTCCTCCTCCTGCAGAAAAGGCACATGGTGACGCAAGGCAAGGTTGTGCAACATACAGCATGCCTCGATGATCTGACAGATCTTCTTGGGTGAGTAGAAGAGGGATCCACCTGTTAGATGGAGGCAACAAAACCTGGCCTTCAGGAGGCCGAAGGTCCTCTCTATAATCCTTCTTGTTCGCCCATGTGCCTCATTGTAACTTTCCTCTGCCCTTGTCCTGGCATTCCTCACAGGGGTCAGTAGCTATGAGATGTTGGGGTAACCCGAGTCACCTGCAAATATCGAGGGACAACTGTTAGCCACACACTCACCCTTAGGGCCCACACCATACCCATACACCAACTTCAACTGGGTGGGAACCAGAGCTCACCTATTAGCCACACCCTGTGCCTCTGGAGTTGGGCCATCACATGTGGGATGCTGCTATTTCTCAGGATAAAGGCACCATGCACAGACCCAGGATACTTTGCATTGACGTGGGAGATGTACTGGTCCACCAGGCACACCATCTGGACATTCATGGAGTGAAAACTCTTTCAATTTCTGAACACCTGTTCATTTCGCCAGGTGGGGACAAATGCAATATGTGTTCCATCTATTGCCCCAATGATTTTGGGGATATGTCCCATTGCATAGAAGTCAGTTTTCACTGTGACCAAATCTTCCATATGGTAGAAAACGATGTAGCTGCACATGTATTTAATCAGGGCAGACAAAACTCTGGTCAGCACTACTGAGAACATTGGCTGTGACATTCCTGCTGCCAAGCCCACTGTCACTTGGAAAGAGCCACTTGACAGGAAATGGAGCACTGATAGGACTTGCACAAGAGGGGGGAACCCGGTGGGGTGACAGGTAGCAGATATCAGGTCAGGCTCCAATTGGGCACACAGCTCAGTGATTGTGGCCCTGTCAAGTCTATAGGTGAGGATAATGTGCCTGTCCTCCATTGTTGCCAAGTCCACCAGGGGTCTGTACATGGGGGATGTTTCCATCTCCTATTCATCTGCAGTGGTTGCAATCTATGGGGCAAAAGAGTGAGCAGCTGGTCATTATCTGTAAATTCTAACCACTAGAGTTCAATGCATATTGTGATTGTAACATTATTTAGTTGGAGATGTCCAAATAGTGCATTTGTGTACTGTGACGCAGTTTGTATCCATGGCCTGCACCCCTACCCCTGAAATGGCGTCCGCCTGTCCTGCATGGAGGGACAGGTGGAAATGAGGTAATTCCACTGACATTGTGTGCTGTTGGGGGAGGTGCTCAAGAATCGCTGTGCAACTCCTCATTGGTTATCATTGGGCCCTATTGGGTCCAGTGGCCAATGGTGATGTACGCCGGCGGTGACGGTAAGCACCGCCGTGGACATGACTGCCATTTTCTATCTGTGCATTCACTTGCTACCTGACCTTCAACAGGAGAGGACCTACACTGTAAGTGCTACTGTGACCTGTGTCTGTAACCGCCCATGGCTCGTGTTACTGGGGAAAAGGCCCCTGCCTTCACCTCGGCGGAGTTGGAGTGACTGGTGGTTGGGGTCCTACCCCAGTACCGACTGCTGTATGGGCCTCCAGACCAACAGGTGAGCACACACTGTGAGTACGATGCATGGGGCATGAGAGAATGGAGTGCTGTATGTGAAGGTCTCATGCAGGGGGGGTTGGTGGATGGGCCCTGGGCAGCGTAGAACATGTATGGTGGGCCATGTCTGTGTTAATGGGGATGGGAAGGGGCATGGTGGGCCATGAGTGTAACAGGCAAGACGGTTGGAATAATTCCTTTCCCTGTGTCTATTTCCCTGCAGGTCAGCACCCATCAAAAGAAGGGTATATGGCATGCCATCGCCAAGGACGTACGGACCCTCGGGGTCTACGGGAAGCGGAGCACCCACTGTCGGAAACGGTGGGAAGACCTGAGACGCTGGGCACGGAAGACGGCAGAGGCCCAGCTGGCGATAGCCTCCCAACGAGGTGCCCATCGAACCCTGACCCCCCTGAAGGCCCGCATACTGGTGGTGGCCTATCCTGAGCTAGATGGGTGCTTGGGGGCATCACAGCAGCCACAAGCGGGTGAGTACAGTGCCCTAATTTACAACGTACGCCTGGTGGGGTGGTATCTGGGTGGCGGTTGTGGGCCCTGTGGGTGCCCCTAGGCCAGGCCTGGCATTGCAGAGTGGGTCCCATGTTGTGCAGGATCCTGATGTGAAAATCCTCCAACCAAACTAGTAGGCATCCACTACTGGGCAAGGGTCTGTGGGTCTCAGGTATGCTGCAATTTGCGTTAGATGTCCCTATCCATGGGCTGCTGGCTAGCATTGTGACTGGTAGTGCATTGCCTAATGAGTTGGGTTGTTCCCTGTGTGTGAGTGTGTTGTGTACGCCAACGGTGGTGTTGGTGCTGCCATTGACCAAGTGTATCCTTTGTCTCTCACCCCCTTTTTGTTTTGTCACCCTGTCCCTATGTGCATTAGCATCATCTGGCAGAGGAGCAGAGGCACCGGCGACAGAGGGAGCTGCATCCCACAGGACCCAGGAGGCCGAATCCACCGACAGTGAGGGCACCAGTGGGACGGAGGGCGAGGGGAGCACCACGGCAGAGACTGGAGGGGAAAGTTCGGATACAGATTCCTCCTCCGATGGAAGCACCCTGGTGGTGGCAGACACCTCTGTGCCCACCCCAGCTACAGGTACAGCTGCCACCCCCGTACCAGCACCGCCCTCCCAGCAGCCCCTCAGTGAGTTTTCCGTGCCCGCTCACCAAGGAGGGTGGGCATCTCCTTCACCCTAGGCACCTCAGGCCCTGCCCCAGTGAGCCCTGCTGCCCTGAGTGAGGAGGCTGTTGACCTCCTGCGATCCATCCCTGTTGGGCAGTCAACCATTTTGAATGCCATCCAGGGGCTGGCAGCCCAAATGCAACAGTCCAATGCATTTCTGGAGGGCATTCACATTGGTTTGGCGGCCCAACAGAGATCAATCCAGGATCTGGCCTCCTCTCTGATGCCAGCCATTGTCCATGTTTCCACCCTCCCCCCTCCAACTTCCTCCACCCAGTCCCATTTCCCTCAACCTCAACCTATCCCAAGCAAAAAGGCAGATGAGCAGGCACCCAGGACAATACAAAAAAGTGGACATGGTAAACAAAAGCCCACACTTCATCCCACAGGCACTCACCCAAACAACATCCAGAATCAGACATACCAACATTCACTGCCTCCACTGTTTCCCCCTCCTCGTCCTCCACCTCCTTCCCAGTTGCATCTACACTCACACCTGCATGCACCACATCCTCATCCATTCCCACCATCACCAGCACACCTATCAGTACACACCCCTCAAGGGCAGTCTCCACCCCCACATCCATGCACACGTCCCCTGTGTCCTCTCCCACTGTGTCTGTGCCCCCTCCTCCCAAAGTACACAAACGCAAGCACCTCTTCCTCCACTCCCAAACCATCTCCCTCTTCCCACTCCAATGTCCCTATGAAGATTTTCCTCGCCAATGTTGACCTCTTCCCTAGCCCTCCCCCTTGTCCCTCACATCAGGCCAGGGTGGTCAAAACCCAGGCAAACACCTCAGCCACCCAGTCCACGGGCACAGTAGTGTCCCCAGCTACGCCAGGTGGGAAAGGATCCCGGCCACCAACCAGCCAGACGGAAAGAGGGCCTGCCCCAAGTGCATCAAGGAAGGGCATGGAGTCAGCCCCAGCTGTAGGAAGGAAGGGCAAGGGGCCTACAACAGCAGGGAGTAGAGACAGGGGGCCAGGTGCTGGGACTCATTTGGAGCCCCCACTACCAACCATGGTGGTGCAGCCATCCGAGGCTGCAGGGGATGTGCTGGAGCCTACCCCCCTCACTGTCAGCACCGCCACCAACAGCAGCAGCACCAGTGTGCAGCCATCCAGGGTTGCAGGGGATGGGCTGGAGCCTCCCTCCACCACTGCCAGCACTGCCACCAGCACCACCACCAGTAGCAGCAGCCCCAGTGGGCAGCCATCCGAGGCTGCAGGGGATGGGCTGGAGCCTCCCCCCACCACTGCCAGCTCCACCAGCAGCAGCACCACTGCCACCACTGAGCAGCCGTCACCGCCGGCGGACAGTGTGTAGTCCTGCATCCATGGGCTGTTGTGTGGCCTGGCCCCTGCAAATCCTGTGGGTTTGACACCCAGGTGAGAGACTGTGATCTTGCACTCCCCAAGATCTGCATCACAGTGCACAATGCCCCCTCCAGAACCAGTGGAGAAGCCATCCACTCACCCCATCCTCCCCAGGATGAAGCTCACTGGGCATGATGCCCCCTCCAGAACCAGTGGGCAAGTCACTCATTTGGGAGACTATGGCCTTGCACTCCCCAGGACAGAGTAATGGGCATGATGCCCCCTCCAGAGCATGTGGGCAAGTCACCCACATGAGAGACTGTGGCCTTGCACGCCCAAGGACAGAGTAATGGGCATGTTACCCCCTCCAGAGCATGTGGGCAAGTCACCCACTTGAGAGACTGAGGCCTTGCACTCCCCAGGACAGAGTAATGGGCATGTTGCCCTCTCCAGAGCATGTGGGCAAGTCACCCACTTGAGAGACTATTGCCTTACACTCCCCAGGACAGAGTGATGGGCATGTTGCCCCCTCCAGGACCAGTGGAGTTGTACTATCTTCCGGCTGAGGTGCTCCCCTATTCCCCGTCCCCCTGAGGTGCCTGGCTATTTTTGACCTGATGCCCCTGCAGTTTTCTCATGTGTTGTTGCAGGAGTGAGGTGGGGCCTTAGACTTTGTGATGTGGCCCTGTGGCCCACGAACATTGAGGACTGGGCATTGTCCCTTGATTTGTGAATGTGTATATACTTTTTGATTTGGATGCACGCATTATTACTATATTTATCTTATTACACTGTTTTTACTCATCTGCTTGTGTGTATGGTGTTGGGGGTGGGAGTGTTGTGTGTTACGTATGTGTGTCACTCTCTTTTTCCGCCCCCCTCCCCTATGTGCTAGGCGGCAGTACTCACCGTGGTTGTCTTCACCTGTGTTGGTGTTCATAGTGGAGCACAACGTAGAAGAGCATGGGGAACACATGCAACTCGGGCTCCATGGCGGCATGGTTCTTCCTTGAGTCTCCAGAGGTGAGTCATTTCCCTTCTGTGCAGTGTTTCCGCCAGGCTTTTTATGTCATTGGTACTGCCCCAGAAAAGGTGGCGGATTGGTGTGTCATTATACAGTGGGCAGAACATTCTTTTCCGCCTGGCTGTGGGCGGTTACTGCTGTGGTGCCTGTGGATTTTGCCCTAGCGGTCGGTATGTTAAAGTGGCTGTCTGTCTGAGCGGTTTCTGCCGTGGTCATAATTTCATATTTATTACCGCCGGCCTGTTGGTGGTATTACTGCCACTATATCATCGACCGCCAGGGTTGTAATGAGGGACTATATTTTTCCCACTAAATTAATTAAAAAAATATGTTGGTATGACCCTAGCTTATTCAACGGCTACCCTTTCTTAGGAAATACAGCTATGCTCATATAATCTTATGATGGTAGAATTCCAACACCCCTGTCTATATCACTGATAACGTCTAATAATTCTGAAGTTAGGATAGCTGAAAAAAATTCATATATGGGATAAAGTACACCCTGCCATAGATGATTAGTATTTTGCAAAGTCATTGAGGAGGTCTATGATGAAATAGAGGAAGGAAGCCGAAGACTTAGGGGCATATTTATACTCCGTTTGCGCCGAATTTGCGTCATTTTTTTCAACGCAAATTCGGCGCAAAACTAACGCCATATTTATACTTTGGCGTTAGACGCGTCTAGCGCCAAAGTATGAGGAATGAGCGTCATTTGTTTGCGTGAACGCCTTCCTTGCGTTAATGAGATGCAAGGTAGGCGTTCCCGTCTAAAAAAATGACTGCGACGCAAATGCGTCGTATTTATACTCCCGGGCAAAAATCACGCCCGGGAGTGGGC
The DNA here is from genome assembly GCF_031143425.1 of Pleurodeles waltl. Lineage (NCBI taxonomy): Eukaryota > Metazoa > Chordata > Amphibia > Caudata > Salamandridae > Pleurodeles > Pleurodeles waltl. The sequence continues at coordinate 164,282,463 of NC_090448.1, read as the reverse complement.
GGGGCAAAAAACCCCGCATTTGCGCCTCTTTTTAACGCCTGGGTCAGGGCAGGCGTTAAGGGACCTGTGGGCTCAAAATGAGCCCAGAGGTGCCCTCCCATGCCCCCAGGGACCCCCCCTGCCACCCTTGCCCACCCCAGGAGGACACCCAAGGATGGAGGGACCCATCCCAGGGACATTCAGGTAAGTTCAGGTACGTATAATTTTTTTTTTTTTTTATATATTTTTTTGGCATAGGGGGGCCTGATTTGTGCCCCCCTACATGCCACAATGCCCAATGACCATGCCCAGGGGACATAAGTCCCCTGGGCATGGCCATTGGGCAAGGGGGCATGACTCCTGTCTTTACTAAGACAGGAGTCATGTAAATGGCGTCTGGGCGTCGTTAAAAATGGCGCAAATCGGGTGGAGTCGATTTTTTTGCCTCAACCTGACTTGCCCCATTTTAAGACGCCCTAACGCCATTTTCCCCAACGCCGGCGCTGCCTGATGTACGTGGTTTTTTCCACGCACACCAGGCAGCGCCGGTCTGCTAGCGCCGGCTAACGCCATTCAATAAATACGGCGCCCGCATGGCGCTTCAGAATGGCGTTAGCCGGCGCTAATCTTTTTGGCGCAAAACTGCGATAGCGCAGTTTTGCGTCAAAAAGTATAAATATGGCCCTGAGTTCCTTAGTAAGGGAATAGAACTCTGCCATATCCTTATTATGTACGGCAGGGGGTATTTTATCCGTTATCATGCAAGGTCACACCATCACCTTTCCCTCAAACCACTTAAATTCTTGTTGTGTAGCTCTTTCATTTAAAGGAGATAGTATGTTCAAAAATATGAAGAATTAAAAATAGAATCCCTAATGCAAAATTAAACAAAATAAACAATCTGTTACATACGTGTTGCAAAAGTTATTAGAATCAGTTTAATAAAAGCCATTTTTTTTCATAGAAGGTCAAGATTCTAATGTTTCTGAAATTACCTAAGGTGTGCAAAAAATAAATATGTTCCCATAAATATCTCCTTTGTCAATGTACAGATAGAAAAAACAGATCATAAGAAACCAAAGCAATGTTTAGTTGTCTTTCTTTAAACAGCTGCTTTAATTATGTTTTATGACCTGAGTTACCCTCCTCATCCCTGACTGCTGGCTCTGGCAGCAGGCATTGTGACATCAGAACTCAACTGTAATAAGTTAGTATGCCATGTCCTTATAATCGGTGATACAGTATGTCACAGGTCGCCTATTATAACAAAATTAGAAATGGGTCTTTTGCTGAATCCCATCTATTATAAAACTCTTAAATACCTTAAAAAATGATAGATCTTCACCAGTTGCCTTCCAACTTTATTGTACAATAATGGTGCATAAAACATCATCCAAGGCAATCAATCAATAGTTTGAATCCCCTGATGGTCTCAGTAGTCGTGATATCTTTCAAGATGTGCTTCAGATTAAGCTTAAGCTCTGAAAGAGATGAATTAGGTGGTCTTTATTACCCTGGCGGTGAGTGTTAATGTGGCGGTAGTACCGCCAACAGGCTGGCTGCACATTTCGCCACATTATGAGAATGGTGGGTTGGCTGCAGCCAACCCACCACTTCTCCATTTATAATGCCATGGTGGTATCAGCTGCCGGCCCGAAGATATCAATCTCCAGCCTGGCGGACGGCACAGTACCGCCGGTGGCATTATGAGCCTGCCTACCACCATGGTTTTTGTGGCATTGGCAATGCCATGATACCATGTGGGTAGGCCCTACCGGTGACAGGGAAGGAACGGTAAGTGGCTCCCCCACCCACCTCAACACACACCTGACACCCACCACCCCCTCCATCCAAAGCCCCTTTCACCCCATACACACACTCACCCCCTACCCCGACATTCAAATACACCCCCGCCCTGATCCAAACACCCCCACCCCACCGATCATCACCCCCCCCATAAACACACACACCTGCAGGCACGCACCACTTATACACCCAATCACTCACACTGACATACTTCCAGACGTGCTCACACGCATTCTTGCACACAATCACACTGACATACAGACACCCACTCACTTCATCATTCTTACACGCATTCACTCACATGCATACAACCACGCAAACAGCACAACTCAAACAGACACATTCACACACCCACTCACACATTCATGCACACACTCAGACACACACACACAATACCCTCCCACTTCCTCCTCTGTCGGAAACCAGAGTTACCTTGAGGGAGGAGGTCTTCTGGCAGGAAATGGGAAGGGGTGATGCTACCGCCAGCAGCGCCCCACCAGCAGAACACAGCCAGGCCGTATTACTTGGCATAATATGGCTGGTGGCATTCTACTGGCGTGGCGGTGCTGGTGGTAGCTGCGCCACCTTACCATCATCCACCACCATAAACACTGCCAGATTTCCGCACTTCTTGTGGCGGAAGTCCGGCAGTGCTCATGACATGTCAGACGGATGGTAGCCACAGTGGCTGTATTTTGGTGCCCGTCACCGCAGCGGTAGGCACTTTTTACTGCCAATGTCAAAATGACCACCCTAGTGTCTTCAGGGTCCACTTCCTGATGGAAGAATTTAAATTGATTTTCTCGATTCGCTGGTTGGGAAGCAGTGCTCTCCCTAGCATCTTTTATCAATTTAACCTTGCCTAGATGTTTACCCTCAATAGCATCCATCCTATGGCTTCTCTTTATTCATACCCGTTGGGGTTCATTATGAGTTTGGCAGTCTTTTGGGAAGACCGCTGCGGTGGCACCCACCAAAAGACTGCCATGTTGGCGGTAATCCGATCGCTGTTTAAGAGGTACACTGTGATGTCTGCCAAAAAACAGCTACATTTTCAAAACCATCAGGACACTGGAGGACGGAAAAGAGGCAGTTCCACCACCAGCACCCCCAGTCCAACAAAAATCCTCCCTTCAGATTACGATTCACAAATCACGACAGCAGTTCCTCCATGACAGAAAGCGATTGGTGGTGCAAACTCACATCACTCTGAACTCACAACCCCACATTGGCTAGTTTGCAAATCCCATACCTGACACACATCCACACACTCAACACACCTACACACTCCACTATATAGACACTTCTACACAACCCACAATCTTTTGCAAACAAAACGCTACACACCATCACAGAGGGGCAATAACCAACACAGATTTTCTAAAACAACTTCTGGCACCTATACATATTTTACCACACATACATCATACACCTGCACAAAACACAATTTACGTTTACACACAACAATCATCACCCACTCACATCACAACACCTACACCTCATCACTTACGTTTTTTTCAGCCTTTTTCATTTAACACTACCTCACCGTCTTTACCACCACCACCATGTCCCCACAAAAATGCTAATGTTTCACTGATGATGAGTTGAGGGTCATGGTGGATGAAATTGTCAGGTAGAGCCACACCAGTTCGGAGCGCAGGTCCAGCAAACATCATTAGCCAGGAAAATTGTTTTTTTTGCAAAGAATAATTGACAGGGTCAATTTTGTAGGCACCTATCCATGCACAAGGGAGGACATCAGGAAGAGTTGGAACGACCGCTCCATGGCATCCAGGCACCAGCTGGCGGTACTGAAGACAGGCGGCGGGCCCCGACCTCCTCCCCCTACTTTCACATGTTGGGAGGGGAAGGTCTTGGACATACTGCATCCTGAGTGCCTCACAGGAATACCAAGGGGAGTGGAGTCTGGTAAGTCACAACAACATTCATGTCACCCAATATTTTTGTCCTGCATGCTCCCTCACCACCTTACCCCACCTCAATTAACAAACCACCCCTCTCTCCAAATGTTCTAATACCTCTCTCCGGCATGCCACATGTCCACTAAACTCAAAGGGCACCACAGCCCTTGGGAATGGCATGTCATGTACTGGGAGCTGATTGAACTACAACTCCCAGAAGGCAATATTCCACCATTATTTAAACCTGAATAGAGCACCAAAAGTGAGATGTCATGCATGTGAAACTTACTACCAATCTAACCCATCATGAGTGTCCAACTGTGAAAGAGTTTAGGGCAATGACAGCAATGAAAAGACCCACTCCTACTATCATGACAAGCAAAACACAGCTACAGCTGAGTCCCCCATCAAACTGACCTTAGAAAAAAACACCCCAAACATTGAAATTCACTCACCTGTGGTGGAAATCTAGATGGATGCCAAAGTGGATGCACATGAAGTACATCCATCTAGAGGCCAATGTTTATTGCTTACTCCCATACTGTGTCCCCACTCCAAAACTATTGTGCATTGTCCAGCTTTTATGTGCTATCTATCATGCCGGACATTTTACTAGGCAACAAAGGTGAACACCCATGCCAATAGTCAGAAAACATAAGATGGTATCAGCAGTCTAATGACCACTAACATAATTTAATATCATTAAGCATGGTGTATAGTATTGAAATTACAGAGTCTCATGTTGTACTGAGTAAGATTTTGCAGCAGTTGTCATTGCCGTTACTAGGGATCATGTTAAGGCACATTGTGCATCTAACACATCGCTAACACTCTAAATGAAACATCACTTGTTGCATCACTTACAGCAACTCTGTGTTCCACTTCTCCCAAAGGTAACCTTGTCATTGCACCATGGAGAGGATTCTAGAGACTGTCACTACCCCTCTGGATGAAGGCCCCAATGAGAACAACACCCCTGGATGAATGGACACTGAGGACGAAGCTGGCCCATTAGGGACACCTGGTCCATCAACAACTGTCAGTCTCTCCCTGCCCACATCGACTCCTCCAAGCCCTGTTGCATCAACATCACAGGCAACCATTCGCACCCAAACCTGTGTCCCAAGGATAGTTTCATCCATTATGAAAGTACCTGTACCTGATTCTCACCCCTGACAATAATGGTCCTGCCACCACTCAGACTGGGCACAAGCACATGGAGGTAGAGTGTGTGGGAGGGATGGTGTGGGCCAGAGGATGGGGGTTCCAAGGGACAATACTGACCAGGAAACCATCTCCCAAGTCTTGGGAGCGTATCAAAATTCCCAAGGCATGATGGGCCAGGTAGTCACGATGATGGGTGAAATCCAACAGCTGCAAAGGGACAACCACCAGGAAGTTATGCAGCAGTGGCAAGCACAAACTTCCATCCTGACCTCCATTGTTGGGGTGTTGAGGGACATTAATACTACCCTGAGTAGGTCTGCCTCACATCAGGCCTCTTCCACTAGTAATGACTCTTCTTTCTGGCCCTTCAAGATCTGCGGCTGCTAGTGGAACGTAGGGCCTGCAAGGGGAAGGACATGTCTCAGACACCCCACCCTCTGTAGCAGAGGACCCTCCCCCAAATGTGAACGTTCATCCATACATCCAGGAGGAGCAGATTTCAAGACCAAACCCACTGCCAGGAAGTGAACCTCTCCTGACTAATTCCCCTTGTGTGCCACAGATACACCCTTTTGACTGTTCTGAAACCTAAATCCATTTTCCTATGGTGCAAGGACACTGGACTTGTGTTTCCCAATGGCATAGCAGCTACCCTGTTGATTTCAGCCACCATGACTGAACCCTTTGCTGTTTACTTTGTGTTTTTTTGTTACTATTCACAAATATTGTTTTGCACTCCTCAATAAATAACGCTTTAACACAGGTCCTGTGTAAGTATCATTTATCAACCATGTACAACTTTCATGTATGTGAACTCTAGAATCAATATATCACTCTGTATTGTAAAACCTTTGTTATGGACATCACACGTGTACGTGTTTATTTCTAGATTTGCAAACAGCAGATAGAATTGAACTGCTAGTGACTTATGATTGTCAGCTTAGGTGTCATACCCTACTAACTGACAGGATAGAGAAGTTAGGGACATGGAAGTATGCCTACAAGCCAGGAGGCATTCTGAATGGTCCTTTGTAACACCATGTAAAGCCTTATCATGTACCAATACCTTAGCTTCTTTATAATCATACCCCGTGATACAGACAGAGATCAGTACTGATGTCCCGAGTCCAGGGAACTTTCACTTAAATTGGTCATATACCTGTAGGCTTGCCACTCACCTATGTCAGTCCACAGAAACATGTACATTGGTCTGTAAGGTAGGAACACACTGACAGCTATGTTACAAGTAGGTCACATACAACAGATACAATTATGATGATAGAGGCTCTGGTTCAACATTTTCACGTGTCGGACACATATGGACACACACATGTCACGTTTTGACCACCTTCAATACCAAACAGGTCTTCTTGGTGGGAAAACACACTTCCACCCCACTCCGTCCTGACAGTCTGGCCTTACTAGTTACACTTCACATACTCATGTCAATCAGTACCTGGTGTCATCCATTTCTCCACTTCTCATGCTTGCCTGCAATTCCCATCTGCCTCTGACACTGTCTGTGACTTGCCAATGATGAAGAGCCAAGCAGAAACACAGCAAATCTGTGATTGACACAGATAAGAGATAGGACATAGCTGTAAACATACATCAATTCTGACAAGTCATATTCACAAGTGTGACTTTGCATGTGCAGTAACAAATCAGGACACTGTATACCAGTCTGTTCTGTACACAATACCAAATTACAAAACTGCATGCACAACTGACTTATTGGCGCTACCTAAGACCTCATAGATTATGGTAAATTGAAATGCCGGCCTTCAATTCTAGGTTACAAAATGAACTCTCGCCATTCAGAAGACATCACATACCTTGAGTCAGTTGAAGTACTGATTGATGAGATCAGCCCTGAAGTCTACAGCTTCACCTTCATCTGGCTCATCATCACTTGGCAAATATGCATTTCCACCCACAGATTCTGCTGCCTCACCCTCATCTGGTATAAATAGTATCTGACGTCTCATGGCAAGGTAGTGGAGCATGCAGCAGGCAACAATTATTTGTCATACCTTGTTGGGTGAGTAGAGGAGGGCTTCTCCACATATGTCCAGGCAGCAAAATCTTGCCTTCAGGAGCCCAAAAGTCTGCTCAACGATACACCTTGTCCTTCCATGGGCCTCATTGTAGCAGACTTCCCTTGGCGTGTTTGGGTACCTCACTGGTGTCAGCAACCTAGGACAGTTTGGATAGCCTGAGTCCCCTATAAGGAATAGGTGTAACAACACAAACATATATCTAGGACATGCACATTTGTCATAGCAAGAGATACATTTTGCAAACACACATGTCAAATGTGACTTACCAACCAACCAGGCCCTCTCTGTGTAGAATTGTGTCATCAGCAATGTGATATTGCTGTTGCACATGATGAAGGAATCATGGACTGATCCTGGATACTTCACACAGACTGGTGAAATGCATTGGTCTGCTAAACACACTAGTTGGACGTTGATTGAGTAGTAGTTTTTCCTGTTCCTGTATACCTGTTTATTGGCACCAGGGGGAACCAAGGCAACATGGATGCCATCTATGGCGCCAGTCACATGTGAAACATGTCCCATAGCATAAAACTCTGCCTTCACATAGGCCAAATCCACATGTTGGGGAAACCTGATGTAGCTGTTGAGGTGTTTCAACAATACACAGAGTACATCCTTCAAAAGTAGACTGAACATGGGCTGAGATATCCCTGCAGTTAGGGCCACTGTATTCCGAAATGACCCAGTGGCCAGGAAGTGTAGCACTGACTTCAAAGATGGGAGGTATGCTATTGAGATTGTGAATAGCAGGCATCAAATCTGGCTCCAACTGATCACAAATATCCATGATCGTCTGCCTATTCAGGCGATAGATCTGTATTATATATCTGTCCTCCATTGTGTGCAGGTCTGCTAGTGGGAGGTACACTGGAGGTTGTCTTCCTCTCCTCCATGCCAGGATAACTATGTGTAAAAACAAATAGATTGTAGGTGACTTTTACAATGTATACACATAATGAATATGCTCATATACAAATAAGACATACTTGCTGTTGATGTCAGATATAACATATGACATCTAAAGTATAGTATCTTGCTATGCATGTTATGACACTCACCTTGGTTCACTTGCCCTGAATCCTCTAATGTATTATTCATGCATATTTATCTGTGGCTGTCAGTGTTTGATAGTCTAAGTTAGTTTACACATTAAACTTATTTGTTGCACCTATGCTACATTACAGATGTGCACAAGGTCTTAAGAATAGGTGTTCATTTCCATTACCACCAAACCCTCTGTTACACAGCTTTTACTACTCACATGCACAAGTAGACTACTAAACATGTAGGCAGCCCTTACTGATATTTTGCATTATATAGGGAATTGTTAATAATGCAGATTCCAATACTTTTCCATACATACAATTGCATCAATTATATCCTTTGGCAGACTTGGGCAATGGCAATGTCCACCGGTGGTGGCGTCCTGTACTTGGCGGCAATGCCACCATTGTTTGCAGTATTGCTCACTTGACTCCTGACACTGTTGCCAGCAAGACCTCCACTGTCTGAGCTGTTGTGTACTGCCTCATGGAGGTATCATGCCACATCCTGCAGGTGATAGGGCCCCAACCTTCACCCCAGAAGAGCTGGACAAGCTTTTAGAGGAGGTCCTATCCTTGTATAGACAGCTATATGGTGCACCAGAGGAGCAGGGGAGACCAATGGTATACCAATGTGTGAAAGGTGGAGTGTATGATAGTGTACATGAAATGTGAAGTAGTGAAGGTTTCAGCACTCATGTCTGGGTGTATGGAAATGTGTGCATGTGGATAGGTAGACATACAGTAGTGTCACATGGTAGACAGTGTGTAATCCAACCTCCTTTATTCACTGCATAGACTGCAGCTTGGACAAAAATGATGGTGTGAGAAATGTTTTTGTACACAGTGCCTGGTCATAAGTATTTAGTCAATACCAGGTACTGATCATGCATGTTGTATGGGACATTCCACTTCACACATGGGCTGCCTGCAGATGCTAAATTGTGTAGGGGTTTGAACTTAGGGGATGGGAATGTTTGCCTACCTGCTGTGACCACTTGTGTTGGTATGGTGCATAAGGGCATAACTTTCTCCTTTTGTCAGTGTCATCCATGAAGGTCAATGCCCATCAAGAAAAGAAGGAATCTGGCATGCCATCGCCAAGCAATTGCAGACCCTGGGAGTCCACAGCCCGTGGAGCTCCTACTGTAGGAAGCGGTGGGAGGATCTGAAGACCGCAGAGGCCCACCTGGGGATGTCCTCCCAACGAGGAAGGGTTACCCTTCGGACCTTGATCCCCCTAATGGCCTGCATTTTGGTGGTGGCCTACTCTGAGCTGGGTGGGCTTTTAAGGGCAGCACATCAGCCACCAGGGGGTAAGTACTGACTACACACATTTAAACGCCCTGCCAGTTCAGTGTCTGATGTGTGAGTATCTAAACTGTAACAATGTGGTAGGTGCTAAAGGTAAAGGGTCTTCTAGGAACACATAGAAGTACAGTTGCTACCATTGACACACAGGTGTGGACATGGTATTGTGTATAGGGAAATATAACTCACCTACGTTAAGCCTATTATTTAACAGCATGTGGTGATGCACATGTGACTGTGTCATATGTGTACCTCTACAGTGCTATACATATGTGTGACCTGCTGTGCCATCCTTCCCATTTACTAATCCATAGTCCAGATATCCTATTGGTAAGTTGTCCAGCTGTTTGGTCTAAGTCCATTCTTATTCCACTGGCTCTAGCTCTATGTGCAACATAGGATCTCCTTGGTGTGAAAAGAGGGCAAATCTTCCTGAGTTGTGGAATAGATGTAAACTTCATGTGATGGTGTTATCTCATTCGGAAATTTCACATGGCATACTTGCTATGCTTACTCAAAGGGTTGAGGAGGTGTCCCCATTGTTAAGTGTAGACTGTACATTGGCAAATGTGATGTTTGATCAGAGTGGACATCCTACATGATGAAAAGCATTATGGTAATAATAAATTCCTAGTGCAAGATATTTCATAGACATGAGAGTTCAGACTATCTGTGCAATGTGCATGTTCTTGAGAAGGTAAGTGGCTTGCCTGCAATTCACTTAGCCAGTTTATGTTGCTTATGCAACATAGGGCACAATGGGCCTGATTACGACCCTGGCGGTAAAAACCGCCAGGGCCGTGGTCCGCGGGAGCACCGCCAACAGGCTGGCGGTGCTCCTTTGGGCATTCTGACCGCGGCGGTACAGCCGCGGCCAGGAACGGAAAGTCGGCGGTGTACCGCCGGCTTTCCGCTGCCCAGGGGAATCCTCCATGGCGGCGCAGCTTGCTGCGCCGCCATGGGGATTCCGACCCCCATACCGCCATCCTGTTCCTGGCGGTTTCGGCCGCCAGGAACAGGATGGCGGTATGGGGTGTCGTGGGGCCCCTGGGGGCCCCTGCAGTGCCCATGCCAATGGCATGGGCACTGCAGGGGCCCCTGTAAGAGGGCCCCACTTAGAATTTCAGTGTCTGCTTAGCAGACACTGAAATTCACGACGGGTGCTACTGCACCTGTCGCACCCCTTCCACTCCGCCGGCTCCATTCGGAGCCGGCTTCCTCATGGAAGGGTGTTTCCCGCTGGGCTGGCGGGCGGCCTTTTGGCGGTCGCCCGCCAGCCCAGTGGGAAACCCAGAATGACCGCCGCGGTCTTTTGACCGCGGTACGGTCTTCTGGCGGTTCCCGCTTGGCGGGCGGCTCCCGCCGTCCGCCAAGCTTGGAATCACCCCCAATATCTCCTATATCAGTACAACATACTGGGTTTTTTGCCAACATCATGTGTACTATGGTACTTCATGCCATTTTTTAAGATTTAAGATCAAGGTTTGACCTACTTACTTTTGTTCTTCTGATTCTGTTTTTAAATATTTTAGTATGGATAATCTCATTTAACCATGACTTCATAGCTTTTCAGGTGTTGTAGTTGGCAGGTACATGTTGGTGGAATGATATATGCTGTCAGTCAAATTGCTGGACTCTAGGTGTATGTGTCAATCATGGTTACTTTAGAAATGGTTTATGTCAGTGTAGCTGTACTCCAAAGATGTAAGGTGACTTATGTCTCAAGTGTTGATAGTGATGTTGGTCAATTGATCTAGTTATATTGAGGTTGCTACTCAGCATGATTAGTGGAATTGTATGCGGCCTTCATGCAAACAACAGATGTCCATTGTATTGAAGGTGTTGGTACGCTCCCTGTGGTTGTCTGTGGGTATATCCTGTGTGCTAAGTAGACCCCTATTGCTGTACATGACTTTGTTTTCTATGTGAGAATGACTAAGAGGAGTAGGTTCAGAATGTCTGTATAATCCTTTGCAAAAACACAGTTGATAACATGTGTTGATGAAGTGGATTAGGAGTCTATTATACTTCAAAATTGGAAATGCCAAATGGAGTAGAAGCATCTGAGTTTTTTGCCTCTGTGACTGTTATGGACACAGTTACATTTTAGAGATGTGATAGCTAAGCAACATGCTGTGCTATAATTGAAATGTGATGAGGGCACTTACATAGAACATAACATCTGGCAATGGACTGAGCAGGTGTAGATTTGGAGTAGCTATGAATTTGAAATCAAAGTTAACACTGATTTCCATTGATGGATTGTTGTTTCACAGTGATGCTCTGTATAGGGACACACTTTTTATGTTGACAAATCATCTTGTGGAGGAATAGCTTGTGGTTTAGCTGTACTGGTAGGATGGTGATGTTGTGGTGTAACAGTGTTGTAATATGAGATTGTGGAATGCATGTTGTTGTTAGAACATGATGTTGGTTCAATATGGTTTCTACCTGGGGGGTGTTGTACACATAGATGAGATGTTACTATAGTGTTTGGTGTAATGTAAGTGGTATTTGAAGAATGTGATGCCCCTACCTCTCTCTCTGTTCCTCAACATTAGCATCTGCAGGTGAAGGAGACGGGGCACAGGCGAGTGTGGAAGCTGCTGGCCACGGGGCTCGAAGTCATGATACCATGAACACTAAGGGACAAAGCGGCAAGGAGGGTGAGGGGAGTGACATGGGGGAGACAGGATCCTGTTTTTCATCTTTGGAATCCTCCTCCAGTGGACACTCCCTGGCGGTGGCAGACCCATCTGGGACGGACCACCCCAGCACCATTTCAGTCTGCTATCCCCCCTTACTACCACTGCCCTCCTTGTAGCTCCCAACCCAGTTGGCTGTGCCCGCTCACCCAAGAAGGTCGGCATCTCCTTTGCCGCTGGCATCTCTAACCTGGCCCCGTCAGCCCTCTTGCCTTCAGTGAGGAGGCCATTGACCTCCTGAGGGCCATTTCTGTAGGTTAGTCGACCACAGTGAATGCCATCCAGGGACTTTCAACTCAGATCCAACAGAGTAATGCGTTCCTGGAGGGCATTCACAGTGCACTGGATGGCCTACAGAGATCCCTTCAGGCTCTGACCTCCACATTGATGGCAGACAATCACCCTTTGTCTCCTGTCTCCCCTCCACCTTCCCCTTCCCAATCCCCAAAACCGCTTCCCCAACCCAGCCAAAGCACACAGACAGACAGGCATGCATCCGCTCAGACAAACACAAGCAACACAAGACACACCACTGGCATGCACATAAGCAGCATTCAGATGCACACACAGCAACAGTCACAACCTGCCCGGACACCTCCACCACCCCCGCATCACTGACAGCACACCTGACACACCTGCAGACACTAGACCAACATTCACAGATCCTCCCCACAGACAGCACCACAGCAGACTCTCAGACATCCACCCCAGTCACCACACCTGCAGGCACCACAACCACTGACACGCCTACATGCAGGACATCCACCATACCTACAGTCACCACACCAACAGACAGTCACCCACCCACCATGGCATCCCCAGCACGTCCACCCCATCCCAAAACACATAAACGCCTGCACTCACCCACCCAAGAGACACCCACAAACATACCTTTCACAAACATGCAACCAAGACATCCACACCGACACCACATACAACCACTACCGCTCCCTCCACACCTAAACCCTTTTGCTATGACCATCCCAATACGTGTAAAAAAACTTTCCTTCTGGAGTCTGCCCTTTTCACTACTCCTCTCCCACCCCGTGATACCCCTAGGTGTTCTGTGTGTTCCCCCAAGTACACCCCTACCATATGCTGTTCATTCAAAAACTCTCCATAGGTGTTTGGTGGTATCTATGTTATGATTATGTCTCACAGTTCTTTGTTTTCACTGATTTTTACAGATAAGCACAGACAGAAAAATATCAATTTCTTTGTCTTTAATGATTTTTAAATATGGATCAAAATGAAAAATGTTTTTTTAATTAATTCTCAGTGTTGTTAGTCAAGAGTGCCAGCTAAAAGGTATAAAACTGACAGCTATGGGACTTAAAAAAGGAAAAAGAAATTCTATTGAAGCATCTAATGTTACAGATATGAATGTAGGTGCGCTACATGCTCATGTTTTCATATAAGTCTACTGATGTAATATGCATGGCTACGTGCAGCATACAAATCCATCAGGCATTAAAATATGGCTACATTTATCAGTTTCATATTTGTAAACATATATAAGTTGCAGCTTCATTTTTTCACAAAAGTAAAAAATGCAGATGCAGCAAAAAATAAATGTAGATAATACAGAATAAAATGGCAAAAAAATATCATGAAACCATGAGGCCTAGTTATAATCTAGAATACTATTAAAATCCCCACAAAAGACAATGGATTCATTCATCTTCTATGGTTAATAATCACTCTGTAATAACTTTACCTGAGAATGCTTATCTATGAATAAAGGGGCTTTAGGATTGTACACAACATATAGAATTTTGCACTCTTTAACTGTAGATCCCTACCTTGTCACAAGTATGAATGATTCTCACTGATCAGGGATGAACAGTTTGATGCCTTGTTTTTTATCGATACATGGTTATACAACAGCCTCCTCCCTGATGTTATTCAAGTTCTCACCCTGGGATATGCCATCTGTAGGAAGGATAGGGAGCATAAGAGGGGAGGGGATATCGCTATTGTCTTAAAAGACACATTTGGTGTATTTACAATGTCTCGCCTATCCCAGAATGTGAAAATCTCACCTTCACCATATTCCTGTGCCTCTCAACCTCCTTCTCAGGGCTTTTAAGCTACAGACCATCCAGCTCCTGTGCTAACTTCATTGAAGCCTTACCAGAATGAGCATCTAGCTTGGCTATGAAAAAACATAACTTTACACTTATGGGCATTTTAAACATACAATTTGAAGAGTTCAATAACTCCACGATGTCTAACATCATACATGATTAAGCAAGTCTACCGCTCTCCCGGAGAGTGAAAAATGCTACTCATGGTAGGACACTTTCTGGACTCCATATTTAGTAATGATCCTAATATAAAAGTTGGAACATCACATCTGATGGTTTGGACAGGCCACAACCTAATTCCATTCATTTTGGAGGGCACCCCTCCCCCTCTTGAAAGACCCTACAACCGCAAGAAACAACCTCCACAATGGACTTCACGCCATCGTCAACTGGATGGAACCAAGCCTCCTCAAGCTAAATACAGACAAAACAGAGATCCTCATCTTCGGCAGCAACCCCTCCGCCTGGAACGACTCCTGGTGGCCTACCTCCTTAGGAGCCGCACCCACACCCACCGCTCAAGTACGAAACCTGGGAATCATCTTGGATTCAACACTCAGCATGACTCAGCAGATCAATGCAGTCTCCTCTTCCTGCTATAACACCCTTTGCATGCTCTGCAAGATTTTTAAGTGGATCCCTGTCGAAACCAGAAAGACAGTCACCAACGCCCTGGTCAGCAGCCGTCTGGACTACGGCAACGCGCTCTATGCAGGAACCACAGCCAAACTACAAAAGAAAATGCAACGTATCCAAAACGCCTCCGCCGACTCATCCTCGACGTCCCACGCCACGACTACATCTCTGCCCACCTCAGAGAACTACACTGGCTACCTGTATCAAAGGGGATTACCTTCAAACTCCTCACCCACGCACAGAAAGCCCTCCACAACACAGGTTTGGCCTACCTCAATGACAGACTCACCTTCCACACTCCCCGCCGCAGCTCCACTCTGCCAGCCTCGCCCTCGCTTTCGTCCCCCGCATTCGCCGCACCAGCGCCGGAGGAAGATCGTTCTCTCACCTCGCCGCCAAGAACTGGAACTCCCTACAGCTCCACCTACACCAGACCCAGAACCTCCTGATTTTCAGGAAACGCCTCAAGACATGGATATTTGACCAGTAGCTCCCCCCTCAGTGCCTTGAGACCCTAACGGTGAGTAGCGCGCTTTATAAATTACTTGATTGATTGATTTATTGATTGCCAATACAGCGGCCATCAGCTTAGGCTGTAGATGGTCAAAATTGAATACGGAACCCTAGTAGGATCTCTTAGTGTCAATTAAACCCCTTGTGCAAAATCATCCTGATACAGCCAACTCTTCAGTAGGTGAATGACTAAAAATCTCATTAAATTAAGTAATTCTCATCACACCTATAAAAAAGGGAAAGAAAGAAAAGTCAGCACCCTGGTTCATGTCTCATTTAGTCTCCCTAAAAAAAGGCAGCAGAACACTTGAAAGGAAATGGAGAAAAAACTATGATGATATCTCTAAAGTCTCCTAAAGGACACTTACTAGACAATACCATCAGGAAACTAAAAGAGCTCAGACAGCATACTACGAAACAACAATAGCAAAAGCAGCGAATTTCGAGAGGGAACTCTTTCATATTGTCAACTTACTTTCCATCTTGAAATCTGAAAATCTGCTCCCAGTCCCACCATAGCATGCTGCAATTAACTTGCAGCATTACTTTCCAGACAAATGGGCAGACATCTACAACAAGTTGGAACAGACAAGAGGGGTTTTGTCTATTTTACCTGTCACCAAAGGTGTCACAGAAGAGAGATGTGCATTTTCAGAATTGTCAACCTATTACTATGGAGCTACTCCCTGCTCCAGTCAGAAAAGTAAATTCTGGCTCCCCATTGGACCCTGCCCCACCCCATATTCTATCACTAGCAGCACAAGTCATTCTAACCAAAATGATGGAGCTTCTTAACTTATATCTTTCCACAAGCATAGAAACATGCAGTGATTAAGCCTCTGCTGAAGAAGCCCAATCTGGACTCGTTGTGTCCGGAGAATTATAGACCCATTTCTCTGCTTTGAGCCATAGGGAAAATACTTGAAAGACACGCCAACCAAATCCATTCCCAGTTTGTAGAAGACAACTCGCTTCTCCACCCACCTCAGACCAGTTTTCGACCCCAACACAGCACAGAGACAGCACTGCTAAGGATCATAGAGGAACAGAAACTGATGCTGGATATGAAAGCAGTTCAGCTGCAATCATTCTCCTTGATGTTAGCACCAAATTTGACATGGTCAATCCTGGGATGCTGATTGAAAGGATGAAAGAACTGGGGATAGAAAATACTGCCTTTTCCTCATTTCTGAGTGATAGGTCCTTTCAAATGTGGGAGCACTCATGATACTCTGATGTATTTGCATTAATGTGTTGAGTCCCACAGGGATCCTCATTGAGCCCAACACTGTTCATTAAATATCCTTAGCCCATTAGCAGAACTGGTCAAAGAATCTGGAGTGTCGATTGTATCTTATGCAGAGGATACTCGACTTGTCATCTCCCTTTCCCCAGAGACCGGTCCTCACAAACAGAAACTAGCCCAATGCCTAGAGAACGTTGCATGGTAGATGGCTAATCATTCACTCAAGCTGAACGGAGAGAAAAACAAGGTGATAGTTTCAGGCAACAAACCAAATACCCCAGTGAATATAGAAAGGCCAGAGTGTCTTGGTTCCTCCCCTACCCCTCGCTCCCCTATAAAGTGCTTAGGAGTGTGGCTTGATAGAGCCTTAAACTATGGAAGCTCATGCAAAAAAACTCACAGCTTCCTTCTTCAGCATAATTCAAAACCTATGTAAAATTCTTGATTCCCTACCTATTTTCTCTAGGAGAATAGTAGTGCCAGCACTCATCCTGTCTCACTTAGATTATGGGGATTCCCTGTATCTAGATGCCTCTCAATACATTATTAAGAGACTGCAATTGATCCAGAACGTGGCTGCTAAGCTCATTCTCGAGCTGCCCAAACATGCATCAGCAAAAAGTGCATTAGCCACTCTGCACTGGCTCCCAGTCAAAGAGTGAATCAACTTCAAGTCACTCCGCCTTGCCCATTTAGGAATAAATCAGAAGAGCCCCCCAATCATGAACTTTCTGGTACCTTATACCCCTCTTAGGACCTTAAGGCGCAACTTCTAATGGTGCCCCAAATCCATAAGAGCAGACAGGGAGACATATCTTTCTCATATCTGACTTGCAAACTCTGGAACTCTATGCTGACTGAGCTGAAAAACAAAACCAATGAGCCTCGCTTCAGAAAAATTCTCCAAACATTAGTCTTACCCTCTCTAACTTTCAGCCCGGCATTACTCACTATGGTGGGAGGGGCTTTATTCAGAGCTGGGAAGCCTTGGGGTACCTATGGGCTCTGTAAATCCACATAGAGTACAATAAATCAGCATAGAATAGATCAATGGAATCATTACATGGTTTAAAACACTTAGTAGAACTCCTGTATGAAACTGTGTGCAAACCTTATCACCCATTATAATGCTGTCATACAGCCTTATAAATCGAGTTGGGAGGGTTTCATAAAAATGGGCAGAAGACTACCCCCTCAGGGAGATTTGCAGCAGGAATGCTACACCAATTGGATTGCTGACTCTGAATCTAGCTGCATCAAGTTTATAGGTGATAAAAATAATGTAATATTGTTTCCTGCTAATGCTAAATATGTGCAATAAATATTATAATAATGGTGAAAAGGGGCATTCAAGACATGCTTAATCAAGCTACAGTTGGACTTCCTTGTTCCTGACCTCACCAAAAATGTGCTGACTCATTCTTCCATATGGCATTGCAAGTGGAAGCGTGAGTTGCAATATAGTGCAAGTAGAAGCTGGACAGTGCCAGTCTAGCCTTCTCTCGCTACTTTTTTTAACTAATATATAAGCCAAAAATTACTTTTCCTGTGATTTGCAACTCTTCCTGTAGCCAGTGAATTTGATCCCGATCTACAACTCCTCGATGAACAATTAAGGCCATAAACTGGCCTCAAACTGCGGCTTCGAATGCTTCTCATATTATAGGTGTATTGGCTGTTCCTTTAATTTCTTGGAAAAAAAATCCCACCATATTGGTAAGAGTATTGTGTACTAAATCTTCTTGACCACTTGCATTCCAAACATAGAGTCAAATATAACAGCTGCATTATCTGAAATGAGTCTGAGAAGTAAGTAAGGCAAATGTCTGTTAATCCAAAGTGGATTAGTAATGTGTAGCCTAGATGCAGACAAATATTGTGGTGAATAATATGAATAGCATCTTATCCTGGCATTATATCGGAGTCAAATATCAATGTTCTCCTGCTCAGCAAGGCTATTAAACGCTGATGCCATTCGAAGAGTCTTCGCTTTGTATCTAATAATGGAGGCACCAAGGTTCAGTGGGTGCAACCAAATAAAAAAAAAAAACAATTATAGCCTGACTAGAAAGTTATGAAAGCTGTAATTCTAGAAATATAAAGGAGAAAGGCTATCCCTGGTTGCCCAACTCATAATATTATAATGATACCAATTTAACATAGATGGTAATTATTCTACCTAGTTTGTGTCTCTGCAGTAGGAGAACTGAATGTAGCCTGAAGATGTTTGCTAAATTACACAGCCACTCCTCTGTGAACAGCTGCTGCCAAAGAGAAAAGCATGCTGCGTCCACCCTCGGGCATCTAAGTTTGTTTTCTAGCTATTTTAAAGTGTTGTTTAAAAAAAAAAAAAAAAGTTATCAACGGATGCTGATGTTCAGCCTACTCATAACTGAATTATGCTTTGCTGGTGGTGCAGACTATTTGCATTAACAAATATGAATTTTGTGCTAATCATATTAATCATGTAATTTATGCAACATGTCTCCTACAATTCCAGGCTTGTCTCCTATTAAGCAATGGCATGTGTCCATTTTTAACTGCATTTTTCATCTACATTTTTCTTTGTACCTCTCGCTCCACCCTAGCAGAAAAGCCTCTCGCCCTCAACTAACACAGGCTCCCCACCACTGACTTGGCTAGAGTAGCCTCCCAAATGTTCCTGCTCTTATGCCACTTCCCTTACACAGCCAACTCTTTTAAGAACACCTTTACCTCATCCAAAAGTCACTCGGTACCAGCACTGCCAACAACCCTCCATGCCTCTCGCCAGAGCACACAAGAAGATTACATTAGTCCCATGATTTATAAAACATATTAAATGTCTGGGTTACCTAATAAATCTAGGAGATCTAAAGAGCTTATGTTCAGTGCAAATCTGGACAAGTATTCATTAGCCATGTGATAATGCTATCGATGAAATCAAAAAAGATCTTACAGACAGCTGCACTGGCAAATGACAACTAATAATGTAGTATTTTCTTCCGACATTAACCGACACGTGAATTATACCATCCCCGTTCAACTAATTTCAATTGAAGGATCTTGAGATGATGATACTCCAAGATGTCAATTGGAACGCGCACGATGAAGCAGATAATACTGCAATCCAGACAGGATGACACAGAACGAGCACAGATGAAGGTGTTATGTATGGCCCAGTCAACGTCAAATATTTTTCTGATATTGCACCAGTCGGTGCATTTCTTCAAGATACCCACTCTCTTGAAGGTTATGGTGGATTATTAACGGATTTACGGTAAACGGATTATTGTTACCAGTTCTTTAAAATGTGCATTGTGTATACTTTGGTTCTGGCCAGATAAATATTTGCATCTCAAATCATACAGTTTTTTTCCTGTTTGCTGTATCACTCTGCCTTCTTTGAAGTGCTGTCTTTGGAATGCACGAGGGACTAGTATACATCTGAACAGTACACTAGGCAATCACACTGTTTGTCACATTCCATTCTTTAGCTACGTTATGTGTTCAATACGTAGTGTAATCTTTTTTCACTACTTTTCCTGGGCATTGGCAACGCTTTTACGTGTTAAACAGCATGTGTGCATGCAATGCATGCAAACAGCATTTGTAAATGCTTATGTTTAGATGCTTTGACACATTAAAGTCCAGGTTTATTGTCTTAGCTAATGCTACTGAATGGAAATTATGAATAATAGAAGCTGTTTTTCCGGGGTATAGTTAGAGGTCGGACAACATCATCAACCAAAGAAAGAAGAAGACGGCTGTAGTGAATAAATCTTGAATAAATCGGAGTCTAATGTCTCCGTATAAAATCACATACTTTATTTATTACAGGCACTATCCGAATGCACCTGCGACAAGAACAGTTTGACAGTACTCATTTGTAATTAGTAATTACAAGAGAGTAGTGAGGTCACAGCACAACATTTCCACACGCTGCTGGGTGAGGGCTCCACTCCACCCCTTGTCTGCAACCTAATCTGCACGAGAAGGGAGTCCTGCAGCCTGTGAGTGACTGCTTCCCCAGTTAAAGCAGGCAGGACTACAACAGGGTGTCATCAGCCTACCGGTTCACCTTCCTACATTACAGAATGCATGTAGCTGCAGAGCAGAGCTGAAGCAGCCAATCCCTAGCTAGTTCACACTTATTACAGAATGTATGCTGAATCCAATGCATCCTCAAAAATTGTGGGAGCAAAACGTTATGGGCCTGATTTAAAGTTTGGCTAAGGGATTACTCTGTCACAAACGTGACAGATAGCCCTTCTGCAGTATTACAAGTTCCATAGGCTATCATGGAGTTGTAATATGGTGGACAGGATATCCGTCAATTTGAGAAAGAAACAGGGACCAGGGCACTCTGAGTCTCTATAATAAATATATAGTCCAAAATGAGTAGAGTTGCAAGGAGTGTTTAATCCAAGAACAGACAACAGCCAACACGTGTTTCGTCCTAGCGGACTTTTTCAAGGCTGAAACATAAACAGATGGCAATTTTTATACATGAGATGATACAATGTATGAGGATCTGTCACATGGATACACATTTTTGCACGAGGGATGAACCCTTTAGAATACCCGAATATTCGACCAGAAAGGCGATACCCCATTGTTTGAACAATAAAGCAATTATAGTAAACTTCTTTAAACTTTTTTTAAAAACAAAGGGAAGATAGTGCACGTGAATGAGATAGGTGAAAACCACCTGGAGGTGCCTTTTCAAAGTGGGTAGAGAAGTTTCCCTTGTGCAATAGGGAAGCATGCAAATAAACCTTACATTTCAAACTGGTGTCCAAGACAGAGATAGATGCATGCATGGTAGGTGGCAGGTAGGAGGAAAAACCGTGTATGCAAGCCAAGATTAGAATAGGAGTACTACACAAACAGGTGCTAGTTACCTCATAGATTCAGACTTGGATGAAGAATAGTTTCACTAGGGCTGCTGTAGCCCCTAAAATATAGCATTGGTTCTAGGGGGAGAAACCAGATGAGACATGTTTATGCTACTGAAATATCATAGGCTGGGTAAACTAGGTAAATCGGTAGGAAAAAGAAAGTGGCAGTAACCTACCCAATGTAAATAGTCAGTCTTGCCATATTTTGTGGCTAGTGCTACTGTCTTTGGCACTATGTGGCTTGCCGTACTCATAAGTATTGGTCAAATAGTATATCCGTAGTTACATACGGTGATAGACACGGAGTCCCTCTGGGCCCAACCTGCAAAGAGTGACATAGAAAGAGTGGGTATATCAAGGAAAAATTGAGATGGCAACTCCAGCTAGTAGTCCAGAAATAGTATGAGAGCTGCTGCCTACACTCTCATTCTTGTTAAAAATAACTGGGTGGTTACACGTCTTCATCAATATAATTCGAATGGTCTAAACTAGGCAATATTGTGTTCTCCTGGTGCTCGTAGTTAAGGCTGACAAATACTAGAAAAAAGGAATCGTGCCATAATGGCCGCCAAAAACTGCAGGTCGCGGTAGATGAGAGAAAAAGCCGTAATGGCCAAACCAGAGAAAAATAATAAATATAAACACACGTATCCGTCTCTCCATTATGGTTCATGAAGGACGTGGGTATGGTCAGCCCGGCTGTATTTAAAAGAGCGGGAGAGTCCAGACTCGTTCTAATCTGGAATCCCCGTCAAAGTACTTGCATCAACCTAAGCGAAAAAGAAGGGAAGATCTGCCCCGTCGGGGTTCCCGTAATTAATGCTCAGAAGGGATTAAGTAAGAAGGGAAACGAATGCCGGTGCGGTTCTGTGGCTGCTGGGACTGGACTGCACATACCTTATTTCTTTCAGTCACTATAAGTTTAGTAATGCATCCATTAGTGCGGAGAGCGCAAGGACAGCGCGTGATAACGCTGTCTTGTTGCCCGTGTATTCTGCGTCCTGCAGATTGTCGGCGTCTATATGCGCGCGCCGAAAACATTAAAAAAGGATTACGACCTAGTCCGATAGAGCGCTTAGGGAGCCCTAGTGCAGATGGGCATTAGCAGGCGCCATGTTGGTGGTATTTCGGGTCAGATAGGAAATGTCCATATACAGTTAAAGAAAAACCTGCCAAGAGTTTGAAAAAAGGGGAGAGAGCTACAAAGGAAAGGACTGATACAATGGTATAAACGTTGTAAACAGTATAGAAGGTGAAAGATAGTAGAGTGGATACGTGGCTCGTGTGTATTATAAAGGTGGATGTAAGTGAAAAAAGGAAAAAAAGGAAAAAAGGAAAGATGAATATTACCCGATGCCAGCAGGCTTGTATAGTGTTGCCATTATCCAACTGTTTTCGGCAAACCGTGCCATATGAGTATGAGAGGCTGTCACACATTTGAAATATATCATAGATCTTTGTGTAGCGCAGACACAGTAACATTTTCGACATAAAAGAGACAAGTGTAAGTAAACAGCCTCAAAAACGGACTAGTTAACATAGCAGTTTTTAACATTTTTTTAAAACATTGTAAGAAAAACCGCCTGTGAATGGGGTGATACTTGTTGATATGTTTTACAATATCAATAAAAAGGACACAATGCAAAGGAAAAAAATGTCAATATATGCATCAAAAAAGAGAGAGAAATTGTGGTTATAAATACGTCGTGTAGTATCCAGAGTCAGTACAGACCAAATACACAAGGGACGACATCAATTATATACAGTGAAGAGCATCACAAAAGCCTGCAGATGCTCATAAGAATACATGAAGGTCCTTGTGGATATTAAGGCCCTGTTCTACTGCCCGTAGTTTTATAATCCATCTGCTCTCTAAGCGTCTTAGGGCCAGTGTGCGGTTGCCTCCTCGGGGCATATTATTTAGAGAGTCTATCCCGTGTATAGTTATATCCAAGACTTCTCTTTGTCCATGTTGTTCATTATAATGTGATGCAAAAGGGTAGTTCGTATTGTGTGTTCTGATGGCTCTCAGATGCTCCTGGATTCTCTCCTTGAGAGGGCGGATGGTGCTGCCTACATAAATGAGTCCACAGACGCATACAATGCAATACACCACATGGCTGGTATTGCAATTAATGAAGTTTTTGATTTTATGTTCGACCTGGGTATTGTACCGAAATTTCTGTGTTTTGTCCTTAATGTAATCACAGATGCTACAGTGTCCACATTTGTAAGTGCCTGGTGGCAGTTTTGGTAGACAAGTACCTTTTTTGACAAAGGGCAAAAAGCTGTGGCATAGCTGATCCCGTAGAGTAGTGCCCCTTTTGTAGATTATGCTAGGTTTCGTAGTAAGTCCTTTCTGGAGCACATCATCTGTTAAGAGCAGTGACCAGTGTTTGCGTATGGTTTTGAAGATTTGAGAGCTGAGTGCACTGTGTCTGATGATAGGAGAAATGCGTTTGTGTGGGTCTTTCTTTTTTGGGTTCATAAGTAGATCCGGACGTTTAATTTTCAAGATCCTATTGCATGCCTTTTTAATGATCTGTGGGCGATAACCTCTGGATCTGAACCATGTTTCCATGTTATGTAGTTCTTCTTTGAACACCTGGTCCTCGCTGCAGTTACAACGTATTCTAGTACTTTCTCCATAAGGAATAGCATCAATTTGGGGTCTCGGGTGAGAGCTAGTAGCATGAAGTACTGCATTGCAAGCTGTTGATTTTCTATATAATTTGGTGCATATTTTGCCCTGTTTGATATAGATGGTGAGATCCAGGAAGTTGATGGAAAAAGGGCTGACTTCATGGGTAAATTTAATGTTGTAGCTATTGTTGTTTAGATGTTCTGTGAAAAGTGTAAATGCGTCTAACTCGCCTGACCAAAAGACTAGAATGTCGTCGATGTACCTGCCCCAATACAGAATATGTTGCGTCAGAGATGGTGGACAGGTACGCCATACATGAGTTTTCTCTAGAAATCCCATGTAGAGATTAGAGTATGATGGAGCAAATTTGGCCCCCATCGCCACTCCTTGCATTTGGCGATACCATATGCCATTATGCATAAAAATATTGTTGTCTAGGACCATTTGAATCAGGTCCATCAACATGTTCGAGTGGTCTAGTCAGGAGGCATCCCTGGTGTATAGATAGTGTTGTATGGCGGTGAGACCTTCTGATCTAGGGATGCTTGTGTACAGAGAGGTGACGTCTAGTGTGGCTAGATAATGTCCTTCCGTCCACTCATAATCTGAAATTTTACAGAGTAGATCTTTGGTATCTCTAATGTAAGAGGGTAGATTTTGGACAAAAGGCTGTAGAAAGATGTCAATATATTCCGATAGTTTTTCTGTAGGAGAGCCAATGCCGGAGATGATGGGCCTACCCGGGGGAAACCCACCCTTTTTATGGATCTTGGGTAGGATATATATACAGGGTACCGTTGGTGTGCAGTTATATAGGTATTTAAACTCCATGTCCGAGATCAGATCCTGGTTCATAAATGTTTGGAGCCTCTGTAGGATGTATCTGTTAACATCTGGCATGGGATTGTAGGTAAGTTTACGGTATGCTGTACAGTCTGATAGTTGACGGTCCACTTCAGATATGTAATCTTTCCTGTCCATAATAACGATGTTCCCCCCCTTGTCAGCTTCTTTGATGACAATATCATTGCATCTAGAAAGAGAAGCAATGGCTCTTTTTTCTGCTAGTGTAACATTGTACGAGGAGATGGACTTTTGTCCCAAAGTGTATTGTTCTTCCATGTGGTAAAGGTCATTAGTGACCTTCCTACAAAAGGAATCAATGGCATAGTCCCTGGGAATCACAGGTGTAAATTTGGAAGTGGTCTTAAGACCGCTGAGCGTTCTGATGTTGGAGTCTATGTTAAGATCAGTGAGGATGTCAGTAAGTGATGGTGCGGAGCCCTCTGTATGTTCTATTGATAACAGAGTTTGGATATCTTTGACATCTCTAATCGTCATGTTGCTAGGGGTGTAGTAACCCGTGATAAGTGGACAAACAGGGGTGTTAGAATCATAGAAAAATTTGAACAATTTGCATTTCCGAATAAAATTGAAGAGACTGATATGAAGTAAGGTGAAATCTGGGAGGGTAGTTGGAACGAACCCCAAACCTTTTTTGAGAATGTTGGTTTGATCTCGGTCTAGGATTTTAGAGGATAGGTTGATGATACTGATGGAGTCTGGAGTGTCAATACCTAGTGTACTCTCATCCATCAATGTTGGGCATTGCGAGTGCTGGAGCGTGTGGCTACCCCCTCTATTCGACTGTTTGCGTTTATGTTTCCCTCGTCTTGTGACCTTATGGTGCCCGTATCTCTCTTTTGGATTTGTTTTTGGCCCCTCCGGAACCTCTCTAGCTCCAATAAAAAAGGTGACCTATGTGTGGAGGGAGATCTCGGTGTCTGGTCCCTCATATCCTCACTCATCCCACTGGATATACTAGATACATCTGTATCGCTATTTACTGGGTTGCACGGTGGGAGATTTTTTTGGATGCCGGCTGGTTCCCTAGGTATGTCAGGTTTTGTATTATCATATTTGCGTGCAAACGTGAAAACCCTTCCATTTTTATAGTCACTGTCGTCTCTCCTAAGCTTGCGTAATTTTTTGTCCTTAATATATAGTTGATGCTTTTGTAGGACGTCTCTGAGGATGTTGAAGTTCTTTTGTTTGATGTCAGGTGAGTCTATGTCATTAATCTCTTTTTCTAGTAGTGCAATGTCTTGTAGGAGTTTATCCCTTTTTGCTTTGGCATCTCGGATGAGTATATCCATCATCCCGTATGATGAGGTAATTAGCAACTGTTCCCATTCCCTTAGTAGGTCTGGGCTGAGGTCGTCAAAGGATGGAAATAGTATGACCCTCAGGCCCCTAGGAATTTGTTGGTTATCCATGTATTTCTGTAGGATCGTGTAATCCCACCAACGGGAAAGTTCCTGTTTTTTAAGTCGTTCTAATTTAATAAACTTAGTTCTAAGACCTTCGTGTGGTGTTTTGGAAGTGCACGTTTCAGTGGTCTGGGAGTCAGATTGAAATAGTTCTTTTAGCAGGGTATCCCTATTGTCATCGAATTTGTCCATTTTTAGTATGTTAAGACGATGCTTATACGTAGTAGGTTAGCAATTAAAAAATACGTTTGATCCAACAAAGTACAAATAATTAGTCACAAAATTAGTGAACCTCGAGTTCAAGGGTGGCAGAGTGCAAACAGCATCAATTTGTATTCAGTACACATTCATAACAAGGAAGTGGTTAATGCTATATTGTCGCACATCTGAAGCCAATCAATTTAAAGTCGCGTAGCCTGTATTTGTGCGCGGTGCCAACCTGGTCGGAGAAACCCAACCACAAAGGGTTTCAAAATTGCACAGGTTTCGTAGATGGAACCCCGGAGGATATCCGTCAAGTTTGTGACAGAATAACCCCCTCCACCAAACTCT
This sequence comes from Pleurodeles waltl, assembly GCF_031143425.1. Classification (NCBI taxonomy): domain Eukaryota; kingdom Metazoa; phylum Chordata; class Amphibia; order Caudata; family Salamandridae; genus Pleurodeles; species Pleurodeles waltl. The sequence continues at coordinate 164,255,639 of NC_090448.1, read as the reverse complement.
AAATCTGGCCCTATGTCTTTTGGCATTTGCCTCAGACATGACCACTGCTTCCAGATGGTTTTTCTTAACTGGGATCTGAAGTCTTGCATGTGTTAATAATAATAAAACTATAGGTCCCAGGCTCAAATCAAGTCAAGTCCAGGTGACCTACTGATGCCTTAAGAAGGACAGCTTAAACGGCTGTGGAAGCGTCAGAACAAACACTAATATGGCAAAATTGTACATTAAAAGGGTTATTGCAGGTTGTTAGACCTGGCAGCTCTTGGCTTGGTTTGCCTGTACTTTTTTGCTTCTGACCTCCTGTTTTTGGACCCTGTGCTGTAATTAGTTTTAGCTGGTTTTGATACTCTGGGCACTTTATCAATGCTAACCGGGGTTAAAGTGCAAGTGTTCTCTGTCTAAAAGATATTGGTAATTGGCTTTCCATAATTGGTACTTTTGATTTACTGGTAAGTCCTTAGTATAGTGCACAATGTGTGCCCAGGGCCTGTAAATCAAATGCTCTAAGTGGGCCTGTAGCAGTAACTGTGCCACCTGCATGAGTAGCCCTGTAAACATGCCTCAGACCTTCCACTGCAGTGTCTGTGTGTGTAGTTTTAAACTGCCAGTTCGACCTGGCAAGTATACCCACTTACAGGCCCAAACCTTAGCTTTTAGTACCTGAAGGTCACCCATAAGGTAGGCAGTAGGTAGCCCCATGGGCAGGGTACAGTGTATTTAAAAGGTAGGACATGTACTATAGTGTTTTACATGTCCTGATAGTGAAATACTGCTAAATTCGTTTTTCACTATTGCAAGGCCTATTTCTCCCATAGTTTAACATGGTGATTGCCTTTAAATCTCTATTAAGTGCAGTTTCCCATTGGAAGCAGATAAAGATTTAGAACTTGGGGTCTCTGTACTCATAATTTAAAAATACATCTTTAGGCAAAGTTGGTTTTTAGATTGTCTGTTTGAAAATGCCACTTTTAGAAAGTGGGTATTTTCATGCTTAACCATTCTGTGCCTCTGCCTGTCTGCTGAATGCAAGTCTGGGTCAGACTGAAAGTGGGACTGTTTGTGAATTCAGTCTAGACAGTGACACAAAGGGAGCGGGTATGTGTCCTGCTTTCCTGATGAGTCTTCTTGGATAGAGTGGGAGGAAGGGCTGTGCCTGTCCTCTCACAATACAGTGTCCAACCCCCTAGTGTGTGTATGGGGCAGGGAAAGGAAGAGGGCAGGGATGTGTGCACTGCAACAACTTTCCTTGGAAGTTTGCCTACTTCAAAGGCAGAAATGAGTATAAGTATTGGGCTGCTGACCCCACAACTTTAGATTACTTCTGGATCAAGAGAAACCTCTGCCAAGAAGTGCTTGAGGAGGACCTGCCACTCTGCTTGTTGTTTTGCAGTGCTGGCCTGCTGATGCTTCTGCCTTAAGAGGGAAAGGACTGGACTTTGCTTTCTGAAATGCTTCTTATGAAATTTCTCCAAGGGCTAGGTCTGAGCTTGCCCCCTCTTCTGAAGTCTCAGGGCCATCAAAGAGCTCCTGGGCTCTCTTGCTGAGACCCTGAGGCTGCCAAATGATGCCACATCTAGTCCCTGGGCCCTGTAAAGGAGAAGCTGGTGAACCCAATGTCAAAATCTATGCAGCACCTGCACCATGGCAGAAAAGTTGATGCAGCGCCTGCACTGCGACTAAAAAATTGATGCAGCGCCAGTGAAATGGACACATCGCCAGTTCAGGGCAGATTCATCTCTGCTGTGCGTCTGGATTTTCCACGCATCGTACCTGGGCATTAAAATCTCCAACATAACTACACAGACCTGTGGCTGCTTGACCTGAAACCAATGCATTGCTTACCCGGTGGATAAAGAATCGACGCACGGCCTCACTTGTGAGTAAGGAATCAAAGCATTGCTTGCCTTTTCAATGCACTTTTACCCGTGCGGCTTTATTTTTGACGCATACCAGGTACTTTGTGCTAAAACAACACATCCATTGATTTCTATTGATTAAGACCCTTTTTACTTTAAAAATTCCTATCTTTGCTTGTGTATGTTGGATATTTGTCGTTTTGGTCTTGTTTGATTTAGATAAAAATTGGCCATTTTTCTAAACTGGTGTGAAGTCCTTTTGTGGTGTTTTCACTATGTTACTGTGTTGGTGCAAATATTTTACACATTGCCTCTGAGATAAGCCTGACTGATTGTGCCAAGGTACCAAGGGATGTTATCTGATCTGTTTTATCTGTTATAGAGTGAGGGTCCCTACTTAGACAGGGTGTAAACTGACCCCATTTCTGAGACAAGTCATGGAAAATAGTTTATTAAACATTACATTCCACTCAATTATACAAATACATAACAATAAAATATAAAATTATTTAACATGTCTTGAACATTCCAAAGCGTGATCTTCAGTAGTCACTTCAGTTTCATGTCAGATACAAAAATTGTATGTCCATTAATTTGTCTACCTAAATACTAATTAACATACAGAACCTATTGACATCCTACCGTGAATACCCTTTTATTTATACAATGATGAATGGGATCGCATATTTTTGGCTGACACTTCTTCATCAGTAGGTGATTTTCTGGCCATAACCAATGTGTGCTTTTTCCACTGGCATGTGAAATTTAAAATAATACTTTTGTTACTGGCAGAGACCATGATGGTCAAAGTACTAAGGGACTCATTACGAGGCTGGTGGCCTTCAGACCACCAGCCTTGTGGTAATGGTCAGAACGCCGCACGCCAGTCTGTCCGACCACCACATTATGACCCTGGCGGTCCGATCGCCTCAAGACATGGTTCCGAATGATTGGACGGCAGTCTGAGTTGTACTCAGCTAAGACGGCGCTGAACTCAGCATCGCCGTCCGAATTACAACTCAGCTTTCTGCCAACCTTTCCACCACAGGAGTCACCCTGCCAATCTAAAGGCTGGCAGAAATCCAGTGCCAGGGCCCCCCTGCCCAGCACCATCGAAATGTGCACTGCCTGCTTTGCAGACAGTGTGCATTCTGTACGTGTTGGTCAGCCCGGCGGGAATGTCGTAATACAATGTACCCGGCAGTCAGTCCAGCGGGAACATTGTAATACAACGGGAGTGACACAGCTGGCATGACAGCAGAATACTCCCTGTGGCACTGGCAGTCACGTGGTGGGACAGCCAATGTCATAATCAGGCCCTAAACCACAAAAGCATAACACAGCATGGATGATTCTGGGAGAGCTGACAATGAGGAATTTAAAGCCAAGAAGATTTCTTGACAATTTGATAAGTTAGGGTTACAAGGTTTCTACTTTTTAATACATAGTAGTTCATTGAACACTTGTCCTCCAATTCTGAACATAAATTGTGTTCTTCAGGATGGTTGTATGGTGCTGCTACTGCTATAACCCAAAAGGAATTGCAGTTATATTGTAAAACATCATTGAGGATAAATACATTTGAGCAGCCTCCATATAATTAACTAAACCTTAATAATAATAAATCTCTAATACCGATTTTTCCCAATTTTCCCCCATAGAATCTTAGGTGAAAATAACAACCTTAAACACCATCAGTTAGAAAGAGTGTTTAGATGTTCCTCTGGAAGATTTTATGATGCTGGGTTATTTTTTTACACACACAAGCACCTGTGACATTAGTGCTTTTACAGTGAGAGGTATTTACAATAATTTACAATAAAATAGGATGTCAAATCTAACTGGTTCAGTATCCCAATAGTGGTTCTGTCAAGGTCAACAAATTTATCTGCATAGGCCACTACAATACTATAACATTTGGAAGAAAGCTTCCTACTTCGTCTAATAACTTGAGGATATCGGTCAAGAATGAGGATAACAATTGGGGTGCAAGTACACACCTCTAGCTAATCCATTTAGTATGCCAATCACAAATGAGACCAGCCAGTCAGGTCTATATAAGTAGCTTTTGACCAAAAGTAGTTATACCTCATCTCTTCCGTTTTTACCAAAGGAGATCAATGCCTCCATTTCTTATATTTCTCTCAACCTAAGTATGCCCACCAGATCCAATTCCTTAAACCTCTTGAGTTCACTGATATCTTTTGGTAAATTTGCCACCTATAATAGGAATTCACTGGTACATCTCTACTTCCAGTCAATTGTTTTACTGGTGAGTTTTATGCTTTTAGCACTATCATTATTGAAGAATGGAGAGGAGTACTCATCCTTTCTCTATATAGGGGGTATTCCAACTTTGGAGGAGGTGTTAATCCGTCCCAAAAGTGACGGTAAAGTGACGGATATACCACCAGCCGTATTACGAGTTCCATAGGATATAATGGACTCGTTATCCCTTGTGGGATGGGATACTTGGTCACCAAAGTGATGGATATCCCGCCAGCTGATTTACAAGATATAATGGAACTTGTAATACGGTGAATGGGATATCTGTCATGCTTGTGAGGGAGTATCCGATCTGCCAAGGTCATAAGCATGCCCCAAATGTCTTTATAATGTTTTAAAAGTTTTCACATTCTTAAATTAAAAAAATACAATGTATTGTAAGAATTTTAATTAAGAATAAAACATTTCGTATTAATGAGCATCTTCAGCTGGTAGCTCTAAATCTAACTATGTTTTTATTGGCTTTGTTTATTTCAGGCAGACTTTACTGGACCTGCTGGCAGCCTTTTCTCCCAAGGACAATATTATTTTTATGCAATTTGCTTATGCGTTTAAAACTATTGTACATGATAGATTGACAATATTACATGAATAATTGCACGATTATTGATCTGTTTGACTGTGAGTGAACTTCTTTTTCCTTTTGTGTCACTCCTTCTTGCCCATGCTCATGGCGGCCATGGCTCTTTGAATCGGCTCACTTATGTCAACTAATGTTTTTTTTTTCATTTTCAATTTATAGGGCCAGAAAAGTCCAGTTAGGAATTTACAACAAATATGATAGGGTAGGCACTGGTTGTTAGTAAATAGTTGCACTTTGCTGGCTAGTATTTCGTGCATTTGGTAAGTTTGTTTGAATAACATAATTCAGTTGCATGAGGGACTATTCTAGTGGTAGTTCTTCATAGCTTTGCTCTTTTTTGAATAATTCTAAAAATTGGTAAAGTATTGGTTGGCTTCTTCCATATGGTCCTTAAAAGGAATTGTGCCTTCCATTCACAGCATTGTGATTTTTTGTTTCTTGAGAAATGGTGCCATTGTAGACATTCTACCATGGAATGTGCAATATTTTTGGCTTCTGGCCCTGATCAATTACGGAGATCATCCTAAGTATCTTCAAAATAGTGTACTAGTGATGAGAAATAGTTTTCAGGTTTTTTGTAGTATGGATATTAACTTGTCATAGAGTTTATTTACTTCTGTGGCAGGAATGTAGGATACAATTTCTGCCTTTGTGGTGTATTCTAAACAATTGTAAAATACTTTGACTGAAGTAGTAGTAGCAGCCATGTATTGGGTTAACATTTAGGATAGTTGAAATCATCACACAAGACTGACTCACAAATGGTCAAGGTGGTTCCCCACCGAAATGCATTGGGTTGCACTGTTTTGTAAGTTTGCACCGGATTTAGGGCCCAATTGCAAGTCTGGCGGTCCTAGACAACCAGCCTCATGGTCAGACCACCGCAACTGTGATGGTCTGACTGCCACATTTCAAGGTTGGTGGGCGGACCCACCAACCGACCGCCGTCTCCACCAGGATCTCAGATCCTGATGGGCTGACGGCAGTGTTGGCTGTAATCAGCCAGGGTAGCGTTGAAGTCAGCACCACCCTGCTGATTACAACCCTGTTCTCTGCCAGCCTTTTCGTGGATGTCTGACTGCCATTAAAAGGCTGCAGAGGACAGGTGCAGGAGGCCACAGGTGGGCCCCTGTACTGCCCATGGCAAAGGCAGTGCAGTGGTCACCCTGTCCTGCACCCTTGAAATGTGCACTGTCTACTGTGCAGACAGTGTGCATCTCAAGGGTGCTGTTGCATCCTGCGTTCAGTAACAATGCCGCCAGCTCAATTATGAGCCATAAAAACAACACTGCTGCACCTTTCCCACTGGGTGACCAGCGGGAACCTTGGTTCCCGCCCGTCAGTCCAGTGGGAAAGTTTTAATACGGCAGGTGTGGAGACCACCAGCTCTGTGGCAGTCTCCTCACCACGGGTCTGGCAGTCAGGTTTGCCAACCACCAAACTCGTAATCAGGCCCTTAATCTCTGTGATGAACAATACATAGTTTTGGACGTTTTTTCATCGGAGTGTGCTCTTCCTTGCATTGCAGTGTTGGAAAGTGTATTCGAGATATACATAGGGGCTATTGTATAAATTGTGACACCAAGAACAGACTCACTTGCCTGCACAAGACTTGACAGTTGAAATAAGTTAGTGTTGGACAAGATGCATAATGTTTGTCATAAACAATTTTAAACGATGGAGCTCCGGAGAGTGCAGTGTTTTATTTGCAAGGGTAATTGATTGGAAGAGTGGTCAATCTCTGACGTGAACAACGGCGGCAAGAGCGCACCACCAACTGACGCATGGTTAGAGAATGTACATATTGCCATAAAATGATCCCGGTATCACCCAGCTTCTTCCACCTCTTGTGGTACAAACTGTTGTATTACCAAATGGACAAAATAAGAGAATTGACAAATTTATTACATGTAAAAGTGACTTCTGTGTTTATGTCCTTACCTGCCCACGCGGCATAATATATGTGTGAAGCACTATCTTTCCTGTAAAAATGTGAGTTCTTGAACAATAAAAAAATTGTGATCAGAATTACCCTGTAGCAAGACATTGGAAAGAAATGCATTCCCAAAATCCTGATAAGCTTTCAATTTTTGCATTGACAGGGTGCTGGTTTCTGCCAGAGATGGCGACAGGGAGAGGAGGTTATGCATTATGGAACCAGAATTAATTGTCTGTCTTAATAGTAAGACCCTGATGGGGTTCAATGTGGATGAAGAGCTTTATGTACATGTGGGTTGAGTCTTAAACTCTTAGCAATTTTTTTATATGTATCTTTCATTTTTGGTTTCCTAAAGTTATGACAGAAAAAATATTTTGTAAGATTATGAATGCTCCATAAGAAATTTTAAAATAGATATGTTCACACATAATCATTCTTTTGTGATCATGTGTTTTAAAAAATTAATGGTTTGGTTCTGTGTAAGAAAATTACTGTGGCCACTTGGCCGAGATTCAAAATTTAAAAGATTTTATAGGAAAATATCTTTTGGTTTATTTTAGTAAGACTTTTTTCTTGGACTTATAAAAACTGGAAATGGGAAGAGATTGATGAAGTAAAGAATCAAGGTGTTGATATTATTATGGAATTAATCTCATATGAATATTTGTGATTCAACACTATGTTTATTTTATTGTATTTATTTTTTTAAACAGTCACTTCTTGTCAGACATGACAGAATTGATTTATTTTTATTTTTAGTCTTTATATTATTGTTATTATTTTTTCCTTTTTTCTCTTTTGTCTAATGTTAAGGTTGAATTTTTATATATTTGAATTATGATGTAAATATTTTTCTGGGATAACTGTCATCTTTCTTTTTTTAATCTTTAATGGGTAATATATAACCAGATCTAGGCACCCATGGTAGTTTTTACCATGTTGAATTGTGGGTGTTTTATGTCTCTTTCAATGGGTTGGAGCACTATGGGAAATATAGGCCATGAGAAAGATCTGTTGATCGAAACGCGTCGCCATTAATCTTTACTATGCATCTAAAACTACGGAGTGCAGTCTTCTTAATGCCCGTGAGGAGTGTCATTTTCTTTGTTTTACATATATATATACATATATATATATATATCCATCAACAAAAACTGCTAAGTCCTGTCACCACAACGCGGCAGACCGGGACGGGGTAGCAACCCCCTAAAATTACAGTCAAATTCCTCTCACTCTTAGCGATCCGCATTCTGCTGAGTAAAACGAAAGTCTCGGCCACATAGCAATTACTGTAGTGAGTATTTTAATGGCACATAAACCAATCAACGCATTTTGGAAATAAAGGGGGTGATTCCAACTTTGGCTGCCGGCGGGAGCCGCCAGCCAAACGGGAACCGCCAGAATACCGCTGCGCGGTCAAAAGACCGCCGCGGGTATTCTGGGTTTCCCACTGGGCGGGCAGGCGACCGCCAGAAGGCCGCCCGCCAGCCCAGCGGGAAACACCCTTCCACGGGGATGCCGGCTCCGAAAGGAGCCGGCGGAGTGGAAGGTGTGCGACGGGTGCAGTAGCACCCGTCGCGATTTTCAGTGTCTGCACAGCAGACACTGAAAATCTTGGTGGGGCCCTCTTACGGGGGCCCCACGACACCCCATACCGCCATCCTGTTCCTGGCGGCCAAAACCGGGGGGTCGGAATCCCCATGGCGGCGCAGCAAGCTGTGCCGCCATGGAGGATTCCCCTGGGCAGCGGAAAACCGGCGGTACACCGCCAGTTTTCCCTTTCTGACTGCGGCTGTACCGCCGCGGTCAGAATGCCCAAGGAAGCACCGCCAGCCTGTTGGCGGTGCTCCCGCGGTCCCCGGCCCTGGCGGTATTCACCGCCAGGGTCAGAATGACCGCCAAAGTTTCCTTGATCACGAGCAACAAACGCCATGACAGTTTCTGTTTATATTACAGTGCTACAAACACCAATTAACATAACAAAATGACTACAAAACCTTATACTCAAAGCAGGAGCAAAACAATTACGTTCATCTTTAAATGGTTATTTTTTGTAAATTGTTATTTCTTGATGAATTAATAATGACAACGACAATTTAAATAGTATTTCTTCATGATGCAATCCTACCCAAGTAGAAATAACTATTTACAAAACAATAACCATTTAAAGATGGCCATAATTGTTTTGCTCCTGCTTTGAGTATAAGGTTTTGTAGTCAGTTTTTGATGTTAATTGGTGTTTGTAGCACTGTAATATAAACAGAAACTGTCATGACGTTTGTTGCTCGTGATCAAGGAAACTTTGTTTTCAAAACGCGTCGAGCGGTTTGTGTGCCATTAACCCCTTCGCTGCCAGGCCTTTTCCCCCTCCTGTGCCTGGCCTTTTTTTGCCTATTTGGGGCAGTTCGCGCTTAGGCCCTCATAACTTTTTGTCCACATAAGCTAACCAAGCCAAATTTGCGTCCTTTTTTTCCAACATCCTAGGGATTCTAAAGGTACCCAGACTTTGTGGGTTCCCCTGAAGGAGGCCAAGAAATTGGCCAAAATACAGTGAACATTTCGTTTTTTTCAAAAAAATAGGAAAAAGGGGCTGCAGAAGAAGGCTTGTGGTTTTTCCCCTGAAAATGGCATCAACAAAGGGTTTGCGGTGCTAAACTCAGCAGCATCCCAGCTTTCAGGAACAGGCAGACTTGAATCCGAAAACCCAATTTTTCAACACAATTTTGGCATTTTACTGGGGCATACCCCATTTGTGCAATTTTTTGTGCTTTCAGCCTCCTTCCAGTCAGTGACAGGAATGGTCATGAAACCAATGCTGGATCCCAGAAACCTAAACATTTCTGAAAAGTAGACAAAATTCTGAATTCAGCAAGGGGTCATTTGTGTAGATCCTACAAGGGTTTCCTACAGAAAATAACAGCTGAAAAAGAAAAATATTGAAATTGAGGTGAAAAAAACATCAATTTTTCTCTACTTTTTACTCTGTAACTTTTCCCTGCAATGTCAGATTATCGAAAGCAATATACCGTTACGTCTGCTGGACTCCTCTGGTTGCGGGGATATATAGGGTTTGTAGGTTCATCAAGAACCCGAGGAACCCAGAGCCAATAAATGAGCTGCACCCTGCAGTGCGTTTTCATTCTATACCGGGTATACAGTAATTCATTTGCTGAAATATAAGGAGTAAAAAATAGCTATCAAGAAAACCTTTGCATTTCCAAAAAGGGCACAAGATAAGGTGTTGAGGAGCAGTGGTTATTTGCACATCTCTGAATTCCGGGGTGACCATAGTAGCACGTGAATTACATGGAATTTCTCAAATAGATGTCTTTTTTACACACACCCCTATATTTGGAAGGAATAAATGTAGAGAAAGACAAGGGGCAATAACACTTGTTTTGCTATTCTATGTTCCCCCAAGTCTCCCGATAAAAATTATACCTCACTTGTGTGGGTAGGCCTAGCGCCCGCGACAGGATATGCCCCAAAACACAACGTGGACACATCACAGAAAACAGAGCTGTTTTTAGCAAAGTGACTACCTGTAGATTTTGGCCTCTAGCTCAGCCGCCACCTAGGGAAACCTTCCAAACCTGTGCATTTCTGAAAACTAGAGACCTAGGGGAATCCAAGGGGGGGTGACTTGTGTGGCTCAGACCAGGTTCTGTTACCCAGAATCCTTTGCAAACCTCAAAATTTGGCTAAAAAAACACATGTTCCTCACATTTCTGTGGCAGAAAGTTCTGGAATCTGAGAGGAGCGACAAATTTCCTTCCACCCAGCATTCCCCTACGTCTCCCGATAAAAATGATACCTCACTTGTGTGGGTAGGCCTAGCGCCCGCGACAGGATATGCCCCAAAACACAACCTGGACATATCACAGAAAACAGAGCTGTTTTTAGCAAAGTGACTACCTGTAGATTTTGGCCTCTAGCTCAGCCGCCACCTAGGGAAACCTACCAAACCTGTGCATTTCTGAAAACTAGAGACCTAGGGGAATCCAAGGAGGGGTGACTTGTGTGGCTCGGACCAGATTCTGTTACCCAGAATCCTTTGCAAACCTCAAAATGTGGCTAAAAAAACACATGTTCCTCACATTTCTGTGGCAGAAAGTTCTGGAATCTGAGAGGAGCCACAAATTTCCTTCCACCTAGCGTTCCCCCACGTCTCCCGATAAAAATGATACCTCACTTGTGTGGGTAGGCCTAGCGCCCGCGACAGGATATGCCCCAAAACACAACGTGGACATATCACAGAAAACAGAGCTGTTTTTAGCAAAGTGACTACCTGTAGATTTTGGCCTCTAGCTCAGCCGCCACCTAGGGAAACCTACCAAACCTGTGCATTTCTGAAAACTAGAGACCTAGGGGGATCCAAGGAGGGGTGACTTGTGTGGCTCGGTCCAGGTTCTGTTACCCAGAATCCTTTGCAAACCTCAAAATTTGGCTAAAAAAACACATGTTCCTCACATTTCTGTGGCAGAAAGTTCTGGAATCTGAGAGGAGCCACAAATTTCCTTCCACCCAGCGTTCCCCCACGTCTCCTGATAAAAATGATACCTCACTTGTGTGGGTAGGCCTAGCGCCCGCGACAGGATATGCCCCAAAACACAACGTGGACATATCACAGAAAACAGAGCTGTTTTTAGCAAAGTGACTATCTGTAGATTTTGGCCTCTAGCTCAGTCGCCACCTAGGGAAACCTACCAAACCTATGCATTTCTGAAAACTAGAGACCTAGGGGAATCCAAGGAGGGGTGACTTGTGTGGCTCGGACCAGGTTCTGTTACCCAGAATCCTTTGCAAACCTCAAAATTTGGCTAAAAAAACACATGTTCCTCACATTTCTGTGGCAGAAAGTTCTGGAATCTGAGAGGAGCCACAAATTTCTTTCCACCCAGCGTTCCCCCACGTCTCCCGATAAAAATGATACCTCACTTGTGTGGGTAGGCCTAGCGCCCGCGACAGGATATGCCCCAAAACACAACGTGGACACATCACAGAAAACAGAGCTGTTTTTAGCAAAGTGACTACCTGTAGATTTTGGCCTCTAGCTCAGCCGCCACCTAGGGAAACCTACCAAACCTGTGCATTTCTGAAAACTAGAGACCTAGGGGAATCCAAGGAGGGGTGACTTGTGTGACTCGGACCAGGTTCTGTTACCCAGAATCCTTTGCAAACCTCAAAATTTGGCTAAAAAAACACATGTTCCTCACATTTCTGTGGCAGAAAGTTCTGGAATCTGAGAGGAGCCACAAATTTCCTTCCACCCAGCGTTCCCCCACGTCTCCCGATAAAAATGATACCTCACTTGTGTGGGTAGGCCTAGCGCCCGCAACAGGATATGCCCCAAAACACAACGTGGACATATCACAGAAAACAGAGCTGTTTTTAGCAAAGTGACTACCTGTAGATTTTGGCCTCTAGCTCAGCCGCCACCTAGGGAAACATACCAAACCTGTGCATTTCTGAAAACTAGAGACCTAGGGGAATCCAAGGAGGGGTGACTTGTGTGGCTCGGACCAGGTTCTGTTACCCAGAATCCTTTGCAAACCTCAAAATTTGGCTAAAAAAACACATGTTCCTCACATTTCTGTGGCAGAAAGTTCTGGAATCTGAGAGGAGCCACAAATTTCCTTCCACCCAGCGTTCCCCCATGTCTCCCGATAAAAATGATACCTCACTTGTGTGGGTAGGCCTAGCGCCCGCGACAGGATATGCCCCAAAACACAACGTGGACATATCACAGAAAACAGAGCTGTTTTTAGCAAAGTGACTACCTGTAGATTTTGGCCTCTAGCTCAGCTGCCACCTAGGGAAACCTACCAAACCTGTGCATTTCTGAAAACTAGAGACCTAGGGGAATCCAAGGAGGGGTGACTTGTGTGGCTCGGACCAGGTTCTGTTACCCAGAATCCTTTGCAAACCTCAAAATTTGGCTAAAAAAACACATGTTCCTCACATTTCTGTGGCAGAAAGTTCTGGAATCTGAGAGGAGCCACAAATTTCCTTCCACCCAGCGTTCCCCCACGTCTCCCGATAAAAATGATACCTCACTTGTGTGGGTAGGCCTAGCGCCCGCAACAGGATATGCCCCAAAACACAACGTGGACACATCACAGAAAACAGAGCTGTTTTTAGCAAAGTGACTACCTGTAGATTTTGGCCTCTAGCTCAGCCGCCACCTAGGGAAACCTACCAAACCTGTGCATTTCTGAAAACTAGAGACCTAGGGGAATCCAAGGAGGGGTGACTTGTGTGGCTCGGACCAGGTTCTGTTACCCAGAATCCTTTGCAAACCTCAAAATTTGGCAAAAAAAACACATGTTCCTCACATTTCTGTGGCAGAAAGTTCTGGAATCTGAGAGGAGCCACAAATTTCCTTCCACCCAGCGTTCCCCCACGTCTCCCGATAAAAATGATACCTCACTTGTGTGGGTAGGCCTAGCGCCCGCGACAGGATATGCCCCAAAACACAACGTGGACATATCACAGAAAACAGAGCTGTTTTTAGCAAAGTGACTACCTGTAGATTTTGGCCTCTAGCTCAGCCGCCACCTAGGGAAACCTACCAAACCTGTGCATTTCTGAAAACTAGAGACCTAGGGGAATCCAAGGAGGGGTGACTTGTGTGACTCGGACCAGGTTCTGTTACCCAGAATCCTTTGCAAACCTCAAAATTTGGCTAAAAAAACACATGTTCCTCACATTTCTGTGGCAGAAAGTTCTGGAATCTGAGAGGAGCCACAAATTTCCTTCCACCCAGCGTTCCCCCACGTCTCCCGATAAAAATGATACCTCACTTGTGTGGGTAGGCCTAGCGCCCGCGACAGGATATGCCCCAAAACACAACGTGGACATATCACAGAAAACAGAGCTGTTTTTAGCAAAGTGACTACCTGTAGATTTTGGCCTCTAGCTCAGCCGCCACCTAGGGAAACCTACCAAACCTCTGCATTTCCGAAAACTAGAGACCTAGGGGAATCCAAGGAGGGGTGACTTGTGTGGCTCGGACCAGGTTCTGTTACCCAGAATCCTTTGCAAACCTCAAAATTTGGCTAAAAAAACACATGTTCCTCACATTTCTGTGGCAGAAAGTTCTGGAATCTGAGAGGAGCCACAAATTTCCTTCCACCCAGTGTTCCCCCACGTCTCCCGATAAAAATGATACCTCACTTGTGTGGGTAGGCCTAGCGCCCGCGACAGGATATGCCCCAAAACACAACGTGGACATATCACAGAAAACAGAGCTGTTTTTAGCAAAGTGGCTACCTGTAGATTTTGGCCTCTAGCTCAGCCGCCACCTAGGGAAACCTACCAAACCTGTGCATTTCTGAAAACTAGAGACCTAGGGGAATCCAAGGAGGGGTGACTTGTGTGGCTCGGACCAGGTTCTGTTACCCAGAATCCTTTGCAAACCTCAAAATTTGGCTAAAAAAACACATGTTCCTCACATTTCTGTGGCAGAAAGTTCTGGAATCTGAGAGGAGCCACAAATTTCCTTCCACGCAGCGTTCCCCCACGTCTACCGATAAAAATGATACCTCACTTGTGTGGGTAGGCCTAGCGCCCGCGACAGGATATGCCCCAAAACACAACATGGACATATCACAGATAACAGAGCTTTTTTTAGCAAAGTGACTACCTGTAGATTTTGGCCTCTAGCTCAGCCGCCACCTAGGGAAACCTACCAAACCTGTGCATTTCTGAAAACTAGAGACCTAGGGGAATCCAAGGAGGGGTGACTTGCGGGGCTCGGACCAGGTTCTGTTACCCAGAATCCTTTGCAAACCTCAAAATTTGGCTAAAAAAACACATGTTCCTCACATTTCTGTGGCAGAAAGTTCTGGAATCTGAGAGGAGCCACAAATTTCCTTCCACCCAGCGTTCCCCCATGTCTCCCGATAAAAATGATACCTCACTTGTGTGGGTAGGCCTAGCGTCCGCGACAGGATATGCCCCAAAACACAACGTGGACATATCACAGAAAACAGAGCTGTTTTTAGCAAAGTGACTACCTGTAGATTTTGGCCTCTAGCTCAGCCGCCACCTAGGGAAACCTACCAAACCTGTGCATTTCTGAAACCTAGAGACCTAGGGGAATCCAAGGAGGGGTGACTTGTGTGGCTCGGACCAGGTTCTGTTACCCAGAATCCTTTGCAAACCTCAAAATTTGGCTAAAAAAACACATGTTCCTCACATTTCTGTGGCAGAAAGTTCTGGAATCTGAGAGGAGCCACAAATTTCCTTCCACCCAGCGTTCCCCCACGTCTCCCGATAAAAATGATACCTCACTTGTGTGGGTAGGCCTAGCGCCCGCAACAGGATATGCCCCAAAACACAACGTGGACACATCACAGAAAACAGAGCTGTTTTTAGCAAAGTGACTACCTGTAGATTTTGGCCTCTAGCTCAGCCGCCACCTAGGGAAACCTACCAAACCTGTGCATTTCTGAAAACTAGAGACCTAGGGGAATCCAAGGAGGGGTGACTTGTGTGGCTCGGACCAGGTTCTGTTACCCAGAATCCTTTGCAAACCTCAAAATTTGGCAAAAAAAACACATGTTCCTCACATTTCTGTGGCAGAAAGTTCTGGAATCTGAGAGGAGCCACAAATTTCCTTCCACCCAGCGTTCCCCCACGTCTCCCGATAAAAATGATACCTCACTTGTGTGGGTAGGCCTAGCGCCCGCGACAGGATATGCCCCAAAACACAACGTGGACATATCACAGAAAACAGAGCTGTTTTTAGCAAAGTGACTACCTGTAGATTTTGGCCTCTAGCTCAGCCGCCACCTAGGGAAACCTACCAAACCTGTGCATTTCTGAAAACTAGAGACCTAGGGGAATCCAAGGAGGGGTGACTTGTGTGGCTCGGACCAGGTTCTGTTACCCAGAATCCTTTGCAAACCTCAAAATTTGGCTAAAAAAACACATGTTCCTCACATTTCTGTGGCAGAAAGTTCTGGAATCTGAGAGGAGCCACAAATTTCCTTCCACCCAGCGTTCCCCCACGTCTCCCGATAAAAATGATACCTCACTTGTGTGGGTAGGCCTAGCGCCCGCGACAGGATATGCCCCAAAACACAACGTGGACATATCACAGAAAACAGAGCTGTTTTTAGCAAAGTGACTACCTGTAGATTTTGGCCTCTAGCTCAGCCGCCACCTAGGGAAACCTACCAAACCTGTGCATTTCCGAAAACTAGAGACCTAGGGGAATCCAAGGAGGGGTGACTTGTGTGGCTCGGACCAGGTTCTGTTACCCAGAATCCTTTGCAAACCTCAAAATTTGGCTAAAAAAACACATGTTCCTCACATTTCTGTGGCAGAAAGTTCTGGAATCTGAGAGGAGCCACAAATTTCCTTCCACCCAGTGTTCCCCCACGTCTCCCGATAAAAATGATACCTCACTTGTGTGGGTAGGCCTAGCGCCCGCGACAGGATATGCCCCAAAACACAACGTGGACATATCACAGAAAACAGAGCTGTTTTTAGCAAAGTGGCTACCTGTAGATTTTGGCCTCTAGCTCAGCCGCCACCTAGGGAAACCTACCAAACCTGTGCATTTCTGAAAACTAGAGACCTAGGGGAATCCAAGGAGGGGTGACTTGTGTGGCTCGGACCAGGTTCTGTTACCCAGAATCCTTTGCAAACCTCAAAATTTGGCTAAAAAAACACATGTTCCTCACATTTCTGTGGCAGAAAGTTCTGGAATCTGAGAGGAGCCACAAATTTCCTTCCACGCAGCGTTCCCCCACGTCTCCCGATAAAAATGATACCTCACTTGTGTGGGTAGGCCTAGCGCCCGCGACAGGATATGCCCCAAAACACAACATGGACATATCACAGATAACAGAGCTTTTTTTAGCAAAGTGACTACCTGTAGATTTTGGCCTCTAGCTCAGCCGCCACCTAAGGAAACCTACCAAACCTGTGCATTTCTGAAAACTAGAGACCTAGGGGAATCCAAGGAGGGGTGACTTGCGGCGCTCGGACCAGGTTCTGTTACCCAGAATCCTTTGCAAACCTCAAAATTTGGCTAAAAAAACACATGTTCCTCACATTTCTGTGGCAGAAAGTTCTGGAATCTGAGAGGAGCCACAAATTTCCTTCCACCCAGCGTTCCCCCACGTCTCCCGATAAAAATGATACCTCACTTGCGTGGGTAGGACTAGCGCCCGCGACAGGAAACGCCCCAAAGCGCAACGTGGACACAACCAAAATTTGGGAAGAAAACAGTGCCTACCGGTGGATTTTGGCCTGTAGCTCAGCCGGCACCTAGGGAAACCTACCAAACCTGTGCATTTCTGAAAACTAGAGACCTAGGGGAATCCAAGGAGGGGTGACTTGCGGGGCTCGGACCAGGTTCTGTTACCCAGAATCCTTTGCAAACCTCAAAATTTGGCCAAAAAAACACTTTGTCCTCTCATTTCTGTGGCAGAAAGTTCTGGAATCTGAGAGGAGCCACAAATTTCCTTCCACCCAGCATTCCCCCAAGTCTCCCGATAAAAATGATACCTCACTTGTGTGGGTGGGCCAGGTGCCTGCAACAGAATAAGGCCCAAAACCTGAAGAGATAGAAGGGATAGGTATTTTTGCAATATATCATTTTGATGTGTGCACATACGTCCGTGATGTGCCAAACACTAAAATAGTGAAAAGAAACACTTAGGTTATGTGAAGAAGACCCCTCACCCACCAACCAAGCTGGTGGCATGCTTCATCATCGGGGTCCCACCCGAGGCACCTAGCGTGTCACAGGTGTGCTGCGACGCCTGATTACAGCGGAGCAGGTTTTGTCATTTTTTACAACACATACTGGTTGGATTTGGCACGAGGGTGAGTGATGGTTCAGTGGATCAAATTTTATTAACAAGAGATTTCACAAAAATGAAATGCACTGCTAATAACTGAAAGGCAAAAAAGTGAACCAATGACTCACAGCTCGTGAGCTGTAAAGCCGCGACAAGGCACCAACCGCTTTACAGTCCATTCACACACCTTTCATACATGACACGCACAAGACCATTCACACCGCCAGCCACGGGCCCAGCACATTACAACACTCACATCGACAGACCGCGCCACTCAAGGGCCCATCACTTACATACGCCACATGCCTGATACAAGAATCACACCAGCTGATGGGAGTGTGGACTGCCGTTTGGCTGGCACCGCCAGCCAAGCGCCACCCCACGCACACCGCCAGCCAAGCGCCACCCCACGCACACCGCCAGCCAAGCGCCACCCCACGCACACCGCAATCACTTTTTTTTATTTATAAACAACAAATAAACTACTAATTATAAAATAGGCACAAAACTACAAACACAAAACCTCAAACTAAATACACAACAGATGCCAACCGTGAAACATATGAAAATATAAAACAGACAGCTTACGCTCACGGTATTTCCCAAAAGTTTTTCCTTGTGTGGTAACTTCTAAAACAGCTGGGCACACACAGCCCAGGCTTTGAAGGGCATTCGGGGCAGTACATCCGGCTCTCCCTCCGGATTGATCTCCGGGCACATACTCTACATTTCTTTGTGGGCATGTCTTTTTTGGGAGTGGGAGGAATGTGATCTGGAAAGTGCCGATCTTTCAATCTAGCCACATCCTCCACCACTTCTACTCTAGGAACTCTTGCCGGTTCCACCACAATAAGGCTTTCTATCACCGACTCCTGAAATTTAACAAAAGTCATCCTTGACTCAGGTGAACAATCCTTGTATACAATAAAGGCATTAAAAGTTGCCAAATGAAATAAATGTAGGGCCAACTTTTTATACCACACATACGACTTACGAAGAGCAGTGTAAGGTTCCAACCTCTGATCTACTCTATCAACACCACCCATGTGCCTATTGTAGTCCAAAATGCACGCAGGTTTGCGCACTTCCGCAACCTGACCCCAAACAGCCACAGGGGAAGTACTCTCATCATGGATGGTCGATAGCATGTACACATCCCTCCTTTCTGAAAATTTCATAGCTAACAGCTCATTATTCCGCAAGGCACTGCACTGTCCCCTCTCAAGTTTTTTACAGACAAGCTCCCTTGGATAGCCTTTGCGGTTAGAACGGATTGTGCCACAAGCAACAGTGTCCACCCTAAACAACTCCTTGAACAACTGCACTCCAGTGTAGAAATTATCTACGTACAAATGGTGACCTTTGTTAAACAGCCGTCTAGCAAGTTCCCACACAATTTTTTCGCTAACTCCAAAAGTGGCCTGACAACCAGGAGGGTCAATACTGGAATCCCTACCAGTGTAGACCTGGAAATTATAAACATATCCTGTACTGCTTTCTGACAGCAGATACAATTTAATCCCATACCGTGCCCTCTTACTAGGGATGTACTGCTTAAAAACTAAACACCCCTTGAAAAGGACCAAAGACTCGTCCACACTTATCTCTTTGCCTGGAACATAGACCTCTGAAAACCGATCCACAAAATGATCAAGGACAGGCCTAATCTTAAAAAGGCGGTCACAATCAGGGTGATCTCGTGGCAAGGCTAAAGCATTGTCTACAAAATGCAGCATACGAAGAAGAAGCAAATACCGATTACGTGTCATAGTTGCAGGAAATATAGCAGTTGCCATCAAGGGACTAGTACACCAATAAGAAGCCAGTGACGAATTCCTGATCAACCCCATCAAAAAAGACAAACCTAAAAACCTTTTCATCTCTTCCAGATATGTGGGAACCCAATGAGTAGCTCTAGACTGAGGCTTAAGTCTGGCAGCGTTGTCCCGCAAATATTGCTCTGCATACACATTTGTCTGCTCCACAATCTCTTCCAAAAATACATCGTCCATAAACAAGTGAAAGAAATGGACAGGCAGAAAGTTTTCCGTATTAACTCTACACCCTGGGAGACTAGTAAATGCAGGTAACTGTGGCTGCTCCATGTTTGGGGCAATCCAGGTGTCAGGTCTTCTAATGGGAAACCCTTCAGCCCCAGGCTGCTGCACTCTTGGCACATCAATGTCCTCCTCTAACTCAGGCCCTTCATCTGCACTGAGAGTAGCTTCCTCATCAGAAGAATACTCTTGGACAGAAAACTCACTTCCAGAATCTCCTGCTTCCTCCTCTGCCTCAGATGCAGAGTCAGTGTCGTAATCATGGTCTGAAGACGACTCAAAGAGCATGCGAACAACCTGCTGAGCAGTCACTTTGCGGCTAGCCATGATCCTAACAACAAATGGATTGCCAACAACAACTAGCACTAAAATAAGTAATAAACAAAGTGTAGCTTTATCACAAAGAGTTATGTACTACAAAAAACTATACCACTCAGTTGCCTGAAATAGCTACTCACCAAGCAACTACTCTGCACAGACACAGCAATCACCAATGATATCCCACTAAAAAGAAAAAAGAAAAAAGCAAATTAGACATATGACAACACAAACATCACTGTGCTCAAATCTAAGGACAATGTCAAACACACAATACTGCATTTAGTACACCACCTACAAACATGTCATTCATGCATGTCAACAATACTCCTTTGGAGTAAATTGCTTTCACTTACCTAAAACATGCAGCTATGCAAACCACTGGACAACTACTGCCAAAACCGCTAAGATCCACAGCAAAGGAAGCAAAAGCGTTGAACTAGAAGAAAAAGAAGAAATAAATTGTTATAATCACAAATACAAATACTTTGCCAGTTGACAAACACCCCACCACCAAGAACTTAGAAGTTGTCCCTGGTACCTAAGTGGATCCTGCCCCCCCTCGGGGGTGATGGGCGTAAAAAAATTAGCCGAAATGGGCAACACCTCTGTGCCCCCTTTTAGGGGGCAACCCTTCCCAAAGGGGGCACCCCCAGCACAAAACAAAAAAATCCCTGCCGTATTGGTGGTTTCTGCCCTCCTTGGGGGCAGATGGGCCTACAAAATTACACACACACCACACAATCCCTGGCGCCTAGTGTGCTTCCACCCCCCCGGGGCCAGATCGTCCAAAAAATGACTGGTCTGCCATCGGGGGGGCCGAAACAGAAAAAAAAAACTCCCCAGGGGAGAGACCCTTGCCCAAGGGGTTGCCCCCAAAATAAACAACAAAAACAAAATCCCTGGTGTCTAGTGGATTTTGCCCCCCCGCCCCCCTGACGGCAGATCAGCCCAAAAATTGGCAATCTGCCCCCGGGGGGGGGGAGGGGTGGGGGCAAATACTAAAAAATGTGTCCCCCAGTGGGACGCCCCTTGCCCAAAGGGTCGCCCCCCAAAAAAAACTTTACAATAAAAATAAATCCCTGATGTCTAGTGGTTTTCAACCCCCCTCGGGGGCAGATCTGCCAAAAAATCAGCGGATCTGCCCCCCGGGGGGGGGGGCTAAATACAAATAAAAATTCCCCGGGGGGGCCACCCTGGCCCAAGGGGTCGCCCCCAAAATATACACAAAATATAAAATCCCTGGTGTCTAGTGGTTTTCGCCCCCCCGGGGGCAGATCCGCCGAAAATTCGGCGGATCTGCCCCAGGGGGGGGCGAAATACAAAAAAAAATTGCCCCCGGGGGAGGGCGACCCTTGCCCAAGGGGTCGCCCCCAAAATAATCAATATAATACATTTTCCCTGGTGTCTAGTGGTTTTCGCCCCCCCCCCCGGGGGCAGATCCGCCGAAAAATCGGCAGATCTGCCCCCAGGGGGGGGCGAAATACAAAAAAAAAATGCCCCCGGGGGGGGGGCGACCCTTGCCCAAGGGGTCGCCCCCAAAATATTGAAAACAGTAAATCCCTGGTGGCTAGTGGAGATTCCTGCTCCACGATCGCGGGCTCTGCCCGCGATCGTGGAGCAGGAATCTAATGAAAACAGGCACCGGGGGAAATGTGCATTCACTTGAAAAAGCAAAGGTTACAGGGACATTATAGTTAGGTTCTGAATTTACTCACACAAAACAATACAAAGTAGGAAGTTAGAGTTATTTCAAGTAACTATAACTCATGCCCTAAGGTAACTATAATTTACGCTTCCTCCCATGCACACACCCATGACCACCCAACCCAACCCCACGCCATTCATGAAGTGCTTGTTTGGTGAATATATGATCATATTCCTGACCATGCCTCCAAAACGGTGGGAAATGCACTTATGGGGTCCTTTTAGTAAGGTGTCCATCATCCTGGGAAAATGTTGGGAAGATGTTACATTCCACTAATGTATATGGAGTGGGGCCAAACAAACGGGGCTTCTAGGCCATTTTTCATACTTTTCATAGTTTTTAAAAAGGAGAACAGGATCTGTGATCTCAGTAGCAGATGACGAAAAAGAAACCACGAGTCACATTCACTACAGGAAATAGTGCGCTTGAGAAAAGCAAGGATGCACAAACCTCAATCAAGGATGACAGATAACGTTTCAAGCTGGAAATGCAGAGAAAAAACTCTTGCTTTACCTGACCATGTGCAAGAAATTAGGATAATTAGTACTATACAGAAATTGAGCTTCAGCTTGGGGACCTGCTTTGTTCATATCTTTAAGTGCTTTCTGTTGAGGTTTAATTTCTGTGAAAGTAGCATCATGCCAGAATGAATCTTGCCCTGCATTTTTAGCCAAGAAGAGGCCACCATTTTGGGCAGGATGTCTAACCAACTGAGGTACTTTCTGCTGGCTAATTAGCAAGTGCTACTTCATTGGGCAAATGTATAGGCCATTTCCAACACTACAGCTCTATAAAGAGGTAATGCCTCCACTGACCTTGTTTGTTTGTAACATTGCCAGTGTGATTGCTCCTCGAACATCTTCATCAGGTAACTTTTCAAGGTAGAACTGCAGAGAAAACACACTTGGTTGATTTGAACTTTACAGAAGTAAGTGCTTCCTTGTTTGGTGCAGATGTGGTCATATTCCTCTGCATCAAGAATGACCTTTAAACATGGAGGGAAACTCGCTTCCTGGTTGAAGTGGTGCAGCCAATCACATCTCAACATGAAATCTCTGGGGTCCGCGAAGCCTCTGTGTCTCTAGACATAAAAATTTGGAATTCCTTTAATTTCTCAAAAGTATTGAACAGATTTACACCAAAAAACAAAAAGGGTGCATTCTGGACCAAGAGCTACCTTTCTGCCAAATTTGGTGTAATTCCATCCAGCAGTTCGGGCTGTAGTCATGTCTAAAATCTCTATGGGAATTAGCATGGGAAACATACTTTTTTTACCCACCATTTGTCTTGGCCACAGCTTGTCGGGTCACCCTGAAACTTTTTATGTAAAACAAAACCTGAGAGGGCACTTTTTTTGAAAATTATAATGAAGATCTGTCAAATGGCAAATTCAGAACCGAACTATAACTTCTGTGTAACCTTTGGTGTTTCAGTAAATATATATATATATAGTTAAGTTCTGAATTTACTTATACTAAACCATAGAAATTCAGCAGTTATAGTTATGGTTCTTTCAAGTGACTAGAACTCATGCCCTAAGGTAACTATAATTTGCACCCTTGCCATGCACAGTTTTCTTCTTTCCAATAATTTTATTGCAAAAGTTGTAGTGATAATACCAAAAATGTCATACACGCTTTCATCAATTATATAATATGTGGAGTAATTAGCTGTGCATGGTGAAGTTGTGAGTTATAGTTACCTTAGGGTGCGAGTCAAGTTACTTGAAAGAACTCTAACCATAACTACTGATTTTCTATGGTTTCGTATGAGTAAATTCAGAACCTAACTATAACGTCCCTGTAACCTTTGTTTTTTTTCAGTGAATTTCTCTAGTTCTGTAACGTAAAGTAATTTTAATTACTATATGTTATGCCATGCCCGCCACGCACAGCCAGGGCTTGCAGCCAAGCCCTTATAACCACACAAACCAGTGCAATGCACGGCCTTTGGTGGTGCGCATTGCAGGTTGGCCACAGGGCCTGTCTCTGTCAGTGGATCTGTGAGTGGGTGCATGAGTGTCTGAGTGGGTCTGAAAGTGGAAGTGTGCATCTATGAGTGGGTCTGAGTTGGTGCATGAGTGTCTGAGTTGGTGTGTGAGTGGGTTCCTGAGTCTCTGAGCACATGTATGAGTGAATTAATTAGTGTATGAATGAGTCTGTGTTTTTTCTTTCAAATGTTTTCATGTTTGCAAATAATTTGCGAATAATTAATGAAAATTCACATATCTTTAAGAATACTACGCATGGTGGTGAAAAATTAAATTAAACCTATAATTGGTCCCTGAAACACACCTATGTCACACCCCTGGGGTCAGGGTACCTTCACCGTGTCCCCTTATACCACTTTCAATTCGGATTTTCACTCTGGGGAACCGTGTCCCGTGAAATAAAATGGCGGGCACAACTTTCTAGTCAGGTTGTGGTCAGCCAATAGCAATACTTCGTTTCACAGGCATATTCGAGAAAATTCACACATTTTTGCAATTTATTCGTGAAGGATTAGCGGGTCTAGATATACAAATGTATTTTCCCTTTAATATCTCCAAAAGTACTGAATGGAGTTAATCCAAATAAGTGAATGCACAACATGCGTACCAAAAGCTAGCTTTCTGACAGATTTAGTGTCATTCTGGCAAGGTGTTCAGGCTGTAGACATGTCTGAAGGTCCTATGGGAGGTAACATGGGAAACACAACTTTTTTCACTCTCCCTTTTTCTCAGCCCCCGCTTGACGAATCATCCCAAAACTTTTTGTGCACAACAAGAATCACCGCACTAAATTATTTTAGAAAATTGTGTGAAGATTTGGCAAATGGTGCCAAAGATATAGGCAAGACAAAAAACGTTTTTTCTATGGAAACGTCCTAACTATGACTACCCAGTTGCGCCTGCCACTATGTAATATATATATATATATATGTGTGTGTGTGTGTGTGTGTGTATGTATATATAAAAGTCCTTTTCTCCCCTTCAGGAGCCTCTCTTTTCCCTTTTCCCAAGGCTAGATGAAAGTCCCAATCCAAAAAGAGAGAAATGAGGCGGCACCACCAGGATGAGATTCAATAAAGGCTAGTTGAAATTCCCCATCCAAAAAGAGAGAAATGAGGCGGCACCACCAGGATGAGATTCAAAATCGTTATTTCTTCATTTATTTTAAAGTGTTCTGTGCATGTAAAAATAGCAATGCGTTTCAGCCTTAGCCTTCAACAGGATATAGTTAAATACATGTTAGAATTGGGGTCTCTGGTCGGCAGTCAGTTTGCACTCTGTTCAAGCAGGGACTCTCACACTAGTCAGGATAGGGGAGATACACAGCTCAGTTAACCCCTGCTCACCCCTTGGTAGTTCAGCACGGTCAGACTTATCTTAAAGGCAATGAGTAAAGTATTTTTACCAACACACACAGTAACACAGTGAAAACACCACAAAAGTGACACAACACCAATTTAGAACCATAGCCAATAATTACCTAAATCAAACAAGACAAAAATGACAAAAATCCAACATACACAAGCAAAGCTATGACTTTTTAAATTAAAAAGAGTCTTAATCCATGCAATCAATGGAAGCGTTGTTTTTACACAAGGTACCTGGTTTCTGTCAAAATGAAAGTTGCACGGGCAAGTGTGCTTTGGAAAAGTCAGTGATGCGTCAATTCCTTACTGGCAAGTGAGGCCGTGCATCCCTTCTTCCCCATTCGGGTAGGTGATGCGTCGTTTTCTTCTCCTGCTGAAGAGCAAATGTGCTGAATTCCAGGCAGGCAATCTCAGTGTCTGAGCAGGTTTACTGTGGTTTTTATGCTCAGTGACGATGTGTGAGAAATTCCTGTGCACCATGGTGAAGAGCTGCTCTGCGTTGGTGATGCGTCAATTTTCGCAGCCGCACACAGGTGCTGCGTCGATTTCCTAGTCGCGATGCAGGTGGTGCATATATTTTTTTCCTGCATGGCTCCTGTGTGTGAATTTCAGTCTTGGATCCACCAGCTTCTCCTTTCAAGGGCCCAAGGACTGGATTAGGTACCACTTGGCAGGATAGGAGTCTCAGCAAAAGAGTCTAGGTGCTGGCAGAGGAAGTCTTTGATGGTTCTGAGACTTCAGAACAGGAGACAAGCTCAGTCCAAGCGTTTGGAGACACTTCACTAGCAGGAAAACACAGCAAAGTCCAGTTTTTGTCCTCTCAAAGGCAGATGCAGCAACTGCAGGCCAACCCAGCAAAGTACACTCACAGTCAGAGCGGCAGTACTCCTCCTCCAGCTCTTCAGCTCTTCTCCTTTTATCCCACTCCCCAGAAGTAATCAAAAAATCTGGGGATTTTAGTTCACTACTTATGTCCATTTCTGCCTTTGAAGTAGACAAACTAAGGAAAGTCTCTGTTGTCCACAAGATCCTGCATTGCCCAGGCCTGGTCCCAGACACACATCAGGGGGTTGGAGACTGCAATGTGTGAGGACATCCCTTTCAGGTGTAAGTGTCAGCTCCTCCCTCCCCCCTCTAGCCCAGACGACTCATCAGGATATGCAGGCTACACCCCTTCTCCCTTTGTGTCACTGTCTATAGGGAATTCACAACAGCTCAACTGTCAGTCTGACCCAGATGTGGAATACACAAGCAGGCAGAGGCACAGAATGGTTAAGCAAGAAAATGCCCACTTTCTAAAAGTGGCATTTTCAAACTGACAATCTAAAAAACAACTTTACTGCCAGATGTATTTTAAATTGTGAGTTCCGAGACCCCAAGTTCCAAATCTCCATCTGCTTCCAATGGGAAACTACACTTAAAAGATATTTAATGGCAGTCTTCACGTTATCCTATGAGAGCGAAAGGTCTTGCTATAGTGAAAATCGAATTTGGCAGTATTTCACTATCACAACATGTAAAACACATCAGTACATGTCCTGCCTTTAACATTCACTCCACCCTGCCCACGTGGCTATCTAGGGCCTACCTTAGGGGTGCCTAACATGTAAAAAAGGAAAGGTTTGGGCCTGGCAAGTGGGTACACTTACCAGGTCGAATTGACAGTTTACAACTGAACACACAGACACTGAGTGGCAGGTTTGAGCCATCTTTACAGGGCTACTCTTGTGGGAGGCACAATCAGTGTTGCAGGGCCACTAGTAGCATTTGATTTACAGGCCCTGGGCACCTGGAGTGCACTTTACTAGGGACTTACTAGTAAATCAAATATGCCAATCAAGGAAAATCCAATTACACATACAGTTTACATAGAGAGCACTTGCACGTTAGCACTAGTCATCAGTGGTGAAGTGCCCAGAGTACCAAAACCAGCAAATACAAAATCCAGCACACAGTCAAAAACACAGGAAGCAGAGGCAAAAACCAGGGGAAACCACACCAAGGATGCCAGGTATAACTATACACACACACACACACACACACACACTTCACTACCACCATGTCCCCTTAAAAGCTCCCACAATTCACAGACAAAGACTTGAGGGACACGTTTGGTGAAATCGTCAGGGTAGAGCCACAACTGTTTGGAGCATAGGCCCAACAAACATCCAAAACCAGGAAAATAGAGTTATGGCGGAGGATCGGTGACAGAGTCAATGCCGTAGGCAACCATCCATGCTCAAGGGAGGATATCAGGAAGAGGTGAAATGACCTACGGGGAAAGGCGCGTACCATGGCATCACAACACCATATTGTCATCAGCAAGACTGGCGGTAGGCCCCCAGCTCCTCCCCCAGAGTTCACATCATGGGAGGAGAAGGTCTTGGACATCCTGCATCCTGAGGGTCTGACTGGAATAATCGTCAGACTGGATTCCTGTAAGTCACTAACACTCCCCTGCCACCAATGACTCCTGTACAGCATGCATCCCCAACACCCTATCACTCTCTACTTCAACCCACCTCACACTTCCTCCCCTACCTAATGCCCCTCCCCTTCATGCCAGACCACCCTACTGCCACTATCCTCACACATTCTATCCCTTTTGCACGGATAGCACTCACAATGGCAAGCACTATAACACCCACAATGCATACCTCCACACACATGAAAAGCTGCCAGCACCACCTAACAGTAGAACACCTGCACCAAAAATCATTGCACCAGCTACAATATCTGGATGCTTCGACTGTGTACCACTACATGGTAATGACAGCTATGCTATCCACAATCCACAACCCTCCATGGAACATGGCACCAATTTGACAATCCATCGCCTACTAACAATGTCTGCAGTGACGCATCTGTCATTGCCATCACGGGGAACAAGTGAAGCCACTATATGTATCAGACAATTATACAAACAAGTACACCTCCACAATGTAACTCACTCCCTCTCCATCCACAGGTACCCCTGCTACGGCCACCCTGCAGAGCATGCCAAAGACAGACAGCCCGCCCCAGGATGAAGGCCCCAGTGAGGACTACAGCTCTGGATGCCTGGACATTAATGACTTACCTCGCCCATCTGGTACATCTGGTAAGTCCACCCCTGCCCACATCTGAGCCCCCACCCCTGTGGTAAAAACAACACAGGCAACACCTTGTCCCCAAACCTATGTCCCAAGTACTGTTCAATCAACAGTGTGCCCCACAGTACATGGACCTGGGTCTACCCCTCTCACCCAAGACGATGAAGGTCCTGGTGTAGCTAAGAGTGGGCACACCATGCCAGGGGCACAGGGGGCCAAGGCTAGTGGGAGGGCACCTGTGGGCTAAGGGATGAGGCCCCCAAGATAAGGGACTGGCCAGGAGGCCATCTCCCAAGTCCTGGGAGCATATCAGCAATCCCAGGACAAGATGGGACAGATATTCTCCACTTTGCAGGAGAACCAGAGGCTGCAGAGGAAAGAACACCAGGACGAGATGCAGCAGTGGCAGGCTCTCAATGCCACCTTGGCCTCCATTGCATGGGTGCTAAATGAACTCACATCAATCCTGTGTGCATCCTCCTTCCACCAGCAGGCCCCTTCTAATACCCACATACGGTCTGTGCCATTCACTTCCACTTCAGCTAGTGGAATGGAGGCCCTGCCAGACGACCCAGAGGCCACTAGCACCACTCCCTCTGTAGCTGAGGAACTCCCTGCAAACAAGGTCATCCAGCCAGACATCTTACAGGAGCTGATGCCAAGACCAAGACCACTGCTAGGAAGTGAGACTCTCCTGAACATTCTCCCTTGTGTGCCACTGACAAACTGTTGACTGTCCACCATCATCTCTCCATTTTCCCATAGCCCTTGTATACTTGACCTGCACTACCTACAGCTGGGCCATTTGCTCTGGTGATTTTATCCACCATGACCCCACTCATCACTCATTGCACTTGTAAATCACAATAAACACCATTGTGCATAGCTACTGTTTACGTGTCTTTCTTGTAACATGTATTAATTAACTGTTGTACAATATGTCCGCTTACTTAAACCATTGACCAGCAAAAGTCTGTAAGATGGACAGAACGAGGAGGCACCTGCAGCAAGTTTGGTAGTAGAACAGACTCATCCTCAAATCCTGTGTCAAGGAAGCCACAAATCAATGCAGGAACTAGAATAGCACCACCCAAATTACCTGCAATTACACCAAGAAATGGACACGCCATCAAGATTGGAGTCACTGTTGTCCAGCCAACACACATGAGGTACATTGTCGCCCTCCCTAGTGCGAGTACCCAAGGTGCATGTGAACACAAAATACTATAGCAGATCCACATTTTCAAGACATTATTCCAAAGGGTCCATCCCTCACAGCTCACAGTACCCAACTAAAGCCAAGTTCCACTGTCAATATGGGTTAGCTGCCATATCCGTACATTGTGTACAGTGAGGATAAGTTGCTATACTGTTGATACAACCTTGGTTGCCAGTCCTATTGCAGTCGACACTGTATTACTGGGACCATACAACATGGCCAATCCGTTGCAGATGTGATGGCAGCCAACAGAACAGTAAACATAGCACTGACATATGACACCTCCCTGATGGGCAAAATGTAATTGCCACAAACCAACACAGAGGGATTGCTGCACTTAACACCTCCACTGATGGCACATACCAGGATGAGCTATGCGACAAGGCAGACAGGAGTACATTTCACATACAAGACACTTGACACGTACCTGTAGATCATTGGAAGTATTGTTGCATCAACTCTGTCCTAGAGTCAGCTACATCCTCATCATCTGCCTTCTCATCAGTTTCTACGTCACCATCATCAGCCACAGGTCCAACTGCCACCTCCTCGACATCCAGTAATGGTATGTGACGTCTCAGAGCCAGATTGTGTAGCATGCAGCAGGCAACTATGATCTGGCAGACTTTCAGTGGTCTGTAGAGTAGGTACCTCCTGAGACGGGTAGACACCGAAATCTGGGGTTTAGCAGGCCAGTGGTCCTCTTGATTACACTCCTCATCCTGCCATGGGCCTCATTGAAACGGTTTTCACTATCTGTTGTTTGATATCTCTCTGGTGTCAGCAGCAATGGAAGGGTAGGATAACTAGAGTCACATGTGTGCACATATATGTTGGACCTATCCCAATACTTGTAGAGACACAGGGTAGAATGTGAGGATAGGTGTCATTACGGTTGCAGGCACAGGAAAGATGGAAGTGACCTAATTCCACTGGTGTTAGTCATCATGGCGGTAGGTGGTTGCTGTGCAACTCCTCATTGGATAATGCTGTTGCCAATGGGAGACTGGGGCCAATGATGATCACCACCGGTGGTAACAGTCATCTGAACAACGGCT
Organism: Pleurodeles waltl; assembly: GCF_031143425.1. NCBI lineage: Eukaryota > Metazoa > Chordata > Amphibia > Caudata > Salamandridae > Pleurodeles > Pleurodeles waltl. The sequence continues at coordinate 164,225,349 of NC_090448.1, read as the reverse complement.
ATGGCCGCAGTTTTGTGTTGCATAGCTCACTTGACTCCTGACACTCGTACATGCAATACCTCCACTGTGTGAGCTGATGTGTTCTGTCACTGGGTGCCATTATGCCCCATCCTGCAGGAGATAGGGCCCCTGCCTTCACCCAGGAGTAACTGGAAAAGCTTGTGTACAGGGTCCTAACTCTGTATGGACAGTTGTATGGGCCACCAGAGCAGCAGGTGAGTCCAATGTTCCTGTCATGTCTGATGGTGATGTGTGTGGGGTAGAAAGGCATGAAAACAATGCACATGGAGTGGACGCATGCAGATGGCAAAGCAGTAGGTACGGAAGTTCCATAAAGACACGTTTGTGTGGCCATTAGATTTGTCTGATGTGTAAAGTCCAGTGCTGTTGGTGTGATGTCACTCTACATGACTTTCTCCTTCTGTCTGTGTCACCCATGCAGGTCAGCACCTATCAGAAGAAGGGGATTTGGTGTGCCATTGCCAAGCAAGTGCAGACCCTTGGGGTCCATGCTCAGTGGAGCATCCACTGCAGAAAGTGGTGGGAGGACCTGGGACACTGGGCCTGGAAGACCGCGGCGGCCCAGCTGGGGATGTCCTCCCAATGAGGGAGGGGTGTGCGTCAGACCCTGACCCCCCTAATGGCCTGCATTTTGGCAGCGGCCTACCCTGAGGTGGATGGGTGCTTGGGGTCAGCACAGCAGCCACGAGGGGGTACTTACAGACTCACACCTCCCTAATGGTAGGCATGTATGGCTTTGAGTAGCCTACTAGTGGGTAGATGTAGTGTAGATCATTGCTAGTTGCACATCGGCTATAGGTATGAGCCACCCTGGCAGGAATTGCATTGGTTATGTGTGCCAGTACCATGCAGACAGTGACTCATGAGGGTAGGAACTTGATTTGTGGATATTGTCTCCTGGTATTTCTCATCTTTTGGGTGACCAGCTCATTCCATCAGTATACTTGAGTTGTCAGGGCATTGCCAACACTAATAGTCTATCACTATGACAGAGGTAATTGGTGTGATCTCATTCAGCTGCCTCAGGCTGTAGGTGTAGATGGCCACAGGGGACAAAATGGCACTGGCCACATTGTTTATGTATTTGTTGGCATGCTACCTTGCGATGCAGGAATCGGTAGACTAAGGAGTACAGGGTAGGTCTATGTGAACAACAATGGGTGAGTGCCAAGTACTGTGCTACTGTGCAGTGTTTGACCCTTCATGTATCTAAAAGTGCCTATGTTCCCACTTTAGTTGGATTAGAGTGCATAGCTTCAGTTTCCCCTATGATTTCCCAAAGTTGAGCATTTCAATGTAAAGGCATGCAATGGCATGGCATACCAGCAGATTTTTTGGTTGTCAGTCTGTGTGAATGATGTGTAGGTATTGACCAATTGCACCCTTTCTTTTTCTCCCACCCTCCCTCCCTCTCCTCCTCTGTCTTTACATGCATCAGGACCATAAGGTGAAGGAGATGGGGGAACAGCAAGTGGGGAAACAGCAGGCCACGGGCCCAGGAGGCTGATACCAGCAGAGCCAAGGGGAACAGTGGGGCAGAGGGCGAGGGGAGTGCCACAGGGGAGACTGTATCTACAACATCCTCTTTGGATTTCTCCTCTGATGAATGCTACCTGGCGGTGGTGGACTCATCTGGGACACGCCCAACACCATCCTTCTCTGCCACTTCTCTTACCAGCACTGCCCTCCCTGTAGCTCCCAACCCAGTTGCCCGTGCCTGATCACCCAGTAGGGTGGTCGTCTCCTCCACCACAGGCACCTCTGCCCCAGTCACCCCTGCTTCCCTCAATGAGGAGGCTATTGACCTCCGGAGGTCCATCTCTGTGAGACAGTCAACCATTGTGAATGCAATCCAGGGTCTGGCATCATAGATGCAGCAGACCAATGCCTTCCTGGAAGGCATTCCCAGTGTCCTGACTGGCCTTCAGAGATCCTTTCAGGCTCTGGCCTCCTCATTGACGGCACACAGTGTTTCTTCGTCTTCCATCCCTCCTCCAGCTACCTGTGCCCAGTCTCACACCCCTCTTCCCACACCCATCTGAAGGACACAGTCAGACCAGCATTCATCCACCTCAGCAGACACAGTTTGCAAAGACAGGCACCACAAGTCTCGCCACTGCCGTGCACACAGACAACAGACACATGCAGACACAATAACATCCACTCCCTGCACATACTCCCACCACCTCCTCCCTCACAGACACTACTCCATTCACCCCTGCTTTCCCCACATCAATACTCCCAGATCCATCCACAAGTCCCCTCATGCCCACCGTCACCACAATAGCAGACCCCCATAGATCTACCCCATTCACCACATGCACACTCATCACTACTACTGACACTCCCACATGCAGCACATTGACCATACCTGCAGGCACCACCCCAACAGACACTCACACATACACCCTGTCATCTCCCTGCATCCCCTCCCCCTACTCCCAAGACACTTAAACGCCCGCACTCACCCACCCAACAGACACCCAGCGTACACATGGCTTCCACCCACGCACCCTTCACCCAAGGCACCTACCAAGGCACACCTCACAACCACTCCCTCTCCCTCCACTCCCACCCGTTTTTCTCATGACCACCCTGTGTCCCTAAAAAATATTCCTGTACGAGTTTGCCCTGTTCCCTCCCACTGTCCCTGTCCCTGTTTCCATCGAGCACCCTCATGCCCTCCCCACCCCAGCCTTCCATGTCCCAGTCCTCCAATGGCCCCCTGGTACTGGCCATCCACCTCCCCCAGCAAAGACTACCACCCCCCAAAAGGCAAGGAGTGAGAGAACAGGACTGATTGCAAAGGCCCCCTAACTTTTTGCACCCATTTTCCACTTTTTCCCCACTTTTTGCTGGTGTTTTCCTGACTCTGATGGTGCCCTGGGTACTGCTAACCAGTCCCAGAGCCTGTGCTCTGTGTAAAATCAGTATGCAAATTAGGCTAATTATAATTGGCAAAGTTAACCTACCTATAAGTCCCTAGTATATGGTAGGGCATGGGGGTTTAGGGACCCCAGCATAGGTAGTGCACCCATAGGTGCACTGCTGAGGTGCACAGTGTAATTTTAAAGGCAGGCCTGCCTTGCTGGCTGCTTTTAAATTAAAGTTATATGCAAATTCGACTTTGGAATTAAAAGTAGTTCCAAAGTCTTAAACTACCTTATTTTTACATATAAGTCACCCCTAAGGTGTGCCCTATGTGCCCTAGGGCTTGGTGCCATTTAACTATAAGCAGGGACCTTATAAAAATAGTTTTATGAGCCCTGGTGAGGTAAAAACTGCCAAATTTGTTTTTCCCTCATAGTAGTGAATGGCCTTCATAGGCTAGAATGGGGAGACTTTTTTTTTATTTTAAAAGTCCCCTTAAGTGACAGATACAAAGAGTTTGGTATCAAATTAATTGTTATAATAAATCCCACAACTTCCAGTTGTTGGATTTAATATAACTTGTTCAGGTAAAGAGTTTTAAACTTTACTTGAAAAGTTGCCAACTTCAGCCCTGCATTGTTTTTGCTGCTGTGCTCTGATTGGCCAACCTCTGGCAGCCAGGCTGCCTTGATGAGGTGTGGAGTGGCCTGGCTTCACACAAAGATATGTGCCTGTGGGAGGGGATCTCTCCTCAGCAGATGGTGAGGCAGGAAGGGGGAGGGCTGCCAAACTGGTCTTCAAAGGCAGAGAAGGACATTTGGAGCAAATCAAATCAAATCATTAACATTTATAAAGCGCGCTACTCACCCGTGCGGGTCTCAAGGCGCTAGGGGAAAAAGGGGGGGGTTATCGCTGTTCGAACAGCCAGGTCTTTAGGAGTCTCCGGAAAGCGGAGTGGTCCTAGGTGGTCCTGAGGCTGGTGCGGAGGGAGTTCCAGGTCTTGGCAGCCAGGAAGGAGAAAGATCTCCCACCCGCCGTGGAGCGGCGGATGCGAGGGGCAGCAGCGAGTGCGAGGCCAGAGGAGCGGAGGAGGCGGGTGGGGACGTAGAAGCTGAGGCATCTGTTGAGGTATTCCGGTCCCTTGTCGTAGAGGGCTTTGTGTGCGTGGGTGAGAAGTCGGAAGGTGATCCTTTTGCTGACAGGGAGCCAATGCAGGTGTCTCAGGTGTGCGGAGATGTGGCTGCTGCGGGGTATGTCGAGGATGAGGCGGGCTGAGGCGTTTTGAATGCGTTGCAGGCGATTTTGGAGTTTGGCTGTGGTCCCGGCGTAGAGGGTGTTGCCGTAGTCCAGGCGGCTCGTGACGAGGGCATGGGTCGCGGTTTTTCTGGTGTCGGCCCAGCAACACCCCCACATCCTGCAACCCCAGACAACTAGGTGCCCCCTTGATTAGATTAGGAGAGGGCAGGAGAGGGGTGTGTTTATGATTTTTAGCCACACCAGTGGGTGGGCTCAGCCAGATGTAACCTCCAAAAATCCCTTTCAGCCATGATGGATTTTTGAGGAATGTTGCCTCCTGGGATTGATTTTTGCCACACTTCCCAGGAAGTGGTCATCACAGGGGGAAGGACCCTGCACCTGAATGGAGAACCAGGACCCCCCCCCTGCTTTTCACCCAGGAGCAAGGATAAAACTGGCAGACCTGCACCCACACCTCAGTTCCCTACCAGATCCCCATCAGATTCCAACAATGAAGAACCACAGAAGAAGAAGGACTGCCCTGCTGGACCCCTGGCCTGCACCTGGAACCTGCACTCAGAAGGACTGCACCAGCTGCACACTTGGGCTTCACCACAAGAAGGACTTTGCCTGGCTTCAACTGGTTCAAGGAGGGGCTCCCTGTTTGCTACAGGTGAAAAATTGCTAACCAGATTCCCCTGCACCAACTCCTGAAAAAATCAACCAGCTGACCACTGCCAGGTGGGCAAAAAGGAGTTTGTGCCAGGTGCATTCTGGGAGTTGTAGTCCACACCCCCAAGGATCATCTCAGAGCTTCGGGACCCTTGGGGTGAGCTGTGGACCCCAAAAGAACCTTAAAAGAACATCTGGGAGAAGATCCAGAAGTTTGGAGAAGTTTGGAGAACTTTTGAAAAAAAGCTCCATGGAGGGAAAGGACCCGTCACGGCATCTCTAGCCGGCTTGCCTCAACCGCGACCCGGACTGATTTGCAGGTTCGTCGCGGTGAAGAAAATCTCCAAAAAAGAGACTAAGGGCCAGATGTTGCAAGATATGCTTTTGCGACTCGGAAATTGCGAGTCGGTGCGACTCGCAATTTCAGAGTCACAAAAGCATATGCAAAATAGTGTCTCAGACACCTTCTGCGAATTGCAAGGGGGTCGCAAAGACCCACCTCATTAGTATTAATGAGGTGGGTCGCAATTTGCGACCCCCTTGCGATTCCCTGCACTCACAGGGATGGTGGCCTGCTGGACACAGCAGACCTCCATGTTTGTGACTGCTTTTTCAATAAAGCAGTTTTTTTTTTTGTATTGCAGCCCGTTTTCCTTAAAGGGAAATGAGTTGCAATGCAAAATAAAAAATGAAACCATTTGGTTTTGTTTTTTCAGAACACTGCCTGCTCTGGAAAAACATTTTTTGCGACATTCACAAAGGAGAAGGGGTCCCCTTGCGAATGAGTTAGCACCCACTTCACGTAGGTGCTTACTGCGAATTGCTTTGCGATCGCGTTTGCGGTCACAAAGCAATTCTGCATCGCGGTGCGAATCGCAAATAGGAAGGGAACACCCCTTCCTATTTGCGAGTCGCATTCCCATTTTGCGAGTCGTGCCGACTCGCAAAATGGGAATGTGCATCGCGATGGCCGTTTTGCATGGCGCAAACTGTGAATTTCGCAGTTTGCGCCATGCAAAACGGTTTGTACATCTGGCCCTAAGTCCGAATGCACAAAGTTGACCGGGACCTCCCAGCCAGCGTATCCGAGGAGGGCTCCAAAGACGTTGGATCAAGATCCAGGTTTACCGCGGTCGAAGGATTTTCACCTCGAAAAAACGACTAAGTCCGAAGGTAAAAATCTCCACCGAGGATTCCCGCGATGCGTATCCGGAAAAGGGTTCCAGGAGGTTGGATTGGACTGGCAGGTTCGTCCCACTGAAGAAAATCTTCAGAAAAATGACCAAGTGCAAAGGTAAACTTTTGACCGAGGCCTCCCGCGGCCTGTAGCTGAGCCGGGTTCCATCGCGGTCGGCCTTAAACTTTTACTTTGCCCCGGTCGAGGTGCAACCAGATGACCCGATTGGCGCTTTTTGTTTCTAGGCACTAAAAAAACAATAATCCTTTAAAAATTCATATCTCCAGGTCCCCTTATCCGATTTTATTAGTTTTTGTGTCATTTTAAAGATAAAAATATAGTCTATTTTTAGAAATTGGTTTTGGATTTTTAAACAGTTTCCTGTGTTTTATTTAATTACTTTTTTGTGATGTTTGAATGCTTTACACTCTGTCTCCTAAGTTAAGCCTTGTTGCTCGTTGCCAAGCTACCAAGGGTTGAGCTGGGTTTAATTTACCGAGACATAACTGGACCTAAGTGGAGGTTAGTGGCCTATTGCTAAGTGTAGGTACTTACCTGCCCTTACCAATAACCCATTTTTCAACACAAGGGTCCTCCTCCAAAGAGCCATATGAGGTGCAAGCCACTCCCTCTCTAAATCAAAATCTAACGACCCCCTCCCAAAGCCAAACGGAAGGACCCCCCTCCCAAAGCCAAACCTAAGAACCCCCCCTCCCAAACCCAAACAAAAGGACATCCCAAACCCAAACCCCTCCTCGCCCCCCCCATCACCCCTTAGGTGCCTGCATGCCCCATTGATGCTCCTGCCATGTGGAGTCCGCTTTGCAGTCAGGAGTCAAGTTGGGGCCAGAAACTTCATCCAGTGTGCCTGGGGCAATTGACACTTTTGGACTGGCCAGTAGGCCTATGTTATATATAGTCGATTTTAATGACGGGACCTTTATTTTAATATATCTGCACCAGTCACTGTTGATGCCGAGGTTTACAACCTTGTCCTGCCTTTCCTTCCACATGTATGTGTTGTAAATGTGTGATTTGGTGTGTGTCTTCTGTGTATGTGATGTGTTTGTGTAGTAGCATGAGTTGTGTGGGTGAGTTGTGCTAAGGACTTGTTATAAAATGTTGTGTTGTTGTTGTGTGACATTGTGTGGCAGTGGTATGTGTGTTGTGATGCATCTGTGATGTACTTTGTGTGTTGGGTGGGCGTGGAGTGTGATGTGACACTTTGCTTGGCATTGTTATTGTTTGTATTAGTTGTGTGCTGTTGTTATGTGTTGCTGGCAGTATGTGTTTTCCTGTGGAGATGTGTGTTGTGCCTCTCTGCCATTGCATTTGTGTGGTTACAATGGTTTGTGGTTGTGTGACTTGGTGGTATTGTGTGTGGATGTGTCTGACGGTGGCGGTAGTGTGTGTGTGCAGTGTGGTGTGTGTATGACACATGAATGTTGGACGTGGGGTGTGTTGTTTGTGTGTGAGTGTGTATGTAGATGTGTTTTTTGTATTGGTATGGGTGTATGTTTGTGTGTGGGCGTGGCTAGCCATGCTGGGGTTGTGTGTGGGTGTGTACCAATGGCCTTCCCTCCAGTGTGTGCTATGTGTGTGTACTTATGGTTGTTGTCTTTGTTGCTGTCGCTGCATTTGGAGTTGTATGTCCAGCAGGAGCAGTGGGAAGACTTCCAGTTTGGGTTCGATAGTGGCTGCGGATGTGTCTGTGTTCTTGAAGGTGAGTGTCTCCTTTTATGTTGCTTGTCTCTGCCAGCTTTTTGTGGTGGTGAGACGATCCCAGAAATCGTGGCGGTGTGCTGGGTCGTAATATGGTCAGCGGGAACATGGTCTCTGCCGGCCTGGAGATGCCTACCGCCAGCCATGGCAGTCCGCCCGCACTAGTGGTACTGGCAGTGTTTTAGCTGTGTTCTGTTGGGAACTCTGCCACGGTCACAGTATGGAGTTCGTCTCCGCTGGTTGCAGTGTGATCGCCTTCGCCACCGTGGCAGTTCTCAGACCGCCAAAGTCATAATGAGGGCCCTAGTTTTTTTAGAAAAAGTTTTTTTTGACTTGCATATATCTGTACCATCAGTTGACGAATCTTCACAAACTTTTCCCCCAAAAATGTTATGCTCACGTCAGCTGCTGTCTGAAAAGTTTCCAGCTGATCCATCAGGCATAGGCTGAGAAAAAAAAGGGGGGGGGCCTGAAATGCTTTTTCCCCATTCATCTTTCCATAGGGATTTTGATCAGCAATAGCATCCGAAATTACACCAAATTTAGCAGAAAGGTATCTCTTGGTCCATAAAGCGACCTTCTAGTTATTTGGTTTAAATCCGTTCAGTAGTTTTAGAGAAATAAAAGAAAACCCAAATTTGTATATATAGGCATACGAAGGCTTCGCAAACCCTCCCGATTTTGTGCTGAGATCTGCTTGGCTGTCAACACTTCAACAAGGAACTGTTGGCAGCCATTTTGGGACTCAGCTTCAGCCCAGTCCCATAAAAAAGTCAAAAAAAGGAAAAGGGACCAGTATAGCACCACCTTGACCCCTTAGCTCTGGTGCTGGCGTCCCAAACGCCCTCTGGCAAAACAGCATTTTATCCATGGATCCATGGAAAATGTAATGCTAATGCTGAGGTCACCACGTGGGCCTAGTCCTGGGGACATTGCCATTTTAATGTGGGGGAGACACCTGGCCCCGGCACAGCTCTAAAGACCGCCACCTCCCAAGGGCACTAATGAAAACTAATGAGGGGTGCTGCCTGCCCCCCCGGAGCCCCGGGGACCACCACTGCCACAGGACACTAATCTAAAGTAATGCTGGGGCCGTTCCCCCTCCTCTCAGCCCTGGGAGTGCCACCTCTCCTTGGCACTAATGTAAACTAATGTGGGAGGGCTTCACGCCCCCCCGCAGCCCCGGGAACTACCACCTTCCCAGGGCAACAAAGTAAAACTAATGCAGGGGGCTCCTTGACCCACCGCAGCTTGAGACCTTCACTTCCTCGGGGCACCAGTGAAATGTAACGTGGGGGATGCCACCTGCCCCCGCAGTCCTGGAACTGCCGCCTCCCTGAGGCTAATGTAAAAAGAAATATGAGGTTCATCTCAGACCCCCTTGCCCCGGGGGCCACCACCTTCCTGGGGCTATTTTAGTTGGAGAGGGGCCACGCTGCCCCCTAGAGGAACCAATAAAGTCCCTGTGGACTGCCACCTCCCAGGACAGGCTCCTGATATGTCACGGGGTGCCCACCCCAAGAACAAAGTTGTTTGCTGTGACTTGGTGGGAGGTAACAGCTCCCACCAAGTCACAACAAACACTCCGCTCAGATAAAGTGAGAGATGCCAAACAGCTCTCACTTCATGGCAGCTGAGGTTTCCTCCATCTCCCTGCCTGCAGAGAGGTAGGCAGGGAAACAGAGGAAACATTGCTGTCGCAGGGCGGGAGCTGCTTTAAGAGGTCCTTCTCTCCGACAGCAATGCCAGCTCCCACAGGAGGTGTATAGCAGGCTGAGACCACAGGGGTCATCAGACTCTCCCCCACGATCTGCAACATTGACACTGGGTGTCCTGTGAGGCACCCAGAGCACATGGCTGGGACCCGGAGGTTGGGACTCTCAGAGTTAAGATCAGTCCTGGGTAGGGGGGCCAGGCAGGCCCACTCTCCCAAAAAATGTAAAAAATCAATCTGGGTCACAAGGCGATTGGGTCTCTGGGACCAACATTGGCCTGGGGAGGGAAGCCATGTGGCCCCTTCCCCAAAACAAATTACATTTTTAGGCAGGGCTCCGCGGGATGGGGTCCCAGGGGCCAAGATTGAAATGGGGTTCTGTGCGGCACCCCTCCCTCAAAAGAAATTAAATATTTAGGGGGTCATTCCAACCCTGGCGGTCGGTGTTAAAGCGGCGGCCAACCGGCAAACAGGCTGGCGACCAAAAAAATGGAATTCCGACCCTGGCGGGAACCGCCAACACAGCCCGCCACTTTAACACTCCGACCGCCACGGCGGTACAGACAAGCAGCGCGGCGGTCACCGCAAACAGACAGGCGGCATACAATGTACCGCCCACCCTATCACAACTCACCAATCCGCCACCTTTTCCGGGGCGGGAGTCCCGCCGATAAAAACACGGGGGAAACAGACTACGAACGGGAAAACGCTCACCTATACACACTCCACGAGGATTCTGGACAGCATGGAACCAGAACTACACATCCTACCAGCTATTGTCTACCTGCTCCTCTACTAGGAGCACGAACGCCGGCGCAGAAGACAACGGTAAGTACTGCACCTACGACACACGGGAGGGTGGAGGAGAAAAGATTACGGGCACACACATACGCGACCCGACCCCCCCCAACTACCTACACACCAATGCAGAGCAACAACTCAGAGTGACACCCTCCAAACCCCCCTGAAGAATGCAAAGACAAAATAATAAGTAATTGTAATACAAATATATTGTAAGGCTAAGTAAATAAGTAAGACGAACATCCCATAACTATATACACATATGTATATTGTCCCGTCAGAATTGGCTTTCTGTCATTGTACGTGGGCCAATGGTCCTCAACACATGGGCAAAGCCCACACATGAGACCCGAATCCATTGGAGAGAACACTGCAGGGGCATCAGATAGGAAAACTACAGGCACCACAGGGGGAAGGGAAGGGGGGCCACCTCAGCCACATGAGTCCACGACGCCAGATCCACGAGGGGCCTCCACGGCCAATGTTCAATCCTGGGGAGGGCAAAGCCACAGTCTCTCAAGTCTCTACAGAGGGTGGGTTGCCCACTGTGGCATCCTGGGGAGTGCAAAGCCACAGTCTCTCAAGTCTCTACAGTGGGTTGCTTGCCCACTATGCCATCCTGGGGATTGCAAAGCCACAGTCTCTCAAGTCTCTACAGTGGGTGGCTTGCCCACTGTGCCATCCTGGAGAGTTCAAAGCCACAGTCTCTCAAGTGGATGACAGACTCCAGCGGTACTGGAGGACTCTTGGTGCCCAGAGTGTATTGTGCAGCCCTGTCCGACACTGATCCGGGCCTGCCCCTTCTGCCAATGTGTCAGCGGTGCTTGAGATGAAGGGCCCAGCGGAGCGGTGCTTGAGATGAAGGGCCAAGCGGAGCGGTGCAGAGACGGCGGTGCCCAGCAGAGCGGTGCTTGAGATGAAGGGCCCAGCGGAGCGGTGCTTGAGATGAAGGGCCAGGCGGAGCGGTGCAGAGACGGCGGTGCCCAGCGGAGCGGTGCTTGAGATGAAGGGCCCAGCGGAGCGGTGCTTGAGTTGAAGGGCCAAGCGGAGCGGTGCTTGAGTTGAAGGGCCAAGCGGAGCGGTGCAGAGACGGCGGTGCCCAGCGGAGCGGTGCTTGAGATGAAGGGCCCAGCGGAGCGGTGCTTGAGATGAAGGGCCCAGCGGAGTGGTGCTTGAGATGAAGGGCCCAGCGGAGCGGTGCTTGAGATGAAGGGCCCAGCGGAGCGGTGCTTGAGATGAAGGGCCCAGCGGAGCGGTGCTTGAGATGAAGGGCCCAGCGGAGCGGTGCTTGAGATGAAGGGCCAAGCGGAGCGGTGCAGAGACGGCGGTGCCCAGCGGAGCGGTGCTTGAGTTGAAGGGCCAAGCGGAGCGGTGCAGAGACGGCGGTGCCCAGCGGAACGGTGCTTGAAATGAAGGGCCCAGCGGAGCGGTGCTTGAGATGAAGGGCCAAGCGGAGCGGTGCAGAGACGGCGGTGCCCAGCGGAGCGGTGCTTGAGTTGAAGGGCCAAGCGGAGCGGTGCAGAGACGGCAGTGCCCAGCAGAGCGGTGCTTGATATGAAGGGCCCAGCGGAGCGGTGCTTGAGATGAAGGGCCCAGCGGAGCGGTGCTTGAGATGAAGGGCCAAACGGAGCGGTGCAGAGATGGCGGTGCCCAGCAGAGCGGTGCTTGAGATGAAGGGCCCAGCGGAGCGGTGCTTGAGTTGAAGGGCCAAGCGGAGCGGTGCAGAGACGGCGGTGCCCAGCGGAGCGGTGCCTGAGATGAAGGGCCCAGCGGAGCGGTGCTTGAGTTGAAGGGCCAAGCGGAGCGGTGCAGAGACGGCGGTGCCCAGCGGAGCGGTGCTTGAGATGAAGGGCCCAGCGGAGCGGTGCTTGAGATGAAGGGCCCAGCGGAGCGGTGCTTGAGATGAAGGGCCAAGCGGAGCGGTGCAGAGACGGCGGTGCCCAGCGGAGCGGTGCTTGAGTTGAAGGGCCAAGCGGAGCAGTGCAGAGACGGCGGTGCCCAGCGGAGCGGTGCTTGAGATGAAGGGCCCAGCGAAGCGGTGCTTGAGATGAAGGGCCAAGCGGAGCGGTGCAGAGACGGCAGTGCCCAGCGGAGCGGTGCTTGAGTTGAAGGGCCAAGCGGAGCGGTGCAGAGACGGCGGTGCCCAGCGGAGCAGTGCTTGAGATGAAGGGCCCAGCGGAGCGGTGCTTGAGATGAAGGGCCCAGCGGAGCGGTGCTTGAGATGAAGGGCCCAGCGGAGCGGTTCTTGAGATGAAGGGCCCAGCGGAGCGGTGCTTGAGATGAAGGGCCAAGTGGAGCGGTGCAGAGACGGCGGTGCCCAGCGGAGCGGTGCTTGACTTGAAGGGCCAAGCGGAGCGGTGCAGAGACGGCGGTGCCCAGCGGAGCGGTCCTTGAGATGAAGGCCCCAGCGGAGCGGTGCTTGAGATGAAGGGCCAAGCGGAGCGGTGCAGAGACGGCGGTGCCCAGCGGAGCGGTGCTTGAGATGAAGGGCCCAGCGGAGCGGTGCTTGAGTTGAAGGGCCAAGCAGAGCGGTGCAGACACGGCGGTGCCCTGTTCAGCGGTTCTTGAGACGGCGGGCCCTGTTCAGCGGTGCTTGTCTTGAAGGGCCCTGTTCAGCGGTTCTTGAGACGGCGGGGCCCTGTTCAGCGGTGCTTGTCTTGAAGGGCCCTGTTCAGCGGTTCTTGAGACGGCGGGGCCCTGTTCAGCGGTGCTTGTCTTGAAGGGCCCAGTTCAGCGGTTTTTGAGACGGCGGGGCCCTGTTCAGCGGTGCTTGTCTTGAAGGGCCCTGTTCAGCGGTTCTTGAGACGGCAGGGCCCTGTTCAGCGGTGCTTGTCTTGAAGGGCCCTGTTCAGCGGTTCTTGAGACGGCGGGGCCCTGTTCAGCGGTGCTTGTCATGTGTCTCCAGGGCACCAGATCTGGGCAATAGATGGTGTTCACTCGCCATCCGACTTCTCGCTTGCTGGGCCCTCCTGTGCTGGTGTCCCGTGCCCGTGGGTGTCCTCCTTCACCCCCGGAATGGGGCTGGTGGGGCCCTCCTGGGCAGCTCGCCTGCTGCCGGACTTGTCGGCAGTGCTGCCCTTGCCATCCTTGCCTGATCCTCTGTGGCCCTTGCCTCCCTTTGGAGATGTGCCAGGTGGCACCCCACTCCCTGACGGTGCCAGGGTGGTGCCTGTGGAGGCTGCCGTCTCTGTTTTCTCGCGCCGACCCTTGGCTTTTTTTGTTTTTTTCCCAGGGGGTGGGCTGGCTGTCCCTTTGCTGCTGGCTGATGTGGCTGCCCTCGAAGGTGGGGGACTCCAATATCCCTGGACTATGGTCCTTGTACGTCCAGGGGTTGTGGTGGCTGAGGTGCAGATTGGACTTTTACGAGATGGAGGGGGTGGGTCAGGTGATGGAAAGAGGTTAATTTTGGAGAGGAAAAACTTTTTAGGAGCAATGGGAAGGGTAGGTGCAGTGGGTATGGGAGTGGAGGAAGAGGATGTGGTTGTAGGAGAGTCAAGTGTGCTGTCTATGGGTGCAGGTGCTTGTGACGGAGGATGTCATGAGGTGGATGGCTGTTGGGTGGGTGGCTGCCTGCGTTTGTGTGGTTTGGAAGAGGGGGTGACAGACACACTGGGAGAGGACACAGGGGACGTTTAAATGGCAGTGGGGGTGGTGACTGCACGTGTGAGGAGTGTTCTGGTGGGTGTGCTGGTGATGGACGTAGTGGCTGATGAAGTGGTGCATGCAAGTGTGAGTTGGGACGTCACAGGGAGGGAGGAGGGAGACGAGGAGGAGGGGGACACAGAGGAGGCAGTGGCTGTTGGCATGTCTGCATGTGGCTGTTGCTTGTGTGAATGCTTATGTGATTTGTGGTGCTTATTTCTGGATGAGCTGGCCTTGGGTGTTGAGGTGTGTGCAGGCTGGTCTGTAGGTGTGTCTGGGATAGGCAGAGGAACAGGGGAGTGGGACTGGGTGGAGGGAGTTGGAGGAGGGAGGCAGGAGACAGGGACAATGGCTGCCGTCAGTGCTGAGGCCAGAGCATTGAACGATTGCTGATGGGCAGTCTGACCCGAATGAATGCCCTCCAGGTATGCATTGCTCCGATGCACCTCCCTTTCCACCCCCTGGATGGCATTCAAAAGGGTAGACTGCCCAACAATGAGCGTCACTGAGGGCAGCAGGGGTAACTGGGGCAGGGCCTGAGGTGCCTGGAGCGAAGGAGATGCCCGCCTTGGTGTGCGAGCGGGCACGGGGCAAACGCTGAGGGGCTGCTGGGAGGGCGGAGCTGGTGCGCTGGGTGGCGGCTGTACCTGTTGTTGCGGTGGGCACGGATGTTGCCGCCACCACAAGGGAGCTCCCTTCCGAGGACGTGTCGCCGATGTCTCCACGTGTCCCCGTTGTGGAGCCCCCTCGCCCTCCGTCTCACTGGTCAAATCAGAGTCCGTTGCATGGCCCTCCGGGGCCATGTGAGATGCAGCTCCCTCGTGCTCCAATGCCACTTCTCCTCCGCCAGATGATGCTAATGCACACATGAACAGGAAGAGCAGACCAAAAAAGGGGGGGGAAGAATAAAGACATGTTGAGTGCATGCATTGGCAACACAGTTGGCGGAGAGGACAGACACAGAAGCCCCCTGCACTACGCCGCGCACTTGGGGTACACTACTCAATCAGTGGGACATGGCCTACAAGCCTATGGACGACAATTGCACACATAGGTGACACAGGGCCATGGATAGCTGTACTTGGCACCCTACAGAGGTGGGGGGCGGGGGCACAGGGCCATGCCTTACGGAGGGGCCTAGCCTACAGAAAGAGCCCTGGCCTAGGGATACCCACAGCCCTCCTCCCCCACCCAGACACCTCCACTGCACGCATAGTCAGCAGAATGAGAGTGTACTCACCCCCTTGTGTCTGCTGTGATGTCCTCACGTGCCCATCCAAATCTGGGTAGGCCACCGCCAGGATCCGAGACATAAGGGGGTCAATTGACACGTCGCACCCCTCCTACGTTGGGAGGCCATCCCCAGCAGAGCCCCACGGTCTTTCTGCTCCCGCGGCGGATGTCCTCCCACCTCTTGCGGCAGTGGGTGCCCCGTCTGTTGTAGACCCCCAGGGTCCGGACGTTCTTGGCGATGGCACGCCAAAGGTTGACTTTTTGATGGGTGCTGACCTATGTGACACGTACAGGGAGAGAAAATACAATATCAGAATTTACTGCATGCTCGATGTGAGTGTCCCCCCATCCCCACACTTGCCATGTGGCACATGCTCTCATCTGTCATTTGATGCATGCCTCATACGCTCCCCTCCGCACCATCGTTCATTCACCCCACTCAACCCAGGCATTGCCCACAAAGCATGGTCCCAGTGTACTAACCTGTTGGTCTGGAGGACCGTAGAGTAGCGCATACTGGGGGAGGACCCCATCAACAAGTTTCTCCAATTCCTCAGATGTGAAGGCAGGGGCCCTTTCCCCAGTCGCAGCAGCCATTGTCTCTTCCAGACCGAGGTCACAGCAGCACTTGCAGGAGGTCCTCTCCTGTGGATGATCAGGTGTTGAGTGATTAAGCAGATAGAAAATGGCGGTCACGCCCGCGGCGGTGCGTACCGCGGCGGTGCGTACCGCGACCGCCGGCGCACATCGTCATTGGCTCCTGAGACCCATAGGGTTCAATGATAACCAATGCTGCTTTGCGCCGCGGTCTTCGACCGCCTACCGCCACGCCAGCGCATTGACCTTTACATCCCATTGTCACACTTCACAGGTCAGGCTGCCGCCTTTTCAAGGGCCCACTTGGCTTAATTTTTACTGCGTCACACATGCCTAGGCCTTGCATTGCCACTCATACAAGCCATTCAATGCATAGCGAATCGTGTTCTGTGCAAGCTGTGGTTACGTACCTGTGGGTTGCTTGACTCTGTGCTCCATGTTGTCCTTCCTAGGCACCGTCCGCTGGGACTTGCGAGGAGATGGAGGAATGTTCCTGTGTACAGACCACTGGTGGACCTGTCGACAATGGAAGAAAGACATGTCATACTGACATACAGACTTGACCGAGCCACTATACAGGAACTGTGTGCCCAGCTGGAGCCAGACCTGATGTCTCCCATTCGCCAACCCACAGGGATTCCCCCTCTGGTGCAGGTGCTGTCAGTACTCCATTTTTTGGCAAGTGGATCATTCTAAACAACAGTGGCCATTTCATCAGGGATGTCTCAGCCTATGTTTTCTAAGGTTTTGTCCAGAGTGTTGTCTGCCCTGATGAAATACATGCAGAGCTACATTGTTTTCCCTGAGGTGGGCGATTTGGCTACAGTGAAGGGTGATTTCTATGCCCTTGGACATATTCCCAACATCATTGGTGCCATTGATGGGACCCATGTGGCTTTGGTTCCCCCCAGTGAAAGTGAGCAGGTGTACAGGAACAGAAAAAGTTATCATTCGATGAATGTCCAGGTGGTCTGTTTGGCTGACCAGTACATCTCCCATGTAAATGCCAAGTTCCCTGGGTCAGTGCATGACACGTACATCATGCGAAATAGCAGCATCCCTTATGTGATGTAACAGCTACAGAGACACCGTGTGTGGCTAATTGGTGACTCTGGTTACCCCAACCTGTCGTGGCTACTGACCCCAGTGAGGAATCCCCGGACCAGGGCAGAGGAATGGTACAATGAGGCCCATGGGCGGACTAGGAGGGTGATCGAGCGGACGTTCGGCCTCCTGAAGGCCAGGTTTAGGTGCCTGCATATGACAGGTGGATCCCTAATGTACTCACCAAAGAAGGTGTGCCATATCATCGTGGCGTGCTGTATGCTTCACAACCTGGCTTTGCGACGCCAGGTGCCTTTCCTGCAGGAGGATGGTCCAGATGGTGGTGTTGTAGCAGCTGTGGAGCCTGTTGAGAGTGAAGAGGAGGAAGACGACGGGGACGACACAGACAACAGGGACACAGTGATACAACAGTATTTTCAGTAGCACACAGGTACGAATCAACCCCGCCATTTTACATTTACTTAAAGTCTCCTGCCTCTCTACTGTCTGTGTTTCCCCCCAGTTCCTGTTAACTGAGTTGTGACTTTCCCTTCCGTTTTCAGAGCTGTGGGCCCCACTGCGTGACCTCTGCTTTGTTTGCCCATGGACTACAGCTGTGTGACAGTGGTATGTTGTCATCACAATGTAACTGAACATTTTGGCACCTTTATGTCTAATACATTTGTTCAAAATACAAGCAGACTCCAGATTTTTTAAGTGCAATGAGTGATTTTATTAAAGTGCTAAATTTAGGGACATGGTTGAAAAACGGTGATGGGTGATGGTGGAGTAATGTCCATGGCAGAGTCCAGTTTTCAGTCTCACAGGTGCATTGTCCATATGCCTGTGGAAGGATGGAGCAGGGGCAGTTTAAGGTTGGACAGGGTGACAATGTGGGACAGTGGGATGACATCAGGGGGTATCCTTTGCTGGCGGGGGTCTTGGCATCCTACTCTGTCTTCTTCTGAGATCTCAGGTACCGCTTGCGGGGTGGTTCTTCTTCTGCAGGAGGTGGGGTTCTGGTGGCCTGTTGTTGTGTGGGGGCCTCCTGTCCACTAGCGCCGGCGGAGGTGGTAGCCTGGTCTTGGTCCATGCTAGTGACAGGGGCCCTTTGTGGTGCCACATGGTCTCGCAATGTGGTGACTATCTGGTTAAGAGCCACGACGATGGTCCCAATGGCGGAACTAATGTTTCTCAGTTCCTCTCTGAACCCCATGTACTGTTCCTCCTGCAGTACCTGGATCTCCTGGAACCTGGCCAGTACCGTAGCCATCGTCTACTGGGAGCGGTGGTATGCTCCCATGATGGAGGAGAGGGCCTCTTGGAGAGTGGGTTCCCTGGGCCTGTCCCCCCCCTGTCGCACAGCAGCCCTCCCAGTTCCCCTGTTTCCCTGGGCCTCTGTCCCCTGGACCGTGTGCCCACTACCACTGCCCCCAGGTCCCTGTTGTTGTTGGGGTGGTGGGTCAACCTGGGTGCCCTGTAGTGGTGGACACACCGCTGATTGACGTGTCCTGGAGACAGAGGCATGGGCCCGCTGGGTGGGAGCTGTGCTGGTGTTCCCAGAGGGGGGTAGGTCTGCTGTAGCCTGTGGCTGTCTGTGGGGAACCGACTGTCCCGAGGTCCCCGATGGGCCGGGCTGGTCATCTGGGTCCAGGGAGACAGAGCTGCTGTCATCACTGGGGGCCTCTTCTGGGGGTGGGATGGACATCTCTGGACCCTCCTGGGCGGTGTGGTGGCGTTCGGGTCCTGCAGGGGTATAAGAGTATGGTTATTGCTTCTGTGTGTGCCATTTCGTGTAATGGGTGGGTGGCCGTGTACCCCAGTGCTGGCATTCCCTTGTGGGGGCTGTTGTGACAGTGGCTTGTGGGGGAGATGGGGATGTGCAGTGGGCATGCTTTGGTGATGGGTGTCCATGCTTTGGGGACGCATGCAGGGCTAGGTTTTGGGATGGGTGGGTTGTGATGGTGAGCCATTTGCAAGGAGTTGGTGTGATGGGGTGAGGGTGGGGGTATGATTTGGCATGCAGGTGGGGTGGGGGGAATGAAGTAGTGAAGATTTGACTTACCAGAGTCCATTCCTCTGCCTACTCCTGCGAGGCCCTCAGGATGCAGGATGTGCAAGACTTGCTCCTCCCATGCTGTAAATTCTGGGGGAGTAGGTGGGGGTCCGCCGCCAGTCTTCTGCACCGCGGTGTTGTGCCTTGATACCATGGAACGCACCTTCCCCCGTAGGTCGTTCCACCGCTTCCTGATGTCGTCCCGATTTCGTGGATGCTGTCCCACAGCATTGACCCTGTCCACTATTCTTTGCCATAGCTCCATCTTCCTGGCAATGGTGGTGTGCTGCACCTGTGTCCCGAAGAGCTGGGGCTCTACCCGAACTATTTCCTCCACATGACCCTGAGTTCTGCGTCAGAGAACCTGGGGTGTCTTTGGGGTGCCATGGGGTGGTGTGGATGAGGTGTGGGGTGGGGTATGTGTTGTAGATTGTGGTGAGTGTGTTGGTGTGTGGTGTTTTGTGCGTGGATATTGTGTGGGTGATGTAGTGATTTGCCTCTGTGTGATGGTCTACTCTATTCTGTGCCGTCTCTCTCTGTCCTTCAGTCGCAATTGTGGTCGTAAGGGTTTGTGGGTGATGTGGGTGTGTGTTTTATATTGTATTGGGTGTGTGGGAGTGGTGTGTGTATGTGTCTCAGGTGTGTGTATTTTGAATTGTCCAATGTGGTAGTGTTTTGTAAAGGTGTGTGTATTTTGACCGCAACGGTGTTTACCAGCCAATGGAATACCGCGGTTGAAAGACCGCTGCGGGGATTTGTGGGTCGGAATGGCATGGGCGTATTTCTGTTGGCGTGACGGTGGAGGTTTGGTCATCGCCAGTTTTTCGCAGGCAGTTGGTGTGGCGGACTTTTGTTGATGTCGGGTTTTTGGCGGTTTGCCAGATGCGGGTCAGAATGACCGTGGCAGTTTACCGCGACCGCAGCGGTGTTATGGCGGTCTTCTGACCGGCAGTAAGCGCCTTTTACCGCCGAGATCAGAATGACCCCCTTAGTCTGGGCCCCGGGGGATGCGGTCCCCAGGGCCAGAATTGGCCTATGGAGAACGGCCATGCATGGTTTGGTTGTTATAGGGGTTGGCCGCAGGCCCAGCATCCAAATCCCTCTGCACTTGGTCAAAGGTTGTGCGCTGTGTGGGCACAGGTTTTTATAGGGGATGGCTGCACAGCCCTGCCACAGGTCAGGCTCTGTGGCCAACCGCCACCTCACACGGCAGTGGTGGTTGAAATAACACATAGGCCCTCATTATGACCCTAGCGGTAAATCCCACTTATCGCCACACTGACGGCTGCCAACTTACCACCATGGCGGCGGATATCCATTCACCATATTATGACACACAAACACCAATCCAACAGAATTCAGAATTCAGACACAAATCCACCAGCCCAAAGATCAGTTACAAAGTGGCAGCATGAAAACCCACACTGTTACGCCAACAGAACAACACCCACCACATTATGACCCATGAATCATCACGGCAGACATTCAACATCGGTAAACCATTGGCGGTACATACTGCCACGCTCAGAATGGACACCTACAGACAAAACAACGCCACATTGGACAAATCAAACAACACACACCTGAGACCCATACACACACCACACCACTATAAAACAAACACCCACATTACCAACAACCCTTCACGATTACAAATCATTGGCACAAGACTGACACCAAGAACACTGCCACAACTACATACATACAACACATACACCCAAACATCCCTCACGCACCCCACTTCACACACCCCAACACATTACCAAAAACACCCTCACCAACACACATCACATAACACCCATGGCACCACAAAGGCACCCCTGTTTCACTGAGGAGGAGTTAAGGGTCATGATGGAGGAAATTGTCAGGGTAGAGCCACAGCTATTTGGAGCACAGGTGCAGCAGATATCAATAGCCAGGAAGATGGAGCTATGGCTGAGAATTGTGGACAGGGTCAACGCCGTAGAAAAGCACCCCAGAACAAGGGGCGACATCAGGAAGAGGTGGAACGAACTACGGGGAAAGGTACATTCCATGGCAGCAAGACACCAGCTCGCTATCCAGAGGACTGGTGGTGGACCCCCACCTCCTCCCCCACAACTCACAGCATGGGAGGAGCAAGTCTTGGCAATACTGCATCCTGAGGGCCTGGCCGGAGTTGGAGGAGGACTGGACTCTGGTAAGTCAACTTTCAACAATTATCACCACCCTACCTGCATGCCATCACATACCCTCACCTGTCAGGGAGACCAGATCCTCAGGGTCTGCGCACATTCCCAACATGTCCTCCACTAGACAGCTTCAAGACTCCAATAGATAAAATCACAGAGCCTGAGAGAGTCCAAGCGGGGGAAAAGGGGATTAGGATGGGAGCAGCAGGGAAGGAGACCTGTAGGAAGCAAAAAGGTTAAACCACACAATATCAAGATTATATCACATTGATTTTCACTTGACTATGATTCTATGCATTGTCATACTATAACCATGGATAACTTAAGAAAGGACTAATAACTAGGCCTCAAGACATCTGAGTACCTGGGAAGGAATAAAGAATGATTAATACAACTTCTCAATGAAACTTTTCATGAAATGTTACACATTGTCAAGGATTATAAGAACCTTCTAGAATTATGGTTTCAGAACAAACATGGGCCATCATTACAACATTGGCGGTAAAAGCCGCTTACCGCCGTGCAGAAGACCGCCAACACACGGCTGTGGCAGCAGAATACCGCCACGGTCATTATGACCCACTGCTCAGAATCCGCCAAAATTCAGACACCCACACAAGTCCGCCACACCAAAGGTCAGTGATAAACTGGCGAAAACAAAACCTCCACCGTCATGCCAACAGAAATACACCTACACTATCACGACACACGAATACAGGCGGCGGTCTTTCAAATGCCGTATTCCATTGGCGGTACACACCGCAGCGCTCAAAATACACACACTCTTACAAAACACAGCCACATTGGACAAATCGAAATACACACACCTGATACACATACACACACCACTCCCACACACCCATTACAATATAAAACACCCGCCCACATCACCCACAAACCCCTATGACAAAATTACTGAGAGAAGGCCAGAGAGGGACACTACAAACAACTACCAAGCATCCACAGGCACACAATAACATCACCCACATAACTTCCACGCACTACACACACCACCCCACACATCACCCACACCACCCCATGGCACGCAAAGACACCCCAGGTTCTCTGAGGAGGAGCTCAGGGTCATGGTGGAGGGAATAGTCCGGGTAGAGCCACAGCTATTCGGATCACAGGTGCACCACACCTCCATAGCTATGAAGATGGAGCTATGGCGAAGAATAGTGGACAGGGTCAATGCAGTGGGACAGCACCCAAGAAATAGGGATGACATTAGGAAGAGGTGGAACGACCTACGGGGGAAGGTGGTACCATGGTCTCAAGACACCACCTTGCGGTTTAGCGGACTGGCGGTGGATCCCTACCTCCTCCCCCACAACTAACAACATGGGAGGAGCAGGTCTTGCCAATTCTGCATCCTGAGGGCCTCACAGAAGTAGATGGAGGAATGGATTCTGGTAAGTCAAATCTTAACTATTACATCCCCCACCCTACTTGCGTGCTATCACACACCTTCACCCTCAACCCCGTCACTCCAACTCCTCACAAATGTCCCACTATCACAAACCACACATCCTAACACAAAGCCCCGCATGCAACAACAAAGCATGGACATCCATCACCAAAGCATGGCCACTGCACATACCCATACACCCCCCTAAACCACCATTACACAAGGACCCACACAGGAATGCAGACACTGGGGTACACGGTCAACCACCCATTGCACACCATGGCACACACAGATGTAATAAACATCATTTTATACCCCTGCAGGACCCCTACCCAACGTCACCGGACAGGAGGGTCCAGACATGTCCACACCACCAACAGGAGAGGCCCACACTGATGACAGCAGCTCTGTCCAACTGGATCCAGATGACCAGCCTTGCCCATCGGGGACCTCTGGACAGTCGGTTCCCCTGACACAGTCACAGGCCACCACAGAGCTTCCCCCCCTCTGGAAACACCAGCACAGCACCCACCCAGCTGGCCCATACCTCTGTCCCCAGGACACATCAATCAGCAGAGTGTCCACCACTACAGGGAACCCAGGCTAACCCACCACCCTAACAACAACAGGGACCTGGGGACAGTGGCAGTGGGCACACGGTCCAGGGGACGGAGGCCCAGGAACACAGGGGAACTGGGAGGGCTGCTGTATGACAAGGGGAGGACAGGCCAAGGGAACCCACTCTCCACGAGGTCCTCACCAACATCATGGGAGCCTACCACCATTCCCAGGAGACGATGGCAACGGTACTGGCCAAGTTTCAGAAGACCCAGCGCCTGCAGGAGGAACAGTATTTGGGCTTCAGGGAGGAACTCAGATCCATCCCTGGGCACCATCGTAAGGGTGCTGAAGGAAGTCCTGAACACCAGGAGGGACACTGTGGCACAACAAGGGGCCCCTGACACTAGCCTGGATGATGAACTGCCTACCACCTCCGCCAGCGCTAGTGGACAGGAGGCACCGTCACAGGACCACCACATCAGCACCACACCCCCTGCAGAGGGTGAACCACCCCACAAACGGTCCCTGAGATCTAGGACAAAGACAGAGAACAATGCCAAGACCCCCGCCAAGAAATGAGACCACCCTGAATGTCATCCTTCTGTCCCACTTTATCACCCTGTCCATTCTCAAACTGCCCCAGCTCCACTTCCTATACCCATTTGGGCAATGCACCTGTGAGACTAATAGACTGGACTCTGCCATGGACATTCCTCCACCATCACCCCTCGCCATTTTACAACCCCCTCCAATATTGAGCACTTAAATAAACACCTTTGAAGCACAAAACAACTTGGAGTCAGTCTGTGATTTCGAAATAGTGTATTAGCAATTTCAGTGTCAAAATGCTCTTTCAATTGTAATGTCAACATACCTATGTCACACAGCTCTAGTCCATGAGGAAACAAAGCAGATGTCACACAGTGAGACCCACATCTGTGAAATCGTAAGGGAAAGTGAAAACTCAGTGACCATACACTGGGTGTAAACGACAGACAATTGAGAGGTAGTAGTATTAAAGTTAATGTAGTAGGCAAGTTTGTATTCTTACCTGTGTCTCACTGGAAATATTGCAGGATCACTGAGTTCCTGTTGTCAATGTCCTCTTCTTCTGCTTCCTCGTCTTCACTGTCCACAGGCTCCATAGCTGCCACAAAACCGCCATCTGGACCATCCTCCTGCAGAAAAGGCACCTGCCGTCGCAAAGCTAATTTGTGAAGCATACAGCAGGCCACGATGATCTGGCACACCTTCTTTGGAGTAGAATAGGAATCCACCTGTCATATGGAGGCACCTGAACCTGGCCTTCAGGAGGCCGAAGGTCCGCTCTATAATCCGCTGAGTTCGCCCATGGGCCTCATTGTAGCATTCCTCTGCCCTTGTCCTGGGATTCCTCACTGGGGTCAGTAGCCATGACAGGTTGGGGAAACCAGAGTCACCTGCAAATGGTGAGGGCAACTGTTAGACACACACTAACCTGTAGGGATATCCCCAGACAACCATTCCCACTGACTTGCTTCCAGGTGCTCACCTAATAGCCACACGGTGCCTCTGGAGTTGCCCCATCACATAAGGGATGCTGCTATTCCGCAGGATGTAAGCGTCATGCACTGAGCCATGGAATTTGGCATTAACATGGGAGATGTACTGGTCGGCCAAACACACCATCTGCACATTCATGGAATCATAACTCTTCCGGTTTCTGTACACCTGTTCACTCCTGCGGGGGGTACCAAAGCCACATGTGTCCCATCAATGGCACCTATGATGTTGGGGGTATGTCCCAGGGCATAGAAGTCACCTTTCACTGTAGGCAAAACCTCTACCTGAGGGAAAACGATGTAGGTCCGCATGTGTTTCAGCAGGGCAGACAACACTCTGGACAACACGTTGCAGAACATAGGCTGGGACATCCCTGATGCTATGGCCACTGTTGTTTGAAATGACCCACTTGCAAGGAAATGGAGTACTGACAACAGCTGCACTAGAGGGGGGATTCTTGTGGGATGGCTGATAGCTGACATCAGGTCTGGCTCCAGCTGGGCACACAGTTCCAGGATTGTGGCACGATCAAGCCTGTAGGTGATGATCACATGTCTTTCCTCCATTGTCGACATGTCCACCAGCGGTCTGTACACCGGAGGATGCCGCCATCTCCTCACATGTCCCAGTGGACGGTGCCTATGAAGGACAACAGCGAGCACAGAGTCAACCAACTCAGAGGTATGTACCCACAGCATACACAGAACAGGATTCATAATCCGAAATTTGGCCTGTATGAGTGTTGAGGCAAGGCCTAGGTATGTGTGAAGCAGTGAAAAATTAAGCCACGTGGGCCTCTGAAATGGCAGCTGCCTGACCTGTAAAGTGGGACAATGGGATGTGAGTTAACTGCGGTGGTGTTGTACACCGTCGCGGTAGGCGGTCGAAGACCGCGGCACAATTCTGCATTTGTTAACATTGGACCCTATGGGTCCCAGGAGCCAATGACGATGTATGCTGGCGGTGACGGTACGCACCGCCACGATCGTGACCGCCATTTTCTATCTGTTCAATCACTCGATACCTGATCTTCGACAGGAGAGGACCTACACTGCAAGTACTGCTGTGACCTTGGTCTGGAAGAGACAATGGCTCATGCGTCTGGGGAAAGGGCCCCTGCCTTCACATCGGAGGAGTTGGAGAAACTTGTGGATGGGGTCCTCCCCAGTTCACGCTACTCTACGGTCCTCCAGACAAACAGGTAAGTACACTGGGAGCATGCTATTGGGCTATGCCTGTGTAGAGTGGGGTGGATGAAAGATTGGTGGGAGGAGATTGAGGCGTGCATGAAACGACGGTGAGTGCAGGTGCCACACAGTAAGGGTAGGGAAGGGGGCCAATGACTGTGACGGGGCAGTTGGTAATAACTTTTCTTTTCCCCCTGTACAATTCATGTAGGTCAGCGCCCACCAGAAAAAGGATATTTGGTGTGCCATCGCCAAGGACGTCCGGACCCTGGGGGTCTACCACAGAAGGAGCACCCACTGCCGTAAGAGATGAGAGGACATTCACCGCTGGAGCAAGATGACGGCGGAGGCACGGCTGGGGATGGCCTCCCAATGTGGGAGGGGTGCTCATTGCACCATGACCCCCCTGATGTTCAGGATCCTGGCGGTGGCGTACCCGGAGTTGGATGGAAGCTTGAGGGCATCACAGCAGCCACAAGGGGGTGAGTACACTCTCATTCTGCTTCTTTTGCACGCAGTGGAGGTGGGCTGTGGGTTTCCCTAGGCCAGGGCGAGTGTGCTAGTTAGGTCCCCTTGTTCTGGCAGACCCTGTAGCACCTCACCCCACCTGTGTACAGTGCCAAGTATACCTAGTCAGGCTCCTGTGACATCCATGTGTGCAGATGTCGGCCATAGCCTTGTAGGCCATGTCCCAGGGATTGAACAGTGGAGCCCAAGTGCGCGGCGTAGTGCATGGGGCTTCTGTGTCTGTTGTGTCCACCAACTGTAGCGGTAATGCATGCACTCAACATGTCTTTCTTCTTTCGTTCCCCCCCTTTTTGTGGTCTCCCTGTTCTTGTGTGCATTAGCATCATCAGGCAGAGGAGCAGTGGCACCAGAGCAGGAGGGAGCTGTATCCCACATGGCCCTGGAGGGTGAGACTATGGACTCGGAGTTCACCAGAGGGACGGGGGCGAGGGGAGTTCCACAGCGGTGACAGGAGCTGAGACCAGTGATATGGACTCGTCCTCTGATGGGAACTCCCTTGTGGTGGCAGCCACATCTGTGCTCCCCACATCTACAGGTACATGCACCACCCCCCCTACCAGCACCGCCCTCCCAGCAGCCCCTCAGCCTTTGCCCCGTGCTCGCTCACCCAGGAGGGTGGGCATCACCTTCGCCCCAGGCACCTCAGGCACTGCCCCAGTCACCCCTGCTGCCCTCAGTGAGGAGGCCATTGACCTCCTCAGGACTCTCACTGTTTTGGCAGTCTACCATTTTAAATGCCATCCAGGGTGTAGAAAAGCATTTGTAACAAACAAATGCATTCCTGGAGGGCATTCATTCTGGTCAGGCGGCCCTTCAGCGAGCTTTTCAGACTCTGGCCTCAGCACTGTTGGCAGCTATTGTCCCTGTCTCTAGCCTCCCCCCTCCAACTTCCTCCATCCAGACCCAACCCCCTCTACCTCAGCCTATCCCAAGCACACCATCAGACCAGCATGCACACACGTCAACACACAAGGGAAGCTCTGGCAAACATAAGCACCACACATCCCACAGGCACTCACGCAAGCATCACACACATGCAGACACACCAACATCCACTGCTTCCACTGTGTCTCCCTCCTCCTCGTCTCCCTCCTCCCTCCCAGTCTCGTCTCCACTCACACCTGCATGCAATACATCTACAGCCAGTACTTCCATCACTAGCACACACACCACCACACCCCGCTCATGTGCAGTCACCACCCCCACTACCATTCACACGTCCCCTGTATCCTCTCCCAGTGTGTCTGTGACGCCACCTCTCAAGATACACAAACGCAGGCACACACCCACCCAACAGCCATC
Source organism: Pleurodeles waltl (assembly GCF_031143425.1). Classification (NCBI taxonomy): domain Eukaryota; kingdom Metazoa; phylum Chordata; class Amphibia; order Caudata; family Salamandridae; genus Pleurodeles; species Pleurodeles waltl. The sequence continues at coordinate 164,197,861 of NC_090448.1, read as the reverse complement.
CACCTCACAACAGCCTCCAGCGCATGTACCTTCACCCATAGTCACCAAACGAACACCTCCTACAACCACAACCTCTTCCTCCACTCCCAAACCCCCTCCAGCTACCCATCCCAGTGTTCCCAAGAAACTTTTCCTGTCCAACCTTGACCTCTTTCCCTCACCTCCCCACCCCGTTAGTCTCCTAGGGCCCGACTCTCCAGGTCCCAACCTAGCACCTCAGCCACAACATCTCCGGGATCAGTGGTGCCTGTAGTCACCGGAATCTGGAGTGCACCGGGCAGCAGGGCAGCCAGTGTGGCACGGAGCCACAGCACGGACAGCTCCCCAACTGTGAAGCATCAAAAGTTGGCCAGTGCCCGGTGGGAGAGGGGGAAGACTCCAGCCACCAAAGCCGCTCCCAGGGGTACAGATGGGAGTGTGGAGTCAGCTGCGACACCTTCCAAGGTGGGGAAGGGCCACAAGAAAGTCAGCAAGTCTGGGAGCAGCACGGCGGAGATGACCACCATCATCTCTGCTGCCCAGGAGGCCACCGCCATCATACCCGCTGCCCAGGAGGCCACCGCCACCAGCCCAGCTGCCCAGGAGGCCACCGCCAGCACCAGTCCAGCTGCCCAGGAGGCCACCGCCAGCACCAGCCCTGCTGCCCAGGAGGCCACCGCCAGCACCAGCCCAGCTGCCCAGGAGGCCACCGCCAGCACCAGCCCAGCTGCCCAGGAGGCCACCGCCAGCACCAGCCCAGCTGCCTAGGAGGCCACCGCCAGCACCAGCCCTGCTGCCCAGGAGGCCACTGCCAGCACCAGCCCAGCTGCCCAGGAGCCCACTGCCAGCACCAGCCCAGCTGGGCCAGACAGGACGCCAGCACCAGCCCTGCTGGGCCAGACAGGACCACCAGCACCAGCCCCGCTGGGCCACACAGGACCGCCAGCAGCTGAGTCACTGCCAAGGTCCCCGGCGCCACAAGCACCGCTGAACAGGACACTGCCGCCACGCACCGCTGAACAGGATACCGCCGCCACAAGCACCGCTGAACAGGACACCGCCGCCACAAGCACCGCTGAACAGGACACCGCCGCCACAAGCACCGCTGAACAGGACACCGCCGCCACAAGCACCGCTGAACAGGACACTGCCGCCACAAGCACCGCTGCCAAGGACACCACCGCAACAAGCATCGCTGGCCTATGAGCGCCAAGGGCACTGACGCTACTGAGTCCGTCATGAGCAGGATGAAGCACTCTGGGCACAAGGCCCCCTCCAGAACCAGTGGAGAGATACATCCACTACCTCTGTCCTTGGCAGGATGAGGCACTCTGGGCACAAAGCCCCGTCCAGAACCAGTGGAGAGATACATCCACTACCTCTGTCCTTGGCAGGATGAAGCACTCTGGGCACAAGGCCCCCTCCAGAACCAGTGGAGAGATACATCCACTACCTCTGTCCTTGGCAGGATGAAGCACTCTGGGCACAAAGCCCCCTCCAGAACCAGTGGAGAGATACATCCACTACCTCTGTCCTTGGCAGGAAGAAGCACTCTGGGCACAAGGCCCCCTCCAGAACCAGTGGAGAAAGGCATCCACTTGAGAGACTGTGGCTTTGCACTCCCCAGGATGGAACAGTGGGCAACCCACCCACTGTAGAGACTTGAGAGACTGTGGCTTTGCACTCCCCAGGATGGAACAGTGGGCAACCCACCCACTGTAGAGACTTGAGAGACTGTGGCTTTGCACTCCCCAGGATTGAATAGTGGGCATGTGGCCCCCTCGTGGATTTGGCATCATGTACTCAACCGGCTGAGGTGCCCCCTTTTCCCTTCCCCCTGAGGTGCCTGTTTTATTGCTATCTGATGCCCCTGCAGTGTTCTCTCCGTCATGTTCGGGGATTGAGTGTGGGCCTCGCCCATGCCATGTGGGTCCAGTGTTCCATGGACTTCAATGGAGCACTACCTGGACTACTATTCTTCGTGTATATATTTGTTTATAGTGTATATATATTTTTGCATCCTGGATTTTAATATATTACAATGGTTACACTCATTTCCTTTTGTCTTTGCATTCTTCCGGGGGGTTTGGTGGGTGTAACTGTAATGTATCATGCTGTATTAGTGTGTTTTGTAGTGGGTGAGGGTGGGGGTGTTGCGTGTGTGTGTCAGTGTTTTTTCCTTCCCCCTCCCCTGTGTCGTAGGTGCAGTACTCACCGTTGTCTTCGCCGCCGGCGTTCGTGCTCCTGGTAGAGGAGCAAGAAGATAAGGGCTGGCAGGATCTGGAGCTCGGGTTCCATGGCGTCCGGATTCCTCGTGGGGTGTGCGTTTTCCCTTCAAAGTCCTGTTTCCTCCGTGTTTTTGTTCGTGGTGAATCTGCCCCGAAAAAGGTTGCGGATTGGTAGGTTGTGATACTGTGGGCGGTACATTGTCCTCCGCCTGTCTGTTGGCGGTGACCGCCAAGCTGTTTGTTTGTACCGCCGTGGCGGTCGGAGTGTTAAAGTGGCTGTCTTTGTGGGCAGTTTCTGCCACGGTCGTAATTGCAACGTTTTTACCACCGGCCTGTTCTCGGTCTTACCGCTGCTTTAACACCGACCGCCAGGGTTGTAATGACCACCATGGTCTTTTTACATGAGGACAAAAAGTAATCTGAATATTTCCTGGAACACAAATAGGAATTGTATTAAGGACTTAGGTGGTCATTCTGACCTCAGCGGTCTTTTTTGTAGACCGCTGAGGGACTGCCGTACGGAAGACCGCCAGTGCTGGCGGTCTTCCGCACGGGCAATTACGACCGTTGGCAGCGCTCTGCCCATTTCCGGACGAAGAGCCGCCAACAGCCATACTGGCGGCAGGCGGGGAAGTGGAGGTAGCTCCACCTCCACCGCCACGCCAACAGAACACCGCCCAGCGAATCATGACTTTTGATTCGCTGTGGCGGTGTTCTGTTGGCGTGGCGGTGTCGGCGGAGCTGCCCCCATGGGTCCCGTTCCCTCCCGGAGGATCACCGGAACAGGTAAGGTGATCGTCCGTTAGGGAAAGGGGTGGGGGGGTGTTGTGAGTTGTGTGCGTGCATGGGGGTGTGTGTATGTTGAGAGTGCGTGCATGAATGCAGGGGGTGTGTGTATGTGCATGACTGCGTGCATGAATGCGGGGGGGTGTGTGTATGTGCATGACTGCGTGCATGAATGCGGGGGGTGTGTGTATGTGCATGACTGCGTGCATGAATGCGGGGGGGGCGTGTGTATGTGTCTGAATGCGTGCATGTATGCGTGCGTGTATTTGTGTATGTGTGTGTACATGTTGGGGATCGGGGTGGGGAGGGGGGTCCTGCAACCTTTTGGGGGTGGCAGGGGTGGTGGGGGGGTAGGGGAGGGAGCTGGGGTGGGGGTGGGGTGTGGGGGAGACCCCTATCTGTGCCAGGGAAGGGATTCCCTGGCACTGATAGTGCTTACCGCCATGGATTTCATGGCGGTCCCAAACCGCATGAAATCCATGGCGGTAAGCCGGGGTCAGGCGGGTCGGAATACCGCCGGCGGTATGTGACGACCGCCGGGCTGGAGACCCAGGTCTCCAGCCCGGCGGTCGTTACCGCCGTGGCGGTCGGAACGGTGAAGCGGCGGCTGGCCATGGCGGTAACCGCCATGGTCAGAATGTCAGAAAAAAGACCGCCAGCCTGTTGGTGGTCTTACTGCCGCTTCACCGCTGACCGCCACGGTCGGAATGACCGCCTTAATATGCACAATATGAACATTTCCTGGAACACAATAGGAATTGTATTAAGGACTTAATATGCACATATAATATAATATCTTGAATTTTAACACCTAGTTTTAAATTCGGGAAATGAATCACGCACACTGCCGATTTCAACAAGGATATGTAAATGCCATGAAATGATAGCGCACTCTGCAAGCGATCTAAAACATCAGTTTTAAATGCAGGAATGAATCGCACGTTTTGCCGATTCGGATACCACCATGTAAAAGCCAAGAAATGGTCGCGCACAATGATTGTCAAAGTTTTAATGCAAGGAATGAATTGCGCGTCTTGTCGATTCGAATGCCTATATGTAAATGCCAAGAAATGGTCGCGCACAATGAATATCAAGGTTTTAAATGCAAGGAATGAATCACCCGTCTTGCCGATTCGAATGCCACCATGTAAATGCCAATAAATGGTTGTGCACATTGAATATCAAGGTTTTAACTGCAAGGAATGAATCGCGCGTCTTGCCGATTCGAATGCCACCAAGTAAATGCCAAGAAATGGTCACACACAATGAGTATCAAGAGTTAAATCCACGGAATGAATCGCGCGTCTTGCAGATTCGAATTCCACCATGTAAATGCCAAGAAATGGTAGCGCACAATGAGTATCAAGAGTTAAATGCACGGAATGAATCGCGCGTCTTGCTGATTCGAATGCCACCACGTAAATGGCAAGAAATGGTAGCGCACAATGAGTATTAAGAGTTAAATGCAGGGAATGAATCGTGCGTCTTGCCAATTCGAATGCCCCCATGTAAATGCCAAGAAATGGTAGCGCACAATGAGTATCAAGAGTTAAATGCAAGGAATGAATCGCGCGTCTTGCCGATTCGAATGCCCCCATGTAAATGCCAAGAAATGGTAGCGCACAATGAGTATCAAGAGTTAAATGCCAAGAATGAATCGCGCGTCTTGCCGATTTGAATATCAACATGTAAATGCCAGAAACCAGGAGCACATTCAAACGCACAAGGAAAAATCTTCCGACATGAAAACTAGGCCCAAAAACTCAAATGCCTTCGAAAACGGGATCGGGGGTCCAGCCCGACCTCCGTCTTATCGCCCTGAACAAGGATCACCAATACAATGAAGGGCAAAGCCTGGAGGATCAAGGTAGGCCTCCGGAACAGGAGCTCAGGAAATTGCTGCTGCTCTGCACTGGGACCTCTGAATAGTGAGCACGTGGAGCTGGGCTGGCTCCCTTATATCGAGTCTGGCCCAGCCCACAAACCACACCCAGTCATGCTGCAGAGAAAGCTTCTAGAAGGCCCTGGAAAGGGACCACACCCTGACACACTCTGAAAGCCTGCAGCAATACATTGCAAATGAACACTGTTTACAAGCACCTAGAATGTAAGTCTTCAAGATTAAACTCTGCAATGCAAAAGGTTAAACAACAGCTTATCAACATAATGCATGAATTACTTTATCTCATAAGTGCTGGGTTTTTGCATTCCAGTCGCCCATAGAGCGCGCACTACCCTGATGTTGACAGTACTCCCCTCTCCCAGACGGGCTCTAGGGCCTTGCTTGCCTGGATTGAGATGATGAAAACACCTCACAAGTAGTGGAGCATGAATATCGGATGCGGAAACCCATGAGTTACTTTCAGGGCCATAACCTTTCCACAAGATAAGTACCATAGGTGACGCCCTCTCAGTTTGGAATCCAACACCTTCTTGACTTCGTATTCCACTTCTCCATGTACTAGAACTGGAGCTAGATGAGGACAGACCTTCTGGACTGCCTTTTTCAGGAGGGAAGTGTGGAACACTGGATGAATACGTAATGGCCTTGGCAATTGCAGTTTATAGGTCACAGGATTGACTTGCTGAAGGACAGTGTAGGGACCTATGAATTTGGGATTAAACATGTGCTTTTTCTTGAAGTCTATGGGGGTCATTCTGACCCTGGCGGTCCAAGACCGCCAGGGCCACGAATGATGGAAGCACCGCCAACAGACTGGCGGTGCTTCCAAGCCCATTCTGACCACGGCGGTAAAGCCGCGGTCAGAAAACCGGGGCCGGCGGTTTCCCGCAGTTTTTGCCTCAGCTGGGCGAATCCGCCAGGGCAGCGCTGCAAGCAGCGCTGCCCTGGGGATTCTGACCCCCTTACCGCCAGCCTGTTTCTGGCAGTTTTCACCGCCAGGAAGAGGTTGGTGGTAAGGGGTGTCCTGGGGCCCCTGGGGGCCCCTGCACTGCCCATGCCACTGGCATGGGCAGTGCAGGGGCCCCCCAACAGAGCCCCATGAAGCTTTTCACTGTCTGCCTAGCAGACAGTGAAAAGCGCGACGGGTGCAACTGCACCCATCGCACCGCCGCAACACCGCCGGCTCCATTCGGAGCTGGCTCCTGTGTTGCGGCCCCCATTCCCGCTGGGCCGACCGGCGCTAACTTGCATTGCGCCCGCCGGCCCAGCGGGAATGTCGGAATGCCGGCAGCGGTCTTTTGGCCGCATGGCGGCCAAATGCCAGTTCCCACCTGGCGGGCGGCGGTAACCGCCCGCCAGAGTTGGAATGAGGGCCTATATGTCTTGTCGAAAGCCACACTTTATCAACTGGTTGATACTGAGGTCCCTCACAATGTTTCTTGTCGTAATACTTTTTGTATTTTTGTTTGGCTTTTTCTAAATGCTGTTGAATCAGTTTCTGGGTTTGGTGAAGGTGTTGAATGGTTTCTGACACAGCTGGTGTAAGAGAACTTTCTTGAGGGATCGTGATGGGCAAGGTGTCAGGATGATGGCCCAACAAGCCGAAAAGGGTGTAACACCAGTGGAGGTGTGAAATGAGTTATTGTAGGCTAAGTCAGCTAACCAGAGCATTGATGTCCAAGAATGAAGTGCTTTCTCAGCGTAAGCGTGCAGGTATTGCTTCAATGTCTGATTTAGTCTCTCAGTTTGACCATCTGTTTGAGGATGATGGCTAGTAGATAGTGTGGACATGACTTAAAGTGTTCTGCACCATGTTTTCCAAAAATTGGAGGCAAATTGCGACCCTCGATCGGATAGAATCATTTTCGGCAGCCCGTGATAACGGACCACTCTATTCAGTAAGATGGTTGCCAGTTTGCTGGAGGTGGGCAATTTCTTACAGGCAATGAAATGTCCATATTTCGTGAGACTATCTACTACCACAAGGATTACTGAATGTTGTTGAACCACTGGTAGTCCTGTAATGAAGTCTAAAGAGATGTGTTCCCAAGGTCGACATGGAGTTGGGAGCGGATGCAAAAAACCCTTTCGGTTTTGAATGGCTTGTGTTGATGTGAGCACAGACTTCGCAGTTGTTTACCATTGTTTTGACATCTTTTGTCAGAGTAGTCCACCAAAAGTAGCGTTGGATTAATTCAAGAGTTGTAAGAGTACCTGGATGACCTGCCATAGGTATAACATACTACCAATGAAATACTAACTTGGTAGTGGGCACAAACAAACAAGCGTTGTGGAAAGGTAGTCCTTGCTTGATTGACCTTTTGGGATCTGCTTGAGCCCATGTCTGCCATTTTTTAATGGTGAAGGAATTACGGATGTCTTCAGAGAAATCTTCAGTTTTTATGATGCATAGGACTTTGTCTGGAGCAATGATAGCTCTGGAGGGTTGGACTGTAGGCAACATGGTAGACTCTTGTCGGGACAAGGCTTCTGCTTCGTGATTGTCTTTACCAGGACGGAAAGTTACCACAAAATCAAATTCGGCAAAAAAACAACATCCAGCGTAATTGCCGAGGAGTCAAAAGTCTGGCTGAACTCATGAACTGGAGATTGCGATGATCAGTATATACTGTGACAGTGTACTTGGCACCCAACAAATGATGTCTCCATTCTTTAAAGGCTCACAACTCGCCAGAAGCTCTTTTTCAGCAATGACATAGTTCTGTTTGGCTTCGTTCAGCTTTCGAGACATGTAAGCTACAGGATGAAGTTGGCCAGTGTCTTTGCTTCGTTGTGACAAGACTGCAGCAATTGCCACATCTGAGACATCGGCTTCCACTATGAATGGCCGATCCACATCAGGGTGAGTCAAAACGGGGGCAGTGGAAAAAGCTTCTTTCAAAGCTGAAAAGTCTTGATCAGCTTCTGGGGATCATACAAATCTTTCTTTCTTTCCCAATAACTTAGTGATTGGGGGCCACTGTTTGAGAGAAATGGTTTATAAACCTGCGGTAAAAGTTTGCAAACCCCAGGAAACATTGTACATCTCAAACAGTCTTTGGAGTAGGCAAATCAGATACAGCTTGTACTTTCTTTTCTGACATGACCATACCTTGAGGGGAAAGGATATCCCCTAAAAACCCAACTGTGGTAACATGAAACTCACACTTGGTTAGTTTATAATATAAATTGTGCTTTTGAAGGGCTGCAAGAATTTTCTTGACATGTTGCACATGTTCAGTTTCATTGTCAGAGTAGATCAAAATGTCATTGATGTAGACTACTGCAAATATGTCGAGATACTCTCTAAGAACGTCATTCAGGAAAAATTGAAATGCTGCTGGAGCATTACACAGGCCAGAAGGCATGACGGTGTATTCAAAGAGACCATATATTGTCTTGAACGCAGTTTTCCATTCGTCACCCTCTCTCATTCTGACTAAATGGTAAGCACCTCATAGATCGAGCTTAGTGTAGATTTTAGCTTGTTTTAGTTGTCCCATCAAGACAGGAATCAGGGCCAAGGGGTATTTATTCTTGATGGTGACCTTGTTCAAACCCCTATATTCAATACATGTTCGAAGGTCCCCATTCGCCTTAGGGACAAGAAACAAAGTAGAGGCTGCAGGAGACTTGAAAGGGCGGATGAAACCATTCTCCAAGAGTTGATCTAGATACTTTCGTAAATGTTGATTTTCATGTTTTGACAAGGCATATACACGACAGCTGGGGAGTAGCGCACCTGGTATTAGATCAATTTGACAGTCATAGGGTCTATGAGGAGGCAAGGTCTCTGCTTCTTTTTCATCAAATACATCTTCATACGATGACTATTGTCTGGGCAACTTTACTTCTTTCTCCGCTGATGTGGCTATGTAAGAGTTGCAATCTTTGGTTACTTGAGACATCTGGAAGCATTTTTCTTTAAATAGATCTGAAGAGAGCACGACCTTCCGTTCTGCCCGATTAATCTCAGGATTCTGATGAGTTAACCAGGATAAGCCAAGGATAATTGCATACTGAGGAGCATGGATCACGTCAAGGATGAGTTTCTCTTTATGTTTGGTTCTTTAGTTCTCCCCCTCACAGATCACCGACAAGGGGACAGTCTGAAGAGTTACTGGGCCTCCAGTCAAGAGTTTTCCATCTACTGCTTGTATTATTTCTGGAGTCTTCTTCTCGATACATGGGATCCCCCATGCGCAAACCAATTGGGCATCAACAAAGTTCCCGGTAGTACCAGAATCTACAAGGGCCTTCTTGAAATAGTTCTTTTTCTTTACTTGAACTTTTATGCCCAGTTTGAGATGTCTAGACTGTGAAGAGTTCACGGTGACACCCAAGAGCAACCCTTCTTTACATCTTGGGTGATTTAGTTTTCCGGCTCGACTTGTGCATTGGCTGCAAGTTTCTGGACAGGACCTTGTTTGCTCCTTGGTTTGATTGGACACTCTTTGGCGAAATGACCCTTGCGCCCGCAAAAAAGACATTGTCCATTCTTTCTACGTAGGTCCTTTTCGTCTATGGTCAAAGGCCTCCTGATTGTTCCAATTTCCATAGGTTGAGGAGTTCTTTCTTTCTGGGTTCTTGATTCTCTAATATCGTGAACACGCCAGGAATAGTTCTCAGTCTTTTTGCGTGTTCCCCTTCGTTCTGCTAAACGATGATCCAGTCTCAAAACGAGGTTTATTAGATCTTGACAGTCTGTAGGCTGCGGGTCTATTTGAGCAAGGATGTCTTTTAACTCATCCTTGAGTCCTTTGTAAAACAAGGCCGCATGCTTTTCTTCAGGCCAGGATGTCTTGGCTACCAGCCAATTCAAGTTAGCTAAGTAGGACACTAGATCCTGGTTACCTTGTTGCAAGTCTAATAGTTCACGATATGCAGACAATGTCACAGTTCTACGATCAAATACTTGTTCAAACTCACAAACAAAATTTCTCCAAGCAGGGGACTGTCTTTACGCACAAGAGTAATTGCCCAGGTAGCTGCGTCCCCAGTCAGGTATGATAACAAGAAAGCCACCCTGGATTGGGCAACAGGGAAAATGTGTGGTCGGCAGGTAAAATGTAATTCCACCTGAAACAGGAAAGATCGTGCTTTCAAGGGATCACCTGAGAAACTTTCTGGAGGAGCTAGGGGAATGGCCGAAGGAACGTTGAGGGAAATGTTCATAGGAGGATAACCTCCAGAAGCTTGAGAAGAAGGACCAGGCCAAGACACACCTAAGGGATTTTGTTCCTTCTTCTCTACCCTTTCCTGTAACTGACTCACTCTCTCAGCTAGGCTGGCTGCTATATCTTTTGGTGACACTACCTCTGCTTCGAGTTGCGTGATAACCTTGACTAGTTCGTCCAATGTGGCGACGCTGAGAACACACGCAAACCAGGAGGATAATTAATTTGTGGGCTCACTATTCTGTCAGGGAGACCAGATCCTCGGGGTCTGCGCACGTTCCCAACATGTCCTCCACTAGACAGCTTCAAGACTCCGATAGATAAAGTCACAGAGCCTGAGAGAGTCCAAGCGGGGGAAAAAGGGATTAGGATGGGAACAGCAGGGAAGGAGACCTGTAGGAAGCAAAAAGGTTAAACCACACAATATCAAGATGATATCATATTGATTTTCACTAGACTATGATTCTAAGCATTGTCATACTGTAACCATGGATAACTTAAGAAAGGACTAATAACTAGGCCTCAAGACATCTGGGTACCTGGGAAGGAATCAAGAATGATTAATACAACTTCTCAATAAAACTTTTCATGAAATGTTACACATTGTCTAGGATTATAAGAACCTTCTAGAATTATGTTTTCAGAACAAACATGGGGGGTCATTTTAACCCTGGCGGTCGGAGACCGCCAGGGCTAAAGTGGCCTCCGTACCGCCAACAGGCTGGCGGTACGGAGACCCATATTTTGACCCCGGCGGTAGTGCTGCGTTCCCACCGTTTTAGCCCCGGCGGTGATAATCCGCCAGGGCAGCGCTGCCCTGGGGATTATGACTCCCCTACCGCCAGCCCGCGGGGATGTTGTAATGGGGACCGCAGGAGTGCAGCCGCATTGGCTGGCACACAGCGGTTACAGCTTGGCGGGCGGCAGTAGCCGCCCGCCAAGCTTGTAATGACCCCCATGATCTTTTTACATGAGGACAAAAAGTTATCTGAACATTTCCTGGAACACAATAGGAATTGTATTAAGGACTTAATATGCACAATCTGAACATTTCCTGGAACACAATAGGAATTGTATTAAGGACTTAAGATGCACAGGTAATGTAATATATTGAATTTTAACACCTAGTTTTAAATGCGGGAAATGAATCGCGCACACTGCCGAATTCAACAAGGATATATAAATGCCATGAAATGATCGCGCACTCTGCAAGCTATCTAAAACATCAGTTTTAAATGCGGGAATGAATTGCGCATCTTGCCCATTCGAATGCCATCATGTAAAAGCCAAGAAATGGTCGCACACAATGATTGTCAAAGTTTTAATGTAAGGAATGAATTGCACGTCTTGCCGATTCGAATGCCACCATGTAAATGCCAAGAAATGGTCGCGCACAATGAATATCAAGGTTTTAAATGCAAGGAATGAATCGCGCATCTTGTCGATTTGAATCCCACCATGTAAATGGCAAGAAATGGTAGTGCACGATGAGTATCAAGAGTTAAATACAAGGAATGAATCGCGCGTCTTGCTGATTCGAATGCCACCATCTAAATGCCAAGAAATGGTAGCACACAATGAGTATCAAGACTTAAATGCAAGGAATGAATCGCACGTCTTGCTGATTCGAATGTCAATATGCAAATGTCTAGAAATGGTTGCGCACACTGTTGCCGAACCGAATCTCAAACGTCAAATGCCAAGAATGAATCGCGCGTCTTGCTGTTTCAAATGCCACCATGTAAATGCCAAGAAATGGTCGCGCACAATGAGTATCAAGAGTTAAATGCACAGAATGAATCCCGCGTCTTGCAGATTCGAATGCTACCATGTAAATGTCAGGAAATGGTAGCGCACAATGAGTATCAAGAATTAAATGCACGGAATGAATCGCGCATCTTGTCGATTTGAATCCCACCATGTAAATGGCAAGAAATGGTAGTGCACGATGAGTATCAAGAGTTAAATACAAGGAATGAATCGCGCGTCTTGCTGATTCGAATGCCACCATCTAAATGCCAAGAAATGGTAGCACACAATGAGTATCAAGACTTAAATGCAAGGAATGAATCGCACGTCTTGCTGATTCGAATGTCAATATGCAAATGTCTAGAAATGGTTGCGCACACTGTTGCCGAACCGAATCTCAAACGTCAAATGCCAAGAATGAATCGCGCGTCTTGCCGATTCGAATACCAACATGTAAATGCCAGAAACCATGAGCACATTCACACGCACAAAGAAAAATCTTCCAACATGAAAACTAGGCCCAAAAACTCGAATGCCTTCGAAAACAGGATCAGGGGCCCAGCCCGACCTAAGTCTCACCGCCCTGATCAAGGATCACCAATACAATGAAGGGCAAAGGCCTGGAAGATCAAGGTAGGCCTACGGAACAAGAGCTCAGGAAATTGCTGCTGCTCTGCACCGGGACATCTGAATAGTGAGCACGTGGAGCTGGACTGGCTCCCTTATATATAGTCTGGCCCAGCCCACAAACCACACCCAGTCATGCTGCAGAGAAAATTCTAGAAGGCCCTGGAAAGGGACCACACCCAGACACACTCTGAAAGCTTGCAGCAATACCTTGCAAATGAACAGTATTTACAAGCACCTTGAATATAAGTCTTCAGGATTAAACTCTGCAATGCAAAAGGTTAAACAACAGCATATCAACATAATGCATGAATTATGTTATCTCATAAGTGCTGAGTTTTTGCATTCCAGTCGCCCGTAGAGCACGCACTGCCCTGATGTTGACACTCACCCTCACTCCCATCACTTCACTATATCCCACACATTCCACCATCACATCTCTCTAATCCCAATGACAAGCCCTGAATGCTGTACCAATGCATGGACACCCCTCACAGTCCTGCATGGACACTCATCACAAAAGCATGTACAGCATAGAGAACTAACAATCCCACCATACACCAACATACACAAGTAACAGCTGGCAGAGCAACACCAACCATAGAGGGGAAGCCAGGGATGTACAATATGTCATACACATGAACCATAATACATCATTTATACCCCCAGAGTTAACCCAGCCAATGTCACCGGAGAAGAGGTGCCAGCACTATCCAGTCCCCCAACTTAAGAGACCCACAGTTATGACAGTAACTCTGGTCTTCAGGATCTGGACAATATACCTGGCCCATCAGGGACCACTGGACAGACGGTTATCCAACCCCAGTCACAGATCACCGCAGAGCATCCCCCATAAGGATCAACACCATAGCACCCACCCAGCCTAATAAAACATCTGTCCCCAAGACACGTCAATCAGCAGTGTACCCAGCTGTACAAGGACCCCAGGCCACACCTCGCACACAAGACAATCAGGGACCTGGGGTCAGTGGCAGTGGGCACATGGTTCAGGGGACAGAGGCACAAGCCAACAGGGGCACTGGGAGGACTGCTGTGTGTCAGGGGGTGGACAGGAGCAGGGAACCAACTCTCCAGGAGGCGATCTTTGAGATCCTGGGAGCCTATCAACATTCCCAGGACACGATGGGCCAGATTCTAGACAACGTGCAGGAGAACAGGCAGCTGCAGGAGGCACAGTATCAGGGGATCAGGGAGGACTTGCAGGCCATCAACAACACCCTGATCTCCATAGCAGGGGTGCTGGCAGACATGGCCAACTTTATGAGGGATGTAGTGTCACACCAGCGGGTCCCTGCCACTAGCCAGTGAACAGCCTTCCACTTCCGCTGCCGCTTGTAGCCAGGAGGCCCCGCCACAGGATTCACAGGCCACCAGCACCTCTCACCCTGCACAAGGTGAACCACCCCACAAATGTTCCCTGTGATTGAGACAGAAGTCCAAGTCACTTGCCAAGACCCCCGCCAGGAAATGAGACTCTCCTGATTGTCCCCCTTGTGTCCTACTCAGTCACCCTGTCCACCTTGAACTGCCATTTCTCCCCTTCCTATGTCCCCTTGGACAATGCACCTGTGCTCCGAACAGACTGGAACAATGCCCTGGACTTTCTTCCATCATCACCCCATCCCAGTTGCACTTCCCCCTCTATATATTAACACTACAATAAACATCCTTTGATATAAATCGATTTCGAGTATGTCATGTATTTCATATATGTATTGATTGAAACAGGTACAACCTGTACTAATGAACTGTACATAGAATGAGCATAGAATCAATGATCTGTAGCTGGCTGTTGTGATCACACCAGGAGTATTTGTCAACTCACCAATATCTGCAAAATGAATAGCCAGAGGTAACAGTAAGTGGACATTGAAGTGGGAAATACCAGCATGCCAATGCCACACAGAATACAACCAAAGTCATTGAAATGTAAAGTTGCACTGTCTCACCTGTGTGTCATTGGAAGTACTGACGGATTACAGATGTTCTGTTGTCCACATCCTCATCCTCTGCCTCCTCATCCTCACTGTCCACAGGGTCCACTGCTGCCACAGGGGCATCTCTAGTCTTCTCCTCCTGCAGAAAAGGGACATGGCGTCTGAGGGCCAGGTTGTGCAGCATGCAGCATGCCTCCACTATCTGGCAGACTTTCTTGGGTGAGTAGAACAGGGATAAACCTGTCAGATGGAGGCAACGGAACCTGGCCATCAGGAGGCCAAAGGTCCTTTCAATGTTCCTTCTGGTTCACCCATGTGCCTCATTATAAAGTTCTTCTGCCCAAGTCCTGGCATTTCTCACAGGGGTCCGCAGCCATGATAGGTTTGGGTAACCAGAGTAACCTGCAAATATTGAGGGACAACATTTAGCCACACACTATCCTATATGGCCTACACCATAGGCATACAATAACATATACTGGGTGGGAACCAGGGCTCACCAATTAGCCACACCCTGTGCCTCTGTAGTTGGGACATCACATTTGGGATGCTGCTATTTCTCAGAACAAAGGCATCATGCACCGACCCTGGATACTTAGCATTGACGTGGGAGATATACTGGTCCGCCAAGCACACCATCTGCACATTCATAGAGTGGAAACTCTCATGATTCCTGAACACCTGTTCATTCTGGCGGGGAGGGACAAATGTAATATGTGTTCCGTCAATTGCACCAATTATATTGGGGATATGTCCCATTGCATAAAACCTGGCCTTCACAGTGACCAAATCCTCAATCTGCGGGAATGCAATGTAGCTGCACATGTGTTTTATCAGGGCAGAAAACACTCTTGTCAGCACTATTGAGAACATTGGATGTGACATTCCTGCTGCCAAACCCAGTCACTTGGAAAGAATCAGTTGCCAGGAAATGGAGAACTGATAGCACTTGCACAAGAGGGGGGGTCCCAGTGGGCTGACGGATAACAGATATAAGGTCTGGCTCCAATAGGACACACAGTTCTGTGATTGTGCCCCTGTCCATTCTATAGGTGAGTATTATGTGCCTGTCCTCCAGTGTAGCCAAGTCCACCAGGGGTCTGTACATGGGGGTATGTCTCCATCTCCTATTCATCCGCAGCGGTAGGTATCCAAGGGACAAAAGAGTGAGGAGGCTGTCACAAAGTGAACAATGGAGCCACAACAGTAGTCCTCAATCTGTGAACATGTAATGGGACAGTGCAATTTGTCAAGTATGTGGCTATTTATCCTGTGGCGCAGCATTATTCCATAGGCCTGCCCCCCCATGAAATGGCGTCTGTCTGTCCTGTGTGGAGGGACAGGTGGAAATGAGGTAATGCCGCTGACGTTGTGTGTCGTGGCGGTAGGGGTCGTGAACCACTGTGCAATTCCTCATTGATTAATATTGGGACCTATGAGGTACAGTGGACAATGGGGATCTACACCTGTGGTGATGGTATGCACTGCTGTGGACGTGACCGCCATTTTCTATCTGATTCCTCACTTGTTTCCTGACCGTCCATAGGAGAGGACCTACACTGCATGTGCCCCTGTGACCTGTGTCTGGAACCTACCATGGCCTATGTGACCGGGGAAAGGGCCCCAGCCTTCACTTCAGAGGAATTGGAGAGACTGGTGGATGGGGTCCTACCCCAGTATGGACTGCTGTATGGGCCTCCAGACCAACAGGTGAGTACACTGTGGGCACAATGCATGTGGCATGAATGCATGGAGGTGTGTGTGAGGCATCGTGTAAGGGGGGGAGGGATTTCCTCTTGGCTGGGTACACGTTGAGTGCTGGGCTATGTGTGTGCCAATAGTGATGGGAACAGGTATAGTGGGTCATTGGTGTTACTGGCTGGACTGTTTGCCTGATGGTGTTCTACGGTTTGTATTGCCTTTGCAGGTCAGCGCCCATCCAAATAAAGGTATGCCATTGCCAAGGAGGTGCAGACCCTGGGGGTCTATGGCAGGTGGAGCACCGACTGTCGCAAACAGTGGGAGGACCTGAGACTCTGGGCACGGAAGATGCGGAGGCCCAGCTGGGGATGTCCTCCCAACGAGGAAGGGGTGCCCGTGGGAGCCTGACCCCTCTAATGGCCTGTATACTGGTGGTGGCCTATCCAGAGCTGGATGGACGCTTGAGGGCATCACAGCAGCCACAAGGGGGTGAGTACAGTGGCCATCATTGAAGGAAACGGCTGGAGGTGTGGTATCCTGGTGGCCGGTGTGTGTTAGTTGATGCCCCTAGGCCAGGTCAGACATAGCAGCATAGGTCCTCTGGTGACTAAGGGTCTGAAGGGGACATACTGCCTACCTAGCTTGTTACCATCCACTACTGGTCAGGGCTGCGTGGGTCCCAGGTGTGCTGCGGTTGGTGGTGTGTGCTCTTCCTCCAGCCTTGGTGGCTAGCAATATCAATGGTGGTGCAATTCATAGTGTGTAGGCCTGTTCCCTGTGTGTGAGGGTGCTGTGTACACCAACATGGTGTTGGAGCAGTCACTGACCCAGTGTATCCTTTCTCTCTCTCCCTCCCTTTCTTGTTTTGTCATCCTGTCCTTATGTGCATTAGCATCGTCTGGCGGAGGAGCAGAGGCACGGGCGACGGAGGGAGCTGCATCCCACAGGACCTTGGAGGCAGAGTCCACCGACGCTGAGGGCACCAGTGGGACGGAGGGTGAGGGGAGCACCACAGCGGAGACTGGAGGGGACAATACAGACTCAGACACCTCCTCCAATGGGAGCTCCCTGGTGGTGGGGGACACTTCTGTGACCACCCCAGCTACAGGCACAGCTGTCACCCCATACCAACACCGCCCTCCCAGCAGCCCCTCAGCGAGTTGCCCGTGCCCGCTCACCCAGGAGGGTGGGCATCTCCTTCCCCCCAGGCACCTCAGGCCCTACCCCAGCGAGCCCTGCTGCCCTGAGTGAGGAGGCTATTACCTACTAAGAACCATCTCTGTAGGGCAATCAACCATTATGAATGCCATCCAGGGGCTGGCAGCACAGATGCATCAATCTAATGCATTCTGGGAGGGCATTCACAGTGGATTGGCAGCCCAACAGAGATCGATACAGGCTCTGGCCTCCTTTACTATGGCAGCCATTGTCCCTGTTTCTACTGTCCAACCTCCAACTTCCACTTCCCATTCCCATTCTCCTCAACCCCAACCCATCCCAAGCACACAACCAGAAAAGCATGCACACAAGACAACACCCAGTTACATCCACACTCACACCTGCATGCACTATATCAGCATGCACTAGTGGAGAAGTGTGGCACAATTGTCAGAGCGGCAGACCCTGCTGCAGGGATCTGGCCCGGGACCAGGGTTCAATTCCCGCCTCGGCGGGTCTTGGGCTCAATTCCCTTGGATCTAATCTAATTAATGGGTCCCACTCTGTAACTCTGGGCAATAGCTTGCTTAATCTCCACAATGGCCCTGACAGTGCTTGGATGCCTGGCTTCACCCTGGGGGTTGCCCAGGAGTGGGTGCCTCACAGGGAAAAGCCAGGAGGGGTTCCAAGTGGTATGCGTACAGCGCCTTGAGACACTAACGGGTGAGTAGTGCGCTATACAAGTGCAAAGTTTACGTTTACTACCAGCATCATCACCACACCAAGCAGAACACACGCACGTTACTGGCAGACACCTCCACAGCATCCATGCACACGCCCCCTGTGTCCTCTCCTACCGTGTTTGTTCCCCCCTCCTAGAATATACAAAAGCAAGTACTCAGACACCCAACAGCCATCCACCTCACAACAGCATACCACCCATGCACCTGCACCCAAATCCAGCAGACAAACACCTCCAACAACCACCTCCTCATCCTCCACTCCCATTACTTCTTTCTCTTCCCGCCCCACTGTCCCTAAAAACCTTTTCCTTTCCACGACTGACCTCTTCCCTACCCCTCCCCTGTCCTGCATGTATGGGCAGGGTATCAAGAACCCAGCCGAGATCCTCATTCAAACAGTCTACGGGCCCAGTTTCAGCAGCACCTACTCATGGTGGAAAGGATTCCAGGCCAAAAATACTGAAGGGGAAGGAGCCTGCCCCAGCCAGCAAGAAGGGGAAAGAGCCTGCACCAGCAGCTGTCACAGAGACCCTCCACCAGCTGTGGTTGGGCAGCCATCAGAGAATGCAGGTGCTGAGTAGGAGACTCCCACGACCACCACCACAGTGCAGCCATCGGAGGGTGCAGGGGCTGAGCAGGAGCCTCCGACAACCACCACCACAGTGCAGCCATCATAAAGTGCAGGGTCTGAGCAGGAGCCTCCCATATCCACCACCACAGTGCAGCCATCAGAGGGTGCAGGGGCTGAGCAGGAGCCGCCCCCAACCACCACCACAGTGCAGCCATTGGAGGGTGCAGGGGCTGAGAAAGAGCCTCCCCAACCACCACCACAGTGCAGCCATTGGAGGATGCGGGGGCTGAGCAGGAGCCTCCCATGACCACCACCACAGTGCAGCCATCGGGGGTGTAGGGGCTGAGCAGGAGCCTCCCACAACCACCACCACAGTGCAGCCGTCCCCACCAGCGGATGCCACATGATCCAGCCTTCATGGGCTGCTGTGCAGCCTGCCACCACCAGAACCAGTGGGCTAGACACCCACTCGAGAGACTGTGGCCTTGCACTCCCGAGGACCAAGTACAGGGCATGTTGCCCCCTCCAGAACCAGTGGGCAAGTCACCCACTTGAGACACTGTGGCCTTGCACTCCCCAGGACCGGCCAAGCACAGGGCATGTTGCCCCTTCCAGAACCAGTGGGAAAGACACCCACTTCAGAGACTGTGGCCTTGCACTCCCCAGGACCAAGCAATGGGCATGTTGCCCCCCCAGAACCAGTGGGCAAGTCACCCACTTGAGAGACTGTGGCCTTGCACTCCCCAGGACCGACCAAGCGCAGGGCATGTTGCCCCCTCCAGAACCAGTGGGAAAGACACCCACTTTAGAGACTGTGGCCTTGCACTCCCCAGGACAAAGCAATGGGCACGTTGCCCCCTCAGGAAGCAGTGGTCTTGTTTACGCATCCAGGTGAGGTGCCCCCCTCCCCCTGAGGTGCCTGCCTTTTGCCAACTGATGCCGCTGCAGTGTTCTCTCCGTATTGGTGCAGGGATCGGGTGGGGCTTTGGACTTTGCCCTGTGGCCATGTGGCCCATGTGAACTGTGGACGGGGCAGTGTCCCTTTTAAGAACATTTGTACATATCTGTTGCACTGCCTCATCAACTTATTATTTTTGATGTTGATCTTATTACAATCACTTTATTCAATTCCTGTTGTCCTTGCATTATTCAGCCAATTATCGGGGACAAATTGTTGTGTGTATGGTGTCTGTGTGGGGTGTGTGTTGTGAATGTGTGGGTCACTGTTGTTCCCCCACTTGTGTGCTAGGCAGCTGTACTCACCGTCGTCGTCTTCGCTGGCGTTGGTGTTCGTGGTGGAGCATAACGTAGAAGATCATGGGAAAGACTTGCAGTTCTGGTTCCATGGTGGCGTGGTTCTTCCCTGTGTCTCCAATGGTGAGTCCTTTGACTTCTGTGCTCTGTTTCTGTCAGGAATTTGATGGCGTTCGCACCGTCCATGAAAAGGTGGTGATTTGTTATGTCATAATATGGTGGGTGGAAATTTGTCTTCCATTTGGCTGTAGGCGGCTACCGCCGTGGTGGCTGTTGTTTCTGTCCTGGCGGTCGGTGTGGTACATCGGCTGTCTTTCGGAGATATCACCGCCATCATCATAATTTGGCGGTAGTTACCGCCAGCCTGTTGGCAGTAATACTGCCCCTTTACCACTACCACCTGTTTCGTAATGAGGGCCACAGTAATGAAAATTAGAAAAACCAGAGAAATTCACTGACAAAAACAAAGGTTACAGGGATGCTATAGTGAGGAAATAGAATTTAAAAAAATAGAAATTCTCTTAAAAACCAAAGGTTACAGGGACGTCATAGTTCGGTTCACATTTTAAATGTACCAAACTACAGAATTCATCAGCTATAGTTAGAGTTATCTCAAATACCTATAACTTGTGTCTTCTCCTTGCTCTGAGCCCTGTTTTGTAATGCCTTCTACTTACCTTTCCCTCCTTCTCACTGTTTCCTCCTTGCTCTCAGCCCTGTTCTGTGTGTGCCTGCTGCTTGCCTTTTCCTCCTTCTCTCTGCTTTCTCCTTGCTCTCAAGTCCATTTTGTGCTCCCTTCTGCTTGCCTTTCCCTCCTTCTCATTGCTTTCTTCTTGCTCTCGGCCCCATTTTGTCCATGCCTACTACTTGCCTTTCCCTCTTCACTGCTTTCTCCTTGCTCTCAGCCCTGTTTGGTGCGCGTCTGCTGCTTGCCATTCCTCTGTCTCATTACGTTCTCCTTGCTCTCAGCCCTGTTTTGTGCTGCCTGTTGCTTGACTTTCTCTCATTCTCACTGCTTTCTCCTTACTTTCAGCCCTATTTCGTGCATGCATGCTGCTTACATTTCCCTCATTCTCATTGCTTTCTCCTTGCTCTCAGTCCTGTTTTGTGTGTGCCTGCTGCTAAAATTTCCCTCGTTCTCACTGCTTGCTCACTGCTTTAATCTTGCGCTCAGCCCAGTTTCATGCTGTCTGTTTCTTGCCTTTCTCTCCTTCTCACTGCTTTCTCCTCGCTCTCAGACCCATTTTGTGGTTGCTTGCTTCTTCCCTTACCCTCCTTCTCACTTCTTTCTCCTTGATCTCAGCCCTGTTTTGTGTGTGCGTGAGATGCTTGCCTTTCCCTCCTTCTCACTGTTTTCTCCTTGCTCTCAATACGGTTTTGTGCATGCCTGCTGCTTGCCTTTCCCTCCTTCTCACTGCTTTCTCCTTGCTCTTAGCCCTGTTTTGTGCACTCCTGCTCCTTGCCTTTCCTTCGTTCTCACTGCTTTTTCTTTGCTCCCAGCCCTGTTTTGTGTGTGCCTGCTCCTTGCCTCTCCCGCCTTCTCACTGTTGTCTCCTTGCTCTCAGCCCTATTTTGTGCATGCCTGCTCCTTGACTTTCTGTTCTTCCACCTGCTTTCTTATTGTTCTCAGCCCGTTTTGTGCATGCCGGCTGCTTGCTTGAAGCTGAGTCCCAAAATGGTTGCCAGCACTTCCTAGTTGAAGTGTTGGCAACCAATCAGATCTCAGCACAGAATTTCAAGGATCTGTGGCTCTAGATATCTATATTTCCTTTCCCATTAATATCTCAAAAACTAATGAACAGATTTACACCAAACTACAAAAAGATAATCTGTGCACCAAGATCTAGCTTCTTTCGAAATGTGGTGTAATTTCGTTCAGCAGTTCGGGCTGTAGTCGTGTCTAAAGAACCTATTAAAATTACCTTTTGGAACACACTTTTTTTGACTCCCCTTATTCTCGCCCCTTGCTTTGCGGATCGTCCCAAAACTTTCCATGCACAACAAGACCCTATACAACACTTTTTTGGAAAATGTTGTGACATTTTGACAAATGGTGCCAAAGATAAGGGCAAGTAAAAAATGCTTTTCCAATGGAAACTAGGTCCTAACTATGTGCTTGATTTAGATCCTGGCAGGGGGGTTCACTCCATCATAAACGTGATTGATATCCCGTCCACTGTATTATGATCCATTATAGCATTTAGGGATTGTAATACGGTGGACGGGATATCCATCACATTTGTGAAAGAGTATTCGTGCCGCCAGGTTATAAATCAGGCCCAATAACATGCTTTAGCATTTGATTTTATATATATATATATATATATATATATATATATATATATATATATATATATGTATATATATATATATATAATTTTTTAAAAAAAGGTTATAGCACGTTATAGCTAGGAAAACTTATTTTTCACTATATGAAGAAAGTTTAAACTTCACAAACTTTAAAAATTCTAAAGTTATAGTTATAACTCATTTACAATGTATCCACCACCTTCAAGTTACTAAAAAGAGAACTTTCTTACGCACTCTTTTTAGCTCACTACCCAAACAACGCTAACTATAATTCACCACTCTACCATGCTCTGTATTGTGACAACTAATGTAATTTGAAAAGTTATGTGTTATGAATGCTATGATTTCACATGCTATTTGTGATGTAATATGCAAGGATTTTTGAATGTAATAGAGTGGAGTCGAGTAGAGTAGAGTAAAGTGTACACTGGAGTGGTGTGGTGCCTCATATAGTGGAGTATCATAGAATGGAACAGTATGTTGTACAGTGTGGTGCCTGTTGAACAGTAGAGCTGAGTGTTGTACACTGGAGTATCGTCAAGTAGAGTGTCATGGAATGGAGTGTGGTGGAGTGGAGTGTCATCGAGTAGAGTGTCATAGAGTATAGCAGAGTGCTGTAGAGTGTAGCGGCATGGAGTGGAGTTCAGTGGAGTAGAGTGTTCTATAGTTCAGTTTTGTTGATTGTAATGTTGTGCAGGAGAGTTTGAGAGAGTCTTGTAGAGTGTAGTGATGAACATGTGTTGGGAAATAGCTAACTTCAGGGGGGTCACCCCAAACTGTTTGTCTTACTCCTTCTTTTTTTCTGACCTCATTTGTGTTGGCTTTGTGACTCTTAGCACTTTACCACTGCTATCCAGTGATAAAGTGTGTGTGCTCTCTCACTAAATCATGGTAACATTGGCTCATATCCAATTGGTATATTTAATGTTCATGTAAGTCCCTAGTAAAGTGTGCTACATGTGCCCAGGGCCTGTAAATTAAATGCTACTAGTGGGCCTGCAGCACTGATTGTGCCACCCCCATGAGTATCCTCTTAACAATGTCTCAGGCCTGCCATTACAGGCCCTGTGTGTGCATTTTACTGCTACTTTGGCTTGGTATTTAAAACAATTTGACAGGCCTTAAACTCCTCTTTTATTACACATAAGTCATCCCCAAGGTAGACCCTAGGTAGCCCACAGGGCAGAGTGCTGTGAAAGTAAAAGGCAGAAAATGTACTTATATGTTTTACATATCTTGGTAGTGAAAAACTCCCAAAGTCATTTTCCACTACTTTGAATTCTGCTCCCCTCATAGGACAGCATTGGAAATTCCCTTACATACTTTTAAGTGGTAATTTCTGATCTGAGAGGAAAAGCCTTGTCATGCTTAATATGGTTGAAATGGTAGTGAGAAATCCTAATTACTGGTGAAGTTGGATTCTGCGTTACTATTTTAGAAATGTCACTTATAGAAAGTAGGCATTTCTCTGCACTTACTGCTCTCTGTGCCTTACAGCCTGTCACCAGTGCCTTACAGCCCTACAGCCTGTCTCCAGTCCATGTCTGGAAACTCAGCTGCAGCTGCATTCATCTGCGTACTGATGGGTTTTCCTGGGGAGGAAGGGTGGAGCGGCTCTCTCTTACACTTTGAAGGCCAGTGGCCTGCCCTTACACAAAGTAATGACAACACCCCCCCCCACACACACACAGTGCTCCTGTCAGACAGGGCTGGGATGAAAGGGCAACATGTGCACTTCAAAACCACTCTTTGAAGTTTCCCCACTTCAAAGGCACTTTTGGGTGTGTGTGTATATACAGGGTCTGTGACCTCACCAAATCAGACACTTCTAGACCTACCACTGGGCTCTGTCAGAGGGACTGCTGTGCTGCCCAAAGGACTCATCTGGACTGCTTTTGCTGGAAGGACTGCTGACCTGCCTGTTGCCTTGCTGCCTGCTAGCCCCTGACTCTGCTGGAAGGAATCTGCCATTTCCTCAAGTGCTGTCCATGGGTTGGACTGAGCTTGCCTCCTGTTGTGATGTCTCAGGGCCATCAATGACTTCACCAAAGAGAAGAAAATCCAGTACATCGGACAATTGATGCAACGCCTGCAAGATTCAAAGCAATGGCTGCCAGATTGACACAATGCCTGTCTGGCGGTTGAGGAATCTCCATATCACCTGCCGGACTGACACAGCACCTGTTGACTCCTCACAATGTGTTCTGCATTTTCCACACATCATCCCTGAGCATCAAAATGTCCCCGCATCACAGTAAGGAACAAAAGCTGTGCTCCCAGAAACTGACGCATCACCTTGCAGCATAAAAAGAAACAATGCATCACCTTCGCAGTGCCAGAAAAACCAACGCATCACTCTACTTTCTACACAGCCATTGATTCTTAAGGATTGAGACTCATATAAACCATTTAAATGGTTATCTTGACTTGTGCATATTGGATTTTTGTCATTTTGTCATTTTTTTATTCAGACAAATATTATATATTTTCTAAACTGTTGTGGGGTACTTTTTTGTGGTGTTTTCACTATGTTACTGTATGAGTAACTGCACAAATACTTTACACATTGCCTTCTAATTTAAGCTTGCCTGCTCCGTGCCAAGCGACTGGAGGGTGAGCACAGGATAATTTAGATGTGTTGAGAATTACCATCACTAGGATTCTGCTCCCTATTTGGAACCGGTGCATACTTCTGCCAACTTTCTAACAACAGTGTAGTATCAATCATTATTTGTGAGAACACCATGGGGGTGATTCTAACCCTGGCGGTCGGTGTTAAAGCGGCGGCCAACCCGCCAACAGGCTGGCGGTAAAAAATATGGAATTCTGACCCTGGTGGGAACCGCCAACACAGACAGCCACTTTAACACTCCGCCCGCCACGGCGGTGCAAACAAACAGCGCGGCGGTCACCGCCAACAGCCAGGCGGCAGACAATGTACCGCCCACACTATCACAACTCACCAATCCGCCACCTTTTCTGGGGTGGGAGCACCGCCGATAAAAACACGGCGGAAACAGACTACGAACGGGAAAACGCTCACCAATACGCACTCCATGAGGAAGGAGGACAGCATGGAACCCAAATTAAACATCCTACCTGCTCTCGTCTACCTTCTCATCTACCATGAGTACGAAGTCCGGTGCAGACGACAACGGTGAGTACTGCACCTACGACACACGGGAGGGGGGAGGACGAAAGGTTACGGGCACACACATATGCGACCCCCCCCCAACTATGTACACACCAATGCAGAGCAACAAGTCACAGTGACACCACCCAAACACCCCTGAAAAATGCTAGGAAATAATCAAATTTGGAACAAATATTTATGTACCAAAAAGCTCCTGAAAATTATCGGACAACCATGAAAGGTATTCACAAGAAAACAAATGATATACACCTCAGTGTATAACTGAAGTAACAAGTCCTGCACATCCTACGAATTCATCATGTCCGTGGGCCAAAGTTTTGAGAAACAAGGGCAAAGCCCACACAGGAGACCTGAGTCCTTTGGAGAGAACACTGCAGGGGCATCAGATGTAAAAACTACAAGCACCTCAGGGGGAAGGGAAGGGGGGGGGCACCACAGCCACATGAGTCCACGACGCTAGATCCACGAGGAGCCACCATGCCCACTGTACCATCCTGGGGAGTGCAAAGCCACAGTCTCTCAATGTCTCTACAGTGGGTGGGCTGCCCACTGTACCATCCTGGGGAGTGCAAAGCCACAGTCTCTCAATGTCTCTACAGTGGGTGGGCTGCCCACTGGACCATCCTGGGGAGTGCAAAGCCACAGTCTCTCAATGTCTCTACAGTGGGTGGGCTGCCCACTGGACCATCCTGGGGAGTGCAAAGTCACAGTCCATCAGGTGGATGACAGTCTCCACTGGTCAAGGAGGAGGCATGGTGGGCACAGTGAACCATAAACAGTGATTGAGACGGCGGTGCCCAGCGGAGCGGTGCTTGAGACGGCGGGGCCCAGCGGAGCGGTGCTTGAGATGAAGGGCCCAGCGGAGTGGTGCTTGAGAAGAAGGGCCCAGCGGAGCGGTGCTTGAGAAGAAGGGCCCAGCGGAGCGGTGCTTGAGACGGCGGGGCTTAGCGGAGCGGTGCTTGAGAAGAAGGGCCCAGCGGAGCGGTGCTTGAGATGAAGGGCCCAGCGGAGCGGTGCTTGAGATGAAGGGCCCAGCGGAGCGGTGCTTGAGAAGAAGGGCCCAGCGGAGCAGTGCTTGAGAAGAAGGGCCCAGCGGAGCAGTGCTTGAGAAGAAGGGCCCAGCGGAGCGGTGCTTGAGACGGCGGGGCCCAGCGGAGCGGTGCTTGAGAAGAAGGGCCCAGCGGAGCGGTGCTTGAGATGAAGGGCCCATCGGAGCGGTGCTTGAGATGAAGGGCCCAGCGGAGCGGTGCTTGAGAAGAAGGGCCCAGCGGAGCGGTGCTTGAGATGAAGGGCCCAGCGGAGCGGTGCTTGACAGGAAGGGCCCAGCGGAGCGGTGCTTGACAGGAAGGGCCCAGCGGAGCGGTGCTTGAGAAGAAGGGCCCAGCGGAGCGGTGCTTGAGATGAAGGGCCCAGCGGAGCGGTGCTTGAGAAGAAGGGCCCAGCGGAGCGGTGCTTGAGACGGCGGGGCCCTGTTCAGCGGTGCCTATCCTCACAGCGGGGCCCTGTTCAGCGGTGCTCTTCTGCACCGCGGGCCCTGTTCAGCGGTGCTCTTCTGCACGGCGGGCCCTGTTCAGCGGTGCTCTTCTGCACCGCGGGCCCTGTTCAGCGGTGCTCTTCTCCACGGCGGGCCCTGTTCAGCGGTGCTCTTCTGCACGGCGGGCCCTGTTCAGCGGTGCTCTTCTGCACGGCGGGCCCTATTCAGCGGTGCTCTTCTGCACGGCGGGCCCTGTTCAGCGGTGCTCTTCTGCACCGCGGGCCCTGTTCAGCGGTGCTCTTCTCCACGGCGGGCCCTGTTCAGCGGTGCTCTTCTGCACGGCGGGCCCTGTTCAGCGGTGCTCTTCTGCACCGCGGGCCCTGTTCAGCGGTGCTCTTCTCCAGGGCGGGCCCTGTTCAGCGGTGCTCCTCTGCACGGCAGGCCCTGTTCAGCGGTGCTCTTCTGCACGGCGGGCCCTGTTCAGCGGTGCTCATCCAGCAGGTCAAGGGAGCCAGACCTGGCCTGGACTCCCTGCTCAGTCGCCCTCGGACCGTGATGTTTCTGGACCCTTCGGGGACGGACTCCTGGCCTCCTTAGTGTCCTCCTTCCCAGCTGGGATGTGACATGTGGGGTCCACCTTCTCCGTGCTCCTGCTGCCCTTCCGCTCCTTTGATGGGGCTCTCGGGCCCTTGCCTCCCCTAGATGGTGTGGGTGGTGAAGTGGCCGCACATTGCTCCTTGGGGGCAGCCCTGTCGGTCCTCGCACGGCGGCCCTTGTTTTTGCGGGTCCTCTTGCCGGGGGGGGGGGCTGGACGTGTCCTTGCTGCTGATCGATGTGTCATTGCTGGCAAAGGGTGGGCTCCAGAACCCATGCACAACAGTGACACCCGAAGCTGGGCTGGTGGTGGCTGCGGTGCTCTTGGGACTCTTTGCAGATGGAGGGGGGAGCTCATCGGGGGGAAAGAGGTCAAGATTAGCCAGGAAAAGTTTTTTAGGGCCAAGGTAAAGGGTAGGAGAAGTGGAGATGGAAGTGGAGGAAGAGGAGGTAGTTGTAGGAGAGTCAGGTGTGCTGTCATTGGGTGAAGGTGCTGGTGCTGTAGGCTGTCGTGAGGTGGATGGCTGTTGGGTGGGTGGCTGCCTGCGTTTGTGTGTCTTGGAAGAGGGGGTGACAGACACAGTGGGAGAGGACACAGGGGACGTGTAAATGGCAGTGGGGGTGGTGACTGCACGAGTGTGGACTGTACTGGAGGGTGAGGTGGTGATGGAAGCACTGGCTGATGTTGGGGTGCATGCAGGTGTGAGTGTAGACGTCACAGGGAGGGAGGAGGGAGACGAGGAGGAGGGGGACACAGAGGTGGTTGTGACTGTTGGAATGTCTGCATCTGGGTGTTGCTTGGGTGAGTGTTTGTGGGATCTGTGGTGCTTGTGTTTGGATGAGCTGCTCTTGGGTGTTGAGGTGTGTGCAGGCTGGGCTGATGGTGTGGATGGGATAGGCTGAGGAACAGGAGACAGAGAAAGGCTGGAGGCAGTAAGAAGAGGGAGGCTGGAAACAGGGACAATGGCTGCCGTCAGTGCTGAGGCCAGAGCAGTGAACGCTCGTTGATGGGCAGCCTGACCCGAATGAATGCCCTCCAGGTACGCATTGCTCTGTTGCACCTCCCTTTGCACACCCTGGATGGCATTCAAAAGGGTCGTCTGCCCAACAATGAGCGTCCTTACCAGGTCAATGAGCTCCGCACTGAGGGCAGCAGGGGCAACAGGGGCAGGGGCTGAGGTGCCTGGGGCGAAGGAGACGCGCGCCTTCCTGGGCGAACGGGCACGGAGCGAAGACTGAGGGGCTGCTGGGAGGGCGGGGCTGGTGCGCTGGGTGGCGGCTGTACCTGTAGAGGCGGGGGGCACGGATGTTGCCGCCACCGCTAGGGAGCTCCCATCCGAGGACGTGTCGCTGTCGCTGCTCTCACCTGCGGTCCCCGTCGTGGTGCTCCCCTCGCCCTCCGGATCACTGGTGCCCTCGGTGTCTGTTCCTGGGCCCACCGGGGCCTTGTGTCCTGCAGCTCCCTCGTGCTCCGATGCCAAATCTCCTCCGCCTGATGATGCTAATGCACACATGCACAAGAAGATGAAGAGAAAGGGTGGGGGGAGAAAAAAGAAGATCAGGTTGAGTGCATGCAATGTCAACACCGTTGGCGGAGAGGACAGACACAGGAGCCTAATGCACTAAGCCGCGCATTCGGGGTACACTACTCAGTACTACTGACTAGGACAACAGGCCAAGAGACGTCAAATGCCCACATGGGAGATGCTGGACCTTCAATGGATGTACTTGTCACCCTACAGAGGTGGGGGCCGGGGGCACAGGGCCATGCCTAAGGGAGAGGACTACACTACAGAAAGCGCCCTGGCCTAATCTCACCCACAGCCCTCCTCCCCCACCCAGACGCCTCCACTGCGCAGAAAGATAGGAGAATGTGCTGATACTCACCCCCTTGTGTCTGCTGTGATGTCTTAAAGCGCCCATCCAATTCAGGGTAGGCCACCGCCAGGATCCGGGACATCAGGGGGGTCATGGTGCGACTGGCACCCCTCCTAGGTTGGGAGGCCATCCCCAGCAGTGTTTCTGCGGTCTTCCTTGTTCCGCGGCAGATGTCCTCCCACCTCTTGCGGCAGTGGGTGCCCCGTCTGTTGTGGACCCCCAAGTTCCGGACTTCCTTGGCGATGGCACGCCAAATCTCGATCTTCTGATGGGCGCTGACCTATTTGACATGTACAGGGTGGAAAGGAGGAAATCATCAATGACCTGCATGTTAGATGTGATTGGCCCCCCCCACCAACTTTGGCATATGGCACATGCTCTCATCTGTCAGGCATTGCACTCCTCATTCGCCCCCCACCCCACCAACTTACATCCACCCCAATCCACACAGGCATAGCCCATTCCATGTGCACCCGGTGTACTCACTTGTTGGTCTGGAGGACCGTAGAGTAGCACATACTGGGGGAGGACCCCATCCACGAGCTTCTCCAACTCTTCAGACGTGAAGGCAGGGGCCCTTTCCCCAGTCGCAGCAGCCATTGTATCTTCCAGACCGAGGTCACAGCAGTACTTGCAGTATAGGTCCTCTCCTGTGGATGATCAGGTCTCGAGTGATTAATCAGATAGAAAATGGCGGTCACGCCCGCGGCGGTGCGTACCGCGGCGGTTCGTACCGCGACCGCCGGCGCACATCGTCATTGGCTCCTGAAACCCATAGGGTTCAATGTTAACCAATGCGGCTTTGCGCCGCGGTCTTCGACCGCCTACCGCCACGGTGTGCCACGCCAGCGCATTGACCTCACATCCCATTGTCCCACTTCACAGGTCAGGCAGCCGCCATTTCAAGGGCCTACATGGCTTAATTTTGACTGCGACACACAGGCCTAGGCCTTGCATTGCCACACATACACGCCTTTCAACCCATTGCCATTCTTTAACTGTGCAAGCTGTCTGTACGTACCTGTGGTTTGCCTGACTCTGTGCTCCATGTTGTCCTTCCTAGGCACCGTCCGCTGGGACTTGCGAGGAGAAGGATGAATCCTCGCGTGTACCGACCGCTGGTGGACCTGTCGACAATGGAAGAACGCCATATAATACTTCGATACCGACTTGACCGTGCCACTATCCATGAACTGTGTGCCCAGCTGGAGCCAGCCCTGATGTCCCCCATCCGCCAACCCACAGGGATTCCCCCTCTGGTGCAGGTTTTGTCAGTCCTCCATTTTTTGGCAAGTGGGTCATTCCAGACAACAGTGGCCATGTCATCTGGAATGTCTCAGCCTATGTTTTCAAAGATTTTGAGCAGAGTGTTGTCTGCCCTGATGAAACTCATGCGGAGCTACATCATTTTCCCAGAGGAGGGTGACTTGCCTACAGTGAAGGGTGATTTCTATGCCCTTGGACATATCCCCAACATCATTGGTGCCATTGATGGGACCCATGTGGCTTTGGTACCCCCAAAAGACGATGAGCAGGTGTACAGAAACAGAAAAAGTTATCATTCGATGAATGTCCAGGTGGTCTGTTTGGCTGACCAGTACATCTCCCATGTAAATGCCAAGTTCCCAGGGTCAGTGCATGACGCGTATGTGATGCGAAATAGCAGCATCCCCTATGTGATGGAGCAGCTACAGAGACAACGTGTGTGGCTAATAGGTGACTCTGGTTACCTCAACCTGCCTTGGCTACTGACCCCAGTGAGGAATCCCCGGACCAGGGCAGAGGAACGGTACAATGAGGCCCATGGGCGAACTAGGAGGATCATCGAAAGGACCTTTGGCCTCCTGAAGGCCAGGTTTAGGTGCCTGCATATGACTGGGGGATCCCTGATGTACTCACCAAAGAAGGTGTGCCACATCATCGTGGCCTGCTGTATGCTTCACAATCTGGCATTGCGACGTCAGGTTCCTTTCCTGCAGGAGGATGGTGCAGATGGTGGTGTTGAAGCAGCTGTGGTGCCTGCGGAGAGTGAAGAGGAGGAAGACTCAGAGGACGACACAGACAACAGGGACAGAGTAATAGAACAGTATTTCCAGTAGCACACAGGTAATAATCACCCATGCCATTTTACATTTCCTGAAAGCCTCCTGCATCTCAACTTTGTCGATTTCCCCCCAGACCTATAAACATGATGTTTGATTTTCCCTTCCCTTTTCTGTGCTGTATGAGCCACTGCGTGACCTCGGCTTGGTTGGCCCATGGACTAATGCTAAGTTACCTCGGTATGTGTAATTCACAATGTTAATAATACGTAATTGATATGTAATGTGTCATACATTTGTAAATAAGACAGGCTGAGTCCTGATTGATTTCAGTGCAATGTGTGATTTATTATTAGTGCATAGATATTGGTACATGATAGTGAAACAGTGATGGGTGGGGGTGGAGTAATGTCCATGGCGGAGTCCAGTTCTCAGTCTCACAGGTGCATTGTCCATATGCCTGTGGCAGGATGGAGCAGGGGCAGTTCAAGGTTTGACAGGGTGGCAATGTGGAACAGTGGGAGGACTTCAGGGGGTATGTGATGCTGGCGGGGGACTTGACATCCTACTCTGTCGCTTTTTTTTATCTCAGTCTCCTTTTGCGGGGCGGTTGTTGTTCAGCAGGAGGTGGGGTTCTGGTGGGCTGTCGTTGTGGTGGGGCCTCCTATCCACTAGCGCCGGCGGAGGTGGTAGGCTGTTCCTGGCTAGTGACAGGGGCCCTGTGTGATGCCACATGGTCCCGAAACGTGTCCTCTATACGGTTCAGGGCCTGGACTATGCTCCCCATAGCGGTTGAGATGTTGCTGAGTTGGTCGCTGAACCCCATGTAGCGTTGCTCCTGCTGTGCCTGGATGTCCTGGAACCTGGCCAGTACTGTCGCCATTGTCTCTTGTGAGTGGTGGTAGGCTGCCATGATGGTGGTGAGGGCCTCTTGGAGAGTGGGTTCCCTGGGCCTCTCCTCCCCCCCCTGTCGCACAGCAGCCCTCCGAGTTGCCCTGTTTCCCTGGGCCTCTGTCCCCTGGACGGTGTGCCCACTCCCACTGCCCCCAGGTCCCTGTTGTTGTTGGGTTGGTGGGTTACCCTGGGGGCCCTGTAGTGGTAGACACACCGCTGCTTGACCTGTCCTAGAGACAGAGTCATGGGCCCGCTGGGTGGGAGCTGTGCTGTTGTTCCCAGAGGGGGTTGGGTCTGCAGTGGCCTGTGTCTGGGTGAGGGGAACCGACTGCCCAGAGGTCCCCGATGGTCCGGGCTGGTCGTCAGGTTCCAGGTCGACAGAGCTGCTGTCATCACTAGGGGCCTGTTCCGGGGGTGGGATGGACATTTCTGGTCCCTCCTGACCAGTGTGTTGTCGTTCGGGGCCTGCATGGGGTAAGAGGGTATGGTTATTGTTTCTGTTTGTGCATTAGCTTGCGTTTTATGGGTGCCCTTGTCCCCCAGTGCTGGCATTCCCTTGGGGGAGGTGTTGTGAGGGTGTTTTGTGGGGGGGGTGATGGGTATGTGCAGTGGTCATGCTTAGGTGATGGGTGTCCATAGTTTGGGGGTGGCATGCAGGGGTTGGTGTTGGGTGGGTTGTGCTGGGGAGACATTCTCAGGGAGGATGTGTGATGGGGGGTTGGGGGTGAGGGTGGGGGTTAGCATGCTGGGGGGGGGGTGAAGTGGTTGGCCTTGTACTTACCAGAGTCCATTCCTCCGTGTACTCCAGCGAGGCCATCGGGATGCAGGATGTTGAGTACCTCTTGCTCCCATGTTGTGAATTCGGGTGGAGTGGGTGGGGGTCCCCCGCCAGTCTTCTGCACTGCGATGTTGTGTCGCGAGACCATCGAGCGCACGTTCCCCCGTAGGTCGTTCCATCGTTTGCGGATGTCCTCTTGATTTCTGGGATGCTGTCCCACCGCGTTGACCCTGTCCACGATCCGCTGCCAGAGCTCCGCCTTCCTTGCTATGGTGGTGTGCTGGACCTGTGAGCCGAAGAGCTGGGGTTCCACTCTTATGATCTCCTCCACCATGACCCAGAGTTCTTGGTCCGAAAAGTGTGGGTGCCTTTGTGGTGCCATGGGGTGGTGTGTATGAGGTGTGGGGTGGTGTATGTGATGATGTGTGTGTTGGTGTGTGGTGCTTTGTGCTTCTATGTGGTGTGTGTGATGTTGCGGTGTGCCTCTGTGTGTCTGGCTCTCTATTCTCTGATGTGTCTCTCTCTCCTTCGTCTCTGGTTTTTGTTGGTAGGGGTTTGTGGATGATGTGGGTGTGTGTTTTATATGGTATTGGATGTGTGGGAGTGGTGTGTGTATGTGTTTCAGGTGTGTGCCTTTCAAATTGTCCAATGTGGTAGGGGTTTGTAAAGGTGTGTGTATTTTGACCTCGGCGGTGTGTACCGCCAATGGAATACCGCGGTTGAATGACCGCCGCGTCGATTTGCGGGTCATAATGGGATGGGCGTATTTCTGTTGGCGTGGCGGTGGAGGTTTGGTCTTCTCCAGTTTACCGCTGGCCGCTGATGTGGCGGACTGCAGTGGAGGGCGGATTTTCGGAGGTTTTGCAGTTGTGGGTCAGAATGTCCGTGGCGGCTGACCGCGGCCGCGGCGGTATTGTGGCGGCCTTCTGACCGGCGGTAAGCGGCTTTTACCGCCGAGGTCAGAATGACCCCCCATGTATGGTAGAGTGGCGAGTTATAGTTAGTGTTGTCGGGTTAGTGAGCTGAAAAGAGTGTGTAGCGAGGTCTGCTGCTTGTAATAATTTGAAGGTGGTGGATACATTTCAAATGAAAGTTATAATTATAACTTTGGATTTTTTTTAAGTTTGTGTAGTTTAAAGTTGGTTTGTATAGGGAAATAAGTTTTCCTAACTGTAACTAAGCTTTAGCCTTTGGTTTACTAATTGAATTTCAATTTTTAATTCTTAGGAAAAATGTGTTTCAAACCGTAGAGTCCAGTATCACAAGTGGAGAGCGTAAAATGTTGTACAGTTCAAAAAGAACAGATGATGGCTGGAATGCTAAACAATGAAAACATTCACCCCCAGTCACAGATCTGGGTTTAATCCATTGTTTTTTTGCTCGCCACACCACACCAGTTTGGGCCCAGCCATATGCAAATCAGTTTTGACACTGCTCCCCATGGGAACAGTTCAGCCTGATCTGCCAGGCCAGGTCCTCCTGAACCGGGAACGGGCATCCAGGGAACGGTTTCAGGGTATGAATCATCATCAGCCAGGCTTGCTCAGCCAGGCTTGCTTGAATCCAGTGGCGCACCGAGCAGGGGGACTCACATCTGGACATACCCTTCCCATTTAAGATGGCAAAAACAACAAAATATAGATGATGAATGGAATGCTGAACAATGCAATCAGTCAGCACCAGTCACACATCTGGGTTTAATCCCTCCATTTTTTGCTCACCATCCCATCCAGTTTGGTTCCAGTCATATGCAAATCAGTCTTGACCATGCTCCCTGTGGGAACAGTCCAGCCCGAACTGCCAGGCCAGGTCCCCCCTGGCCTGGAAACAAGCATCCGAGGACCAGTTTCGGGGTATCACCCGCTAATCAGCCAGGCTAGGTTGAATCCAGTGGTGCAGTGAGCACGCGACTCACATCTGAGCAATATAGTACAGTGGAGTACTGTATAGTGAAGTGGAGTGCACTGGAGTGGGGTAGTGTAAAGTGGAGTAAAGTGCCGTAGACTGGAGTGCTGTGTCATAGACCATAGTGGCGTGGAGTGCAGTATAGTGGCATAGCATACAGTTGAGTAGCATCATAAATTGAAGTACTGTGTTGTTCAGTAGAAGGTAGTAGGGAGTTGTAGAGTATTGGAAAGCAATGTAGGATACAGTAGATGTAAAGAAATGGCTCCCTGTTGCAGTTACCCCCCACTTTTTGCCTGATACTGATGCTGACTTGACTGAGAAGTGTGCTGGGACCCTGCTAACCAGGCCCCAGCACCAGTGTTCTTTCACCTAAAATGTACCATTGTTTCCACAATTGGCACACCCTGGCATCCAGATAAGTCCCTTGTAACTGGTACCTCTGGTACCAAGGGCCCTGATGCCAGGGAAGGTCTCTAAGGGCTGTAGCATGTATTATGCCACCCTAGAGACCCCTCACTCAGCACAGACACACTGCTTACGAGCCTATGTGTGCTGGTGGGAACAAAATGAGTAAGTCGACATGGCACTCCCCTCAGGGTGCCATGCCAGCCTCTCACTGCCTATGCAGTATAGGTAAGACACCCCTCTAGCAGGCCTTACAGCCCTAAGGCAGGGTGCACTATACCATAGGTGAGGGTACCAGTGCATGAGCACTGTGCCCCTACAGTGTCTAAGCAAAACCTTAGACATTGTAAGTGCAGGGTAGCCATAAGAGTATATGGTCTGGGAGTCTGTTTTACACGAACTCCACAGCACCATAATGGCTACACTGAAAACTGGGAAGTTTGGTATCAAACTTCTCAGCACAATAAATGCACACTGATGCCAGTGTACATTTTATTGTAAAATACACCACAGAGGGCACCTTAGAGGTGCCCCCTGAAACTTAACCGACTGTCTGTGTAGGCTGACTAGTTCCAGCAGCCTGCCACACCAGAGACATGTTGCTGGCCCCATGGGGAGAGTGCCTTTGTCACTCTGAGGCCAGTAACAAAGCCTGCACTGGGTGGAGATGCTAACACCTCCCCCAGGCAGGAGCTGTGACACCTGGCGGTGAGCCTCAAAGGCTCACCCCTTTGTCACAGCCCAGCAGGGAACTCCAGCTTAGTGGAGTTGCCCGCCCCCTCCGGCCACGGCCCCCACTTTTGGCGGCAAGGCTGGAGGGAACAAAGAAAGCAACAAGGAGGAGTCACTGGCCAGTCAGGACAGCCCCTAAGGTGTCCTGAGCTGAGGTGACTCTGACTTTTAGAAATCCTCCATCTTGCAGATGGAGGATTCCCCCAATAGGGTTAGGATTGTGACCCCCTCCCCTTGGGAGGAAGCACAAAGAGGGTGTACCCACCCTCAGGGCTAGTAGCCATTGGCTACTAACCCCCCAGACCTAAACACGCCCTTAAATTTAGTATTTAAGGGCTACCCTGAACCCTAGAAAATGAGATTCCTGCAACTACAAGAAGAAGGACTGCCCAGCTGAAAACCCCTGCAGCGGAAGACCAGAAGACGACAACTGCCTTGGCTCCAGAAACTCACCGGCCTGTCTCCTGCCTTCCAAAGATCCTGCTCCAGCGACGCCTTCCAAAGGGACCAGCGACCTCGACATCCTCTGAGGACTGCCCCTGCTTCGAAAAGACAAGAAACTCCCGAGGACAGCGGACCTGCTCCAAGAAAAGCTGCAACTTTGTTTCCAGCAACTTTAAAGAACCCTGCAAGCTCCCCGCAAGAAGCGTGAGACTTGCAACACTGCACCCGGCGACCCCGACTCGGCTGGTGGCGATCCAACACCTCAGGAGGGACCCCAGGACTACTCTGATACTGTGAGTACCAAAACCTGTCCCCCCTGAACCCCCACAGCGCCGCCTGCAGAGGGAAACCCGAGGCTTCCCCTGACCGCGACTCTTTGAACCTAAAGTCCCGACGCCCGGGAGAGACCCTGCACCCGCAGCCCCCAGGACCTGAAGGACCGGACTTTCACTGGAGAAGTGACCCCCAGGAGTCCCTCTCCCTTGCCCAAGTGGAGGTTTCCCCGAGGAACCCCCCCCTTGCCTGCCTGCAGCGCTGAAGAGATCCCTAGATCTCCCATTGACTTCCATTACAAACCCGATGCTTGTTTCTACACTGCACCCGGCCGCCCCCGCGCCGCTGAGGGTGGAATTTCTGTGTGGACTTGTGTCCCCCCCGGTGCCCTACAAAACCCCCCTGGTCTGACCTCCGAAGACGCGGGTACTTACCTGCAAGCAGACCGGAACCGGGGCACCCCCTTCTCTCCATTCTAGCCTATGCGTTTTGGGCACCACTTTGAACTCTGCACCTGACCGGCCCTGAGCTGCTGGTGTGGTGACTTTGGGGTTGCTCTGAACCCCCAACGGTGGGCTACCTTGGACCAAGAACTAAGCCCTGTAAGTGTCTTACTTACCTGGTTAACCTAACAAATACTTACCTCCCCTAGGAACTGTGAAAATTGCACTGTGTCCACTTTTAAAACAGCTATTTGTGAATAACTTGAAAAGTATACATGCAATTTTGATGATTTGAAGTTCCTAAAGTACTTACCTGCAATTCCTTTCGACTGAGATATTACATGTAGAATTTGAACCTGTGGTTCTTAAAATAAACTAAGAAAAGATATTTTTCTATATAAAAACCTATTGGCTGGATTTGTCTCTGAGTGTGTGTACCTCATTTATTGTCTATGTGTATGTACAACAAATGCTTAACACTACTCCTTGGATAAGCCTACTGCTCGACCACACTACCACAAAATAGAGCATTAGTATTATCTATTTTTACCACTATTTTACCTCTAAGGGGAACCCTTGGACTCTGTGCATGCTATTCCTTACTTTGAAATAGCACATACAGAGCCAACTTCCTACATTGGTGGATCAGCGGTGGGGTACAAGACTTTGCATTTGCTGGACTACTCAGCCAATACCTGATCACACGACAAATTCCAAAATTGTCATTAGAAATTGATTTTTGCAATTTGAAAAGTTTTCTAAATTCTTAAAAGTCCTGCTAGGGCCTTGTGTGTTAAGTCCCTGTTTAGCATTTCTTTTAGAGTTTAAAAGTTTGTAAAAATTTGAATTAGATTCTAGAACCAGTTGTAGATTCTTAAAAAGTATTCCAACTTTTAGAAGCAAAATGTCTAGCACAGATGTGACTGTGGTGGAACTCGACACCACACCTTACCTCCATCTTAAGATGAGGGAGCTAAGGTCACTCTGTAAAATAAAGAAAATAACAATGGGCCCCAAACCTACCAAAATACAGCTCCAGGAGCTTTTGGCAGAGTTTGAAAAGGCCAACCCCTCTGAGGGTGGCAACTCAGAGGAAGAGGATAGTGACTTGGAGGACAATTCCCCCCTACCAGTCCTATCTAAGGAGAACAGGGTCCCTCAAACCCTGACTCCAAAAATAATAGTCAGAGATGCTGGTTCCCTCACAGGAGAGACCAACACCTCTGAAATCACTGAGGATAGCCCCAGTGAAGAGGACATCCAGTTAGCCAGGATGGCCAAAAGATTGGCTTTGGAAAGGCAGCTCCTAGCCATAGAAAGGGAAATAAAAGAGATGGGCCTAGGTCCCATCGATGGTGGCAGCAACTTAAATAGGGTCAGAGATTCTCCTGACATCCTAAAAATCCCCAAAGGGATTGTAACAAAATATGAAGATGGTGATGACATCACCAAATGGTTCACAGCTTTTGAGAGGGCTTGTGTAACCAGAAAAGTAAACAGATCTCACTGGGGTGCTCTCCTTT
Organism: Pleurodeles waltl; assembly: GCF_031143425.1. Taxonomy (NCBI): domain Eukaryota; kingdom Metazoa; phylum Chordata; class Amphibia; order Caudata; family Salamandridae; genus Pleurodeles; species Pleurodeles waltl. Next base: position 164,159,175 of record NC_090448.1, on the reverse strand, counting down.
GGGAAATGTTCACTGGAAAGTGTAGGGATAGACTCCTCACACTCTCTGGAAAAGATGCAGAATCTTATGACCTCATGAAGGGTACCCTGATTGAGGGCTTTGGATTCTCCACTGAGGAGTATAGAATTAGATTCAGGGGGGCTCAAAAATCCTCGAGCCAGACCTGGGTTGATTTTGTAGACTACTCAGTAAAAACACTAGATGGTTGGTTAACTGGAAATGAAGTGTGTGACTATGTTGGGCTTTATAATTTGTTTATGAAAGAACACATTTTAAGTAACTGCTTCAATGAAAAGTTGCATCAGTATTTGGTAGACCTAGGTCCAATTTCTCCCCAAGAATTGGGAAAGAAGGCAGACCACTGGGTCAAGACTAGGGTAACCAAAACTTCCACTGGGGGTGACCAAAAGAAAGGGGTTACAAAAACTCCCCAGGAGAAAGTGGGTGACACTAGAAACAAAGAAAAAGAGTCCTCTGTAGGCCCCCAAAAACCAGAACAGGTGGGTGGGCCCCAAGACACAACCCAAAACAAAGGTGGGTACCAGGGTAAGAACTGGGATGCCACTAAGGCATGGTGCCACAACTGTAAACAGTCTGGGCACCACACCAAGGACACTTCTTGTCCCAAAAGCAAACCCCAGAACAAAATTCCAGGGGTAACCAGTGTAGCCATTGGAGATGACTCCTCAGATGAGGAGGTCTTCATAGCTTTCAACTGGAAAATGGGCCCAACAGGTGAGTTGGAGATTCCAGAGGGAAGTAGACACTTCCACCACCTACAGGTGAATGGAATCCCAGCCACTGCCCTGAGAGACACTTGTGCCAGTCACACTATTGTGCATGACAGGCTGGTGCTCTCAAACCAGTACATCCCAGGTGAGATGGCCAGAGTAAGAGTTAGCCCAGACAGGGTCACTAATAGGCCTGTGGCTCTTGTGCCCATAGAAGTGGGTGGAACTTTTAGCTGGAGAAGGGTGGTAGTCAGTACAGACCTCCCCCTTGATTGTCTCCTTGGAAATGACTACCCAGAGGTTAGTCAGAGCCTAAGAGAAGAACTGGTCCAGGGCCAGTCCTCTCCCAAGGATTCTGGAGTGCCTGCCTCTGCAGTAAATGCAAGTAGGCCCCAGAGGAAAAAGAAAAGGAAACAGAGTAGGAAAGGTGGACAACCTTTAGCCAAGGTTCCAGCAAGCCAAGGAGATTCTGCTCCAGTAGGGGAGAACTCCAAAAATGGCTCTGATAAAGTCCAACCTGACCCACAAGAAGTCCTGGCTAGTCAGGCAACTGTTAAGCCTGAGTGGGTGGCTCCTCAGCTAACAGAAGAAAGAGTGGAAGAAGGGTGTTTACTACAAGATGTGGTAACCCCCCACTCTAATACAGCAGACAGGCACCCTGAACCCAAAGAAGCCTGTAACTTAGCCCCTTCCCTTGTAGGTGAAGAGCTAAAGGTGTGGTTCTGGGCACTGACAGCTGTCAGTGGCCTCTGCTGGGTGTTAGCCTTTATGGCTGCACTATCCTTGGCATGGTGGTCTGACCCCATGCCAAATAACAAGTTAGGCCCCCTGACCCTGTTGGTCATGGTGGGGTTACTCCAGCTCTGGGTAACCTCTTTGGGTAAGCTAGGGGTGACCCTGGCTAAGATAAGATTAGCAGAGGTGGATACCTCTGACCTCAAAATAGAGAGAATGGGTGAAGACATAAAAAGCACAGACAAGAGGCAGTTCAGACTAGGTCCTATCACTGTGGAAGTGGGTCAGTTCCCCAGAGGGAATGACCTGAACAGGAGGATGTAAGGCAGAGTAGGCCCTGCAACAAACCAGCCATTTCCTCTACTCTTCCTCGCCTGACAGACTAGGAAGACTCTTCCAGCGTTGGCTGAGTCTCCTGGCCTGTGGGCTGGGGGGGGCTTGTGTAAAGAAATGGCTCCCTGTTGCAGTTACCCCCCACTTTTTGCCTGATACTGATGCTGACTTGACTGAGAAGTGTGCTGGGACCCTGCTAACCAGGCCCCAGCACCAGTGTTCTTTCACCTAAAATGTACCATTGTTTCCACAATTGGCACACCCTGGCATCCAGATAAGTCCCTTGTAACTGGTACCTCTGGTACCAAGGGCCCTGATGCCAGGGAAGGTCTCTAAGGGCTGTAGCATGTATTATGCCACCCTAGAGACCCCTCACTCAGCACAGACACACTGCTTACGAGCCTATGTGTGCTGGTGGGAACAAAATGAGTAAGTCGACATGGCACTCCCCTCAGGGTGCCATGCCAGCCTCTCACTGCCTATGCAGTATAGGTAAGACACCCCTCTAGCAGGCCTTACAGCCCTAAGGCAGGGTGCACTATACCATAGGTGAGGGTACCAGTGCATGAGCACTGTGCCCCTACAGTGTCTAAGCAAAACCTTAGACATTGTAAGTGCAGGGTAGCCATAAGAGTATATGGTCTGGGAGTCTGTTTTACACGAACTCCACAGCACCATAATGGCTACACTGAAAACTGGGAAGTTTGGTATCAAACTTCTCAGCACAATAAATGCACACTGATGCCAGTGTACATTTTATTGTAAAATACACCACAGAGGGCACCTTAGAGGTGCCCCCTGAAACTTAACCGACTGTCTGTGTAGGCTGACTAGTTCCAGCAGCCTACCACACCAGAGACATGTTGCTGGCCCCATGGGGAGAGTGCCTTTGTCACTCTGAGGCCAGTAACAAAGCCTGCACTGGGTGGAGATGCTAACACCTCCCCCAGGCAGGAGCTGTGACACCTGGCGGTGAGCCTCAAAGGCTCACCCCTTTGTCACAGCCCAGCAGGGCACTCCAGCTTAGTGGAGTTGCCCGCCCCCTCCGGCCACGGCCCCCACTTTTGGCGGCAAGGCTGGAGGGAACAAAGAAAGCAACAAGGAGGAGTCACTGGCCAGTCAGGACAGCCCCTAAGGTGTCCTGAGCTGAGGTGACTCTGACTTTTAGAAATCCTCCATCTTGCAGATGGAGGATTCCCCCAATAGGGTTAGGATTGTGACCCCCTCCCCTTGGGAGGAAGCACAAAGAGGGTGTACCCACCCTCAGGGCTAGTAGCCATTGGCTACTAACCCCCCAGACCTAAACACGCCCTTAAATTTAGTATTTAAGGGCTACCCTGAACCCTAGAAAATGAGATTCCTGCAACTACAAGAAGAAGGACTGCCCAGCTGAAAACCCCTGCAGCGGAAGACCAGAAGACGACAACTGCCTTGGCTCCAGAAACTCACCGGCCTGTCTCCTGCCTTCCAAAGATCCTGCTCCAGCGACGCCTTCCAAAGGGACCAGCGACCTCGACATCCTCTGAGGACTGCCCCTGCTTCGAAAAGACAAGAAACTCCCGAGGACAGCGGACCTGCTCCAAGAAAAGCTGCAACTTTGTTTCCAGCAACTTTAAAGAACCCTGCAAGCTCCCCGCAAGAAGCGTGAGACTTGCAACACTGCACCCGGCGACCCCGACTCGGCTGGTGGCGATCCAACACCTCAGGAGGGACCCCAGGACTACTCTGATACTGTGAGTACCAAAACCTGTCCCCCCTGAACCCCCACAGCGCCGCCTGCAGAGGGAAACCCGAGGCTTCCCCTGACCGCGACTCTTTGAACCTAAAGTCCCGACGCCCGGGAGAGACCCTGCACCCGCAGCCCCCAGGACCTGAAGGACCGGACTTTCACTGGAGAAGTGACCCCCAGGAGTCCCTCTCCCTTGCCCAAGTGGAGGTTTCCCCGAGGAACCCCCCCCTTGCCTGCCTGCAGCGCTGAAGAGATCCCTAGATCTCCCATTGACTTCCATTACAAACCCGACGCTTGTTTCTACACTGCACCCGGCCGCCCCCGCGCCGCTGAGGGTGGAATTTCTGTGTGGACTTGTGTCCCCCCCGGTGCCCTACAAAACCCCCCTGGTCTGACCTCCGAAGACGCGGGTACTTACCTGCAAGCAGACCGGAACCGGGGCACCCCCTTCTCTCCATTCTAGCCTATGCGTTTTGGGCACCACTTTGAACTCTGCACCTGACCGGCCCTGAGCTGCTGGTGTGGTGACTTTGGGGTTGCTCTGAACCCCCAACGGTGGGCTACCTTGGACCAAGAACTAAGCCCTGTAAGTGTCTTACTTACCTGGTTAACCTAACAAATACTTACCTCCCCTAGGAACTGTGAAAATTGCACTGTGTCCACTTTTAAAACAGCTATTTGTGAATAACTTGAAAAGTATACATGCAATTTTGATGATTTGAAGTTCCTAAAGTACTTACCTGCAATACCTTTCGACTGAGATATTACATGTAGAATTTGAACCTGTGGTTCTTAAAATAAACTAAGAAAAGATATTTTTCTATATAAAAACCTATTGGCTGGATTTGTCTCTGAGTGTGTGTACCTCATTTATTGTCTATGTGTATGTACAACAAATGCTTAACACTACTCCTTGGATAAGCCTACTGCTCGACCACACTACCACAAAATAGAGCATTAGTATTATCTATTTTTACCACTATTTTACCTCTAAGGGGAACCCTTGGACTCTGTGCATGCTATTCCTTACTTTGAAATAGCACATACAGAGCCAACTTCCTACAGTAGAGTAGAGTGGTGTACAGTCTATTCTTCTCATGGATCGTGGCGGCATCTGATGTTTCTCCGGCTGAGTTTATGCTGCCCTTCTGACCGTGCCTCTGTTGCTTCTGCATTGGGGATTTGCTTTTTGCCTCTGACTAGATGCTTCTCTGTCTCCCTTATCTCCGTAGAGCTCTCCTTCTCGGATGGTGTTGGGCTTTTTCCATGTCTCACGTTCTCCTTCCTTTCTGCTCTTTCTCTACTTCTCGTCTCTACTTCTCCTTCTCTCTGTCCAACCCCACTATCTTCCTATCTGCTCCTCTTGTAGGTTTTCTTGTCCACCTCTTCTCTTTTACTTCTTTCTTCACGCTCCTGAAAAAGTAAAAGTCCTTCTCTTGTTTCTACAGCTTGTCGGTTTGCTTTTGTGTTTTCTCACTTTTTTCTCAGGTGACGATGGCATCCCCGACCACAGGAGGATTTCAGGTAAGTCCTCCCCTCCAATCCCTCCTGTGAGATTTTTATATTCTGACACATCCCCTCCCTCAGATTTTCCCGATCGGGGAAAATGGGGAATCAAGAGAGAAAATTTACATTAATCTGTTCCCGTCCCTTATAATGGCGTATTTCAAACTTGAAGGATTGGAAATACAAGAACTGCGGGAGGACTCTATAGTTGTTTATTTCTTCTTAACCACGTTAGTAGGGCATCATCAGTGTACAGAATGAAAGGCCTTCTTCTAGATAATATCAGTGATTCAATTGCCCATTTAATAGCCAGGCTCTCCTTTTCTATAATTGGATAAGCCATTTCTCTTCGAAATAACTTGAGACTAATAAACAAAATGGGTTTCTCGATATAAGACAGCCCCAATATCAATGTCTGAGGCATTAGTTTCCAGAATGAATGGTTTATTAAAATGAGGTGATTGTGAAACAAGTTTAGAGGTAATGGAGTATTTCAGCTGATTAAATGCCTCAAGGGTTCGCTGTGATGGAAATTTGAAATCTCTGTTGTTTTTTTTAAGAAGATCTGTTAAAAGCCCTGCTAGTTTGGAATATTGTGGGATAAACCTATGATAAAACCCAAGGTGGCCTAAAAAGGCTCTCATCGCTCTTTTAATATTAGGGAAGGTGGTCTCTGCAATGGCTTTTACCCTTTCTGCATGGGGTTCTATCAGTCCCTCTCCTTATATGTATCCTACATATTTAACTTTGACATAGGCACAACAAGACTTCTTAACATTTCTATGTACCTCAGTCAAGACATTTTGGAGGTGATTGAGAAGATTCTGCTAATTAGTCTAAATATAACTATGTCATTGACGTAGGCTGAAGCATACTGTTGATGTTGAGTAAGGAGGTAATTCATCAACTTCTGCAAAGTAGTGGAGCCCTATGTAGCCCAAAGGGTAGGGCTGTAAATTAACATAGTCCAGATAGGCTATAGAAGGCCATCTTCTCTTTATCCCCTGATCATAAGGGTACTACTTGCCAATACCCTTTTGTGAAATTGATAGTGGTTATATATCTAGCATTTCCTAATCACCCAATTAACATGTCTATTTGTGGTAATAGATAACTGTCAAATTTTGAGGTATTATTAATGGCTCTGATATTAATAGAGAACCAGATACTCCCATCTGGGTTGGAGACTAAGACTATGGGAGAACAGCATTCACTATTTCAAGGCTCAATTACACTCAGTTTTACTATTTGTTCAATTTCGGATTGTAGTGCTTCCCTCCTAGCTGCTGGAATTTGGTAGGGTCTCTGTTTCACTAGTACCTTCCCTTTAGTATGAACAGCATGGTTAGACAATTGCGTTTTCCCAGGTATATCCGAGAAATTCTGAGAGAAGGTTTGTATGGCTTTAAGGAGCTCTTCTCTTTGTAAAACAGACAGAGACTCATTTATGGAAACCTTTTACAATGCATTTGCAGGTGACTGAATATGAATAGTAGTGTGAACTTCCGCAGGGATAAGCCCCAGCAATTTCTTTAATAGATTAATATGGTAAATCTGCTTTCGATTTCTGGGTACTTTAAGTTCCCGTTCTGATTTCATTTTATTTTCAGAGGTCAGTAATAACATGAGTACCCAATCCCTGATGAGGAATTCTCTTCATTTTTTCACTTTGTTATAATAAAATTTCTGATGTCTTTGGGTATCCTGCTTCCCCTGTTTCGTCTTTTTCCGAGGCTTCTTTTGTGATTTCAAGCAAGGTAGGTGTTTTTCGATTAAATAGCAATTCAAAGGGAGAACCCCTCAAACTGCTTTGGGTTTGACCTCTTATCACAAATACAGCTGAATGAAAAAATGTATCCCAAGTTTTTGCTTCACCAGATAACATTTTTAATGAGTTTTGTTGTATTGCTCTATGAGTCCATCTGTTTGAGGATGCTAAACAGACATTTCTATATGTTTAATATACATTTTTCACATCTTTGCTTCATTAACCTGGACACAAAAGGAGTACCCTGATACGTTATTATCTCTTTTGGAAACCCCATACGAGAACAAACTACTATCAGTATCTCAGCTATTATTTTACTGGTGGTTGCCCTCAATGGTAGAACCTCGAGATAGTGGGTGGCATTACCTACTAACAACAACGATTATGTTGTACCCTTTTTTAGTACAGGGTAGAGGAAATATTAAATCTATCCCCACCTTCTCAATTGGTTTCCCAATTATAGGCATGGATTGCAAAGGGACCTTAGGTGCTTGATATGGATTTTTAAGCTGACATGTTTAACATTCTTGTTATGTTATGTTATGTAATGTGATTTATATTATATGTATTATATTATATTATATGAAATGTGATATTATGTTATATCGTTATCAGATTTGTAAAGCACATAGCTGCCCTAACACAAGGGCTTCCCAGAGCTGGCCTAACAAAAAACACACACTGCATAGCTTACAACCAGAAGGGGAGACTAGATGGAATAAAGCCAAGTCTTGAGGGAATTCCTAAAGAAAAGATGATTCTGAGTGATTCTCATAAATAGAGGAAGGGCATTCCAGAGAGAAGGAACCAAGGCACGAAAGGACCGACCCCTGCCTTGGCTCTCGTCACTCGAGGAACAGAAGCCAGGCTGAGGTTGGCAGAATGAAGGGGAGGAGTGGGGCCATAAGGTGACATGAGATGGCTCAAAAAATGTGCTGCCTGTGAGTAGATGATCTTATGAGCAGTGCAAAGAGTTTTGAAGTGGATACACTTCTCCATCAGTAGCCAGTATAGCCCGTGCAGAAGACTGGATGCAGAGCATACTTTGAGGAGAGAAAAGGGTGAGTTGTAATTTCTTAATAGCAGATCTATTAGCTCCTAGGTAAAAAATATTACAATAATCCAGATGGGAAAATATGACACCTGGATATGGTTTGATGGGTGTGGAAATCAAAAAAGCCCAAAATGGGTCTGAGACATCTCAGAAGGCTGAAACAAGTTCCAGTCACCGATTTGGCTTGAGCCTCAAAAGCCAGGGTGTTATCCATCCATGCACCAAGGTTTTTGATAGAGGAGTTGGGTTTGTGTAGGGACCCAAGAGAAGAGGGTTACGAGTTGTCATCCCAGGCAAGCAAGTGTTTGCCTAGGAGAAGATTCTCTGTTTTATTAGCATTAAGATGAAGACAATTGTCCGTCATCCATTTGGCCACCGCCAGTATATCTTTGAGAAATTTGGCCCTGTCTTGCGAGGGATTGTCTGAAATAGAAAGTACAAGCCGTGTATCATCTGCATACAATATCACTGTGTGCCCAACTGTTTTCACCACCTGAGCTAAAATCTGAATATATCCATTAAACAATGTGAGACTTAATGACGAATCCTGAGGGTGTATCATACTGGAGCACAAGACTGAACGTGTATGGAGGAGAAATAACCTAGAAAGAACACTCATAAAGAAAGGACGGAAACCAAGAAAGTTTAGTGGCTTTTATGCCAATGTTCTGCAGCCGAGCGAGTAAGATTTGCTAGGCACCGCATCAAACGCGGTGCTAAGATCGACTAGAATCAAGGCTGATGATCTGCCTAGAATCAAGGCTGATGATCTGCCTTTTATCTAAGGCACTACAGAGATTCTCATGGACTGACAGAGAGCTATGCATAGGTCAAAAGCCATTTTGAGAGGGATCCAGGATGTAATTCTCCTCTAAGAAGCTGGTTAAAATGCTGTTAACATACCGCTCCGCAACTTTTGCCCAAAAAGGTAAGGAGAAATAGGGAAAAACTTTTCAGGCTTAGAAGTGTCTAAAGACGGTTTCTTAAGTAGCCGAATACCTTTAGCATGCTTCGAAGGACCAGGTACAGAGGCGGTAGACAAAGAGAGATTGACTTATTCTAGACTGGGAGGGAAAAGGTGATTCTGAACTTCAATAAAGTATCTGGCTTAAGAGGATCAACTGGAGATCCAGATTTCACTTGGCTACAGAGAGTTCAGAAGGCAGGCAGACCTAAAGGATGAAACAAGCTGAGCTAGGCTGGTGCAGCCATGTCCACAACCTGTGTTGCAGCCATCAAAGCAATGCCTCCTGCAAGCCGGGGAAAGTGTGAATAGATGTTCTTGATCTTGTTCACAAAATAGTTTTCTAATTCATCACAATATTCACCGGAGGCTACGGTCTAGTCAGCTGGGAGCCAACATTTCGTGAGGCTATTTACCAAGCTGACCATTTCTTTGGCAGGGTTGTTGCTGCTATTTATTTTGCTAGCATAGTATTCTGCCTTAGATTTCATGATAGATTTGTGTTAGGATTTAATAGCTGATATATTGGCCACTTTTAGTGTGGGGTTATAGGATTTCCTCCAAGAGTGCTCTAATGCCTTGCAATGCTTTTTCTCTGCAATAAGGGCCTCCATAAACCAAAGGGCATCAAGTAGCTTTTTCACAATGACCTGCTTGGCTGGGATAAAAGCATCCAAAGCAAAGGTGAGCCCACAATACAGTGTGGTGTTTGTGATATCAACATCAGAAGGAAGATGAGGGCAACTACTTTTAATAAACTGACCACATTGTTGCAGATCAAGCTTCTGCTACAGTCACTTAAGAAAATGCTCTGAGGTAGATACGGTCTCCTTGCATGGAAGAGAAAAGGTTAAGGACATCAGAAAGTGGTCAGTCTATGGCATTGCTGCAGGAAGCGTGGCTTGTAAGATGTTAAGATTAGAGAACAGTGGGTCAAGCAGATGCCCACACAAATGAGTAGCACCTTCCACAAGTTCAATTAGATGGATAGCAGCACGGTCATCAATAAACATGGGTTTGTCGCAATCCTTAGTGGATTCTAGGTGGAGATCAAGATCCCCAAGTATGCTGAAATTAGCCAATTTGATGACCAGAGGAGTGATAAAGTTCAATAAAGCCTCCTTGAAGGCTTTAGAGATTCATGACATTGTTCCTTTACTTGGGCCATTATTTCTGGCCGATAAAAATGGGGCACAATATCCTGGGTAGTTTTTTCTCTTCCACTGTGCCCTGAGAGGCATTAAAGATTAGTATAGAACAATATTTGATCATACAGTACTTTGGGTATTAGTAATGGGGAGATTCATTTACTCACTCCTATTCCATATAACAACCTGTTTTAAATCTCAAATTTAAGATATATCTGCTGACTTTTCTCTTCATTTTGCATAGTGGTTTGTAAGGCATTCTGGAGGGAAGAGTCATTGATTTGAACTACCCTAAAGTTATGATCTAAAGCCCATGCTTCCTGGGTAACTAGAGCGTTCTGAGAAGTTTGCAGGATCTTTGATTCTGAGCTTCCCTTTCTGTTTTTGTTAATAGGGGAATTTTCTACTGCTCCCTCAGTAGATGTTTCTTCCAGTTGACCTTGAACACTTCCCTTGATAGTTTCTTGTAATATGATAAGAAATTGGAGATTGTCAGGTCAAAGGATTACATTTTCAGGGAAACTAGGAAATAACTCAACAATAGTTTCTTGTCCCTCAATTTCCTCACCTAACAGATATGTTTCAATGTCACTATGAACACATCTAATACAGACATGTTTGTTTGATATTATCGGGTGGGGTAGACCTAAATCGCCTTTGATTACTGATTGTTGGCACCCCAAACATAACAAAGTAGTCACCCATTTCTGATTTATCTGCAAACTCACATAATAGCTGGGTCCAACCTCTTGTGTGGAATACATAAATGGAGGTACATAATTGAGTTCCTTGGATTCCTTGCTGTTTTTTTTGTTCCTGCAAAACTTCACAATATGACCCCGGTCTCCACACTCATAGCACTGGGGACTGTTGGTAGCAGCTGTCTTAACTTTTGCGAATGATGTGGCTTCTGATTATCGAATTGGACTTTAAGAGGTTTCTTATCAGTCTTTCCGGACTGCAACAGTCATGACCCCTTTTCCCCCTCCAACGGGAAATGTTGCGGCTGACCTCTCACAAAGGTGGTAGCCATTTCAAATGCATGTTTGAGAGTTAATCCCAGATGCTGCTGTAACCATCTTTGTATGCTCAACAGAAAAGCTTCTAAATATTGTTCTATACAAATTTTGGTCATTATTTCCTCTTTGGTGGAGTCTTGGGGTTGGAGCCACCGATCCACAGCATCTTTGATCCTACAATATAGTGCCCTTCGGGTGTCTCCAGGTAGTCTTCTTTCTTTTTCTAAAGTGTAAATAAATTAAGCATGATTTTTTAATGTAGATATACGGAGTAGTATCAGTGGGATTTGCCGTTTGATAGGCAGCTTGGGCTTCTCCAGTGAACAAGGGAGCCAAATAATATGACCATCTTTCTACAGGCCATGAACTGTTTCCAGCTGCTTTCTCAAAGTTCAATAGAAATGCTTTGGGATACTCCCCTGCTACATATTTATTTTGATATACTGTTGGACCCGCCAGTTCTGCTTGCTTTAGGCAATACCAAAAGCTAGCTGGAGCTGACTCTCAGAAACTTTTGTTAACTGTCCGGCCCGTGTTTTAGGGGTATAATGAAAAAAATATGTTCTATTTCCACAATATTCATATAACTCTCCAAGACCCATTCCAATTTGCACTGACCATCAGCCAAATGTTGCATCAGGTTCTGCATCTTGTGTCAGATGGCAATTATGCCTGTATTCTCCACCCTGTGTCAGTTTACATAGTCTTCACAACAAATGTTGGCACAATGGCAGATTGAGTATCTTGTAATATTTTTATGTTTATTTGCAATTACAGTTCAATCCTTGTACAATTATTTTACAGAAGAGAATATAATTTGCTTAATTATTTTAGGTTGCCAAGTTATAATAACTTTAGTCTATTTTATAAATAAATAAAAATCAGCTTATATTTTCTTCTTGCTTTATGTCTTCCAGGCGGTCAGTTCTCCTCCACATCCGGAGCCCTCTGAAAGACAACCACAACTAAGTAGGTTGTCCTGTGGTAAAATCTATGTACTCTTTCCTTCTTTTCTCCAATAATTTCATTTTTCTTATTTTCTTTTAGGAGCAATATATATGTTGTGCTTTTAATTTAAAGATTGTCCCTTTACTATGTTTCTACTCTTTGCTTTCTTACTTGTGTGTGATTTGTCTTGACTTGGCTTTTCCCTCTTGAAATCAATATTAATTGCAAAAACCAACCCTCACTTTATATTTGTAAATAAAGTATCTTTTGGGAAAGAAAAAAAAATCTAGCTTTCTTAAACTCATTTCTTGTTTTAATTTGTTGCTATTTGCCTCTTTGTATCTTCTTGCTCTGGTTTCCAGGCTCACACACATGTTTTTATGCCACACTTTACCTTCCAAACGCCCCCCATGCCAGCACACACTTGAATTAGCCATGCTCCTTCTGGAGCATGGTGGGATCCGGTGTTTCTCTGGCTGGGTCCAAGTTGCCCTTCTGATGTTAGAGGGTCATCTTCGGAATTGATGTAACTTTTGTCAGTCATCCAGGACCATGCCTCTGTAGCTTCTGCATTGGTAATTTCATTGCGTTCTTCTTCTTTTCCACTCACTTTCCACTCCTCCTCCTCTCTATCCAAACCTGAACTTCACCTATTTCCTCCTCTAGTGGAGAGGCATAGAGTGGAGTATCATAGAGTGGAATTGCTTATAGTGGAATGTCTGCAGTGGTTTGGCATACGGATGTATGTGACATTTTGCACCAATTTAGATTATGGTGGGCAGAGTAACGCAAAACAATGAATTGTGGTGCCTTGCATTACTCCAAATTTGTTCTTCAATGCTAGTCCGCTGATGGTGGCCTTGCATTCTTTTGTAAATCAGACTTAGGTATTGCATTGCCCATGCAACACCATGAGTGATGCAAAGGTACTAATTATATTTTGGGCCATGGTATACCGTAATAACTTTGCAATTTAGTGTGGTACATGACAAGCCTGTATCTAACTGGGTAATGGCTGGGTTTTGTTTTAGAATGACAAGGCAGCCATATTGTTTTTACTATACTTTGGCTATGTTGAGTATTAGTGCCTTGGAAATAGGTACGTAGTAGGCCTATACCTATTACCACTTTCTGAAAGTGGTAATAGATAGGGAAATATATCAATTTTTAAAATTAAAATTAATAATTTTACGACCCTGCACTGAAATATTTTAACAAAAGTTAGTGAAATTCCATCAAAGTACTGTGGTGACAGATGTCTCTAAGTTTAAATGTCCTATGACATAAAACATACTTCCCTACTTAACTACAGTACCCAAAAAGCATAATCTTTGAACCATAATGTATAATCCTGCCCCATTTCATGTACATCTATTCAGCCATTTTCGTGCTATAGTCTATGGAAAATGCATTAGTGGAAAAGCACATTTGGGACTTCATTTTATCATTGTCGTTATACGAATTATGATTATAATTTTTTTCCTAAGGGCTAATTATAATACTTTATTGTGACAGACACTGCTGATGGGTTACTTTAAATATTATTGAAGGTGAAATGTGCACATATTGAGCTGGTGGGCTGTGTGTGATAGTGCAGTGAATATGAGTGGTGAAGGACGTGTATTTAATATGTTGTGGTTTGGTGTACACATCCTGGGGGCATCAACATTTGTGGCTCTGCAGTAGAATATCTCAGTTTGGATCATCATTTTCATTGGAGAGAAGTGATGTTTAGGGTTAAAGACCAGCAAGTAGCTGTTATACACTATGTGTAAAAAGAGCATGACTTATCATACATAGGCTGCATGAGTTGCAGGATACTATTATGACAGCTACTAGTCTCCTCCCTCACCTGTTTGAGATGCTGCCAATGCAACATGAGGGTCTCCTGCCGAATTGTGTTCTAGCACAGGTTCAGAGATCCCATAGATTGTAATTCAGGGTCACTATTCAAGAAGCTATTAGAACCCCAATGTTTGTGATATAATTTCACTACTGCATGAAGATGTTTTCCTCCTAGAGGGAAAGCCCTTACCCAAACCAAACCATCACTTAGGGATATCCATCACACACTACTTGGGATATTTTTTCATGTGATAACAAAATTAACACTGGAACTGCAGCTGGATGGCCTGTGGTAAAGCAGATTATTGTGTGGTCCTGATGACTGGGTGGAGAGGATAGGCAATAAATTCAAAGTTGAGGCAAGCACTGGTTCCTTTCATCCTTGAACATGGTGACTTGCAATGTAGAAGATAACCCAACAAGGGAGATTATGGTCTCCTCATCCTTTGTGATGTTGTGTGCTACTATGATGATAGATTAAGAAGCATTGTGGTCCTGTACCAGAATTTCAGTTTGGACTTAAATTGTGGATGCAATAGCAGTCATGACTCTTCTTTACACAGTGACACTTCTTGTCTGTCAGTGTTAAATATGCTTTGTTTCTCGGCAGCTCATTCAGTTGCTTCCCTACCATGTGGGTACTTTGTTAGACCAACAGCTGAAGAAGGTAGAAAACTGTTTGAGTATGGGTAGTGCAACAGACATTTTTAGGAGTGATGTAGTCCATTAACTTTGGCACATCCAAGTTGTTGACAAGTACCTCCTGCACAACAAACATCAATATTTGTGAGTAAATGTCAATTAGTATTGTATTGAATAAGGACATGCTGTGCTATTGAAACCATTGACAACATATAAATCTGAGCAAGGAAAGATGGGAAACTGATGTCCTGCTTGCTCCCAGTGGCTCACAGGTATTATCACTAAGGATGGGTAGCGTTTTGTCACCAGGAAACACAGGGTGGCTGAAGCTGTGAAATACACATATTAGAACATATCAAAGGTACATTGTATATATGGGAAATGTAAGAGCAATGTGTGCATGGAGAAAGGCTGTGTGCATTTCGTTTGTGCTTTCCTGCCTGGCTGATAAAGGCAAAATTGGACAATTCCCTTGTCTTATTTTATTCACTAGGCTTGGTACTGTGGTACATTTTGTGACATTTGACTGCCTGGTCCTACGGCACTTAATTTTTTTTATATAGTATATTTTGTAGAGTTCCATCACAGCAGCAAAAACATCAAATCATTGTACTAACACACTAACACTTAAATACACAAACTGATCATATTTCATCACAAAATAAATCTATCAATAAGAATTATCCACTTTATACTGGGAGCCAGCTAAATCTGACAGACCCTTTTCAAGAACCCAAATATATCTTTCCAGAATTTTTGAACTACTACACACTGCCCAATTACATGAGACCAATTTGTGACAGCCCCCGAATTACATCTAAAACAGTGGCCTGACCAAATAGGGTTAACGTGGGATAATAATTGCAGGGTTTTATAAAATAGACATTTCGTGTAGAATAACATTCTCTACCAATTGGTTCTTCTCAAAAACCTTAAAGTGTAATATATTGATTCCATCCCACACCTTTCTAGTTAATTCCAGCCCTTCATACTTTGCTCATTTATTAATTGCCTTTTGACAGGGATCAGACCCTTTGCGGAAGCAAGTAATCTTTTCCATTCACCAGGCTGCTTACCGTCAGGAGCTTCCACTAACACATTACAATTTTTGGAGTACCCAAAACCTTCCCGATCTCTAGCTTGCTAAATATACTGGCCAGATTCCTAAATGAACCAAGAAGCAAAAAATGGTCTTGAACTAATACTCGAATTTCCAATAGGTTCATCCACCTTTATCTATCAGAAAATCTGCTACCTTGCTGAACCCAGCTGTCTCCCAATTCCACACTATATCGGGGTCCTTTTTAGCCACAACATCCCCAGGGAGTTCTATCCAGGATACAGCTCCATAAATGTGGGGAACTGCGTATCTCATATAAAGATCCTTGCGTTTCCTGAAAAAGCACCTCAAGATTTTATAGCCAACTTTTTGGTGAAACCTTGTTAATGTTAACACATCTCGAATGTCATATTTACTGAAAATGAGCTAAAAAAAATTCTTAAAAATTCCTTCTCATCTAAATTTCACATTTAGGAGCAGATTTATGAGCCCCTAGCGCCATCAGAGCATCACTTTTTGGGACGCTCCAGTTGCGCAATGCCCTGTGCCATATTTACAACGTGGCATTAAGCCACTTTTTTGTGGGTTAACGCCACCTTGTAAATACAGTCCCTTAACACAGCAACACCCATTACATTTTGACATTGCCTCAGATTTACGAGTTTTCATAAACCTGAGTCAGCACCAAAATCTAATGCCACTCCAAGGGTGGCGTTCGCAAGGCGCAACGAGGAGGAACACTTTTATTCCTCCTCGTTTTTTGCTTTTTCATTGCTTTTTTTGCTTTTTTCATAGAAAGGGCAAAATGCCAGACATGATTGTTTATGTGTGGAAAGATGTCCCTTCCTGCACATAAACAATAATTTCAAAATGATGCTTTGGCACTTCTGTGTGTGCTGTATACTGCAGCACACACAGAAGTGCCAAATCACAATTAGTGATTGTTTATGTGCAGGAAGGGACACCTTCCCACACATAAACAATCAAACCCCTCAACGCAGACATCCTTGCACAATGGTGCGAGGATGCCTGCGTTGGTGCTGGCAGCTAAGGGGACAACACATGGGTGCACCGTATTCAATTAAATGATGGAGCGCGGTGCTGCCAATTTTGGCGCAGGCTTGCAATCCGTAATTTTAATTAAATACGGGTCTAAATCTTGACAAATATTGTGCAGAATTTGCAAAATAATAATCCCTCAAATTAGGGAGTGCCAGACCACCTTTCTTCAAACCTTCATATAAAGTGCCCAGTGCTAATCTAGCAGTTTTGTTTTGCCAGATAAATGATGTAAGCATAGACCTCACTTTTTATTAAAAAATGATGTTGTTAAAACACAGGGAATGGCTGAAAAAAGGAAATTGAATGGTGGGAGAACGGTCATTTTAATCAGAGCAATCCTTCCTTGAATAGCTAAAGGAAGAAAGTTCCACTGTGCTAATAAAGCTTTTACTTTTAGAAGTAAAGGAGCAAAATTAAGATCATACAAGCCTTCAATCTTTGAAGGATATCGGATACCCAATTATCATTTTGAGTGATCATGTACACTGTGGGCTATATCTGGAAGTAATCTATCCAAAGTGCTGCTGCAAAGAATAACTTCAGTATTCTTTCTACTGATTTTATAGCCCCCTAGCTCCTGATATGATGAACAAAATCTCAAAGGCTCTCTCCAATGAGCACCGATTCGCATCCAAAAGCAGCATTATGTCATCAACATATAACTTTCTGTTCTACATCTGTGCAATAGGAGGATAGATATTTATATTCTCCTTGATTGCAATCTCCCGGGGCTCAATAAAAAAGCAAATATCGCAGGTGATGGAGTAAATCCCTGCTGAGTGCCACGGTGAACTCGGAGTCTGCCATTCTCAGTGGCGTTAACTATAATCCTAGCTTCAGAATTCTCATGCATCTTTCATATCAACCTTGTGATCTGGGAAGGAACTTCAAACTTAGCTAGAATACTAAAGAATGTTTCCCAGACCACGAGGTCAGAAGCCTTCTCTGCATCCAATAGGAGATCTATGGAAGGGTTGTTCTTGACTGAAAGATATTCCAACAGATCAGCTGTATAATGTGTATTTGAACTAAGTTGTCATCTGGCTATAGAACCATTCAAATCCTGATGGATCAATTTTGGTGCTACAGAATTGAATTTATTAGCTAATAATTTCATGATGATCTTATAGTCTGAATTTAGCAACGTGATTGGATGATATGAATTTGGGTCTTCATTATCCTTTCCTTTTAAAAAAAAAATTAACCACATTTCCGATACTAAATGAGGCTGGTATAGGGCCGCCTTCCAACATTTCATTCGCTACCACAAAAAAGATAATTTGCTAATGCATCTAAAAATGATTTATTTAATTCGGCTGAAAAGCCACCAGGACCACATATCTTGCATTTTGGCAGGCTTTTCACCACCTCAACCAGCTCTTCTTTAGAAAAAGGGTGAGTTATATTCCCTACATCTTCCTCAGAAAGCCCTGGCAAAAAAATAGCCAGAACATCTCTATCAATCACTTGATTTTGGCTATAAATCTGCCTATAATGCTCAAGCAGAATTTTGCCCAATTTCTCCTGCCCCT
This sequence comes from Pleurodeles waltl, assembly GCF_031143425.1. NCBI lineage: Eukaryota > Metazoa > Chordata > Amphibia > Caudata > Salamandridae > Pleurodeles > Pleurodeles waltl. Next base: position 164,141,099 of record NC_090448.1, on the reverse strand, counting down.
CACATTGAACACCAGAGACTGGGCACCTCAAGACGTGGATCACATTACTAGCAGCTTGTTCTTGTGCCTGCCTGGCTAAAAATCATCCTGTGAAATTACTCTTCTCATAGACCTTTTGCCAGTAAGCCTGATTAGAAACTGAGCATTTAGTATAATAAAAAATAACTTAAAGCCTGTTTAACATTTTCCAGTTCTTTCTGATTTAAAACAGATGGGTACCTTAGAAATTTATCTTGTATATCCCGAACAGTTCTTTCTAAAGTGTGCTTTTGTTCTCTGGAACATCTAACATTCGCCACATCCTTCGCTATTACAAGCCACCCCACATTCGCTTTTAATGCGTCCCACAAATCACTTGGTGGGATGGACCCATGATTCCTAATCAGAATTATCTCTTCTTTTCATATACAGACTCATCCCACCTTCTATAAAAACAGGTTCTTAAAAATCTATCTTCTAACTCATGGAGTACCTTTCTCCACAGAAATCTCCCGCACCAGAATTGCATGATCTGAAAAACCACTGGGGAATGTACGCTGGTCCTTAAAAATATGGACTTTAGAGACTAAAATAAAATCAATACTTAAAGAGCTATGGAATTTTCCTGATAGACATGCATATTCTATTTTTGTTGGAAAGGCCTCCCTCCAGGGATCGATAAGTGCAAAGGTTTTTTGGTAGTTTTGCAACACCTTCCCAACTTTAGGCTTTAACTGTTCTTAAATATTGCTGTCTAATCCATTCTAGGGTTCTGCAAAAAGTTAAAATCCCCAGGGACTTGCAAAAGCGATTGGAATGCCTCCTCAAAAGGCCCAGGATTACCCTCAACTGGGGCAAAAAGGCTAAAAAAAGTGAGACATCTGGAAAACACTGAGCAATTAACCCAACACCAACAACCATAATTTTCACTGGTAAAATTAAGGCACTTTGGCACGAAATCACTTGGCCCAAAAAATAGCAGTGCCGCGGTGAGCAGCCTGGGCCAACAATAAACCTCCATAAATGGCCCAACCTTTAAACATGGAAAACTCTAAAAGATTTCTGGCCGGAATATGAGTTTCTTGCAATAACACGACCTAAGGGCTTTCTGCTATAACCCAGACTTCAATAGCACACAATTTCTTCTTATTGTTGAGCCATTTAACATCAAAAGAAACCACCTTCAAAGTGCTCTCAGACATCATAACTGTCTTCTAATCCTAGACAGTTAATGTAATACATAAAAAATGAAAAAAGTCTATAAAGTGTCTAAAGTGCCTAGTACACAAAAGTGCAAATTTATAAAAAAGTGCTGGCAGCAGGCTAAACGTTAAAGTGCATCCACTTTCTAAAGTGCATCCTAAACTGCCTATTACCTTGCAGGAAAATCTCATACCTTGACTAAAGTGCATGACCAGACCCCAGACGACAATCCTGCCCAGGCAGAGTTAAATCACCATTCCCCAAGAATGGAACCTACCATCCCCTTTAAAAACCACCCAAGCCAAGATCATCAACCCACCCAACACCTCCATCTAAAGCACCCCTAAGTTTTAAATTCATCAATTTATACTGGTGTACATCCCCTCTATTCGCCATAATGGATCTCTTTTTATGCAGCATACTGACCCCCACTTTGACCTCACCCTCCACCAATCCCTCAAGCCCCTCTATCTCCATGCCACATGCAACCCAACCCTCCACCCTGGAAATACTGGCACAATGACACAGCGTCAAAACCTCCGGCCACACTCCTCCGACCCAGGCCCTCCAAGTTCTCACAATAACTGAAAAAGAAGAAAAAAAACTAAAATAATGCACAGATCTCCAAATTAAAGCATTGACTCTGGCAATTTAGTGACTTCAAGCACATTATAAAATACTTGGAAAGACCCCCTATGAAGCACTTTAAGCTTAGAAAACTGAATTACCACGGCTTACCCCCCTGCTGACTGAAACTTTTCAATCAAAGTTTTAAATTCCTTGCACCTCCAGGCAGACTCTACAGTCATGTCTGAAAATATTAAAAATTCAAAATTCTCTGCCAAATTAAAGCGTTTCTCCTTATTTGCCTTGACCAAGAACCTTTCCTTAACTCTGAAATCAACAAAGTTCACTAAGATGTTATGGGGGTACTTGGCCTGACCACTGTTGTGAGCTGGAACCAGGTGAGCTTGTGTAATTGTTAACTCATGATTCAATTCTAGAATTACGTAGGACTGAATCCATTTTTCTAACAATTTAATGCACCCGCAAGTATCCTCACTGTGCTCCGGAATACACGTGATCTGGACGTTAGAGCGCTTTGCCATGCCACTTCCTTCTCAAGATGATGATTACTCTTTTCCAGGTTATATATCTTGTTGTCGCATTCAGACACTCTATGCTCCATCTCACTCAGTCGGGAAAAGAGATTTCCCCAATTGTGTGCAAACTGAATCTTACTGCTCTCTCAAATCATCCGCTATTTTGCTTGGGTAGCATTAATGGCTTTCAACTCTATTAAGAGCTCTGAGAGCATAGAGATCATGCCCTGGGGGACCTACGCCCCATCCTCCACAGCTTGTAAGACCGTGGTGCCACTCTCCCCCCGCTCCAGCACCACCTGCTCTTCCAATCCGACTTTGGTCTGGTCACTACAGACATGTTGGCTTTTATTTGACTACAAAATCATGCCCAGATCCTGGATATTTTGAACTGCCTTGTCTCTCTGCCTGAAACGGCTTCAGTCTTGGCACTCTTAGCATTGTTCTGTTTTATTTGGAATAACACCCACTCAACGTTTTCAGTAGTGGACCCATTTTTCTTACAGATTCAACTGATCTCGTTGATCGTCTTGCACCCCCTTTTGCCTCTTTAACATCCTGCAACTGACAATCTGGTGAAACTGCTCGAAGATCTCGAGCCCCAGCCTGAGCCCTAAGCACCACATCTCGAAGCCTCTCTCAAGGACCTTCTCTCCTGGGGACTCTACTCCTCATTTCCTCACTGGCTATCTCCAACTTCTGCCAGTTTCAGGGATGGGGTACTGGGAGAGCTATCAGGGGTCCTTACAAAGGTGTTGTCTGAAAAGCTGACCAACGAGCCCTTCCTTTGCTCCTTTGAAGTCATGGAGCCGGGCACGCAACCAGCCCTTTAATAGAAACTGGCAGCCTCTTCTAGGTGCTCTTTGGTTCGGACTGGAAATGTTTTTTCCTCTCTGCAGAAATTTTTATCAGATTGAATGAAATTGGCGATTTTTGCTGGCGTCTTTTTTTCAAATACTTTAAATTATTCTGACAAATCTCACGGCAGGCCATTCAAGCTGACAAACCTAACTATAGTCTACCTGCACTGTCTGATTGTGTGGTAGAAGAACAGCAGGAGAGCAAAAAATAGGAGGGTAAGAGGGCAGCGGCGAGCCAAAAGTAATCTCAAGGCAATCCCAGGTCAGGATAGGCAGCACAGACGGCAGAGGGCTATTCCTCAGTCTTATCTCGACTCAACATAAATACCAATGACACCAATATAAACCAAACAATGCAGCACTAACCTCTGGTACACCCAGAGTGATCCGCGTTCACCTCATTTAGCTTTGTTGTGCAAAACAGCTTCACCAACCTGGCAAGTAGCAGAGAGATGAAGGCTCCATTAACAAACAAAGTCCTAGAGACCTGAGATCTCATGCAGTCTGCTTGAGACCACAGTCTGTCCAGCCAACAGCAAACACAAACACCCTATGTTGGCCAGCAGCCAAATTCCAGGCCCGACGTGGCAAAGAAAACAGCACTACCCCAACAAAGCCACCGGGGCTGCCAACATGTCGTTCACTTCATTGCTACGTGTCCGATCTGGCACGCTGTGATTCAAAGAGGGCGGGCTGGGAATGGAGGTCGGAGGCACGGAATCGCACGTCATCCCACACTAGTTCTCTGCTGCACTTAATTGACGTGGCAGGCCATACCATTTTTGTAGTTGTTGATCACACCTACTTACTCAGATCCCTGACCTGTGATGTAACATTAGGAAAATGTTTGCATTTGTATGATTCACTTCTGTGATAACTTCCATCACTCTTACTTACTCTGGATAGCAATGGTAAGAGTACAATGCCGAGACTATTGTATACAATTATTACTACTGCAATTACAATGTAGGTATGTGAGATATGTATCACACGAGGTAGTGAGATGGAGGGGAACATTAAGGTTTACATGTAGGTGAACAGAAACTAAACAAGTCGGCCAATGTTTGAAATCTACATGAGGAAGGAGCTTTATTATGCACTGGTACCTGTCCAGTGATAAAGTGCAGTGTGCATGACTCTGCAGGAAAGACAACAGCACTGGAGGTGGTGGCAGGAGTGTAAAGGGCTGGCATCACGGGTCTTACAATGGTGACAGACAGAACAGATGTGTTTGTGGGAACACCTATGTGCATGGTTTGCTGTAGGGTGGCAACACATGAGTGCAGAAAAACTTGTGTGATTATGTGAGCTAGCAGTGACACTGGACACATTTCAGAGACATTCCATTGGGTGCCACTGGAGAATAGATAGCGCTGTGACATATAAATTGTTGAGTGGAGTGGAGTGGATGTGTTGTTGTGCCAGGCATGATGTAATGATTGACGGCCACTGCTTCTGGCCCTTGCAACGGTGTATGCACTAGGTTTTTGACGCCTTAAGGAGATTGCTGTGCTAATGTAACTTTTTGGGCTTTATTTGGAGATTTGGATAAACAGTCAGGAGATTGCATATGTTGTGTTATATGTGTTGGATTTGGTCCTGTGTGAGAGTTAGGCATGCATACTGTTTGTGGGCGTGGTAACATTTGCAGGGTTTGACTTAATTTTGCAAATTAAGACATGTAAGCATGAAGTCTCCGCATGGCGCCTTCGCAGCTCCATGGTGGGTTTATTGAGTCCGAGTATGTCGCTCATCATAGTGGTCAGCTGCAAAGTCCATTAGCCGCTCTGCCTTGCCCTAAAATACATTTCTTTCTCTCTGCATCTCCAGTGTAGTGTAGGCTCTGAGATTTTGGCTGCAGGATAACGTGCAGTAAAAAGAGGGAGGAGGGAGCTAGCTGTCGGTTGTGCATAAGCACTTCAGATTGTCTGTGTTGTCTGGTGTATGTGAAATTGATCTAACCTGGTTATTTGGACACCTCCAAACCTCCACTTAGAATGATAGGCAACACATATCTACTCTCTGTATCATTCCATCTGCACGTTTTGGAAACGAAAGTAGGTAATGCAATCATTAGGTTAATTGTGGTGGCATCACGGGTATATTCTGATGCGTATGCCTATCCTCCCATCATTTGCGGGAGCAAAAGAGGGCGGAGAATTCTTCATTTTCTCAGGTCCTTTTCTTTGAAAACGAGAACAATAGTAAACAATAATAGACGTGCATACATGCCTACCAATATTTTTCCTATTTAAAACAACTGGGGCGTATGCGTGTCCGAGATCACATTTAGGGCCATATGTACGAACACATTTTCCCATTGACATAGAATGGGAAAAACCCTTTGCTACATCTGGCCCTTAGTGCGCAATGATTGATAGCAAATAGAAACGTGATGATGTGAGCTAAATAGCCAACTTTTATCGCTCGCATTCAAATCCATACTTTATAGTTAAACTTTACAGGCATCATTCCGAAACTCACGCTAATCCGAATTTTGTTCAAACTAGAGTTTGCATCTGAATCAGAATTATGAGTGATGCACATTTTACACCCTACAGGTCCTTTCCCGCCCAATTTTCACCATATAAAACCTGGAGCATGTTATACACATTGTGAGTTTGCGCACCTTGGAATGCTGGAAACACATGTAATTAGCATGCTATCCTCCACTTTGAGGCCTGAAACTCGGAATGGCTTAATCACTATGCACCTGGTTAACACCATATGGCAGTATCTAAATGTACTGGGTGCAGATTTTGCACCCTGAGTTGTGCTGGACTCAGAAGGCTCTTGTAAGTTAGAAAAGACTGGTGATATGTTTCTTAATGGGGCACCAATATTTTGTTTTATGGGGCACCAACCTCACCATCATTTTATGTTTCCATTTTCAGCTTCCTTCCACAGTAGCTGAACCATGATGCAAAACTATATAATTCAAGGTATTCCTGGGAAATGTGAATTTCTGGTGATTTTCGTATGAAAGACCCTTGGCTGTTATGTTCATTCTGTTGACCGGAGCACGTACCAGAACGCTTTGCATCTGTTTATTAGCACGAGCATTGAAAGGGATTATCACCTCCATTTCATTGAGATAGTGGGCTAATGTTTCCTTTGCAGATACCAAATGGGTGTTTGCAATGCAGACGTCACTGGCCACCGTGTTACCTTTATCGTCCGTGTGTAAAACACAGGCAATGTGTCACCCGTCAGATACCAGACTGTCCCACTCTAGGACAAATTCCACATTTACACATGCCATCATGCTCCAAATGCCTTTTTTGCTTCCCCACAAGATCTGCAGTTTTTTGAGTGGTAACCCTGCAACCGGCAAATGATGATGCCATGGACCGCCCTATTTAGAGATACACGATTACTCGCTGTTGGACTGTTTTGCTTATGCAGGGTCATCCCCAATCTTTTTGCCTCCTGCCTTCCTATTTTTTCTGACCTGTTGCTGTTGGCTTTTGAACTCTGAGCACTTTCCCACTGCTAACCAGTGCTAAAGTGCATATGCTCTGTAAAATGTATGTAATTGGGTTATCCATGATTGGCATATTTGATTTGCTAGTAAGCCCCTAGTAAAGTGTACTAGAGGTGCCAGGGCCTGTAAATCAAATGCTACTAGTGGGCCTGCAGCACTGGTTTTGCCACCCACATAAGTAGCTCTGTAATCATGTCTCAGACCTGCCACTGTAGTGTCTGTGTATGCAGTTTTAACTGTAAATTCGACTTGGCAAGTGCACCCACTTGCCAGGCCCAAGCCTTCCATTTTCTTACATGTAAGGCACCCCTAAGAGAGGCCCTGGGTAGCCCCAAGGGCAGGGTGCAGTGTATGGTTAAGGTAGGACTTATAGTAATGTGTTTTATATGTGCTGACAGTGAAATATTGCTAAGTTCGTTTTTCACTGTTGCAAGGTCTGTCCCTCTCAGAGGTTAACATGGGGGCTACCCTTAAATCTGATTAAAGTGTAGATTCCCTTTGGGAGCGGATGGACATGTGGAGTTTGGGGTCTCTGAGCTCACAATTTAAAAGTACATCTTTTCATAAAGTTGATTTTAAGATTGTGCGTTTGAAAATGCCACTTTTAGAAAGTGAGTATTTTCTTGCTTATACCATTTCTGTGACTCTGCCTGTTTGTGGATTCCCTGTCTGGGTCAGTTTGACAGTTGGGCTGGTTGCACCTCACACTGGACAGTGACACAAAAGGAGCTGGGGTGTAGCCTGCATTTCCTGATGAGCTATCTGTGCTAGGAGGGAGGGGAGGAGTGGTCACTTACACCTGAAAGGGCTGTGCCTGTCCTCACACAATGCAGTCTCCGACCCCTCGGTGAGTGTCTGGGGCCTAGCCTAGGCAAGGCAAGATTTACATTCAAAAGAGAATTTACTTTGAAGTAGGCCTACTTCAAAGGATAAATTGGGTATAAGAAGGGCACCCAAAACCACAGACTTTAGAACACTTCTGGAAACAAGAGGAACCTCTGCCTGGAGAAGAGCTGATGAGGAAGAAGAGCTGCCCTGCCTGTGACTGTGCTTTGTGGAGCTATCCTGCAGTTGCTGCTTCTACCAGAGTAAGAGGGCAAAGACTGGACTTTGTGTGCCTTCCATCTCGTGAAGAAATCTCCAAGGGCTTGATTTAGAGCTTGCCTCCTGTTGTTTGAAGTCTCAGGGACAGCAAAGACTTCTCTCTGCCAGCACCTGGAGTCTCTGGAGAGACTCCTGCTCTGACAAGTGGTGCCCCATCCAGTTCCTGGGCCCTTGGAAGGAAAGCTGGTGGAAATTCAAGGAAAACGACTTCGGACGACTTCGGACCAACGCCACTGCTGGATCCGGTGACCCCGCCAGCACTTGACTCCGTGATCTTTGCTGGAAAGTGATGACCTTCGCAGGCCTGACATCGCTGCAGCCCCGCCGAAGTCCGCAACTCCGTGGAAGTCACCGCACCACGTCGTGACCAACGCCGCTCGAAGTGCGCGGATTCAACGTTTCGCACAGACGCCGCGATCCCCGACTACGCGCATCAGCTTGTTTTCACTCTTCACCAAAGGTACTGCACTTGGGGGTCTACGCAACTCCGTGTCCGGCGCCACTGGTGTCGGATTGTTGGGAACGACTGCATCACAAAGCTGTGTTAATACCTCATCGAAGCATTTTTTGTGTCTAAGTGCTATTTTTGAGTTTAATCTTTCAAAAATTCATAACTTGACTTGTGTATGTCGGATTTTTGTCGTTTTGGTCTTGTTTTGTTTAGATAAATATTTTCCAAACTGGTGTTGTGTCATTGTGAGGTGTTTTCATTAAGTTACTGTGTTTGTTGGTACAAATACTTTACACCTAGCACTCTGAAGCTAAGCCTACTGCTCTGCCAAGCTACCAAAGGGGTAAGCAGGGGTGAGCTGAGGGTGATTCTCTTTTATCCTGACTAGAGTGAGGGTCCTTGCTTGAACAGGGGGTAACCTGACTGTCAACCAAAGACCCCATTTCTAACATTGGTGATCAGAGGTTGGGATTTGGACTTGTATTTGTACTTGACATACAGTGATTAAGTGTACACTACTGTTTTGATCTCAGACCACTACTTGACCACATACTACTTGTTTGGTGATCTTTCATTTTTCTCTTTGGGACTCCTTTTTGTTCTACTTCAATGATTTTGCTGATCCCTTGACTGATTCTTTTTACTACATTGGGAACTTGTTTTCCACCGTTGGAACTTTACACTTGTTGCCATCATGTCTCAATCTGGAAATGCAACAGCTGGAGCTGAGTTTGAATTAGGGAAACTGAAGAGGTACTCAGTTGCTCAATTGAAACAGTTCTGTGAAGATCTTGCCTGTCCCGTTAAGAGCTCCGCCAGGAAGGGGGAGCTGCAGGAGGCATTGGGGGCCTGGGTGACAGCCAAGGAAGCTGGGGGCACACAAAAGATATGGATGGGGAAGTGCAGAGTCTACACCGTGGTGTGGGAGAGGTACCTGTTACACCTGGGGGGAGGGTCTCCAGGAGTGGTAGCAGTAGGTCCTCTAAGGGTCTGACTCCTAAAGATGTGCAGGACAGACAGGCAGAAAGGGCTCGCCAGTTGAAGGCAGAAAAGTTGAGGATGCAAAGGGACTTCAATGAGTGGAAAAGGGACAGAAACTATGATTTTGGCTTATGAGCTAAAACTGGAAGAGCTGGAAGTCAGGAGGGCTGAGTCCAGCTGGAATGGTGGCAGCAACAATTTTATATCCAGTGCTGCTGAAGAAGTGCACATGCCCAGAGATGTGGGGCCCTACTTGAAGGGGAGAGTTAACACACGCCAGGACTTTCAAGGATATGAGGTAGCTCCAGTGATGCACAGGGTCCCTGAGGTGGATTGGGGAACTGTCATGGGGAGTCATATTCCTACTTGTGGGAGGGACACACTACTGACTCGAGGTGAGAGTGACAGGAAGAGGGGTTCCCCCCGGGTAGAAGTCCTGGTTATGGAGTGTGAAGACATCCCAGAAGAGTGTGGGTTGAGTGTCAGGGACAGTCAGGTACTGTCTCACCAGTCTCAGGAGGGTGATGTGGGGTGCTTTTTCAAAGCAGAGTCACTGGATGGTAGGGTGAAGGGTACTTTGGTTAATTCATGTGAGGGGATGAGTGATGTAATTGCTTGAGAGCATATGTCTAGTCCTTATTTTCCAGAGCTATGCCAACACCAGGTGGAGTGTGAGTTCTCTGACTCCAGGGATCCTACAATGGAGGCAGACTTCTGGGTGAGTACCAAAGAGTCTGAAGAGGCATTTGGGGGTGCTCCTGAGAGGAGTGGTCTAGGTTGTTCCCAACCAGGTGAGGTAGGGAAGGATTGTAGTGTCCCAGGTAGGTTCCAGTGTAGTGGGATGGGTGAGGGACCCCATGTCCAGTCGCAGAGGAGAAGGAATGGGGATGGGTTGAGGCCCAAGGTGCCCGAGATCCGGTCCCAGGTCCTGGAGGGTTCCATGAGGGAACACCAGGAGGGGAGCCTCGCCTGTACCATAGGGCCATCTTTTGAGGGAGACCCCACAGTGTCAGGAGAACTTGGGGGGGGGGGCTGTATCCAGCATCCCATCAGTTATGGTGTCTGGCAGAACCACTCCTAGTGAGGGTGTGCAGAAGTCCAGACAGAGGGTTGAGAGGGGGTTGCGGACCCCAGTGGAGAACTTGGAGGGTCAGGGGTCAGCTCTGAGAGCAGAGCCCCCCAGGAATGACCTTGGTGAGACCATTTCTGGGTTGGGAGAATCCAGACTCTGTCGGATGGCAGAGGTCAGGAGATCTGCGCTAGCCAGACTCTTGTGTGGCCCTTTGGGATGGTGTGTCCCTTGAGGGGGGTAAGTGTGCCCCCCTAGAAGTCCTGGTGTGCCAGGCAATGGTTCAACCGCAGGGTGGTGACTCTGGGTTGAATGATCAGGGGGTGAACTCTGACCTGATGGGGGGGTAGGTGTGCTCCCAAGGAAGCCCTGCTGCGCCAGGCAATGGTTCAACCGCAGGGTGGTGACTCTGGGTTGGATGACCAGGTTCCGAGGGTAAACTCTGACCTGGCAGAGAGTAGGTATGCCCCCCAGGAAGTCCTGGGTTGCCAGGCAGTAGTCCAGTTTGTGGGTATGGAACCTTTGATTGGAGGATCAGGTGCAGGGGGTAAAACCTGCTGTGAAAGGGTGGGTGGTTTGCCCAATCACCCCCTGGTGTGATTTCAAGGGGTACTCTCCCCGAGGGGGGGTACAGAACCCTGAGAGTAGGGGCAGAGGCGAGAGAAACTCACCCCTGACCCCAGTGCAATCTAAGGGTACAGACCCTGGATGGGAAGGCCAGGTTCAGGGTGTACCCCCTGACCTGGATGAAGGGGCTACTGCTAACAGTGCCCCTACCATATTGTCCTCTGGGGGGGCACTCCTAGTTGGAGGGTGCAGGACCCCAGAAGGGAGGGCAGGGGGAGGGAAGCCTCACCCCTGGCCCTAATCCAACCTGAAGGTACAGACCCCAGGATGGAGGACCAGTTGCAGGTTAACATCCCTGCACTGCTGAGAGAATTGTGCAGGACTGCTTCTACAAGCATCCTGACAATTTTGTACTCTGGGGTTGCCTCTCCTAGAGGGCAGGTACAGAGCCCCTTAGGGGAGGACCAGGGTCAGGTTGTTATCCCTCACCTGATGGAAGGGAGAGGGGTCAAGGGGGGCCAAGCACCTGGGGCTACCACCCCCCTCTCTCCATAGTCACAGTGGTTGGAGAGGCCTGAGGTCAGGCTCTCATCCCTGACAGTTGTCAGGGGTCACTGTGGCTTGCTGTCCTGGTGGACAGAGTTGCCCCTGGGGCAGGGGGGATGAGAGTCACACCCCGGGGGTGGAGTGGGCAACACCACTGTGTTGGCCCTGGTGGTACTATCTGCCCATTGGGATACATCTGTGAGCAAAGTAAAGTTAGGTGCTGCGCAGATGGTATCTGCAGATGTGGAGAAGGGTTCCCCATGGGTTAGCTTAATGGGTCCTGAGAGTATGGACAGAGGGATCCAACTGGAGTACAGAAGGCGTAGACCTGGAACATGCCCCTGCTGCTGTGGGCCTGGGTCCTTGTTCTATCGCCCCAATAAGGGAAGTACATCAAGGTATTGATTGTTCTCCCCTGGCTTTAGGCTGGTAGGGGGTTTTGTTGGACTTTTTTGCTTATGCAGGGTCATCCCCAATCTTTTTTGCCTCCTGCCTCCTATTTTTTCTGACCTGTTGCTGTTGGCTTTTGAACTCTGAGCATTTTACCACTGCTAACCAGTGCTAAAGTGCATATGCTCTCTGTGTAAATTGTATGTAATTGGTTTATCCATGATTGGCATATTTGATTTACTAGTAAGCCCCTAGTAAAGTGCACTAGAGGTGCCAGGGCCTATAAATCAAATGCTACTAGTGGGCCTGCAGCACTGGTTTTGCCACCCACATAAGTAGCTCTGTAATCATGTCTCATACCTGCCACTGCAGTGTCTGTGTGTACAGTTTTAACTGTAAATTTGACTTGGCAAGTGTACCCACTTGCCAGGCCCAAACCTTCCATTTTCTTACATGTAAGGCACCCATAAGGTAGGCCCTGGGTAGCCCCAAGGGCAGGGTGCAGTGTATGGTTAAGGTAGGACTTATAGTAATGTGTTTTATATGTGCTGACAGTGAAATATTGCTAAGTTCGTTTTTCACTGTTGCAAGGCCTGTCCCTCTCATAGGTTAACATGGGGGCTACCTTTAATTCTGATTAAAGTGTAGATTCCCTTTGGGAGCGGATGGACAATGGGAGTTTGGGGTCTCTGAGTTCACAATTTAAAAATACATCTTTTAGTAAAGTTGATTTTAAGATTGGGCGTTTGAAAATGGCACTTTTAGAAAGTGAACATTTTCTTGCCTATACCATTTCTGTGACTCTGCCTGTTTGTGGATTCCCTGTCTGGGTCAGATTGACAGTTGGGCTAGTTGCACCTCACACTAGACAGTGACACAAAAGGAGCTGGGTTGTAGTCTGCATTTCCTGATAAGCCATCTGTGCTAGGAGGGAGGGGAGCAGTGGCCACTTACACCTGAAAGGGCTGTGCCTGTCCTCACACAATGCAGTCTCCAACCCCCTGGTGAGTGCCTGGCCTGGGCAAGGCAGGATTTCACATTCAAAAGAGACTTTATTTTGAAGTAGGCCTACTTCAAAGGAGAAATTGGGTATAAGAAGGGCACCCAAAACCACAGACTTTAGAACACTTCTGGAAACAAGAGGAACCTCTGCCTGGAGAAGAGCTGATGAGCTGAGGAAGAAGAGCTGCCATGCCTGTGACTGTGCTTTGTGGAGCTATCCTGTAGTTGCTGCTTCCGCCAGAGTAAGAGGGCAAAGACTGGAATTTGTGTACCTTCCATCTTGTGAAGAAATCTCCAAGGGCTTGATTTAGAGCTTGCCTCCTGTTGTTTGAAGTCTCAGGGACAGCAAGGACTTCTCTCTGCCAGCACCTGGAGTCTCTGGAGAGACTCCTGCTCTGACAAGTGGTGCCCTATCCAGTTCCTGGGCCCTTGGAAGGAAAGCTGGTGGAAATTCAAGGAAATCGGCTTCGGACGACTTCGGACCGATGCCCATGCTGGATCCGGTGACCCCGCCTGCACCCGACTCCGTGATCTTTGCTGGAACGCGACGACCTTTGCAGGCCCGACATCACTGCAGCCCCGCCGAAGTCCGCGACTCCGTGGAAGAATTTGCGCATTGGTTTGTTTTCACTCTTCACCAACGGTACTGTACTTGGGGGTCTACGCAACTCGGTGTCCGGCGCCGCTGGTGTCGGATTGTTGGGAACGACTCCATCACGACACTGTGTTAACACCTCATTGAAGCATTTTGTGTTTCTAATCACAATTTTTTAGTTTAATATTTAAAAATCCATAACTTGACTTGTGTATGTCGGATTTTTCCTTTTTTTTTTTTTTCAAGCGAAAAGTGAAAATTGTGACTGTTCAGCAGGTCCGGTTTTAGCACTGGAGGCACTTGCAACGAGAATCGTTTTTGGTGCTTCTCCTCCCCATCCATGACCTCCTTCTCCGTGAATTTCCTCACTACCACTCCAACAGTGCACCTCGCAACTCCAGAGCCCCTGTCTAACATACATTTCTTTTTTTTATAGCGCTACTCATAGTTCAATCACACTCAGTTCTGCGATCTGCATGGTACAGGTTCTTTGTATCAGGCACATTAAGACTCCACAATACTTTATGATGAGTCAAAACTGTCATCATACACAATTCCATCTCTCAGCAGTAGGAGCATGAATCACCAGAGTGCTCTTGACATTTTTATTGTTGTGCGAAAACTGCTAAATGAAAAAGGAAGTTCACATGCTTTTAAACAAAAAATTATTTTTAAATACAACGCCCTCCCACCAAAGTTGCCGCCAGGGACAGCTGCACCAGTTGCACTGCCGTAAAGTGGGCCCTGATGTTCAGTATGTACCACAAAATGCATTATGTACCCTTAACCCCTTCGCTGCCAGGCCTTTTCCCCTCCTGTGCCAAGCCTTTTTTTGGCTATTTGTGGCAGTTTACACATAGGCCGTCATAACATTTTGTCTACATAGGCTATTCACTCCAAATTTGAATCCTTTTTTTCCAACATCCTAGGGATTCTAGAGGTACCCAGAGTTTGTGGGATCCCCTGGAGGAGACCAAGAAATTAGCCAAAATACAGCAAACATCTTGTTTGTTAAAAAAAAAAAGGGAAAAGGGCTGCAGAAGAAGGCTTGTGGTTTTTTCCCTGAAAATTGCATTAACAAAGGGTTTGCAGTGCTAAAATCACCATCTTCCTAGCTTTCAGGGACAGGCAGACTTGAATCAGAAAACCAAATTTTTCAACACAATTCTGGCATTTTACTGGGACATACCCCATTTTTACTATTTTCTGTGCTTTGAGCCTCCTTCCAGTTAGTGACAGAAATGGGTGTGAAACCAATGCTGGATCCCAGACAGCTAAACATTTCTGAAAAGTAGACAAACTTTTGAATTCAACAAAGGGTCATTTGTGTAGATCCTACAAGTGTTTTCTACAGGAAATAACAGCTAAAATAAAAAAATATTGAAATTGAGGTGAAAATAAACTGCCATTTTGCTCCACGTTTTACTCTGTAACTTTTTCCTGCAATGTCATATTTTCAAAAGCAATATACTGTTACATCTGCTTGACTCTTCTGGTTGTGGGGATATATAGGGTTGTAGGTTCGTCCAGAACTCTAGGGGCCATATTTATACTTTTTGACGCAAAACTGCGCTAACGCAGTTTTGCGTCAAAAAAATTAGCGCCGGCTAACGCCATTCTGAAGCGCCATGCGGGCGCCGTATTTATTCAATGACGTTAGCCGGCGTTAGCCGCCGGCGCTGCCTGGTGTGCATGAAAAAAAATGACGTACACCAGGCTGCGCCGGCGTAGGGGAATATGGAGCTTGGGCGCCAAAAAATGGGGCAAGTCAGGCTGAGGCAAATTTTTCGCCTCAACCCGATTTGCGCCATTTTTTTCGACTCCCAACCCCCATTGAAATGACTCCTGTCTTAGCAAAGAAAGGAGTCATGCCCCCTTGCCCAATGGCCATGCCCAGGGGACTTCTGTCCCCTGGGCATGGTCATTGGGCATAGTGGCATGTAGGGGGGCACAAATCAGGCCCCCCTATGCCACAAAAAAAAAAAAAAAAAAATACTTACCTGAACTTACCTTAAGTTCCCTGGGATGGGTCCCTCCATCCTTGGGTGTCCTCCTGGGGTGGACAAGGGTGGCAGGGGGTGTCCCTGGGGGCATGGGAGGGCACCTCTGGGCTCCTTCCGAGCCCACAGGTCCCTTAACGCCTGCCTTGTCCAGGCGCTAAAAAACGGCGCAAAAGCAGCTGGATGTCATTTTTTTTGACCCGCCCACTCCCAGGCGTGAAGTTTACCCGGGAGTGTAAATACGGCGCACATGCCTCGGAGTCACTTTTTTAGATGGGAACGCCTACCTTGCATATCATTAATGCAAAGTAGGTGTCCACCCTAAAAAATGACGCAAACTCCATGGACTTTGGCGCTAGACGCGTCTAACGCCAAAGTATAAATATGGAGTTAGTTTTGCGTCGGAATTGCGTAAATAAAAACGACGCAAATTCCGGCGCAAACAGAGTATAAATATGCCCCTAGGTACCCAAAGCCAATAAAGGATATGCACCTTGCAACACGTTTTCATTGTATACAGGGCATACAGCAATTAATTTGGTGAAATATAAAAAGTGAGAAATAGGCATCAAGAAAACCTTTGTATTTCTGAAATGGGGACAAGATAAGGTATTGATAAGCAGTGGTTATTTGCACATCTCTGAATTCCGGGGTGCTCATACTAGCATGTGAATTACAGGGAATTTCTCAAATGTACGACTTTTTTTACACACTGTCTTACATTTGGAAGGAAAAAATTTAGAGAAAGACAATGGGCAATAACACTTGTTTTGATATTCTGTATTTCCCCAAGTCTCCTGATAAAAATGGTACCTCACTTGTGTGGGTAGGCCTAATGCTCGCGACAGGAAACACAACATGGACACATCACATTTTTACATTGAAATCTGACATGTTTTTCGCAAAGTGCCTAGCTGTAGATTTTGGCCTCTAGCTCAGCCGGCACCTAGGGAAACCTACCAAACCTTGAAATTTTTCAAAGCAAGACACCTAGGGGAATCCAAAATGGGGTGACTTGTGGGGCTCTGACCAGGTTCTGTTACCCAGAATCCATTGCAAACCTCAATATTTGGCCAAAAAAACACTTTTTCACTAATTTCGGTGACAGAAAGTTCTGGAATCTGAAAGAAGCCACAAATCTCCTTCCACTCAGCGTCCCCCCAAGTCTCCCAATAAATATGGTATCTCACCTGTGTGGGTAGGCCTAGCGCCCGCGACAGGAAATGCCCCAAAACACAACATGGACAATGCACATTTTCCCAAAGAAAACAGACCTGTTTTTTGCAGAGTGCCTAGCTATGGATTTTGGCCTCTAGCTCAGCCGGCGATTAGGGAAACCTACCAAACCTGCACATTTTTTAAAACTAGACACCTAGGGGAATCCAAGATGGGGTGACTTGTGGGGCTCTCAGCAGGTTCTGTTACCCAGAATTTTTTGCAAACCTCAAAATTTAGCTAAACAAACACCTTTTCCTCACATTTCGATGACAGAAAGTTCTGGAGTCTGAGAGAAGCCATAAATGTACTTCCACCTAGCGTTCCCCCAAGTCTCCCGATAAAGATGGTACCTCACTTTTGTGGGTAGGCCTATTTCCCGCAAAAGGAAATGCCCCAAATCACTAATTGGACACATCAAAATTATCAAATACAAAACTACCTGTTTTTGCAGGGGGCACGTGCATTTTTGGTCCTGGTCTCAGCAGCCATCTAGGGAAACCTACCAAACCCAGACATTTCTGAAAAGTAGACACCCAAGGGAGTCCAGGGAGGTGTGACTTGCGTGGATCCCCCAATGTTTTCTTGCCCAGAATCCTCAGCAAACCTAAAATGTTGCTAAAAAATCACATTTTTCCCATATTTCTGTGTGGGATCACTGCACTGGGACAAATTTCCTACCACCCAACGATCCCCTCAGTCTCTCGGTAAAAATGATACCTCACTTGTGTAGGTGGGCCCAGTACTTGTGATAGGGAAGAGCCAAAAACATGTTGAAATTGAGGGGGAACCAAAGCGGATCCAAAAGGGCAGTTTGAAAAAAAAAAATTTTTAGGCTGACAAGTGCAGCAGAAGTTTTATCGGTATAGATGAGACAATGCTGGGTGGTAGGAATTGTGTGGATTCCTGCAGATTCAGGAAGGTTCCATCTCACAAATGTGGGAAAAATGTGTGATTTCCAGCAAAGTTGGAGGTTTGCAAGGCATTGTGGGTAAGAAAATGGTGCAGGGTGCATGTGAAGCACACCACCCTTGAATCACCCAGGTGTTTAGTGTTCAGATATGTCTAGGTCTTGTGGATTTTTCTACAAGGTAGCGTCCCAAAGTCCATAAAGTGCAGCCCTCACCATTGCAAGTGGGACGATTTTGAGAGTTATGCAAGCTCTCATTGCCCACATGTAAAACCAAAACCCAAAATAATCAAATGTCCTCTTGCTTGCCATGGGATCAGTTGTTTAAGTGTGCGGGGGAGAGCTGAAAGACTGTTACCCCCTTCAGTTGGGGTGGGGCATAACCAGGCCCATACTGGTTGGCAGGCAACACCCACTATTTTTTTTTTTATTCCCTGGCACCTAGTAGACTTCCCCCCCCCGGGGTGTGGATCAGAGGTAACAACTTTGGCCTCATTTATTTGGGGTGGGGGTATGGCCATACCCCAAACCTCTTATTTTGAAAAAAAATCTTCCTTGGTCTCTGGTTGGCTTTCTGCCCTTGGGGGCAGATGGGCCTTCCAAAAATATGCCAAATCAGATATGGGCAACAGTAATGTGCCCCCATGGGGAGCGACCCTTACCCAAGGGGCTGCACCCCAAATACACACACCAATCCTTTGTGCCTAAGTGGTTTCTACCCCCCCCCCCCCCCGGGGCAGATCGGCCTAATAGAAATAGGCCGATGTGCCCCCAAGGGATGCAGAAATGGCCTAAAATAAATTTGCCCCTCCTAGGGGAGCAACCATTGCCTGAGGGGTCACTCCCCTTGCGTGCAATTGGCACAAAAATAAAAATCCCCAGTGCCTAGTGGTTTCTGCCCCCATTGCGGGCAGATCAGCCTTATAAAAATAGGCCAATCTGCCCCCAAAGGGGGAAGACAGGGCCTAAATATAATTAAATTAAATAAAAAAAATTAAAAAAAAGATCCCTGGCGCCTAGAGTCTCTGTCCCCGGCCTAATAACCACAAAAAAGGCCTTGAACAAAATTGGCCCCCTGGGGAGCGACCCTTGCCCAAGGGGTCGCTCCCCTGATGCCAATTTCCTTATTGAAAAAAATCCCTGGTGTCTAGTGGACATTTCAGCAGCCAGATCGCTTCACGATCTGCCTGCTAAAATGCTCCTAGAGACTTCAAAGGGAAAGAAATGTCTTTCCTTCCCTTTGAAGCCTCTCAGGCCCCATCACATTCAGATCGCGCTTTCAGCACGATGGGAGGTGGCCTCTGATGAAGTCAGAGCACGATCGCGCGCTCACGTAATCAGACGGCACTGGAGGGGTCTTGGGGGGTTAGCGCTCCCTCTGAGCTCATGTGCCAGGACGTAATGGTTACATCCTCATTACATCACACACATAATCATTACATCCCCAGCACAGAAGGGGATAACATGATGGTCCATATTACATAAGCATGAAAAAGCCCTTGCAATGCCAATAAGTCTGGCTTCATTGTGATTCGCACAGGTACAATATTCACCCCACACCGACATGGGAAAAGTCTATTACCTCTGGTGCTCTGGGAGTAGGAGCAATACTCAAGAAAGAGCATCTGCCTCTGTGATGCAGTGGAACATGAGAACATCCACTATTGTGTGTGAAGAGGAATGAATTATTTGAGAGGGCAGGCAGAACTGAAGCCGAGAACAAGATACTTAGGACAAGTGCCAGCAAGTGCATTTTTGCATCATGCAATGTGCTTTAAAAATATGCAGGGTAGAGTAAGTCCTAGTAGGAATTAACAGCAGCACACTGAGGAACATATGTGTTTAAGCCCTTCCTATTGCATATGCCGGGCCATTCACCATGTAATACCTTATTCTGTTGCATTTATAAGAGTTCACAATATGATATCTGTTCCTATTGTATTTGTCAGAGATTTCACAATATAAAAAGTCCTCCCATTGTATTCATCAGAGTTGAAACATTAACATCCACTTGTATTACTTTTATCCCTTCCAACTGTACAATCCTTTCCAAAATGTACAATGTAAACCTCTTCTTGTATTCCTTATCAGGATCTCACCTGAAATGTTTTTGAAGGAGTGAAATGCAGCCACGAGGAACAGTCCCAGCCTCTGTGCTGGGCAGCAAGCCCCAACAAAGTCAAAGTCTACCCTCCCCCAGCTGGATGAGGGGATGGAAGAGTGGTGGACTAGTAGACCAATGGACTGGAAGGCCCACGGCTGTGTCCTCTCTACCTCCTCCTCTAATGGCACAAACAATATGTTTAAGTATTGAAATAAAATCTAATTCTAAAGTCAGAATGAATCCCTAATATACATATGGTATAATACCTGGCAGTCCCCATCTCCGTCGGAATGATAGTTTTTGAGTTGTCCACCAGGATAGTCTTCCTATTCTAAACACAACACAAGAATATAAATGGAAGGCTAAATATTCTCCTAGGACCATTTAATAATAAGGATTTAAAAAAAATAACACACCTGTTAAGATACTTCGAATAGACTTCAGGGAGTAATGTCAAACTTGCAGATACCGTAAACATAACCAAAAACGAATCTATAAACACGCATATGTAATGCATTTCCTCATGCTTCCATATAAATCAACAGACATATTGTATACAAATTGCTATATAGACTATGCAACACTTTGCTCAGTTACTGTGATTAAACATTTGCTGAAACTTAGCACTCTGACTTAAAGCAGTTCATGTAAATAACAGAGTTCTGTTTGTTTGGTAAGTATATTAGCTTTTATAATGGCGCTCGTAGTACGTTATACTCAATGAAGTTCACAAGTTACTATTCCTTTTTTTTTTTCAGGTTGCCAAAGACATGAAAAAATGTGGAGAGAGGTCAGCATGAATGTGATGAGTTGGGCAGCCAGGACGCTTCTTTCTGACAACATCAAAGATGCAAGGAAGCCTGAAGAAGGAAGATGACATGGGCTGGAGATGCAATGTCAGGTAAATTCAAGTGGGAAGCCAGAATGGAGAAATCAGCTTTACATTGAGCGGTGTCTATGCAGCAGTGCCTTGTCTTTAAGGCTATGTGCTCCTCCCCTTAAAGGAGCTGCAGTGCTCCAGAAACGGCGGTCGGGGAGGCCTAACATTCCTATTGTGTTTACCGGAGATTTCACAATCTAAAACATCTTCCTATTGTATATGAAAAGCCTAATTCAAGAGATCTGAGGACAGTTGGAAGTTAGTGAGCCGAAATTGCATCAATTGAGGTGTAAGCATACTTAAGAAGGACCAAGAACCAGAATAGGAGGCTATAGTGTTATTTCCTTTATGTTGTCGAGGATACTCAAGGGAAATACCTCTATACCATTCCAACCCATCCTAAGTGCTGGGTAAAGATTGGAAGCTGCTATCATTCTGTTTATGCTGCTTCAATGCAAAAGTCTTGTAGGCACACTATTTCCTCTTTAGACCTGATTTATTTTCCACACATTCTAAAGGAAATACATCCATCCATATAAATCAAAATTCCTGAGTCTCACAAGAGCCTGAGACATTGTTGGGTGCAGGCACCTGAAAAAGGAGAAATGGATGAGCTCTTCCAGGTTGTGCCCGCCCTCAGAGTCTGATGATGATGCCTTTCCTTGGTATCTACCTTCCCACTTGCCTCAAAGGTGAGAATGAATGAGGCCAAGGTAAGAGTTGTACCCACTCTACCTGGGAGAAGATATCCCTTCCATGATTGCAGAAAGTCAACCAGATTCTGACATTTCTATTAATGGACCATTTAGTTAACCCTGCTCCTTCGGCCCCACTAACAGGTTTAGTTATGAGATGTTACTCTCCAGCCAATGGTTATTTAAAAAGGAAAAGTACATTAATGAACATACAGCCGAACACAATGCACAACTTACAAACATTTACAAGATTTCAGGAAACATTACAGAATGAAACTCCTTCTGAAGTTATCTTACATAATTGCAGGGTGCAAATCACATACACAAAAGAAAGATAACAGGTGCAACCAACTCAAGAAATCCAAATTGTCACCATTGTCTGTGTGATACCAGCTGACATGTGCACAAACCGGACCTGCTCACTAATACTCAGTAATATCTCCATATGGGTGTATGGCAACACAAACAGCTCTTCAGAATCAGCAGGGTTAGGCTTACAGGCTATGTCAAGTCAACAACAGCATAAAATGAGAGGCCTACTGCCTTTGACTCCAACCTTTAAAATTAAGAACAGAAGAAATGTGTTATCTTAAACATGAACAAAATTATAACCACAAGAACCATCAACCAATTCACGCAGCCCCAAATGACAAATTAAAATCAACAATAATTCTCCCTTTAGTGACACCAAGCATTTACTGTGGCGCAAAAAAAAAAGGGATCTATCTACTAAACCCGTTCCTATTACTTTTGTCAGAGAATCCTCAATGTGAAACACATTCTTATAAAATTTAACAAATAGTTCTAAATGTAAGGCTCTTCCTACAGTGTTTGACATGGAGCTCTCAATGTAAAGCCCCGTCCTAATGTATTTTTACAGAGAGTTCATACTGTAAAACACCTTTCTATTGTATCTGTTAAAGTGGCCACAATGTAAACCTCTTTCCTATTGCATTTGTCAGAGGGTTTACAATGTAAAGCTCTGCGCATGGTGTTTGACAAGGAGTTTACAATGTAAAACCCTTTCTAATCTTTTTGTCAGAGAGTTCTGAATGTAAAACCCCTTCCCACCGTTTCAGAAATTGGATTATACCATGCAAACCCTCCTCTTACGGTATGTGACCATGGTTATACATTAACAGTGACTCTACCAGTTATGAGTAATAAGTATGAGCAATGGAACTACTTATTCTGGTAGACACAAATGCATGTCAAGAAAAAGCTCAGCATGTGGGCGGAGACTCAGGGCCACTTTTTATAGCTCTTTTCTTGGTGATTAAATAAGACCTAGCAGACAGCTGTACTCTTACACTAAGCCTAAAAATCAAAAACATTTAAAAATAAACAGGATTTGTCACAGGGAGTAACTAATGGAAACCTCATGCCTACTGCAATATTTTGTGAGCTTCTCAGTAACAAAATGCATGTTTCGAGGCTTGAACAGTGTCATAACATTGCAACAGTAGCAGTCTATTTGCTTTAGGGTATGAATTTAACAATAGTCAGATCTACCACTTTTCTAGTAATTTGTAACTTTTCATAATAAAGAGATCAGACCTATCGTACCTGACATAACATGTCCATTGAACCTATTTGGTACATTCCTTTATCATTGATTTGTCACCATAGCCGACACATACCTTCGGTGGTGAATATACATTTTCCGCATATGCTTTACACAATAGTTAATTAAGGCCTAGTTTCTTAGTCTAGATTTTTTATGACCTATGGTATCTGACAGCTTTTCCCAATAAACCACTGAAGACGGTAGCCATGATCAATATCTTGTCACCAAAATCAACTTGGACCTACTGTATTAAGCATTATAAGTGCAATAAAATACTATTTTTTTCACTGAAAGCACGCAAACTCTGCCCAATCAAATTTTGATCCATTAGTGGGGGAGCCTAAGCTCCTCTCCCAATAGTTCTTTATAAAGCTCTTTTACAGTTAATCACATACGTTGACGAAGGCTGTGTTATCAAGCTAGATCAAAAAGTGTTATCTAAAGAGTATTTCGGAACCAAAAGTCTAACTAGGCCTGGGCAAAAGATTGGTTTAAGAGTAATTTCAGTAATTATGCATTACTTTTGTGATGTAAAATTACAGAAATTAAGCTGTTACACCAGCTTGAGTAATGAAGAGTAATTCTGGGCAAAAATCCTACTGTAAGAGCACATGATAAAAAAATTAAGAGAGAGCGAAATGGCTGCTTGCTACTCTTGTTTGTGTCTTGTTGCATTTATTGCTATTATTAGTGCAAAATGAATCCTTGGGGCCATTTGGCCACGCGGGTGCATTTTGCACTAAGAAAATAGCACAAAATGCTGGATTATGCTTCTCACTTAATTACGCATAATTATGAGTAATTTTGCAGTATTTTTCAAGTAAATAAGTTAGAGACAATTGCACAAGGTACACCCATCCCTAGTTCTAAAATATTTAGAGGCCAAGGTATAAGAAGACGTATAGCCTCAAAATGTTTCTGAGATTCCCTGCACATTTTTTGGACTGTAGCACAAACAGGATAAAATGTCTTACATCACAGGACAAGAAGCGTTCAAGAACATTTTGTTTTTAATGCAGAGTTTTGACTAAAACATCCTTCTTAGAAGATGTTTGCAAACAGGGCAGCTCGTAACAGATTATTGAATGTTTCAACATGATGGGGCTGTAGGTGAACATGTAGACAGAAAATCAACACAACTAGGTGTTAACTATAGGTGAGTTCTAATTTATTGAAATATCTACTCAAAAGTGACATATTATTAAATGTGGCACTAATTAGTAGTGCCACATTTGAAAAGCACGCTAATTACATTTATGTTACTATCAAGAGTCAGCAGTCAATGTTATGAGTAACAGTAGGAGAATCAAAAAGAGATTGCACATTCTCAATCAGATTCCACATACATGAACTGCAAATAACACTCTGCTCTTAGTAAATAATATTGTTTATTCTCAAATGATAATCGTAAGGTGCTATTCGGGTTCCACTTTATGAACTCCTTCCAAGGATGCCAGTGTCTCCATTTCAGCTGTCCCAAGGTTAGGGTATATATCTGAGTTGAACAGACTGTGTATAGAAGTGTGGGAGTTACAATAACTTGAAGGTGTTGGTAAATTATAAATTAAGGGTATAAGTAGATATTTTCAATTTTTAATTTTTGTGTGTTTTTTTTTTTTTTTTTAGAATAAATAAAGCTATATGAATTTAAAGGTGGTGCATAATATATAATTCAAAGGTATTATTATAACTTTAGAATGTGTAATGTTTGTGTATTTTTTGTGTATTTAAGTTTGGCTTGTACATAAAGAATATGTAAAGTTTTCCTATAACTATAACAACAGTTTAACCTTTGTTTCTTTCTTTGAATTTCAACTTCATCCAAATTGTAGAGTTTACTGTCATCAAATGGAGTGTAATTAAGGTGAGTGTCATACAGTAGAGTGGAGGAGAGTGTTGTACAGTATACTGTCATAGAGTGTATTGTCGTAAGGTTAAGTGGCATACAGAAGAATAGAGAACAATAGACTAGCATTTTTTTTACCTTGTCCTGCGTGCCAAGCTCTGGGAGGTCCTCAGTACCACTGGTGTTCCGGGTTCTATGATTAATATCATCAAGAATCTTCACTCTGACAACTGTGCTAAAGTTCGCTGGGGTGTTACTGGCGATTTGACTCCAGCTTTCCCAACTGCACGCAGTGTGAGGCAAGGGTGCGTTTTGACGCCCACCTTGTTTCTTTTGTTTATCAATGCTTGTTTGCCATACCTTTTAGATTGCCAAAGTGATGCCCCTAGCCTGGGCGGGCAGAAGCTCCCTTGTCTTCTGTTTGCAGATGATACTCTACTGTTATCACGTACTGCCATGGGCCTTTCTAGACTGCTCTCCAGATTTCTGGAGTTTTGTACTGACCATGGGCTATCAATTAATTCAGCAAAAACAAAATATATGGTTTTTGGGGATATTAGGCATAAAATGAAGAGGCCTGTATATTTAGAAGGTGTTCCCTTGGAAAGGGTGGGTACCTTTGACTACTTAGGCATCAAAGTGGAAGATTCACATCTTTGGCATGCTCAACGCCAAAAATCTTTATTGTGCCTGAAGGAGAGGGCGGATGGCATTGCCAGATTTGCCTCCAGATCCCCCAAATTTGCAATGTCCCCTGCCTTTGAAATATAGAAATCTCATACTAGGGGGGGGCGCCTTATATGGTGCCAAACTCTGGGGCCACTGTAATTTGGCGAATTTGGCAAGGGCGGAAAATCAGTTTTTAAAAATGTTGCTAAAGGTCCCATCGAGCACTCCATCCTTGCCCATTCGCCTGGACCTAAACCTTTCCTCAATTTCACAGATTGCTGCCTTAAGGCCTCTGCTGTTTTGGATTCGGTTATGGACAACAGATGCCCTAATTCCTTTTTGTTGTGGCCTTCTTAATTTGGTGGGCCGTGATTCTATTATTAAAACTAAATGGTGTGTCTTTGTCGAACAATCTTTTTCCCAGCTCGGCTTAGGGTCCTATTGGCAGGATCCTATTTCCATTCCTAAAAATGCTGCACAGCTGTTAAAGGATGCTTTTGGAATAATGTTCAGGTTGGCCAATTTGTCAGTTCCATCCCATTGTCTATGTCTGACAATTTTTTACTTGTCAAATGTCATTATGAATTTGAGCCTTTTATGGACGCAGCGTTATCTCCATTTGCTCGTGCCCTTTTTATTAGGTTCAGAATTGGGTCTCTTCCTTTGTGCTGCTTAACATACAAATGGTCCAGCTCAATTAATAGATCTAAGTATTGCCCAATGGGTTGTAAAAGTGAAGAGACCGTTTCACATGTTCTTTTCCACTGTCATGCGTATCATAAACAAAGAGCACTATGGCTCATCCCGCTTTGCAAACAAATAGGGGTTAGATCCTGCTTTCATGCTGAGAGAATTTTAAAATGCGACCCGTCCGTCCAGATAGTTTTACCAGTGGCAAGATTTCTCGAGTCAATCTGGCGGTTGAGATTAGCAATTTTAAGGAATAAGACTGTGTAGTTAATTCTTAGTTTTATCTATGTATATTTATTAAACTTGGATGTATGATTGTTGTTTCTTGTTTCATAGGATATAGATATTGGTTCATTATATTATTGATTATTTATTGATCTATGGAACCGGTCCCTTGTTTTATGTTGTGAGAATTTTAAAATGTGATTCATCCGTCCAGATAGTTTTATCAGTGGTAAAATCTTTTGTATTATTCTGACGGTTGAGATTAGCAATTTTAAGGAGTAAGATTGGGGAACCAATTTTTAGATTTATTTATGTATATTTATCAAATCGGATGCGTGATTTTGGTCTTTACTCTTTAGGATATAGATATTGGTTCATTATATTATTAATTATTCACTGATTTATTAAACCATTTTTTTTGCTGAGTGGACCCTTTTTACATTAAGTGGTGCTCATCTGATTGTTTATTTTGTTTGATTTTTTAAAAAAAATTGTTTTCTCCAACTGTGTTTTTATTCTTTAGTATCCTCCTGCTCTTAGAAAGCCTCTTTTCTCTTTGTTGTGCATTGTACTTTTATGGTATGTTTTTTACTTACCGAAATAAAAGTTAAAGTTAAAAGACTAGCATACACTGAAATAGCTCATGAAGGAGTACAGTAGAGTGAGTGCCGTAAAGTGGAGTGGCATACACTAGAGTGATGTCGACTCCAGTAGCATAGATTGAATAATATGCAGTGGAGTGATGTAGAGTGCAGTGATGTACAGTGGAGTGGAGTAGTGCAGAGTGGAGTGGGGTACAGTGGAGTAGCCTACAGTGTTATAGTGTACAAATGAGTAGTGTACAGTGGAGTGGAGTAGAGTAGATGGGCATAGAGTCAACTATTGCAGTGTTGAGTGGCATAGAGTGTAATCACATACAGTAAAATAGTATCTAGTTGAGTGACAGCGTGGAGTGGTGTAGAGTGTAGTACCATACAGTAGAGTGGCATACAGTGAAATAGCATATGGTGGAGTGTTGTAGAGTGTAGTGGTGTACAGTTTAGTGGTGTACAGTGGAGTGGCAAGCATTGAAGTGGTGTATACTGGAGTGTGGTAGAGTGTAATAGTGTAAAGTGAAGTAACCTAGAATGCTGTGGGGTACAGTGGGGCTGTGTACAGTGGAGTTAGGTACAGTGTAGTAGCATACAGTGGAATAGGTTACAGTGAATGTTGTAGAGTGGGATATCATATAATGGATTAGCATATAGTTGGATTGGTATACAGTGGAGTGGAGCCGAGCAGAGTGACGTAGAGTTGAATAGCATACAGTGGAGTGGCATAGAGTGGAGTGGCGTAGAGTTGAATAGCGTATAGTGGAATGGTGCACAGTGGAGTTGTGTAAAATGGAGTGGTGTAGAGTAGAATAGTGTAGAGTGGAGTGCTGAGAGTGGAGTTGAATTGAGTGGAATAACATGGACTAGAGTAGCACAGAGTGTAGTAGTGTTCAGTAGAGTGGGGCAAACTGGAGTTACATAGACTGGAGAAGTGTAGAGTGGTATAGAGTGGAGTGGTGTAGAGTGGAGTGAGGCGGAGTGCAATGGTATAGATTGGAGTGGCATACAGTGAAGTGATGTACAAAGGAATATCATGGGGTGGCATAGAGTAAAATTGCCTATAGTGGAGTGTTGTAGAGTGTTGTAGAGTTCAGTGGCATAGGGTGGAGTAGCATACAATAGAATAGCATACAGTGGAGTGGCATAGAATGTGGTGTGGTTGAGTGCAATAGTAAATAGTGGAGTAGAGTACAGTGCAGTGGAGTAGAGTGGAATGGCATACAGAGGATTGGTGAGAGTGGACTTCCGTAGAGTGGAATAGCATAGAGTGGAGTAGCATAGAGTAGATTAGTGGTAATTAGAAGATACATGGATGTAGTGCGGCAGGAATACACATTATGAAGTGTAAATGTTAATTTTTGGTGATATGTGTGAATAGCGTAAGTAGTTTTAAAGTTTTAATGTTTAAAACACTTAGTTATAGCAATAGGTTCATGGTATACCACGATATATGTGAATGACAG
Source organism: Pleurodeles waltl (assembly GCF_031143425.1). Lineage (NCBI taxonomy): Eukaryota > Metazoa > Chordata > Amphibia > Caudata > Salamandridae > Pleurodeles > Pleurodeles waltl. The sequence goes on along the minus strand of NC_090448.1, from coordinate 164,112,908 downwards.
GGCATTATGTGAGAGCAGCAGTCCAGGCTAGTCACATCCCTTGTAGCAGCATAGAGTCATTTTTCCTGTCAGAGTATCTACAGGTCCAGAAGTATACTACAGTGGTGGTGTTTGAGGTCCTTCGTTCATGCATAGTTGTGCCTTTGAAGTGGAGAGAAGCTACCAGAGGCCTGCCTTTGAAATGAACAGATGTGCTGCCTTCCCTGCCGTGGCTCCAGACCAATTACAGGGGGTATGCAGCGCTTTGTGTGGAGACAGGACACAGCCTAATCGGGTGTAAGTGAGGCTGGCCCAGTTCCTCCCTCCCATCCTGCCAGGGATAAGCTCCCATTGTGTGTGGCTGCCTAGAAGGAATAAGCAAAGTCTACGGGCCACTACTCTCAGTCATGTGACCAGAGACACCCTGCATTCACTAACTAGCTAAGGTAGGCAAATGCCAACATTCTCAAAGTGGCATTTTCAGATATGTAATTTAAAATTCGGCTTCACCATAAATTATGATTTTAAATTCGTATTCCAGAGACATCAAACGTGAACCAGTGATTTATTCTCTGGTATGGGAATCCTTGTTCTGGTTGATAAGGATTCTTTGGATACAGACTTATGGTGTCTGCCCCATTCTGATACCAAGTCTGCAGACAGAATTTGTGTATTCCACAGGTCCTGCTCTAGGACTGGTTTTAAGTAGTTCCTGGTTTTAGTGCATTCTTCCTACACTGGGAAAGCCACAGTCTTTGTCTTCTACTGTCAGAAGAAAAGTGGAGAGGGGCCTGGAGCTCCCTGTCAGGTGAAACTCAAACCAAAGATACATACGAGGGAATGGCTTCAACACTTGGTTACCTCTCAACCTGTTGATGATAGGAAAACTGGTGAAGAATGGATCTAGAGGAGGACAAAGACATTCACAGACTTAATGGGGACCCTCTGCCTCCCATCAAATCCACCCAGGAGTCCAGCTCATTATATAGGTACTCAGAAATACCTTGGAGAATCCTACCAATTCACATTGCTGTCCTGCAGGCTCTCTCCAACCTACATCTTAGAAACGACTTGTTTGCAGAAAATTGAAATAAATTCTTGGCATGCAAGAATAATGCACATCACATACCCTTAATGCACAGGCTACTGCACTTACAGACAGTAACCATCCATGTCTTCAATAGAGGAAGCAAAGGACTTACTTAATGTGGTCTGCCAGACCAATTTAAAATAGGCAGGTATGTAAAAAGACTTTTCCTGCTGCTACAGTCTGTTGCTGTCAAAACTGTCAGTCTCCGATAGCCCGGTGAGCTTTCAGCAGTTATGCTCAGTAAAGCATGTTGCACATGGTATGCCTCACTAGACCACAGAGCCCTTCTCTGAGCCACATTCCAGTCACAGTTGGCCCTCGTCATTCATTCATGATTGTGATGTGTTCTTAAGTTCAAAATTGAAAATTTCCCAATAGTTACTATGTAGAACTTGGGACAGTGTTGTATGCTCTCCTGAGACATGCAGGGGCATTTTATGATCCAACAATTATGCAGTCTAATCTCACAAGAGTGAGGTTTGGGCAGTGTTGGCTGCTGCCAAGCAGGGCTGGTGGGGCAGCATTCGGAGTGGGTGGGGGGGGAGTGATAAACATAAATTGCACTTAACTCCTGCCTCATCTTTGCCGCTCCCACTGCCTTGCCTCTGTTGCTCAGCAGCCTCAGCGCTTGCTTTGCTTGGCTTTCGACCCAATCCAGATGCTTCTCTCATGCTGTTACTCAGCAAGAGAGAAGCTCCGGGATTGGCCTGAGCAGGCTGAAATGCCACCCAGGGACAGCTGTAGAGCCATTTTAGTGATGTCTCAGAGCACGTTATTTTAGCAATGAGTTCTGCTGCCTCTGCTCTTTTAGCCTAGTAATATTTAATTTTATTATTTTAGAACTGGCAACTTTCCTGGTGGTGTTATATTTTCTTTATCTTTTTGTCCTTTCACCTAGGAAAGCATTACATTTCTTATCACAACATTCTTTCACTCTGTGCTTTCCTCAAGGCTGCAGCCAGATTGGATTGTCGGCACAAGTGGTAAACTGCATCTCTAACAATCACAGAAACACACATATTTTTATGTGGGGACATTTTCTCAGAACATCACTTGTTTTATTATGAAACCTTTCCCTATCCCTTGCACGTTAGAGAGAGGTTCCAGAAAGATGACCAGGACCGCATGCTATCTGACTTTGTCACAGCTGCTTGCTGAGACCACCGGTTACCTTGCCCACAAGGGAATGGTGTCTCTCTAGATAACAGGCTTCTTCACTGCTGTCATTCTCTGGTATGGGGGATGATGTCTTCCCAGGGAGGATTATGGTTTATCTTGCTGTGCTCTAAAATAGATTAGGTAGGAATCACATATATAGCGCGTGGTGACAGTATGGTGGAACTTTTCCTGTGTTTCACTTTTTTGTCACCATTTTGCTTCTAGTGTGTTTCATCATTCTCATTATTGCATTACATGCCATGTTATCTAAGATGCAGCTGATTCAATAAATCTTATTGAATTATTTTCTGCCTCTGTTTGTCTTTGCATGTGTGAGACTAATGTAACTGAGAGAAAAGGATGAGATCTGATCCACCACAATTTCCTTGAGAAGTCACAATGTCATTCACCTGGTTGCCACAAATCGTCCCTGCACTTGGGCAGAGATGAGGGGCTGCTAGCCGGACAGAAATGGATTAGGCCAACAGCTGTCACATGGTGTGGGATTGGACTCAGTTCCCCAATATTCAGGTGATGCTGCCACCCAAATCCAGCATCCTCATTAGTACAATGAGTCAACCAGACAGGAGGGAGTGTGAGCCTGCACTTGGTCTCCACCTGGCTGTGAAATACAGCTAGGGTGGAGAGTTCTAAGTGCGCATGTCAGTTTGGCCAGCCTCTGACGGCCGGCCAACCTGACCTGCGCACTTAGAGTGCATCACTACTACGCCTCCCTCCTAACACGGAGGATGCAGGTTCCGACCTAGACAGTGGAAATATAACATGATAATAATGTACTATCATTTTGTTTTCTGCTGTTTTATTAGTAGTGGGCCGACGGTCCTCCGCCATATCGGAGGGGCAATGCATGGGTATGGGACTGCATATGCCTCACCTATTGGTATGTATATCATCTGAACCTGGTCCCTAAATCCAAGCAGAAACAGAGTGTCAGGGGTTAAAATTTAGCAAAAGGAATACCTCATTTGAATTTGCACTGCTCAGTGCCTCAAAATGTATCACCTTCTGTTACTCTGAGACTTGATGAAATGTTTCGGGAATACTGCTGACAAAATTCATGTCACAGCTATTGACCTAGGCAACTTTTCTTCTGTTTCATGTGGCACTTATTTTAAATCTCTCCATAGGTTGGCACCTGGAGGTGCTAGCTAGAAAGGACATTCCAAGTTACATCATGGAGGGCATGAACGTGTAGGGGAAGGCGAGACTTGCAGCCAACAAAATCACATGAAAACTGACACCACCACTAATAAACTATGTGTAAACCCAGCTGCAGAGTTATTCCTAGAGATTTTTGTCAGATGTGCTTCACATTCATGGTGGGCCCTCTGTAGTCCTCTGTCAAGGATTCATAATGGCCTGAGAGTGAGAGTTTCATACAGCATAGGAACAAAAGAGTAAGTAAAGTTATTGACTTCATTGCAAATGAGCTGAAATGGCTTACAAATCTCAGTGATGTTAACTGGAATCTATTGTAATCAGAGTGGAAAAGAAAGGGACTCTTGAACGTACACTACATCCAAGTATTCCCAGTATGTCAAGCTATCCAGAGGTGTGAGATAGTATAGGGGTTAATGTCCTCATGGTGTGTGGACACCATCTTGCTCTGTCATTTGACTTATTGTCTTTCTTTGTGGCTTTCTCCAAGTAGATTAAACATCTGATAGCCCACTAGGAATGCACCCCTTTATTGTGTTGCTTCAACTGAAGAGAAGAAGGCTCTCTATTTGAATAGATGGTGCCAAAATTATATCTTTGCCGATATTGGAGAGTGGTTCCTGCTCCCTCATTGATTTATGGGCACAGACAATCGGGAGCAGCTGACTTTCTAGTGCGAGACAAAGACTTAACCTCCCTCCCCAGAAAGGCCTTCTATTCAAATTCATCAGTCTCACATAAATGTGGTTATTCTCTTACCCCATAAATCTATAGTATGTGGTGTGTTTTGGCTACATCTAGTGATCATGGATAACATGAGGTATGGTTTGTGGCCCCGGCAAGGACATATGGCTCAAAAGGTGGATAAGACAAGGCCACTCTGGCCTCCTTGTATTTGGAGCATTGCGTGGTACTGTGAATCAGCGGCCTTGTAACAACTTTGCCATGGTGTGGGTTGAGACTCCACATAGCTGTAGGGTAGAACACTTCTTGCACACAAAATGATGGTCTAACCTAGTAGTTCTGCCTGTGCAGATGTGCTTCCTGGTCTGACAGGAGCCAGCTTACACCTAAAAGCTGCCTTTGGTTCATCTGCTATTCAGTCAAGCAAACTGTGTAATTCACTACCACAGCCTTTACGCAAGCAGCTACAGTTTTTAAAGGGTTGACCCCAATGAAAAATAGACACTGCCATCGTTAGAAGCTGTAATAATTAAACGTCCAAAAAAACTTCAAGGGAGAGATATCCGTACAATAACTATCACTTTAAATAGACAATTTTATTTTCGTTTACTACATAAAAAATGTTTTGCCAAGGCAAGCGTACAGCTTACTCAGTGCTGGAAAACGTATCATGAAAAATCTTTCACCTTGGGGATATCCTGTCTTAAATTAGAAATATATTATTTTGCTTTCTTATAAACGAAGACAAATTCTACATATTTATTTAACCTCCTATCGTTAAGAAATTTGCTCCTGAGAAAGAACATTCACTTTTCTAGAACACCACCAACAGGATTAACTATCAAATTGCGAATGGAAAATGTATGTTATGAGACGACGGGGTTTCCATTCGTCAGATAAGTTTGTTGTATTTTCATAGTGCCCTTGGAAAGGGTTAGTGTTCAACAGAACTGGCTGTAGCAGAGCTACATGTGGGTTGACATCATGCCTCAGCACGTGCAGTACAACCAAGGTCGTCTTGACCTGATTTGTAGCACTATTCTTTCATCTTTCCCGGCGACTCAACTCAGATCGACAATCTACGAAAAAATGTCTTCTAAAAAACTATAGGAAAAAACTGCTTAGCATATTAGGTACTCTATGTAAATCTACTTCGGGGAATGGGTTTGGTGGGTCTGAAGGTAGAAAAAGATGTTCTTCAAACATGTTTGCAAAAGAAAATAGTCGAGTTTACATTATTAGCACAGGGCAGCCCAATTTCTTATTAGCATCATGTTAAGCAAGGGAGGTGTTTGGGTCCAATAATGAACAATATAAGCAAAATAACAACCTTTTAGTTGTGCTTATTCTATGCCGACGTGTGGCTCGTTCCTTGAAAGAAAGAACAAAAAAGTCTTAGTTATGCCTATGGCTATTTTTCCAAAAGCATTAATTGCATAAAACATGTCAATGCAAATTAGTACAAGACAATTACGACCTGTTTCAAATATCACGCAAAAGAGGGCAAATCATCAACCCTGCACACTTTTGCACAGATCCATTGAATTAAAATATGGCCCATATTTATACTTTTTGACGCAAAACTGCTCTAATGCAGTTTTTCGTCAAAATGTATAGCACCAGCTTGTGCCATTCCAGGATGTTAGCCGGGCGCCATATTTATGGAATGGTGCAATCTGGCGCAAAGAGTGGGCTAGCATAAAAACAATTTACGTTAGCCAGGGAGTGGGGGGGCTGTATGGGAGATGGGGGTTTTGCACCAAAAAAAGACATCAGGCTGGTTAGAGTCAATAAAAATGACACAAAACCTACCGTACCACATGACTCAAGTCTTATGAAAGACAGGAGTCATGCCCTCCATCCCAATGGCCTGCACAAGGGACAAGTGTCACCTGGGCATGGCCATTGCACCCAGTGCCATGTAGGGGTGCCCATTTCAGGGCCCCCAATGGCACTTTAAAAAATAACACAAAATACTTACTTCTACTTACCTATATTTACCTGTGATGGGATCCCCCTTTCTGCGCTGTCCCTCTGGTGTGGGTGGAGGTGTCCCTGGGGCCTGGGAAAGAAACCTGTGGACTCTTTCCATGGTGTTCCACCATTGAAAAAGGCCCACAGGTCCCCTAACGGCTGCCCTGACCAAGGTGTTAAATAATGGCACTAAGCAAGCTTAGCGTCATTATTTAGGCCCGCCTCCCTCCCATGCACCATTTTTGCACAGGAGGATAAATAAGGCGCCTGGGCCTTAGAGTCATTTTTTGCCCGGGAAAGCCTACCTTGTATTTCATTGACGCAAGGCAGTTTTCCACAGGCAAAAAATGACTTTAACTCCAATATTTTGATGCTACATGGGTTTAGCATCAAGATATAAATAATATAAATATGGAGTTAAGTTTGTGCTGAAATAGCGTAAAAATAAATGATGCTACTTCAGCGCAAACAAAGTATAAATATGCCCCTATGTGTTGAAACCATCACAATTTTGTTGAAAAGGGTCTCACAATCCCCACACGTCCATGTGCATGGCTGGAGAACCGTGTCATAATACAGACCAAGTTGTTTGAGATTGTGACCATTTTTCAAGTCTTTATAGGGTTATGGATTTTGTAAAATTGTCACTTACATCAAAAACCTCTGTTCGGCTTACAAACTGTTTATGTATGAAAAAGGATACCCTTAAAGAAAGGTTTGTTGTCATAGAATGTAGCAGGAATGTGTGTTCTGCCAATAACACAGCCTGCTCATAAATGTTTCCCAGGAGCGCTGTGGGTGTTAATGAATGTTTATGGATCTGAGAGTGTGCTGATGCAGCACGAAAGGCGTCTCTTGTCTGCTTCACGGTGATTTATTGATGGGAGGAAGACTGCATGCGACTCTGAGACTGAGTCATTGAGAAATCCATCAGCTAGATAATGCAGTGGTGGCTCGTGAATAATCACTGTATGGCAAGTCTGCCCCCTCCAGGTGGATTTGGAGTCCCTCCACCATGCAGTTAATGGCGCATACTGACGTAACTTTTTCAAACAAGGGGGCAGATTTACCAAAGTGTCACTCAAGCAGCACAGCAGTCAAAAATTCTGCGCTGTGTTGCGTGACAGGGAGGGAGCAGGAGAGTGCCATACTGCAGAGGAATGGCCCTCTCCTCCTCTCTCCCTAGCATCTCATCTGAGCAGACTTTTCCTGCTGTGCTTTGCGCACACACACCTTTGTGCCATAGTGCTAGGGGGTGTGTATGAGTCTAGGATAGGTTTTGTACTGGAATGGAAACCTACCCTTCCAGTACAAAATACTATGCTTAAACCAGTTTTAAAACTATTCCTACTTTGTATGTGTGCTGTATAGCGCAGCAAACATGCAGAGTCAGAAAAGAAAGATGAAATTAAAACATTTCTCCTTTTAACCCTGCTTTGAAATGGCGTTAATTGTTTACGCAAAACCCTGTCTCAGAAATTTGCTAGATGGAGTTCTACATTCAAAAGCATGGGGGTTGCATGGGAATGTCTATATAATGTTCCCTTGAGACTAAGTGAAGCAAAACCGGGGTTCACACTACTTTATGTTACTTTTAGACAATTTCCAATTTCGAGTGAATAATAAAAAATAAAAATAAAACATTATATGTTGGATTGTGTCACTGTTGTGACGAAAACACAGCACAAAATGTTGTTAAATATGTCCTGACATTGGTTAAATAGTATAGGTTCAAGCAACGGCTTCTAGGTTTTAAAGACATGTTCCCATGTCATTTCATTTTGTTTCCATTTTTGCCCTTTAAAAAAGCTTCACAGTCATTTTTTAAACAATGTACTTTGAAGGGGTCAGGTGGGAAAATTGGTTACAGCACTCACACAATTTCAGACCTCACAAACCTAATTCATAACCAGAGTAGACCATCTTGGAGACTCAAGCAGAATTGCTCCGGTACAAGATATTAATGTTACCGTCTCAGGCCCTAGACAGTACAGCAAAACAAAATAGTAAAGTAAAGCTGGTTTGGAACCCTGCAACAGTTAAAGTTTCTCAGACAAGACTACAACAGGTACAGTATTTATTGGCAGCAGCGAAACAGGCTTCTCTTAAAGTCACAGAAGAGGAACACCGTGACAGCGCCAGTTTTTGTAAACCCGACAAAACATGCGCAGCTTGGACAGCAGCAAATAAGCTTCACTCATTGAAAGAATATTCTACAAACACCCAATCCCTGTAATAGTGGAACACCCTTCATAGTTGGAGTAGGAGTCAAATTTCGATTTCATCCTATTATTTTGCTTATACGCGTATAACATAATTCAAAATAAACCAGGCTCTTGGTATAATTTAACATTATCCAAGTTTGAAGCAAGGTTCTGGGTAGCCGAAAGGTGGTAGAGGGAGAACTACCGCTACTCATCAAGAACCACGCTACAATTGTTCTTTATGCATACCTAAAACAGTATACATTGGCTTGCGATGAACAATATACAATCCAATGGCTCCTGTAAAAAAACACTTCAAAAATGGTCTTCAACGATGACTATAATATGGTGCTCACTCTCTCCCAGACTGGAGTGAGAGGCACTATAAAATAGACGTGATGACACGTTTTTTACCGTAAAATCAAAAATATTCAACATTTTATAGCAGAGAAAATGCTTTGTTTTTTAGGCTTTCTTAATCAACCTTCGCATTGATCAGATCAGAAGACCCACTTCCTTCCCCTTGATGATGCTTAATAAGCGAAGCCCTTCCTAAAATCATGCTCCCCTGAGACCTATGTCCTGTGCTTCTTGTAAGCGTGTGTCCTAATATACTGTATATAGATCATTGGAAAAGATAAAAAGATTCTGACCTCTCACTCTAGAGTAGTGAGAAAGGTAATTCAAAATATGGTCTGGGTCCTTTAAAAGAGAGAAATTATTGTTTATTTTTTTATTTTCCGGGTGCTGACAAACTGCTGAAAGCCAAGTGGTCAGGCAATGAATTCCTTCTGGAAGCCCACCAATGTTTTGATGATTCCCAAATGCACTTCCACCCATTTTGCAGCTCCAAATCTTTTCTTTGGAGGAAATTTCCTTTGCTCAACTTGAATTTTTGAGTAAATCTTACGCACTTTGGTCATTTAGGGCCTGATTTGTGAAATGTTAGCACAGCCTTTGTGTCATTTATTGAGGCAAAAGTGTTGCAAACTTACAAAATATAATTACATTTTGTAGGTTTGTGCAGCATTTGCGTAAAAAAAAAAGACGCAAAGGCAGCACTACCTTTAATAAATCAGGCCTGTAGGGGCATATTTATAGTTTGTTTGTGCCGGATTTGCATAATATTTTTAACTTAACTCCATATTTATATTTTGATGCTAGGCCCGTCTAGCATCAAAATATTGGAGTTAATGTCATTTTTTGCCTGCGGAAAACTACCTTGCATCAATGAGCTGCAAGGTAGGCGTTCCCGGACAAAAAAGTACTCTAAGGCCTTTGCGTCATATTTATCCTCCCGTGCAAAAGTCACGCATGAGAGGAGGAGGGTCTTAAACAATGGCGCTAAGCCTGTTTAGTGCCATTATTTAACGTCTGGGTCAGGGCAGGCTTTAGGGGACCTATGGGCCATTTACCATGGTCAGAGGCCATGGAAACAGCTCACAGGAGCCCTTTCCTTCACCCAGGGACACCCTCACCCACGCCTGGAGGACACCTAATGATGGGGGGACCCATCCCAGGTAAGTCCAGGTACGTTTTTTTTGTTTTTTTTTATAGTGCCATAGCAGGTCCTAACTTGGGCCCCCCTACATGGCACTGTGCCCAATAGCCATGCCCAAGGGACATAAGTCACCTGGGCATGGCCATTGGGCAGGGGGGCATGACTCCTGTCTTTACTAAGACAGGTGTCATGTCCATGGGGGTTGTGCATCAAAAAATTACACTAGGCAGGATAGAGTAATCTTTCTGACTCTAACCTGACTACTGCCATTCTTTGACGCACAACCTCCTGTTTCCCCTATGTCTCCCCCACCCGGTTAGCATCATTTATTTTGACGCTAATCAGCCCTTACCGCCAGCTAGCGTCATTCCTTAAATATGACACCCGGCTGGTGTCCAGGAATGGCGCTAGCTGGCGGTAAACTTTTTGACGCAAACTTGCGCTTGGGTCAAAAAGTATAAATCAGGGCCTTAGTATCATAATCCCAAACCTTTTAGTTTAGCCTATCTACAGCTCTCCTGAAACCCATTTTCTGATGATGAAGAGCTATATTACAAGTATAACCTCAATCTGTGTCATGAAAACAGCTGGCATCCCAATCCCTATTTTATTCCATAGTCACTTAAAAATAGAAAACAGCAAACTATATTTAATTTTAACAACCAATCGGTAAACATGGAAATCTCGCAAATTTTAGTCTTGTTGGCGATTTCTCAGTGGGTTGATGTTTGCTTCATTTTGAGAACACTAATATATCAGGTTAAATAGGGACAATGGGGAGTCTCTCTTTCTCTCTGCCTGTCTCTCTCTCTCTCTCTCTTCTCCCCGCACCCCGCTCCTCCTTCCGCGCCACCTCCATCCCGTTTCCTTTGTCTGCTTGTTTTTTCCCGCCGCTGCGTCCCATTTGGCCCCTCCTGCCTCCCCCTCCTTCTCACCGTTTCCTTGCCTGCTTCCCCACCCCCAGCCCTCTCATTCGCCAGGCCCTCCCGCCTCCCAGCTGCCACTCCCAACCTCCCCTCCTCTTCTGGCAGCCGGGGCGCGGTGGCAGGGAGGAATCTTTGACCCTGCTTCTGCAGGCAGGTCACTCCCCGCTCCGCCTTCCGCGCCACCTCCATCCCGTTTCCTTTGCCTGCTTGTTTTTTCCCGCCGCTGCGTCCCCTGCGGCCCCTCCACCCCTCCTTCTCAGCGTTTCCATTGCCTGCTTGTTTTTTCCCAGCCGCTGCCCCCCTGCGGCCCCTCCCACCTTCCCCCTCCTTCTCACCGTTTCCATTGCCCGCTTGTTTTTTCCCCCGCTGCGTCTCCTGCGGCCCCTCCCGCCTCCCCCCTCCTTCTCACCGTTTCCTTGCCTGCTTGTTTTTTCCCGCCACTGCGTCCCCTGCGACCCCACCCCCCAGCCCTCTCATTCGCCAGGCCCTCCCGCCTCCCAGCTGCCCCTCCCTCCCTCCCCTCCTCTTATGGCAGCCTCGGCAAGGTAGCAGGGAGCAACCTTTGACCCTGCTTCTGCAGGCAGGTCGCTCCCCGCTCCGCCTTCCGCGCCACCTCCATCCCGTTTCCTTTGCCTGCTTGTTTTTTCCCGCCGCTGTGTCCCCTCGTGCCTCCCCCCTCCTTCTCACCGTTTCCATTGCCTGCTTGTTTTTTTCCGCCCCTGCGTCCCCTGCGTCCCCTCCCACCTCCCCCCTCCTTCTCACCGTTTCCATTGCCTGTGGGTTTTTTCCCGCCACTGCGTCCCTTGCGGCCCCTCCCACCTCTCCCCTCCTTCTCACAGTTTCCTTGCCTGCTTGTTTTTTCCCGCCGCTGCGTCCCCTGCGGCCCCACCCCCCAGCCCTCTCATTCACCAGGCCCTCCTGCATCCCAGCTGCCACTTCCACCCTCCCCTATTATGACAGCCGCGGCGCGGCCGCGCCGCTGGCGCGCCAAAGGCAAGCCCGTCTGCGCCCGTCCATGCCTGGGCCACGCCAAGCCCCAGAACACTTGGCCCCGGCAACAGCCACCCCGTCAGCATTCGCTATAACGCCGACACCCTTCACGCACTCAACACCAGCCGAGACACCACCTGCTTCCAGGCCTCTCCAAAGAGCACGCACGGACCCTTCTCCTGCCACAACTGCAGCTTCACCTGCAACAGAGCCCACAAACCTCTTAGGATCAAGACCAACCACCTCCGTTGCATACTCCTCAACACCCGCTCAGCACGCAAGCATGCCATCGAAGTCTGGGACCTGCTCGACTCCACCTCCCCGGACGTGGCCTTTCTAACCGAAACTTGGTGGAACGACTCCTCAGCACCCGACATCGTCATAGCCATCCCGAACGGATACAAAGACGCTCGCCGAGACCGCACCAACAGAACCGGAGGAGGCATAGCCATCGTCCACAAAGCCACTCTTGAAGTCAAAACGACCATAGACGACTCCTTCAGTGCTGCCGAACTCCTTCACTTCCAAGTCTGCACCGACCCCAACACCACGCTCAGAGGAACACTCATCTATAGACCCCAGGACCAAGGGCACCTTTCAGCAACACCATCACCGATCTGGCCAGCACCCACACACACGCCTCCATGGACTACATCCTCCTCAGGGACCTGAACTTTCACCTCGAAAACAACTACACCAACTCCACCACCCTGACCGAAAACCTCACCAACCTCGGCTTCACACAGCTCGTCAACACACCCACCCACACAGCCGGTCACACCCTTGACCCCCATCTTCTCCACAAGCAACCACATCACCTTCAACCATACCACCGAACTCTACTGGACCGACCACAACTGCATCCACTTCACCTTCAAGAAGCAGACAGAACACCACCTCACCGAACAACCACCACGCCGCCGATGGGGCAAAGTCACCGAATTTGAACTGACCAACGCCCTAGCCCAGAAACCTCCCGTCAACCCCACCGACCCTGACATCGCGGCACACAACCTCAAGCTATGGATCAATGACTGCGCCGACCGCCTTGCTCCACTCAGAAAACGCTCCAACAACCACATCAACAAAAAAGCCGCCTGGTTCATCGACGACCTCCAAGCCTCCAAACACCACTGCCAAAAACTCAAGCAAATATGGCTACTCGAACGCACTCCAGACAACCACACGGCACTCAAGGATGCCACACACAAACACCACCAACTCATCAGGCTAGCAAAAAGATCCTCCTTTAAAACCCGCCACCGTCAACGACATCACCCCCTCCCAAGAACTATGCGACACCCTAGCAACCGCCTTCCACCAAAAAAATCACAGACATCCACGACAGCTTCAACTCCCCTCACACTCTGGATGTTCCTACCCCACCCACCATGAACTCCACCCGCTCCAGCAGACTGACCTCCTGGGCCAACATCAGTGACGACGAAACACGCAAGACCATGAAATCCATCCCCTACGGATCACCATCAGACCCCTGCCCACACCACAGCTTCAACAAAGCAGACACAGCCATCGCACCACACCTACAGAAAGCCATCAACATCTCCTTCGAAACTGCAAGATTCCCGGAAAGCTGGAAACACGCCAAAATCAACACCCTTCTCAAGAAACCAAAGGCGGACCCCAAGGACCTGAAAAACTTCTGGCCCATCTCTCTGCTACCTTTCCCGTTGAAGGTCATCGAGAAAATCGTCAACACTCAGCTCACTCGGTACCTCGAAGACAACAACATCCTTGACCCCTCCTAGTCCGGCTTCAGAAGCAACCACAGCACCGAAACCGACCTCGTCGCCGCCACAGATTACATCAGAAGCCACCTCGACAATGGAGAAACATCAGCCCTCATCCTCCTAGACCTATCGGCCGCCTTTGACACCGTCTGTCACAACACCCTAAAATCCCGCCTCCACGCAGCAGGAATCCAGGACCAAGCCCTCGAATGGACTGCATCCTTCCTCGCCAGCAGAACCCAAAGAGTCCACCTCCCCCGTACCAATCCAAAGCCTTCAATATCATCTGCGGCGTGCCCCAGGGCTCATCCCTCCGCCCGACGCTCTTCAACATCTACATGGTCCCCCTCGCACAAGTGGCCCATCAGCACAACCTCATCATCATCTCCTACGCCGGCGACACCCAACTCATCCTCTCCCTCACCAAGGACCCGTACACTGCCAAAACCAACCTCCACGAGCGACTAAAAGCCATCGCCGACTGGATGAGAGACAGCTGGCTAAAACTGAACTCGGACAAAACAGAGGTCCTCATCCTTGGGCGCACCCCCTCACCTGGGACAACTCATGGTGGCCGTCCACGCTGGGTCCCCCACCGACACCCACCGACAGAGCACAAAACCTCAGCTTCACCCTCGACTCCTCACTCTCCATGTCAAAGCAGGTCAGTGCCATCTCCTCCTCCTGCTACAACACCCTCCGCACGTTTTGCAGAGGTTACAAATGGATCCCAACAGAAACAAGAAAAACAGAAACCAGACCCTCGTCAGCAGCAGACTCAACTACGGCAACGCCCTCTACACCGGTATCTCATCCAAACTCCTCCAACGCCTCCAACACATCCAAAACGCCTCCCCCGACTCATCCTCAACATCCCTCGCCACTGCCACATCACCCCCCACCTAAGAGACCTTCACTGGCTCCCCGTCAACAAGAAGATCACCTTCAAGCTCCTCACTCACGCACACAGGGCACTCCACAACACCCGACCATCATACCTGAACATCAGACTCAGCTTCTACACCCCCACCCAGCATCTCCGCTCCGCTAACCTCACCCTCGCCTCCGACGCAAATCTTCCGGTGACAGATAATTCTCATACCTCACCGCCAAGAACTGGAACACCCTCCCACCGGATCTACTACAGACCCAGGACCTTCTTTCCTTCAGAAAACTCCTCAAGAACTGGCTCTTCGAGCAGTAGCAGCACCCTCCCCCCCCCCAGCGCCTTAAAACCCTCCCGGGTATGTAGCGCGCTTTACAGATTGATTGATTGATTGATTTCTGTTTACATCTCTCTTTGATGCCTTCTTCCATTTCACTTTCCATCATTTATTCACTGACTCACAATCTCTCTGTTCTCTACACATAAATTCATATGAGTAATTTAAAGTTAATAAATCATGATACACGCCAATTGATAAACCAGTTTAAGCCTTTGCTTTGGGTTTGTGAGTATTATGAGTGAGGGAAAGACAAATCTATTTACCTATCAATACATTTTGAGAATACCTTTTTCAATCATACCGAGACCAAATTATGCCAGCATTTTAAGAATAAAACTCACTTTACCATCACTTTGTTTCTAAGAAACTAAATTGGCAGCGTTTGCTTACTTCCTTGTTAAATTATTTAGGGAAAGAGGAGTATTGGGTATTGTTTAGCAACCAATCCATGCAAGAATGCTACAGAAAAGTTATAAACACATAAAAAACTGCGGACGATAACATTTAGGGTGAATAATATTAAAATAAAAATATAGATTATGAAGAAAGGTTGATTGGTGATCGCACCAACTGAAGCATCCCTAGAGATAACTTTTATACTTTATGTCATAGTCCAGTGCAAGTATTATTTAGTTAAAACATAAATGCATTATACATTTTATCAAACAGAACACCAACATTCGTTGAGACATTGAATGGTGCCACAGTGTGGAAGGCAATCAAATAATCTGTACAAAATCTCACAAAATCTTGGCAAGCCACAATAGAGTCTGAAAAGTGATTTGGTGGCATAATTCAAATTATTTAAATAGTATATGAGACCCTCCTTTTGAGTTGCCCGTTAAATTGGATGTACACAAACTGAATTTTACAGTATTACAAGTTGTGTAAATTTACTGGATTTGCCGAAAACATTTCATACGGATTTCTCAAAGACTAACCAGGTGAAATTTACATGAGCAAAACTGGTCGAAAAGTGGAAGAGTCTGCAGTAATCAGGTGCCCGCAGTTGAATTCCACAGCTTATCTGTCATTCCGAGCATCCATACTCAGAATGGTGAGGTACAATTGCACCGAGGTAAAATTACAATGTACTTGCATGTGTCCCCAGGTGGTTTTCTGCACTTAAATGCCGAGCCATTCTCTGTAAGGGTCTAAGTGACACAATAAAATATTTTCAAAGCCTGTTGGATATTTTCAGTAGTTTAGACCAAATTTGTGTGTTGCCGTAAGTGGCAGAACTACAGGAAAATGTGAGTACATAGCTCACTTACCCTTAAGGTTGAAATACCACCACACCAATGAGACCCAGTAATTCCAAATAAACGTTTTGGTAATGGCTGTGTTCAAAGGAGATAAAAACCAAGCTGTTTTGAGTGACAGTTTGGAGCTCCGCTCTAGAGACTTCTGCGTATGGCTATTCCATGTCTGTAACGGTCCAGATGAACAAACTATAGCCTGGAATGCTCTATGGAGTAATTGCTATAGGTTCGATTGAAACAAACATTCTCAGGCATCACATAATTTGGGGCCAGATTTATTAAAATGTCATTCCGCGTAACGCAGCAAGATAACTTTCTACAATGCAACACATGATGGAGAGAGAGCAGAAATGCACAATATCTAGTAAAATATGACGTATTCCTGCTATCTACTTGTGCTGGCACACTGTGTGCTACTTTGTAACCATATAGGTATTCTTGCACAATGGTGCAAGGGTGGCTGCTTTGCAGGCAGTGCTGTTTTTGAGCAGGAAGGGACACTTTGCTGCACAAAAATAGTCCATGGAGGCATTTGTCTCTTTCTACGTGTGCTGCAGAGTGCAGCACTCATAGAAAGAAGAACTAACGAGAAACACATTAAGATATTTCTTGTTGTTACACCTCTGTTGGGAAGCAATACCAGTTTGACACATTTTCAGGTTTACTAGTCTTAGTAAATGTGGTAATGTGCCGAAATCCATGGAAGGATGCGTGGGAACACCCACGCTCCAACCATGGAACACCTTCTGAACATAGAGTAAGGCAAGGCAATGACTTGTGCTGTCTTGCCTTAGTACAGATTTACTAACCCATGCAGAGCCACTGGAGGTAGTTCTGCGTGGCTTGGTAAATCTAACTTAAGCCTTTGCATTGCCTCTTGTCCCTTTGTGTGGCACAAGGGCAATGCAAGGGTTTGATAAATTTGACACTTGTTGTCTAACTAATCAGAGGCACCATGAACAAGCAATATATTCATACAATTGATACAGTATCCGCTATGGAATTCCATAAAAAAAACAAATGGTAAGCTTACATAAAAAACAATTCATAAGGGTAGGATAGGGTGAGGCTGCAGCCATGTTTAGCAATGGGCAATCTAATCAAAATCTCTACAATCCGCAAATAATGTAAACAGTCACTTGAGGTAGAATCCAGGGACAATGAAGAAACTGAAAGCATTCCTGCCATGATTTTGTTTGATTTTCATACAAGAAAACAATGAAGCAACCAAAAAATGGAAACTCACCAGTCCTTCTTTTTCCTGTATTAGACCTTTAGGAGCATCAGTAATTCATCAGAGGGGCAAGGCAGTGGTTAAGAGCTAAGATGTTGTTACAAGTAAGTGGTGTGTATTTGAAAATCCAGCTGCTTGACATAAAGAGGCATTTCATTGTATTATTTTCAATTTTTATGGGCACCGATCCGAAATAGTTGTTCTTGTCTGGCATACAGCTCCTGTTTGGGAAAAGCTATAATGATTGTGAATGCACATACTAACAAACGTTTGATAGTGTTTCATTGATTTTGAATGCCCTCCCAAAGCCCTCTGGTATGCCTAATTAATGCCAATAGCGTCCCTAGATTCAACTAAGCTGCGCAAAAAGTTTTTGATTGGAGCTCTATGCCATGCTGCACTAACTTCTGCATTCTTCACAGTTACAAAATAAAAACCCAAACAAACAGTGGCAAACGCAAAAAAGCTGATTCTTCACTCTAATAAAGATTTATTGTATTTCCTAAGAGTCACGTTGTTTAGGAGTTGACAGAAATGAGCGACAGATTTCTTAATTTTTAGCCTAACATCTTGATACACAAATCAAGAACTCGGGCACCCAAACTCTGACCGCTAAAGGAGTTACTTACCTGCTTACAGGACATACCCAACTCCCATGAGTACTTAAAAAACATCTAAAATCCGCCTCTTCAAACGTTCTATGTAATGTCGTCCCACTGTCCCTCTTTTTTTTTAAGTCTGCATTGTTAAGCTCTTCATCTATGACTCTCATAGCGCTCCGAAGCTTTTTCTACTGAATAAAGTACTATACAAATGCAAATATGAGTGCATTTATAAGTAAAATGCGTTCTATCTCGCGGCTATACGTAACTGACTAAGTTAGTTTCTCAAATAAGTTGAACCACAGTTCACGCACTTCGCAGTTTTATCTCCTGAAAAAACACAATTCTGTTCAATTTTGGGTGTTTAAAATTTCGACTGAGGGAAAGCAGATTGCTATCGTTTTAATCACAATCCTTTTAATGTTCTGCGGCACCAGCTGGATGTCGCCCACGCACTTTTGTTGGATGCAGATATAACATGAACGCCGAATTCAAGTGGTTTAGTATCTGCACCATATCTCGCAGAGTCAGCGATGCCATTGTTCTGTCATGTCCCAGATAGTTCCTTTCCACCACAACTAAGCTTCCTCTGTAATGTCCACTGTCTGATTACATCATGGCTTCTTCCTTGCAGCACTAGCCCCCAGGCTGTAAAGCACGTTGTGGTAATTTACCACTGACCCCTCCTTTAATGTCTGCAACACAAGTGTCCGAGTGGGACATGCACGATTACATTATCCGACCTCCCAGGTTTCTAACTGCTTTTTTAGAAGGGTAAGTTACTGTTGGACTCAATCCATAATTGTTGCTACCACTTTCATCCGTGCACATATTACATTTTTGACGCTAGGCAAAAACGTTCGTTATAAAAACAGAGTTCCAGAAGAGTAAGGTGAACTTTAAGCCAATGAATTAAAAACACTTCAATAGAAAATAAAAATACCTAGAGGACAAACATCGGTGTTAGTAATATTAAGTAAAAGACACAGAGGCGTTGGAATGGTTTGTCAGTACGAAGATTCACACCACTGCTTAAATTGTGCAAGTGGTTGCAAGAGTTGAGCAACGGCACTCATTTCTGCAGACCAGGATTTATTTTGACATAGTCTAGGGCAAGGGAGAGGAGGAAAGACAAAAAGAGTGAGGAGGGGAAAGTTAGGTAAACAGTGACGAAGGGAAAAGCAGGGATGGAAAAATAAACTATACTATGAGATAAGGGAAAGGCAGTGTGCAGTAAAAGGAAGAGGCATTGAATTACACTCATGTCCAAGTTGCATAGTAATTTGCAACCCTGGCATTCCATAGCACGGGCAGCGGACTCTTGAATAAAATCTGGAACACAGCACTTGTGTTTTTTTTGTTACAAATTAAGCGCTGAAATACACAATGTAGAAACCCTGGACAGGCACAATATATATATAAAGGTATACTCAAAGAGAAGCACTAAGATTAAAAAACGCAAAGGAAGGGAGATGAAACAGCGAGCTCCTCCATGAAAACACTTAAGAATTAAGACTCCCATAATCATATTTGTGATTCATCGAAACACACTAAGGACAGTGGGCCCAATTCACAGAGGTAAACTTAGACTTTTGATCTAAAATTAGATCAAAAGTCTAAGTTTATGACTTTCTGTTATTCACAAAGGTAAGTTACAAGTAGTATCTTTACATCCAAACTTGGTGCTGATCATCCGTACTCGGGGCAGAATTATTGTAAATACATGCATCTGCACATTATTAATGCCACCTGCAAGCCTGCACCAAAAACAGATAAAAGCAGTCCACAAGCAAGGTTCTGGTTTCTCCACAACACTTCGCCTGCCTGCTCTGCATCTACTACAAGAGACTGCATGGTCTCCCACCCTACAGCAGCAGTTCCGCACAGAAGGCCGCCCTATAGGAGCAGTTGGCCACACCTGTCACTGCACTGGGGGAGGACATACGGACAGTGACTGATCTAAAAAAGAAGTGGCAGGATGAGAAGAGGAGGTTTAAGAAGTACACCAGGATAGTGGAGGTTGATGCATCAACTGGAGTCTGCCTCCAATTCACCACACTTGAGAGGGATGTCACCTCTCCAACATAGACGCCCATCTGCTCCATGGGCTGCCTGTGAGTGATGACCTCAATATGGTGCTGTCTCATCCACAGAACACCTCAATGCCACAGTGTGAGCTAACACATACAGGTGTACACAAACCAGGTCACTGTTGTGAAGATAATTTGACTCAATCTCTGTGTTGCACTGCATGATGTAGTAGGGCAAATACTTAGCCTGTTGCAACCTCTGTCTTACAGGTGGTGAGGATGATGAGTTGAGTCTGGAGGAAGGGCCATCTACAGGCATGGTCACCAGACAATCCGAGGGGAGAACCCACTTCTCTTCTAAGCTGGCTTGTAAGCTGCCAGAACTGCACAGGAGGAGGAGGAGGAAGTAAAGGAAGAAGATCAGGGCCTGTTCCAACAGATGTAGATGCTGATCCCCTGACCACTATTGTTGACCCATGCAGCATACCATCAAAGTCTACATCTGCTCTGGTCAGAATGGTGCCTCCCCCTATATCCCCTGGGATTGCCCATTCCTCACACACCACAAAACAACTATCACCTCTGCACAATCCTCACATTCAGGTCAGACGTGTTGATTCCCCTACACACTCCAACTCTGGCAGTGTCTCCCAGGCATTCTCTGTAACATCTGAGGTACATGCCAGTCCTGGTGAGAAGCAGGTAGCCCCTAGGCACTAATATCCTTCTCACAACCTCCCACCTGCCACCCCCTCATCAGCACCATCACTTGCCAGTCGCATCCGAGGCTGTCCCAGGCAGAGAGGGTTGGCAGATATTCATGGTGGAGAGTGGGAGGAGGATTTCTTCCAGCACCAGTCAGATGTGAGGCAGGACATTTGTAACATAGGGGCTACACTGCCTGACATGTCTGCCTCACTACAGGACATGCACCAACTCCCACAGTTGGTGCACAGAATGACCCAGGTGTTGGAGGGAATGGATTTATCCTGGAAAGACATGGGGAAGAGGCTGAAGGACAACATGGCCATACAGAGGGAAGAGAGTGCAAGACACCATGCATTGGTTCTGAAGATGATGGAGGCAATACTCAAAATGATTCCAAATCAGCCTTCACAGTCAATGCATGGACGGGAACAACCACATCTATCTGCACCATATCACCTTCAACCCTGGGTTTGAAAAACTACACAGGGCCCCCATCAAACCACGACAGCAACACTTCCCTTGCACATGACCCCCACTGCACAGTCAATTCCTCCCCCTGGACATGCACCACCACCACCCCCGGTACAGGCACCACCCATCCAGGCACCACCAACCTCTGTCCAGGTACCACCTCTCCCTACTGGCACCACCACCCCCTGTCCATGATGCACCCTCCAACGCAGGTACCAAACCCACCTGCACCTCTGAACACCAGGAAACACCCAACCTCACAACGTTCCTCAACACCAAAATTGAGAAATTGCAAACAAGATCCCCCTTGAGCACTGTAACATATGTTTGCACTGAACAATGTAAATAAAAGACATATTCCACATTTAAATTGAGGTGAATAATAGTTGATGATAGTCAATTGTTTAATGTGGTTGTAGGCTATATATGTGTTGATAAACATGGCTAAGGCATGTCCATTGGCAGAACCATCTGTGTATAAAAGTATCATGTTGAAGGCATAGCTAAACCACTACAGATGTATATTTCCATACTTTGATTCCAGTAAATAGAATGAACTACACAAAACAGTGCTTTTTGTTTTTTATATGAATATGATTAGAATGAAAAAAAACATCCATTGGAAAAAGAGAAAAAAAGTAAATAATGCTCTTCATATTGAATGGGCAGGGGACTTGGAGGGGGTTGGAGAAAATAAATACACCATGTCAGGAATCGTCAGGGGAATCAGTCTATGTACAAGGCCAAAAACAAATGTCCAGTCATCATAAATTGTCCAGTCACATGTCATCCTGGTCATCCTTCTTTTCAATTACAACAAGTTCCTCTGCCTCTGTGGCCTCTTCCTGGCTGGCCAGTGGCGGACCTGACACTCCATGGGAATGGGACACATGAGTGGTATGGGGGAAACAGAGAGGGAGGATGGAAAGGGAGGTACATCGAGGGTGGTATGGGAGTGACGCTGGCACAGGGCGGACATCATGGCTGCATCCAAGGAAGTGAGGGTGGCATCGAGGACAATCATGGCACAAGCATTTTCGTCTCCAGACCTACACAGTCCTTAATGATCTGCTGTAGGAGCTGAGAGGAAATGCCATACTCCACTTCAGATGACACCATCCCTTCCTGGGAGGCAGCCACAGAGGTGACATAACAGGTAGGGGTTTGGGTTGCACACGAGGGATGTGGGGTGTCAGGGGCAGGGATGCTCCTCCAGACACTGGGGCAGGCACTTGGAGAGGGACTAGTGGCAAGGGGTGCAGCTGTGTCCCTCAAGTGACTGGGGCCTCAAGAGCTAGGGAGGGGACAGTGGCAGGCCCCGGTGTAGATTCGGCCTGCCGTAGGGACACCTCCAGCAGGTCAAATTCTTCTGTTTCAGAGGGGGGGCACAAATCCTTCCATCCTGGCCAGAGGTATCCAGATCATTGCCCTCATCTTTAGTGTCAGCAGCCTCTATCCGGTCTATGGCTGATGTTGTGTCAATCTGGGTAGGCACACTCCCCCTTCCTGAAGATGTTCCAGGTCTCTCCTCCTCCTCTTCTGTAGATGATAGAGGCTGTGCCCCAGATGTCCCAAGGATGCCCTTTCCCATCCGTGGTCCTCTCACTGGTCTTCCTGGCCAGCCGGGACTACTGAAATAGGAGAGAGAACATTATGTAGCTGGTGTACAAATCAGGGCACAGCACATAAGTACATGAAGCAAGTGCTGACTTTGTTCTCCTTTGATCTCACTAACCCATTGTAGGTGACTCAGATCCCAAATGTATGTGTACTATCACTGTAATGTCCTGACATTACTCACACATTGCCATCTGACACAACTGCGGGGTGTATACACTTCTGTAGTGACGAAGTCTCACCTATAGCATTATTGCAATAATGAGGCCCAATTCACAAAGGTGAACAAAGACATTTGTTGTAAACTTAGATCAAATATCTGACTTTGTCTTTGTAAATTGGGCCCAGTGTATCCAGGCCTTGCTACCTAGTCGTCTTCCAAAGTCAGTCTACAAGTGGAAATGGAACACAGTCTGGATGGATTTGTCCACACCTAAGCATGTATCTATGATCATCCTGTAATGTGCAGATTGGATAGTCTTACACTGACTATTGCATGTCAACTGGTGTGTGGCATGGTCTGATTACACACAAATGCTTGAATGGGTGTCATATACAAACCTGGCCTTGGTTATGACCTTTGCTAAGCTGTGGGTCTATGGATAAAAGGATCCCAGACAACATCACCCAATCTATATGGCAGGTGCCACATTTGCCATGCCGAGACTACCTGTCGGTGCTGTGAACCAGTCGGCACATGTGAATAGTTGGTACAGCTAGCTAGACGTTGCATGTGACATACAAGCCACTGCTGTGGGGACGTGTTTATTTTGTTTCCCTTGGAAATGTTGTTACCATTTTATGTGAGATAAGTATTCTAAAGTCAGCCTTTACTCCAAGATACATGAATGATACTTTACACTGGCAAAAACACACAAAAAGCATGCATAATACCACATGCAACACCCAAAATAACATTTTGACCCCACAATGGACATTGCCTGGTCCATCCCTTTGCTCTTGCACCCAGCAGTGATAAGGCCCTTGGATCACCAATCATGGTTTTGGCATTGCATTTCTTCCTCCAAATGCATAAGTGAGCCCCTTTTCCCCAGTAGTGTTCAGAACACTATAAGTCCAGGATGCACCCTGGTTGGTGCATCAAATGGGCTCCAATGAGACATTGACCTTATGACTACTGCAGCAGTTGCTGGAATTACGTAAAAGGAGACATGAGAGACAAACGAAAAGCATGCATGATACCGCATCCAACATCCAAAAAACATCTTTAACTCCCACTGGACATTGTCTAGCCCATCCCTTTATCCTTGCACCCAGCAGTGATAATGCCCTTGGATTACCATTTATGGTGTGGCATTACATTTCTTCCCCCAATTGCACAAGTGAGCCCCACTTCCCCAGTAGTGTTCAGAACACTACAAGTCCCAGGATGTACCCTGGTTTGTGCATCTAATGAGCTCCAATGAGACATTGGCCTTATGACTAATGTAGCAATTGCTCAGATTGTACACATGGTGGCATGAGAAACATGATGGCATAGCTCAGTCCACTCTCACATCATACTGACAGATGCATGATGCAGCCTATGCACTTACCTGATATGTGCTGCTCCAGCTCCTCCACCTGGGCATGGAAGGTCGGCCAGGCTGTCCTCAGGACCCTCCTTTACAGTGGTGTAAGGCAGGGCTGGTGCACATGAGGCTGGGAGGACTGGCCCAGTAATTCTTGGGCCCTCAGTCGGGCACATCGTTTCAGGTCCTCCCATCGCTGGTGGCATGTCCCAGACCACCGGTGGTACACATCCACTGCACTGTAGTGCTGCGCAATGTCAGCCCCGAGCTGGGCATGCACTGCATTGCTCAGCTGGTCCTTGGGCAACCAAAAAGCTGATGGTAATTTCCAGCACCTCCTCAGCTAAAAAGTCCAATTCACTCTCACTGAAGGGGGTGCCCTCTCGTCAACTGCCTCAGCCATGTTTGGGGCAGTTAGGATACACAGAGCAGCAGATCTCAGAACCTGCTATCTGTAGGCAGGGATGACTCATAATAATACAATGGCTGCTTGCAACTCGCTGTCATGAACTTCCTGCCTTGCATTTCCTCTGTGTCATTTCCTGTAGAAATTCATTGGGTTCCAGCCCATCTTCAGATTATACGGCCTGAGTGGGGATTATCAGCATCCGGAGAGTATTCTCCACACCCGAGTGTACTCTAGGTACTCGACTGTAGACTTTGCATTCGTAGCTTAGAATCCGTACTGTAGACAAGTTCAAACAAGTGTAACATATGCAAGCAGGTGCAAAAAGGGTGGGAAATCAAATGGAGGAATAGAAGAGTATGACTACTGGACAGCACAATTTGGCCATTTGCATTATAGTGCTTGTGGACAATATATGGCACTTACATCAGAGTAGAATGTAATGTATCACCAATGTAGGTACAGGTAGTGGTGTTCATCCCTGGACACAAATGACAAGATTTACACAGGGCCAGAGCAGGACTGGGAACCCTTAGCAGCACGATCAAGTGTGTCAGACCAGCCCCCACACAGAGAGAGGAAACTCAAGTGTGTGGATCATACAGGAGTGCTGCTTTGTTACTGGGTGTAGATATTGCGGCACCAGTTCAGACCTAACACACAGTGACAAAAACAGCCCCCACCCCTCCATGCCCCGCGAAATCCCCGCCTAGCCAGTCTGGCCCTGCAAACAGCCTGCGCACTTGTGGCAGAGGCCCCTCTGTCATTGCACTTGGGTCAGATGTCCACAATGAGACTTCCAAGTGGGGGTGGGGGCTGTGACTCTGGCTCATGTAAGTAGTCTGGAATTTCATTAATCAACAACAGTGAGCAGCACACCAAACCCCCTTCAACATTTGGCAGGGCTGACATCCATTTAATGGTCATTCAGAGTCAGCCCCATCTCCAAGCAGGAACGTCTGCCATTCTGCTGTACTGTTGAACCCACCTCATCCAACATGGCTGAATGACATGTGGACATGGCACCCACACAGTCAGTGATTCTGATATGGACAGACTCACCGAGGGGGTGATTGATAGTTAGCCCTAGCATTATGTGGGCCCAAAGAAACAGATACATGCAGCTTTCCACGTTGGTAACTGGGGCCTCATTACACATGAGACACCCTTTCTCCGTGTGCACCTTAGCGGAGCGCAAAAAAGCTGCAGAGCGGGAAAGTGTGCCCCAAAAGATTGAATGCAGTGCCCCTAAGGTAGACGCACACTTGAGCTGCCTGGGGGCAGCTCAGGCAAGTGGGAAAAGGCCCTGTATAAAAGCAGCCGCTCCATATAGCACTGTACAGATGTCAACCCGCATGCACATTTGAGGGGGATTAGTGATGCCCTTGCAAGTAAGTGCAGTGAGTGACTACATGCACCTGCAAAGGTACATCTGTGGGGTCCGTAGGACTACCTGTCTCCCCTACAGGGGACTCCCATCAGGGTATGCACTGACAGTGCCTCACCTTTTATGTGGCACACTGTAAGTGTACCTCCTGACAACTTCTTTGCCATCGCACCCACATCTAATCTGTGGCGTGGCTGCTGTGGCAAAGAGATTCCATCATTTACATGGGGCTATCACTCCATGTTAATGAGTGGATACCTGCTGGTGCTAGTGCAGACACTATGGGGGTGATTCTGATTCTGGCGGGCGGCGGAGGCCGCCCGCCAGAATTCCGCCCCCATTATACCACTCCGCGGTCAGAAGACCGCGGAGGGTATTATGAGTTTTTCCCTGGGCTGGCGGGCGGTCTCCAAAAGACCGCCCGCCAGCCCAGGGAAAAACTCCCTTCCCACGAGGATGCCGGCTCGTAATCGAGCCGGCGGAGTGGGAAGGTGCGACGGGTGCAGTGGCACCCGTCGCGTATTTCAGTGTCTGCAAGGCAGACACTGAAATACTTTGCGGGGCCCTCTTACGGGGGCCCCTGCCGTGCCCATGCCATTGGCATGGGCACGGCAGGGGCCCCCAGGGGCCCCACGACCCCCCCTACCGCCATCCTGTTCATGGCGGCATTCCCGCCATGAACAGGATGGCGGTAGGGGGGGTCAGAATCCTCATGGCGGCGGAGCGCGCTCCGCCGCCATGAAGGATTCCCCCGAGCAGCGGTAAGTCGGCGGGAGCCCGCCGACTTGCCGCTTCTGACCGCGGCTGAACCGCCGCGGTCAGAATGCTCGTGGGAGCACCGCCAGCCTGTTGGCGGTGCTCCCGTGGTCGGTGGCCCTGGCGGCCACCGGCCGCCAGGGTCAGAATGACCCCCTATATGTACACCAACAATATCCGTATTGCAGGAAGGGTAGCATGAGTATCTGCTGCCCTTTCTGTACTACATAAGTGCCTTGGGGTGAACAGAGTGGGTGTATATTTGTGGTGCGTACCTGTGGCTCTTTGTAGAATACAACCAATGAAGTTAATTAAATGCATGCTGCAGGGTAGTGTGTCTTTGTACCTGCTATAGGCCTAGATGTACCTTTGAGGCAGGGTGTGTGTTAGGATACCATTACCTGCCCAGATAGTGGCAGCCACTCCATATCATATGTCTTGCAAGGTACCCGTAGGGTTGACAAGAGACAGTGACATGTCATCATAGGGTACATGAGACCTGCATGCATGGTGCATTCTCCATTACACAGACTCATGAGGAAGACCATTTGTGATCATGGAGCCCTTCCAAATTTCCCAGGTCCATTCTTGATATACTGATCCAGGCCAGATGATCATCATGTACTCTGGGTCTTGTAGTCTTTGTCATTCCATAGTGAAACAGGAACAAAAGTCCCAGTCTCCACTATGATTAGCCACAGGCCTGGAATGGTACATTCCAGGAGCAGATGCCAAACATGTCAGCTATTAGCATGGACTATCCATGTCTCTATATTGGTCAACTTGTTCTATGGTGGTACATATGGCAGACATATGGCCACGTTGCCACATGATTTGCCACACACACATACATAAAAGGGGTCTGGGTCACAAAGGGTCTACGCCCTTGTGGCAGAGGTCACACAGTTGTCGGACAGAATCACTATACAGTGAACACTCATAGCAGCAATTTCCCCTTAGGTACAACAACACACCCTCTGATGTGGCACCTTCACCCTGAGGGGAGAGGCCCTTTATGAAGCAGATCCCTCTTGTTACATTGTCCAGCGAGTTCTGACACATGCAAACATTTACTCCCCAGAGCCAATGAATCCCTAAGAGACATGATCCATGCTAATCCCTGACCTGTGCACATGACGTGTTGCATGGCCAATCTTTTGACTCTTGGCTGCAGCTGTTGTTTACAGATATCATGTATGGCTCACACAGTAGTCTAATGATGAAATATATGGACAGAGTGTCAAAAGTTCAACTATCATCATTGACAACAGACTGCAAACCACTTGAAAGTCATGACATCAACATGTTGCTCAGGTGCAGAAAGTGTCAACCAGTTAGTCACGCACCTGCATACCCTGCCTTATGTATTTTACAATGGCCCAGTTGGCTGGATTCAGACCTAGATGAGGGTCCAGAGGTCTGTGTAAGCCATGATTTAATGCTATCTTGTGCAAAACACAACAGGCTACTATAATCTTGCACACAACTTGAGGTGAGTACAGCAGCACACCCCCTGTATGGTCGAGACATCTGAATCTTGACTTCAAGAGACCAAAAAACTGTGTCTGCTGGGGGCATGTATGTGGCATGAGAATTAGTGTTGTCTAATGGTTTTGCATCTTAAAAAACAATAATGCATGTCATACTTGTGTGGTGCTTGGTACTTACCCAGTAGCCACATGCTGCCAAATTCTCCCGCTGCCATATGCCGAGAAAGAGGTGATCTGCGGAATGCATAGATATTATCAGGACTGCCTGGGAACTGCCTGGGAACACTGCATGCACATCATTGAACCTACCACTGGCAACACAGACACCCTGCACGTTGATGGAGCGCAGCGGTGTCTGTTACAAATGATGGGTGCATTGTGGCAAGGTGGCTAAAAAGCCACATGAGTGCAATCAATTGCACCTAGCACCCTTGGAAAGCAGTACATCAGGTAGAAATCCCTAGCTACCCTTTGCCTTCCAGCAAGTGTTTGGGGCATTTGTATGTGATGATGTGCTCTCCTGTTGATGCAGCTCAGTACCTTCAGTACGTGATGCAGGCATTGGGACTGGGTTGCCTGGGTGATGCCTACAAGGTCCCCACAGACCCTCTGGAATGACCCCATTAGCAAAAAAATGGGGAGCTGCTAGGAGCGTGACATAGGCTGGGATGGCATGGGAGTGGCAGATCACAGAGTCAAGATCTTGCTCCCACTCACAAACCATCTCCAAGATCATATCAAGGTGAAAATGGTATCAGGCAATGACATTTTCACATTCAGCAACATGTTGAAAGCTGTGAAAAGGTTTATTTGTTGCAGCTCTGCTTTTGTGTGTGCAGCAAGGCTGGGATTGTGTGTGGGCTGAGGAGCTTCAGCTGGAGCTGTGTAGGGGGATGGTAGCCACTGACACAGGTGTGTCAGTATTAAAGTTTCCTCCTCCAGCCTGAGTGTGGATGATCCGCCCAGAGTGCGGATGATTTGCCCAGAGTGCGGACGTAAAGATACTACTCGTACCTTACCTTTGTGAAAACCAAACTTAGACTTTGGTCTAAACTTAGACCAGCAGTCTAAGTTTACCTTTGTGAATTGGACCCAATGTCTTAAAATCTCACTCTCCCACACACCAGAAGCAAGGAAAAAAGGTGGGATTTAGACAATCAATGTCACATTAAAGCAGATTGTGTGCAAATGGTCATGAAATACACTAGCACAGTACAAAGAATGAGCAGAAGCACATTATCCAGCAATAGCCATTACTCACATTTGACATCATGGGCGTATCATGACAATGTGCACTCATGCCCTGCAAAAGCGTCTGTCTGTTTCTATGCAGTTGCACTATCTCAAGGGAGTACATTTAAGCAGCCTTTCTCAAAGTTAATGCGTGAGCTGCAGACAGAACAGCTCAGAAACTGAGAAGCGACTTTTGCTCACTGTTTCCTACCTGTTCTGTCTTGAGCTCATGCATTAACTCAAATAAATACCAATTCAAATGTATGTACTTTAGAGAGTACAGAAGCATAAAAACAGGGACAAAGCTGTACCCTGCGTAATCATACATTTTCACGATACAACCAGAGGGGCCGTGTAATGATGCCATTCAGTAAGGTACACAGGTGCAAGTGGGGTCTGTGAATTTGTTTTTTTCAAAATTGTCTTGTCCCTGGTGCTTTCACAAACTTAGAATATCTCTGAGGTAATGCACCAGCACCAGATGGAAAGGAGAGCCAGTTACTTTTCTGTGTGTTCGAGCTGTGCTGTCCGAAGTAGGGGTGATGATGTATTCCACTCCCCCTAGGGAAGTGGCAGAATTTTGGCCACTTCTCATTGCATTTGTAGTGTGCCGTTCTTGCCAAATTCTGCCAATCATCTTGTGGCAGAGTTTTTTTTCATGTGCTGCTCAAAAACAGGATGTTTGAGTGCAAGCAGGATTTGGCATCCCCTATCACAATTTTCAGTTGCTTGATGGGCACCCGGCGATATTTCACCAAAATGGGTGCTCACAGGTGGTTACGACCATTCAAGGTCTGAAAGCTGCCAGTCGAGTCAAAAATCTACTTGAGTAATAGCAAAATCAACGTAAGAAGCCACGCCTTCTGGCAAGCCACGTGGTGCCATTTGAGCTGATTTTTCAGAGTGGAACAAGCTCCTAACGCCAAATCACAGAGTGAGTAGTACGACATGCCTATTTCTGCCCATTCGTGGAATTCCATGGAATCTGGCAGAGTTTTTTTGTAACTTTGTGGAATCCATGGAGTAAAACGTCAGCCAAGGCCTAGCTTTCCTCTATAACCAGAGTGACGTCAGCAGCAGTCATCCATCAAGATGCCATCTCTGCTATTGGCTAAACTGTTGCTCTAAAACACTAGCCTACATAGACAGTCACAAAATTGCTGGTGTGTGTGTGTGATATGTGCAACAGTAGAGGCCACCTTACCTGCACTTCTTCCCTCAATCAGCACGTTCTCTCAAGACACTCAAACACCTTGTCACATACCATTCGTCACAGTCTTTAGCACCTCCTGCGCCCAGTCCAACAATCATTATTGGTGCTCCCACTCCCATGTCCTCCTTCTTGGATTCCCTCATTACCACCCAGCAAACGTGCTCTTCATCTCTCCATAGCCACCCCGCACATACATTTCATTTGTATTATAGCGCAGGTAGTGGCTGACTTTACTAATGTACTCAGCTATTTACATAAAATACAGATTTGCTCTTTGCAGTAGTCATATAAACCTTCTGCGCTTTTTATGGCACTAAAACTGCCACTAGACAAAAGTCTGATCCTTTTGTAGCAGAAACATAATCACAAGACTTACTTGACTTCTTTATTGCTGCCTAAAAGCTACAGTTGAAATGCGTCAGTTGAAGTATGTGCACTGCTTTGAAGACACAAGCTGCAACTGCAAGACAACTGGTGGCAAATATATATATATACATATATATATATATATATAAAAAATATAGATCACGTTTATATGTGGGTCTGGTTTTCCTGGGGGCCGATTGCAGCCCCCAGGGAAACCACACATGCACTGACATAGGTGATATATATATATTTATAGATCTCTATATAGATATATCTATCTACATGGATATATCTATATATATATATATATATATATATATATATATATATATATATATATATAGATCTATCTATAGATATATCCATGTAGATAGAAATATCTATCTACATGGATTGATATATCTGAATATATATATATATATATATATATATATATATATATATATATATATATGTATTTTTTTGGTAGTTGTAGTGTTTCCTTGGAGGCCAAAATGGCCCCCAGGGAAACCCTACAACTAAAAAAAAAAAAAAAAAAAAAGGCCCCCACAAAGGGCAACCCCCTGTCAATTTCATTATTTAAAAAATAAATAAAAATTGCCCCGGGGGGCCCCAACATTGAAATTTAAGTTTTTTTAAGCTGTGCTACGATCGAGGGGCAGGAAACACATTCAGGAAGGCCTCGTATGAAAGGGGAGAGTCTCCCCTTTTATACAAGGCCTTCCCGAACGTGAGGAAGGCCATTTGGGGCCGTTTTCCCCATCGGAGCAGGAAGCGTCCCTACGGGCGCTTCCTGCTCTGATGCGGAAAACAACATTGTGGCGTCAGCTCGCCTCATGGCTCGCTGACGTCACAAAGGGGCGGGTGGGGAGGGGACACGGAAGCACTTCGGTTTCTCCCAGGGCTTAAAAAAAAAAATTCATTGGGTACGACGCACCCGAGGATTTTCGAACCCCCTTCCTGGTGTCGGCCACTGGTCGTGACCCGCACCAGGTAGGTAGTGCGGGCTTCGGCCAGTGGCTGACGCCCGTATTAAAGGGGTTAATGGATTGTGATGTAATGCTCTTGAAAGAGAAGAATCTTTAACTTTTTTCTAAATTGGAGCAGCGTTAGGGCAGTCTTGACAGATATGGGGATGTCTTTCCAGATCGGGACTTGTTAATATATCGATGGGTTGCTCTAATCCTGTGATGTGGATTATTGTGTCATTTGAGATGTGTCTTACTGTATGACTAGATTTCTTGGCATCACCTAGTCTCCCATTCTTTACATTGGTGACAGAAAGAGGCACGCTGCCTCTTTTACAGACCCATTGAAGCCCTCATGGTTCTTAGACAGAACATTTTCTTTCTCTTCTTTTTTCCTTTAAACATCTTCATTTGATGTGACTCTGCACCCAGAAGACATCAAAGAAAACAGGCCACCATCGCCCTCAGATGGTGGAATGAAATTGGTAACATAGACGAGTACCTACAAGCGATAGCATCAGAAATGTGCTGAGTGATCAGCCCATCGAAGAGTGAAGTTAGGGACTACGTTGGTTGAGTACAGAAAATCTATACTTGAAGATAGCTTAGATGCTGGGGCGGCTCTTCCGTTATGGCAGAGAAGTGTCATCCGCCTGCCAGCAGCAGCTACAAACCTTTAATGATAAATGAAATGAAAATAAAATGATAATAAATAATGTCTATTATTGTTTTATTTTTAAAGGGGCAGGGCAATGCGGGGATGACAGCCATGGAGGGGAGTGCGCATGTATGTTTGGCCAGCTGTGCCAAACAAACATGCGCACTCCCCTCCATGGGCACTGTGCTCTCTCCAGCCCGGCACTGTGTTGCTGGGTCGAAGAGAGCAGGCCCAGGCTCCCAGTCTGCCTTAGAGCACTCTGATCAGCAACATGACTGGCACAGGGCAGGCTGGAAGCCTGTGCCTGGATTGCAGAGGCGGTGCAGTGGTGAACTTAAGGTAAGTAAAACATTTTTTAAAACATTTTTTATATTTTTGTTTTGCACTCCCTGCACTGCCACTTTGCCCAGTCACCAGCTGTGACTGCTTAGAAGGCCAATGAAGGGAGGCATTATGTAAAACAAGATGATAATAGTGTGGGTAGGCTAAATAATTCAATGTGGATCAATCCAAAATCGTTCTTGAGTAGCTTGGCATAGACACAGGGGCGTAGCACAGGCTCCTACAGCTCCTGCAGACCCTACAGTACTAGGGGCCCTAACCCTTCATAAGTGAGATATGAGTGACTTAGGGGCCCTTCCTAGCATTCAGCAGGGGAGCCCTTCATTTTGCGTAATACCACTGGATAAGCAGATATCCACACTAAGGTGTGATAATAAGGCAAAAACGTGGTTTAAATGATGTCAGTCCGCATAAAAATATGAAAAGGTCATGTAAAGCAACCTGAACTGAATGTAGAGTAGAGAAGCCGCCATGACTTCCTTGTAAGACCTAGCATCTGTCAAGAGGTCGTTCAGCTTGTGTGAACAAATCAGCAACGTTAAGAGCATCAGGAGCATGAAAACAGAAGAAATACAACATGATCTCCTGTTCTGTCATTAGGCCACTCCATCATATGTGAGTACACATGAGTCTCTGTGGGCAAATTTGGTGAAGTGGTAATGGCATCCACCTAGAAAACAACAAAGGAAGAATTGACATTTTGTCTGGTTTGTCTTTTTTCAGTACCTTTTATTGTGTCGTAAATCTAGATTTCCTCAAGGGGGTGCCATAGAATATATTTTTCTAGTGAACGTTTGCAACACAATGAGCTGTTGTTAAATCCCCACTAAGGGTTACTAGAGGGTATTCTCTCTTATGTTAATAATGTATTTAACAGAGAAAGCTTTACAGATGCTCGTCCTTATTAATTCGTTTTAACATTTTGTATTATAAGTAGGATGTGTGAAATGGCTCTTGAATGAAAACTGCATCTTTTTCATTGTTCTGCATCTCATTCAACAGATAATTTGTAACAGTAGGGATTACATAATGGGCATTGATTTTAAAATGCGGATTCACTAAAATACTCTTCAGTTGAATAAAATTGTTTGAAATCATTGAATATAGTGTGAACATTAAGTGGAAGTTAAATCCAAGCTCAGCAGGAAAGCAAAGCTAATACTACCAGGGCGTGTTTGACCCCCTGGGGCCCATTATGCAAATATGTAACATAAATATGTATGCACGAATGCATAAATAACGTGCAGCTGCCAGGCGCATAAATGTCAA
This sequence comes from Pleurodeles waltl, assembly GCF_031143425.1. Classification (NCBI taxonomy): domain Eukaryota; kingdom Metazoa; phylum Chordata; class Amphibia; order Caudata; family Salamandridae; genus Pleurodeles; species Pleurodeles waltl. Next base: position 164,078,702 of record NC_090448.1, on the reverse strand, counting down.
AGCAACTTAATATGAATGTGTCCTCCACCCACAAAATGAGAGTTCACTTCTAGAGAAGAGTGCCAACAAGCATCTCTTTGAGCCACTGTCAATGGCCTCTAGTAGCAGTATATTCTCAGACCAACCTGTGGCTGTCTGAAATTGTGTGCCATTTTGGAATGATAGCATGGAAAGCAGGGAAAGAGCAGCGAGCAATATATGATCTCGAGTGAAATACATATTGCACACTTTCAAAGGAAAGCAACTCGCTATATTGAAAGCTAATGAATTCCATCCTATGGTGACCTCACCATAAAAGTAGAATAATTTCGCTTTATCAGTAGGTAGTTTTAGAAGCTTTCCCCTCTGCCTCTCAAATTAGGCTTATCCCGCCACCAGAAGATTCAGGCTCCCTCAGCCACACAGTGACTGAGACTTCCATCTCAAGAGCTACCCTGTCCAGTGGTGTTTCAGCCCAATTAGATAGAGTATTGCTACCTGTGTGAGGAGGGGCCTGATGTCACCCTTGGGTGGATAAGGTTTTTCTTCCTTAAAATAAATATTTTTGGTGATATGTACCATTGCTTGATAATCCTTCATTAATATTCTCCTGGCACTTTGGCCTAGATTTAAGAAAAGTGGTGCTTCTCATCCTGAAGCTCCACTTTTCTTGCACCCACCTAATACCACCATGTGTGGGCTGTATTTAAGATATGGTGCACCATTGTGGTATTAGGAACAACATTGTCAATATTTTTGACGCTATTGTGACACTTTGTTCCACTAGCATCAACAATTCTAAACCTATTGGAGCAAAGTGCAAAGAGACCCTTTGATTCCAATGGGTGCGTCCTTTTAATGGCTGATTTCAGCAGGCATTAAAAATGACACCAAAAATGGTGCAATGAAATCTTGTAGAATTCATTGCACCATTTTTGCGGGCCTCCTTGTGTTGGAAGGCTCCCTTTGCATACATTAGGCATGATGCATGCATAATGTGGTGCAAAGGTTCCAAAGTGGCTCAATGCATGCATTGCACCACTTTGTAGATATGACGCAGCATTTTTTGCATTCTAACGCCACATTAGCGTCAGGAAAATAACGCTAATATGGCATTAGATGGCTCAAGGCCATCCTTATATTTGGGCATTAGTGTTTAATTTAGAATATAATAGCACACCAGCACTAGCTACATCTGTTAAATTAATGGGTTTTATTGAATGTTAAGATTATTTCTGTATTGCGAATAGTGACACAAACCCTTCCTAGTTACAGGTGAATAGGCTTTCTAGGTTTGCATTGTATTGAAAGATTTCACACAGCCTAATCAATATTTGGACACACTAGTTTATGGTGGCAAAATATCTCGTTATTGTTAAACTCCTTCCCTGTTCCCTGAACATGAGATTTATTTTCCATTAGCATCTTTCATAAGTAAATAATATTCCTGTACCAACTGGGCTCAGGCACAATCTATACATTTTAATCAACTGATGAACACATGCAATGTTGCCTTTTGGGCACGTCCTCTGATGAGGCACTAAATAAAACTAGTGATATGTGAACTTGTCAAACCATGTTATCTCCAAATTCAGGGACTTTTATTTAAAAAGTCTTTATTTAAAATTGTCAACTTTATAGAGTCCATCAAAGCAATTTTACTTACCTTTTACTTATGCCTACAGCTGCCAATACTACTAACGTTTTTCTTGTTTGCCTTGCCGTCTTTCAGGACAACCAAAGAAGACAAGGGTTATGGAAAGGGCACGCATGGAGGGAGGGCATAGTGCTGCAGATTTACATGCTGGCGGTAAGTCATATTTATTTTCCTTTTAAATTAATTAGTTAATTATTTAATTGCACCTCCTACGCATACTGTATGGCCATTTATATTTTCTTTTTTGTATTTTTATTATGTTTCTGAAAGTCATTGATTTTTCTTAAAATCCCTTTTTCTATTTGCGTATCTGTAATCTCCATATACATCCTGTTGTTTCATTTTACATTACCCTCATTTCCTCACTCAATCTTCAATTTCAGGGACTTTCTTTATTCTCCAGTTGTTATAAATGGAAACATTCAGGGCTGCAAAAGAAATGAATGCATACAACTTATTTTTGAATGGGGAATCCAATGTAGTGGCACAGATGTACTCTACTGAGGACACACTTTCTCTTTGCAGTCTAGTATTTGTATCCAGACAAAGGATTAAACTACTGACCAAACCGATTACATCAGCATTAATATTGGTAAATGTTTCTTTCCAATTTATGCAAATGGGCCTGGACCAAGTGTAACAATAGGATGGCTTCATTCATGGAAAAGTATTTCTTGCTCAACTCCCATGTCAAAATCTCAAAAGAGTGTAAGTATTTTGATCAGGTGCTTTGTTAGCTCCCATTTGTGAACATCTAACTGACATCCCTTTGGCAGTCACATTTCCTCTCCTTTGTAGTGTAGCACATAGTCATTTATAGATTTGTACTACTAAAAGACGCAGTGCAGCATATATAAGATGGAGTTCTGAAGGGTTGTAATCTCCTGTAGAGAGTTGTTTCAGGGACTTCATTTACTCACTGGTTGATCCTCAAGCACTTCTGGGTTAAATTAATGACCAAAATGTATGCAAATTGTTGAGAGGTGTCCAGTAAGTTGTGGACTACATTCTCCTTTCTGAGGAAGTCCTGCCCAATCAAACTGATGCAATGTGCTGAATAGAACACTCTGGAGTATCCTCCATCTGCCATGGTTTTGACAGTGCTACTAAACGTGTCACTGGCAACAAATCCAGTCTTGAGACCCCTAGGCTGAAGCCATGTGTTGATTATTGAATACTTCCAGGATGACGGAAGCTGCATGTGATTTCTCCACGGACTGCATTATAACTGTTTCATGCAAATAAACACCTTCAAAGTGTCAGTACTGGTACTACCACTTAATAGCCGTCATTTAACCTCTAAGGAGCCCCAATGTGCAATGATACACATAACCTTTAGCTCGATGACTGGTGCACATGTATGTAGTGAGATGAATGCACTGCACAGCACTTTTCTTCATCGCCTTAGCTAACAATTCCAGCACTTCTCTGCACAACTGTGGTAAAGCAAAAGCTGACAAATAGGCCAAGCTTGGAAACTTCTGTTTTAGAATGAAGTCCATGGGCCTGATTTAGAACTTGATGGACGGGTAACTCTGTCACAATGGTGACAGATATCCCATTTGGTGAAATCTAAATCTCATAGGCTATAATGGGATCTGGATTTTGGTGGACATGATATCCATCACCGTTGTGGTGGAGTAAGCCGTCCGCCAAGTTCTATATCAGGCCCCATGTCTCTTTTTCTTCTCCATAGAGAAAACATTTTTCCTTCTGTCAGAATCTCTTCTATTCCTTCACTAGGTCTCAAGGTGATCCTTTCTCCTTCCCATTCTGACAAGGAAGTGACTCCAACCCCTGTCAGGTGTACATCTCTAACTATTTCCAGGGTGGGAAGGGGTCCAATAACAATTAGTGAAGAAACTGACATTTAAAAGTTTGTGCAAGTTTGCAAACTCACAAGGCTAAATATTCCTTGTAACTACAACTTTCCATCTTCTATGAGGGGGTTACTACTGATGATTTCTCACCACTTGTGGTAGAGCAATCCGCATTAGTAAATCAATGTATGCATGCTGGAGATCCATTTCTGAATTACAGTCAGACATAAATGGAAATATTTACATCCATAAGTGTATGTTTACAGTGAAAACACCTCACTGATTTGGACTCAGTGACAGTGCCAACAAAAATGAGTTACACAACTCCTTCACTTAGAAGTCAAAGATGTCAAACGAATTTAATAGCTCTCCGTGTTAAAATACCTAGAAAAGGTTTGCCCTAAGACTTTGACTGATATTTAGTACTCTGTCTTTGCAACACAGCAAATGCTGCTGGGACAAAAAAAAATTCAATAGCACATATATTTACTAATTTCTTATGTGAACTCTTTCAAGGTAATATGAAGGTTGATGCAGCACCTCTCCCACCTCTGCTTCTACCCCCCTTACTGCCTTCAACCACCAAACCACCAAATACCCCCAGAAGCCCATAATATAACTTGCCCTTATGTAGGGCACGATGAGTGGCACGGTGCAGAGTTGGCATCTTTAGTGCACCACACATATAAGAAGAACTTGTTGTGATGCATCCTGTTCCAAATACCCCAATGGAAACTTCTCCACTAAACACTGCACAAACAATCTCTCAGTTAAGAATAGTGTCACGCACATCACACTGAACTCATGAAGCATATGATGAGAGTGGAGTTCAATATTACTCAGACAATATGATTGAACTAGATGGTCAGGCCAGGAATCTGGTATGGGACAGTAGCCCCAGAGCTCCAGATGCTGGCAACCAATTGGGGTTTAATCTCAATGAGGAACATTGAATTCCACAGCCATGTTCATTAAAACCTGTCTAAGAGGGTGGTGGCAAGTGACTGAAGGTCACCAACAAGGAGCGTGGTCAGCAGGCAGGAACACTGGCAGCTGTCCAGCACAGAACTGAGGGCCAGGTGAAAAAGTGCAATAGCGAAGATGGGTAGGTATTCTGCAAGTGCTTAAGAAGAGTGTGCTGGCTGTGAATGATACCTTGCTCAAGAGAACAAAAAACAGAGCCCTATATGCAAGTCCTCGAGAATATAACATTCACTGTTGATTCCAGTTACAATCCAACTGATCCACTTCTGAAGGTGCGAGGGAATGAAGGTTGTATAGGCCGCTTGGAAGCAAGAATTAAGTTTGACATTCGGCATCGGGGAGGTCCACGAACCCTGTCTTACTTTATTAGGTCAACATCTTGATCCCTAAATTCACATTAACCGCCCCTCGTTCCCACACTTGCACTCAGGTTCTTCAAAGGAAACTCATACAAATACAATTGGTGTATCTAAACCTGTCCTGCGAAAAAGGAAGCACGTGCACAACGCGCGTTGGTGTAGTGAAATGCTCTGCTCACGGGTGTGGTTAGTTAAAACGCTAGAGACGGCTTCTCTATGGACAGCGAGTTCGCCGTGCATTCCAGATGCCCTGAGATGATCTTTTAACTCATCATCTAACTTCTCTTCGTCTTAACCTGAAGGTCGCCATCTTGGCTAATCAGTATGGTATTTTAGTGCTGCCTGCATTGTTTCCATTGAACACCCCGGCACCCACAGAACACACTAGACAGGGCATGCCACATACTTCCAGCACTAACACAATAATTCCAAGATCGCACCCGAAGTTAGATTGTGGGGGTGTTATCTCTGTTGGAGGATGACTGGAATGTCAGTAGGGTAGGCCAATGGCCATGAGATGAAATTATGTTATTTAGAAACGACATGAGATCGCAGTCGTACTTTTTATCTGTAATTAAACATTTGCATCAATTCCTAGAAAAGTTGGTAAATTGCTTAATAAAGAGGTGTATTTTATCACTCACTTTCAATGTGTCCTTGAGTTGAACTTCTAGGCAATCTTTTCCACATATTGCCACAGTTGCTCTGTGCTGAGCCGCTTTACGTTCTGTGTGCCTAACACTCAGAAATGCCTGCATATTTTATTAGCAATCACCATAAATTTAATATATTTCTAGCTTGAATTTCAGCCCTCTTGACCTTAACGAGTGCATCTCCCGAAACCAGATGACACCGTCACTCTAAAGCCACGAGCATGTTCTCTGCTTCATCAGCTATTTTTTGCAACTACAAACTCGTAATGTCCGGCCCTGTAGAACTGCGATTTCTTAAGATAATCAGCGAGTTAATGCACATGCCGACTTGCCATCTGGAAGATGTTAGGGCGTGAGATCTAGAAGACAAAGACAAGCACATGTGAAGCTAATAGCTGTGTATCTGATCACACTAATCACGGGTCCAAGCTGTTATTTTTATTGTCACGTTGCTGATTGGGCATAGTGAGGTCTCCCTTATTAAAATATACAAGAAGATCTAGCATCATTAACTCATTTTCTAACAAGGTGAACATGCTAAAACATAAATCGATTTAAAGACTCTTTGAAACATAAGTTACAATGTATTCACATGTGCTGTAGAAACAAAAAAGTGAACTTTAACATGTGTGCTTGTTTGCTGACTGAAAGTGGCCTGTACCACATCTAGAAATAAAATGACACTGGAATTGCAGGGAGAGCGCACTTGTCTCGGAATGAAAGCATGCATAATTGCTCATCTTCCAGAAGTGACTTCAGAACCCCTGTACCTTCATACTCTGGCATCTGGATGGTGTAATGGCCTCTCAGACTCCACCATGGCACCCGTTTAGAGGATCCCACAGGCCACGGCACATTTCATCCATGGCCTAAACAAATATGTTTACATTACCTCCATCCTGATGGAACTTCTTGGCTTCACTTGATGGTTCTTGCCATCTGGAAAACCAGCAACATCATTCACAAAGCCATCATGACCAGCACCCCAACTTATATTCTAGACAAGGTCACCATGGCTTGTGGTTCTCTGCACACCTGCAGCCAGGGCACCATTAGTCTGCAGACTAAGAAGTACCAAATAGAAAAAACAAGACAGCAGGACTTGTCCATCTCTGCATTCATGATCTAGAACAAAATTGCTCTATTCACTAGTGCCATTCCAAACGAGCTAACATTTTGGAGAGAGTTGAAGACTCACCTCTTTTAAGAACTCTTCATCTAAATGTATTAAGAGTTTTCAAACCAGCAACCTCTCCTATCACTGGATGACTGTATGCTGGACTTTGACCATGTACAGTGCTCCACTACCTTCTGATTAGGTTTGTGCTGTATAAATACTACAAACATGCTGACAAGAGCTTTTGTTAAGAATGTTTAGAATCAATTAGCTTAAGATTGAGTGAAGATGTGACATAACGGCCAGATCTGCTGACTTAGGAACTGGCAAACCAGGTTCAAGTCTACTCAGCATCTGTGTCAACCCAAAAATGAATCTTTGTGCCATGTAACTCGTGCTCATGTAAAGTCTTCAATACCTTTGGGTTGAGTTTGCTCTATATTACAAACACTCTGCAAACCTGCCCATTTTCTGACTGTTCATTAGACAGACAGGAATTTTGACTGCGGATGCTTTTGAGAGTCAGATGTATGCCTTGTTGATACTAAACTCTTTACACACCTTTCCAAACTTCTAGCTGGTATGTAACTTGTTGACTATACTACTCCATACAGCTACTTACAAATCCAAGGCCAGCTACAGTGACTACAAACCAGCATTTCTGAAAGCAAAATTTCAATCCAGAGCATAGAATCAGATTGGCAAAATAATCTAACCCTTTCCAATAGGCTCTATCAGCATGATGGAATTTAGGTAGGGGGTGCTGACTTCTTCATTCAATGATGATCATAATTGCAAAAGAATAATGAGTGATTAGACATACACCATTTTACTAGCCAACTACACATACAATTACTGCTCACAAGAGCAGCAATAAGTGTGCTTCAAGATGGGAAATGAGAAGGGGCTTAGACAGGGGCTAGAGAAAAGGTGGTTCCACAAGGAAAGAGTAATACGAAAAAGTTTAAAATGTTGATGTATATATACATCAAATTTCTGTTGTCACATTATTACCCCGTGAAAAGTTGTAAAGCATTCGTATAGCACACTATTACTCCTGGAAAATTACAAACATTGAAGTTTTTTCAGAAGTACACCTCAGATGTTTTGAGATTTCTGTAAAAGTGGGAAATCTGTTCGAAACGTAGGAGCAATCAAATAAGAGCAAATGTTCCATATCTGGCTACCGTTTGTGAATTAGGCCAGGTGTAGTTCATTCATTACAAATTGTAATGATGAAATATATTCATAAATATTAAAACTTTGGTGTCTGTCTTCCTTGTCACAGTCCTAATAATGTCAGTTTTGTCCAGCGGGGGCTGGTGACCTTTGAAAGGGGTGGGGCATAATGCTTGGCTCAAATTCCAAAGAGCTGTTTCTTGAAGGGTTCTCTCACACTTTCTTTCACTATGTTTACTGTCTCACTCTGACTTGCTCAGTCTCACTCGGTCTCACTACTTCACGCAGATTCACTCCGTCTACACTGACCCACTCTCTTTCACTTAGCCACACTCATTCTCACTCATTCTGAATTACTCAGTCTTACTGTGACTCACTCAGCCTCACACAGTAACACTCAATTACACTCACTGTCATTTTCCCTCACTCACATTCATTCTCACACATACTTGTCCTTACTGTCACTCTTTCTACTCACTCTGACTTACTCCTTCACTGACTCTTTCTCACTTTAACTAACACATATAGTCACACTGACATTTTCACAGTGCGGGGAATTTCCCCAGCTCTGAACAATCTCTCTGAAGGCTGGTGCAAACACCTTCTTACACCTGTGCCGGGAATCGGACAATGTCACTAGCTGCCTTAGTTTGTTGTTGGAGATGAAGCAGTCTGCATTTTATATTTATTATATCAAGAGTGAATAATTATTCACTCTTGATACAATAAAAATGGACCACAGAAGAAGGAGGGTGCAGCATAGCTGTGGAGCCCATAAAGGAGAGCAACCACTGGTCTAGGGACACCTATCCATCAAACCAATCCATCCACTGAACCATCCATCCTTTCACATATCCATTCCCCCTTCATCCATTCATTCATCCATCCTTTCATTGATCCAACTTTTCACTCATCCATCCACCCTTTTGTTCCATTTATCCATCCTTTTACTACATCCATCATTCTCCCTTTGGCTCATCCATCTATCAACCCTTTCACTCAGCCATAATCCTTACACCCACCCATCCACCCCTCATTCCATCCATCCATTCATACATCCCTCCACTTACCCTTTCATTCAGCCATTCGTCCATTCACTCATTCATTTATCTATTCATCCATCCATCAGTTCACCCTTTCACTCATCCATTCATCCATCCTTTCATCCAAACCCAATCTACCCTGCCTTTCACTCATCCATCATTTGTTTTAATCATCCATCTTTACATTCATCATTTCACTCCTCCATCCATGCTTTCACTCCATCCATTCACTCATACTCTATCATGTGAAAGGCAGGGTAGATTGGGTTTGGATGAAAGGATGGATGTTGGAAAAAAAGGACGCAAATTTGGCATGGATAGCTGATGGGGACAAAAAGTTATGAAAGCCTAAGCGCAAACTACTCCAAATAGCCAAAAAAGGGCTCAGCACGGTGGGGGGAAAAGACCCAGCAGCTAAGGAGTTAAAGAGACAGAATATTTTTCATCACAGTGCTAACTTAACAGTTAGAAAACATATGCAGGCCTTTCCACTCAGTGGCAGCCGCTAAGTAAATCACAATTTTCGCACACATAAATTTATAATCAAATTAATTCACTCATTAGCATATAAGTATGATTACATAAAGACAAAATTATTTACGACAAAATCTCATCTCTCACACTAGTACAAGACTGGTTTATGCATATATGAGTAAATTTATATGATACTAGACCAGCTTGGATTTTATTTCAGATGAGGAGGCACGTAATAATAAAAAAGTCCATTATTCTGCCACTCAGTGCCTGTGACGCCGTGATGCCATGGTCTAGCCTGCTAGTTACAGGATTTCAAGTTCCTGAGCACTGGAGCTGTACAGTTTTCTGCCACTTCTGTCTGATAAATCTATAGACTTTCTCTGTCTGAAAAAATGCTGACAGCATCACATTACTTGGAAGCTATTTTTCTGCAAATATGTATGTGCGCATACTCGCTTCACTCGTGATAGTGATAGTGTCTCTGATCAATACGATACTTTTTGGAATACTATATTATGACACACATCACAAAAAATATTACCTGAAAACCAGCTTGATGCCTCAGTAGAAATACATACTCTTGCTATATTTCATTATAATAAAATTGCTGCTTTTAGATTAAATTGACCACTAATTATTTCCAAGGGGATCCTTACTGTGTCTTAAACTCATTGAGCCTCTCATGCAGTGTATTTCAATATATCACTCTCTTGAGGTTTAAGACTGGTAATGTTTCTTTGATACACTGGCTAGACACTTTTAACACGAAAAATATGTGGTGCCTTTGATCAAACCACAAGTCACAAAATAGGTCCAATACGTGTTTGCTTACTATAGTGCAAAGTGTGTTACTCATTTCTTAATGCTTAGATATGTGGTTCTTTTTGTAATTGCATTTCCGAGTTTGAGTTTAGTGTTCGTGCGAGGTATTAGATGGAGAACATTGCAAACTCCTAAAATATGGTGCAAATTAGCGACAACACAGACAACAGTAATCTCTACACAGTACAAAACAAGCACGTCTTCATAGTGATTTTAAGGTATTACCCTTAACAGTGAAAAAGAAACTCAGATTGCAGGTTACCATTTCATTGCCTCTTTAGATAAACCGGACTGCTCTGTGCCAAACTACTAGAGGGTGAGCACAGATTACCTCTTAGTGTGTGTTTGACTTACCCTGACTAGGATTGTGGTTCCTGCTTGTACAGGGTGCATACTCTGACAACCAGCAACCCATTTTCTAACATATGTGATCGTACGTGCTCATAAACTGTGTCAGGAGTACTTCCACAGTTGAAATGATTTATTTCATAATGAATTTTGCAAAAGTTTGTTTTATTTAGAATGCTTAATTTAATATGAATGTTGACCTCAATTCAGTTTTTCACTGGATTAAGCAAAACTTTGAGTGTTAAAGCATTCCTATACATCATATATAAATTGCAACCATTAAAATATAGCATAGTTTTTAGTTGCACTTTTTTGAATCACTTGATTGGGCAATCGTTTTGACTGTTTAAGAATTTGGGATTGTTTAAAATGTTTTTTGGAGACTGAGACGCTATCCTGGAGCAAGGCTATAGGCTAAAAATCTTTGCGTTTGCACTCGAGAGCCTAGAGTGCTTGCGTTTTGTATCATTTATATTGAGCTTTGGGTAAATGATGTTTTAGAGGCAGTCTCATATCCTGATCATTGTGCACTAACTACATTGGGATTTTGCTGGAGCAACCTTCTTGATATTCTGCCATACAACCTTGATTACTGCTTCGGGAAGGCTGATGACAGCAATATGCTGAGATTTTCACACTTCAATGTGCCCTTGTTAGGGATACTCATATTTGGAGCTACCACAAGGCTGAGGAATAGCCAGAAAATAGCAATTTAAAGGGAATCACCTCTAATCAATTCTGAAACTTTAGACAATGGATCCACAGTCATCTCGAAAATGTGCATTAAAGTGGGATCTAAAATACCCCACTTTGTTCGAGTTCCAAGTTATTCATGACCAAGGAAGAAAGTGCTGTGTGATAATGTCTGCTTGACAGCCAGTCACCAAGAGATGAGGGACATCACTGGCAGTGTGTATAACTTGGTGCAGAGACTGATGGTCCTCCTAACACCCAGATGCCTGCTGCTTGCTCAGAAAGGAGATGAGAAATCCTGGTCCTGTAGGAGGAGAGATTGTTCAGCAGGGGGAGTTAGCTGTATTCTCAGCATATGTAATGCCTCAATTCTACTGACTGCCTTTGGGAGTGATACTGCAGTCAACCCATATTAACAGGGGTCTCCAGTTGAGAACCCCTGTAATGATCGATGTTCACAAACAAGCTACACTGATCATTTTGTTTTCCAGAGCTTTTCCTTTCCTTTCTTTCTGCTAGACTCAGTATGGCCTCCTTGGACTGTAGAGAAATTGACATAGCTACAGTCTTTGTATGTTAGCTGTCTTCTATCTTCCTGAATTGTCTCATCTAGAGGTGACTCTCAAATGAAACCAACAAAGCTTAAGTAAGTAAGAGATCCATTCATTACTCTATTTAGCCTTTCCCTTTTTCTTTGCCTTTTCTTTCTTGTTTTCAATTATTGAGACAGAAAGATATAAAAGAAAAAAAACTCTCTTGCCTAGACCCTGTTTCTTACTTCTCAGTGATTATTAGGTAAAGTAATACTATTTTTTGTTTTTGCTGATGTATCGTACCACAAACTTATTCATAGGTAGCCAGGCGGCCTCAGACTGGCTTAGAACCTTCCCTAATGGGTAGTGGCCAGTGCTCAATTTGTGCCAGTGTTTACTAGTGCTCGATACACAACATATTTCTTACCACTACACATATTTATGACAGCCTACAACATGGTGGTAGTGGCAGTCTATTTTGAAAAGAGCAGAGGAGCAGAGTATTTAACAATACGATATACAATTAAGAATAAAAAAAATCCAGTGTGGCAGGCCTGGAACTTAATTTATTTTACAAATGATGTGCTGGTAGTAGCCTGCTCCAAACAACCCCTAGACTTGCAACGGGCCTCACTCTGACGTGCTTTATTCTCCTCCAAAGGACAACCCTCCCCATTCATTGCACCCACTTAGGTGAATCACATTTCTCCTGGGTCACAACAGGGACAATACTTCTCTTCAGGTGGGCCAGTTCGCTTTTTCTTGAAATATGACTCACACTCAGTTCACAGGGGCTCCTCACTGGTGTCAGCATCTACTCCTTCAAGATGGCAGAAAGGCCTGTTGCCCTTGGCCTACTTCTCCTGGAAAGTACCTCCACTCCTGTGGCCCTCCTGACTGCTCTTGTCATTGCAAATTGCACATTCCTGGTCAATTCTGGGTAGCGTGTCTTGGCCGGAGTTCCATTGCCTGAACAGTCTTCAAGTTCCTGTGGGGGGAGGAAAGCAGGCTGTCCTCCCCTCTTATATCCTTTTTCCATACTTCTTTCTGTTTATCTTTCTTTCCTCTTTTCATCCTCCCCAAGGACTTGACTTCCAAGTCCTTTAGGTCTTATTTCACTTTCCAATTATCTTCCACTTTTAGAAACGGTACCTGTTTGGGAGACTGGAGCATGGCATTAGGGGAACCAGCACTCCAGTGTGTTTATTGACACCTTGCCACACCCCTGCAATGGAAAGCATGCAGAAATCAAGCAGCAGAAGTAACCACATGTTGTTCATCACCTCTCTAATTATTTTCCTTTATTGACATAATGTGTCACTCCTTATTAAAGCAAGATTTAATGTTAAATGTTTCAGCTGGATCATCAGGAAGCAGAGCTGAAGAATACTACTTATCACTTACTTTCGCATGAGCTCGGGGAGAGCTAAGTTCTGTTAGTTCCACCTAGTGCTGCAAAAGCTGGTGGTCATCAGAGTGTTATCCCTATTTGGACTAAAACTTTGCGCACTATGCGGCAGCATGCTGACAGTGAACTACAAGCTCTTGCATGTCTTGGAGGCGTAGCAGCCATCATGCATTATAGAGAATAACGTCCCATTTTTCATGGCGTCTTTGCTAAGTAAGCGCGATATGATGTTGGCATAGCGGCACAACTGGACACACCTCAGATCTTCCTTTCCCAGAACGCTTCCTTCATAGGGATTTGTACTGCTGGACATTGGAAATACAAAGAAGGGATCCGAAAAGTTGTGTTGTTGATGTAAATAAACGTTGAACTACTTCTTTAACATTTTATCTGAGGTCTACTAAAATTCAGGGTTGTCACATTATGCTAAACATTATCCTGTATCAGAGCATTGGAATGTTGGGGGCTTCATTGGAGACAGTGGAGTGCTCTGAGCTTTTACTGGCTGGTAAAAGCCCGGAGTATCAACATTCCAATGTTCTTTGTTCACTGCAACAGCTATGCACAAAGGACTCACAGAGCTCCGTGAAGACTTGTTTTATATATTAGACCATCTTGGCACTTGGCATCTAGTGGCAGAATGTTCTAATAGCCTTCTCGCCCTTCTAGCTGGTCTATACCGGCAATTAAAGTCCCGGTCTCTTGTTAAAGGCCCACTGGAGTTGCCCTTTAATGGCCAGTATAACCCTGCTACTGCGGGCTCCAAGGCTATAATAGGACAGGAAGGATTCTTGGACTGGCTTTGTCGCAGATGGATGTATGAATGTTATGCTCATGGTATTACAGTTGTAGTATGCACACACAAATTACTAAGAATAGAGAGCACTGAAATATTAACATGCTTGGTTATTTGTTAGTTCTTCAGAATTCAAGTAGAAACTATAACTCATATTCCACAAAATAGTTGATTGAGTCGAATCTTGAGATAGTATTCAAACATTAGGGATAATTGTTATTGCATATATATTTGAGCGACTCATTCTTTGTGTCTTTAGTTTTCAGGAAATACTAGTTTCACATCCTAGTACAGAGAGTTGCTTATCCAGAGATATTAATAAGCTATAGCCGTTCCAACAGAGAAACTTTAAGGACAAGTTACTTAAGATAGCCCTTTGTCTTGACAACAGAAAAGATCAGAGAGAATGATAGAGTCCCGTGTCTCTATTTTTTCTCTGATCACACTCTCCTTTCCCCACTTTTAACAGTGGCACTCTTCTTCCTATGCATGTGATCACTGGTGAGGGTGGCCGGAGATAGAAAACTACATTGTTTTCTTTCGCTTCTGAGCACAAGATTAGTGTATTCTGAGATACCCTTGATCCTGTGATGACCCTCGGAGATGCGATTCAGGTCTATGGTGCTGCTGTTTATCAGGCATATAACTGGAAGGATTTTAATGAGACGTCAGTCTACCCAAACTTCCCTCACAGTTGTTCCTTTAAACATCTTAGGACTGTGCAGAATACATGAATCCACTAACCCTATCTTCCTGTTAAAAGACAAATCGATGCTTTAGCATTAACAGTCTCCGTGTTGCTACATTCAAAACAGAAATGCGACTCACCAATAACGTTCAGAAGCACGACTCTGTAGCCCTTTAAGTGCATTCTGGAAAATGGTGACAATCTATGCCAGTTGCGTTTCTACTGATACAGAGTTGGAGGACTTTTAGTTTCTTCAAATATTGCTTTCTCCTTAGCTTGATAACTATTAGTTTGTTCCAATATTGCACTGAAACGTGGTGACCTACCGGACTGTTCAATAGCTTGACTAGCAAATGTTTGGACTTAAGACCTTCATCCAGAAGCCAAGGACATGTGTGTCAATCTTCACGAGCGCTTTTGTAGAGAACAGCAGCTACTAAGTGTCAAACCTGTTTGAAGACATGCTCACGCTCTTTTTCTCCCTCTCTCACCAGCCCTAGGGACTATTTTATGTAGAACAGTCTCCATTTGGCTGTACTCAAAAGAGGACCGGCACTCACCAATAGCCTTCAGCTGTGAATTTCAAATGAAACATAACATGTCTCAATAGTCCCTACCATGCATTCTGGTCACTGTGGTCCACGTTTATAAAAGTTGCAGTTCTTCCAGTGAAGCAAGGCATGATGACCATTAATGCCTTACAACATTGTATTTCTTTGGCCCAGATATTTTGCACATGAGTGCATGACATTTACTGAATGTGCAGATCAATATATAGTTGTCATATTGGCTACCTTTAAGGCTGATAAGATGTTGCTAACATAGCTACCGTAATCTGGTCTTCCATAGCTACCAATCGTACAGTTGGTGCACTGGACCAGATGCCCAGAATTGGGGAGGTAGGTCTGGTCATTGGATGCTGTACTGTGTTGATATCACTTCTGCTATTTGTCCATTCTACAGGCATATTTACTGTTAGACAAGGTTGTCAAACGCAACTTCCGACCTGGCTCTCAGGCATCTGTCGACAGTTCTTTGCTGCATCTTGCAGTAAGTTTCTGAACTTTGTATAGTGATCCTTACTAGCTTAAAATCAACTTCTTCATCCTCCCAGATCACGTTGTTGCACTTGTCGCATCACCACTGCCTGAGCACAGGGACTACAAAAAGACTGATGTATTTGGAAAAGATACAGAGGCAAAGAAGGAGGTGAGTGAAAGAGTATCCAATGGCAGAACAAATGATTACAGAGTGGGGGGAAAGAATCGGGAAGCAAAAAATAGATAATGTGGAAGGTAAAGTAAAAAAAATGGGGAAAAGCTTCAAGAGAAAGGAAACAGCATATGCACAAACATAAAGTGACAGGTCTAAAGGGACCAGAAAATGTAAAACTATTTGATACAGCTAGACAAGTGCATCAGAACATAACTGAGTGGAGGATAAGAATGTAAAAAGAGTATCAGAAAAAAACAAGAAAATAACGAGAGGAGAGGCTGGACAAGAAATGCAACTACAGCTGGAAATGTGAAAAAATAAAAGTAGAAACTGATGACGCAGAAATGAAGGTTTTACATTTATTAGCGCATAAACGTAGTGTGAAATAATCATGTGTGACTTTAATCGAACTAATAAAGATTGTACGGGGACAAAATGTGCCCTCAGAGTAGTTTGCCAACATTTATAAGCGTGCTTTATATAACGTGATGTATTAGAATTGCACTAATCCGACATAATCGTAAACGTGTGCTATGATTTGCTTGTTTGAAATGTTTTAGCTTAGCATAACTTTAGTGCAGGCTTCGGCCTAATTGTCTGGTCTCACGATTTAGATGCTCGTATTTTTCCAATGTGCTAATAAACATGTATTTTTGCTTGAAGCTGTACTTTTCCACTGAGATCGTTCACATGCTTATCTTAAGGTTTCGTGCCAGCCTGGCATTTTTCTCTTTGCTCCAAGGTCAATCTGCAGGTGCGGACAATGGAAGCTCTGAAAGTGAGTTAATTGGTATAAAATGTTGCAACTTGCGTACCCGTCTCCAAGAATAATGTATGCTTAAGTAAAAGCTTGAGAACTGTTGTTTTTGATTGGACAATTTGAAGCCAACCTATGAACCCTCCAATGGAAGACCCTACTGGATTTGAACTGTTGTCTATTTAAACCAGGTGCACGAGAGGAAAGTAGCTATTACCAGCACGATACCCGCCATTTTGCAGGACATTGCAGCTATTATGGCCCACCTTGCTGCGACGCCATTTTGAAAGAGACTTTGATGCTTTCTCTAATCGAGAGAAAGAGACTTTAAATGATTCTTGCCCTAGAGACTTTTAACTTTGATCCCTTTGCATGAAGTAGTAGTTTATCTTGCCGCCGTGAGGCAATTGCCCCGTCCACCCCTGCCCCTTTGCCCCGTCCCATGCTGATCGAGAAACGGTACCTGTGAGACGAAGACTTCCTTGAATGCTGATTGTAATTGGTAAATATGAAAGGAAATTGTACAATTGCATTGTGTTTCTTTTAGGTAACCAACTGCTGATTTTTGGTAAGAGCCCTAGTTAGGAGTTTTCTAAATGAATGTTGCTAAATTGTTTTTGCATGAAGTCCCACATGCCGATGCTAATTTGAGGTTAGATGAGGATTCCTCTTGTTGCACGATGCAATTTGAGACCTTGTTATGCTGACCAATGTATGCAATTAGCTCATTACAGATTATAGTTTTAGTGATTTGCATTGCTATCATCGAATGCCTTGTTATTCAAATGTTGCATAGATTGCACCTGTTTCGTCGTTATGGACAGCTATTAATGTTCATTTACGTTTATCATTTGGTGTTGAGACACATCTATATTGTGCTAGCTTTGTTAATATAGGGAAATAAATTCACTAACTTTGAATAAACTGGTGTGGTTATTCCTGACTGAAAGGTCAGGGTTCGCCGAAATGTATTCTGGATTAATTGTTAAGTGTTATGTTGATCAGGGCATTGCTTATGTTCGTTATTGATTATTGATTAGAATAAATCGATTGATCTCGGGTGAAGAGAGTCCCACTTAGCCAAAAGATTCATCGGCCTAAAGAGCGTCCAAAATACAGGTAAATTATTAGTACGGAACGCTCTATCAGTAGATGGTAGCAGAGGACGGTTTAGACTTTTGGGACCCCACTCGAGACATACATGGTGTTGAATTAACGGTTTCGACTTTTGAGATCCCACTCGAGAAGTTGAATTAGATTTTCTTGGGTAAAACAGATTGAGAAAATGATGATGGGCTAAGTCCACCGCGACTTTCCCGGGATCTCGGAGCTTGCGAATGGAGAGAATGGAGGTGTGAGATCGGCGTTGGCGGTACTAGTGACGGTATGAGAGAAGTTAGGATTTTGCGCTTGCACAGCTTATTGCCGCAGATTGCGTGAAAAGGTTGCAAGGATTTTAGAGAATAGCGGAGGTGCGACTCCGAGTGTAGGAGTAGAGAAGTCGTCGAACTTCATAGAAATAGCGGAGGTGCGACTCCGAGCGTGAGAGTAGGGAAGTCGTCGAACTTCATGTGCGTGTGGCGCTTCATGCAGAAAAAGGTCCACGTGGTTGTTGTTGTTGAGACGGGCCCTGCGAGGTCAAGAGACTCCGGAGTATGTTGAAAAGTGTATGAGACACTTGTTTTATGTTGTGGTCTGGTCGGTTTAGTAGGTTGATCGGGCGTGGTCAACGAGTCGGTATGTGTGTTAAGGGAGTGAAAGAAAACTTCGACTTCGGGCTTTGACAAAATTCTAAGTGCACTAGAATAGATCACTGACAAGTTGAGAGCAGTCTGCGGGTCAGATTTGCTTGTGAAAGTGGGGACCGAGAAAGATGGAATAACTGCCGAGGCTAGTGAAAAATCCCTAAGGTCCTGAAGCGATTGTGTTACCCTTCCTGTAGTAAACCGACAGATCTGTTTTATTACATTTTTTGGTAGCTCGCGATACATGCCAGAAGTTGTTACGAGAGGAGTTGAGTGAAGGAGGATTAGCCGCGAGGCTTTGTCAGCCGCAGTGTGTGTGAGTGTGACGTCACTAGGAGCCGCGCTGGGATAGGTTGGTTGCAGAGAAGGGTCGTGCACGGATTGGACGCAGTCCGTGGGGCTCGATTGGAAGGGGAAAGGCAAGCGAAGAGTATTCCGGGAATTAAAGTCACCTATTGATTACAAACTTTGTGAATTAAAAGACGAGAAAATTAAATTTTTTAAAGCATTAAGGAGTGCGATGAAGGGGGAGTCTTACATTAAAGCGAGCGTAGGAGAGGAGACGCCACCCGAAGGTACACCAGTTTACATTGTAATGGAGGAAAAAGGGGTAGCTCCGTGCCTTTGGCTAAAGCAATGGCACAAGCTGACAGAGAAACATGGGAGCGTAGCGTTCCCGGTCCATGGGACATTCAATATAAGGATCCTAGAGAATTTGAGATTCGCGATGTACGACATGAAGGTACCTCCAAAGCCAGCACAGTTTGAGGCACTAGCGATTTGGGAGCTAATGGCTAGACAGCAACAGCAAAATAAGTTCGAGACCAGGATAAGAAAGGTAGAAAAGACACTAGCGGACGCTAGGTGGGATAATGCACAGAAGGTGTGGAGGTCAGATGTATTGCAGGGGATAAAATTGTTTCCCACAATTACTAAGGAAGAAGAGGAGACAGGTAAGAAAGCTACCTGTAAGACAAACAGGAGGTGTTCCAAGGATAGAGAGGACGAGGAAAAGTTGAGAAGAGAAGAGGAGTTAGAGGATGAGGAGTTAATAATGCAATTGCTGAACGACCGTCCACCACCTTATGCAGAGAGTGGACAAGGTCCAAGTACCAGTTCTGCCCCTCCGGCACCGGTACAGAACAGTGAAACTCAGAGTTCAGGAGCATCATCGGGATCTAAGGACCCGAGTTTACTGCTCACCCCGCAGATACCGCAGGTTAGGAGAATATATCCAGATGTGCCCATATTGAAACAAGCAGAAAATTATCAGCCGCAGGTCCCAAGGTACTACAGCAGTGACAACAGTACGGGAATGATTCTAGATCCAACCGTAATGGGAGGACAGAACGGTCACAACCCAACATTGGCACAAGCTGAATCAACTCAGTTTTTGACGCCTCAAAAGCAGATGCAAGGGGGAAACGCACATGCTCAAATGACGGGGAGTCAGATGGGCATGCCGGCAATGATGACCCATAGTGTGGGAATGAACATGTCTCAGAACATGGGGAATGGACAGAACGCAGATGCGATATCCCTACCCATTACTGTAGGTCCACCGGTACCTTTGTACATTCAGCCTAACCCAGGTATGAGCAGTCAAAGCTCAATGGTGCAGAGCGGGATGGAAAGGAGGTGCATTCAAAACACTCCAGAGACAACTCCGATAGCGGCCCTGCCAAATGGATCTGGGTCCTTGATGGAGTTTAGTCCCATATGTGCTCAGTCAACACTGGTGAGGTCGAGTCCCCCACTGATGATACCACTATCATCGAACACTGAAAAGTTGCCGCAACCATCAATGGCAGTCGATGTGAATGCTACACTGATGGGGTTGAATGCGCAACAGCTGACACAGTGGTTCAACAGTCTGAATTCCACACAAAGCTCAGCCAGTGGGAAGGGAGAAGACTATCTGAATAGGGTCAGGTTGAACATGGAAGCACAAGAATTGGTGGAAGGGACTATGGGTGTGAATAGGTTAGAGTCCTACTCGGAAGAAGAGCTGAGGTATCTATGTCCCAGGATTACGAGAGAAGTGAACAAGGTACATAGAAGCTTGCAAGAAATAGCTGACAAAAACGGGGTTGAAATAGACAAGACGAAACACTTGAGCAGGAGCTACAGGTTGGATTTCGGGACCACGGATTTTGAACACATGAGGTCAGCAGGCATGAAGGCGCACCTTAGAGAATTGCTGCAGAGTGCACAAGTGTGGAGGTGCTTAGACAAATGGGAAAGCAGATGGGTAAAGAGAAAGGAAAAGAGGAGGGACAGTGCCCCAGAGCTCAACGAGAAAAGACCGCAGAGTAGTGATGCAGTAACCATGTTACCAATGAGGGAGACAGCAGGGGGAAAATTAATACATGTACCATGGCACAGAAGCGACATTCAGTCTTTTACGGATGATTTTCCCAAACTGAGAGAGAAACCGATTGAATGGTATCAACAGACTGATAGGTTTGTGAAGCTTGCAAAATGTCTTTGGGAAGACCTGAACACTCTCTTTGAGATTGTGGTTCCGGCAGATTTGTGGGAGGATTGCAAAAGAGCTGTAGGTTGGCCGACAAGTGAACCGGAGAGAGACAGGGATACGGGTGCACCATCACCTATGGTGATGAGCTTGTACTATAAGGTGATTGAGCATTTGAAGACGAAGGTTGCCGCGAAAAATGTGGATTGGCAGAAGATCGATCGAACTGCCCAAGAGGCTAAAGAGTCGATTCATAGCTACTATGAGAGGTTGTTGAAGGCGTTCAAGAACTACAGTGGCACGGAAACAATAGAGGCGAAGGACATGCTTCATTTTGTGTTTAGATTTGTGGAAGGGCTGAGACCAGACATAAGTCAGATGATAAAGTCGCATTTGATTTGCTGGCAATCGAAACCGATTGATGAGGTGTTGAATTATGCGAAATATTGTAGCGACGAAATTGAAGTGAAACAGAAAAAGTTGAAGGAGAAAGTGATGATGATGCAACTTAAAGCAGCTCAGACAGGTCTGCAAGGTTTGCAAGGGTTGCAAGGGTTCCAACAGCAGGTACCGCAACAGCAGCCGCAGTTGCAGGGAAATATGATGTTTCAGCCACAGGCGAGAGGCAGAGGCAGAGGAGGTTTTGGGAATAATGGTCCGGATTTGAACACTGTTGTGACTCCGAATGGTGTGCAGGCATTGAAAAAGGTGATGCCATGTCACGTGTGCGGAATTGTCGGTCATTGGAAACGCGAGTGCCCGATGGTGGTGCAGGAAGGTGCAGGTGTTAGTCAGCAAAACAATGATGTCAATGCATTTCAGACAATGAGGGGACCGAAAATGAGAGGTCCAAACCCAAATTTTCAGACCATAAATCAGTTGCAGGGATTACAACCTATGCAGCCGCAGCAGATGCAGATGCCCCGTATGCAGATGACGCAAATGCAGCCAATGCAACAGCAGTTTCCCATGGTACCTAATCAGCAAATGCAAATACCTTAGGCACCAATGAGTCAGCAGCAAGTGATGGTTCCTCCACAGGTCTCGGGTCAGGTAATGAATACAAATGGCACCGTACAACAGTTCCCATTACACAGTGAGAGTGGAATAAACAATGTATGGGAGAGTGAAAGTTCAGGAGAGGAAGGAGATTGTGTGCTTGCAGCATCCTTGGAAGTTGATCAAAAGGGTCCGTACGTGGAGGGAAGAGTAATGGGTCATCGTGTTTCATTCTTGGTTGACACAGGAGCCACACGTTCAACTGTTAAGAGCATTGAAGTAACAAATTTGCCACTCTCAGGGAGAACAGTTCAAGTGGTGGGAGTAGCAAACAGGCACCTGACAAACCCAATTACAGATCCGGTACCAGTCAGCATTGGTAACTATCAAGGGTTACACAAATTTGTGGTATGTGACTCAAGCCCGATAGCACTGTTAGGGAGAGACCTATTGTGCAAATTGGGATGTTCGATTATGTGTTCGAACGAGGGAATTAAAATTCAGACGAGCAGTGATGGGGAAGAAGAGGACAGTGTAGAGGGGGATGAGATGGAAACTGTCGATGGAGAGTACCCTCTGATTTGCCTTTTCCCGATGATAACTGAAGAAGATATTCCAGCTGAATTACGGGAAACAGTCGGAAAGGAAGTGTGGGATATGACAGGGAAAGAGGTGGGATTGATGAAAGGAGTGGAACCAGTGAAAGTGACTGTAAAGCCCAATGCAACCTTTCCCCAGACCCCACAATACCACATGGCACAAGACACCCACATGAAAGTTGCCCAACTCATTGACGAATTTGTAAAGCAGGGAGTACTGAAAGAAGTGTTAAGCAGTCCATGTAATTCACCAATCATGGGACTAATAAAGCCGAGTGGGAAGGTCCGAATTGTACAGGACTTGAGGAAAATAAATGACATCATAATTAAATGTTGCCCTGTCGTACCAAATCCAGCTGTGATAATGTTTCAAGTCCCTTGCGATGCTGAGTGGTTCTCAGTCATCGACTTGTCACAAGCATTCTTTTCGGTGCCTCTTCATGAGGACAGCCAATTTCTCTTTTGTTTCAAATTCTTAGACAGAGTTTACAGTTGGTGTCGAATTCCTCAAGGGTTTTCTGAGTCACCGTCAATATTCAATCAGATTCTAAAGAAAGACTTGGAAGCATTAGAATTGCCATTCGAGTCAACCCTAGTACAGTACATCGATGACTTACTGATCGCATCTAAGACAGAAAGTGGCTGCTCAGCCGATACCATTGCTCTATTGAACCATTTGGGAAGGAATGGACACAAGGTGTCTCCTTCCAAGTTGCAGTTCTGTCAGAAGAAAGTGAAATACTTGGGTCACCAGATAGAGAAAGGGTCACGGAGAATAATGAAGGAAAGAATAACGAGTGTACTTCAAATGAGTCCACCAAAGACAAGGAGGGAGGTGAGGAAGTTTTTGGGAATGGTAAGCTACTGTCGTCAGTGGATTCCCAACTTCTCAACTCTAGCAAAGCCTTTACTGAAGCTGACCCAGAAGGATGCCTTGGATCAAATTGAGCTGAAAGGAGATGAGATGGATGCTTTTATCGAATTGAAAGAATGCATGTGCAGGGCTCCAGCTTTAGGTATGCCTGATTACACAAAGCCTTTCACATTGTTTTGTCATGAACGTGATGCATGTTCTTTGTCTGTCTTGACTCAAGCCCATGGTGGCGTAAACAGACCAGTAGCGTATTTTTCAGCTACTTTGGATCCGGTCGCAGCAGCACTTCCAGGGTGTGTGCGCGCCGTAGCAGCAGTTGGTATCAGCCTCACTCAGAGTGAAGGAATAGTGATGGGACACCCAGTAACAGTCATGGTCCCTCACTCAGTTGAGATACTTTTGACCCGCTCCCGAACGCAACACATGACTGGAGCAAGACTCACAAGGTATGAAACGATAATTCTGGGCTCACCGAACGTGCAGCTGAAAAGGTGCACTACGTTGAATCCAGCAACCTTGCTTCCTGGTGAAAATGCTGAAATTGAGAACGCTGAAGACGTCGAGCATGACTGCCTTCAGGTGACTGAATTTTGCACAAAACCTCGACCTGACATTAAGGATACTAAGCTTGATGAAAATGACCAAATTGTTTTCGTTGATGGTTCATGTCTAAGAGATGGGATGGGAATTTTGAAAGCAGGATATGCTGTATGTACTGTAACAGGTGTCTTGGAAGCATCCTGGCTCCAAGGAGTCTATTCCGCACAAGTAGTAGAACTTGTAGCCCTTACAAGAGCATGCCAATTGTCTACATTGATGAAAGTCACCATTTACACTGATAGTCAGTACCGGTTTGGAATTGTGCACGACTTTGGACAACTATGGTCACAGAGAGGTTTTCTGACTTCTTCAGGATCCCCAGTGAAAAACGGGGAGAGAATAAGGGAATTGTTACACGCCATTCAAATGCCAGCCGAAGTTGCAGTGGTAAAGTGTAGTGCTCATACAAAAGGACAGGACTATGTTTCTCTGGGAAATGCATATGCGGATCAAGTCGCAAGATTTTGTGCCTTAAACTGTATATTACTCAGGGATGAATGGAATTCGATAAGTGAACCAGAACTCGAACCAGCTGAAGGATTTGCCTTGAAGGTCGTAGATACAATAGATGAACTAAAAGCATTACAGAATAACGTCAGGGAGGATGAAAGAGATTCCTGGATTAAATCACAATGTATAAAAAGACCAGATGAGTTATGGGTTTCAAATGAGGGAAAATTTGTTTTGCCAAATAGTCTCTTATCACAGCTTGCGCGGTTCTATCATGGGCAGGCTCACCTAGGGAGAGATGCCATGATAAGATTGTTAAAAACTGATTGGTTTAACCCCAGATTCCGTCAAGCTGCAGAAGCAGTTTGCCATCGATGTGTCATTTGCCAGCAGATGAACCCAGGGAAGGGAACGGTTGTGAGCGCGAGCCACATTGGTAGGTCGAGCGGCCCGTTTAGTAGGATGCAGATGGACTTCATTGAGATGCCTGTGCATGGAGGTCTGAAGTATGTGTTGGTGATTGTGTGCATTTTTAGTCACTGGATTGAAGCATACCCCACACGTAGAAATGACAGCCTTACAGTTGCAAAACTATTGTTGAGGGAGTTAATACCACGTTTCGGATTCCCGATCTCTTTAGAATCAGATAGAGGAAGTCACTTCAATAACGAGGTGATAAAGTTACTTTGCGCAGCGCTGAACATTGAGCAAAAACTGCATTGTAGCTATCGCCCAGAGGCCTCAGGACTGGTGGAGCAGATGAATGGTACCCTGAAATCAAGAATGGCGAAAATATGTGCATCGACAAATTTGAAATGGCCTGACGCATTGCCTTTGGTGTTAATGTCAATGAGAAACACCCCTGACAGAAAGACTGGATTGTCCCCGCACGAAATTCTCATGGGCAGGGCCATGAGACTTCCTGCAGTTCCCGCAAACGCGCTTTTGAATATTACAGATGATATGGTGTTAGACTACTGCAAAGGTCTGGCTGACGTGGTTCGCTCTTTCTCTCACCAGGTGGAAGCAACCACCTTGCCACCGATCCAAGGTCCAGGACACACACTGAAAGCAGGTGACTGGGTCGTGATAAAGAAGCACGTGAGGAAGTCGTGTCTGGAACCCCGTTGGAAAGGCCCTTTCCAAGTGATCCTGACGACAACTACCGCTGTGAAGTGTGCGGGAGTTCCCAAATGGATTCATGCCAGTCACACAAAGAAAGTGTTGTGTCCCACAGATGAGGAAGTTGAAGCGCTGAAACTGCCAGTGCCTGATAAAACAGTGCTAAGCGCTGAGACAGAGCAAAACCGAACTGAAAGCGAACAGGCAGAAACAGGAGAGAGAGAAATATTCTCTGAGGACGAAGCAACCGACTCACTTGGGGAAGACCAAGGAGAAACCTCAGACAGCGACGAAGCAGCTGAAGGTGACAAAGAACCTGAAGCAGCTGAGGGTAGCAAAGAGCCTGAAGCAGCTGAAGGTGATAAAGAGCCTGAAGCAGCTGAAAGTGATAAAGAGTCTGAAGAAAGTAACGATGACGAAGGGCTCGAAAGAGGTGAAAAAGCAGGAGAGCCTGATCAGAGGAGGGCTTTCCCAGAAGCAGACGATACAGAAAAAGAAAAAGAGAACGTGATTGATTCCCCAGAAGGAGGGGACAAGGCAGGACAGAACGAAACAGTTCAAGCTTCCACAGAAAAGATCGCAGGTCCATCAAGTGGACACGGTGCAAAGAGGAGACTAAGTATATCACCAATAAAACTAAGGACTAGAGAAAATTTGAACGACGGAGAAAGGCCAAAAGTGAAAGAGAAAAGAAAGGAAGTGTCTGTCGTGGTACCATCCTCAAGTGAAGGAAAAGACTTGGCCAAAGAGGAAAGTACCAGTGAGGCAGAATCGAAAAGAGAAGCAAAACTGAACAGGAAAAGGATACCAAACAGGAGATATTCCGGTCCAGAATGGGCATATGTAGTCAATGACGATTGGACTGACGAATTTGTATCTTTAAGCCTCGAGAACGAAGAAGAAGAGATACCAATAGAAAAGAAAAGTTTTATGGACAGTGTTGATTGAAAGGGTGATAAATGACATTGCTTGCTACAATTTAACGTGATACAACCAGCTGAGACCTTGCTAAACCGGATGAGACATTTGCTGAACCGATAAAAGACTGAGTTATTGATTGAACTTTGGAAAAAAAAAAAAAAAAAGAGGACTGAGTTATTGCCGAATTGAGACAAATGCTGCTAACCGATAAGTGACTGGCCTCTTGAAGAAAACTGTGTGAACATTGCGCTCGTTCAGCTTTGTAACTGAATTGCTAAATAGTTTCTTTTATAGGTGCTTCTAGCTCTCTGATTCTATACAGATCATGGCTACACAAAACAGTAGAGTGAAATATTGTAAATATGCGTGTATAGGCTTGATAATTGCATGTGTACTAATAATAATGGGAATAGTGCTTGCTACACGTGGAAAGGGTGAGAATAAGAGGATTGATGCTTCTACTTTTGCTCCTGTTACTGTCACTGAACTAACCGCATTGAAAAGACTAGAATTAGATGAGAGACACTTGCATGATAAAAAGGAGCTTTCGTATAATGTTTTCTATCGCTTGCTAACAGAATATGTTGAGACTATGGATGCGAAAGATTGTTATGTGTGTACACAGATACCGACATCAGTAAAGGAAGGGGTGACTTATCACCACATGCCTCTTACATACGGGATTACATGTAGTATAGTAACTTCTAGATTTTATAGTCAAACTAACATACAGTATTTTTACTCAAATTATGATGTTACCTTTGCATATGTTCCTATAATAGCGCAGCTAAGCCAGATTGCTAAAGATTGGGATGCTAAAATAATGAGGGAATTTTTCGAGCCAATGCAACCTTTTGAAACGGCTCACGCTCATAGGGAGAACCTTACCTGCTCGCTCTCTGCAGTAGAAATAAGCTTTTTAGATCGCACAGATGATAGAAGGGCGCAAATGAATGCGATATTAGAAAAAGAGCTAAGTAAGAGGACTTCAGTAGATCATTATGATTTTGCTGCAATAAAAACACAAGGGAGAATAGCTTTAGATGCTTGGCATGTAGGGAAATTTTGTATATATCGAGGTGAATCTTATTATGATAACATTTTTGTAGGAGCGAGTGAGTGTAAACATACGTTTATCTTTAAGGCCAAATGGACATTCATGATGAACGGACTTGACCCTGTCATTCCAGGTGTATATTACATTTGTGGGTATAATGCCTATTATCGTCTTCCAAAGGGATGGTGGGGGAGATGTTATTTGGGTATAGTGTTCCCAAAGGTTTATCAGCTGGATGACCTATCGATGATTCAAAAGACATCTGGATCCCATCGTATCCAGAAAAGAGAGACCGCAGCTGCTGTGGTAGGAGATATATTTGGAGCCATGATTCCTTCATTGGAGTTGTGTTGAATTCCATCAAAATAAGAAAGTTGTCTACTATAGTGGATAACATGTTGACAAAGTTTTCAGGTGCTATAATCCTGATAGATGCTGAACTTGCAGCGGAAAGAGCTATGACTCTTCAAAACAGGCTTGCCTTAGACATTCTTTTAGCAAAGGATGGCGGCGTTTGCAAAATGCTTGGTGCGCGCCACTGTTGCACGTATATTCCCGACAACAGTGTGAAAATTAAAACTATGCTTGCTAATCTAACAAAAGAGAGTGCAGACTTGAAGGAATTGAAAGAACCACGAGTGTGGGAGAAGGTTGGAAAAGGACTTGCTTCAGTGGGAAATTGGCTTGGTGGGATTTGGAATGGAATATTACTAAAAATAATACAGGGAATATTAATAGTACTGATTTGTATATTTGGAATTTGGGGAATAAAAAGGGGAATAATAATGATTATGGCAAGAATTAAGAGAAGGAAGGAAGAGAAAATGATGAAAAGAATGGCAGAAGAATACAAAGCGAAAACTAGGGGAACTAAAAGGAAAAGAGAACTGACAGAATTTTAATGGAATAAAATGTGTGGGAATAGTTTGTGTGATGACAAGTAGTCATCAGAGGAGGGATTGATGACGCAGAAATGAAGGTTTTACATTTATTAGCGCATAAACGTAGTGTGAAATAATCATGTGTGACTTTAATCGAACTAATAAAGATTGTACGGGGACAAAATGTGCCCTCAGAGTAGTTTGCCAACATTTATAAGCGTGCTTTATATAACGTGATGTATTAGAATTGCACTAATCCGACATAATCGTAAACGTGTGCTATGATTTGCTTGTTTGAAATGTTTTAGCTTAGCATAACTTTAGTGCAGGCTTCGGCCTAATTGTCTGGTCTCACGATTTAGATGCTCGTATTTTTCCAATGTGCTAATAAACGTGTATTTTTGCTTGAAGCTGTACTTTTCCACTGAGATCGTTCACATGCTTATCTTAAGGTTTCGTGCCAGCCTGGCATTTTTCTCTTTGCTCCAAGGTCAATCTGCAGGTGCGGACAATGGAAGCTCTGAAAGTGAGTTAATTGGTATAAAATGTTGCAACTTGCGTACCCGTCTCCAAGGATAATGTATGCTTAAGTAAAAGCTTGAGAACTGTTGTTTTTGATTGGACAATTTGAAGCCAACCTATGAACCCTCCAATGGAAGACCCTACTGGATTTGAACTGTTGTCTATTTAAACCAGGTGCACGAGAGGAAAGTAGCTATTACCAGCCCGATACCCGCCATTTTGCAGGACATTGCAGCTATTATGGCCCACCTTGCTGCGACGCCATTTTGAAAGAGACTTTGATGCTTTCTCTAATCGAGAGAAAGAGACTTTAAATGATTCTTGCCCTAGAGACTTTTAACTTTGATCCCTTTGCATGAAGTAGTAGTTTATCTTGCCGCCGTGAGGCAATTGCCCCGTCCACCCCTGCCCCTTTGCCCCGTCCCATGCTGATCGAGAAACGGTACCTGTGAGACGAAGACTTCCTTGAATGCTGATTGTAATTGGTAAATATGAAAGGAAATTGTACAATTGCATTGTGTTTCTTTTAGGTAACCAACTGCTGATTTTTGGTAAGAGCCCTAGTTAGGAGTTTTCTAAATTAATGTTGCTAAATTGTTTTTGCATGAAGTCCCACATGCCGATGCTAATTTGAGGTTAGATGAGGATTCCTTTTGTTGCACGATGCAATTTGAGACCTTGTTATGCTGACCAATGTATGCAATTAGCTCATTACAGATTATAGTTTTAGTGATTTGCATTGCTATCATCGAATGCCTTGTTATTCAAATGTTGCATAGATTGCACCTGTTTCGTCGTTATGGACAGCTATTAATGTTCATTTACGTTTATCATTTGGTGTTGAGACACATCTATATTGTGCTAGCTTTGTTAATATAGGGAAATAAATTCACTAACTTTGAATAAACTGGTGTGGTTATTCCTGACTGAAAGGTCAGGGTTCGCCGAAATGTATTCTGGATTAATTGTTAAGTGTTATGTTGATCAGGGCATTGCTTATGTTCGTTATTGATTATTGATTAGAATAAATCGATTGATCTCAGGTGAAGAGAGTCCCACTTAGCCAAAAGATTCATCGGCCTAAAGAGCGTCCAAAATACAGGTAAATTATTAGTACGGAACTCTCTATCAAAACAAAACAGCAACAAACATGCTGAAATGTGCATGCTGCTGTACTGGGTCGAAAAATACAGGCTCTGGTCTGTAAATCAGCACCCAAATGCTGCAGTTCTGAGTTAAATAACTCAGAAATAGGGAAAACATATGAATTTAGGATTATCAGGCCCATATCACAGGGATGGCTCTCTTCTGGGGAGATTAACGCTCCAGTTTACCATGTACCTAGCGGTGCTGCCACTGAACCCCTAATTTGAGATCCCGAGGAAACTGCATTACTATCCGTCCGTAGCTGGACAAAAACTTGAATTTATTATTTATTTTTTACCTTTCATTGTTCTTTATTTAACTGTGCCTACTATGTCCCTTGTATTGTAACAGCAGATATACCATTCGTCCATTTAGTATGATCTAATAGATACCCCTTTTTTTTTTTTAAACACAAAGACAAACCGAACCAAACTGCATATTTAAGGGATTGGATAGAAGTGCTATCTTTTCACTTAGATCAGCTATAAATGTACTATAGTTTTAACAAATTTTAAGAGTCTGGTCAGTTAAGGTAAACCTGACATATTTTGCAATATCCTGTTTAGCCATTTTAGAATGGACAGACGAAATATTTTGCTCTAAATGTATTGGTATTGCCAGCTGTAAGCAAATCTCTATGTTCACAATTGTGCTGTACTGTTATCACCCTTTTAAGTGTTGACATGTTGAGTTAGATTAAGTACAGTAAGTAAAATATATAAACAACAGTTCCCATTTTGTCCAAATACGAACAAACTATTATATATATTTTTTTTGTAGAAGTCGAGCAGGTACTATGATGTTAAACGCTGGGGCTTTAGAAAAGAACAGCTATTATGTTTGAAGTAAGGAAACAATATGTAATGACAGTGAGAAAAATGTTAACCATCCAGGGCACACTGGAAAATCTCAACTCAAAAGAAAATAATCCTTTGTGGATGGCACAACTGGGAAAAGGATATATAACTTCAAAGCAAAGGAGCCACTCAGAATATTTGAAAGGTAAAATCTGACAGTCTGCTGGTCGTAATATGCTCGAGCTCTTTTTCATCACAGACCTTTGTCAACAGAAAAGGTATTTGCGGTATGTTTGACTATGAACTCACGAAAGTGTATTTCAGGGCCTTAAACTTCCTGTGTTTATGAACAAAGTGACCCAAGAGAGATACACATATTTTCCAGACTGTGTTGTAATTAAGAGTTCTTTCATATCCTGGCTTAAATCAGCAAAATGATGTCATTTGTTCAGGTAATGCCAAGAAGCCCTTGTGTGAGATTTTTAAATGCGGAGACAATTCCTGACACAGAATTTTCCTAAGAACATCAGGGTAATTTGGCAATCTATGGAGCCGCCACTGCATGCATATAATCTGGAACTGGCCCTTTCAAGAAAACAGATCTGTATAAAAGGAACCGCAAAATGTATTTTTGCTCATGGAACACAGAGGCAATTCATACGCACGTATGCTCATTTTAGGTCTGGTCCTGATTGCTAAGGTAATATATAGCCTTATTACGATCAGAACAATTAATTGCTATATGTGTGGTAACTACTGTTTGCACATATATCTTAATTACTAGTAGTGTGATAAATACCACATCCGGGCATTTTTTCCCTGGTAGATTTGAGCAGATTCATTTTGTCAAAATTTATCAGGGACAAAATGCACGTTACACCCATCGAAATTTGCATATGGTGTCCCATTATGAGAGTAAAATTGCATGGGTGCTAATTATCACACCCAATAAATTTTGATTCTCTTTCCCATAATCGGGACAGGGTCAGGTGCGAATTTTCATTTGCACCCAACTCGGTATTACAACCCCAGTACAAGTAGTTACCACTCAACATGTGCATGTGATCAGAGCCTGAATGTTAACATATGGTCAAAAAAAGCTACAGAAACAAACATGGAATGGTTAAAATGGGATAGTATGCAAATGCATGTGGTCAAAATATTGACATCAGCCAGAGATGCAAAATATTAATACAGTAGGTTGGCAATGCATTTATTATATAGTTTATAAAATACATTAAAAAAAAAATAACAACATGTAGAGCAAACTGGATGGCCCAATATACAGGAGCTAAAAGAGAATTAGTCACAGCCAGTATCTGCAAATACATATAAAAATCATGTAAAATAAAAATCCCTGAATACATGAAGAACACATCCAATCAGTTTATTCAGATTTATCTCAATTGTAGTAGTCTACCAGACAGTTCAGCACCTTGGCTGCCAAAGGATTGGGCATAGGAACTTTCGCCGGTGGACAAGAAGAACTTGACTTTGAAAAATTAAATGGTCGTTGGATGTTTCAGTTCTCCCACTTAAAGAGCAAAATGTGTCCTTTTAGCATCCCTCTAGCCAGACACCCTCAAACTGCAGAATCTGATTCCTTAATAATCATAGGTATAATACGTATTTTTCTTTTTCTTTTTGGATGTAGACTTTAATTAATATGTCTGCCTAGTGTCTAAATGGTAATGTTGAACTTAGTTGGAATATATATATGATAAAGATATAGAAACATCACTATAATTAGTTTTTACTCAACATTTTAAAAGTTGCTGACATTCAGCTGGCAGCATATTTGAAAATAAGCTCCCTGCTTCCCATTGGCTCAAAGCTGGTCTCTCGTTAAGCACTATCTTGAAAGAAAGGCAGCAAATCATCACAATTAATAATCGGTGGCTTGTAGGCAAGCTTCCAGATTGTACAACCACTGAGTTCTCTCCTCCCACTACCACAACGTTTGCAAAAAATACTTATTTTAAAATAGCATTTGTCCTTGGTTTCCTTTCCTTTTCTGTTAAAAAGTTAGCAGTGTTTTCTGTAGTGTGTTTTTCATTGGTTTATTCTTCCTTTGTGCCTGATTTTACACAGTAAAGCTGACTCTTAAGTAGATATTCTGAGCTTCTGTCCAGGAGGTTTATGCCTGTGATATGCCAGGCTACTTACAGTGGGTTTGCCAGGAACAACCAAATCTGTACATTGAGTCCTACTCGTCATCTCTGTCCTTAACACGTGAGTGTAGCCAACCTCTGACAACAAGGGTCTACACCAAAACCTATTTTTTAGAAAAGTCTTTCCTTTCTATCTATCATATGACGCTCATTACAACTCTTGCATTAATGGGCCAACTCCGGTGACCAAACTGGTACTTTGTCCACTTTTTCTTTGATACAAAGAGGAAGTTTTGCTTTCAGAACAGTGAAGATCACCTGTAAATAATCCAAAACATTACCTCTTTATTCCATCTTTGTGGTCTTAGTCCTAAAAATGAAAGAGCGTTGCAGTTATCACTGTTGACCTTTGAGGGGCACACAAGAAATCCTTGTGTTCCAGTGTCATGTGGGATAGAAAGAAACGCTCAAATACCTAAACAGTAATACACAAGAACCTATGCTGCATAAAGAGCAGCCACCTCCCAAAGGAAGAAGTAACCATACCAAGCTGGATGAGGACAATGACAGAATCAGAGAAGGCCCATTTGGGTTCTGGCAGATCGATCCTGAGCATACAGACTCCTTAACACTCAAACCAGGAAGCTAACATCTCATAGTTCATGGACAAAAGCTCCTCTACTGAGAACCCAGTTTCTAACCGAACACAGCACTGTGGACTAACCAGAAGGACCAACTAGGTCATGCCTTACCAATCCACTGCAAAGAGGCAAAAAGTGGCAACTAGCCCATAATACTACAAGCCACAACAAAAGGAAGACAGGCTGAGGAAGTGCATGCCAGTATTCTCAAAATCCTATTTACCAACCCCACAGAAAATAAAAGCCACACATGAATAATCTAGAAGCAACCTGCATCAAGAATTTGTGCAGAAACAAGAATAATCTAAATGCACTCTCATGAAGGAGTAAGAGATCGAGAACAATGCGTCCGTAAACATGCCTGCATTGTTCAAGCAAGCGGAACGACGCTTGCCTGAACAACGCAGGCCTTTTTCTCTGCCTTAACCACGCATGTGCAGAAAAAACGCACATGCATGGTTAAGGCAGAGAAAAAGGAAGATCCATCGGGAGAGGACGCGGTCAGATAAGTGGGGCTGGGTTGGGGGTAGTTTTTATGGGTGGTGCAGGAACGAAGGGGTTGGAGTGGTTAGGCTATTTTCTTTTTTTTTTTAGGGGCAGCGGTGGGGGGGGGTCGGGTCATTTTCTATATAGGGGTGTGGGGGGCTGGGTTTTTAGGGGTGGGGTTGAGGTAATTTTTTATTTAGGGGTCGGGTTTTTAGAGGCGGGGAGGGGGTTGAGGTAATTTTCTATTTATGGTGGGGGGTGAGTTTTAGGGGCGGGTGGATGGTCGCTGTAGTTGTAGGGGCGGGGTGGGGGATCAGGGTATTTTTTGTTTTTAGGGGCGGGGAGGGGGTCGGGGTAGTTTAGGTTTTAAGGGGGTGGGGGTCACGGTAGTTTTAGGGGCGGGTGGGGGGCGGGATATTTTTAGTTTTTAGGGGTGGGGTGTGGGGTCGTGGTAGTTTTAGGGGCAGTGGGTCGGGGTAGTTTGGGTTTTAGGGGTGGGGGTTGGGGTAGTTTTAGGGGCGGTGGTGGGGGTCGGGGTAGTAGTTTTAGGGACGGGGTGGGGAGGCGGCTAGTTTAGTTTTTGGGGATGGGGATCGCTGTACTTTTAGGGGTGGGGTGGTAAGGGTCAGGGTATTTTAGTTTTTCAGGATGGGGGTCGGGGTAGTTTAGGTTTAGGGGCAGGAGTGGGGGGTCAGGGTATTTTTTGTTTTTAGGGGTGGGGGGTCGGGGTAGTTTAGGTTTTAGGGGTGGGGATTCGGGGTATTTTTATGGGTTGGGTTGGTGTATTTTTGGGGTGGGGTTGGTTTTAGGGTTCAGGGTGGGTCGAGGGTATCGGGGTAGTTTTTAAGGGTGTAAGGGTTTTTAAGGGAGGTCGGAGTACTTCTGTTTTTAGGGTTGGGGGTTGGCATGCGACAACCAGGCATGCCTTTTCCACACATGCCTTTACTAGGCATGCCTTTAGAATGAAAACTCTTTGTAAAGGCATGCGTGGTAAAGGCATGCGTGGAAACAACGCAATCGGAGTTCTGACCACGTTCATACAACCCATGAAGAACGTGTGCAGGAACAAGAATAATCTAAAAGCAACTTGCATCAAGAACTTGTGCAAGAACAAGAATAATCTCAAAACAACTTGCATCAAACTTGTGCAGGCCCACAATGCAGTAGAAAAGGGACAGTACAACTTGAAGGAGAGCAGCTTAATCCAGGACTTAATCCCAACAGGAGCCTTAGTGAAAACTTCACAAAAGAGGGAATTAACAACTGTAACAATTGAGGAAGTTCAGGACAACTACTTCCAATTTAACCCCATGCTCTAAGATTTGAGTAATGAGAATGATCTCTCAACTTCACAGCCTAATACAATGGTTCACCCTGCAGACTGTCCAGGTTCAATCATAGGGCCATATGTATGAAAACTGGGGTTTGCGAATCGCAAATAGCAATTTTTAAGAAATCGCTATTTCCGAGTCGCAATTGGCCATGTAACAAACTTGCGATTCGGAATTAGCGATTTCTTAAAAATCGCTATTTGTGGTTTGCGAGGCCCATTTACCGAATCGCAATTTGCATTCTAGCAAATTTGCAATTGTTTTGCGATTCGGTAAAAAATCGCAAATTGCGAGAAAGTCCGAGAATGCACACCTTGAGGAGCCTGATGACATCACCAGCAGGAAATGAGTCATCCCAGGCAGTTTCAGGTGCCACACCCAAACCAGCATCCTGAGAGAGAGCAGCCCAGCCACATAGAGCACCACTCAGCAGGAGCAGAAACACCTGAGCCAGGATGGAGACCCCAGGAACATCACAGTAGAAGCAGGAGAGGAAGCGCAAGCTCAAGTTTAGTGAACAGGAGCTGGAGGTAGTGACTGAAGAGGTTGTGAGGAGCCATGACCGCCTGTTTGGGAAATCTTCACTCCAGGTTCCTGAGAGCGAAAAAAGAAGGTTATGGCTGGACATCCAGGGAAAAATCTGCGCCATTGGAGTGGCACAGCGCTCCATAGAGGAGATTAAGAAAAGGTGGTACGACCTGCGCTCCTGGGCAAAGGAGAGGGTGGCAAGGAGACTTGCGGAGGCCAGGGGTACAGGTGGCGGACCACCAACAGAAGCACCATCCACACCACTGGAGGACCTGGTGGAATCCACACTCCTCCCTGAAGCTGTGACAGGGGTCACAGATATCGACACCTCCGGTCAACCGAGTACCAGCCAAGGTAAGTGCAATGTTGTTTGTGAACCCAATATGTGTATGCACAAAAGCCCCTTAGGAATTAGCATGTAATGTGAAGTAGAGTGTGAAGTAGTCCAGTCCACATCTTAGAAGCAGCACAACAATGCATTATGGGAGTTGCGGTCCACAAACTAGTACAGACAGTAGCATAACAATGTAATGAAGCATAGTGACACCCAAGGTAACACAACACACACAACACCATGTAGAGCAGTACCTGTACCTTTATTGCCATTTTCAGACAGATAATGTAACATACAGAACTGACATGCTGCATATTGTTGTTACAGATGGGCCAGGCCCAGCAGCCACACACAGTCCATGTGTAGGGGAGACGGACACCCAGCAGCCCTCTGACACCAACACCAGTGGGTCCCTCAACATCTCCACTGTGCGCCGCAGGCCCAGGGCACTACCACTGCCAGACTTCAGCGGCGACTCGGATGTGCAGCAGGCAGGGCCAAGCACACTGTCTGCACCAGACAGGCGCAGCCAGATACTGGAGGGCAGGGGTCAGCCAGCACAATGCAGGAGTGCCACAGTGTCCCAGCAGCAACCTCATGAGGCAGGTGAGGGTCCGTCCTTGTTCGGGGGCCTTGAGGCTGCTATTTTGCAGCAGCAGCGCCTGCAAAACAAACGCATACTTAGTTTGGACCGGAACCTGCGAGTCCACAATAGACACATGATGGGCCTGCATCGGCAACTGGACGCACTGAACAGCAA
This sequence comes from Pleurodeles waltl, assembly GCF_031143425.1. Taxonomy (NCBI): domain Eukaryota; kingdom Metazoa; phylum Chordata; class Amphibia; order Caudata; family Salamandridae; genus Pleurodeles; species Pleurodeles waltl. The sequence continues at coordinate 164,041,794 of NC_090448.1, read as the reverse complement.
CATCACACAGCTGCGTGAGGGACAGGTGCAGGCTTCTGAGGACACTAGGGACTTTACTAGTGCAGTGTGTGACCTCTGCCAGGAGCTGCGCCATGAAAGGGTTAGCCAGCACAGACAGGAACACCGATTCAGGACAATGTTTGGCAGCTACTGCAGGTCCTACAACAGGATGGCGAACTCCACAGCACTCATCGCCCGTCGCGCTGTGGCGGCACAAGTGGAGGCTACACACACCAGCAGGAACGTGGTCCAGGGCTTTGTGCACATCACTAATGTGATTGAACATCTCATGGGACAGAGATCTGCCACTCCCAGTGAGGTAGCCTTGGGGGACACTGAGGACAGTTCTAGCCTCAGTAGTGTGGCCGTACCTGCAGCAGACACCAGACGACGCAGTGCCAGGCGCAGCACTGCCACTGAAGGTGACATTCAAGGTGCCAGTGAGTTAACTGGGCACCCGAGTGGTGTGCGTGGGAGGAGAAAGTGACTCTTGCCGCAATTACACTGGTGTTGCCACTATGACGTAATAGTGCGTGACACAGTTCTTTTGTTAATTTTGTTTTTTTTCATCACCTTTTTACTTTATTTATCACTCATTCATTACCTGACGTAAGGTAATACATTTCTATCACTACAGGTACAGTTGTCAGTGGATTTTTGTCATTCATACTCACGTCTGAAATGGTTGTGTGTGATGTCAGACCGCCTTTGCCTTCCCTCTGCTGCACTGGTCCTGTCTGCTGGCTGTAGAGGTTGTATGGGATCGTCGTCCTCATCTGATTCAGTGTCACTGATTTCTATAGGTATGCCCCAGGTTGTAGCTATATTGTGCAAGATTGCACAAGTAGCCACTATTCTACATGTGGTTTCTGGACTGTACTGTAGTGCCCCTCCACTTTTGTGGAGGCAACGGAAGCGACTCTTCAGCAGGCCAAATGTGCGCTCCACAACGTTGGGGGTTGCCCTGTGTGCTGCATTGTATCTCCGTTCTGCTGGTGTTGCGGGATTGAGGTAGGGCGTCATCATGTAGGTGCGCACTGCATAGGCACTGTCTCCTGGAAGGGACAGAAGGTGTGATGAGTAACTCAGCCATCTGACATGGGTTTGTCATCTATGCACCAGTGTATAGAGTGACATTGCCTAGTAGATATCCTTCACCAAACTCCCCAGCTAGCAGTCTTGTGTGAATGCCGCTGTGGCGAAAGATGTAAGAATCATATGTGCTCCCTGGGTACCTGGCCACGAGATCAGTTATGATATAGGAGGCATTGTATATCACCTGTATATTCATGGAATGTTGGTATTTACGGTTTCGGTACACATATTCTGTGACTGATGGTGGACATATTGCCACATGTGTGCCATCTATGGCACCTAGGACGTGGGGGAACTGTGCTATCTGGTAAAAATAAATTTTTGTCTGCTGTATTTCCTGTGGGGTGTGGGGGAATCTGATGTACTGTTGGAGTTTGCTTAGCATGGCGTTGATAAATGCATTGAAAAATCTGGAGAGGGTACTCTGTGACACCCCCCCAGCCGCTGCTATGACCCCTTGATAGCTCCCTGAGGCGAGTAGGTGTAGGGAGCATAATACCTGCACATGGGTGGGTATGCTGTGAGTCCTTAGTGTTCTGCGCTGCAGTATGGGTTGTAGCTCAGCTATCAGATCAAGTATCATGGCTGAGTTCAACCTATACCTCTCAAATATTTCCTCCTCTGTCAGGTCAAATAGTGTAATGCGCACTCTGAAAATGCGCTCCTGTCTCCTCCTCCCTCTCCTCAAACCTGCCAAGATCCTCATCCTCCTCGCCATGACGTAGAGTGCAGCCATTGTGGAAAAGAGTCTGAGGCATTCTGGGCCTCTTTATATAGGTTGCACCTGGTTACCACCTGGTTTTACTTAGTGGTATTTTGCATGTGCAAAATGGCATTCTGCGAAAATTCGCTAATTGCGATTTTTTGATGCATCTATTTGCGATTTGGATTTTGAGAATCGCATTTTGCGCCTCGCAATTTCCTAGTGGAAATACTGAATCGCAAAATGCGACTCGCAAAACCAGGTCGCACCGCAAAAAATCGCAATTTTTGCGATTTCTTATTTTTGGTCTGCGAATGCCTTTCATGCATCGCAGACCACGTTTTTGCACTTGCAAATGGCCGATTTTTGCGATTCGCACCGTTTGCGAGTGCAAAAACTTTTCATACATCTGCCCCTCAATCACGTGGATAATAAGAACAAGCGCTACAAATTCAGTAGTTGGGAGGGTACAAGGATCTCAAGCCCCAAGTTGATTGTAAACTAAAACGAACCCTAGGAACATCAAATAGGTGTAGGGAAATGTTTCACAATACCCCCCCCAAAAAAAAATACAGCCTGAAGCTCAAATGCAAATGAAAACGCACATCCCCAGATTACAACAGATTTACAAGCCAAATAACATGATCTTTCTCGTGGATGAAAGGACCTGCACTATGACTGCTAGTGACCCCCAAGAGACGGACATGGCACCCAACAACTGCAAATGTGCTCAGTAGGGAGGACCTATTAAACCATCACTGTTTAGAGGAGTTGGCACCCCAGAGCAATTTAAAACAAGGGGAGCTCCAACATACCGTAAAATGTGAAGGACGTATCAATTCCCAAGCACATTCAATGACACCAAAAACAGGTAACGCTAGACCCAAGAACATCTCTTGTTCAGGCAGTCAGTAAAATACCTCCCCCAGAAGTAACTCAGGCGCAGAAGAAGTGTACGACAGGACCATAACTATGGTCGAGAACGCCAGTCGGTGGTCCACCTCCAACCTCCTCCAGAGAAGTTAAACCAGAAAACAGAGATCAGCAACGGCCCACCCGAACATCATATCACCTTGCCGCGGCCCGTTGAACTGCGACTGTGTGTCTTGGGTGCCCTCTGGTGTTCCCTAGCACACAAAAATTCTGGTTGTATAACAAGGGTCTTGTGTGCAACGAACAAATCTGGGTCACTTTATTCATCCAGAAATGGATCTGTCTGCCAGATTCGGATCCAGAGTGATAAACGACAAAATCATGGCTGCATAGAAATCCAAATATAAAAATATACTTTAATTAACACCAGATCCGTTTTTTCTGCATTGCGCCTTTGCCTACTGCCAGAGGCCAGTAACAGCAGTTTTGGCCAAGCATATATTCAAATAGTAAAGTGTGAATTCACTTCAAGGAGAAAGCCACTGACAGAAGTTCAGTGGTGTTTATATAACACGTACAAAAGCCCTTTGATGCAGGGCGGCCTGCTGACGCGAGCAACCTGCTTTCTTATCTATCACGTGAAAAGTATGTACACCTTTTGTGAGATGAAGGGGAGAGAGAAAAACAGTAATGTGATATTTGGAGCTCTCTTTCCTTTTTGTTTTGTAATCAGTGTAATTGCTGATCAATCGATAGCTGACTGAGTAAGCAATTGTTGAGTGAGAACTGTATGAACCTCAACGCTTTGAAGAAAGCCCTTTCATATAGCCATTTTTTCTTCCACGTCCTGGTGAGTACACAAAAGACACCCCGAAGGAACGTGGCACCAGATGCCCCTCTCTTCACCTGTCAGGAAGATTTGACATAACCTTTTGGGGTTTGATAGTTTACCGAGTAGAGGTGTCTTTAATTATCTGCTATATTCAAACGTTTGTATCACTTTATCCCGGGCGCATTTTTCAATAAAAAGGAACACTGCTTATTGTTCACAAAGCATGTGCCAACTCCGGTGAATGTGTCAGCATGAAACAGTCTCCTACCATATCCTAGTATTAATCAGCTTTGATTTGAAAGATATGATGTAACATTCTTTGTGGCAGCTATAAACACATCAATCATAAAATAACAAGTGAGGGGAATTCTAATTATAAATACAAGTCTGAAATTTAGATTTAATTTTAGTGCATCAGGGAATCAAGTTATCTTACAGTCTTGTCTCACAATTTTAGTATAGTTACAGCACAAGTCGCACTCGCTACCCAAAGGTTACATCTTCAAACAGCACCGCATTGTGTGAATCACCTGAACTTTTTTCATTTTTTTCATTTCATGCAATCATAAATATACATTAATATTTAATATCGATTGTAAGAAAAGTAATTTTACAGCTTACACAATGGAATCGAAAATAAAAAATACCAAGACTGCACTGTGTGACATTTGTTCGGATTTCAATATTCTCCTTCAGAATTATTCTAAGATAGTCGTGTCTGGTATAAACTTTAATATACCTCAGTCAAACCTGAAGGTGAGCGTGTGTTCTTTCAGGTGTCCCCTGGGTGTCAGATCAGTTCACAGAGTGGAACATGTTCCAGACCGGGCACTGTCCTCTTTTTAGCCATAGCTGGAGGGATAATTCTGCTGTCAGAGACATCACGCAGTCATACCTGGATAAGCCTGAAGTTCACCAGATCAGATTCCAGCCTTTTATTTTATAGGAGGTAGTCGCAAAAATAAACATTTCAACAAACAAAGGTGTACTTCAGATTCATTTTCTTTTTATAAAGCAGCGTATGAAAACTATTTTATTGATGTTTTTCTAATGTAGTACTCATTTACTAGGTTTTATGCAATTGCAAGATCATCATTTGGCATGTTTGTAACTTTCAAATCCACATTTATGGCATTAAAAAGACTACGGCCACAGCAAATGTACAGCAATGAAGAACCAAACTATGTGAGAGGATGAAATGTATAGCAAGTCAAACGTAAATTGTGCTTCAAATTATGCGGCAGTATTATGAATCAAATATCACAATAAATATACCCAGATACTGATACAAAAGGTATCCTTCAAAAATAGTAGGTGTGCAAAGGAAGAAAACTCTACACATCCATGTCTTATTGTGCCATTTGTATCACGAACAATTAATTATGTTTATCTTGCATGTAAGCCCAGTAATCCAATTGTAATAACATCATCTCCACCTCTTCTCTAGCTTCCAGAGTGAGTAGAACTCATACTATGGACCTCATAACGATCCTGGCGGTCGGTGATAAAGTGGCGGTAATACCGCCAACAGGCTGGCGGTAACTACCGCCAAATTATGACCATGGCAGTGATATCTCCGAAAGACAGCCAATGTACCACACCGACCGCCAGGGCAGAAACAACAGTCACCGCGGCGGTAGCCGCCTAAAGCCAGATGGAAGACAAAGTTCCATCCACCATATTATGGCATGCCAAACCACCACCTTTTCTGGGGCGGTACCAATGCCATCAAAAGACTGGCAGAAACAGAGCTCAGAAGAAAAAGGACTCACCATTGGAGACACAGGGAAGAACCATGCCACCATGGAACCAGAAATGCAAGTCTTTCAGATCATCTTCTATGTTATGCTCCACCACGAACACCAACACCTGCGAAGACTACAGCAGTGAGTACAGCCGCCTAGCACACAAAGGAGAGGGGAGAAAAACAAGAGTGACACACACACGCACAACACGCACCCCATATACACACACCATACACACAACCAGCTGCACAATAAAACAATGTATCCCTGTAAATCAGCTGAATAATGCAAGCACAATAGGAATGGACTAAAGTGATTGTAATAAGATCAACATCAAAAATAATAAGTCGATGTGGCAATGCATCAGATATGTACAAATGTACAAAAAAGAGACACTGCCCAGTCCACAGGGGCCACATGGCCAGAGGGCAAAGTTCAAGGCCCCACTCGATGCCTGCACCAATATGGAGAGAACACTGCAGAGGCATCAGTTTGCAAATAGGCAGGCACCTCAGGGGGAGGGGGGCACCTCATCCGGATGCGGAAACAACACCATGGGTTCTGGAGGGGGCAACATGCCCTGTGCTTGATCCTGAGGAGTGCAAGGCAACAGTCTCTCAGGTGGGTGACTTGCCCACTAGTTCTGGAGGGGGCAACATGCCCTGTGCTTGGTCCTGGGGAGTGATGGGCCACAGTTTCTGGATTGGGTGACTTGCCCACTGGTTCTGGAGGGGGCAACATGCCCTGTGCTTTGTCCTGGGGAGTACAAGGCCACAGTCTCTCAGGTGGGTAAATGCCCCACTGGTTCTGGAGGGGGTAACATGTCCTGTGCTTAGTCCTGGGGAGTGATGGGCCACAGTTTCTGGAGTGGGTGACTTGCCCACTGGTTCCGGAGGGGGCAGCATGCCCTGTGCTTGGTTCTGGGGAGAGCAAGGCCACAGTCTCTCAGGTGGGTGACTTGCCCACTGGTTCTGGAGGGGGCAACATGCCCTGTGCTTGGCCGATGGGAGTGATGGGCCACAGTTTCTGGAGTGGGTGACTTGCCCACTGGTTCTGGAGGGGGCAGCATGCCCTGTGCTTGGTCCTGGGGAGTGCAAGGCCACAGTCTTTCAGGTGGGTGACTTGCCGACTGGTTCTGGAGGGGGCAACATGCTCTGTGCTTGGTCCTGGGGAGTGATGGGCCACAGTCTCTCGGGTGGGTGACTTGCCCACTGGTTCTGGAGGGGGCAAAATGTCCTGTGCTTGGTCCTGGGGAGTGATGGGCCACAGTTTCTGCAGTGGGTGATTTGCCCACTAGCTCTGGAGAGGGCAAAATGCCCTGTGCTTTGTCCTGGGGAGTGCAAGCCCACAGTCTCTCAGGTGGGTGAATACCCCACTGGTTCTGGTGGGGGCAGGCCGCACAGCAGCCCATCAAGGCTGGATCATATGGCATCCACCTGCGGTGACGGCTGCACTGTGGTGGTGGTAGTGGGAGGTTCCTGCTCAGCCCCTGCACCCTCCGATGGCTGCACTGTGGTGGTTGTGGGAGGCTCCTGCTCAGCCCTGGCATCCTCCGATAGCTGCACTGTGGTGGTGGTAGTGGGAGGCTCCTGCTCAGCCCCTGCACCCCCTGATGTCTGCAATGTGGTGGTGGTGGTTGTGGGAGGCTCCTCCTCAGCCCCTGCACCCTCTGATGGCTGCACTGTGGTGGTGGTAGTCAGAGGCTCCTGCTCAGTCCCAGCACTCACTGATGGTTGCACAACCACGGCTGGCAGAAGGGCTCTGTGACAGCTGCTGGTGCAGGCTCCTTTCCCTTCTTGCTGGCTGGTGCAGGCTCCTTCCCCTTCTTGGTGGCTGGTGCAGGATTCTTACCCTTTTTGCTGGCTGGTGCAGGCTCCTTCCCCTTTTTGCTGGCTGGTGCAGGCTCCTTCCCCTTCTTGGCAGCTAGTGCAAGCTCCTTCCCCTTCAGTAATTGTGGCCTGGAATCCTTTCCACCACGAGTAGGAGCTGATGATACTGGGTCCGTGGAATGTTTTGGTGAGGTGCTCAGCTGGGTTCTTGATACCCTGGCCATACGTTCAGGACTGGGGGGAGGGGGAGGGAAGATGTCAATGGTGGAAAGGAAAAGCTTTTTAGGGACATTGGGGCGGGAAGAGGGAGAAGTAATGGGGGTGGAGGATGAGGGAGTGGTTGTTGGAGGTGTTTGCTGGATTTGGGTGCAGGTGCATGGGTTGCATGCTGTTGGGAGGTGGATGGCTGTTGGGTGCCTGAGTGCTTGCGTTTGTGTACTTTAGGAGGGGGGACAGACACAGTGGGAGAGGACACAGGGGACGTGTGCATGGACGTTGTGGAGTTGTCTGCTAATGAGGTGTGTGTTCTGCTTGGTGTGGTGATGATGCAGGTAGTGGATGATGATGTAGTGCATGCAGGTGTGAGTGTGGACGTAACTGGGTGGGAGGTGGAGGAGGACGAGGGGGAGACAGTGGAAATAGTGAATGTTGTTGTGTCTGCAAATTGATCCTGTTTGTGTGAGTGCCCGTGGGATCAAGTGTGGTGCTTGTGTTTGCCTGTGACACTCTTGGGTGTTGTCCTGTGTGCATGTTCGTCTGGCTGTGTGCTTGGGATGGGTTGGGGTAGAGGAGAATGCGACTGGAAGGTGGTAGTCGGAGGGGCGACGGTTGAAACAGGGGCAATGGCTGCAATCAGAGAGGAGGCCAGAGCCTGGATTGAACTCTGTTGGGCTGCCAATCCACTGTGAATGGCCTAAGGAATGCATTACATTGCTGCATCTGGGCTGCCAGCCCCTGGATGGCATTCACAATGGTTGAGTGCCCTACAGAGATGGACCTCAGGAGGTCAATAGCCTCCTCACTCAGGGCAGCTGGGCTCACTGGGGCATGGCCTGGGGCGAGGAGATGCCCACCCACCCTCCTCACTGAGGGGCTGCTGGGAGGGCGGTGCTGGTACAGGGGGGTGGCAGCTGTAGCTGTAGCTGGGGTGGTCACAGAGGTGTCCGCCACCACCAGGGAGCTCCCATCGGAGGAGTTATCTGAGTCTTGTCCCCTCCAGTGTCCGCCGTGGTGCTCCCCTCGCCCTCTGTCCCACTTGGGTCCTCAGTATTGGTGAACTCTGCCTCCAGGGTCCTGTGGGATGCAGCTCCCTCCGTCGCCAGTGCCTCTGCTCCTCCGCCAGATGATGCTAATGCATATAAGGACAGGATGACAAAACAAGAAAGAGGGGAGAGAGACAAAGGATACACTGGGTCAAAGACTGCACCAACACCACTGTTTGCATACACAGCACCCTCACACACAGGGAACAGGCCTACACACTATGCATTGCACTACCAGTGATATTGATAGCCAGCAAGGCATGAGGAGGAGCACACACCGCCAACTGCAGCACACCTGAAACCCACGCAGCCCTGAACAGTAGTGGATGCTAAAAAGCTAGGTAGGCAGAATTTCCCCTTCAGAACCTTAAACACCAGAGGACCTACGCTGCTATGTCTGGCCTGGCCTTGGAGCACCCACTGACACACACCCACCACTCGGATATCACACATCCAGCCATTTCCTTCAATGATGGCCACTGTATTCACCCCCTTGTGGCTGCTATGAGGCCCCTTCCTCGTTGGGAGGCCATCCCCAGCTGGGCCTCCGCGGTCTTACGTGCCCAGCATCTCTGGACCTCCCACCGTTTGCGACAGTGGGTACTCCACCTGCCATAAATCCCCAGAGTCCGCACCTCCTTGGCGATGGCAAGCCATATATCCTTCTTTTGATGGGCGCTGACCTGCAGAGGCAATACAGACAGAAGAACACCATTGGACAAACAGTCCATCCTGTAGCACGTATGAACCACCATACCCGTTTTCATCACTATTGGCACACACATAGCCCAGCACCCAACGTGTACCCAGCCAAAAGGACATCCCTCCCCCTTACACGATGCCTTCACACACACCTCCATACATTCATGTCACATACATTGTGCCCACAGTGTACTCACCTGTTGGTCTGGAGGCCCATACAGCAGTCCGTACTGGGGTAGGACCCCATCCACCAGTCTCTCCAATTCCTCTGAAGTGAAGTCTGGGGCCCTTTCCCCGGTCACACGGGCCATGGTAGGTTCCAGACACAGGTCACAGCAGCACATGCAGTGTAGGTCCTCTCCTGTGGAAGGTCAGGAAACAAGTGATGAATCTAATAGAAAATGACGGTTATGTCTGTGGCTGTGCAGACTGTCACCACTGGCGTAGATCACCATTGGCCACTCTATCCCATACGGCCCAATATTAACCAATGAAGAATTGCACAGCGGTTTCCGACCGCCTCCCGCCACGGCGCACAACGTCAGTGGCATTACCTCACTTCCACCTTTCCCTCTACACAGGACAGACGGACGCCATTTCAGGGGGTGGGGAGGCCTATGGAATAATGCTGAGTCACAGGATAAATAGGCACATACTTGACAATTCACACTGTCCCATAACATGTTTACAGATTGCAAACTACTGTTGTGGCTCTATTGTTCAGTTTGTGACAGCCTCCTCACTCTTTTGTCCCTTAGATTCCTACCGCTATTGATGAATAGGAGATGGAGACATACCCCCGTGTACAGACCCCTGGTGGACTTGGCTTCAATGAAGGACAGGCACATAATACTTACCTATAGACTGGACAGGGCCACAATCACAGAGCTGTGTGCCCAATTGGAGGATGACCTGATATCTGCTATACGTCATCCCGCTGGGATCCCCCCTCTTGTGCAAGTGCTATCAGTTCTCCATTTCCTAGCAACTGGTTCTTTCCAAGTGACAGTGGGCTTGGCAGCAGGAATGTCACAGCCAATGTATTCAATCATGCTGACAAGAGTGTTGTCTGCCCTGATAAAACACATGTGCAGCTACATTGCATTCCCCCAGGCTTAGGATTTGGCCACTGTGAAGGCCGAGTTTTATGCAATGGGACATATTCCCAATATGATTGGGGTGATTGATGGAACACATATTGCATTTGTCCCTCCACCAGAATGAACAGGTTTTCAGGAATCGTAAGAGTTTCCACTCTATGAATGTACAGATGGAGTGCTTGGCGGACCAGTATATCTCCCACGTCAATGCTAAGTATCTAAGGCCGGTGCATGAGGCCTTTGTCCTGAGGAATAGCAGCATCCCAAATGTGATGGCCCAACTACAGAGGCACAGGGTGTGGCTAATAGGTGAGCCATAATGTGAATGTTGGGTTATGGCAACGGCGTTGGCCATATGGGATAGTGTGTGGCTAAATGATGTCGCTCAATATTTGCAGGTGACTCTGGTTACCCAAAACTATCATGGGTGTTGACCCTGTGAGGAAAGCACGACAAGGGCAGAATAACTTTATAATGAGCACATGGGCAAACCAGAAGGATCATTGAAAGGACCTTTGGCTTCCTGAAGGCCAGGTTCTGGTGCCTCCATTTAACAGATCCCTGTGCTACTTACCCAAGAAGGTCTGCCAGATAGTTGTGGCATGCTGCATGTTGCACAACCTGGCCCTCAGACGCCATGTCCCTTTTCTGCAGGAGGAGGAGACTGGAGATGCCACTGTGGCAGCAGTGGACCATGTGGACAGTGAGGATGAGGAGGTAGAGGATGAGGATGTGGACAACAGAATATCTGTAATCCGTCAGTACTTCCAATGATACACAGGTGAGACAGTGCAACTTTACATTTCAATGACTTTGGTTGTATTCTGTGTGTCATTGGAATGCTGGTATTTTCCACTTCTATGCCCACTTACTGTTCCCTCTGGCTATTCATTTTGCAGATGTTAGTGATTTGACAAATACTCCTGGTGTGATCAGCTACAGGTCATTATTTCTATGCTCATTCTATGTACAGTTCATTTGCAACGGTTGTACCTGTTTCAATCAAGTCCGATTTGAAATACATGACATACTCAAAATCGATTTTTATCAAAGGGGGTTTATTATAATGCTAAGATATAGAGGGGAAAGTGCAATGGGATGGGGTGATGATGGAGGAAAGTCCAGGGTATTGTTCCAGTCTGTTTGTAGTTCAGGTGCATTGTCCATGGGGACATAGGAAGGGGAGCAATGGCAGTTGAAGGTGGACAGGGTGACTGAGTGGGACACAAGGGGGACAATCAGGAGAGTCTCATTACCTGGCGGGGGTCTTGACAAGTGTTTCTAGCTTCTGTCTGGATCAGAGGGAACATTTGCGGGGTGGTTCAACTTCTGCAGGGGGAGGGGTGCTGGTGGCTTGTGAGTCCTGTGGCGGGGCCTCCTGGCCACTAGCAGCAGCGGAAGTGGAAGGCTGTTCAGATGACACTGCCTCCTTCATAATTTTGGCCACGTCTGCCAGCACCCCTGCTATGGAGAGCAGGGTGTTGTTGATGGCCTGCAAGTCCTCCCTGATCCCCTGGTACTGCCCCTTCTGCAGCCGCCTGTTGAATGTTGATAGGCTCCCAGGATCTCGGAGAGTGCCTCCTGGAGAGCCGGTTCCCCTGCTCCTGTCCTCCCCCTGGCACACAGCAGTCCTCCCAGTGTCCCTGTTGGCCTGTGTCTCTTTTCCCTGAACGGTGTGCCCACTGCCACTAACACCAGGTCCCTGATTGTCTTGTGTGTGAGGTGTGGCCTGGGGTCCCTGTATGGGTGGGCACACTGCTGATTGACGTGTCCTGGGGACAAAGGTTGCTGGTTGGGTGCTGTGGTGTTGTTTCCTGATGGGGGAGGCTCTGTGGTGGTCTGTGACTGGGCTTGGGTAACTGGCTGTCCAGTGGTCCCTGATGGGCCAGGTACATTGTCCAGATCCTGAAGACCAGAGTTACTGTCATCACTGTGGGCCTCTTCAGTTGGGGGACTGGATAGTGCTGGCACCTCCTCTCCGGTGACATTGGCTGGGGTACCTGTGGGGATGTAAATGATGTGTTATAGTTAATATGTATGACATATTGTACATCCCTAGCTTCCCCTCTATGGTTGGTGTTGCGCTGCCAGCTTTTACTTGTGCATGTTGGTGTATGGTGGGATTGTTAGTTCTCTATGCTGTGCATGCTTTATTGATGAGTGTCAATGCAGGGCTGTGAGGGGTGTCCATGCATTGGTACAACATGCAGGGCTTGGCATTGGGATTGAAGAGCTGTGATGATGGTGGAGTGTGTGGGATGTAGTGGAGTGATGGGAGTGAGGGTGAGGGTATGTGATGGCATGTAGGTACGGGGTGATAATAGTAGAGAGTTGACTTACCAGAGCCCAGAACTCCTCCGACCTGGCCAGGCCCTCAGGATGCAGTATTGCCAAAACTTGTTCCTCCCATGCTGTGAATTGTGAGGGAGGAGGTGGGGGTCTACCACCAGTCCTCTGGATTGGGATCTGGTGTCTTGCGTTGTCCGGCGTTGACCCTGTCCACGATTCTCCGCCATAGCTCCATCTTCTTGGCTATTGATATTTGCTGCACCTGTGCTCCAAATAGCTGTGGCTCTACCCTGACAATTTCCTCCACCATGACCCATAACTCCTCCTCAGTGAAACGGGGGTGCCTTTGTGGTGCCATGGGTGTTATGTGATGTGTGTTGGTGAGGGTGTGTTGGGTAATATGATGGGGTGTGTGAAGTGGGGTGCGTGAGTGATATATGGGTGTATGTGGTGTTAGTATGTAGTTGTGTCAGTGGTCTTGGTGTCAGTCTTGTGCCAATGATTTGTATTCATAAGGGTTTGTGGGTAATGTGGGTGTGTGTTTTATAGTGGTGTCGGTTTGTGGGTGTGGTGTGTGTATGGGTGTCAGGTGTGTGTTGTTTGAATTGTCCAATGTGGTGGTGTTTTGTCTGTGGGTGTCCATCGTGATCACGGCAGTATGTACCGAAAATTGTTTACCGCTGTTGAACGTCTGCCATGGTGAATCTTGGGTCATAATGTGGTGGGCGTTGTTCTGTTGGCATAACGGTGTGGGTTTTGATACTGCCACTTTATCACTGACCTTTGGTCTGGCAAATTTGTGGCTGAATTCTGTTGGATTGGTGTGTGTGTGTCATAATATGGGGAACGGATATCTGCCGCCGCTGCGGTAAGTTGACGGCTGTCTGCGTGGCGGTAAGCAGGATTTACAGCCAGGGATATAATGAGGGCCTATGCTGTATTTATATAACACAAACATGCATGTACTGTGAGAGAACAGGGCTGATTGCAGAGGCCCCCTAACATTTTGCCTCCATTTTCCACTTTTTGCTGGTGTTTTCCTGACTCTGATGGTGCCCTGGGTACTGCTAACCAGTCCCAGGGCCTGTGCTCTGTGTAAAATCAGTATGCAAATTAGGCTAATTATAATTGGCTAAGTCAACCTACCTATAAGTCCCTAGTATATGGTAGGGCATGTAGGTTTAGGGACCCCAGCATAGGTAGTGCACCCATAGGTGCACTGCTGAGGTGCCCAGTGTCATTTTGAAGGTAGGCCTGCCTTGCTGGCTGCTTTTAAATTTATGTTATATGCAAATTCGACTTTGGAATTAAAAGTAGTTCCAAAGTCTCATACTACCTTATTTTTACATATAAGTCACCCCTAAGGTGTGCCCTATGTGCCTCTAGGGCTGGGTGCCATGTAACTATAAGTAGGGGCCTTATAAAAGTAGTTCTATAAGCCCTGTTGAGGTCAAAACAGCCACATTCGTTTTTCCCTCATTGTAGTGAAAGGCCTTCATAGGCTAGAATGGGGAGACTTTATTTTAATTTTAAAAGTCCCCTTAAGTAATAGATACCAAGAATTTGGTATCAAATTAATTGTTATGATAAATCCTACAACTTCCAGTTGTTGAATTTAATATAACTTGTTCAGGTAAAGAGTTTTAAACTTTACCTGAAAAGTTGCCAATTTGAGCCCTGCTTTGTTTTTACTGGTGTGCTCTGACTGGCCAGCCTCTGACAGCCTGGCCAGGCTGCCTTTTCGAAGTAAGCCTCAGCAAGGCCTACTAGTGCAAGGGGTTCGCCCTTCTCCGCACAAAGTCCTCAGACCATATAGGAAGAAGTAGGCACAGAAACTGAAAGAAAAGACAAAGGGCCTCATTCTGAGGCCGGCGGGCGGCAGTTGCCGCCCGCCTGGCGGGAACCGCCATATGGCCGCTCCGCGGCCGAAAGACCGCGGAGGCCATTCTGGCTTTCCCGCTGGGCTGGCGGGCGACCGCCAGAAGGCCGCCCGCCAGCCCAGCGGGAAACCCCTTCCCACGAGGAAGCCGGCTCCGAATGGAGCCGGCGGAGTGGGAAGGGTGCGACGGGTGCAGTAGCACCCGTCGCAAATTTCAGTGTCTGCTAAGCAGACACTGAAATTCAAAGTGGGGCTCTCTTACGGGGGCCCCTGCAGTGCCCATGCCATTGGCATGGGCACTGCAGGGGCCCCCAGGGGCCCCACGACACCCCTCACCGCCATCCTGTTCCTGGCGGTCGGAACCGCCAGGAACAGGATGGCGGTGAGGGGGTCGGAATCCCCTATGGCGGCGCAGCAAGCTGCGCCGCCATGGGGGATTCCTCAGGGCAGCGGAAAACCGGCGGAACACCGCCGGTTTTCCTGTTCTGACCGCGGCCATACCGCCGCGGTCAGAATGCCCTGCGGAGCACCGCCAGCCTGTTGGCGGTGCTCCTGCCGACCCCGCCGGGGTCGGAATGACCCCCAAAGTTTATTAAACCTCATGAGGTGGTACCACAGTTCAAACAGCACCCTTCGGTAATGTTTGAAGTAGCACAATGAACTAAGAGAGCATGGTCCTTTTATACCCATGCGGGGGCTAAAAAGAAGGTGGTACAGTTATAGAAGCAAGACTTATATACATATAAGGTCATGTGGAAATGCACAGTCGACGGGTAGGAGGGGCTAACAGTTTTCAAGGACTAGTTGACACAATACTGTCTGTTACTAATTATTAACAGCTGCAGATCTTACTGGGCATGTGCGAAAGTGGGAGATGCTAAATATAACTTGTCACTAGACAGATTTTCAAGAGTAGTTAACAGGAAGGTAGGACAGAGCATATGGCGAGCACATGGCAGCATGTGGCAGAGATAATGGCTGCCATGAATTCAAAATGGATTCCGCGAAATGTTCACAATAGTTGCTAAATACAAGATGTCTAATGCTAATGCTTAATCTAATCGCTACTAAATTACAAACCCTTGATGAGGTGTAAAGTGGCCTGGCTTCACACAAAGAGATGTGCCTGTGGGAGGAAATTTCCCCTCAGCAGATGGTGAGGCAGGAAGGGGGAGGGCTGCCAAACTGGTCTTCAAAGGCAGAGAAGGACATTTGGAGCACCCCAGCAACACCCCCATATCCTGCAACCCCAGACAACTAGGTGTCCCCTTGATTAGATTAGGAGAGGGCAAGAGAGGGGTGTGCTTCTGATTTTTAGCCACACCAGTGGGTGGGCTCAGCCAGATGTAACCTCCAAAAATAAGATTCAGCCATGATGGATTTTTGAAGAATGTTGCCTCCTGGGATTGATTTTTGCCACACTTCCCAAGAAGTGGTCATCACAGGGGGAAGGACCCTGTACCTGATTGGAGAATCAGGACCTCCTTGTTTTTCACCCAGGAGCAAGGATAAAACTGGCAGACCTGCACCCACACCTCAGTTCCCTACCACACCCAACAAGGAAAAACCAAAGGAGAAGAAGGATTGCCCTGCCGGACCCCTGTCCTGCACCTGGAACCTACACTCTGAAGGACTGCATAAGCTGCACACTTGGGCTTCACCACAAGAAGGACTTTGCCTGGCTTCAACTGGTTCAAGGAGGGACTCCCTGTTTGCTACAGGTGAAAAATTGCTAACCAGAGTCCCCTGCACCAACTCCTGAAGAAATCAACCAGCTGAACACTGCCCGGTGGCCAAAAAGGAGTTTGCTCCAGGTGCATTCTGGGAGTTGTAGTCTGCACCCCTAAGGATCATCTCAGAGCTTCTGGACCCTTGGGTTGAGCTATGGACCCCAAAAGAACTTTAAAAGAACATCTGGGAGAAGCCCCAGAAGTTTGGAGAAGTTTGGAGAACTTTTGAAAAAAAGCTCCATAGAGGGACCGACCCACCGAGCCGGCTTGCCTCAACCGCGACCCGGCCTGATGTGCAGGTTTGTCCCGGTAAGGAAAATCTCCGAAAAAGAGTCTAAGTCCGAAGGTAAAAAGTTGACCGGGACCTCACAGCCAGCGTATCCGAAGAGGACTCCTAGGACGTCGGATCAAGATCCAGGTTTACCCCGGTCGAAGGATTTTCACCTTGAAAAAACAACTACGTCCGAAGGTAAAAATCTCCCCAAGGATTCCTGCGACGCGATTCCGGAGAAGAGTTCCAGGAGGTCGGATTGGACTGGCAGGTTCGTCCCACTGAAGAAAATCTTCAGAAAAGAGACTAAGGCCCTCATTATGACCTTGGCGGGCGGCTGAAGCCGCCTGCCAAAATCGGACCGGCGGGCAGCCACCAATGCGGCCGCACTCGCGCCACGGCCATCAGGAGATCCCCGCAGGCCCAGCGGGGATCTCGGCTGCAACACAGGAGCCGGCTCCAAATGGAGCCTGTGGTGATGCGTCCGTGTGACGGGTGCAGTTGCACCCGTCGCGCTTTTCACTGTCTGCATAGCAGACAGTGAAAAGCTGCATGGGGCCATTTCAGGGGGCCCCTGCTGGCATGGGCAGTGCAGGGGCCCCCACAGGCCCCACGACTGCCAGTACCACCAGCCTGTTCCTGGCAGTTCAAACCGCCAGTAAAAGGCTGGCAGTAGGGGGGACTCGTAATCCCTTGGGCATTAAATCTCCAGGCGGTGCGACCGCGGCGCTTTCGCTGCGGTCTTAATACTGTGGATTTCACCGCCAGCTTGCTGGTGGTGAAATCCGCCACAACAACCTTGGCGGTCCAAGACCGCCAGGGTTGTAATGAGGGCCTAAGTCCGAAGGTAAACTTTTGACCGAGGCCTCCCGCGAGCTGTAGCAAAGCAGGGCTCCATCGGGGTTGGCCTTAAACTTTGACTTTGCCCCGGTCGAGGTGCAACCAGATGACCCAATTGACGCTTTTTGTTTCTAGGCGCTAGAAAACAATAATTCTCTATAAATTCATATCTCCGGTTTCCCTTATCCGATTTTATTCATTTTTGTGTCATTTTAAAGATAAAAATATAATCTATTTTTATAAATTGGTTTTGGATTTTTAAACTGTTTCCTGTGTTTTATTTTACTACTGTTTTGTGATATTTGAATGTTTTACAATCTGTCTCCTAAGTTAAGCCTTGTCGCTCGTTGCCAAGCTACCAAGGGTTGAGCTGGGTTTAATTTACTGAGACCTAACTAGACCTAAGTGGAGGTTAGTGGCCTATTGCTAAGTGTAGGTACCTACCTGCCCTTACCAATAACCCATTTTCTAACATTTTTATGAGTATTTATATAACACAAGCACGTATGTACATACATATTACAGCAAATGTGCCCCTCTACAACATTATGCATGTCACCTAAGATACAGTTAGATTGCATTTTCTCTAGCTCAATGACACGTTTAAACAGGCTTCTCACCAGGAGAATTCAGAAGTAAACCTTTCCAACAAAAAACAGGTATGCTGTTAAGAGCTTCACATGATTCCAAAACATCAGACATAAACAACCTACAACATTTCAGAGGTTTTTCTAAATAGTGAAGGCCTGAATAGGAGTTCGGCGGACAGTTTTCACCATCCGTTGAACTTCCAAACTGGACGTTGCCGCCACACTGACTACTTCCTCACCTGACCCATTAAGAGTTGCCCACTAGACTGGCAGGCGGAAACCTAGGTTTCAGCCTGCCAGCCTAGAGGGAAACAGGCTACAGCATTGTCTCTGGCTCGTATTCGACCTGGCGGCAATGCTGAAGCCCACAGGGTGCACCAGAACCCTCACAATGTTCACTGTCTGCAAAGCAGAAAGTGAACCTTGCGATGGTGCTGGGCAGGGGGACCCCTGCATTGCCCATGCCAAGTGCATGGACAGTGCAGGGTCCCCCTGTAGCCTCCTACACCTGTTCTTTGCCAGCATTTTCATGAGGGTGAAACTAAAACTGAAAAGACTATAGAGTTGTCCTTTATACTTGTTGTTATCTTTTGATGGAATATGAAGGAGAGAATTAAGTGTCACATGCAATGTATGTATAAACAAGTATATGATATTCAGAATATCAATAACATTTATGAGAGAGGTCCATCTAGGAATCACAGCATACTAACATATGCTAATTCCATTGCAGTGGAACATGAGTCAAGTAGAAACTATAATTCATCTTCTTCAGAGAGTGCCTAGGAACAAAGCTTAAAGCAGTTATCATACGTATATAGAGGTGTGTATATACACATGTTTAAGATTCTCGTCTCTACTGTTTTTAGTTTCAGGGATAACAAGTTCTACATCAAAATACAGAGAGGTGGTTACATAGAGATTTCACTAAGGTATATCCAGCCACTGCTAAAAGTAAATGAAGGGGTGTTATAACCACTTACTAAAGATATCTCTTATTGCACTTGGACAACCCACTTCATCTTGTATACCTCTGTGCTCAGCAGAAGTGATGAGTCAGAATGGGGGAATCGAGCATCTCTGTTTTTTCTTTTATACAAATTCCATTTTACCACTAGCATTGTAAATGTTGTGGATGTGGTCATTAGTGGAGGCAGTGTAAGACAAAGAGTGCACAGCTCCATTTAGATCTCCTTTAGAAGATTTGTGCTCTCTGACATTAAATTCTAAGCACTGCACAGTGTGAAACAATTACAAACAGTAGTACAAATTAAATTAAGGAGAAATACAGAAACACACTAAAAATATAATTCAGCCATACTAGAAGCTATTGAGGAAGATGTCACGGAACAGATGTGCTTTCACACAAATACTAAAAGGAGTTTAAAGAAAGGGTAGGACCTACAGCCTCAGTTAATAAATGACAGTCTCAAAGAGAGAAGGAAACATGATTTGAATCTTTAGCTGGCACATAGAGGACGGAGGTAAAATAGTCTAAATTATGATGCATGGTGTAAGGGATGAAAGAGAATCTAAAGCTGAACTGAAAAGGAAATAAAGAGGAAACTAGGGATGGGCCAAAGCATGGACACATTTGTAGACAATACAAAGAAGCCTGAAAAAGGGAATGGAAGCCATGGCATAAATATGCAACACTGAGAAATATGCAGAGTGAGAGAGTGTTGGAAAGGAAGCTAAATAGCAGAAATAAAGACGGAGTTTAAACAAGTGAGAGAATAGGCAGAAAGGGAAACAATAATGAAGTTGAAAGGAAATGAGAGTGAGTATGAGTATTTTGGTGCTCTGAAAGGTCAGAAAAGAGAGGATATCAAGAAGGTTGTAAAGATGACCATGCCAAGATGAGTAAACAGTAGAGATATGCAAATGAATAAAAATTATGTCCATATTGCAGGCTGGAGAGGACGGAGACAGATGAGATGGGGGGACAAACATAGATGAAGATGGCAAGGAGAATCAATGGAAGAAAATGATTTCAGTTTTTGACAGATTTAGGCAGAAAGCATGCAATGACTTCCAGAAATAGAGATCCGAAAGGCACAAAGAGAGATTGATGAGACTTTGTGAAAAAGAAGAGGAAAATGAGATGAAGAGCTTGTGATATGAGAGGTTAAAAAAGGTGCTGATCTAGGAGAGAAGTGAAGTTGTGATACATAGCCATTCTAAGCCATTAACCCCTTAGCTGCTGGGCCTCCCCCACCCTGAAACTGGTCTTAGGATGCTTGTTTCGGGTCCAGGGAGGACCTGCCTTGGCAGTTAGGGCTGGACTGTTCCCATGAGGAACAGGGTCAAGACTGATTTGCTTATGGCTGGGTCCAAACTGGGGTGGCATGGTGAACAAAAAAACGATGGATTAAACCCAGATCTTTGTGACTGGGAGTGAATGTCTGCATTGTTCAGCATTCCGTCCATCATCTATTCTTTTTGCATTTATCTAAATTTAAAGGCATTATGGGGTGGTTTATACCAAGAATCTTGTGATAAACCTGTGATGCCGAATTAAGGGAAACTGATACATATGCTTGAGAAGAAGTAAAATGCACATGAGTACAGACATTCCACCTGCAGAATTAGGAGGATTTACTGTTTGATGAAAGCAATGGCCTTTATGCCAGGTGTTCTGCAGCTCTGACAATCCATCTGGGACTTTTGATAGTCTAGTGGTGACATTACCACCAATCAAATAAAAAGATATAGCTCTAAGTCCACCGCTTTCCAGTAAAATCACACAAGGCCCATGTTTAGGAAAACGTAGCACTGCCTTTGAGCCATTTTTTCTAATGCAAAAGTGGGACTAACCTATCTATATGTTATTGCTGGACCCATCTAACGACAACATTTCAGAGTTAGCATTATTTTTTGGGGGCACCACCTCACCTTGCATTGTTTTGCAACAATGATATGCAAGGTAGGCTTTCCCTTCCAAAAAATGACGCTAGCCCTCTAGCGCCATATTTACTGCCCGAGGCAAAAACGGCGCACTTTAAGGAAGTGGTCCAAAAAAATGATACTAAATCTGATTAGTGTAAAAATGTAATGCTGGGTCAGATCAGCTATTAAAATTAGGCCCAAACACTGCTACATAAGGTAAACACACAGAAGGAGCATTGGCAACCCCCTGGAAAACTAGGATGTGTTATTGCTCCATCTCGGCATACACCGACAACAACAGTGGTGACGACATGTCCTACCAGCACCAGTGCAGCAACCCCAAGCACCACCACAGCAGCCACAAAGGCATACAGAAGGCGGGAGAGGGTATTTCAACAGTGCACAACCACCCTTGCCCTCAAGGAACAAGATGCTATCAGACTCTACCGTCTGAAGCAGGAGTCAATTGGACGCCTGCTGCACCACATTGTGCCAGACATCCCTGCAAGGATGGAAACTCCAACAACTTCCACCCTTGGCCAAACTCCTGGTTGTTCTCCATATGGTGACGTCAGGATCATTTCAGACAACTGGGGCACAAGCAGGTGGTATCTTCCAGCCATTCTTCTCGGCCTTCCTTCCAAAGGTCCTGGATGTAATCATCTGCCTCACGCCCCACTATATCCGGTTCCCAAACACCCAGTAACTGCAGCAGGAGACCAAGCAAGGTTTCTACCAAATCGCTGGGTTGCTGCATGTCCTGGGTGCAATTGACTGCACTCATGTCCAACTTGTGCCTCCTGATGCAACGGAACACCTTTACAGGAACCTCAAACACACCCATTTCATAAATTTGCAGGCCATTTTGGACCACTGTGGGCTCTTCACAAACATCCTGGCCAAATATCCTGGCAGCATCCATGGTGCAAACATATTCCAGCACTCTTCTATCAAATAGCGCTACCAGGACGAGCATAGGTAAGCCACCATGCCAATTATTACACAGACAATAAACCAAACTTGTAGGACAAACAATACATGCACCACACTAAACACATATGGACAGGGAAACAAAGATGTACAGACAACAACACATATACCACATGCCACACTACACTGCATTAATTGCTCATCAGACACATATACACCCATATGTACATAATACAGGCACAACCTGACTGTCACTGAAGGACAGGTGGAGCTATGTCCCCTTTGCATATAGAAGCTGGGCCTAAACCACTGTAAGTGTCCACAGGTTGACAACTAAATATAGATCTCTTACACATAACACCGAACAAGGATTAGCTCAGCTGTGTGAATGGCATTGGCCATGTCAACGTAAAAAAAAAGTCACATATAGGCACAGCCCCACATTTGCCATGGTATAGAAGACTCTAGCTGCACCACTATCAAATGCAATCCAAATGTTGCCATCACCAACTACACTTCACCAAAACATACCAGACATGCTTATTGTGTTCACCTTCACCTCTCTGGTGCATTGTGCTGCACACATAGGAATAATACAACACCAGCCATGAAAGAGCTGCCATGATCCAACCGCTGACACCACCAGGCTGCCACCAGTCTGCAGCCTGGTGGTCCCAGTGGTTGTAATCCGCCAGGGCAGCATGCAAACAGCGTTGCTCTGGGGATTACAAGTCCCCATCTGCCAGCCTTTCGATGGTGCTTTACACCATGGAAAGGCTGGCAGAATGGAAAACTCGGGGACCCCTAGGGGCCCATGCACTTGGCATGGGTAGTGCAGGGCCCCCATGCACAGCCCCATCGCGCATTCCACTGCCCAAATCATGGGCAGTGGAATGCGCAACCGGTGCTGCTGCACAGCAGCACCACCACAATTCCGCTGGCTCCACTAGGAACTGGCTGCAATGTTAAGGCCCTGTTCCCCACTGGGTCGGTGGGCAAAAACACTGTTTCTGCCCACCAACAAACTAAAAATAGGGCTGGTGGGGTTCAGGCCGTCTGTGTGGCCTGATAGTGGTATGAAATTGGCGGGTGGCGTCCGCCGCCCACCAATGTGATATTGAGGGCCTATATGTAGTGATGGACACCTCACAGCACACTTACAATCATACCCGGTAATTCCACAACTCTCTAACTTAATACCAGGGTGTCAAAAGATGTTGAAGAAGGAACACACATAGATGAATACTGACTGTACAACACAACAATGTTACCATGTGATCACCAGACATATATTCACAGAAGATGTCTAGGTCAGTACATAACCCATTGATGTTGGCAGCAACAACTATGTACTTGTCTATCGCATACTACTGTGTGAAGGCAGTGAGCGATGACATTATCTGTCCCCTGAGTTGGAAAACATGATTAAGTTACTTAAGATATAAATGACCTAACCAAGCATCATATGAAAAATCCAAACAATGTATAACCATTTGTGTCAAACCATGCCAAATGATGAGACATGTACTACATGAAAAAGCAGCCAGTCCCATATACATGATACTGTAAGCCTGACATCAAGTACCCCAAAGGAAACAAAACATTTTAGGCCATGGGATCACGTTTGTGCAGGTGTCTGTCTGCAATGCACTGCTGAAGAGAAATCATGATGAAGGCAGATCCCCGCATTACACCCCCTAACTCCCCTGCTGAGGCTACATTGACTCTTGACACAGTCAGAGACCTGTTGCTTGTGCACAGTGGACTGACCTGAGTGGAGCACCATTAACCTGTGTCAATACATGCAACCATGGGTCTGTGTGGGCACACAAAGTTCCACAGGAGCAATGCTGACTAGGGTGCCATCATTGCCTGACAGCAACCCTGCAATACAGCTGTATGTCATTGTATGCAACAGTCAAAACAAACATGTTTTGGTTGATTGTATGTTCGATGTGTGTGCCTTTCACACATATGTCTAAATTCTCAGCATACATGTACCACTTCAAAGGCTCAGGCTTGGTAACGTGTATTGGAGTATGCACAAAAGTCAACTTTCCACTTATGAAAATGTATATGTATCACAGGAATACATAGACTTCTATGACCTTTAGATATGTTCACACATAGGGAAACATAGGTGGCACAGATATTAATACACAGCCATGAAACAATGACCAACATAAGTTCATGCTGGAAGATAGATTTAGGAGGTGTCATATCCCATGAACACACCCGCTTGGCTTTCATTACACATATTACATAAAACATATCTTTCCATATACACGTCACATACTGACCTTCATTGATACATGTCAGTACACCATCTCCTACATCATATATGCATGGGGAACCATATTTTACACATGTAGCATAGGTTCATGAACCCTGAACCATACAGCACACCACAGTGTGGACATACTTGCACTCACTTTGCCATGGGTTACTTGAAATCAACCCAGTGGTAGTCCACAGCATCCTTTGTGTAGGATTTATCAAGGGTATCACATGCATAAACGTGTATTGGACATAGCCCATCATATCTAAAGTGGTGTTGTCAAACGTAGATTTGCAAATCAGACATGACAATGTGATAGACCAACAAATATGTGTTCCATCACATATGTACACTCTCAGTACACATATGGTAACATGTATGTGGAAAAGGTCTACCAACACATGCACATTTGCAGTGGTATCATTCCTCACATGCATCACACACACATACAAGCATATGGGGCCAGATGTAGGTAGGTGGCAAATTGCGACTTGCAATTTGCGAGTCAGATCGACTCGCAAATTGCAACTCGCAATTCGCGATGCAGAAAGGTGTCTCAGACACCTTCTGCGACTCGCTATGGGGTCGCAAAGACCCACCTCATAAATATTTATGAGGTGGGTCGCAGTTTGCGACCCCATGGCGAGTCTAGGCATTCACGGGGATGGTGGCCTGCTGGAGACAGCAGACCACCATGTCCGTGACTGCTTTTCAATAAAGCAGTTTTTTTTTTCCCTCTTTGCAGCCTGTTTTCCTTAAAGTAAAACGAGCTGCAAATAGAAAAAATACCGAAACCTTTTTGTTTCGGTTTTTTTCAGAGTAGGTAGTGGTCCATGGGACCACTGCCTGCTCTGAAAAAATATATTTGTGAGCATTCACAG
The DNA here is from genome assembly GCF_031143425.1 of Pleurodeles waltl. Classification (NCBI taxonomy): domain Eukaryota; kingdom Metazoa; phylum Chordata; class Amphibia; order Caudata; family Salamandridae; genus Pleurodeles; species Pleurodeles waltl. The sequence continues at coordinate 164,017,076 of NC_090448.1, read as the reverse complement.
AGGGGAAGGGGTCCCGTGGGGACCCCTTCCCGTTTGCGAATGAGTTACCATCCACTTCAAGTGGATGGTAACTGCGAGTTGATTTGCGACCGCTTTCGCGGTCATAAATCAACTCTACATCGCGGTGCGACTAGCAAATAGGAAGGGCACACCCCTTCCTATTTGCGAGTCGGAAACACATTTTGCGAGTCGGTACCGACTCGCAATATGTGTTTCTGCATTGCGTGAGGGCATTTGCGCCTCGCAAACAGCGAAAAACGCTTTCCTACATCTGGCCCATGGTAACACATTCCAATGTTACTGTTAAATATATCAATGCACATGCACACACACTTAGCTAAACCAAAATTACTACATAGATACATAGCCCCTGTAACAAGGAATGTGAATCTGGGTGCACTGTCCACCTTTCCAACAAAATCCATGCATTCCCATTATGCATCAAATATTTTGACGCAAATGGCAATTGTCCAGACACCGCAAATCAATAAAATGACGCCTGGACCCTGTGCATCAATCACAAGTCAACAAGCCTTGTCAGCCTTCATGAAAAAAACATGCATGACCATCATGCGTAAAAAAAGAAAGGAAGCTGAAAACATGACGCACACACTCAGGAAGTGATGAAACAGGACTTCCTTGCTGCAAACATGGAACAGTGATTTCACTATCATGTCTACTTTACAGTCTTTTATTCTGTGATTAGTGTTTTTTCTGAGTTTTTAACTGTGTCCTGTCAATTTTGTCATTTTTGTAAGTTTTGTGTAGTGTTTTTGTCATGTCACAGTGTTTGTTTTGTCGGTGTTTTTCTTGTGGTGCGTGGTCTGTTGGGGTAGATGGGGTGGGGTGGGGTAGTGTTGAAAAACTTTTAGGGGTAATTTATTTGCAGTAGAAACTGCAATATGTCGGGGAAGGGGAGAATCCCACGCATGAGTGGAGATGAACCAGGAGGGTTCATCTGGTTGGTGAAGCACTACCTCCCCATGATGCTGTATATGGGTGGCTGGGCATAACATAACAGTTACACAAATGTAAGAAGGAGTGATTGCCTCATGATGTAACGTCTGTGTCTAATTTTTTGAAGGTAATGTTGCCAATGGAGGCAACTATTACCTAACCATATGTCAATTTTTGACAAGCACAAGCATTGTGACAGTCAGAAAGGTTGGTCCCACATGACAGCAGAACCAGGCCTGAGGAATGCAAGCTGTACATTCCTGTCCTATGTGTCACCCACAAAATATAGCCTCAACATCAACTTGGTTACACTGTTCCTTTATTGGAATCAACTTATAGTTCTGCCTGAGGCTGGTTGATTCCCTGACTGTTCCCTTGTCACCAAAAAGCCAATTTCCACTTTGTATGTGTAGTATATTCATGAAACATGCCAAGTGCAACCATACTGACAGGGTTCCCAACATCAGTGTCCTGATATCTGCCACGATGTGCCATATGTTACATATGGCACACACATGATGGAGGTATGTGTTGGTGCTATGGCCTCGAAAACAGGCAAGCATCTGTGTGGTTTCCTGCTTCTTCACATAGATCAACTACAAGAGTCAATATAGGGGGACAGGATAAAGCAGTATTCTGTCCCTCTATATTGTTCAAAATATATATCTGAAACATGTACACATGTCTCCCACCCAAAGCTGTGCATGCTCTTGTGTGATAAGTATGAGCCACATATGTGAGAAACAGGTGCATCGCAGTGCCAACATCAGCAGCACTGCACTGGATTTTAAACACAGGTCTACCCCATATTTCCTAGAGTACAGGGCAGGCCTGCGTCTGCACCTGCATCGGCACATAACTCAGCAGCCAGTGCTAATGCAAGCATACTTGGACCACAGTGCAAGAGTGTCTTTGATGAGGGGAGTGTCTATGTGTAGGAAGGTATACCTTACTGGACATAAACAGTCTACAATGGTGATATGCCATGTCTATATGTGCTGCAGAATGCAGGACACATAGTAGTGCCAAAACATCTGTTATGTTAGATTGTAAATGTGAAGGAAGGGACGCCTACCTGCACATAAGCATACATCCATGGCATTTTCCTCTTTTGTGTGTTTCTTTAAATGGAACCCACATATTAAAAGCAAGAAACAAGGAGGTATTAAAGCATTCCTCACCACTTTGCCATGCTAACACCACCCCTGGGGTGTTGTTACTCTTTTGGCGCTGGCAGTAAGTATGATGTCTTGTATATCTGGGGCAGCGTCAAAATCTATGGGTGTTACAATGGGACAGCCACTGCAACAACCATTGCATGCCCCTCTGACGCAGAATACTGTGTTATGCTGCCTTATATGTACATGGAGGGGTAATGCTATAAAAAGTGGCATAACAGCTCTTGAGCGAATGATGCAGTGAAAAGCACCACGGGAACGTCATGGAAAGTGACACCCAGGTGGCACCAGGGCCTCTTTATTCTGCCCCTTTGTCTTACAGACAGAAATGTAATGGTTGGCAGTTGTTCATTCCTAACACAAACTTGACTTGCTTACACAGCTAAGCAAGTTGACTGTGTAACTGTTGTCCATGCTCATACATGTTAAAAAATCACAAAGCTGAGTGTTCCTGTCATGTCTTGCAGGTAGACCTCCACCCTTCACAATTAGAAAGGTTTCCCAGTTTGAAGACCCCAATGCAGCCAGTAAGTGTCACCTTGTACGTCACATGTGTCATTCCAGGGTTGTGTGTGAGAGGGTATGATGTGTGCAATGCAATGTTAAAATGGCACGTGTGACCAATAAGTTAACATAATCTGAGTTTGTGTATTGACATCATGTCTGATGCAATGTTGAGGATGTAGATGAAGTTGATTGTTGCACAAGTACCAACGTGTGCTGCTATGGAATTGTGGGTGTTAGGAAAAGGAAAGCTTGCCCACATACAAAGAGATGTTAGTCAAGATATGTGTCAGAAGTGCTGTTTATCTGATTAGAATGCCTGTTACCAACATATTTGTCACAGCACATGTTACAACACGGTGTGCCACACGTTGCTTTAATTTACTCAGGACATGGTACAAATAATGTACATGTGCTGAGGTCTCTAGGGGGCTTATCAAGGAGACACTTGCACCACCCGAGCCTCACTACTCTTCAGAAATGAAGTGAGGCAGCAGCCATGCAAGGAGCCTTATTGTGCTGGGCAAAAGTCAGTTGAGTACACATTGAGATTTCAACTGTGCTCCAGATGAATGTGTGAAATGTCTACGGATTGTAGCAAACAAGATGTGTGCAGATTAACCTACATGATCTACCCATCATAATAATTGTGAGTGAGGTTGGTCACATCACTTGTGTGTAGAATGTGGGTGGTGAGTGTTTACCTGGTACATGCATGTGCACAGGTAGTTCAATAATAAGGAGAACTATTGCTGCACCCAGTGCAGTGCCACTCTTACTGTGGCCTTCAGGACACCTCTATTGCCACCATGTGTGCACCGCATAAGAAAGTTTGCAAACCATGCCACAGGGTAGGAGGGCAATAGGCATCCTTATGCCTGTCCAAGCCATAGCCATAATGTAGGATAAGGGGTGTCAAAGTGGTAGAATGCATGCATTGTGCCACTTTGTGACTATGGCAAAGTGATTTGGGACTTTTTGGGACACTTTATCCTCACAAGCATGATGACGCAAATGTGATGCAAGGAGGCACTAGTCAAACTTACCTCTGGGCCCTAATGTTCAACAATGGATAACCGTTAACCCAGGGACATGAACATGATACCGTAGATGCCTGGTAGGAAGTTTAGTCTTGATTTGGTTTTTGACATTGTTGTGGAATGTCTGGTGGACGGCATGTGTCATCTGATGATGCTGTGTACATTGCATGGTTGTTCTACCTCTACCTAGTGCAGTATTTGATGTCATGTTCTCCTCATGTTTTATCTGCCACTATAACCACAGCAAAGAAGCATGCTTTTGATAAGAGGGACGAACATTTCTGCCACATCGTGGAGGTTCAAGCAGGTTACAGGAAGATGTTCAGGAGATATCGGTCGGAGAAATCATAGTGGTCTTGGCTTGCCTTTCCACATGGGGCACCTCCTAAACAGGCCTCAATAGGGCAGAGCAAAACAAGCACCACATCAAGGGTCAGGGGTGCCCCAGCTGGTCCAGCCCCCTCCATATCCACATCACAAATGGCAACTCAAGCACCGTAACAGCCGCCAGCAGCAGTCACATCCTCCAGCATTGAGGCGGAGATGAGGAGGGACGTGGCAGCTATTATGGCCAGGTTGAACAGACTGGAGCAGGACAATGCTCACAATTACAAACAGTTACAGGTTTGTAAAAAGAAGCTGAAGAAGCTGTAATCCAGTATATGCACAGTCTCCAAGTTCCTATGTTCTATGTTCTATGTTAAAAACATCCACAAAACAATGTACAGGATATAGGTTAAGTTAGTATTTGTGTAGCTTTAGTTTATGTTGTCTTTTCTCTTAAGGGGCTTGGGGGGACAATGTTTAGTGTGTGGCATTACTTGTGTAAGATAAGTTTAGATTAGGATAGATCGCTGTAGGGGTAAGTTTAGATAAGTTAGTATAGGTTAGCTTAGTGTGGAATCATGTTTAGTTTAAGTTTTAATAAGGTGTTGTTTTTAAGTATGAATAGATCCTGTTAGTTGTAGACAATTAGGTGTCCATGATGACTGAATGTCTGGGTGTTTTCATGCGTGCATTGGCCAAGTTAGAGGAATGCCTAAGTGTAAACAATGAAATTGAGTAGCACTCCACAATAATCTTATAACACAATAGTCTGATAATTAAAATGTCCATAAAATTAAATATTCTTCCATGAGTTCAACCATAGTATACTTTATTCTTCTCAGTGGTTCTTGTATCCAATAATGTTCATATTATTGTTCATTCACACCATTCTAGTCGTCCCTTCACACCATTCCAGTCAACATGTGTTTCGTCTGGGGACTACCCCTTGACTTTCTCAGGACTCTCTTTTTCAGAAAGGATGATCTCGTTCACAGAGATCTGTATTTAATTGGTGATCACTGAATAATTAATATTCTGAGATTTGTGGTCTTACCGTGTGTATTGCCAATACTATTTTAATATGTTACACATTTTTCCGTAGCACTCCCGGTGTGCAGAATAATTAAAGGCAGGATACGCTCTTATCACACTAGGGGCATCCATATTAAAATAGTACACCACACTGCACACATTGCATATTACAAACACATACACCCAAATCTACATAACACAGCAACACCCTGAATGGCATATAACATGTGGATAGGTGAAGCCAAATCTACTTTGCTTGCAGAAGCTGCTCACAAATCACTACGAGTGTCCACAGGTTGACAACTAAATACAGATCATACACACACATTACACCAAGCAAAAAAGTGTGCAGGTATGTCAATGGCATAGGCTAAGGTAAAGTTGAGGAAGTCACACATATGCACAGTCCCTTGTAAATCATGGTGTGTAAGCCTCGAGCAGAACCTAAATCCAATGCCACCCAAGTGGTGCCATAAACAAGAATACATCAGCTACACATACCTGTAGTATTCACATACACCTGTCTGCTGCATTGTACCCCACACATACTTATACAAAAATATCTGCCATTGAAGACCATGGGGTTGAATCATGAGAAATGGGGCAGCACTTAGTCCAGTGTCACTTCACATGCTCCCCTAGTGCCCACTAAGAACACCACTTCTGTTCCAACTACCAGAAATGCTCCACCATTGTCTTGTATCTGTGAAAAAACACTAACATTCATGGATGACATAGTCAGATGTGGTAGGTGCATACTGGAGATACCTGCCCTTTTATACACCGTACTAAGGGACCCATTTGTTAAATAGCTGTGGGCCCCCCAAAGCCTGCACTGTACATGTGTTGAAAGTGTGTGTCAGAAATCATATAATGGAGGGCAGGAGAAACTTCTGCAACAAATTACTTCATCCTACCAATGAGGGACACACACTCCAGTACACTTCATTGCTGGCACAACTATCATCCATCACAAAGGGTCACTAAGGCACATAAATTAAAGGAAAATGACAGAGTGCAACACTGTGCCAAAATAGGCCGTGCCGCCGACCCTCATTTACACAATGCCGGCATGCGCCTAATTTAATAGTATACAGCGCACCCCTGTGTTGTCCCCAGTGGTTGCAAAAAAATTAGCTACCATAACAAATCCAGGCATCCTTGCACCATCATGCAAAGAGGTCTGCGTTGAGGGCTGTGATTGTTCATGTGCTGGAAGGGACACCTTCCTGCTCATAAACTGCCATGTCTTGCATTTTGCTCATACTGTGAGTGCATGAGTATGCAGCACACACCAAAATTTCAAAAACAGGATGAGGAATACAAATATTCCTTCTTGTTCCGCCTTGCCAACGCCACCCCTGGGGTGGGGCTAGGAATTGGTGCTGCCTCAGGTTTACAAAATCTCGCTGATCAGAATCAGCAAGAAAATGCTATGAGTGTTGCTGTGGCCCACCCACAACAAAACCCATTGAACGCCCCTTTAATGCAATGGACTGTGTGTGAAGGGACCATAGTCACAAGGTTGCATCAGGCTACAAAAATTAGCATAACGCCACCTGTAAATACGGGGCAGGTCATAGCGCCACCGGAGCTTCTATAACAGTGAAGCTCTGGTGGCGCTAGGTGCTCAAAATAATGCCCCTAAGTGTCACAATGCATGCATAGTGCAACATGTTAAAATGGATAGCACAATCTTGCTTTGTAGGGCAACAATGCTGTATCAACATCTTGCACCGTTCTGCTGCAAGGAAGTGGTATGTGCCATGAGTCGTACACTGCTCCAAATATGGACTACACAACACGTGGGCCCAAATCATAGCCATCACTTCTAGGAACAAAATAAAAACTTCCCAGGCCTTTGAGCCACTACCCAAGTTTGTGATGTCCATCAACACAGTCCAAATAAATCATTTCACAAGAACAGAAACATACAGTACACCACAAGCAAGTTTGGGTCACACCTCCAATAAAAAAGTTCAACTGCCATGGGTCATTAGAAACCACTATCAACACTTACAAACACATCTCCTTTCTATTCTTTGCAGCTGACCAAGAGTATGGCATCCAGCCGTGAGTGATTATACCGTTTTACCAATCCCACAATGATGGGACAGCGGGACCTACAATGAGGGACACTGGGAAATCCCGCAATGTGGTGGAGAGGGCATTTGGCCTTCTGAAATCCAGGTTCAGGTGTCTGGCCTTGACAGGAGGAAGACTCTTATTGGCTCCACCACTTGTTTATGAGATCATCTTGACATGTGCAATCCTGAACAACATTTGTGTCCAAACAAATATCCCCTGGGATAAACAGGTTGATGTTCCTAGCGAGGACGAGGATGATGATGGAGCAAATCATGTGGAGGGGGAACTAATTAACACTGCAGCCAGAGTTCGTAGTAGACTCCACATTGTGGAGAACGTCTACACATAACCACTGTACTTTAAACATCACCTTATAAATAGCACTAATAAATCTCTTTGCACCTGAAGCTCCTTGGTCTACTCATTCTTCTCTACATACTCTATTGGGATGGAACTTTAACCACAGTGAGCAAGCAGGTAACACAAAGGTGACCAGCATGGTAGTAACAACATTTGTGACATGAGTGGGTCTACTGCCACCATATCAAATATCAGTGAGATGCAATTTGAGGGCAGTGGAATCCTGAAGGTCTAGATCCATGCACCACTACATACATTGTCCTGTCAAGTGGGAAAGGGTCCAATACCTAGCCCATCCATCACAACATCAATCATCATTATCATCAATCAGTATTTGTAAAGCGCGGCTACTCACCAGTGAGGGTCTCAAGGCGCTGGGGGGGATGGGAGGGGCCTCATCGAAGAGCCACGTCTTGAGGTGCAGGGGGAGGTTGTTCCAGTTCTTTGCTGCAGTGTAGGTGACACCATGCATTACTGCACAAATGCAAGGGGGTACACATGAGGTAGGGGCTGTCATCAAATTGATAACAAGTCATGTAGGAACAGTACACTGTCACAACTCATGGTGACAGTATCATTGCCTGCATGGTACATGTGTGACAAGGGTGGTACATCATTGTGAACTATGGTCCGTCAGTTAAAGCCCAGGGATTGTAACCAATGTCCCATGCTGAGCCTGCACAGTGTATTCATGGGAATGTGTCCCAGTACTGCCAATGTGCACAACCCGGGCACATGGTGGGCTGTACCTCACGTATGGCACACACATGTTGGCTGTGGGTGCACAATGGCTTGCTTTGACTATATAAGCAACTGTATGGTGCAGAATCACAATCCAAACAACCCATTGTCACCATCCATGGATATTTTGGGACAATATACCACGACAAATTCAACTGGGTTGAATGTAGTCAGAGTAGCAAGTAATCACAATGTACATAAGGTGCACACCTGTCACACAAATCTAATGTGCTGACACATGGCTAGCCCAAATCCAGGCAAATATGTGTCTATTGATATATGGGTGTATGTTCTAGGTAGCAACTGTTTTGCCAAGATCAGTATTGCTTGATGTGACAGCATGTATATCTAGTATGCTGTGTACAACTACAGCACACAGCACAAAGCAATACACACCACCCATTGTCACCTACATGAGAGGACAAGTTTATGATGGCAAGAGTGACAATTAGTCCCATACATGTTGTGGCCTCCAACATCGCAATCAGGTGTGGGATGTGCTACTCTGTCTAGCATTGTTGAAATATGTCTGAGACAAAACGCCAAACAGAGTGAGAGTACTCCTACCCATATATGTTGCAAATGGCTAATTAACTCTCCAGCACTGAGATGATGTGACACCTCAATATCAGTCAGTCATGGTAAGAGTTACATAGGCTGTGCCATGCTGGAAGAAATGCTAACACATGTACAATGGCCCTTCTGGGTGGACTGCTTCCAGACACCCATACATACTTATAAACACAACATGGGATGTCAAATGAAGACAACAGAAGTGGTGTGGCAGGGGTGATGTCATGTGTGTGTGGAACACATGACAATTCACAAATACAGACAATGGAACGGTACCTATCAAGTTGGCAGGAGAAGGAGATGTGAACATCTTCCATGAACACAAGTCACATGTTGCATCATGTCCATGTATATAGAGACAATGTTGCAGTATGAGATGTGCAGAAAGTGCTAACAAACTACAGAATGGGAGCAATGTAGGTGACAATACATGCCTCACCAGTAGTGCAGGAATACGTGAAGAAGGGACACACATGGACCAACACTGACTGTTTAACAAATCAATGTCTACCTGACAACATTTCACATATGTACAGAGAGGGTGGTTGGGTCAGTACATCACCCAGTCATGTTGCCCACTTGCATACCATGGTATTTGCCCATCCCATGCCACCATAACAGGAGGCTGCCACAGATAACACCATCTCTACCCTGGCATGTTTCCAATGTTGAAGTCACAACAGAGATACTAGGCCAAAAAGATGGCCAAGGGAAATGCTAGGGACAGCAAAACATGTCACATGTGCAAAATGTCCAAGACCAGAGTGATGTATGTGAGAGGGGAAAGCTGACACCAAGTACGGCAGTGGTAAATGTGAGATCCAGGACTGTTTGACCACAATTGTGCATGTGTCTGCTGGGGAATGTGCAAAGTACTGCTGAGTGGCAAACATGAAGAGGCTAGGTCCCTGCTCAATGAACCCACACAGCACTGCTCTAGCTACATGAACATATCACATTGTCAGGGGCCTGATGCATGTGCACAAGGGTGCACAAGGGTGTGATTAAACGGGGGCTCCATTGACTTACCTCTTCACATGGAACCATGGTTTTGTGTTGTTTTAGGAACTCACACGGTTGTGATGATGAGTAGGCTGGCAGCTACGGCAGACTGCATCACTGTGACAAAGTGGTATACCGTTGTTTCTGACAGTTATTACTAACCTGATGTGGATACATATGGGGGCCTAGCTGATGGCATGCTCACATATGCCACATATCCCAGCACACATGGACCACTGTATTGGCTCAGCCATGGAAATGTGTATGGATTGAGAGCAAAAGGCAACCTAGCACAAATGTAGGGCATATGTGTCACAAGGTCAGTGACTGAAAGAAATGAGCTACACATGTGTTCCAACATATGGAAACATAGGTGGCACTGATGTGACAACACATGCATTTGTCCAATGGCAACATGTGTCCATGCAGGAAGAATATAATGTGAGGTTACACATCCCATGAACACACCACTGGTGTCACATGTGACAGAAATCATAAAACATATGCCCATACACACACACACACACAACAGATACCAATCTTGTACAACACATGTGTACATGACATCTCCTGCAACCAAGGTGCATTGGGGCAAAAATGGCACACGTGTCGCAGAGCAACATGAAGGGAAATCCAATGACACAGCACAGAGTAAACACACATACACAGACAAATTGTCTAGGTTGTTGTAATGTTAATGCAGTTCAAGTCCACTAAGTACTGTGTGTAGAAGTTTACATGGTTGTCACATGCATTACCATGTGTTGGATACAGGCCATCGAACATGTTTGGTGTCATAGGTATGTGTACATCTGTATCTCAGACATAACAATGTAATCCACACCCAAATTAGCTTACATACACATGTATACAGACATAGCATACATGTGCCAACAGGTTTGTGGACACAGTGTAGCTACACATGCACATGTGCATCAGGTGTTTGATAAACGCATGCAGCACACTTGCAAACAAACCCATAGGTCCAACATACCAATGTCACTGTAATGACAGTACTGGACATACACCCACATGTTGCCATAACACATATACACCATAGTTGTACACCCCAGATAACAGGTGAAGTCACTCAGGGTACACACAAGGGACACAATGGAAAAATCCACCCGAAAAATGTCACGCATACGTATATGCAATACCTCTAGGCTAATAGACGCAAGGCCCCTCTGCATCTATCGCACGTCCACAGGCCTTTTCCAAGCTAATGGTGTGAAAATACAGCGCAAGACCGTAATGAGTAAAAATAATGACACGACTGAAAAACGTGATGCACATGCCCAGGATGTGATGTACCAGGAAAGCCTGCCTGCAAACATGCTACAGTGTGTGTAGTTTCACTTTCACTTTACAGTCTGTTTCAATGTGACTGTGTGAGGTTGTGTTTTTGGTGCTGGTGGATTTGTGGAGTGTTTGCTGTGTTTGTTGTGTACATTGTGCTGTGCCCTGTGTTAATTTTGTACAATTATTGTCTCAATACTTGTATTTTGTCTATTGAGTTAACTGTAATTGTCTCTGTATTGTCGGGAGTTTGTCTGGGGTAGCTTAGTAGTTGGGGTAGTTTGGGTAGTTGAGTAGGTGTAGGGGTTGAGTTTTATTTCTTCATTATTTGGGTGAACTTCATTCACCACTGGCAATGTCTCAGAAAGGGGAGATGAGCTTGATGTCTGCTGGTGAGCTAGGGGGGTCATCTGGCTTGTGGCACACTTCCTTCCCATGATGCTGCAACTGGTTGGCCGGGGGTTCCAAGGCTACCCCACAGAGGTAAGGCAGCTACGGTGGGGCCAGATGCTCCATCACCTTACCCAGATTTTCAAAATAGGAAGGAACGACCACCAAATCAAGCACTGCTGGGCAGATCTGGTGTTGAGGGAGCAGTATCTGCTCGACCATCTGCGAATAGAGATAGGTGGAACAGTTGGTAAGTCTCCCATTGCCATACAACCTCATTTTGTTAACAGATGCATGACAGTTTCTGTTAAGTTTGAGTACTGCACGCAATGGATGTGGACATGTCGTATGCGACCTGGATGAAGAGTGTATGCCCCACGTTAGGGCTACATTTCAATTGTATAACAAGGATGCAAATGCAGGGCAGATGTTTAATTTACCATGCACAACCGTCTACAAGTGTTGTGATACATGCAAAGTGTAACTAGGTAATGAGCAGCTACAAATTAGGCCTGTGCCATACAACATGCATGAAAGAGGGCCCCAAAACATTGTTGGGATTTCAAAGATTCATCCGCTGAGTTAGAAGATAATTCCCTAGGTATAATTTTCTAGCACTCAGAGTGGCTGCTGTGAGAAGCTGTGTAATGTGGGCATACAAATGAATTAGATGGGCCCCCATGTACTCAGCAGTAGTTTTGATGATCTGTTGCATCTCCTGCTGAGTGCATCATTGACCTTCACATGAATAGATGATGTTGGATGACACATGCATCATGCTGCAACATATTTCTGACTATGCACACACATGGAGGTGAGTAAGGGGTGCACTGATAGCCACAAGGACAGTACAGATGCAAGTGGTAATGCACCACTGTAGTTCTATCGGGCCCTTTGTGTAATTAGCCAATGCCATGTAAGGGTGCTTGATCATGCAATGGTCCAGACTACTGGTAGTTCCATGTTCTAGTTAATTGTGTATCACAGACAGCTTATATGATGTCAATAACCTGACACGTGTGCTGAGTCAGTTCCACAGGCCTGCCACTTCTCACTGGCAGTATGAGGCTGTCCTGCCTCAGCCTCATCACTGGCATACCACTCACTAACCAGCACCACCAGATGCATCCTTTGACCACTGAGCAAGTGTGAGACGTATTTCTATGCCCATGTACTAATTCCTCACCAGACGAACAATGGTATACCATGGCAGCAATGGCAGGCCACACACCATTGGCACTACATCCATGATTTCATCCAGTCAATGTGCAGGTAGGTACATCAATGTCACATGTGCACACTCTCATAGCTAATTTGAAAGTATGTGGGCCTTAAGATGGCATACATAGATTACTTACTTGACTGAAGGATGTATGATGCCAATCCTCAAGACCTTGGAATACCCACACAACCTCAGGGTAGTAGTTTGTCAGTTTGCTGTGACAATGACGTAGATGTTTACAACATCAGTTGCAGGCTGAAATGCCATGTGTGTTACAATGGGCCAGGCACTGTGAAAGCCATTGCACGTCCCTCAGATGGAAAAAACATTATCAAGCAGTCCCATATGGTAATGGAGGCATCGTGCTACCAGACAGCTGCATGATGATGTCAAGTATAAATGGTGCAGTGGGAAGCACCACAGTAGTGTCGGGTACAGTGATGGTTTGTAGGTGTGTGGGTCTACCTTTTCTGAGAATATGTATGATAGGGTGATAATAGAAGTTGGTCAGTTACTATGATCTACCACAAGGACGACTACCTCATTCAGCCTAACAAGTTTATACTGTACGATGTTGTTCATGTACTGAAACTTGGCTTTTACACTAAGCAAAATTTTCCATTAAGGTCTTGCAGGTGGACAAGCCCCCTAAGCCACTGGAGAGGTGGTGCGTATACAAGACCCCGAAGAATACAGTAAGTGTCATATTGTGCATCCTGTGAGCCAATCCAGGGAAAGCTGTGAGTCATTCAGAGGTGTGGAATTCAATGGCAGAAGTATTTGGTCCTGACCAATTATCTGATATCATAGGAGGATGGATAGTGACATCATGTATGTTGGAATGTTATACAATGAGAATGGTTTGCATGTAGTCCGTGGGCCAACATGTGCTGGAATGGAATTGTGTGTAATAGGAATAGTTATGGCTGACCACATATTCATTGGTGTTTGACATAATGGGTCACAGGGCAGCTGTATATGTACATAGCATGCCTGTTGACAACTTTGTCACAGCAGCATTGTCAGTACGGTGTGCCACATAGCAGTCACTTATAGATATGATGGTGCAGATGTGGGTTCTATCTGCAGAAGTCACTAGGGGGATTATTAACACACACACCAAAAGTGCCTCAGTACCTTCATTTCTCATGTGTTTGTAGGGCAGCAAGGAGCAATTATGTGCTGCACAACAGTCAGTAGTATACACAATTTGTGGACAACTCCACTCCAGATGGTTGTGGAAAAAGTCTAGGGCCCATATTTATACTTTTTGACGCACAACTGCGCCAACGCAGTTGCGCGTCAAAAATTTTAACGCCGGCTAACACCATTCCAAAGTGCCATGCGGGCACCTTATTAATGGAATGACGTTAGCCGGCGCTGCAGACTGGTGTGCGTTAAAAAAAATGACTCACACCAGGCAGCGCCGGCGTATGGGAAAATGGGGGTTGTGCGTCAAAAAATGGTGCAAGTCAGGTCTGAGGCAAAATTCAGGCCTCAAACCAGATTTGCGCCATTATTTTTTACGCCCAACCTCCATTGACATGACTCCTGTCTTAGCAAAGACAGGATTCATGCCCCCTTGCCCAAAGGCCATGCCCAGGGGACTTATGTCCCCTGGGCATGGTCATTGGGCATAGTGGCATGTAGGGGGGCCCAAATCAGGGCCCAAATCAGGCCCCCCTATGCCACAACAAAAATCTGAAAAAAATACTTACCCGAACTTACCCTCCATCCATGGGTGTCCTCCTGTGGTGGGCAAGGGTGGCAGGGGGTGTCCCTGGGGGCAGGGGAGGGCACATCTGGGCTCCTTCCGAGCCCACAGGTCCCTTAACGCCTGCCCTGACCCAGGCGTTAAAAAACGACGCCCATCAGGCTGTGCGCCGTTTTTTAAGGCCCACCCCCTCCTGTGCGTCAAAATGACGCCAGAGTATAAATAAGGGGCACAGGCCTTAAAGTCATTTTTTGGAAGGGAACGCCTACCTTGCATATAATTAACGCAAGGCTGGTTCCCCCTTCCAAAAAATTACGCACATGGTGGAATTTTGATGCCCGCGGGGTCGGGCGTCAAAGTATAAATTTGGGGCAGGGCTTGCGCGATTGTGCGGCAAAACTTTTGACGCACATTCGGCGCAAACATAGTATAAATATGCCCCTAGGATTCTCCCACACCAGGGGGCATACAAAAGAGCCCTTAGCCCCATTGGAGCATCACTTAACATGATGCTCCAGACATGCTTACCTCTGCTCCATATTTACAAAAAGGTGTAACATAATTTTTTGTGGCCTCATGCCTCCTTTTAAATATGAGCCCCTCCAATGCAGTTTTTGGTGTCAGAGGGGATTGAAATGGGTGATGCTGTGGACGTTCCACAGCAACACCCATTGAATTTTGATGCTGCCTCAGATCTACGAGATTCCGTAAACCTGTGGCAGCGCCAAAATCAAATGCTAATGGTGTTAGCAAGGCGCTATGAGGAGGAATACGTTAATCCTCCTTGTTTATTCCTTTTTTTATGCATGCTGCGTTCTGCAGCATGCACAGAAAAAGTAAAATTGCCAGAAATGATTGTTTAAGTGCGGGAAGGGACACCTTCCCGCACATGAACAATAACACCCCTCAACGCAGACATCCATGCACGATGGTGCAGGGATTGCTGCATTGGCATGGACAGCTAAATTTGGGGCCAACGCAGGGGACAACACACATGTGCGTTGTATCCAATTAAATACGGCGTATTCCTGTGTTGTGAAATTAATGGAGCACAGTGCTGCTAATTTTGGTGCTGTATTGCGCTACGTCATTTTCCCATGAATATGGGCCCAGATGTCTGCAGTTTTCATAACATGGTCCTGCCACCATGATAATTGTGACTGATGTAGGCCACATTACATATGCACATGATGTGAATTGTGTGTGTGTATCTGGTACCTTGATGATGTATGACATGCATGTGCTAATGGTGCAACACCTTTCATGATACAGTTGCAGCACACAATGTAGTGCCAATATCACTGTGGGCTTAAGGCCATCCATACAGCCACTGTGTGTGTGCCATTTTGCACATGCAAGACTACATAGCACAGTGTAGGGGGCTTCAATTCTGTAATGTGTTGACAACTGTGATGTGCAGCTCAGACTTTACCCAACCGTTCTTCTGCCAACATTGCATCAGTTGTACATTTGGGCACATAATGGGACATGGGGTGGCGCCTATACTCAGGGCAGGTCTTACACCAGGACATATGAATTTATATTTACCTGACCTCACAATAGCAGGTTGGTAGTTAGCAGCACCACAATGATATGGGCCACACCTTGACTACATAATGAATGGTCAGGCTGTGATGTATCACCAGGGGTTTTGCGGTGATGGATAGCATGCTCAGGCCCCCTTCTGGACAGGGAGGCAGTAAATTCAGACCTGTAGAGGCATCTGATCCTCACAAGTTGGATGACACAAATGTTGATGAGG
Source organism: Pleurodeles waltl (assembly GCF_031143425.1). Lineage (NCBI taxonomy): Eukaryota > Metazoa > Chordata > Amphibia > Caudata > Salamandridae > Pleurodeles > Pleurodeles waltl. The sequence continues at coordinate 164,000,887 of NC_090448.1, read as the reverse complement.
GTTGTATTTGTTCCTGTCAGCTCTGGGCCCTTTTGATTTACTATGGATTGTTGTCATCTTACTGACATGTACATGATACTGATGATGTCTGGTTGGTATTAAACATAGATGAGGATGAAGTCATTGTTGTGGAATGTGTGTGGGACTGTATGTGTTAGTTGCTGTTGCAGTGTAAATTAAAACTCTGTACAAACTCCACCCAATGTTGATACTGATGCTTGCTTGTCCTCATATTTCAGCTGCCAACATGACTCTTGAGCAGAGGCATATGTTCATGAAGAGGGCAGAACATTACAGTCACATCCTAGAGGTGGAAGCGGGATACCGCAGGATGGCCAGGCGTTTCAGGCATTAGAATACTTCCAGTGAATGGTGTGCCTTTCCACAGGGTGGTCTTACGAAGTAGGCACCAAGGGACACAGGAGTCAGCACCTCAGGGATGCAGGGGGTCGCAGCTCCACCTACACCCTCAACATCAGCAACATCTGTCAGCACACAGCCACAGGTACAGCCACCAGCAGCCGTTTTACCGACTCAGTTTGAGCTGGACCTCAGGAGGGACCTGAATGCGCTCCTCAAGTGACTGGATACATTGGAGGAGGATCGGCTGACAACCGGAGGATGTTGAAGTTCACCAAGGAATTAATCAAAAAAACGAAAAAATGAACTTTAGGACTTTTGGACTACCTCTCAGTTTCTTCCCCTCCCTATTGCGGTTTTGTAAGTTTTTAGTTGGGTTTTAGATAGTTAGTATTAGGTTTATTTAGGGTAGGCATAAGTTAGGTTAAGTATGTTGGGGGTGGGATTTTATTGTAATGTTTTATTGGTGGGGGTCATGTTTGTATAGGACATAGGATAGGTTAGAGCATGTGCAGTTTAGTAATTGTTCTAATTGTATCTTCTTTCTTAAGGGGGTGGGGGGCAATGTTTAGAGTGTGGTGTTCCATGTATAATATCAGCTTGGATTAGGTTAGATAGATGTAGTTGTTTGATGCCTATAGTTAGTGTCGGTTAGCTTAGGGTACGGTAGGGTTTAGTTACTATATAGGTTGATGTTTTTATAATAAATCCTCTTTATTTTAGCATTTATTTTGTGTCAGTTGCCTGAGTATCTGGGTCTTCTCATGAGTGCAATGGGCAAAGTGGGAAAATGGCCAATGGAATCCTTACTGTCTTGTAATCCCTGATTTAACATCTGCTTCCCCTATTGACAAAGGGACTTTCACATTGGATGCAAAATCACATCTACTGGTCCATGCATTTGCCACCCAGTGTACCTGCCATTCATGTCTATGTGTATTTTGTCTTGGACAGGAAAGTCTGGTATTTCAGCTGTCATTGGTGGGGTCCTGTAGTTCAATATTGTGAACTGTGACACATCTGACAACAGGCACAATTGGAACTGTATCCTCCAAAACTGACAGGTGCCCATCACTGATGAGTTTAACTACCTCTGTACCACACAAAAGAGTTGTTCTGGGGCTCCCAGCTGTCTATATTGTCATTGACTTGGTTCTCAGCCATGCCTGCCATATATCAGAAGTAAATTATATGTGCAAACATTTTAGTTTTTATACTCAGTTAATTGGTTTTACCAGACAACACCATCATACACCTTTCTCCTGTTAGCATCCTTTGTGCAGCTTGGTGTCCCACAGTTCTGCACTCATGTACTGCTGTATTGTAATCATTGCAATGGATTCATACAATTCAATCATTTAGCTGAGTAGTTGGATCACAGAAAAAGTAGACATGCTAAATGCGTACAAAGTGTTTATATACTGGTGGAAGTGTGAAACTAAATTATTTACAGTGTCCTGGTCTGAGATCCCCATTAGTGAAAGTCATGGATATGTGACACAATCAGAGTCCAGGGTTGAGGGACATGTCATGAGACATGATTAGCAGTAGTGTCCATTAGTGAGGCGGAACAACATTTGCCAATTGGTATGTCAGAGATAATTACAGGACATAGCAGACAAGTCAACAGTGGGTGGGTGAAGAGAGCACATTTCCTACTGTCACAACACTGGCAAGATCTTAAGACCAGAACTAAGAAGAATTGTCCACATGGCACAGATTGGTGCTACTGGGTACTCTTCCTATGGAAAGTAATTTGTTCCACATTTTCATCCTCTGAAGTGTGTGGTGCCTCTTTTGCCATTGGTGTTGCTTCTGTAGAGTACTAGCCGTGGACCCCCACCTCCTCCCTCACACCTGACAACATAGGAGGAGCAAGACTTGGCAATACTGCATCCTGAGGGCCTGGCAGGAGTAGCAGGAGGACTGGACTCTAGTAAGTCAAATCTCTATTACTAACACCCCCCACCTGAATGTCATAACAAACCCCCAACCCTACCCTCACCCCTTCACTCCACCACCTCACATACACCCCACCATCACAACCCACCCCTCCCACTACAAAGCCCTGCATGCAAAACCAATGCATGGACACCCATCACAGACCTGCATGGACACCCATCACCAAAGCATGCACACTAGAGATAATCACCTATCCAAACAAAATCACCACTCACACAAGCCTAAGCTGTCAGGGCAATCACAACCACACAGGGCAACACACCCATGCACAAGATGTCACATGCAGAAACTATAACACTGCTATTACATCCCCACAGGTCCACCACACAATGTCACCGGAGAGGAGGTGCCAGCAACATCCAGTCCCCCCCCAGAAGAGACCCACAGTGATGACAGCAGCTCAGCACACCTGGATCAGGATTACCAACCTGGCCCTTCAGGGACCTCAGGACAGTCGGTTACCCGGGCACAGTCCCAGATCTTCCCTGCTCAGGAAACACAACCACAGCACCCACCCAGAGGGCCCATACTGCTGTCACCAGGGCACGTCAATCAGTAGTATGTCCTGAGGGGCATCCACACCACCCTGGTCACCATTGCAGGGGTGCTGGCAGACATGGCCAACACCATGAGGGAGGCAGTGGCACACCAGCGGGCCCATGACACTAGCCACACCGATGAACAGCCCTCCAGCTCTGCAAGTAGGCCCCACCAGCTGGCAAGGAGGCACGACCAGATGGCAAGGGCAAGGTGGCACCACCAGATGGCAAGGAGGTACCACCAGCTTACAAGAGCAAGGGCAAAGGTCCTGGACCTGTAGGCAGGAAGGACAGGAGGCCTGGTGCTGGGACTGATTCTTAGCCCCCACCACCAACCATGGCGGTTCAGCCGTCCGAGGCTGCAGGGGAAGGGCTGGAGCCTCCCCCCACCAGTGGCATCCCCGACACCAGCACCACCACCTGCACTGCCACCAGCACCGCTGCCAGTAGCAGCAGCCCCAGTGGGAAGCCATCTGAGGCTGCAGGGGATGGGCTGGAGCCTCCCCCCACCACTGGCATCCCCAACACCAGCACCACCACCTGCACTACCACCAGCACCGGTGCCAGCAACAGCAGCCCCAGTGGGCAGCTGTCCGAGGCTGCAGGGGAAGGGCTGGAGACTCCCCCCACCACAGGCATCCCGACACCAGCACCGCCACCTGCACCTCCATCAGCACCGCTGCCAGCAGCAGCAGCCCCAGTGGGCAGCTGTCAGAGGATACAGGGGATGGGCTGGAGCCTCCCCCACCACTCCCATCCCCAACACCAGCATCGTCACTGCTACCACTGAGCAGCCGTCGCCACTGGCGGACAGTGTGTAGGTCTGCCTCCATGGACTGTAATGCATCCTGACCCCTGCAAATCATGTAGGTCTGACACCCAAGTGAGAGACTGTGACCTTGCACTCCCCAAGATCTGCATCACAGGGCACAATTCCCCCTCCAGAACCAGTGGAAGAAGGCATTCGCTCACTCCCTCCTTGTCAGGATGAAGGACACTGGACACAAAGCCCCCTCCAGAACCCTTGGAAGAAGGCATCCACTCACCCCCTCCTTGCCAGGATGAAGCACACTGGGCACAAATCCCCCTCCAGAACCAGTGGAAGAAGACATCCACTCACCCCCTCCTTGCCAGGAGGAAGCACACTGGGCACAAAGCCTCCTCCAGAACCAGTGGAAGAAGCCATCCACTTACCCCCTCCTTGCCAGGATGAAGCGCACTGGCCACAATGCCCCCTCCAGAACCAGTGGAAGAAGGTATCCACTCACCCCCTCCTTGCCAGGATGAAACACACTGGCCACTATGCCCCCTCCAGAACAAGTGGAAGAAGGTATTCACTCACCCCCTCCTTGCCAGGATGAAGCACACTGGACACAAAGCCCCCCCCAGAACCAGTGGAAAAGCCATCCACTTGAGAGACTGTGGCCTTGCACTCCCCAGGACCAAGCAGTGGAGGAGCCATCCACTTGAGAGACTGTAGCTTTGCACTCCCCAGGAGGAAGCAGTGGGCAAACCACCCACTTGAGAGACTGTGGCTTTTCACTCCCCAGGACCAAGCAGTGGGCAAACACCCACTTGAGAGACTGTGGCTTTGCAGTCCCCAGGACATCGCACAGGGCATGTTGTCCCCTCCAGGACCAATGGTATTGTACCTCTTCTGGCTCAAGTGTCCCCGTTCCTGGTCCCCCTGAGGTGCCTGTGTATTTTCGACCTGATGCCCCTGCAGTGTTCTTTCCGTGTTGATGCAGGTGTCAAGTGGGGCCATGACCTCTGTGATGTGGCCCTGTGGCACACGGACAGGGTGGACTGGACAGTGTCCCTTCTTGTGTATACATGTATATACTGTTTTGATTTTTATTTCTAGTACTTTTTCTTATTACAATCACTTCAATCACTTCATTTTGTCCTTGCATTATTCCTGAGCGGTATGGGGTAGATATGTAATGTTGTTGCAACTGTTGGAGTGTATGGTGTTGGGGTGGGGGTGTTGCATGTTGCGTGTGTGTGCTAATGTCTCCCCCCCCCCCTTGTGTGCTAGGCGGCAGTACTCACCATGGTAGTCTTTGCCGCCATTGGTATTCATGGTGTAGGAGAAGGTAGACCAGCATGGGGAACATCTGCACTTGGGTTTCCATGGCGACATGGTTCTTCCATGAGTGTCCAGGGGTGAGTCGTTTCCCTTCTGTGTTCTGTTTCCGCCATGCTTTTGATGTCGTTGGTACCGCCCCGGAAAAGCTGGCGGATAGGCCTGTTGTAATAAAGCGGGTGGCACATTGTCTTCCGCCTCGATGTTGGCAGTTACTGCTGTGATGCTTGCTGCTACTGCTGTGGTGGTCGGTGTGTTAAAGTAATTGTCTGATTTGGCAGTGTCCGCGTGGTCATAATTCCATTTATTTTAACGCCGGCTTGTTGGCGGTGTTACTGCCGCTTTATCACCGACCGCCAGGGTTGTAATTAGGGGCTGTGTGTCCTCCTGGCAACTGGAGGTGGTGTCTGGAGGGATCCTAGGACATCCTGGAGAGTCGGTTCATTGATGATTGTCAGCTGGTCATCCAGGTCATCATTGAAATCCAGGACAGGCAGGTAGGCAGGAGTGAAGCCATCATCCTCTGCAATGACATGGTGTAAGATTGCTGTGGCAGTTGACATTACATACATTAATATATTAGGAAGTGGAGACTAGTTAAAGACCCAGGGTTGTTATTATACATAATGTGGCATATATTTTTAGACCCTAGTGTCACTGGAGTGTCACATAAAGGAACGCTCCGGTGGTGCTATCGGCTGCGTCGTATTTACTAAGTGGCATTAAACCACGTATTGTGCTTTGACACCACCTTGTAAAAATCGGCCCCTTCTCATGCAGCACTTTGCATGGAACGGGCATGCAATGGCTGTTGCTGTGGGCGGCCCACGCTAACACCCATTGCATTTTGATGCAGCCCCAGATTTCCGTGTTTTTGAAGACCTGAGGCTGTGCCAATATCTTTCACCACACCAGGGGTGACATTACCAGGGCGCAATGTCGTCATATACTTTGTTTCCTCCTTATGTTTTCCTTTGTCAATGTGTGCTGCATTACACTGTACACATGGGCCAAGCAGATTGCCATATCAATTTCTTGTGCAGGAAAGTGCTCCTTCCTACACAACAATATTCTCCCTCTCAACACAGCCTTCCTTGCAGTGCGTGATCCAGCCTAATTTGGTACACAGGCACCCACCTTCATTTCCAGCTTGACCAGGGACGCTATCTTGTTTGATGGTGGGATTGCAGCTACTTGTACTACTGCACACATAGGACCTCATGACGAGTCTGGCTGTCCTATGACTGGCTGACTTGCAGTGGTGCTTGGACCACCGCCAAGTTCAGCAGTCCAACCGGCACATTGGGACCATGGTGTAAAGGCCACGGTTCAATGGCCTGGCACTGCCAGGTTGCCGCCAGCCTATGGGCTGGTGGTGCCACCGGTCTTGATCCACCAGGCCAGCACTGCAATCAGCACTGCACTCCAGATTATTATCCCACTTTCCCACCAGCCATTTTCATGGCAGTCCGTCCACCATGCAAAGGCTCGTGGTAATAGGGTGTGGGGTGCCTGTGGGTGCAGATGCACTACCCATGCACTTGGCATGGACAGTGCAGTGGCCCCCATGGGCAGCCCGTTTGTGCTGGCTATATTACAAGGCAGCATCAATGTTGTGGTGATTTTCACACAGAACTGGCAGCCCAAGACATGGTTTCCACCCATTGTCCCAGCTGGAATCCTGTAATGCCTACCACGGAGGGAAGACCGCTCTGGCGGTCTTTCCAACACAGTACTTTGGCAGGCAGCCTCTGCCTGTGGTTTGTTTTGTATTGGGCACCATTATGTTCACAGACATGCACCAAGTGTTGTATTTGTTCAATTGTTTATCCATTCCCATGTGTGTAATATGGTTGTGTCGGAGTTGTTGTGGATTCACCCTATATGTGTTGTGTTCCAAGGGTTACAAGCTTTAGTGCAGATTTTTCTCTTGTGGCACAGTTCAGGTCAGCAGCAATATTTGTAGCTCAACACTGAAGCAGGTTAGATATGCAGGGAAGTGCCATGTTTACTGGGATATGGGACAGCCCGGCAATTTCCCCTGCAGATGCACTGATTCGTTCTCCCTGCACTGAACCAGGCATTGTTGCTGCATGATATAGGATTGGCTGCCTTGGTTGTTTGAATTGTTTCTGTGCAGGGTGGTGTCCCTTCCTGCACATGTACAAGTAATGTTAGCAAGGTGGCATTTCAATGTGTGACACACATGTGTACTGGCAATGCAACAAGGAGGTGGGGCACATTATTTGTGAGCTACACCACCCTGAGCCCACTCAATGGTATTGACTTCTGTCCTAGTCTCAGATGCCTAAGTTGTGTGGATACAGGAAGTTTGACAATATGCAAGGGGTGTTGTGATGGCGAAGCCCCAGGCACAGCATTTACACGTCCCTTCCAGCCAATGTGCTGCATATTTACATGGTGGAGTATCACCCTGGTGATTGGTGTATATCCATGTTGTGTATATGTTTTGGGGCATCGCACAACTAAGGCATGTGTGCCTTTGTTGCTTGTATGTGATGGGGCTTCTCGATTCAGGGTACATGTGTCCCCATGCACTCCTTTAGCATGCATTGGGTGCGTACTATCTACCTTCACCTTCTGGCATATTTAAGATTCCCGTTAATTCCCCCATGCAACTTACCCTGCATTTGTGGTGGTGGTTGGTAGTCTGTGCTGTCCTGTCCTTGGATTCCAGCTCTGCCAGGATGACAGCTGCAACCGTGTCCTCCAGCTCATCCAAGTCCTCCTGTGATGCCGGACTTCCACCTCCAGTTTGCAGTGCTGCCTTTCTGTCCTTGCCCAATTTCTCCTTAGTTCTACATTTACAGTCATGCCAGCACTTCTTGCACTTTGGAGGTGACGAAGAGCTGGTGTTTGTGCTCCGTCACCTTTCTGACAAGGATGTCGTGCTCCTCCTCACTGAAGTGACACTTGCGCTTTTTCTTCTCCTTCTCCAGGGACTTCTGTGGTTCCTCCTGGCTGGTGCTTGGGGTTTGGTGTCTCCCTGGGATCTCTCCGGGCCTGATTCTTCCATTTTCAGTTGCACCTGAACTTTTTCCAGCTTGTGCATTTAAATTTGGTGCTAATGCAGGCTAAAAATGGTGTTAAAGCTTTTGCAATATGTTTATGTGCCGCCAAACGGTTTTGCATCACTTTTGCAGCATTAACGTAATTTGTCATTATGACAGGGCGCAATGGTGAACGTCATTTCATTTACGCTCACCATTCCTTTGCGTCTGCTTTTGCCATTCCATTATTATGGTGCTTGGTTCGCAATCAGGAATGACGCTAGCAGGTGGTATGATTTATGACGCTGAACTGCATTAACTAAGTTTTACATCAAAAAGTATAAACCTGCCTCATAGTTTTATGGAAATACTAAATAACCTTCCCGAAAAGTAACACAACATCTCCTCCCTTTGAATCCACGGAGCACAGGGGCAGATTTAAAAGCCCCTAGCGCCTCCTTGCATCACATTAGCATCATTTTATTTGATGCTAATGTGACCCAACGAGGCCAAAATTGCATCGCCAATTTACAAAGTGGCGTAATGCATGCAGTGCATCACTTAGTAACCATTTGAGCTACATTATGACTGCGCCAGGCATAATATGTGCAAAGGGGGCGGTCCCCCATTAGGGTGGCCGAAAAAATGGCACAAAGAAATCTAACAGATTTCTTTGCATCATTTTTTTCTGCATTTTTAATGCCTGCTCAGAGCAGCCGTTAAAAGGAGGCTCCCCTTGGTTTCAATGGGCCTCTGGGAGCTTTGAAGGATTAATGTCAGAATGTTTTACACTAATCTAGTAAAAAATTCTGATGCTAGTTCCCTAACTACTGCCATGGTGCACTGTGTATTAAATACGGCACACACATGGTGGCATTAGGGGGGCGTTAAGGCCCGCAAGAAAAGCAACACTGCACTTTCATAAAATTGCCCCACAGTGTCTTAAGTATTTCAATCCAAACTGCTAAATTAATTTCCAAATAATTTGCATGTCAAATTCCAGTGCTTTTCCAAATACATCATAACAATATTCTAAGGAAGATGTATTTGTGTCCCACTAGATAGTCTGAGGATTAAAATATATTGGAAATAGCTGGAGTACCAGGAAACCATAAAAACATAAATCCCACCCCCAGAGTATCATGGTACAAGAATTTCGAGGACAGAATAAAGAGGGACCAAATATCAAAAGATAAGAGTGATCCAGTACTGGGCACTATTTCTAAACCTGGGGTCTGATGAAATTTTATTTTTCTGTTTCGAAGGATGAGGAGACAATGGATCAAATTATTCAAATTAAGTACAATGTAACTCGATGGTAGCACATTCAATTCCAGAGACCAACTCATAGTTCAAAGGGCTTTATTTGAGACTCAAAGTCAAACTTACATATCTAAGTCTCAAAATCATAGTATAAATGTACAGATTAACCAAAGGAGAATCAAAATGCCGCACAATATGAAATTTACCTTACATGTAAAAGATCACTAATTCAATAGCGATAATGCAGAAAGTAAGGAAAAACAATGAATGTATTGAGTTCAAATCCAATTTTTTCCTGCCTAACCATTTGATCTAAACTCCTAACTATGCTATTATCTACGGGTTCAGAAAAGCAGTCAGCATGACAGAACTTCTGTAGAAGTTTCAATCAAGAGAGGTATGGCGGCATGAAGCCACATAGAAATTAATCTTCAAGGGATGTCTTTAAATAAGGTCTGCTCTCAGCTAAAGGCAGAGGAAATCTGACTCTTCTCGCTAACTAAACCACACGTACATCTTTATTCTTCCAAGGGTGATCTCAAAGGCAAATACCTTACTCAGTTCAAAAACATAGGACATTATTACAATGGTGGTGGATGAGGTTACTCCATCACAAATGTGATGATGTGGTACTGAAAATTCTGGACCCGTGTTATAAACATCGTCGTATCACAACGATTTTGGTATCAGCAGACCGAGAATGATTAGAATAGTATGCACAAGCATTGTATTCATATTCGGGTAACGAAATCACCCGAATATCAGTGTTTCCGTCCTGAACCCTCGTGTTCCATTTAAACGACAGCCATTTTGTGATTGCCCTCACATAGGCCAATGTCTAATGCTGAAAACGAGTATGAAGGACACGTACACCTTTGCTGACTCCTCTGTGACCTGGGCAAGCTGACTCCACTGCCTGAAGCCAAACCTGTTCGGCCAGTTTCTTTCCCAGTGGCCGAATGAGATTAGTATCAAGGGACAACACATCATAAACCTTTCATCACACACAAACCATGCCTAATCTTACACACACCTGTCTCTGTTTCTTTCTTTATGACTTGCTTTACAAGGAGGAGGTGCCCGTTTTTATTGGGGGTCCGTCGATATCTGATGAAAGTACTAAGCCTTGCCGGGTAATTGATTGAGGGCTGGGCAAACTGAAATATGGGCTTGTCATCATAAACCTGCTATTTCTTTGTAGTGAAAATATGTGAATGGTCAACTGTAAAATAAGGAATGTTTGCCTAAAGCATAATATTTTGTATAAAAGAGAAGGTTAGCTTTGCAAAGGGAGCAGTCTCCTGAGAATATACACCGTGTTGTACTTCTAGGATACCTGTTGCTGGCTGCAGCCAATAAACAAGATCTTTGACTTCACCAAGAAGACTTTGTGTTTCTGTAGTCTGAAACAGGAAGGACTCGAAGTCTTAGGGTGTGTTCCCTGGCACCACTGGGTTCTGAAAAACCCAGTACTTCAGTTGGCGCCCAACGTGGGGCGATTTCAGCGGTACCAGTCCAAGCCGGAGGTTCATGAGGAGCTTCGTGTGAAAATTCTGGAGGAAGGCCGCCACTTCATCGACCCCTGATTGTCGACGTGGTCCGAAAGTCTTTGCTGCGAGGTTCCCCGCTTTCCAACAGCTACGAAGGACTTCTGCTCTGACTATCACCCTGTTTTGGACCCTTGATGATTTGGTAGAGCGAAACGATAAACGAGTCTTCTGGTGACGTCATCGATACCTCAGTTAAGTATAAGTGGAGCGTCTCCCAGTCCTTAGTTTGGTTCTTAGTTTGGTATCCCCTTGGGATCTTTGATTTGGAACTTGCAAGTACCAAAGCCGAGGGATTCGTGTATTCACGAGACTATCGTATTCGATAATCCTTTGAAGTTTGAAGCTAGACTAGAGAGCGAAGATGCCTGGTCTTAGCAGATATGGAAATTTGTTTTGTCTTGGTTATAATAGGGATTCCCGATTGGAGGACTCGTGTCCGGTTCCTCCGATTGGAACTCCAACCTATGAACTATATGTGAAACATGGCATAGGCCCCCTTACATATAATGAAGTATGGATCCGATACACCAGGAAAGATGGAGTTTTAAAATGGCCCCAATATGGTAGTTTTGACACAGAGATTCTGAATAATCTGGAGGTTAAACTTTTTAAGAAGAAAGCCCGGCCGGTGATGTTTGACTCTTTCCGCCTATGGCGTAAGGAAGCCAAACAGAAGGAAATTAAATTAGCAAAGAGAAATAAGAGGGTATCTCGATAATGCAAGCTGCCATGCAGTTTAAAGATGATGAAGAAGAACAGATGAATGAGCAGTTGCACAGGCAACGTAAATTGGTGACCGATAAATGTTATCCAGTTCTTCCGCTTCTTCAGCAAGATGCAGCAAAAGAACTTGAGAAAGATCCTTTAATGTCACACTTGTTGAGTTCGCCACCCCCTTATGCGCAGAATGCTACAGCACCTCCGCAACCTTTAGCTGTGCAACCTCCGGTTATTGTGCCTCAGGTTCTTCCACAGCCACCAGCTCCTTTTCAGTTGGCTCTTACTATTATGGCGCAGCCCCTTCAAGGGCCGCCGACTTCGCTACCTGCTCCATCTGTACCTCCTACGACTTTATGTACTACAACGACTGCCTCTTCTGGTGTTCTTCCTGATACTGCCTCTGCATCTGCTTCTGCGTCTGCCTTGCCTCCCTCTGTTTTTCCTCCTGTTCTTTCATCAACTTCTCCTTCTGTCCGACAGAGAATGACAGATACTGTTGCCAGCCTTATATTTCCTCTCTTTGGGTCGTCTGGTGTGACCCCAGATTCGGAGCGTAAGCAGTCGCGTAGTCAACTGCCTAATTCTCAAGAGAGAGAAATGTTTGACCGTATGGCGCGTAAATGGGTTGTTTACCCTTTAAGATACGATGTAGAGTCTGTTATGGATGTCTTCCGTCAATGGGAAGCACCAAAACAAAGATACATTTTTGAGAAAATGTGTGCTTTCCTTTGTGAGGAATTGGAAGATAATGATTTGGAAACAAATCCGCCTGATTTGTGCCGTGTACGGTTTGAGTTTGCAAAGGGCACGATTGTGGGTCCCGATGTTGAGAGGGCAGTTGCGACGTTGTTGTCCTTTAGGAATAAGGATCCTTCTCAGTCATTGTTCCAACATGACTCCTCTGTTAAAAAAAAGGTGCGACAGTACCCAATGAGAGAAGTCCCTCCGGTATGGAAGGACGCCGTTGAGGCTGATGTTGCTAATCAAATTGTTGCTGTCCCAGCTCATTTCCAGCGTGTTTGGGTACATGTTCCGTGGAAGCGAGCTGAAGTTTTAGCCCTTAAGCAGACTTTGCCTGATCCCCGCAAAAACCCTGCAGGGTATTATAAGGAATTATCACAGGCTGCAGACTCATGCATTATGAATTTAGCCGATATAGATATGTTATTTGGGAATGTTGTTCCGCAGCCTTTCTGGGGATTGATTCGCCATACAGATCATGCGCAAGAGTTAGGTGACTCATAGGCTAATATTAGTGCTGCAAATGATAGACAAGTTGGTGGTGCCAAGCCTGAGCCTTTGGTAGCAGAACTGCCTGCTAGGATCATTACTTACATGAAGACTTTAATGCCTGCGATGCGTGTGAATTGGGATAAATTGTCTGCGTGTAAGCAGAAGAAGATGAAACAGTGTCTGATTTCTTCACCAGGTTTGAGGAAACGTTTATCGACCACAGTGGTCAAGATATGAGTACAGAAGGTGGTCAACGGTTGTTCGTTGACAAGTTTGTGCACAATTTGCTTGCAGAGCTGTGTAAGAAATTGAAGGATTCAGAGAGTTCTTGGGCCGTTTCCTCTTCAGCACAAATATTTGCTACTGCACAGTACTACGAAAATAGGGATAAAGATGAGAAGGATAGAGCAGACAAGAAAACTAAAGAATTAAAGACGAAGGTTCTTTTACAACAGGCGAATCCGCCACGTGGTGGTCAGAGTAACTATCAGCAACCTAAACAGTTCCAGAGAAACTTGCAAAGGTTCGAGTTTTCTCAACCACGAGTTCCTGTAGGTCCCAATCAGTGTTCATATTGTAAAGAAGAGGGTCATTTCAAGTATAGTTGTCCTATTTTGTTACAGCGTACGAATGGTGCTTCTGGCGCAAGAGGTTGAGGTGTTCAACAAGCTCCTAGAGGTAGAGGACGTGGAAGTTTCCCCCAGAACACGCGTTCCTTTCCGTCTCAAAACTCAATGAATAGTTTTGACCAGCAACATAACATGTCTGGTAGGACGGCTCAGTACTATGCTGACGACTACTATGCAGAAGATGAGAACTTGGAAGGTAATAATTGCTAGGACAGCCATAGACGAAGAGAGGGAGTTTTTTTAGTTCCAGTAGATCAGAATGGACCTTATGTTAAGGTGATTACATCAGGTGTGTCGGAGCCTTTTCTGTTAGATACTGGTGCTACAAAGAGTTCTATTATGCACTCAAAACTCCCTGGCGCACCTTTGTCTGGCAAGATGAATGTTTCAGTAGGTTTTTCTGGCGCCCCGGTTAGGAACCCGATTTCTAGTCCTATGTCCCTTTCTGTTGGACCTTGTGAATTGGAAGCACCCCTTATTCTGATGACAGGTTGTGGTGAAAACTTGTTAGGAATGGATTTGTTGAAAAGATTGTATGCAACATTATATTGTTCTCCTTCGGGAGTACAACTTACACTTGGTAGGAAAGTGGTCTCTCCAATGTATTTGTCGAAGGATAAACTTCCGACCGAATTGTCGTTTCTTCCTGATATCATTTGGGCTACTGGTCCTAATGACGTGGGCCTGTTGGAAATACCGCCTTATGTTGTGACATTGAAAGCCAATGTTAAATTACCACGCATTCAACAATACAAGATCTCTAGTGAAGGTGAAAAGGCGTTGCTAGCGATCATTTATGATTTAATTGAAAAAGATGTAATTGAAGAGACAAGAGGCAACGTTTGTAATAGTCCTATTCTGCCTGTTTTTAAACGTACTGACCCCTCTAAGCCACCTGTTTACAGGCTTGTGATTGATCTTAGAGAGGTAAATAAAATAGTTGTGCCACAGTTTCCAGTTGTTCCTGATATCACTGCCCTATTGACTATGATTCCAGCTTCCGCCACCTGGTTTTCGGTGATTGACTTAAAGAATGCTTTCTTCAGCATCCCGATTGCCGAGGAGAGCAGGGATATTTTTGGATTCAGTTTAGGAGGCCGAAGTTTCCGCTTCAAACGCGCTCCTCAAGGCTACTGTGAAAGTCCATCAATATATAGTCAGGCTTTAAAAACACAGCTTGATGCAATTGTTTTACCTGACGGCGCTACCCTTATTCAGTACATTGATGATTTGCTAGTCGCTACAGATACTGAAGAGATTTGTAAAAAAGCCACCTTGTTGTTGTTGCGTCATTTGTCTGATTTACATCACAAAGTGTCCCTTTCAAAACAGCAATATTGTCGACAAGAAGTGACCTACTTAGGTCATCTCTTATCGAAGGAGGGAAGGAAACTGACCTCAGAAAGAATTCAGGCAATTGCAAAATTGAGTGTGCCAAGGACACAGAGAGAAGTACGTGCTTTCTTGGGCATTACATCATACTGCAGACAATGGATACCAAATTTTTCTTTGCTGGCCAAACCTTTGGTAGCATTGACCTATAAAGATACACCGAACCCCGTTCCGTGGTCTGAAGATTGTCAGAAAAGTTTTTCCGAATTGCGTAATGCATTGTGTTCGGCTCCTGTGTTGGGTACCCCCGACTACAGTAAGCCCTTTACACTGTATGTCCATGAGAAAGAGGGTTGTGCATTGTCAGTGCTGACACAGTCTTTTGGAGACAAGCAGCGCCCATGCGCATATTTTTCGTCGACTTTGGATCCGGTAGCTAAAGCATTGCCGAGTTGCTTGAGAGCCACAGCAGCAGCAGCTGTTTCTATTCGACAGTCTGCTGGGTTAGTGATGAATAATATGTTGATTGTGATGGTTCCACATGCAGTGGACACGTTGTTAAACAGGACCAAGACACAGCATTTAACTAGTGCTCGATTGTCAGGTTACGAGTTGACACTGTTAGCAAGTCATGTGCATATAAAGAGGTGCAATACGTTGAATCCAGCCAAGTTATTGCCAATTTCAGTAGAAACAGATGATGTTGAACAACATGATTGTTTTCTTAGGACAGAAGAAGAAACGAAAGGGAGAGTAGATCTTAAAGATACTCCTCTTGTAAAGTGTGATGGTACCTTATGGGTGGATGGTTCATGCTTCAAGCTTCCGAATGGTGATACGACTGCAGCATATGCTGTCACAACTTTGCATACGATTGTTGAAGCTGCACGAATACCACATAATTCAGCTCAAGCAGCAGAGCTGATTGCACTTACGAGAGCGTGTGCGTTATCGAAAGGGATGAAAGTGACCATATATACCAACAGCCAGTATGCGTTTGGTGTGGCCCATAGCTTTGGACGATTGTGGAAAGAACATGGGTTCCTGACTTCGCATGGAGCTAAAATTCAGCATGGTCAGTTGGTGAATGAGCTTCTTGAGTCACTGACCTTGCCATTACAAGTTGCGATTGTGAAATGCAGTGCACACAAGAAGGTTACTGATGATGTCAGTCGTGGCAATGCATTTGCTGACGAAATCGCAAAAGAAACAGCAAAAGATGTGATGAATCGAATGTATGTTGCAGGCCCCGCAAGATGGGTTGGTGACGTTGGAAGATGTGAAGATACGATAGAGGGTGTGAAGTCTATTCAAGCTGAAGCTTCAGAGAAAGAATTGAGCGTGTGGAAAGAGAGTACGGGTAAATTGGATGAAAATGGTTGTTGGGTTGACTTGTCAGAACATCAGCGATGGTTGTTACCCGATGCGTATGTGCTTGCAGTGGTGACAATGGCTCATGGAATGGCCCATATCAGTGTGAAAGGGATTTGTAAGTTGTTGGCTCCAGTATGGCAAAATGCTGGAATTCCTAAATGTGCAGAGAATGTGGTCAAGAATTGCATGGTGTGTCTGAAATACAATCCTGGTAGGGGAACCCCAACTCCAGCTGGTCATTTTGCGCCTCCAACGTATCCGTTCGAGGTTTTGCAGCTAGATTTCATCCACATGGAAAGGTGCAACAATCTGAAATACGTACTCGTTGTTGTTTGTGCTTTTTCAAGATGGGTAGAAGCATATCCCTTAAAAGACAACACTGCCTTATCCACAGCTAAAGCCCTTGTCAAAGAATTCTTCCCTAGGTTTGGAATGCCGAGAATGGTCTGGAGTGATAATGGGAGTGAATTTGTGGGTCGAGTGATGAAAAAAGTATGTGAAGGGCTAGGTATCCAGCAAAAATTCCACGCTGCAAATCACCCCCAATCAGCTGGACTAGTAGAGTGCTATAATGGCACGCTAAAACTGAAGTTGGCAAAGATACAAGCGAGCTCTGGTCTTAAATGGCCTGACACTCTGCCTCTAGCACTCCTATCAACAAGAATGACTGTGCATTCGCGAGTGGGACTTAGTCCATATGAAATTGTGTTCGGCCGCCCGGCCAACATATGGGGAGTGCCAAGACCAACAAAAATCAGTGAGATCGAACACCCTGTACTGCTTGATTATTTGTATGAATTGACGGCTAATTTGCGTGTTCTACACCAACAGGTTCACTATACTCTGCCTCAGGTCTCTGAAGCTCCAGGACATCTTATTGATCCTGGATCATGGGTACTGGTCAAAAACTTCCAGCGGACAAAGAATGACCAGCCCCGTTGTACCGGCCCCTACCTCGTCCTTCTCTCAACAAGATCAGCTGTTCGAGTGGAAGGAAAAAGAACTGGATCCACGGCGTACACTGCAAGAGGGTACCTTTTCCTCTACCACACGACCGGTGGGTCCAGGAAGGGATCGCTGACTCTGAGACTGAGACTGTGCCTCGTTTTTTGCCATTTAGCAATGCACGTGTAAAAGGAACAATTTCTGAACAAGAAAGTGACAATAATTTGCAAGAAGCTGTGCCACCGTCAATTCGATTGAGCACTACAGAGCCTGAACTCTTGTTCCAGAACCAGACAGTACCTGGAAAAAGCTGTTATAATTTGAGACCAAGAACTAAGGACAAATAATTTTTTTCCCGTTCCTTTGCTATTTTTTTTTAAAGTGCGGCTCTCTCATCTGAGAAACTTTCTTCTTTTTCTTTTTTTTTCTTTTCGAACCGCCATCCGGGTTCAGCTGTAGGGTCGTGGTTGCCCAAGTCTTTGGAGTGCAGCTGAAGACGTTAGGTCGACAGTTCTGGTCGGTCTAAGGGAGTTGCCCTGGACTGACAGAAGCATTCCCTAGCATAGAACACCCTACCACCATGAGCAGCAATTAGAGAGGATGGAGTTTTTCAAGAATGAGAGACCTGCCAGACAAATGGACTTTAAAGCCAGAATGTCTATAATAATGACAAAGAAACGATTTTTGATATAATGTATTTTCATGTTGCTTAGTGTAATGACGTTTTTAATAGGATATGTTTTATTCTCTTTTCAAGTGACATTTGCACCCATTACTCAGCCCATACCTCCTTCTACTGTTTCCTCGCATTCTTTTCACCCCCTGCCTGAACACGAGTGTGCCAGAAGATTAGAATTTGCCAACAATTCATTCATTCAGCTTCTACACCAACACCAATTAGTAGTGAACACAACTAACTGTTGGGTGTGTGGTCTTATGCCTCATACTACTGATAAAGGTATCCCTTATCTGGTCCTGCCTTTTAGCCATAATGGTTCAGTATGGGCATATAGAACGGTGTTCATATACATGTATGAAGCCAACCCCCTACGTTCTGTTAAAGATAATCCTAAGAATAGTGCTCTAGCTAAGGGTATAGTAGATATGATTAGGGAAGATATTTCCTATGAGACTATCCCGAGAGATGAGACACTAGCATATATTGGATGGAACATAACAGGATATGGAGTTACTCTGAGTGGGAACCAGCGAGCAAAGAGATCCTCCCCGATTTGGATTGTACCCCATCAGGGTCACCTATGTCTGCAAGGTAATGGCAAGAATCCCAGAGCTCAGTTAGGGAAAAGTATCTGCACTGAAACATATGTTTTTGCGTCTCAGACTTCTCCTTCGTTCTTAGCAGCTAAGGGTACCTATTTCATCTGCCATAATAGAGCCTATACATGGTTGCCTCCTGACTTCTCAGGCACATGTTTTGTTTCGTTCCTGTTACCTCCCACCTACATGGCCGCGGCAGATTACCATAAGACAAGGATAGTTCGAGGTGTCATAAGTAAAGAAGACACTACAGGACAAGAATTTGGAGATTTCGCAAAGGGTATTCTGCCGTTTTGGAGTCCTATGGTTAACAGCAGGAACATAAGGCAATTGACAAGGGTGGTTGAATCCACAGTAGTTGAAACCGCCGGTGCCCTTGGTAATTTGACTGCTGAGCTCCAGTCGGATCGCCTTATGACTCTTCAGAACAGGGTCGCATTAGACGTCATACTTGCAGACCGAGGTGGGGTATGTAAAGTGATCCAATCAAGTTGCTGTGTTTTCATCCCAGATAACGATCCGACAGTCTACAAGGCCATTTCCAATCTGCATAAGATCTCCGAGTCTATTCACGTGGATAAAGGAGATTGGTCATTGATGGGGTGGTTCTGGGAGCTGATATCCGCCTGGGGATGGAAGACTCTGGTAGTCATTGGGATGATCTTAGCCATTCTTTTCCTGTCCTGTCTGTGTGTACAGTGTGCTCCTGCAATATGTGGCCTCTGTGCTACATCGTGTGTAAGGAAACCTGTATCAAGGGACGAGCTAGGTAATAGGATGATGCTACAGCAACATCTCAACGACTTTATGAATATAGACCTGGACTCAGATTAGCGTGATTATAGGTTATTGCCTATGTAAGGGCAAAAGGAGGGTCTGTGGTACTGAAAATTCTGGACCCGTGTTATAAACATCGTCGTATCACAACGATTTTGGTATCAGCAGACCGAGAATGATTAGAATAGCATGCACAAGCATTGTATTCATATTCGGATAACGAAATCACCCGAATATCAGTGTTTCCGTCCTGAACCCTCATGTTCCATTTAAACGACAGCCATTTTGTGATTGCCCTCACATAGGCCAATGTCTAATGCTGAAAACGAGTCTGAAGGAAACGTACACCTTTGCTGACTCCTCTGTGACCTGGGCAAGCTGACTCCACTGCCTGAAGCCAAACCTGTTCGGCCAGTTTCTTTCCCAGTGGCCGAATGAGATTAGTATCAAGGCACAACACATCATAAACCTTTCATCACACACAAACCATGCCTAATCTTACACACACCTGTCTCTGTTTCTTTCTTTATGACTTGCTTTACAAGGAGGAGGTGCCCGTTTTTATTGGGGGTCCGTCGATATCTGATGAAAGTACTAAGCCTTGCAGGGTAATTGATTGAGGGCTGGACAAACTGAAATATGGGCTTGTCATCATAAACCTGCTATTTCTTTGTAGTGAAAATATGTGAATGGTCAACTGTAAAATAAGGAATGTTTGCCTAAAGCATAATATTTTGTATAAAAGAGAAGGTTAGCTTTGCAAAGGGAGCAGTCTCCTGAGAATATACACTGTGTTGTACTTCTAGGATACCTGTTGCTGGCTGCAGCCAATAAACAAGATCTTTGACTTCACCAAGAAGACTCTGTGTTTCTGTAGTCTGAAACAGGAAGGACTCGAAGTCTTAGGGTGTGTTCCCTGGCACCACTGGGTTCTGAAAAACCCAGTACTTCAATGACTATCCTGTCTGTCATATTACATTATATTCTATGGAAATCATAATACAGCAGACGGAATATCTGTCACATTTGTGACAAAGTATTCCATCAGCCAAGATCACAATCAGGCCACTAATCACAAATCGTAGGTTGCTAATTGACATTTGAGCCTTCTGAAGTTTTCAGCGTTGACCTTGGTACACCCTTGCCTTTTGAAATTTCACATGAGTTACAGCTGCCAATTGAAGAAACTCCTCCCATCCTCGATAAGCTTTGCTCCGGACTTCTCTTATCTTCCCAAACAATGAGCTTCCAATTAAATCGGTCTCAGATTCTGACACCTCCAGCTTTAGAAAAGTATTCAAAAAGCAAGTTTCATATTGAAGGTTAAAACACAGGAAAAATGTATATAGGCCTTCACTCTGGCCAAACTAAATAAGCACAAATACACTTTCAGGTTAAATAAATTCTATACGTCTTTTATGTCAGATATATAATGATTATAAAGAATAACATTTCTAAAATACTGTAACTTAAACATTCTTTAAAAACAATGAAAAAGTATGGCATACATGAAATATTGCATTAATCTGTGCACTTTACTTGTATGTTTCACAGTGCACCACGTTTAAGTGAAAACATTTCTCACGTTAAGCAGAAAACAGCCAACCCTTCATTTAATGTTTCGGGGGTTTAATAGCACAGCCAAGTTACGCTCTCTCAACTTTCCCTCTGATGACCATAAGTCCCTTTCAGTCTTGAATGAGACTTTCTAAAACCTGCTTGTTTTAAACAGTTTTCGCATTGACTCCTCCAAACGCTTAATATCATCATAATATTTACATTGGCTATCTTCCATTTCAACATCTGCTGTCGTTCTCTTCTGACCTTTCTGGATCTTCCTTCTCTGAAAAGTTTTGTATCCAACCAACACAACTATTCCCACTATGGAAATAATCAACAATGGCATCAACACAATACCTACAATTCCACTTTCCAAATTCCCAAACCACCTGCCTATGCCTGAAAATCCATTTCCAATTGCCTCCCATGCACCAGTAACTTCCAACTCCTTAAAAGTCTTTGTCAACCCTGAAATATTCCAGATGTACTCCTCCCAATCCTTATTTTTATCCAGAATAATAGTACAACATTGTTGAACCTTCAGCATCCGACAGACTCCACCCTCTTTGGCAAGTAACAAATCTAACACAAGCTGATTTTGTAAAACCATTGATCTTATCGGACAACAAATTTGCTGTGCTAGTGGTCAGTTTATCCACTATTGTAGATAGCTTTCTAATCTTCAGATCATTCATAATCACTCCCACTGAATGAATCAATGCAACAAAGATACCTCCACTATTTCTGCAGCATTAGCTCCATGTTTAGTTCTGGGTTTCATATTCCACAAAGGATCTTCAAATTGTTCCACATGATAGATCTTTGGAAACACTATTGCTAGCTAACACGTACCATGCCATTCTTCTGGCAAATTAAAATATGCATACTGTCCACAAATAAAATACACTTTAGGAATCACAGGATTCTTTCCATTAAAATTAATCCACTTTTTCTCCTGATATCAAAAACATGCTCACAATTTTTCTTTCCTATGAACAACGGATCTATGTAGCTCTGATCAATGTGTATGCACAATTTCTCTTTATGCTGCCAGTCTAAAGTTAAAGCTGGTAAATTCCCTTACACTTTATGATCTATTTCTTCTTTCTTCTATCTGTGTTGTGTTGCAAGATCTTAATCTGTTTTGGTTTTAATTTCTAATTCCGTCTTCCACTAAATTTTAAAAAATCTTGTGCGTTTTAGTCATTGTACAGGTCAGATTATGTCTATGTGCATATGCAGTGTCTAAAGGTTTTAATGATACAGTATATTTTCCTGGCATCTCTGCACCTTTAAAATACAGGTTCTAATTCAGGTTCTTAATCAAAAGAACTTCTGGCAACACTAAGGATGTCATTACGAGTCTGCCGGTCAACAGACCGCCAGTCGTGTGGTGGCAGTCACGACCGCCGCCAGTTTGGCAGTCTGACCACCAAATTAAGAGTTTGGCGGTCAGATCGCCAAATGACCACCATCTCTGCCAGGAACAATGTTCCTGATTGGCTGATAATGGTGCAATTTATAATCTGCCAGTGCAGTGCTGAACCCAGCACCGCCCTGCTGATTACAACCTGGCTCTCTGCCAGCCTTTTCATGGCTGTTTCACTGCCATGAAAATACCAGCAAGGAACAGGTGCATGGGCCAAATGGGGGCCCCTGCAGTGACCATGCCCATGGCATGGGCAGTGCGAGGATGCTGATGCCCACTGTGGGTTGCAGCATTGCCGCAGGCTCAATCACGAGCCAGCAACAATGCTGCCGCCACTTTCCCGCTGGGCTGATGTGTGGAAACCCCGTCAGCCAAGCAAGAAAGTCGGAATGGGTCCAGCAAGGAGGTCACGAGTAAGGCAGCAACATCCCCATTGGAAGTTCAGCAGACAGATCTTCTCGTCTGCCAAACATGGATTCTGCTCATAAGTCAAAATTCACAAAATATTATTGAAAACTTCCCTGATAGTAAAATATGCTCAGTAGTAAACTATAAGAAATACCATATGTTATCGGGATGTGATGATATGTGATACTTTCTGAAACAGAAGAAGGTAACTACTTAAAAACATGGTAGTTCCTAGCATTCGTTATATTTACATATTCGTACAGCAGCTGAAAATATACGCTGTCTGAATGATCTCCTCTAGACTCATCTAAGGGTAATGCTTTCTCATCTAACATATGAACAATATTATCCTTAGGGGTAAGAGTTTGTCGGGGGAACACTAGAAGATAACTTCTTTTCTTCATAATGTGTAGAGAAAAACACTCCTATTAGCAACACAATTAATACTACAAGGGAAATAAGCAGTAAGGCACATATTATCTATCTACTCATAGTTTTCTTATTTGGCTTTATTATGTCTTTAGAATCAGATCTATTATCAAAATAGGTACTGGAGCAGCAAAATATCTTCTTTGGTTTCACCAATGTGAACAGCAACAGAGTTCAAAGTTCGTTACGCAACAATGTGTAAATCTTCGTGAGACTTCCCTAACCCTAATCTGTGTTCTTCTAAATTACAACCCTCTTTCCTCTTCTACTGGGGCATAGAAAATCTTGAAGGTTCTCTATCCCAATCAATATAAATGTCTCTAATATTTGCACAAACCAAGTTCATTGATGGTAGCGAAAATTCAAAATACAACTCAACCACAATGTTCAGTTCATGGAGGTTCAGCTGAACTAGTATATTCATTCCAACATTCCCAGAACTCTTTATCTGTGACTATGTCATTTCAAAAGTAAGTTGACTCTGGCAAAAAATACCTATGGCTAGGCACCCTTGATCTCTTTAATCTTCTTAGCGCCACAACTTCATCGTCAATTTCACTCAGATCAGAGCTTTCAGTTTCTTCAGCAATTGTTGGTGGCATACGTTCTTTAAGCAGTCATTTTTCCTCTTTCTTCCCTTCTAAGCCAACAGTATCCAGCTTCCACTTGCTTTCTTTCAGCATTAGTTCCTTTTTCAGGGTGTGATTGAGTCCAACTCATTCACCACATGACAAGGTTCGATTGTCTCAGTTTCTGTCTCATACATGACTTGTTCATAACCCCCTTCAGCATGATGAAGTGCTGTTTCAGGCTCAGTTTGGTGCCCAACAGCCTGTCCGTCTTTCTCTTGTTGTCTCTCTCACACCACTGGTTCTTCTAGAACAGGCACTCTCATGTCAAGGGGACACTCAACTCTACGTGTGTGGGAAGTGTGTATCCAGTTGGAGAGACCTCCACACTTTACAGCAGTCGTTCTAACTAGGATCACCTGGGAAGGCCCACGCCAATGAGGTTCTAAACACGTCTTTCTGAAATGTTTCTTCACCAAGATCCAATCACAAGGATTAAGGTCATGGCATTGTTCTTGATGTGGAAGTGTTGTGGATGCTCCAACCTGATGAGACTCAGAACGCACCACATCAGCTAGCCCTTTGCGATAGTCTAGGACCATATCATCAGTAATATTCACAAGTGCATTTGCAGGAATTGCTGGCAGTCTCATCGCCCTCCCCATTATAATTTCATGGGGGATAGTCTAGTCTTTTGATCATGTACACTCCAACTCATTAACACAATAGGTAGAGCATGACTTTTAAGCACACACTTTTTCCAGTCTGGATTTCAGCATGTCATTCAGCTGCTTCACAATATCCAAAGTCTCAGGTCCATAGCTGCAATATAATTGCTGCTCCATTTGCAAAGCTGCAGGCAACCAACTTCAGGACCTCATTGTTGAAATGAGTTTCCCAATCTGATTCAAAAGAGATTTGGGATACCAAACCTAGGAATGGATTCCCTCAGTAACAGTTTAGCTACAGTGAGACTATTGTTTTGCCTAGTTGGGTAAGCCTTGACCCAACGGGAAAAGACACAGACTACAACCAAAACATATCTTAATCCATTGCACACTGGCATCTCAATGAAATCCATTTGTATCCTGTTCAAAATCCCTCCTGACCTTCTTATGTGACTAAGGGGGTCATTACAACATTGACGGTAAAAGCCGCTTACCGCTGTGCAGAAGACCGCTAACACACCGCCACGGCAGCGGAATTCCGCCACGGTCATTATGACCCGCTGCTCGGAATCTGCCAAAATTCAGACACCCACACAAGTCCACCACACCAAAGGTCAGTGATAAACTGGCACAAACAAAACCTCCACCTGTCACGACTCACGTGCTGCTTGCGCCTGGAATCTGCAGATCTCGTGGCGTGGATCTTGAGTGTTCGGCTTTGGCCCAAAAAGGGGCGACTCTTTCTGGTAGCCACTGTGCTGTAGGCAATGGAAACGCCAAGAACAGACCGTGACCTTCAGAAAATAGCGCCAGAGGGAAAAAAAAACTTCCAAAAAAGGGGAAAAAACCTCCAACAGAATGACTCCTGAAAACAAGAACAAAAGAACAGGAATCAAAAAGAACTGAATTCAAATAGCACAGAATTAGCGAATTCCAGAACCAAAAGGCAAGGAAATCAGGAGCGAAGACACCATCTGAACAGAAAGTGTTGCAGCGCAAAGAAGAGAAGAAAACACCGCCCTTAAATACCAAAAAACAGGAAGTGACCCACAGGAAGAAAAAGGTCACCATTTTAGATAGGGAAAAGTAGGTAGAACAGAATAGAGTAGAAACCATAGAGACTAGGGAATGAGGAATGCTGGGAAGAAAAAGGTAACCTGGGAAGGGGGAAAAGACATAAAGGAAAGTGCAGCAAAAACCCAAGAAAGAAGAAAGAAGAAAAAGAAGAAACAAGAACAGGTAAGAGGGGTCAGGAGACCCCAAAAATGCGGAGGGAGAGAACAGTGCGAGGCCCCATGTAAGGTCTGGGGCCTCGTAAAGAACAGGAAAGGCTCGGGGCGCGCCGCGTCTTAGCAACGCGATGCGCAGCCCGAGCCGAACGCCTGGCTTGTGCCGAACACTCGGCTCGCGCCGCACGGTGCGGCGCAACACCACCATCACGCCAACAGAAATACGCCCACATTATCACACCACACGAATCCACACGACGGTCTTTCAACCGCGGTATTCCATTGGCGGTACACACCGCCGCGCTCAAAATATACACACATTTACAAAACACCACCACATTGGACAATTCAAAATACACACACCTGATACACATACACACACCACTCCCACACACCCATTACAATATAAAACACACACCCACATCACCCACAAACCCCTACAACAAAATTACAGAGAGAAGGCCAGAGAGAGAGACACTACAAACAACTACCAAGCATCCACAGGCACACATTACCATCACCCACATAACTTCTACGCACCTCACACAACACACCACTAAATATCACCCCACATTTCACAACACACACCACCCCACACATCACCCACACCACCCCATGGCACGGCAAATTCACCCCAGGTTCTCTGAGGAGGAGCTCAGGGTCATGGTGGAGGAAATCATCCGGGTAGAGCCACAGCTATTCGGATCACAGGTGCGGCACACCTCCGTAGCTCGGAAGATGGAGCTATGATGCAGAATAGTGGACAGGGTTAACGCAGTGGGACAGCACCCAAGAAATAGGGATGACATCAGGAAGAGGTGGAACGACCTACGGGGGAAGGTGCGTTCCGTGGTTTCAAGACACCACCTTGCGGTTCAGCAGACCCCCACTTCCTTCCCCACAACTAACAACATGGGAGGAGCAAGTCTTGGCGATTCTGCATCCTGAGGGCCTCGCAGGAGTAGATGGAGGAATGGACTCTGGTAAGTCAAATCCTAGCTATTACATCCTCCAACCTACTTGCATGCTATCACATACCCCTACCCTCACCCTCACCCCCATTACTCCAACTCCTCACAAATGTCCCAACATCACAATTCACACATCCTAACACCAAGCCCTGCATGCAACAACAAAGCATGGACACCCATCACCAAAGCATGGCCACTGCACATACCCATACTCCCCCCTAAACCACCATCATACAAGGAACCACACAGGAATGCAAGCACTGGGGTACACGGTCACCCACCCATTGCACACCATGGCACACACAGATGTAATAAACATCCTTTCATACCCCTGCAGGACCCCTACCCAACATCACCAGACAAGAGGTTCCACACATTTCCACACCACCAACAGAAGAGGCCCACAGTGATGACAGCAGCTCTGTCCAACTGGATCTAGATGACCAGCCCGGCCCATCGGTGACCTCTGGACAGTCGGTTCCCCTGACACAGTCACAGGCCACCACAGAGCTTCCCCCCTCTGGAAACACCAGCACAGCACCCACCGATCGGGCCCATACCTCTGTCCCCAGGACACGTCAATCAGCAGTGTGTCCACCACTACAGGGAACCCAGGCTAACCCTGGGGGCAGTGGCAGTGGTCACACGGTCCAGGGGACGGAGGCC
This sequence comes from Pleurodeles waltl, assembly GCF_031143425.1. Taxonomy (NCBI): domain Eukaryota; kingdom Metazoa; phylum Chordata; class Amphibia; order Caudata; family Salamandridae; genus Pleurodeles; species Pleurodeles waltl. The sequence goes on along the minus strand of NC_090448.1, from coordinate 163,973,899 downwards.
CAGGAACACAGGGGAACTAGGAGGGCTGCTGTGTGACAGGGGGAGGACAGACCAAGGGAACCCACTCTCCACGAGGCCCTCTCCAATATCATGGGAGCCTACCACCATTCCCAGGAGACAATGGCAACCGTACTGGCCAAGTTTCAGGAGACCCAGCGCCTGCAGGAGGAACAGTATTTGGGGTTCAGGGAGGAACTCAGATCCATCAATTCCACCTTGGGCACCATCGTAGGGGTGCTGAAGGAAGGCCTCATCACCAGGAGGGACACTGTGGCACAACAAGGGGCCCCTGACACTTGCCTGGACGATGAACTGCCCACCACCTCCGCCGGCGCTAGTGGACAGGAGGCACTGCCACAGGACCACCACAACAGCACCCCCACCCCCTGCAAATGGTCCCTGAGATCCAGGACAAAGACAGAGAATGATGCCAAGGCCCCTGCCAAGAAATGAGACAACCCTGAATGTCATCCTTCTGTCCCACTTTGTCACCCTGTCCATCCTCAAACTGCCCCAGCTCCACTTCCTATGCCCATTTGGGCAATGCACCTGTGAGACTAATAGACTTGACTCTGCCATGGACATTCCTCCACCATCAGCCCTCCCATTTTACAACCCCCTCCAATCTTGAGCACATAAATAAACACCCATAAAGCACAAAAGAATCTGGAGTCTGTCTGTGATTTCGAAATAGTGTATTAGCAATTACAGTGACAAAATGCTCTTTCAAATGTAATGTCAACATACCTATGTGATATAGCTCTAGTCCATGAGGAAACAAAGCAGATGTCACACAGTGGGACTTACATCTGTGAAATCGTAAGGGAAAGTGAAAACTCAGTGACCATACACTGGGTGAAAACGACAGACAGTAGAGAGGTAGTAGTGTTAAAGTACATGTAGTAGGCATGTTGTATTCTTACCTGTATCTCACTGGAAATATTGCAAGATAACCGAGTTCCTGTTGTCGATGTCCTCTTCTTCTGCTTCCTCGTCTTCACTGTCCACAGGCTCCACAGCTGCCACAACATCTCCATCTGGACCATCCTCCTGCAGAAAAGGTACTTGTCATCGCAAAGCTAAGTTGTGAAGCATACAGCAGGTCATGATGATCTGGCACACCTTCTTTGGTGAGTAGAATAGGGATCCATCTGTCATATGGAGGCACCTGACCCTGGCCTTCAGGAGGCCGAAGGTCCGCTCTATTATCCGCTGCGTTCGCCCATGGGCCTCATTGTAGCGTTCCTCTGCCCTTGTCCTGGGATTCCTCACTGGGGTCAGTAGCCATGATAGGTTGGGATAACCAGAGTCACCTGCAAATGGTGATGGCAACTGTTAGACACACACTAACCTGTAAGGATATCCCCAGACCCAGAGAACCATTCCCACTGACTTGCTTCCAGGTGCTCACCTAATAGCCACACACGGTGACTCTGGAGTTGACCCATCACATAAGGGATGCTGCTATTCCGCAGGATGTAGGCGTCATGCACTGAGCCAGGGAATTTGGCATTCACATGGGAGATGTACTGGTTTGCCAAACACACCATCTGCACATTCATGGAATGATAACTCTTCCGGTTTCTGTACACCAGTTCACTCCTATGGGGGGGGTACCAAAGCCACATGTGTCCCATCAATGGCACCTATGATGTTGGTGATATGTCCTAGGGCATAGAAGTCACCTTTCACTGTAGGCAAATCCTCCACCTGAGGGAAAACGATGTAGCTCTGCATGTGTTTCAGCAGGGCAGACAACACTCTGGACAACACGTTGGAAAACATAGGCTGGGATATCCCTGATGCTATGGCCACTGTTGTTTGAAATGACCCACTTGCAAGGAAATGGAGTACTGACAGCACCTGCACTAGAGGGGGGATTCCTGTGGGATGGCGGATAGCTGACATCAGGTCTGGCTCCAGCTGGGCACACAGTTCCAGGATTGTGGCATTATCAAGCCTGTAGGTGATGATCACATGTCTTTCCTCCATTGTGAACAGGTCCACCAGCGGTCTGTACACCGGAGGATGTCGCCATCACCTCACATGTCCCAGCGGACGGTGCCTATGAAGGACAACAGCGAGCACAGAGTCAACCAGCTCAGAGGTACGCACCCACAGCTTACACAGAATAGAATCATATTCGGCACTGGTTAACATTGGACCCTATGGGTCCCAGGAGCCAATGACAATGTACGTCGGCGGTGACGGTATGCACCGCCGCGGACGTGACCACCATTTTCTATCTGTTCAATCACTCGATACCTGATCTTCGACAGGAGAGGACCTACACTGCAAGTGCTGCTGTGACCTCGGTCTGGAAGAGACAATGGCTCGTGCGTCTGGGGAAAGGGTCCCTGCCTTCACATCGAAGGAGTTGGAGAAACTCGTGGATGGGGTCCTCCCCCAGTACACGCTACTCTATGGTCCTCCAGAAAAACAGGTAAGTACACTGGGAGCATGATATATGGGCTATGCCGGTGTGGAGTGGGGTGGATGAAAGATGGGGGGGAGGAGATTGAGGCGTGCATGAAACGATGGTGAGTGCATGTGCCACATGGTAAGGGGGCCAATGACTGTGACGGTGCAGACGGTGATATCGTCTCCTTTTCCCCTGTACTATTCCTGTAGGTCAGCGCCCACCAGAAGAAGGATATTTGGTGTGCCATCGCCAAGGAAGTCCGGACCCTGGGGGTCTACCACAGACGGAGCACCCACTGCCGTAAAATATGGGAGGACATTTGTCGCTGGAGCAAGAAGACAGCGGAGGCCCAGATGGGGATGGCCTCCCAACATGGGAGGGGTGCGCGTCGCACCATGACTCCCCTGATGTTCAGGATCCTGGCGGTGGCATACCCGGAGTTGGATGGGCACTTGAGGGCATCACAGCAGCCACAAGGGGGTGAGTATACTCTCATTCTGCTGATTTTGCGTGCAGTGGAGGTGTCTGGGTGGGGGAGGTGGGCTGTGGGTTTTCCTAGGCCAGGGTGAGTGTGCTAGTTAGGTCCCCTTGTTCTGGCAGACCCTGTGGCACCCCACCCCACCTGTGTACAGTGCCAACTACGCCTAGTCAGGCTCCTGTGACATCCATGTGTGCATATGTCTGCCATAGCCTGGTAGGCCATGTCCCAGTGATTGAATAGTTGACCCCAATTGCGCGGCGTAGTGCAGGGGGCTTCTGTGTCTGTCGTGTCCGCCAACGGTAGCGGTAATGCATGCACTCAACATGTCTGACACCAGTGATACGGACTTGTCCTCTGATGCTAGCTCCCTTGTGGTGGCGGCCACATCTGTTTCCCCGCATCTACAGGTACAGCTGCCACCCCCCCTACCAGCACCGCCCTCCCAGCAGCCCCTCAGCCTTTGCCCCGTGCCCGCTCACCCAGGAGGGTGGGCATCACCTTTGCCCCAGGCACCTCAGGCCCTCACCCAGTCACCCCTGCTGCCCTCAGTGAGGAGGCCATTGACCTCCTCAGGTCTCTCACTTTTGGGCAGTCTACCATTTTGAATGCCATCCAGGGTGTAGAAAGGCAGTTGCAACAAACAAATGCATTCCTGGAGGGCATGCATTCTAGTCAGGCGGCATTTCAGCGAGCTTTTCAGACTCTGGCCTCAGCACTGATGGCAGCTATTGTCCTTGTCTCTAGCCTCCCCCCTCCAACTTCCTCCACCCAGACCCAATCCCCTGTACCTCAGCCTATCCCAAGCACACCTTCAGACCAGCATGCACACACGTCAACACACAAGGGAAGCTCTGGCAAACATAAGCACCACACATCCCACAGGCACTCACGCAAGCATCACGCACATGCAGACACACCAACATCCACTGCCTCCACTGTGTCCCCCTTCTCCTCGTCCCCCTCCTCCCTCCCAGTCTTGTCTACACTCACACCTGCATGCACTACATCTACAGCCACTACTTCCATCACAGCACACTCACCACCACACCCCGCTCACGTGCAGTCACCACCACACTACCATTCACACGTCCCCTGTGTCCTCTCCCAGTGTGTCTGTGATGCCACCTCCCAAGATACACAAACACAGCCACACACCCACGCAACAGCCATCCACCTCACGACAGCCTACAGCGCATGCACCTTCACCCAAAGTCACCAACGAACACCTCCTACAACCACAGCCTCTTCCTCCACTCCCAAACCCCCTCCAGCTACCCCTCCCAGTGTTCCCAAGAAACTTTTCCTATCCACCCTTGACCTCTTTCCCTCACCTCTCCCACCCCGTCAGTCTCCTAGGGCCCGACTCTCCAGGTCTCAACCTAGCCCCTAAGCCACAACATCTCCGGGACCAGTGGTGCCTGTAGTCACCGGAATCTGGAGTGCACCGGGCAGTAGGGCAGCCAGTGTGGCAAGGAGCCACAGCACGGACAGTCCCCCACCTGTGAAGCATCAAAAGTTGGCCAGTGCCCGGCAGGAGAGGGGGAAGACTCCAGCCACCAAAGCCGCTCCCAGGAGTACAGGTGGGAGTGTGGAGTCAGCTGCGACACCTTCCAAGGTGGGGATGGGGCACAAGAAACGCAGCAAGTCTGTGAAGAGCAGCACGGCGGAGAAGACCGCCATCATCCCCGCTTCCCAGGAGGCCACTGCCATCATTCCTGCTGCCCAGGAAGCCACTGCCATCACCAGCCCTGGTGCCCAGGAGGCCACCGCCATCATCCCCGCTGCCCAGGAGGCCACCGCCATCATCCCTGCTGCCCAGGAGGCCAGCGCCATCATCCCCGCTGCCCAGGAGGCCACCGCCAGCACCAGCCCTGCTGCCCAGGAGGCCACTGCAATCATCCCCGCTGCCCAGAAGGCCACCGCCATCATCCCCGCTGCCCAGGAGGCCACCACCATCATCCCTGATGCTCAGGCGACCACCACCAGCACTAGCCCAGCTGCCCAGGACAGGACCGCCAGCACCAGCCTAGCTGCCCAGGACAGGACCGCCAGCACCAGCCCAGCTGTCCAGACAGGACCGCCAGCACCAGCCCAGCCTCCCAAGACAGGACCGCCAGCATCAGCCCAGCTGCCCAGGACAGGACCGCCAGCACCAGCCCTGCTGGGCCGTAAAGGACCGCTAGCACCAGCCCTGCTGGGCCAGACAGGACCGCCAACAGCTGAGTCAGTGCCAAGGACCCCGCCGCCACAAGCACCGCTGAACAGGACACTGCCGCCACAAGCACCGCTGCCAAGACACCGCTGCCACAAGCACCGCTGCCAAGACACCGCCGCCACAAGCACCAGAGAACAGGACACTGCCGTCACAAGCACCGCTGGCCCATGAGCGGCAAGGGCACTGACGCTACTGAGTCCGTCACGAGCAGGATGAAGCACTCTGGGCACAAGGCCCCCTCCAGAACCAGTGGAGAGATACATCCACTACCTCAGTCCTTGGCAGGATGAAGCACTCTGGGCACAAGGCCCCCACCAGAACCAGTGGAGAGATACACTATGTGAGAAAACAGGGCTGATTGCAGAGGCCCCATAACTTTTTGCCCCCATTTTCCTCTTTTTGCTGGTGTTTTCCTGACTTTGATGGTGCCCTGGGTACTGCTAACCAGTCCCAGGGCCTGTGCTCTGTGTAAAATGGATATGCAAATTAGGCTAATTATAATTGGCTAAGTTAACCTACCTATAAGTCCCTAGTATATGGTAGGGCATGTAGGTTTAGGGACCACAGCATAGGTGGTGCACACCTAGGTGCACTGCTGAGGTGCCCAGTGTCATTTTAAAAGCAAGCCTGCCTTGCTGGCTGCTTTTAAATTAAAGTTATATGCAAATTCGACTTTGGACGTAAAGGTACTTCCAAAGTCTTAAACTACCTTATTTTTACATATAAGTCACCCCTAAGGTGTGCCCTGTGTGCCCCTAGGGCTGGGTGCCATGTAACTATAAGCAGGGACTTTATAAAAATAGATTTATAAGCCCTGGTGAGGTCAAAACAGCCAAATTCGTTTTTCCCTCATTGAAGTAAATGGCCTTCATAGGCTAGAATGGGCAGACTTTATTTTAAATTTTAAAGTCTCCTTAAATGTTACATACCAAGAATTTGGTATCAAATTAATTGTTGTAATAAATCCCACAACTTCCAGTTGTTGGATTTAATATAACTTGTTCAGGTAAAAAGTTTAGACTTTACCTAAAAAGTTGCCAATTTCAGCTCTGCATTGTTTTTGCTGCTGTGCTCTGATTGGCCAGCCTGCAGCAGCTTCTGCCAGGCTACTTTGATGAGGTGTGAAGTGGCCTGGCTTCACACAAAGGAATGTGCTTGGGGGAGAGAATCTCCCCTCAGCAGATGGTGAGGCAGGAAGGGGGAGGGCTGCCAAACTGGTCTTCAAAGGCAGAGAAGGACATCTGGAGCACCCAGCAACACCCCCACATCCTGCAACCCCAGACAGCTAGCTGCCCCCTTGATTAGATTAGGAGAGGACAGGAGAGGGGTGTGTTTATGATTTTTAGCCACACCAGTGGGTGGGCTCAGCCAGATGTAACCTCCAAAAATCAGATTCAGCCATGTTGGATTTTTAGAGACTGTTGCCTTTTGGGATGGATTTTTGCCACACTTCCCAGGAAGTGGTCATCACAGGGGGACGACCCTGTACCTGATTGGAGAACCAGGGCCCCCCTGCTTTTCACCCAGGAGCAAGAATAAAACTGCCCCCACACCTCAGATCCCCGCCAACTTTCAAGAAGAAGGAACTTAAGGAGAAGAAGGACTGCCCTGCTGGACCCCTGGCCTGCACCTGGAACCTGCACTCAGAAGGACTGCACCAGCTGCACACTTGGGCTTCACCACAAGAAGGACTTTGCCTGGCTTCAACTGGTTCAAGGAGGGACTCCCTGTTTGCTACAGGTGAAAAATTGCTAACCAGAGTGCCCTGCACCAACTCCTGAAGAAAGCGACCAGCTGACCACTGTCCAGTGGCCAAAAAGGAGTTTGTGCCAGGTGCATTCTGGGAGTTGAAGTCCGCACCCCCCAAGGACCATCACAGAACTTCTGGACCCTTGGGGTGAGCTGTGGACCCCAAAAGAACCTTAAAAGAACATCTGGGTGAAGCCCCAGAAGTTTGGAGAAGATTTGACAAATTTTGTAAAAAAGCTCCAGAGAGGGACCGACCCGCCGCAGAAATTCTAGCCGGCTTGCCTCAACCGCGACCCGGCCTGACTTCGTGGTTCGTCCCGGTAAAGAAAAACATCCAAAAAAGAGACTAAGTCCGAACGTAAAAAGTTGACCGGGACCTCCCAGCCATCGTATCCGAGAAGGGCTCCATGGACGTCGGATCAAGATCCAGGTTTACCCCGGTCGAAGGATTTTCATCTCGAAAAAACGACTAAGTCCGAAGGTAAAAGTCTCCACCGAGGAAACCCACATCGCGTATCCGGACAAGGGCTCCAGGAGGTCGGATTCAACTGGCAGGTCCGACCCGGTGAAGAAAAACTTCAAAATAAAGACTAAGGTGGTCATTCTGACCCTGGCGGTCTTTGACCGCCAGGGCGGAGGACCGCGGGAGCACCGCCGACAGGCCGGCGGTGCTCCAATGGGGATTCCGACCGCGGCGGTAAAGCCGCGGTCGGACCGGCACCACTGGCGGGGTCCCGCCAGTGTACCGCGGCCCCATTGAATCCTCCGCGGCGGCGCAGCTTGCTGCACCGCCGCGGGGATTCCGACCCCCCCTACCGCCATCCAGATCCCGGCGGTCGGACCGCCGAGATCCGGATGGCGGTAGGGGAGTCGCGGGGCCCCTGGGGGCCCCTGCAGTGCCCATGCCACTGGCATGGGAATTGCAGGGGCCCCCGTAAGAGGGCCCCTACATGTATTTCACTGTCTGCTGCGCAGACAGTGAAATACGCGACGGGTGCAACTGCACCCGTCGCACAGCTTCCACTCCGCCGGCTCGATTCCGAGCCGGCTTCATCGTGGAAGCCTCTTTCCCGCTGGGCTGGCTGGCGGTCTGAAGGAGACCGCCCGCCAGCCCAGCGGGAAAGTCAGAATTACCGCCGCGGTCTTTCGACCGCGGAACGGTAACCTGACGGCGGGACTTTGGCGGGCGGCCTCCGCCGCCCGCCAAGGTCAGAATGAGGGCCTAAGTCAGAAGGTAACTTTTTAACCGAGGCCTCCCGTGACCTGTAGTCGAGCAGGGCTCCATCGCGGTCGGCCTGAAAGTTTGACTTTGCCCCGGTCGAGGTGCAACCAGATGACTCGATTGGCGCTTTTTGTTTCTAAGCGCTAGAAAAGTAATAATTCTTTAAAAATTCATATCTCCGGTTCCCCTGAACCGATTTTAATCGTTTTTGTGTCATTTTAAAGATAAAAATATAAACTATTTTTATAAATTGGTTTGGGATTTTTAAACTGTTTCCTGTGTTTTATTTAATTACTGTTTTGTGATATTTGAATGCTTTACACTTTGTCTCCTAAGTTAAGCCTTGACGCTCGTTGCCAAGCTACCAAGGGTTGAGCTGGGATTAATTTACTGAGACCTAACTGTACCTAGGTGGAGGTTAGTGGCTTGTTGCTAGGTGTAGGTACCTACCTGCCCTACCAATAACCCATTTTCCAACACACTACCTCTGTCCTTGGCAGGATGAAGCACTCTGGGCACAAGGCCCCCTCCAGAACCAGTGGAGAGATACATCCACTACCTCTGTCCTTGGCAGGATGAAGCACTCTGGGCACAAGCCCCCCTCTGGAACCAGTGGAGAGATACATCCACTACCTCAGTCCTTGGCAGGATGAAGCACTCTGGGCACCAGGCCCCCTCCAGAACCAGTGGAGACTGTTATCCACTTGAGAGACTGTGGCTTTGCACTCCCCAGGATGGAACAGTGGGCAACCCACCCACTGTAGAGATTTGTGAGACTGTGGATTTGCACTCCCCAGGATGGAACAGTGGGCAACCCACCCACTGTAGAGACTTGAGAGACTGCGGCTTTGCACTCCCCAGGATTGAACAGTGGGCAACCCACCCACTGTAGAGACTTGAGAGACTGTGGCTTTGCACTCCCCAGGATGGAACAGTGGGCAACCCACCCACTATAGAGACTTGAGAGACTGTGGCTTTGCACTCCCAAGGATGGAACAGTGGGCATCTGGCCCCCCTTGTGGATTTGGCGTCGTACACTCAACCGACTGAGGTGCCCCCTTTCCCTTCCCCCTGAGGTGCTTGTTTTATTGCTATCTGATGCCCCTGCAGTGTTCTCTCCGTCATGTTCGGGGATTGAGTGTGGGCCTCGCCCATGCCGTGTTCGTCCAGTGTTCCACGGACTTCAATGGAGCACTACCTGGACTACTATTCTTGGTGTATATATTTGTTTATGGTGTATATTTATTTTTTGCGTACTGGATTTTAATATATTAGAATGGTTACACTCATTTCCTTTTGTCTTTGCATTCTTCCACAGGGTTTGGGGGGTGTAACTGTAATGTATCATGCTGTATTAGTGTGTGTGTTGTAGTGGGTGAGGGTGGGGGTGGGGGTGTTGCATGTGTGTGTCCCTGTTTTTTCCCTCCCCCCCTCCCCTGTGTCATAGTTGCAGTCCTCACTGTGGTCTTCGCCACCGGCATTCGTTCTCCTGGAAAAGGAGCAAGAAGATAAGGGCTGGCAGGATCCGGAGCTTGGGTTCCATGGCGTCCTGATTCCTCGTAGGGTGTGTAGAGGTGAGCGTTTTCCCTTCGAAGTCCTGTTTTCGCCGTGTTTTTGTTCGCGGTGAATCTGCCCCGGAAAAGGTGGCAGATTGGTAGGTTGTGATACTGTGGGCGGTACATTGTCCTCCGCCTGTCTGTTGGACGTGACCGCCATGCTGTTTGTTTGTACCGCCGTGGCGGTCGGAGTGTTAAAGTGGCTGTCTATGTTGGCGGTTTCCGCCACGGTCGTGATTCAATTCTTTTTTCCCCCGGCCTGTTGGCGGTCTTACCGCCGCTTTAACACCGACCGCCAGGGTTGTAATGACCCCCTAAGTGTGACTACAGTTCTTTTCTGAACATTGTTCTGTTGACATACAACACATCTGTAATACAACACTTCAGCCATCAACCTGAATGTAAGGTTTAACCAAGTCTGTCAAAGAAATCTCACTGTACTGTTCCTTCCAATATGAGTGGGACCATGGAAATGTCTACCCATGGGGGTTAACAAATTATTTGGCAACACTGTTCACTCATCCGTAGAAACCCATATCCTCCTAAGGCACTCTCTCCTGAAGCCTCTTCATTTCGTCCCAGTTATCACTGTTGTCAACAAGAGGTTAAAATTAGTCTCATCTATTTCTTCATTTGTGAGTTTACCATTACATGTACAAACATTGTGTGCACGGTATTTTGCAACCTCTTCAGCGAACCTGTTGCCCAAAGTCACATATTATTCTCCAGAACGGTGTGCAGGGCACTTATTCACTGTGATCTACTTGGGCAATTGTAGTTTGTCAAGGAGGTTTCTCACTCGTTTGCCGTTCCAGATCTGAGATCCAGATGACGTCGGAAAACCTTGCTGAGACTACAGTAGTCTCAAGTCATGAATGACACCAAAGCCGTACTGACTAACGGTAAAGATTGTCATTTCCATTAGATTGGGAACACAACATGATCTAGTAAGAGCAATCATTTTGGCTACTTGAACAGAAAATATTCCTTGAAGCCAAGAAGCTTCAACAACTCCAGAAAGAGTACAGACAGAATGAGCTGCTCTCCAACCTCCTCCACTGTCTCTTAAGCATGAACCATCAACATAGAGGGCATAATTAGATTCAGGTAATGTTTAACTCAGATGTCTGGCTCAGTGTGGTGTACAGTTCAGTAACATCAAGACAGCCACCAGGAAAACATTGGGTTCCACTTTCTACAGTAGCCCAATATTCCCAGAAACATCCTGACTTCCCTCTGTGTAGTTGTCAGACTCATTTTTAGTATGGTTGAAATTCTCTCTTCTGACAATTTTCTCATTCCCTTTCCAATGTGGTGCCCAAGATATGGGACTTCTTTTTGGAAAAATGTTAACTTTCTTGGTGACATGTGGTTCAGCAATGCAATAGTGTATTGTTCACAAGGTTCTTGGGAATTTAACGCCACAATTAGGTCATTGATGTACTCGACCAAGACTGAGCTGCAAGGCATGACCAAAGGTTCCAAATCTTTCTGTAAAATCTGATTTCAAATAGTTAGAGATTCAGTAAACCCTTGTGGGACACAACACCACATTAAGACCCTGTTTCTGGGGGAGTGGTCCAGCTGCGGGAGAAGATGGTCACCTAAACTAGGAGCTCTGTGAGGCATTGGGCTTTGGTTGGAGGCGGAGGCACCGCGGGCACCATACATCCTCTTCCCTGAGCCCCGAGAAGCCTCCTCGTCACAAACTCCACTCGGGGGCCGAGAGAAGGGCACATCACATGGCGCCGGGGGAGAGGAGCAGAGGAGAGGCCTACCAGCCTGCACCAAGCTGCGGTCTGTAGTGGAGGCAGTGTGCGGCTACAGAGGCAAGATGGTGGCATTGCAGCATCGGAGAGCCAGTCTCGGTGCTGCCCCCCTGACATCAGACCACTAAAACCACAGGAGGAGGGGATCCCCACCCTCTTCACCTGCATTGGGGACCCCTCCGCCCTCTGGCCCCTCCCCCCCATCTAACTGCTGCTTCCTGTCGCTTCTGCCCAGCATAGCACCAATGGACTTTCTCAATGCCATACCGCTCTAGGATGTAGCCCAGGAGGAGAGGACGCAGCCATAACGAGAGGAGTCGCCATCACCGTAACACTGCCACACGGGACGGCAGGTGGTCATACTCAACCCCTTCCTCCTCCTGAGCTCTAGGAGGGCTGGAGGCAACATCCTTGCATGGCCAATCGGAGGAAGAGGCTCATTGGGATACTAGCGTCAGGTATTTACCCACCCCACAACGCTCTGCTTCGCCTCACCTTACATCACATTGCCTTCTCAGCACCAGAAACACTTCTCCACCCTGTCCTCACTGGGGACGCCTGATCCTTTTCTGTACAGATGGGGTGCTGTCACGAAGCCTTCATGGGAGGCTCTATATCTGATTCCCCCTCAAGCGCTACCATTGCCCCAGACAGTCTTGGTCCATAGACTGTGCCGGAATCACCTCTGAGGGAAACAAGAGGGTTCTCCCTTGCCTTATCTATTCATCGCCTCCCCGTTGACATTGCAACACGAGGAAGTGCAGGTGGGATGGCCCCCAGACCTTAGACCTCAGATTTTGAGGGCTGTTTCCACGTCAAAAGGCCTGCGATGCCCGGTGGCAAAACGGCAGGTAAATCCTCAGGCAAGCCGGCAAGACAACTACTCTTTTCTGAAGCCCTTCAACCGTCATGGCCCGCATCCCTAGCCATGGGACCACACCCGCCAGCACAGCCTCACACCATGACCGGTGCAGGAAACAACCATCGAATGCATACTTCAGGAGATCACAGCGGTGGGTCGCAGACTTGACGGAAAGGACACTGATATAACCTCATTGACAACGGAGATGAAATCCATGCGGTTCGATATAGCAGGCTTCCAGTCTCGATTGACAGGACTGGAACAATGAATGAGAACTATGGAAGACCACATTAAGACTCCCCAAAACAGGGACCAGGAACTTTTGTACCTCCGCAGTAAGCTGATAGACTTGGAAGACAGGAGCTGCGGGGACAACGTCCACTTTTTTGGATTCCTGGAGCACGTAGAAGGCACAGACACTCCATCCTTTCTCAGAGCTGTCCTCCCCAAACTGACTGACTTAACTTTCGATCCACCACTGGAGTTCCAGAGGGTGCACCGACTGGGCCCAAAGCGATGGGATGGAACTTCCAGGACCCATCTGATTATTGCTTGTCTCCTACGACATGGGCAGGCCCGTCAACTCCTTCTAGAGGCCTGGGCACATGGTCCATTCTGGGCGGAGGGATATGAAATCCTGACTTCTCAAAGGAGACCAATGACCGTAGGAAAGCCTTCTTGGCCCTAAGACCACAGATGCGTCAACTGGAAGTGAAATATATGTTCAACCAGCGAGACTGTGGGTCACCAAAAACGGCGTCTCTAAGGACTTCTATGATCCAGAGGATCAGTGACTTTTCCTGGATAGCCTACAGCCTCAATCCATAGACACAACTACTCTGGCCTGGCCTCAGAGACTACCTAATGACATCCGAAGTGCATCACCTCCCCCAGCCACCCAGGGAGGAACAGACAGCCGCAAATCAGATGATCATCTCAGAAGCAGAGACTGAGAAAGACTTGCAAGAACACATGACGACAGGGAGCAAGTACTACAAGTCGTGGCACTCTACACACAGCAATCAGACAGAGACAAATCTTGCTCGCCCCTGAAACCCATCTCAACTCCCACCTGAAGCCGCAGACACGATGTGAGATGCTTAAGGATCCATAATCATGCCAAGGACCAGAGAACTTGTCACCAAATCAGCGGACAGATGAGTATCTTACTGCATGTTGATGTTATAATGTTGTATTTTTCATTACGTTCTAAGCGTGTGACAACTAGGTTTCGATTGTGCCTTATTTTATTGGCTAAGAATAGTGTACCATTGTTTGATGCGTTGTATATGACGCTGCCCCATCCTAGTGGCTTCCAGACATACTCTCTCTTCCGCTCACCCCTCCTGTGGATGAGGTCACCGTCCTGCTGAACTTTCAGGCCCACACTGAAGTAGAGGAGCATTGCGATCCATACATAGTACCGTGATACAAGCGAATAGCAGGTCCCTAGACATGATGATAGGGCCACTGGTACAATGAAGAACAAAACACAGGGTGCTCCAGGGCACAATGCAATACTTTGAGGCACCTCCATAGGCATGCTGTCTGCTCATAATACCAACAGCCCTAGGAAGACCAAGCCCTCCCCAGCCCCATCACAGCCACTGCAGCCACACGATTCCGTATTACCACTGTCGCCCATGACCACTTGGTATTGTCATGCAAACAGGACTACTACCATTTCTCTTCCTACCCCCCCATGCTCCTGCCCTGGAGGTAACTGAATGACATAGGGATACGCCCATTCTCGATAGTCTACCCCTCTCTTGTCCTCCAATGCTACTCTCAATCCTGTATACGGCAGCGGGCCGTGTGCCCCCCACCTCCGACTGAGGCCCATTTAGCTGAATGTGTAGGCCCCACAGGTTTGGACCCGCAGTCCACAGATCCAGTCCCTTGGGACATTGCTCCTTTGCTTCTTCCTCTGACCCAACACCACTTCTCTTCTCTCTCTCTCTCTCTCTCTCTCTCTCTCTCTCTTCTCTCTCTCTTCTTCTTCTTCTCCCTCTCTCTCTATCCCACCCACACTATAATCCCGCCTTTTTCCCTCCCTCATCCCCTCTATCTCTGATCCCTCCCACTCCCCTCCCATTTCCCGCCACAGGTGGGTGTCTAATGCCTGGCAGTCTCCCTCCCCCATACCACATCACTCCTACCCACATTGCCCCACACAGCACCCCCTCCCCCTCTTCCTGTATAGTTTATTTCAGCCTACTTGCCCTCCCCATTTCTCAGTTCCGTCATGGCTGGCTTTGTCCCCAACGCAGCCCACCCTTTACAGATCATATCCTGGAACGTTAATGGCCTGACGCACTTTGTAAAATGAAAGAAAATATTGTCCTACCTTCAATCTAAACGGGCTGACTTAGCTCTTCTCCAAGAGACACATCTTGACAGTGTTGAATCCAGTAAATTACACTGAGACTGGGTGGGAAAGGTACTCTTTAGCTGTTGCCCTACACAACAGGAGTCGGGGAGTGGCGTCCCACAGAAATGCGGGGTTGCGATATTGCTCCATAAGACACTGCCCATAACTGTCATAAAATCATGTGTTGACCCAGAGGGGAGATACGTGTTTGCCAAATTAAAGATGGGAGACTCCTCAATATGTGTGGGTTCCGTATACGCACCGTCTGGTTCTAAAAGACTCTTTTCTTACAAATCAACCTCCTCCTGGCTGAAATAGGGGCAACCCGCTATATAATAGCGGGAGACTGGAACCTGGCCCGAGATGCAGTATTATATATCAAAAGAGAGGGTGAATAGTGAGTGAAAGGCGCTTCCCACTCTAACTCTGTAGTAATGTGCTTCCCAATATCGCACGGTGCAAATGACTGGGGTCACACCCTCTACATCCCCTAAATTGACAACATTAAGTTATCTTAATTGAAAATAGATACATTTGCACACGTGATAATAACGCAAAAGCCAATCTAGTTTCAATACTGTATTCAAAACTAATTACATATCTAGTGTAAACAAAAACAAAACTCAGAATATTATAATCAATCTTCAATCAAACTCTTCCTCAAATATGGGTTCCATAAAAAATCGATCACAAAGTGTTCATGTCTCCACAGTCCAAAATTAATATCCACAAGTCCAAATTGTGTATCCTGTATAATTAGTTCCAGAGTTACCAGTTCAATCCAATAAATTCCACCTTTGTCTCTTTTTCAAATTATGTATCGTTCCAGAGTTATCAATTCAGTCCAGCAACTTCCTCCTTTGTCCCTTTGTCAACACGTGTTTCATCCGGGGAGTACCCCTGGATTTCATCAGGACCTCCTATAATAACATTATATATATGATGTTACATAATACAAATATTGTGTGTTCTATAAACTCTTCCATTAGTTACATTGTAACAAAATTACGTGCTTAGCGGTGGAAATTTATGTGTGTATCTTCTTCTTAGTTGTGACAGGTTAAACAGTACTACTCCACATTTACAATTGCAGCTACCATGTGTAAAATCTGTGACTGATGTCTCAAAGTGTACATGCACATCTTTTACATAACAGAAAAAATGAAGTGTATGTCCCATGCACAAGTCCCCCTATTTTTTCTTCCAGTGTATATTGTAGAGGATACCCCTCAAACATCACCACCGTCACCAACTAATCATACCTTCACAGTATACTTGATTGTTACATATGCTCCATAGTATCCTTTATAGCTGTTTTGTATATGTCTTATATCCTATTTAAACATCGATAAAATGTCATAGTTTATCAACAATTATTTCATTTGAATATCAACTAAGAATTTATATTACTAAAATATACATATATATGTGTGCCACTCACCAATTGCGTCTATATTTTCTTTTTTCTTTTATGTAACTCCAATTATTGTTAAACTCTTCTTTAAATCTCTGTGTATTAGAAACATAATGTTTTATGAACCCTATCCTTGCATACAAGTCTCCCACAATGTAGCATTAAGAGATGCGGTATTAGACAGGACAGGTCCTCTCGATGTTGGTAACAACCATGATAGTGCTATTCTGACTGACGTGATGGCGGATACTGGGCTAGTGGACTACTCAAGGCTTACACACCCAACCGACAAGGAATACACTTTCCTGTCACCAGTACACGGAACCCAATCCATACTGGACTACTTTTTTGTATCACACAGTAAAATGGCCGAAATCCAAGACACCTGAATACTGGAATGTGGTCTCTCTGACCACTCCCCGATCCATTTATTTGTCAAAGTGGTCCTACCATCTCCAGGCTGCAAACCCTGGCCCTTTACTGTTCAACACTACCGCTCTCCCCAGAGCAAGATGCAACTGCAGGCCCACATATCCACCTTCATGTGTGACAACGTCGGGACTGTTGCCTCCAAGAGGGTTCTATGGGCTGCAGCTAAAGCGACCCTGAGAGGACAAATGATGTGAGATGTGGCAATAGCCAATATGGACAGAAAAGCCCATCAGAAGACCCGAGAGGATGCCATAAGACGTATCAGGCGGCAATACACTATCCAGCTATCTCTCCCTATGGGCTACTCCCTGGAACGCGCCTGTATGCACACAGCGAGTTATACACGTCTCAAGCCGAATATACGCTACAATGCCTGCAAGGATGCCACTATGAGCAAAGAGAGAAGGCTGGATGACTATTAGTGGCACAGATCTGTTAAAGAGAGGCTGCCCTAGCCATCCCAACTATTGCCTCCTCTAACGGGGAGATACTTACACACATGCAGGAAATTGTTAAAGAATTCACAACTTTCTAGCAACATCTATATGTGCTGGAATTGGTGTCTGACCCTACCCAAATAGAGGCCTTCATAGATAACACTAACCTACCCTCGCCTCCCAGCTGATGGCCGTGCCCTCCTTGATGAGAAGTTAAGTGGGGCAGAAATTGTACAAGCCATGTCCAACCTCCCCTACAATAAATCACCAGGGGAAGATGGTTTCCCTGTGGAATTATATAAGTGGGCCGGAGAGAAGGCGGTTAGCGCCGTACACGAGGCATCAGTGAGGCATGTTGAGAGGGCTCTCTAGGTGCAAAATCCAACAGAGCAACAATAGCGGTCATACCAAAACCGGGACGGACCCCCCTATTGTGCAGCAGTTATCGGCCCATATCTCTCCTGAATGGGGATATCAAGATATTAGCCAGCGTTTTGGGGGCCCACCTGCGCAAAGTCATCACGTCCTTGATTCACCATATTCAAATGGGGTTTGTACCGGGATGTACTTCCAGGAACCACCTGCGCACTCTTTGCCATACTCTGCGGGAATCCATGAATATACCAGACGAAGCTCTCGCCCTCTCCCTAGACGCTGAGAAGGTGTCAACTGTATTGAATGGCCCTATCTATTTGCCACCCTGGCAAAATTCGGACTGGGAGAATTCATTTCCAAAGTCCGCCTGCTTTATGACTACCCCATGGCGCAAGTCAACTGCAGGGGCTTTCTATCTGACTCTTTCCCAATTCGTTGAGGGACACGGTAGGGTTGTCCTCTCTCTCCACTTTTATTTTTGCTGACGATGCAGCTACTATCCTTCACTCCCACTTGCTTACAGGAATACCTCTGATGGGAGGGGCCTCAAAAATGTATCTGTCTGCTGATGACGTTTTACTCACCCTAACTGACCTGAAGAGATCCCAGCCAGCTCTACTAGAGATCATAGATGGGTTTGCGATACTATCCGGCTACCGGGTGAACTGGGACAAGAGCGAAGTGCTGCCCCTCTTGCTAGAGACAACAAGAGTTGTGATACATGGATTTCCATTCTGTTGGACCCTGAGCCACCTCATATACCTAGTATACTTGTCAACGGGGTTTAGAATGCATGGTGGCAGATAACCTGGACCCTCTCATTGCTCCCATAAAATTGGACTTCGCGAAGTGGTCACACTTGGGCCTCTCCTTGTGGTGCAGGGTACCGGTGGTGAGAATGGCCACACTCTCGCGTCTTACCTACGCTCTAGGTATGCTTCCCCTTCAGGTGCCCCTCTCAACCCTCTGGCCGGTAGATACAGCAATGAGAGCTTTCGTGTGGGGTTCTACATGCCCCCAACTGGTTTCAGCAAAGATAACAGCAAGCCGCTCTTGCGGGGGCCTTGGACTTCCCTCGGTGGAACACTACTCCCCTGCCCTCCACCTGTCCCAACTGGCATACATGTTACCTGGGTCCTGGGAACAACCACAATGGGTGTCTACAGAGAAACTGCTGCTTTCCCATTGTGGCGGTCTTAGTGGACTGTACTGTAATGGCTCCTCTCAGATCAGCCCAGCCAACTAGTGCAAGATCTACTGCATGGTCTAACTCCCAATCGCTTACTAGGAATACACCACTTTTTACATGCGTAGGCCCCCATATGGAGAAATAACAGTCTGCGGATAGGGGGAACTGCTTTCAGTTAGCCACAATGGAGCCTGGCTGGTATTGACTGCATAGCCCAGGTTACCGAAGACGAGATACCCAAACCATTTGATAAATTACGAGAGGAGGAAAATCTCCATCCAAGGCATGAATGGCGTTATCTACAACTCAAACACTGTTTCCAACAGAATATGGGTACACCCCCGGGAGCTCCAGGCCTCGCCTGTAGTTGCCTATCTTAGAACATGGGGTCACCAGAGAGGTGTTGTGGTGGGCCTATACGAAGTAACTACGTGACATCTATACTCACAACCCCTCCTTGAAATGCTACGCTCTAAATGGCAGACTCGCCTGCAGATGGACTATACCACAGAAGGCTGGTCAGACATTTTAGACCCCCAGGACAGAGGCACTTGAGAAGCCCGACTGAAATTCTGTATCTTTAAGATAATGCATGACTGGTACTGAACCCCTCTGAAACTGCACAGAGCAGGACTTCACCACATGTCAATTGCTGGCGCTGCACGGAGACCCGATGCGACTGGCTCCACATCATATGTGAATGTCCATCAGTCCAGCCCATGTGGGAAGCAGTGAGCTCCACCCTAAAAGACTCTTTACCACTCCGGTCACTGCTCTCTCTCTCTCTCATACTCTTACATGATACGGGACCCCTCCCCACCTTGTCACAACCACAACAGAGGCTGTTGCATACGGAGCTAGCAACAGCAAAGATATTCATCCTCCGACATTGGCGGTCAACTGTTTCCCCTGCTCCAGAAGAGTGGATTGTGGCAATGGTTCGAATAGCTGCACAAGAATGCCTCACCCAAAACGTACAGGACCGGCAGCCCTATTTAATCAGGTGTGGGCCTCCTTCCTCACAGGGGCACCATAGCCTGCTCTTCTTTGACCTCCCTCACTCTTCGTTCTTCCCAGTCACAGCTGCTACAGATAGGACATCAGCTTTCCTCCCCCCCTCTTCAAGCCCACATCCTCTTCCCCTTTTCCAACCCTCCCCCACTATTTCCCTTCACCCTCCCTTTTTCTCCTAATCACTTCAAAGCACCACCACTCAGACACTACTTCCAAGATGCTGAGTGCTCTCCGGCCCAGGCTCACCTTCACTGTACCCCTCTGCCACACTAGTCTCCCCCACTTCTCCCTCTATCTCCTTCCCCCTCACCATATACGTATACCTCTCCAGTGAAACAGACTGCTCTATTCTGCAACCATTGAGCCACCCATGCACATCCAAGTCAATGTGCTACAGAGCTTTAGCCACAGCCTCAATATACCTCTCACCTCATGAACCGCAAACGCATCCCCTTGTTTATCCACCTATCTATTATCCTTTTCCTTCTCTCTTCTTTTCTTTTCTTTACCTTTTCCTTTCTTTCCCTCAACTCCTCTCCTCCCTACTTATCAAGTGCCCTTCACCAGCTCTGTTGAGGACCATCTGTCCTGTACACCAGAGGGTGTGGCCTGCCGATACACCCTAGTGAGGGTTGTTTCTCTCAGCACCCTATGTCCTCTCTTATTCCTCAACTTGACTGCCAGCATCTAGCATTTGAACCGCTAGACAGTTAAGCTAACCCACATACTGACTAAGGGTCTGCAGATACACTGCCAAGCATTGTTATTATTGTCATAAAGAGAAACAACATGCCAGGACTACCCAGAACCCTCCAGCACAATAGTTTCTAGGATAATATTCACCAAACTGCAGCGCACGATAACCTCGATTCCCTCAGCTCACGATTATTTACCCTCAGACTCCTGCCCCCTCTGAATTCTTTATATCTCTCTTTTCCTTTCCGTCTTTCCCCTTCCCAATCATTGTTTCTCCCCAAAGGTTTTAAAAGTTATCGAGCTCATTGATATTCATTACAAACATTGGGGTGTACCTCAGTATGTTCTAAAGTCTGTACAGTCTTCTTTGTGTACTATTACAATAATATCCAGAAGAATTGCAATTAAAAAAAAATGTTAAACAAAGATCCTGTTTCTGAGTCAGAAGGCAAAAAGGAAATGACTGTCCTCATGCAATGGCATCGAAAAGAACCCTGACACTAATCAATGACAGTGAACCACTCAGCCTCGCATGGAATTTGGAACAGTATTATAGCTGGATTCGGTACCATGGGGCAACAAGGAACAGCAACATTATTTATTTACCTCAGGTCCCGTGCAGTCCTATATTTGCCACTTGGTTTCTGAAGACCCATAATGGGAGAGTTACAAGGACTTCTCATTATCTCCTTCAGAATTCACTGTTTTACATGGATTTGATCACGAGAGTTCTCCCAGCAATCGTTTCTGGTGTCAAATTATATTATGGTGTTCTCTGGAATTCAACATTGGGTTTAACAGAAATTTGACAGGTTCTACGCCTTTATTCAGTCCAATATCCTATCCAGAAAAATCCCACACCTCATGTTTGGCAGTTTCTCTCAAGACTGGGGGTGAGTCATCACTGCCAAGTTACACTCTCACAAGAGTATAGAGGACAGTATAGACTTACTATTACAAACTCCACATCTACGTATCTTGAAGATATATGTACTGCACAGGTACATATATACTGAGCTAGGTATTATAAAAAATACACCTCCCTCTCTATTTTTTCAAATATTATTCTCAATATTAAGCCCCATCAATATTCTGGGATTGAAATTCAGGGTGTACACCTTCCAGCAGTTCCCTCCTTAGTGCTTTAAAATGCTTTGATGTAGTATCACAACATTTAAAACAGTTTTGCCATTTATACTACTACTACTCGCTGCTAGTGGTACAAAACGTTTCTGCTGATGGTAAAATACCAGAATTATGAAAAGTGCAAAGAGTAAACATTCTCTCAGTAAATATTTTTTTTTCCATTAACGATGAAGACAGCATCACTGGTTGTTAATATGTCACTGTCAGTGGCCTAATCAAGAGAAAAAAGGCCACCAAAACATGTTTTTATGACATCTGAAAAAAACAACTTACTTTTGCTTCGCCTTAGAAGATGCAAAGACTGTACTCATTTGCTGTTTTTTGTTGCATGGGCGAGATTGTAACTCTAGCAGCAAGATCAACAATGAGAATTATTGTCAATATTGTATCCTAGTAGGAGATACCCCAATGGCAAGATCACTGTGGTGCGGGTCAAACTCATTTGATTACGCAGTTAAAAGCTCTGCACCCTCTATTACTTTACACCACAGGTAACACCTAATTTTGCAGCTCAATGTGGAGGACGTCTCCTGACAGCACAGACTAAGAGTGAACTGAGGGTGAACTGTGATCCAGAAGCAGCCGGGGAAAACTATGATGCACCAGCCCAAAATGCGAGATTGCTCATCCAGGCCCATGGAATGGAAGGGGTAGGGAATTGAAAAAGAAATATTTGGAAGAGTTTGGCCAAGCAGTGTGCCCATTTCTCGAGGGTGAGCACATTAGCTAATCCCCTTGTTCATGTTCTGTCATCAGGATGCTCTAACCTTGTGCGTGAAATCCAAAAGGAGTGGTGTACTCTACTGTCTCCATCCTCTCTCTCCATTGACTCCATACACAGGAATATGAGAGCGAGCAGTAGAAATGGGGAAAGGGAAATATGTTCAGAGAGAAAACAGAGACACAACTCTAGAGCTCTGACTTGTCACATTTGCTGTTCATTAATGTCTGTAGGATGTAAAGGCTTTCTAAAGGCAAAAGGGTACCTTTAATTACTTTCCATACAACCCCGGCTGTGGAGTCTCCACACTGAATAACTTACTATTAAAAACTGAGAAGGTGTACGTTTACCTTTCTTAATCAGGCTCACAGGCTTTAGCAAAGGGTATCCAATAACCACATAGCTAGTCATGACAGAAGCATTGCTGTATTAAAAGTGTCTTAAAAAGGCACCAGGAGCCACAAGAGCATTTATACCCAGCTATCCACCATGTTTCTTGATTATGTGAAAGTTCATAACCTTCTGGGAAACGTTGTTCCATGTTTGTGCACTGTCAAAGAGGGCCAGATGAATTATTTACTAGTCACAAAATATTGTTTAAAATTAGCAATCAGTATTTTACTGACCAGTACGTATTTGTATGAAACAACCTATGTACCATTAAGTTGGATTGTAAAAACAGAATTGAATTGAGTCACAATTCATTTTACCTAATCATTCATCCATCAGGAAGGTCGTAGGATCAGCAGGCTACCAGGTTTGTGATTGATTTTCAATAAAGTGAACTTCTGTGCATTTAAATGCAGAACATTTTCCCTAAAAAAAACAGGGTTGTGTTAAAAAGGAAAGTTTTGGTATTTTTAAAGTTTGTTTAAGTGTCAGCAATGTACCCCTGGACGACAGTCTACTCTAATTTACATTCACAAAACAGAAGGGGTAACAACAGGACCTGTTCTCTTTTGCAAAAGTGTTACCATTTCCTTTGACGTATCAGTGAACTGTCAATCTTTTGCAGCCAAATTTCACTTCCAAACTATTGCTACATAAGATGCTGATTCAGTACCTGGATTGGTACATGGGGCAAAGCACTGTAACGGCTGCAAATACCAAACTGGAGTATTTGCAACCTTTAAAATACATAGTAAATCTGGGCGTCAGTCTTGCCCTTCATTGATGGTGGAATATGTGAAAACAAAAAGAATAAAGACCTGGAGTTTAGTGCC
The DNA here is from genome assembly GCF_031143425.1 of Pleurodeles waltl. Taxonomy (NCBI): domain Eukaryota; kingdom Metazoa; phylum Chordata; class Amphibia; order Caudata; family Salamandridae; genus Pleurodeles; species Pleurodeles waltl. The sequence continues at coordinate 163,950,605 of NC_090448.1, read as the reverse complement.
ATGCAATACTGCATGCATAGGCACATAGCTGTGGTGTGTAAAATGCTAGTTGGGACCACTATTCTGCTTTTCTTAGGAACACTTTCTACCATAGAAACAGCTCTTCTGTTTCCCTCTCAACTCACTAAATCTTCTTAACCCAGTGCACAATAACTGACCAGCACAGTATCTTCGCACCAGAAAATGGCATCTCAATTGTTCTTCTATCTGCTGTAGAGAATAGTATTCAGCCTCTTTGGAACAAACAGTGTTAGAACCTGAGACACAGTGGGTGACTACTGATGTACCACCTTCCAGGAGATGTCCTCTTTGTATTTCCCCATCCCGGGTTTTACCAAGATTTTGGACCTGACAGCCTTCGGGCCTTCTTCCCCCATACCTTTTGCCAGCCTCCTTCCAGTTTCTGACCTCATGTTTGCTGACTTGACTTTAGGACTCTGTGCATTTTACCACTGCTCCCCTAAATCATATTAACATTGGCTCATACCCAATTGCCATATGTACTTTACTTATAAATCCATAGTAAAGTGTGCTACATGTGCCCATGGCCTGTATATTAAATGCTACTAGTGGACCTGTATAGCACTGATTGTGCCATCCATTTAAGTAACCTCTTAACCGTGCCTCAGGCCTGCCATTGCAGAGCTTGTCTGTGCAATTTACACTAACACTTTGCCCTGGCAAGATAAACCTCTTAACTATTCCCACAAAAGGTCTACTGGACGTAGGCCGCCTGACCAGAAAGTACCACTCACAAACCAATTAAGCACTCACTAAAGGTACATCTTGTTAACCAAAGATAAAGAGACAATGTTTTTCTTTCTCTATCACTATTGTGTCTGGATGTATGCTTTCTTTAAGATGAGAACCTTCACCCACCCAAAGTTGGTATTGGGCTCCCTCCTCACATCAGAACCAACTGGTACCTTCTGTGGGCTACAACTCTCCTTTGGAGAGAAGCTGAAGTGGTTTGGTTAGTTGACGACGAGGAGGGAGACTGATGATGAAACATGCCATCTTTGAGTGGGTGAGGGTTCTCGTCCTAAAGAAAACAGTCTTCCAGACACAATCGTGATAGCAAAAGAATACGTTTTTCTCTTTCTTTTTCTTTTTCGTTAACCAGTCACACCTTTTGTGTGTACTTGCTCGCTTTGCAAGATAAACCTCTTTCCAGGCCTATTCTGTCAATTTTTATACATATACAGCACCTCTAAGGTAGGCCCTATACGGTCTACAGGGCAGGGTACAATGTAAGTAAAACGCAGGACATGCATTTTTAAGTTTTACATGCCCTCACAGTGAAAATATCGCTAATTCATTTTTCACTAGTGCAAGATCTACTGCAAGGTCTAATTCTCCCAAAGGATAACATTTGGATTACCTTATTACATCTTATAAGCGTAATCAATCTGGAAGAGATATGCTTGTTAAGTTTGGTGTCTCTGGACTCACAATTTAAAACCATAACTAGTGGTAAAGTCGGATTTTAAATTGCAGTTGTGAGAATGGCACTTTAAAAAGTTTACATTGTCTTGCTTTAGTCATTTGCTGCCTACTGCCTGTTTCCAATACACGTCTAGGGTGGGGTGACAGCTGGACTTGTGCATTCCCTCTGGACAGCCATACACAAGGACAGGTTAGGTGTGACTGATGGACCATCCACAGACTGATGGGCCATCCTGGGCAGAATGGGAGGGAAGGGCAGACATTTACACCTGAATCAGCAGTGTCTCCCCAAACAAAGGGCTCCATTCCCTCCTGTAGTGAGTCTGGAGCCGCTTCAAGAAGGGAGGACCTCTGTGCACTTCAAAGAGCTTTCTTTGAAGTCTCCCACTCTTCAAAGGCACAACTGGTAGTAAGTACTGGAACTCTGACACCACCAACACAGTACACTTCCAGACCTGTGGATACTCTGCCAAGAAGAAACACAGTTGTGCTGCTACAAGGACTGCCACTCTGCTGAGCTGCTACTCTGCTGGCCTCCTGCTTTGCTTAGCTGACCTGCTGCCCTCTTGACTGCGAGTGAGAAGCACTGGACCTGAATCTCTATTTCTCAGAACCAAAGTAACTTCAAGGGCTTGCTGGCTTACCTCCTGTTTTCTGAAGTCTCAGGAACACAAAAGACTTGTAACTCTCCTGTTACAGCTGTTGGACCTATCTTCAACCAGCTCCTGACAACCAAGATGGGCCTCCCCAGTCCTGGGCCCTTGAAAATGTTTTTTGGCTCTTGAAATCAAGCTTTTGGGCTGTTTGTGATTGTGAATGGGCCCACTCGCACCGGAATCACATTGTTCGCCCGAGGAATCAGTATGAGCCACTGTAAGTTCATCTCTTCACACAGCAAGTATCACCAGCTGACTCTTCGTGCACGCAGACCACCACCAGCGATGTACTCCTTGCACCCACCAAACGTATTGCCCATGAAAGGGACCCTTGGATCAATGTTTGAGGAGGTAAAGATTCAGCAGGACATACCTCAGATTGTATCTGACGCATTCCATCATGGTTGGCCTGAACATTTGGATTTACCTTGGTGTAGCAGGACCAGATATCTCCAGTTGGGGCTTTATGCTTTTCAGCACTATATTTCATTTTAACTGCTAAAAAAGCATCTTGACTTCTACTTAATGGCCCTTTGTCATTTAGGTCTTGTTTTGTTTATAAAGGTAAGCTCTATGTTTCTAACCAGCTGTGGTGTCTTTTTGTGTGGACTTTTCACTGTTTTACAAATACTTTAAACATTGATCTTAGGTTCAGCCTGACTGCTCTGTGCCAAGCTGCCAGATGGTGAGCACAGGTTAATTTATAGTGTTTATCTAACTTACCTTAGCTAGGACTGTGGTTCCTGCTTTGAGAGGATGCATACCTCTGCCAACCAGAAACCTAATTCCTAATACAAGACCAGCAGTGTTTAGTGTGTGATGATCATGCCTAGGTGAGTTAGAGGCTAACTTTATGCTACCTCTGCAACACATGTTCAGGAATTATAGCTTAGTGACCTTGAGCTTACAGGCAGGATGCAAATGCAAGAGCCTGCTGCCTGTAGTGTTCCAAAGTTGTAGAATACTAAGATTGTCCCTGCTTGGTGAAGCCTCAAACTAGCTGCATCTTTGTTGGGACTTGTGAGTTTGTGAGTGAGGAAATTCTGTGGGGACATTTGTGTTCACACACTCCTGGAGGCATTTTGAATGACTTGTTTTGCTCTTGTTTGCTGACTTATTATGAATCATTGTGAAGTCCAATCTGACACCATGTCTAGTGTGCAGATGTTGGTACAAAAGGCACACTTTGGCCATAACATTTGTCGAATGTGCCATCTTACTTTTATAAATGCAGAGAATGCATGACCCTTATTTATTTCTTTTCTAGGGACTCCACCCAGAATATCATTGTGAGAATATTGTCTAATATAAATATAGTGTTTTTTAGATTTTCTACTAAAATATAGCCCAATTGTGTTTCTTAATTAAAAGTCTACCCCCAATAGGACAATATTTTTTAAACAATATTTAGGGCACACTATTTATGTAAGAGAACTTTTATGTATATGATTTTGTGATGTGCAATTTTTTTCCATGCTCAATTTTGTGCACTCATACTCATTGGGTTTGCTTGCAGAGGCTATGCCGCCAGGATCTGAACATTGAGAAAGAGTGCCTCATGTTGTGACGATTGTTTTATGATGTGGTAGACTATTTCACTGTTTCAACATTTGGGGGCTTGCCTGGCCTCATCAACATATATATAATATTGCTTTCATGTGCCTCCAAAATGACTCACCATAGTAGGACTAGTGCAGGCTTTTAGCTGTGTAACCTGAATGTACTTAGTTAATGTATTAGGAGCTTGATTATTCTGCGCTTAATACTACTAATATGATTGAAGGAACTGAATCACCACCATACAGAATTTTATCAGTCTCTGTGCTCGTGTTTCAATATGATATCCTGAGGCTCATTGTATGTCATGTTGTGCTTAATGGGGATGCCCTAGAAGCATGAATGAAATCCCTCCATTTTCCTCACACTGCTAATCCTACCTTCTGCATTATAGGGTGTTTGCTTGCTTCCTTATTTAAACTGTTTAATGCACTTACTTCATATCTCTCAAAGGCCACAAAAACCCTATGAAGCAGGTTAAGAGCCTCATTATGAGTTTGGTGGTCCATCGACCACCATTGCGGCTGTGGAAGTCTGACTGCCATCGGGATGGAGGTCAGACTGCCTTGATACGTGTCATGCCAGCCTATGGAGCAAAGACTGCCGCAGTTCTGCCGGCACCGCCAGGCAGCAGAGACTGCCATGGTCACGAGGCAGCACAAACAACAAGGCAGAGACAGTGTTTCCGCCGGACACATTACGAGGTTGCACACCACCAATTTGACCATGGCGGTCCACCCACCACTGTGGGAAAGTACCATCTTTCTTGGCATGTTACCCCCAATTTATGCCTGTTTGTCAGTGTGTTTTACCTGTCTCGCTGAAATCCTGCTAGCCATGACCCCAGTGCTCATAATTTGTGGCCTAGTGTGTGTGTGTTGTCAGTATGCTTAACTGTGTCACTGAAGTTCTGCTAACCAGAACTCCAGTGCTTATGCTTTCTCTACTTACCAAATTAGTCACTAAAGTTTAGTGACTTCATATTCCAATTCCAATTGGCACACTGGACCTCCCTTATAGGTCCCTAGTACATGGTACCTAGGTACCCAGGGCATTGGGGTTCCAGGAGATCCTTATGGGCTGCAGCATTTCTTTTGCCACCCAGAAGAAGGTCAGACAAACCTTTCTTCAGGACTGCCACTGCAGCCTGAGTGAAATAGTGCACACGCTATTTCACAGCCATTTTCACTGCACTGAAGTAATGTATAAGTCACCTATATATCTAACCTTCATTTAATGAAGACTAGGTGCAAAGTTACTAAGTGTGAGGGCACCCTTGCACTATCAAAGGTGCCCTCACACTGTCCAGCGCCAATTCCCCAGACTTCGTGAGTGCAGGAATACCATTACACACGTGCACTACATATATGTAAATACATATATGTAGCTTCACAATGGTAACTCCGACTATGGCCATGTGAGGTGTCTAAGATCATGGAATTGTCCCCTCATTTCAAATCTGGTATAGGGGGGTGATCACAATCATCCTGGGGGGTCCACCATGGACACCCAGTACTGCCAAACACGCTCTCTGAGGTTTCCACTGCAGCCCCAGCTGCTGCCACCTCACAGACAGATTTCTGGCCTCCTCGGGCCTAAGCAGCTCAGTCCCAGGAAGGCAGAACAATGCATTTTCTTTGGAAGAAGGGTGTTAGGCCCTCTCCCTTTGGAAATAGGTGTTACAGGCTTGGGAGGTGTAGCCTCCCAGAGCCTCTGGAAATGCTTTGAAGGGAACAGATGGGGCTCTCCTTGCATAAGCCAGTCTACACTGTTCAGGGACCCTCAGTCTCTGCTCTGGCGCAAAACTGTACAAATGAAAGGGGAGTGACCACTCCCCTGTCATCACCACCCCAGGGGTGGTGCCCAGAGTGTGTCCCTGGCATTAGCCATTTTGGATTCCAAGGTGTGGGGACACTCTGGAGACCTCTGAGTGGCCAGTGCCAGCAGGTGACGTCAGAGACCCCTCCTGAAGGGTGCATACCTGGGTATGTAGCCAATCCCCCTCTCAGGGCTATTTAGGGTCTCTCCTTTGGGTGTTTCAGCAGATTCAGCTTGCAAGACTCCTCCAGGAATCCTCTGCAAACTCTGCTTCAGCTTCTGACCATCAGATCAACTGCAACCTGCTCCAGGAACGGCTGTAACTGCAACAAAGTATCCAGGACAACTCCTGTGACCTGCAACTTCAGCTCCAGCCAGCATTTGCAACAGTTTCCAAGGTGTGCATGCTCTGAGGACCCCCTGACTTCGCTCTGCACCAGAAGAACCAAAGGAATCTCCCGTGGAGTGATGGAGTCACTTCCCTGCTTCTACACGCACTCTTCTGCGATGACGACCGGTATACTGGGACTCCTCTCCTGACGACGAGCTTGCTCCCTGGAACACAGGTGGTGGATCGACATGACCCAGACTGTCCTACGGTCCAGCTGTCCAAATTTGGTGGAGGTAAGAGCTTACCTCCCGTGCTGCGACAGTACCCCTGTGCACCACGTCATCTTCATCTCCTTGGGCTTCAGTGCACTTCTTCCAAGAATCCTTCATGCACAGTGTAGCCCAGGTCCCCAGGCACTCCATCCTGTGAAGCACAACTCATTGAGTTGTTCTCCGGCAGCATGGGACCTTCCTTTGTTGTGCTGCGATGACCACTCTTTGCATCTTCTTTGTCCCCATGTCCTGTGACTCCTTTCAGTGCTGCCTGGTCTTCTGTGGGCTCTCTCCAGTGCTGAGAGCCCTGTCTGTCTCGTCAGTTCGAGTTGAGACCCCCAGGTACCTCCTTGGTCCAGGCAGAGCCACTTTGACGCAAACCGCAAACTTGTGTCAATCAAGGCTTGTTGTCAGAACCCAGCGACGCAAAGAGCCTGCATCCAACAACTCGACGTGGGACATCTCCTGCACCATTCAGGAACCCGCAGCCATCTTCTTTGGTGCTCTTCTGTACAATTCTTCTAACCCGGAGAATCCACTTTTGCACCATCTTCTAGGTTGGCAGAGGCTCCTGTCCTTCCGGGAATCTTCCGCAACTTATGGACTTGGTCTCCTCTCTTCACAGGTCTTCAGGTCCGGGAATCCACTGGTTGTTGATTGCAGTCTTGCTTAGTTCTTACAATATCTCTTATCACGATTTGCAGTGTGTCCTGAGGAAACTGTGTCTAAATACTGCATTTCTATAGTGGTATTGCAGGAGCTTTGCATGTCTCCTAGTTCAGTCTAAGCTGCTCTTCTACAGCTACCTCTAAACAGCCTAACCTGCTAGAACACTGCCTACATTTCACTTATAAGGGATAAATGGACCTGGTATAAGGTGTAAGCACCTTAGGTGCCCACTACAAACCAGGCCTGCCTCCTAAAACCACGTCTTAGTAGGCGGAAACAGGGAACATAAAGGGAGACACTCACCTACAGGCAGCCTCCAGTGCTGCCAAGGAGCCCATCAGCCACGTCATGCCACTGTCGTTTATCATCGATAGAGCACAAAAATAACATCGCCGTGGACCCCACTGACCATAAGCACACACATCTACTTGTGTTATTAACCATAACAACAGGTCATTGAGCCATCATCCACATCATATGGGGGTCAAGCTACGGGCACCAAGTACACGTCTCATTTTGTACACAGTCCAAATCATACATAAAAAAGGACACATTCATAGTCACAATATACCACCTTTGGGTAGGTCACTCACACAGCACATCAACACTACACAAAAACACATGTCCACACATCTCAGGTACTGGGACAGTGAAGGCTACACAACATTGTCTCACACATCACCAAGAACACACCAACATCACACATACAAATACAACTCACATACCCACATTCCTCACATGCCATGGACTGTCGTCACATACAACACACATATGTATGGATGTGGCGTGGAATGCAAATGCTCCTCCCTGCAAACAGTCCTGCAATGGGCACACACATCACCCACATCACAGCACAATGGAAGGACAATGGCATGCACAATAAACAGAGAGACAAGTAGACAAAGAGCACTATGCTAACAATACCTGCACAATATGGATGGGGGCATCAGGAGCACTCAGTGAAGGAGGCTGCACCAGGACACATATCATTTTGCACATGCCCCTAAAACAACATGTGCACAATAAATGGCTCTACATATGTCAGAGGGACAAATAGTACTAGACCTATATGACATGCCTACCTGCGAAATGTGGAAGTTCAAGTCAACAAAGCACATACAACTCCAATTGCATGGGACATACATCTACAGGAAATAGCTGCAAGGTACACACAGCTAATTGGTAACATGCACAGTCAAATGCCACAAAGTTAGCACAATTGAACACACTCCATGTCTGCACAAACAAAATTCAAGCTGACACACATCAGATGAATCCAAAATCCTGATTAGGGGACAAGTTTAACCCCACACATGCTCACATTGGATAACACAAGATGGAATACGTAATGTAACAACCAGTACACAGTGCTAGGACAACAGCATCGCATTTACACCAACATATCAATACACTCAGCCAAAAACCTTCTTCTTGGGGGCACCAGCACTGCCCACAAAGTCTGATACTGTAAACAACAGCAAATGGATCAGGAAACATGCTGAAACACACACAACTGTAGGGACACAACATAAGTTACTCAGGAAAAACATTAAGGTACAATGGGAATTGCAGGACAAATGTGTTCCCAAAACAAAACAACTTGGTGGATTTATTAAATAGTGGAGCTGAAGAGTCCAAGGCCATTTGCCAGTCCATTTAAATTACAACAATAGCAGAGTTTTGTGCTAACACTTGGCTCCCAACGGCCAGGAACCTCCACAGGAAGGGGCATCAAGGGGACAGGCAGGCACCTCAGCATTCATCCTTGGGTAGGGACGATTTCGGAAGGGGACTTAGATTTGGGCCTGGGAGGGGTGGGTGTAGCCGGGTGTCGGACACCCCGGCTGCATGCGATGACGATCCCTAGCCCGGTCAGTGCCCCGGTGGTCCCGCGGAGGAGGCAATTAAGGAGGGGGGAAACCCGGATATCCGGGTTTCCAAAGAAGTGAAAAGAGAAGACGGACAATGTGCGCGAGGAAAGGAGGAGACGAGGAGGAGGACGCCAGAGTGGAGGAGGGAAATGCAACGGGAGATGACGGAGGCACAGAAGGAGGCGAGAATGCCGGCAAAGACATCCCCGACCTCGGGGAAAAATAGCCCACCAACGAAGAACTCTTGGACTCCAAAGGCGATACTATGGAGGGGCAAGGAAGCCCCGAAAGGCAGAAGCTCCACCACGTCCCTGGAGGGGCGTGGCTCCAGCAGATACAGTCCTGCCTGAAAAATAGAATAAGTGCTTTGGTGGGCAGGGAGGAGGGTGGAGAGTGCGAGCAGAGGGAAGTAGGGAAGGGATACCTGGGAAAAGAAACACTTGAGAAGGGGGAGCACTAATCACATAACACAAAGTGGAGGTAGCTATATCACTGGAAGAAATAAATTTTTTGGTGTCCACTGAGGTGCATACGGAATGGGACCCTGTCATACTATAACTCTTCCTTTTTCTCCTCGGGCTGGAGCCCTACACCAGGCCATCACCATTCACACTATCTCTCTCTCTCTCTCTCTCTCTCTCTCTCTCTCTCACTCTCTCTCTCTCTCTATACCCTCTCCCTTCACTAAAATCATCCAAAATCCACCCAGACTCGCAACTTACCTACCTTTCTTTCCTTTTCTGGGCAACCTGACGACACCACTACCGGGAGAATAATCACCAACCACCGGGAATCCTGGGAAAGAGGAGGTCATCAACACATAAAGACAACAGACAGAGGGGGTGATTCTAAGCTTGGCGGGCGGCGGTAGCCGCCCGCCAAGCGGGAACCGCCAGAAGACCGTACCGCGGTCGAAAGACCGCGGCGGTCATTCTGGGTTTCCCACTGGGCTGGCAGGCGACCGCCGAAAGTCCGCCCGCCAGCCCAGCGGGAAACACCCTTCCCACGAGGACGCCGGCTCAGAATGGAGCCGGCGGAGTGGGAAGGTGCGACGGGTGCAGTTGCACCCGTCGCGAATTTCAGTGTCTGCAAAGCAGACACTGAAATCCTTTGTGGGGCCCTCTTACGGGGGCCCCTGCAGTGCCCATGCCATTGGCATGGGCACTGCAGGGGCCCCCAGGGGCCCCGAGGCACCCCCTACCGCCATCCTGTTCCTGGCGGGAAACCCGCCAGGAACAGGATGGCGGTAGGGGGTGTCAGAATCCCCATGGCGGCGGAGCGCGCTCCGCCACCATGGAGGATTCTCAAGGGCAGCGGGAAGTCGGCGGTACACCGCCGACTTTCCGTTTCTGTCCGCGGCTGAACCGCCGCGGTCAGAATGCCCAGCGGTGCACCGCCAGCCTGTTGGCGGTGCTACCGCCGACCTCCGCCATGGCGGTAATTACCGCCAGGGTCAGAATGACCCCCAGAGACTGTTACGAAGGGATAACCCGGGGACGAGTCCTATGTACAGGGAAGGGAAATCCTTGATATATGCAGGTGATAAAGGTAAACAGCAAAACCATTAAGGCCCTAATAGATTCGGGAGGTAGTCAGTCAGTCCTTAGGGCCAGTTTGGTTGAACTACCGGAATACCGGCCCCAGCAACGGGTTTCCATATGCTGTATCCACGGAGACAAGAAGGATTATCCTGTGGCCTCAGTTCTTCTCTAGTGGGAAGGGAAACGGGATGAGGTCCCAATGGGGATCATGGACCGCCTGGTCGAAGAGTGTATCATAGGCAGGGATTACACACATTTCTCTGATTTATTGCAAAAGGTAAAAGCGGGAATCCAATTAGATACTTGGTGGGCAGAAGCCCCCTTTTAGACATCCCAATAGAAAGTGGAAACTCCCGTTATAGACCTACTAAAAGGGAAAAGAGGCGTGAGAAACAACTATATTGGACACAAGGAGAGGAAGAGGACTCGAGGAAGGTACTATGTACTACTCCGTCCCCCTTACCGTCCTTCCGTAGCAGTCAATGGGAAGACCCATCCCTTCAACATGCCTGGAGTGGAGCTAAGACGGAAAATACAGGCGAGGTGGGTCCTTATTTCCTTATATGCAAAAACCTCCTATACAGAATCACTAAACATGACAATCCTGAAAAGAGACATTTAGTAGTGCCAGAAACCTACCGAACACAGGTACTCTACCTCGCTCACAATCAACCCGGGTGGGGCATTATGGTAGAGAGAAAACGGAGGAGTATTTGTTACTACGTTTTTATTGGCCGGGAGTTTATGCCCACATCAAATAATTTTGTGCGCAATGTCCTAAATGTCAACTAGTAGACCCCGGACCCCTGAGGAAAGTACCCTTACAACCCTTGCCTATAATAGACATCCCCTTCTCCAGAGTTGGAATGGACTTGATAGGCCCCCTCCTCCCAACCACAAAGGGGCATACCTACATACTAGTCCTCGTCGATTATGCCACCAGATATCCAGAAGCCATACCTCTCACCAGTATGATGACCAAGAATGTAGTCCAGGCCATGATTGGCTTCTTTTCCAGAGTTGGATTTCCTAGCGAAATCCTAAATGATCAGGGTACTCCACTCATGTCAGCCTTAATGGCACACATTTGTAAAACACTGGGTGTCAAACAACTTAAAACATCGGTATACCATCCACAAACCGACAGCCTCGTCGAAAGGTATAATCGTACCATAAAAACATTGCTGAGAAAGACCGTCTCGGAATCAGGGAGGGATTGGGATAGGAAACTCCCACTGTTTCTCTACGCAATGAGGTCCCACGAACAAGCCTCCACGGCCACAGTCCTTTTGAGTTGGTTTTAGGACGACAGCCCCACAGTTTGTTAGACATGGCGGCTGAGACATGGGAAGAAGAAGAAGACGGGGAAAACCCTTATTAGATTACAATCAAGAACTCAAGTCCCAATTACAGATGGTTTGAGCAGATGTCCGCAAACACATGGAAAAGGCCCAGGGAAAACAAAAGAGTTATTATGATCAGGGAACAAAAGCAAGACAACTCCAACCCAACGATAAAGTACTCCTACTACTTCCAAGTTCTGACAACAAGTTATTAGTCAAATGGCAAGGCCCATATAAAGTTGTGAAACCAGTCTCCCCTGTTATTTCAGAACCCAAAAAGAGTACAGATTTACCATATTAATTTGTTAAAGAAATGGGAGGAACCCACTATTTCCTTACCCCCTGTAGCGACGGGTTTTATGGTAACCCCCGATAAACCCTTAGATATTGAGTTATGTCCCACTATGCCGGGGACGTCCTCGGAACGTCCCCAGATCAATCCTAATCTACAAGAAAACCAACAAAGACAGCTGAATTGCCTTCTGGCTCAGCATACCAGCTCCTTTTTGGCAAAACCCGGAAAGACATCCTTCATACAGCATCATATCAAAACCGCAGCGGCTCAAACTCTACAGAGGCCAGAAAGCATCTAATTGAGCAGGTAGTAAAAATCGTGCTACAAATGAAGGTTATAGAACCATCTGTCAGCCCCTGGTGCTCGCCGATTGTATTAGTCCCGAAACCAGACGTCTCAATCCGTTTCTGCATTGACTTTCGCTGGTTAAATGCAATTTTCCAATTTGATACATATCCTATCCCTCGAGTCGACGATCTACTTGAGAAATTAGGTAAAGCCCGATAAGTGTCAACCCTTGATCTAACCAAGGGGTACTGGCAAATACCGCTGGCCCCAGCAGACCGGGAAAAGACGGCTTTCTCCACACCCTCAGGGCTCTACCAGTTCACAGTGCTTCCGTTTGGCCTACATGGTGCTCCTGCTACCTTCCAGGGGTTAATGGACCACCTCTTGAGACCCCTCCAACATTTCGCGGCCGCCTACTTAGATGATATAGGCCCTCATTCTGACCTTGGCGGGCGGCGGAGGCCGCCCGCCAAAGTCCCGCCGTCAGGTTACCGTTCCGCGGTCGAAAGACCGCGGCGGTAATTCTGACTTTCCCGCTGGGCTGGCGGGCGGTCGCCTTCAGACCGCCAGCCAGCCCAGCGGGAAAGAGGCTTCCACGATGAAGCCGGCTCGGAATCGAGCCGGCGGAGTGGAAGCTGTGCGACGGGTGCAGTTGCACCCGTCGCGTATTTCACTGTCTGCGCAGCAGACAGTGAAATACATGTAGGGGCCCTCTTACGGGGGCCCCTGCAATGCCCATGCCAGTGGCATGGGCACTGCAGGGGCCCCCAGGGGCCCCGCGACCCCCCCTACCGCCATCCGGATCTCGGCGGTCCGACCGCCGGGATCTGGATGGCAGTAGGGGGGGTCGGAATCCCCGCGGCGGTGCAGCAAGCTGCGCCGCCGTGGAGGATTCAATGGGGCCGCGGTACACTGGCGGGACCCCGCCAGTGGTGCCGGTCCGACCGCGGCTTTACCGCCGCGGTCGGAATCCCCATTGGAGCACCGCCGGCCTGTCGGCGGTGCTCCCGCGGTCCTCCGCCCTGGCGGTCAAAGACCGCCAGGGTCAGAATGACCACCATAGTGGTCTTTAGTAAATCTTGGGAAGACCATCTCCACCATCTAGACCACATTTTCCAAGTCCTAAGCGTGGCAGGCCTTACAGCTAACCCGACAAAGTGTCACTTAGCCCATGGCCATATCGCATATCTTGGATACTTTGTAATGGACAACTGCGACCTCAGAGAAATAAAGTGGAGGTCATCCATCGGGTCCCAGTTCCAACAACAAAAAAAGAACTCCATTCTTTTTTGGGTTTAATAGGCTATTACAGACGCTTCATACCCAACTATTCTATGTTGGCAGCCCCCCTTACCGACCTTTTACGGAAAAGCTAACCAACCAGTCTCTCAGCCTTAACTTCTGACCAACTATCTAGTTTCCACCAGTTAAAATTCCGCCTCATGACGGAACTGGTCTTAAGATGTCCCAACTTTACTAAACCCTTTCACCTACAAACCGATGCCTCGGACGTAGGGCTAGGTGCAGTGTTATCCCAAGCAGACGACAACGGACATAACCACCCTACAGTGTTCATTAGTAGAAAACTGTTACCCCAGGAACGGCATTACCCAATAGTTGAGAGGGAGTGTCTAGCTATTAAGTGGGCCGTTGAGAATCTACAGTACTACCTTCTGGGTCATTCCTTTATCCTGTATACCAACCATGCTCCTCTCACCTGGTTGGCCTCCCACAAGAACACAAACTCTCGCATCCTACGGTGGTTTATGGAGCTCCAACCCTTTTCACTTCAGATTTGTCACATCCCAGGGAATAAACAACATGCTGCGGACTATCTATCCCGTTACCCTTGGACCACGGAACTCCCTCAGTCCCTTTCTTGGGAAGGGAGATGTAGCCGGGTGTCAGAACCCCCGGCTACATGAGATGATGATCCCCAGCCCGGCCAGTGCCCCGGGGGTCCCGCAGAGGAGGAAATTACAGAGGGGGGAAACCCCGATATCTGGGTTTCCAAAGAAGTGAAAAGAGAAGACGGACAACGCGTGCGGCGAGCGAGGAAAGAAGGAGACGAGGAGGAGGACGGCAACATGACGGGAGACGACGGAGGCACAGAAGGAGGCGAGGACGCTGGCAAAGACATTCCAGACGTCGGGGAAAAAGAGCCCACTAACTAAGAACTCTTGGACTCCAAAGGTGATACTACGGAGGGGCAAGAAAGCCCCGAAAGGCAGAAGCTCGCCACGTCCCTGGAGGGGAGTGGCTCCAGCAGGTACGGTCCTGCCTGAAAAATAGAATAAGTGCTTTGGTGGGCAGGGAGGAGGGTGGAGAGTGTGAGCAGAAGGGGGGAAGGGATACCTGAGAAAAGAAACGCTTGAGAAGGGGGAGCACTAATCATATAACACAAAGTGGAGGTAGCTGTATCACTGGAAGAAAGACGTTTTTTGGTTTCCACTGAGGTGCAAACGGAACGGGACCCTGTCATACTATAACTCTTCCTTTTTCTCCTCGGGGCTGGAGCCCTACACCAGGCCATCACCATTCACACTATCTCTCTCTCTCTCTCTCTCTCTACACCCACTCTCTTCACTAAAATAATCCAAAATCCACCCAGACTCGCAACTTACCTACCTTTCTTTGCTTTTCCGGTTGACCTGACGACACCACCACCGGGAGAATAATCACCAACCACCGGGAATCCTGGGAAAGAAGAGAAAGAGGAGGTCATCAACACATAAAGACAACAGACAGAGACTGTTACAAAGGCACCTGTACGCCAAAAATAAAACCCACTTATATTCAATCACCAACCTGAGTTGTCTCATTGATCCCTATCGTTACACCCACTGCCACAGTGGGCTTCTTTTTAGGAGGGGGGCTTCTTCTTGAGGGGAGAAGTATGGGTGCTTGCCGGGGGACAGGGGAGGCCTTGAAGGTGGGAAGGAGGGGATGAGAAGTGGGTGGGGGCCTCTTGGGTTTGGGCTGGGGTGGAGGGAACAGGGAAAAGGTTAAGGTAAAAAAAAAAATATCTTATGGACATGGGGATGGTCATCAGAAGACGGTCGGGATTTGGAGATCAAGGGAATGGTTGTCTGCTGTGTTGGTGTGGCTGTCATGGTTGTGTGCTTCTTGGGGGTATGCCTTTGTTTGGTAGGTGTCTTTTGGGTGTGAGTGAGTCTGTGTGTCTTGGGGGTCTAGGTGCCAGGGTATGGAGTGGTGGATGTGTGTGTGTCTGTTGGGGTGGTGACTGTGGGCATTCTGGATATGGTGGATGTATGTGTGTCTGTAGTTGCGGTGTCTGCAGGAGTGGTGCTTGTGGTGGATGTCTGGGGGTCTGCTGAGGTGGTGTCTGCGGGTATGATGGTTGTGGTAGGTGTGTCACTGACTATTGGTGTGGTGCCTGTGGGTATGCTGGATGTTGTGTATGTGATGCTGGGGATGGTGGGGGTGTCAAGGGAAGTTGTGACTATTGCTGTGTAGGTGGGTGGTTCTTGTTTGCTTTCATGCTATTGTATTTGGCAGTGCTTGTGTTTATGTGTGCTCCTTTTGTGTGTTGATGTGCAGATCTCTCTGTGTTCTTTGGCTAGGTAAGCGAAGGAGGGATTTGGATTGGTAAAAGGGAGGGGGAGAGGGGAGGGAAGGTGGGAGTTACCGGCTGCCATAGGTGTGGAGGCCAGAGCCTGAAAAGATCTCTATAGGCCAGACATTGCACCATGAATGCCTTCTAGAATGCACTGTTCTGTTGTTGCTGACTACCCAATCCCTGGATGGCAATTGCAATGGCTCTCTGACCCACAGAGATACTTCTCAGGTGGTGAATAGCCTCCTCACTGAGGGCAGCAGAGATAACAGGGGGTGGGGCTGAGATGCCTGCAGCAAAGGAGTTGCTCACACTCTTGGGTGAGTGGGCACGGCCAACTTAGTGGGAAGCAACAGGGAGGGTGGTGATAGAGGGCTGAGATGCCTGCAGCAAAGGAGTTGCTCACACTCTTGGGTGAGTGGGCACAGCCAACTTAGTGGGAAGCAACAGGGAGGGTGGTGATAGAATGGGGGTGGTAGACAAGGATGGTACAGGGGTATAACAATGGAAGATGAATCCGATGATGATGATGACGATGATGATGTCGCTGTCTCCCCCCTTACATTCCCCTCACCCTCCAGGTCACTGGGTCCCTCTGTGTTGGTGTTGTATTGACCCAACATCCCTTGACCAGATGTGTCCCCACTCAGCTGTTCCCCTTCTCCTTTGCTTGCTGGTGCTGATGCTGCAAATACAAAGAGAAATAGGGTCATAACATGTCCATGAACACACTTGAACAACAGCTCTGTGCCATGATGTCAAGTAGGCACCAGCAACAAACTTCACGTAAGTAGCCAGCACATGACCCATACCTTATGCATGCATGCATGCCATCTGAACTGTCAACAGTTGCCGACAGGAAAATCAGGATCTCAGACAACTACAATTGCATGGCTGAAGCTGTGCAATCACAATGATCATACAACCATTAGGAGGCACCCTCACCCTCAAAGCTTTGACGCATGGAACACACCACAGTAACCTTTTGACAGGTAATAGTAGGCAAATGGAAAATGGATTTCCACAGATCCCACACAAGGTCATGCACACATCTATTTGTCACATACATGATGACCCAACAATGAGAAATGGTGACACAAAACCATGCCATGTTGATGACAATAGTATAATTCACTGGAGAAGGTGACAGGGAAATACCCATGTCACAATGGAGACATATCAACAATACACACTTCATCAAGTGTAATTTGTTCCAATAGAGTCATAGAGGTAGTATTAATGTTTCTCAAATATGCCACACACGTGGCATTGAAATAGATACTATAAACATCTTGTGCAATATGTCAGGGAGAGGTATCCCCAAAATTCACAACACAATGAATCAGCAAGCCCCAGGGTAATCACCACTAATGTCCGGCACCCCTTTCTGTGGAAAACTGAGTGTATCACCAGGCGTCATTAGTCCCTTGAATGTTTGAGAGGCCCTGGGGCTTGCAAATACTTGTTGAGGCCCTCAACATGTTTCCTAATTAGAAGCTACATAATTCTTCACATTTTAGCCACGCAAACCCAGATATCTGTCTGTGACTGAATGCCTGTACCCAGACACTACTGATTTCTACATAACTGCACGTCACTCCAGGATTTATGCACAACAGCAGTCAGGGCACAGACCTTACCATTACACATGTGCAGTGCACATTTTCACCTGACACCGCATCAAGGGCATAGATATTCACATTGTGTCTCTAAACTATAGGCCTACCTTTCATGTACGTCATTGCTACTGCAGTTGTACACTCCAAATAACATGCTATGATGGGTGAGCGTATGAGTTAGCCAATAAAGCAATGATGAATTGTATCCCCATTGTAAATGTCCTATTCCACAAAAAGTGTGCCATGCACATGTATGTGAGGGGATACAGACATCATCCCAACAACATAGGTGGACCATGCATGAAACTTCAGTTCACAAATGTTCCCTAGAGAGAACGGGGACACATGCTGACATGTAGGAACAAGGAATATTGGCAACACTTATGGCTCATAAATCATGTCAATGGACATTCCCCACTTACCAAGGGAAAGTAGTGATCTATAGCTGCATCCAAAGAACAATGCAAGCCCTCTAACATGTATGTTGGACAACTTCACATTACAAACTGCAGTGAGGCACCAGCACCAATCATACGCTGAAGACAACCAGCTTCTGAGTGGCAGATGCCTATATACACATTTACACAGACAAATGCAGAGGACAGTGATCCATCTCCTACTTACCTTTGGCCTGGAACATGTAGAAGGAGTGGTCTGTTGAATAGAAGTTACACCCACTACAACAAAAAATAGTACTTGATTGATCAATGTACACAGCCATATGTGGTCCCTGCAGAGCAAGTGGTTTGTGGATCCTAACAAGTTGTGTCCTAGGTCCCTGAACAATAGACAAGGCACATCAGTATACAACACATGACATGTCTACACAGACAATCACTCATCTATTGTGTGATACATGGCTCAACACTAAATGTCAGGGGGAGCTGTCAGAACCAAACAGAATCAGTTGGCAATGGGACAGGCAGGAATATGCCCTGAACTCACCCCCTTGAGGCTGCTGTGGTGGCCCCAAATATCCCTCAAGCTCCGGATAGGCCATCACCAGCATGCTGGCCATTAGAAGGGCCATGGTAAGAGGAGCACCCCACCCACATTGGGAGGACAGCCCCAGCTGGACCTCTGCGATCTTCCGGCCCCAACGTCTCAGGTCCTCCCACTTTTTTCTCCAGTGGGCGCTCGCCAGCAGTGGACCCCCAGGGTCTGTACCTTTTTGGCTATAGCTCTCCATGTTCGATACTTTTGATTGCCGTTGAACTGCATAGATGCAAAAGACAAATCAAGAAATCATGTTCCTAAGTCTCATCACAAATGGTCGAGTCACATCCATGTCACTAACATCAAGCTCAACTTTCCTATTTGTCAATACTGCCCAAATGTGACACATGCAACCCGCTAATAAATACAGGGACATGAATACAGATATGATATAACTTTCCCAATCTGAAGACCACCCCACCACCCTGTTCAGGCCCTACAATGACACAGCAAGCTTGCTGACATTATGTGAGCCATGCTTTAGCAACCTGAATGAGATGTGAGCCACTATGAGACACATCACATCTTTGTGGTTTCTGAACGGCAAACTCCTTAGACATGAATGGACCAACAAATTCACACTATGTAAGAATGACTATTTGCATACAGTCCCTACAGGCAACTGGCAGAGTACAAACTCGAACATTACACATGGGTAACAATGAAGGGAGTGGAATGATGGGTACAGAAAGTGTCTACCCTCTCCATGTGTGGACATGTGCCGTACCAAATGCAGACTCATGCCTCTTCAGGTGGTGGGGTTCTATGCTATATACCTGTATCACAGATCACACTTTTGGGCATATGTGTCTATCCTACAGAGACGGCATCCAACAAACAAGGGCATCCGTTGATCAGTTTCTGCTATGTGACCAAGCTCCTGAGTCACATATCATGGCCTCATCAACACACTCTCTGCACTGTGGGATTGTCATTTATGCGATAAGCCTGCACAGGACATAGGGGGTCATTCTAACTCTGGCGGGTGGCGGAGGCCGCCCGCCAGAGTTCCCCCGACAGAACACGGCTCCGCGGTCTGAAGACCGCCGCGGTGATTCTGTGTTTCCCACTGGGCTGGCGGGCGACCGCCAGAAGGCCGCCCGCCAGCCCAGCGGAAAACCCCTTCCCACGAGGAAGCCGGCTCCGAATGGAGCTGGCGGAGTGGGAAGGTGCGACGGGTGC
The DNA here is from genome assembly GCF_031143425.1 of Pleurodeles waltl. Classification (NCBI taxonomy): domain Eukaryota; kingdom Metazoa; phylum Chordata; class Amphibia; order Caudata; family Salamandridae; genus Pleurodeles; species Pleurodeles waltl. The sequence continues at coordinate 163,931,144 of NC_090448.1, read as the reverse complement.
AGTTGCACCCGTCGCGAATTTCAGTGTCTGCTAAGCAGACACTGAAATTCTTTGTGGGGCCCTCTTACGGGGGCCCCTGCAGTGCCCATGCCATTGGCATGGGCACTGCAGGGGCCCCCAGGGGCCCCACGACACCCCATACCGCCATCCTGTTCCTGGCGGGCGAACCGCCAGGAACAGGATGTTGGTATGGGGTGTCGGAATCCCCATGGCGGCGCAGCAAGCTGCGCCGTCATGGAGGATTCCTGAGGGCAGTGGAAAACTGGCGGGAGACCACCGGTTTTCCCTTTCTCACCGCGGCCAAACCGCCGCGGTCAGAATGCCCTTGAGAGCACCGCCAGCCTGTTGGCGGTGCTCTCGTGGTCGTTGAATGACCCCCATAATGTTCTGTGTGAAATTGACAACAGGGCTGTGGGAGTAAGGGACCTGTGATGAGTCAATGATACACATTTACAATGATACTAAGTACACATGTGGACTAGATTAGTAACTTACCTCTGGATCCATTCATAATCTAATCAAAGGAATGAGGCATTCTGGGCAGGACTTTAGACCAAAGCCTCATATTGCCCACATGACAGGATCTGCTGGGGTTTAGGGAGTGGGCACAGTGCCACAGTTGTATAGTCACTGTGACTCCACCCGAGCCTAGACTAGTACCTTGTCCACTAGCCTCCCAAGCTCCTATGGAGAAAAGGCAGGGGCCCTATTACCTGCTGAACGTGGCATAATTGCTCGCAGAGGCAGTACACAGCAGCTCAGATAGTAGAGGTCTTGCTGGCAACAGTGTCAGGAGTCAAGTGAGTAATTCTGCAGAACATGGCAGTCACGTCCACCACGTAGCCAGTCACCACTGCTGGCAGACACAGACATTGACCGCGACCACCAGTGGCAACAACGTTAGGCTATGACTGTGTCCAATGGAGCTGCAACTGCCTAATGCCATGATGACTTTTGCCGGTGGTCACAGGTGGTTCCTAATGTCCAGTGGAGTAGGTCAGGCAGCTGCCACTTTAGAGACCTGTAATGCGATATTGGGCTTCAAAAACAGCATCACACTTCACCAAATATTATTTTGAGCTCACAAACATGCTTTTCCATGTAGGTCCTACTACTCAAACACCATTATTGTATGCTGCAGGGCACAGATGGCATTTTACAGTGGGGCTCAGTCTACCCCTGCCAAATTTCATTTCTGCAGTTGGGATATCAGTCATTTCAAGGAGCAATTGTGATGCACTTATTTGAATTTGGTCCAGATACATGTTGTGGAAACGTGTGGAAAACCATGGAGGTCACATGTGACCCTTGTGTAATTAGTATCTGTGATGTGTACTGGTTGCCATGTCTATTCCATCTAAAATGCCTTGCCACATGTTATCATTGACACACTTACTAATTTCTTGTCATACATAGGTACCCAGGGAGAGGGAGGATGTGTCAACCACCTGTCTACTGTCCAATGCCAGACCTTCAAACCAAGGAAGAAATACACATCATCCTCTTGTATCATCTCAATTGGCAAACAATAGTGGACTTATGTCATCAGTTGGACCCAGGTCCTTCCAACATACAATGGCCCTGTCAGCTGGCATGTCCCAATCTATGTTCAGTCTGGTTTTGAAGGATGTCTTCTCAGCAATGTTGAAACACCTGGACAGCTACAACGTTAGGATTTAGCCCATGTGAAGGCTGAATTTTATGGTTTTGCATGCCTGCCACATGTGGTGGGGGCAATCGATGGCACACATGTTGGTTTGGTCCCTACTGCACGCCAATGAACAAGTATACCATAACAGAAAGAACTTCTATTCCATCAATGTGCAAGTTGTATGTTTGGCGGATCTTTATTCACGGCCTGTGCCCATTATCCGGGTTCAGCCCATGATTCCTTCATTATGCAGAACAGCACTAGCCCTATCTGATGTCACAACTGTACCGAGAGAGGGCCTGGATGGTTGGTAAGTCACATGTGTCCTAGTTGTGTGTGTGCAATGTCTGGTGGTAAAATTCTGATAAGAGGGACTCTGTTGCACAAATGTCCAATTCCGAAACAGAAGACTCTGCATATCCAAACTGTCCTTGGTTGTTGATGTCAACAAGGAATCCAACTACGCCAGGGAAGCTCACTTCAATGAGGCCCATGGAAGTACAAGCGAGTAGTGGAGCAGGATTTTGGGCTCCTAAAGGCCAGATTTAGGTGTCTTGATGGGACAGGTGGAGCCTTCCTCTACTCACCTGGGAAAGTGTGCCAGATCACTGTGGCATGCTGCATGCTCCACAACATTGCCCAGCAGAGGAATATCCTGTACATCCCAAAGGAAGGGAAGCCTGCAGTGCCTCTGAGTGAGACTCATGAAATGCAAAGTAAGGATGACAGTGGTAAAAAGGAAGCAGCTGACTTGGGGGGAGATCTCATCAAAAGCTACTTTTTTTTAATGTAAGTATGTCATGTGATGTAATGACTGTGACTGTACGAAGAACTGTAGTTTTTAGAATGTGTGGAGTTTAGTGTTTTTGCAACAACTGGGTAGCTAATACTCTGCAATATTCAGCCAAAGGGTGGTTGGAGGGTTAGCCTTTGACATATCCCCACCTTGATGTAGCTACATTGTTTGTGTCAGTCGCATTGCAATGTAATTTCCTTTCCAGATGCTTGTCATCTGAATTGTGTAATGGGAATTTTATCATGCCTGAACTCATTGTTTTGTCTTTGTACAGGTACCTTCACCATGACATTCTCATGTGGGCATTTCAGAGTTGTGACATTGGCAGGTGTCTGATGCTGTTCCGACATAGGAAGTGGACATGGATTGCTCCAGGTAATGTACGTCACAGATCTGGGGTGTTTGAGACCTGTGCCATGGCAGCTTGAACAGTTTTTGGGTGGAAGGTCAGAACTGCACATTGTACTTGTTTATTGTGCTGTATTGGGTCGATTGCATCATATGTGTGATCAGGTGGCCATGAAATATGTTGTAATCAAGGGCAAGCAAGGCATTCACCCTTCACATAGGCTAAACAGTGTTCTTGTATGATCTCCATGTAGCTGTAGATGTGTTTCATCGTTGCAGGCCACAGTACCTATACTACAACACTGACATATGTTTGTGTCATACACCAGATGCAAGGTAATTGGATTATGATGGACCTGTGATCAGGGGCTGTTGTACTGCCCTCTGTCTGTACCTTGGTTTATGTGATGTTGGATTACTTTGGTTTGGTATGTCATAAGCCTCAAGATGGTGACACCATTCACTTTTCTGTTAGCCTATTCTACAGGACAATGTCTGACAAGGCCATTCCTTCCGTGGTCTGGGGGGCTGTTCCTTGGTATGTGTACCTTGACACAATTTAAGTCAGCCATTCTTGGCTATGACAGTCCCAAAAAATGGAGATCCTATCTGCTGTACAGTGAAATGAAATGTTTGGTGTGACCAGACACTTATAGCAATGTGTTTTTGTGTGCTGGTAGTGATTCTTAGCAGGACACTGTCCAGTGCAGCGATGGGTGTCTTGCTATCCGCAACCTGCAGTCTGTGATGTACATCCCCGCTTTTGTGGGATCTGCTGCTACATAGGCAGGGGTGTCTGGGGTGGATTCTCCCCCTGAAAGGGTCTCCCTTCCAGCAGCTGGCACCAATGAAGGGCCTGGTGTTTCTGCACAAAAGGAAGGGGTAGATTGTTTTTGACGATCCCTGATCCGGGTTCTGTTAATGTCCCTCAACACCGCCGTTAGAAAAGCCATGCTGGTATTGTGGGCCTTTCACTGCTCACATGTATTCCTATGGATGTCCCTCTGCAGCTTCTTGATCTCCTAGAGTTCTGCAAGTACCAGGTCCATCATGCCTTGGAAACCCTGATAGACCTCAAGACATGGCGGATGGTGTCCTGGCCAAGAGCATCCCTAGTGGCCTCACCCTGTTGGTCCACAGCATCCCTCCCACGCACCCTACTCCCACAAACCTGTGCCCTTGCCACAGAGTGCTCCTCTCACTTGTTCTAAGACCATCATTATCAAAGGTGTTCTGCTGGATCTCCAGATCCTGGACTGGGAGGCACAAGATGGTAGACACTGTCCTAGGGACACAAGTTGGGAAGTGAATGGATGCCTGTGATGTAGAAGCAACCGAGCTGGGAGGTATTGATGTAGGCACCTTTGGGATCTGATCAGGTTGTCCAGATGGGCTTGAACTGCCCTCCATGCCTAGACATCCAGTAGTGTCTTCTTCTGTGAGGACTTCATCTATGGAGGTAGTGGCAGTCTCCTCAGTGGCCTCCCTGTGCCCAGTGGCAGGTCAACCTGTTGATGTGATAAATACAATGTTACTGGTTGTACTGTAACATCTACCTCCAAATGTTTACAGTGATATTTTGCAAAGCCCTTGTAAATAGATGAAGTGCAGGTTATCCTATTGTGACAGGTACCCATGATATTGTTTGTATTAACATGATATTTATGAAGCATGCTGATTCTATTTAAGTCATTCAGCTGTTGAATTGTGAAGATCATTAGCACTTGGGAGGATGAGCTGAGATTAACATCTTGCCACCAGTTCAGGCAAAACAGTTTTGACTATTTTGAGGCCTAGTTGTTTGTCATGCAGGCAGACCCACGAGTTTGGTGTATATGTGATTGAAGTGCCAGTGCTTTGCAAAGGTGTCTGCTGCCAAACACATTCTGGTGATGCATCTTGAGGCATTTGGGATCCTTGTTTTGCACACAGGGTAAGGTGTCATTCCTGTCCTCACTATTTTCATCTTGGGTCGGCATGTCAAGATTGAGCTAGGTAGCAAGGCACATCTCTGAGTTGAGCATGATGTGTATCTTGGACGCTCCTAGGTGAGTAAAAGTTAATTGAGAGTTAGCAGGCAAGGGTTTTTAGTCAAATAACCACTGTTATGGTGTTTGGAGTCTCTTGAACAGTGCCTCCTGGAAGTTTCAGTCAGGTCACTCTCACTACTTCCCAACACTTGACAATAGGTATCCTCCCAGGTGAGTAAGCCTCATTTGAGAGTTCACCAACAGATGCATTGTGACATGCGGACACTGAGCTGGTGACTGGAGTTACAGGAACAGGCCCTCCTGGGAGAAGTAGTCATGTCAGTCCCTTGTAATACACACAGGCCCTCATTACAACCCTGGTGGACGGGGGAGATGTGGTGGTAATACCGCCAACACGCTGCCGAAAAAAAAAATGGAATTATGACCATGGCGTTTACCGCCATGGTCATCTGCCACTTCTCCACTCGGAAAGCCAGGGCGGTGACGATCGCTGGGCTGGAGACTTCGGTCTCCAGCTCGGCGGCCGTCACCAGACCACCGGCGGTATCACAACCCTGCATACCGCCATGGATTTCGGGTGGCTTGGAACCGCCACGAAATCCATGGCGGTAGGCACTATCAGTGCCAGGGAATTCTTTCCCTGGCACTAATAGGGCTCTCCCCCATGTGTCCTCCCCCCACACCCAACTGCCACCCCCCAAAGGCGGCAGGACCCCCCTTCCCGCCCCTACCCCCAACATGCACAGACACACCCCCCTCCCCAACCCTAACCCCAACATGCACAGACACAGACCCCTACACACATACATACACTGCAACAACACATGCCCGCACACATACAGACATGCACACAGACCGACCCGCACACATTTCCCATACACACAACACACCCCCTGCATGCATACCCGCACTCACACACCCCATCTACATACTCACACGCACACCCCCATGCACGCATACAACACCCCCCACTCCACTCCCCTAACGGACGATCAACTTACCTTGTCGGTTGATCCTCCGGGAGGGGATGGGATCCATGGGGGCTGCTCCACCGCCAGCTCCCTGTCACCAGAACACCGCCACACCGAATCATGGGAAGTGATTCGGTGGGCGGTGTTCTGATGATGGGGCGGTGGAGGTGGAGCATCCTCCACTTCCCCGCCGACCGCCAGTATGGCTGCTGGCGGCTCTCCGTCCGAAAAAGGACAGAGGGCTGCCAGCAGTCATAACACCCCACACGGAAAACCACCTGCACTGGCGGTCTTCAGCACGGTTCCTCTGGGGTCTTTGGAAAAGACCGCTGAGGTCGAAGTGAGGGCCACAGTGTACAAATGTTATCCTCCCAGGTGAGCACATTTCCATTGAGAGTTAACAAACAAGAGTATTTGGACAAGTAAACACTGAGCTTGTCTTTGGAGTTGAAGAGACAGAGCTTCCTTGCCTTGTCAGTCATGTCTCTACCTCTACTTTTTACACTTGAGAAATGCCATTCCCTTAGGTGTGTACACTTCTTGTGTGAGTTCCTAAGAATGTCTTTTGGAGAGGAAAACACCGGACTGGTGGTTGGACTGACAGTAAGAGAGCTCTTGTGAGTTGAAATCATGTAACTCCATGTACTACACACACTATACAAATGGTTAACTCCCAGGTGAGTACACGTCAATTAAGATAAGTTAGATACAGGAGTCTTTGGAGAAGATAACACTGTGCTGATGGTTGGAGTTACAGAAAATGGGCCTATCTGGAGTTGCTGTTATCATGACATTCTCTCTAGTACACACACTATACAATTGTTATCCTCCCAGGCGTACAATACAATTGGGAGTTAACAAATAAGAGTATTTGGAGAAGAGGACACAGGGCTGGCTGAGTGGAGTAACAGTAACAGTGGCTCCTGGCCTTAGCAGTCATGTCAGTCCCTGTGCTATACACACTATTCATATGTTATCATCCCAGGTGAGTACACTTCAGTTGGGAGTTGACAAGCAAGCGTATTTGGTGAAGAGAACACCGGATTGGCTGAGTGGAGTAACAGTACCTCCTGGCCTTAGAAGTTATGTTAGACCCTGTACTAAACACACTCTTCATATGTTAACCTTCCCGGAGTACACTACAATTGGGAGTTAACAGACAAGGGAATTTGGTGAAGGGGATACATCGCTGGCTGAGTGGAGTGAGAGTAACAGTGTCTCCTGGCCTTACCACTGATGTCAGTCCCTGTACTAAACACACTAATCAGATGTTATCCTCCCAAGTGAGTACACTACCATTTGAAGTTGACAAGGGTATTTGGTAAAGAGAACACAGGGCTGGCTGCTTTGAGTAACAGTGCCTCCTGGCCTTAGCAGTGATGTCAGTCCCTATACTACACACATTATCCTTATGTAATTCTACCAGGTGAGTACACTACAATTGGGAGTTGACAAACAAAGGTATTTGGTGAAGAGGACACAGGGCTGGCTGAGTAGAGTAACAGTAACATTGTCTTCTATCCTTGCAGTCATGTCAGTCCATGTACTACACACATTATTCATATGTTATCCTTCCAGGTGAGTATACTACATTTGGGAGTTAACAAACAAGGGTATTTGGAGACGGCAACACGGTGCTGGTGGTTTGAGTAACATTATCAGTGCCTGCTGGGAGTTGTAGTCATGTCATTGTCTGTACCACACACACTTAACAAATTTTATCCTGCCAGGTGAGTACACTTCAATTAGGTGTTTCAAACAAGGGTATTTGGAGAAGGAAACACTGGTCAGGTGTTTGGAGTTGTAGAACAGTGCCTCCTGAGAGTTGTAGACATGTAACTCCCTGTAATACACACACTATACACAGATGTTATCCCCCAGATGAGTATACTTTAATTGTGAGATGTAAGACAGGGGTCTTTGGATAGGTGGACACTGGGCTGGCGAGTGGAGTGACAGTGAAGGTGGCAAAAGGTGAACCATGAGCATGCATGTCACAGCATTTTGGTGACATTTTTTGTGTTGTGACTTACCAGAATGCACTCCCCCAGGTATTCCTGTCAAGCCATCAGGATACAGGATGGCCAAGACCTTCTCCTCCCAGGGACTGAGTTATGAGGGGTAGTTGGAGGGCCACCACCAGGCTTCTTGGCCTGCAGCTGGTGCCTGGAGACCAGGGAACGGACCTTTCCCCTGAGGTCGTTCCACCTCTTTCTGATGTTCTACCTTATGCACAGGGTGATGTCTATAGAATTCACTCTGTCAACTATTCTGTCCCACATTTCCATTTTCCTACTCAGAGGGATGTGCTGGACTTGTGTTCCTAACAATTGTGGCCCTACTCTTATGATTTCATCCACTATGACTCTTAACTCTTTATCTGTGAAACAGGAATTTTTGGAACGTGACATGGTGGAAATCTTTTTAAATCTAGAAGAGTGACAGTGACTTACTAAATAGAGGAAGTGCAAAAGGGTATGACTGGACAAAAGTGTGTACAGGGTGTTGTATTGGATGGTGAAAAAAATGATACCTACTATCTGTGCACTGTGGGGAAACGATATGTCTTGCTAGGTCTTGCAGTGTAAATGTAAAGGATTATGGTGTATGAAGGGGTGTTTATTGTTCTTTGCAGGTTTGTCCAGTGTGGCAATGTGTCAACTGTGCTGTTTTCAAATCCACCCAATGTACCGTTGTGTATTACTTTGGTGACCGCAAACCGCTGTGGTTCAGACCACCAGTGGCTGACCGCCATGGGTGATCACCATTGAGACTTTGGGCTTGTAATAGTCAGTGGTTGGTCGTTGTGCTGTCGGGGGTGGAATTCAGCAAATTTATTTCCAGGCCTCCACGCAGCTGGCGGTCTGCCTTTTTTGGTTGCCGGTCGGCAGTCCTGCCTGTGTAACTTGTCATGCGGTGGTCTGTAAGACCGTCAACATGGAGGTCTTTTTGGAACCGTCAGCATGACGGTCTGGCGGTCCAACCACCAAACTCATAAAAAAAAACCTAATACTTAGCTCCAAAACATCCTGGGTTTGACTGGAAATGTCTTCTTTTTACTGTTAGTAAAATATAAAATTTACAACAAAGATATTAAATAAAATGTCAGCTTACATCTTGCAAGAATACAAAAAATACCCATGTAATTAAGAATTTATCTTCCAGTCAGTAAAAAACATACCTGCAACTATTGATGCAACTGACAGCATGATGATAAAAGCTTCTTTGTTTCATTATTAAATTCAAGTTCCCTCATCAAGTGGACATGAATAGGTTTAGTACAGTTTAAAAATGCGGCAATCCAACTAAGAAAGGCCTATATATTATGAGAGCCGACCCCTCACTTATTTTCGACCAATTAGTACATTTTCAGAAGAAAAGGAGAAGAAACACAGCACATCTTGCTTTTAAGCACAATATGCGAAATGTTTGCTGTTTAGTCTATTTTACAAGGTCTGCTATGGAAGGCTCGCTGAAAAATATAAATGCTATCACCACGAAAAAGAAAATAAATCTTGCATTTTGCTTTTTAAAATTGATTTTAAAAGCGTAACTGATATACCAGAATATCAACAATGTTCCAGTTCCAGTGAAGCAAGGAGGAATTTTTTAATGTGCATATTTGTTTTCAGCATTCATCTGCCCATTACATAAAAAAGGATTTAGATGCCAAGGTCTACTTCCTATTCTGCTACTGAGCACTTGTGCTCAACATCAGCTCTTTCTGCAATTCAAGCTGTATTGCTCTTAGGGCTAGGTCAGGTATGAAAGCAAATATATGTTCATGTCTCAAAATAAAAGAGGAAAATGTCTCCTCATATCCTCAACAGTCTCCTGATGAATATAATTATCTGGTGTTAAATCCTCGAATTTATGGATGTAACTGTTAGCCCTGATGTACAAAGTAATTCTGTAGTTGAAAAGTATGTGACTGGCAAAAAATCACAGGGTTTGCCAACAGAAAACTGTTTTTTTTTTATTCACTAAACCCATTTTGTATCTTGCCAAAATGATACTGAATGCAAAATGCATTCAGAATGTCATAACAAATTGCTGTTTGGGAGGAGGGTGTTTAGAGCGAGCTGTCCAAATATTGATTCGATAATATGTGTCAACATCCTGCAACTGCACTCATCAAAACATAGACAAATTACTAACTTCGAATTGGGTTGGTAACACATTTACAAAAAGGTGAGGGGTTCCTTTGAGACCTGGGGCCCCCTGTCAACTCTCCGAAAAAACTTTAAAAATCTTTCCTTTTTAAGTTCAGCCCCATTTTCTGTAAGGGAAAAAGCCTGCATTAAACGTTTACTTTATTAAGTTGCAATTACAGACATGGTGTTCTGTTGACTCCCACAGGCCACTATCCCTGTTATGGAATTCAATCATAGTGGGTCACAATTTGTGACCTACAGCAAGAATATTGATAAGATAGGTTGGTTTGAGACCCACTACATTCCAGAATTTTGTGAGCCCACTTATAAGAACATAATTCGGTTCAGAGCATACTTTTCCATTTCAAAAAGTTGGTGAGACATTTGTAGCCACATTTTGAAACTGAAATTTCATAACTCTGACCCATTGTGGGCTCATGAGTATTGCATTTTGTATGCAAGTTATATTTTTCATGGCAGGTGAGTGATCTAATGTTTGCTAAGCTAAACACAAAAAGGGAATTTCAGGCAGATTTGTGTTGAAATCTATACCCTCAATTTTGCAACTGAGGAAGGGGAGTCAAAGTTCTTGAATTATCACAGTAATTCCGTTTTGGAGATTCCAATGTTAATTTTCACAGGAAAATGTGGTCTTTTCCACACAAAGTACCACTGAACGGAGAAACAACGAACCTGACATGAGGTTTGAACTTTACATAGAGGTGTAGCTTTGCTCTGGTTGGTGCTCTGGTTGGTGTATTCTCAAACAAAATTTTGAGAAAGTAGCACTACAAAAATTTCTTGAGTGTTTATTTGTGGATCCCACAAAATTCTGTATAATCCTCCAAGAACAATACATTTGATAAATACAGCCCATTGGAAGAGGAAGATTATTTTTTCTTTATCCAATGCAAAAGGATTTAAAATACGCATTAAATTTTGGTTGGAATGGCCTTTACAGGATAGTGTCGAAGCCAGGATCAAGAAAAAAAGTTACAAAGTGTGATCTACTGCAACAAAATTTGAAAAAAAACAATTCTCTAAACGGATATTTAGATACAATTTCAGGTGTGCATATATGCAAATTTGTAAATAAATCTTAAGATTTTCTTTTCAATAAATTAATCCTACCTTTGAATCCTAATAATAAAGATTCATCAAAATAATGTATTGGAAAGTTCATGCACAATGAGCATTGCAGGGTTGGTCATCAGTGGATCACTACAGATTTTGCATAAATAGTTCAGTGGGTCAATGGTCAGTGTAGGGCCTGACTTCCAGTCACGCCTTGCTCCAAAAGACCACTACGGCTGACCAAAGTCTATATACAGCTGATTTGGTGAAATAAAGGTAGCCGTAGGGGATGCTTGGTTTCCACTTCCAAACATTGTACAAAGCTGGTTCAATTACAAAGTGTTAGTGCTTGGCCTGCACCCAGACCGCACTACGATAGTATGAATGCACACTTGTCCTAAACATAGCACAGCAGAAGATAGGTGCTTGGAGATTGGGTGCGCAGTGGGTTAGGTGTATAACCTGGAAGATTACTACACACAGTTGTGATACTGCACAGGAAATTGGGCCTAGGGCTAAATGAAAGGCAGCCCGGATTGGATATAACAATCATTAATAAAATAAAAAAATGACTTAAAATCCATGGTATTTTAAGTTATAGTTTCATCAACTCATGAGATTTTAATAGGTGCTTCATAAAATCCTTAGATATTCCATTAGAACACAGTTTAATTGTGAATATGATGACTAAATAAAAAGAAAAAGAGAAAAATTGGCTAGTTACGGTTAGTTGTGATACAAGACGATAAAATCTCTGACACTGTGCAATGAAAATGTGTTTCTCTGGTATGTACTGATGACAAAGTGGTTCCATCTTATGCAGGTATATGTTTCCACAATGCTGATGTCACCAATTATGTAACTGGTTATATCCTATAGCTTTCTTAAGTTATATGGCAGGCATAAGTTATGTTTTGGGCAGCTAAATGTAGCTTGACAATTTGAAAGCCTTTTCCTTTTATGTCACCATAACTTCCCTTTAACATTATTATCATAGGTGGTTAGACCTGGCATCCTTGGTGTGGTTTCCCCTCACTTTCTGCCACTGCATTTTTGGCTGTTTGCTGGACTTCGTTTTTGCTGTTTTTTTAGTACTTTTGGCACTTTACCACTTCTGACCAGTGGTAAAGTGCGAGTGTTCCGTGTATACATTGTGATTATGATTGGTCATCCCCGATTGGCACATTTAATTTACTAGTGAGTACCTAGTAGCATGCAGTAGAGATGCCTAGGGCCTGTAAATCAAATACCACTAATCGGCCTGCAGCACTGATTGTGCCACCCACATTAGTAGCCCTGTAAACATGTCTCAGACCTACTACTGTAGTGCCTGTGTGTGCAGTCTTGCACTGCTAATTTAACCTGGCAAGTGCACTCACTTGCCAGGCCCAAACCTTCCAGTTTACTACATGTAAGTCACCCCTAAGGTAGGCTCTAGGTAGCCCCGTGGGCAGTGTGCAGTGTATTTAAAAGGTAGGAATGTACTGGTGTGTTTTACGTGTCCTGATAGTGAAAAACTGCCAAATTAGTTTTTCACTATTGCAAGGCCTATCTCTTCCATAAGTTAATTTGAAGACTGCCTTTACATATCTTTTGAGTGCAGGTTCCCATTGGGAGCAGGTAGAGATGTGGAGTTTGGGGTCTCTGAACTCACAATTTGCCTCTGCCTTCTTGTGGAATCCACGTCTGGGTCAGACTGACAGTTGGGCTGTTTGTGAATTCCCTCTAGACAGTGACACAAAGGGAGTTGAGGAGTGCCCTGCATATCTTGATGAGTCTCCTGGGAAAGAGTGGGGAGAGAGAAGCCGATACTTACAACTGAAAGGGCTGTGCCTGTCCTTTCACAATGCAGTCTCCAACCACATTGTGTGTGTCTGGGCCAGGCCTGAGCAAGGCAGCATCTTGTGAACAACAGAGACTTTCCTTTGAAGTTTCCCTACTTCAAAGGCAGAAATGAGTATAAGTAGTGGACCCAAAACCCAAGACTTTTAGAATACTTCTGGATCAAGAGGAAACTCTGCCAAGGAGAAGAGTTATAGAGCTGGAGGAGGAGTACTGCCCTGTTGCTGTGTGTGCATTGCTTGGTTGGCCTGCAGTAGCTGCTTCTGCCTTAAAAAGAACAAAGACAGACTTTGCTGCATATCCAGCATGTGAAGATTCTCCAAGGGTTTGAATTGAGCATGCCACCTGTTCTGAAGTCTCAGGGTCATCAAAGACTTCATCTTCCAGCACCAGAGATCTCTTGCAGAGACTCCTACCCTGCCAAGTGGTGGTACATCCAGTCCCTGGGCCCTTGAAAGGAGAAGCTGGTGAACCTAAGGAGAAAATCCATGCACTGGAGCTGAGCAGCAGAAAAATCAACACAGAGCCTGCACCACGGCTGAAAAATCGATACATCGCTGGTAAAATTGACGCATCATCAGCTCAGCACAGATTCATCCCTGGCGTGCGTCCAGATTTCCCATGCATTATTCCTGGGAGTCAAAACCTTCAACATCACTACGCAGACTCAAGGCTGCCTGTCCGGGAATCGACTCATCTCTTCCATGCGAGGAATGAATCGAGACATCGCTTTCCCGCAGAGAAAGAATCGACACACGCTCTCTCTTATGAGTAAGGAATCAACGCATCGCCTTCTTTTTCGACGCACACTAACTTGTGCGGTTTTATTTTTGACACATACTAGGTACTGTGTGCTAAAACAATGCATTTCTATGGAACAATTCTAATCCTGGCTTGTTGGATTTTTGTCGTTTTAGTCTTGTTTGATTTAGATTAATATTGGCTATTTTTGTAAACTGGTGTGGAGTCCTTTTGTGTTGTTTTCACTGTGTTACTGTGTGTGTTGGTACACATACTTTACACATTGCCTCTGAAATAAGCCTGCCTGCTTGTGCCAAGCTACCAAGGGGATGAGCAGGGGTTATCCTAGGTGTGTATCTCACCACCCTGACTAGAGTGAGGGTCCCTGCTTGGACAAAGTGCAAACTGACTGCCAATCAAAGACCCCATTTCTAACCTAAGTGAATTTCTGAACTTCTCTCGAACCATGCTTTTTTGGGATTTTTTTTATATTTTACAACTAATCCCCACTCCTTTTGACTTCAAGCCATGTGCAGCAGGGATGGCAGTGGGGCCTTGCCTTTAGCCAAACATTATACCCCACATCCTGCTGGCCAACTCCCACTGGAAACAGATTTGAGCCATTCCCCTGTGAAGATTATCTGCATGGCCTTATTTATGTACAGACTCTTCACCTCTCTGGTGCCTTCTGCCAAGTCACACTCACGGTCTCCCAGCAACCCTACCTCCTCCCAGGACCTACTTAATGGAGGCTAGAGTCACCCAAATTGAGCAGCTCTCCTCCTGCTGCTGCATTGCTCTAGCTCCTGTCTTCTTCTTGCTTTTCACCTCGTTTTTTGAATGCCTTCTGTTAGTTTCTCTGTCGTCCTTGCTGTTTTCTCCTTGCTCCCCCCCCAATTTTTTTGTGTACCTTCTTCTTGCTTTTGACTCATATTCACTGCTTTCACTGCAGCCTCCCCAAGCAATTCTAGACCATCACCTTACTTCCGAAATTCCGAAGGACCCTCAAGACCTGGCTGTTCAATTAAGCCTCAGGGACCTGTGAGCACCTGAATACCATGTCAGGTGATTAGCTGCTCTTTATAAATCCTGTTTTATTGATTGATTGAACATTAGCCTCCGCAGCACCTGTAGGGGGGGCCCACAGCACAGAGATCTCCTGACTGGGCCTTGTGGGGTTTCCTCCTTGTACTTTGCATGGACTTCACCTAGCCTCTCACATGTCCTCTCAGCTGCATAAGTGCATGTCCTTTGGCCATGCATAGCATGAGTTGGTCACAGGCTGTACACCTAACCTCCCACACACCCAATCCCAAATGTATTCCATAGTGGAAGTGCATGCATTCAGCCTGCTCTGGGTGCAGGTTCTGCAACAGCCCCTTCCCACTGGACTAGCTGCATATGGCCTTTGCAATGCTCTATGTGCTCTTAACACAGAGCCTAGCCATAGCCAGACCCAGTGCCGACTTCATTCGCACTGAAACAGCCCACAGCCTTTGCCATGATACTGGGTCCTACACCGACCACCCATGCCACGAACCACCTTTACAGAGCCTTTGGCCATGAACAGCAGTCTCTGGGGACAGGTCTGGTCATAACACTGTTGTTCCCATTACTCACTGACAATAGTCTTTACAATGCATGGTTTCACTGCAATTTTTGTTGTTTTAACATTTTTTCAGCTTGTTCACATCACCATGTGTCTGATAATGAGCATCACTCTATCCCTAATTTTGCACTTGTTTATTTTGTTATTGTTTCCTGTCCATATGTTCAACTGTTTGCATTTGTGTTTATATTCTGTCCACCGAACTCTTGGTCTATTATGACAGAAGGAGAATGTTTTGCAGCTTCTGGACACTGACATTGATAGTTTCTGCAAGAGCACCTTCTGCTACCCTTCCATGGCTCAGACTTGTAAAAGATGCCCCTCTTCTTTTAAGTAGCACTAAATTAAAAGCATACATAACACCACTGAATGGTTCATGCTGTTTGGCTTTATTTTGATATACGGAATATGCCATATGATATATGGAAATTTCCCGAAGCGAAACGCAGAGACTATATTACTGAGGTTAGGTGCCTTCAAGAAAAGCAGAAAGTCTGTCACTTATGGAATTCAAGCCAAACAAGCTTTTCAAGTGTTTGTTGCTACTGCATGTCAGGCTTCTTCAGCGCCTTCCTGCTTGTTTCCAAAACTCCTTCTCTTTGGAGCAGATGGCTGTGAAAGATTTCCATGATGTAAGCAGTGTTGACATGGCTGACATGAGAGTTGTTTACAGAACCTCATAGCACGTTCAGATGAAATCTTTGCTAAGATATGTTTCAATTTATAAACCCTGTGTGTCCTTACTTCCAAAACTAAAATGCAGCTATCTCATACCAGAGACATTCCAAGAGACAGTATTTCCGGTGGAGCTGCTTCATAGGCTCGTTGGGGCATTGACCACCCCCAACACTGTGTGTCAAGATTCCACACACACTCATTATTGTTTTTTCGCTTCAAATACCTTGCCGGCCATACCTCCATTTATTTGCTTCTTTAAAGGCAGGGCCAAGGATCTCTCTCTCCCTGAAAAGCAGTAGAGCAGCGTCTGCTAGCGCTAGGACTAAGTGAGACATTTAACTGAACTGTGCATGTCAGATTAGCTGGTGTTTTTGTTGTGGACAACCTCACATGCGCAGTTCAGGCTTACAAAATTAATAAACCTTGGAGCTGTGAGGCCAGATTTAGTAACACAAAAGGATGATGGACGGGGTCCTAAACAATGCAAACACTCACCCCTAATCACAGATCTGGGTTTAATACATTGCTCTTTTGCTCACCATGCTACCCTAGTTTGGACCCAGCCATATGCAAATCAGTCTTGACCCTGTTCCTCATGGGAACAGTCCAGCCCGAACTGCCAGGCCAGGCCAGGCCAGGCCAGGTCCTCCCTGGAACAGAAACAAGCATCCTGGGACACGTTTCAGGGTATCATCCCTTCATCAGCCATGGCTAGCTTGAATCCAATGGCCTAGTGAGCAAGGGACTCACTGGGGTGATGTTGCTGTTAGACACAGCCTCATTGGTCTCCAATTTAGTGCTGCGTTTGCCCGCTCCAGCCAATCCTGGCACTGCTCTTATTTTGTTTACTATTGTAAGCAACAGGAGAGCAGTGCTTTGATTTGCTGCATTGGCCTTGCCCTGCATGCAAGTTTAAAGCTAATCAGTGCGTGAAGTGGGAAGTTTCAACCTCGTTCGGGAGTAGAGTGGGAATAATTTGAAGTTGAACATATGCTGCTGAATCGAGAACCCGAATAATATAAGACATCAAGGTATGTTTATTTAAGCAGTGCGCACAGTAAGCTGAAGAATTGAGAGGATATGGCGTAATGGCCAGAGCTGTGAGTTTGGGGCTAGGGAATCATGTTCCAGTCCTGACATTGGCTCAATGCTTTGTGATTCTGAGAAATCACTTTATCTCTCAGTGCACATGTGTCCTAATGTAACTGGTGCTGATTTAAAGCGTTCCAATACCTTTTGGTCGAGCTCACACTATATAAAAGCTGGGAAAAAAAAAAATACTGCAGAGGGGATCTTATGCCCGTGTTCAGTGGCATTTCGAGGCACCCCTCCCTCATTAGATAGCCATTTTCTACTCTCCTTCCTGCTCCAAATAGTGGCACCTTTTTGGGAGGCGGTCTAGTCTTTTCAGGCTGCAGCTCTAGCCCACTATAAAGGGCTTGATGAAGTGGGCGCGCAGCTGGTGCTCCGAAGGTGCACCTAAGGCAAGCCCCTCTGCACCCGTCGGCGCCCTGCCGAGACCAGGGACCAGGAATGCTAAACAGGGTATCCCTGAAAGGCTAGTCTATTCAGCCCCTCAATTGCTAGCCTTCAGGAATCATATTTCACACCCCTTCAAACACTCTCTTAACTTGGACACTCCCATCAGATTGTGTAAAGTGTGTCACTGGACCCCTCAGCTTCTCTCTCTGTTTCAGCAAAGGAATAATTTGGGTGTAGGTGGTAAAATCCTGCTACTCAACTGTCTTTCCTTGCCTGCACACACATTTTATATTTACTCATTATTAACTGATCTTGCCCCAGAGGCTTTATGTTTAACAGGAACCTGGCTATTCGAGGATTCCTCACCCGATATAGCCATGGCTCTTCCTCAGAACTATCATATGCATCGACTAGACAGATCCCACTCCAAGGGAGGAGGAGTCGCAATCTTTTGTAAAAATTCCATCAACAGTTTTATTCAAATTCTGTCCATTCCAGACTTAGCAAGCAATGATACTTTTACCTTCTCTGGAATACTGATTTATCTTCCCCCTGGACCTGGATGAAAATTCCTACAGGCTTTATCAGAAGTGATAGCAGATTTTGCCTGTAGGAACTCTAACTTCATAATTTTGGGTGATTTCAATATCCATGCAGATGATGAATACAATAATTCAGCAAAAACCTATGGATCTAGCAGCCTTAGACTTGGCTCAGCTGATCCTGGGCCCCACGCATATTAAAGGACACATCATTGATTTGGTGTTTAGCAATCCTTTAAATTTATCAGCTCTGTCCCGCTCGTGTTGGTATGGACTGATCATTTCTTAATTTCGCTTTCACTCCCCCCTGTTTCTACGCCCATACAGCCTTTATCTACTACCACAGCTTGGTGCTTCTGGTCCAAGTTAAGTCGTAAAGACTGGATAGACACGCTAGAATCTCATTGTCTGTCCTTCTCTACTAATGAGTCCTGGTCAGCTGAGATATTCAATAGATGGATCTCTAATTCTCTTGATATCATACTACCGGCCAAGACTGTCCATAATATTGTTCACACCAAAAAGCCCTCTTGGTTCTCCCTAAGTTACTGCAGTTAAAAAAGAAATGTAAACAGCTAGAAAGGAAATGGGGGAAATCATATGACGACGATTCCAAACATGAATACAGGATAGCGATTAGATCCCACCATGTGGAAATTAAAGCCTCCCAAGGAACGTTCTATGCCTCTAAAATAGAACAATCCTCCAATTCTCCCAAAGGGATCTTTACAATTTTTAAAGAATTAACCCAAGACCCCGGTCTCTGCATTTCAACTCAAGCCTCTCTGGAGCATAGTAATAACCTAGCAGGTTTTTTTCTCAAGAGAAAATTCTTGATATTCAGCAAACCTTCTCCCACAACTCTTCTCAAGAGGCCAAAATGACAATCAAGACCCTCCGAGAGTCAACTTCTCAGCCTTTCAGCCCCTGACAGAGGACCTAGTAGTCAACCTTAGAGGTACTATAAAATCAGGCTGTCGTCTTGACCCTGCCCCTCCCTCTATTTGAGGCCTAGGCTCGGACATCATAGTGCCTGTTCTAACCAAGATTCTCAATAACTCTCTCATTTTTGGTCAGTTTCCACAAAATTGGAAACATGCCACCATCAAACCTTTACTTAAAAAGCCGAGGTCTGAGCCTACCCTACTGAGCAACTATAGACCAATTGCTCTTCTTCCTATAGAATCTAAAATCATTGAAAACTGTGTTAAAAAACAAGTTTCAGGCTTTCTCGAGGACCATAGCCTCGTACACCATACTCAGATGGGCTTCAGACCATTACATAGCACAGAATTTGCCCTTTTGGCTGTCACTAAAGACACCCGTCTGCGCCTGGATTCAGGGGGCGATGCAGCAATTATCCTTTTAGATCTGAGTGCCGAATTTCATACTGTGGATCATAATATACTTTTAGACAGAATCTCTCAGATGGGTTTCTCAGGGATCTCTTTTGAGTGGCTCTCTGACTTTTTGAAGGATAGGACCTTTCAAGTCCTAGATCGATCCTTTTTTCCAGTTCTTTTCCCCTTCGTTGTGGGGTGCTGCAGGGCTCTTCTTTTAGCCCTACTCCTTTTAACATCTTTGTGTCCCCCTTGGCAAGAATCTTTGACTATATGGACTATCTTTAGTCTCCTATGCGGATGATACTCAGTTGGTCTTCTCCTTCTCTGCTAAGTTTAACCGAGAACATGCTACTTTATCTTCCTGTCTTACAGCTGTCGCCAGATGGATGGCAGATAGCAAACTCAAGCTGAATGACGGAAAAACAGAAGACATGATGGCTGGGAACTTTTTGTTACTTAAGTCTCCTTTTCCAACGGCCGATTGGTTTAAAGACCTTTCTCCACCAAAAGAAACCATAAAAAGTCTGGGCTTCTGGTTGGACCCTCACCTTACAATGGAATGCCATTCCAAGAAACTGACAGCTACCTGTTTTGGTCTTCTAAGAACTCTCAGGAAAATCTTTAAGATTCTTCCATTCTCAGCCAAAATACTCCTTATTCAGTCTCTGATATTATCACGTCTTGACTACGGAAATGTGTTGTTCCTGAGTTCTCCCTCTTATGTCCTAAAGAGACTACAAGTGGTACAGATTGCTGTGGCTCGCTCAGTCACTGATACCCCCAGACATATGTCTGCAACCCCAGCCTTGGCTTCTCTCCATTGGCTTCCTGTTGAACAGCGCATCATTTTTAATGCTATTTGTTTTGTACACCAAGCCCTTTTAAATAAGGGTCCTGTTTTTCTTAGACAAATGATTATACCCTTTACCCCTCGGAGAACATTTAGATCTTCATCAGCTTTTCTTAATAACCCCTTTTGTGCAACAAAACCTAGATGGGGGGTAGATCCTTTGAATGAAAGCAGCTAAAATATGGAACTCCCTCCCTCTAGAGCTTCATCATGACATGTCTGAACTTTCCTTTCGTAGAAAACTGAAAACTGTACTGTTCCCTGTATAGTCCTGTTCCTATTGTCTAATGACTCTCCATCAGCGCTGGGAGGCCTCTGGGTAGCCATGAGCTCTCTAAATCCCATAAACTAAACTAATAAACTAAACAATACAACAATAAATACATTCATAAATAAAG
This sequence comes from Pleurodeles waltl, assembly GCF_031143425.1. NCBI lineage: Eukaryota > Metazoa > Chordata > Amphibia > Caudata > Salamandridae > Pleurodeles > Pleurodeles waltl. The sequence continues at coordinate 163,910,674 of NC_090448.1, read as the reverse complement.
TAAACAAAGTCTTATCCAAAATCAAGTATCAAGTAAAACAATACATTAAAATCCTATGTACACATTTTTAGATAGAATGCTTTACAAATGACAATTGAAGGATCCATAGCAAAAATGAAACAATCTTTCCCAAGCAGCAACAGTCAAAATAATCATAACACTCTATTATCACTTAGTAAATAAGAACTACAAACAGTAGTGTAAAACCATTTCATAAGAAACACTGGGTGGTTAGATGAGACCTAGTAACTTTGCTTTTGTTCATACTCAAGGACAGGTTTAGCAAACATCTAGGTGAAGAGCTCTTTCATTCTCAGTTTCTATGTCCACAACAGGAATCGATAATCTGTTCACTTGTGTCACTTTTCAAGTTCCTGAGTGACTCCCGATAGTTCATGACACCTAGAGACTTGCATAATGTGATAATCCACTTTGTACCAGGCTTCTGATGGACAATCATTTGTTTGCTGACCTCCTTTTATCCATTTTACTGTAACAGAATTTAAAGATAATACATCCAGTCTACAGTTTACATAGAAGTGTTTGGCCTTGGGCGAATAAATTCTGCCGAGGTATTGCTCATACTTAGGGAAGCACTTGTGATTTAAAAATTGCCTCATTAAGCTTTTATCTGCCTGATCTTTCCAGATCTGTAATAGCACATATTCCAAATAAGCTAACATGCTTCATGGGTAACACCAACTGGAACAGGCGCTTAACATGCCTATGCCATGGGGCACGAACATGGTTATTAATGAAATTATTCAAAACATTAATGACCACAATCATCCCCCAAACATTACCAAAACTGAAGTCACAAATGTATGGGAAGACTTCAGGAAAGCTAGCAGGAGGTCAGAAGAGCCTAGAGGAGCAATTAAAAAAAAAACTATCAATGTTTCTGATTATAAAACAGACTAAGGCCCTCATTATGAGTTTGAGGGATGGGAAAGCCCGTCTGTCACACTTCAGAAAGGATGGCTGCTGCCTTCGTGGTGACCACCCCGCCGGACCTATTAGCAGTTTCTCGCAAAGCTGGCAGCCGGAAACCTCGGTTTCCATCCGATGACCAAGTGGAAAACACAATTGAGCCAGCGGCAATGCTGTAGCCCGCAGGATGCACCAGCACCACTGCAATGTTCACTGTCTGCGAGGCAGATAATGATCATTGCGGCGATGATGGGCAGGGGGACCCCTGCACCAGTTCTCTACCAGCCTTTTCATAGCAGTGAGAGCCATGAAAAACTGTCAGAGAACATTTTGATATCCGCAGGGCAGCGCTGCTCTGGCGGATTACAATCTCCACCCTTGTCAGTCTACCGTCATGACTGATCTTGGCAGAGACGGCACAACCCTGGTGGTCTGACCACCAGGGTCCTAATGTGGCGGGACGTCCACCACAGCAGCGGTGGTCCTGATGCCTCCACAGGGCTGGCAACCTAAAGACCGACAGCCTCGTAATGAGATCCTAAATGTCGGCTAGTTTTAATTTAAAAAGAGTCATAGGCAGGATTGCAACCAAAGAAAAACCCCTGCAGCTCCTAAAGTATTACCATATATAAATATCACCAAAATGTATAACACACACCTAGACATCTTTCTGATTATATGACAACTCCAATATTGGAAGGAGAATAATTATATATGCAACTGATAGCCCACTAACATTAACTTAGAGCAATGTGTGGATGATGGATGGCACGTTCAAATCATGCCCACCACTATTGACCCAAGTCTACACACTCCATGGAGAATACCATAACAAAAACTTGCAATAAGTCTATGGACTTTCACCAAACAAACTGAGTGCAATATACCATGAGGTACTAACTGAAATTCAATCCAGAATTAACAACTATTATTCACATGAAATAATAATTGGCTTCAAACAAGCAGCAACAATTTTAAAAATATACACACAAGTAGCTATTGAATGTTGCTAGTACTCCTTTAATCAGAGTATGTGAAGACACCTCCAAATATCCACACTAAGGGCCTGTTTATGACTTTGGCAGTCCGACCTTTAGACCGCCAAAGCCACGGGGAGGAGACTGCCGTCAATCCTGCGGCCTCACTTCCCATTGTATTACATTTCCACTGGACTGACTGGCAGAAATGTTGCAATTACGATGTTTCATCTGGTCAGTCCAGTGGAAATAATGTGGTGGCATTGGCCTCGGTCCCCTTAGAGAGCTGAGGCCAAAGGTGTCGCACACAGCACCAGGCCCATGCCATGAGCATGGGCAGTGCAGGGGCCCCCATGCGGCCCCCAGCACTGACATTTTGCCAGCCTTTCCATGGCGATGGAAAGTGGAGTAGTGCTCAGCACTGCGGTGGCGTACTCAGCACCACCATTGCTGACCAAGTCTCTGACTGCCACTAACCTGTTGAGATCCCTAATCCCGACAGAGGTGGCAGTCTCCTGCCGGTCAGCCAGCCTCCTCACGGTAGTCAGTCAGTGGCGATCGAATGCCGCGGTCCTTGTCCACCAAAGTAACAGGCAAGTGCACATTAGCTGAATTAAAAAACAACACAGCTGACACATATTGGCCAAATAGACACACCTGCAAAGCACACTATAAAGCACACCCCTCCACAGACCACAATCCTTTGCATTTCCATTGCAAGTCAGACCACACATCTTGTCATCCATTTTCGTTATTACAGTCCTTTTTTCCACCATCATATTTTCCAGCGTTCATACACATCTTCTTTTTTTTCCGCGATATACAGTTGTCTTGTTTAGTTAGTTACTGTTTCCCCCTTAATTTCTCAGACATGTCATTGTCCAAAAATGTGCATTTTTCAGAGGAGGAGTTGAGAGTCATGGTGGATGAGGTAAAGCCACAATTATTTGGATCCCAAGTCCAGCACACTTCTTGCAGTAGAGAAATGGAAATGTGGGATAGAGTAGCCGACAGAGTGAATGCTGCAGGCACAAAGGGGGACATCAGGAAGAGGTGGGATGACCTGAGGGTGCAAGGTGCAATCCCTGGTCTCCAGGCACCAGCTGCAGACCAAGAAGACTGGCGGTGGCCCTCCCAGTGCCCCATTAATACTCTTTCCCTGGGAGAAGAAGGTTTTCGCCATCCTGCATCCTGACAGTTTGAGAGGAATACCTGGAGGAGTGGAATCTGATAAGTCACAACACAAAAACTGTCACAAAAATACAATTCTTGGCCATCCTGCATCCTGACAGCTTGACAGAAATCCCTGGAGGAGTGGAGTCTGAAAAGTCACAACACAAAAACTGTTACAAAAATACAATGTCATGCATACTACAGCTCAGCTTTTGCCACCGACTTGTTCATATACTTCACCAAAATTCAATACCCAGAGTATCTGAGTGTTAGCATTGCCAATCTGTTTTGCTGGGCCCAACATCACAGCTTCCAAGGCCCATCACATGCCATATGTCCAATGGTGCCTGTAAGTCTTACAATATCAAAAAATAATACCATGACTTATGGTGTGTATCAACATGTAAAAACCTAAATGTAGTTTGCAAACAGATATGTAATACCAAAAATAAATGTATCTAATGAGTGTAGTACAGAGAGTTACCTGATTGCTACTCCCAAAAGGCCATGTTTCTCTAACTCCAACCACCAGCACAGTGTTCACTTGCCAGAATAACCTGTCTGTAATCACTCAATTGAAGTGTTCTCTCCTGGGAGGATACCATGTGCATACTGTGTATTGTAGAGAGAGTGATCTGATTGCAACCCCCAGGAGGCCCTGTTTCTTGAACTCCAACCACCAGCACAGTGTTCACTTGTCCAAATACTCCTGTTTGTAATCTCTCAATTGAAGTGTTCTCACCTGGGAGCATACCATTTACATAGTGTGTGTAGTGGGGAGAGTGACCTGACTGCAGCTCTCCGAAGGCCATGTGTCTGCTACTCCCAACACAAGCCCAGTGTTCACATTTCCAAATAACCCTGTTCCTCAACTCTGATTTAAAGTATACTCACTTGAGTATACCATGTGTATAGTATGTGTACTAGGGAGAGTGACCTGAGTGCAGCTCTCAGGAGGCCCAGTTTCTCAAAATCCAACCACCGGTACAGTGTTCACTTGCCCAAACTCCTGTTTGTAATCTCTTAAATTATGTTCATTCACGTGAGAGGATACTATTTGTCAAGTGTGTGAAGTAAAGGGAGTGGCCTGACAACAAATCCCAGGAGGTCCTATTTCTGCAACTCCACCCACCAGCCCAGGGTTCACTTGCCCCTGTCTATCAACTCTCAATTTAAGTGTACTCACCTGGGAGTGATAGAGATACAGATAATGCTCAACTCAAAGATGTGTCTGTCTAACTGGCTCCATTTTGGTTTGCTAACCCAAGATGGAACTATTGAGAACAGAATGACACCTTACCCAGTGTGTACAGCGGGTATTCCCAAAGCCTCAAGATGCATAATCAGATTGGTATCAATTGGTATCAGCAGCAGACACATTGATACAGCACTGTGCACATGATGACTACAGTCACATATACCACAAAGTCCTGGTTTTTCCTGCATCCCACTCAACTAGGCCTCCAAATGGTCAAGGCCATTTCTTGCCTTCCCACTGTATTGCCTGCACTCGTGGGAAAAAGTAATTTTCAGGCCTTCTTCCAAAGTACAATTGATCTGCTCATCTCATCAGCTGCTTGAGTCAAATTGGGTTGGCATACTTCACACATGTCATCTCAAATCACCCTATACCATGGTTACTTGACACAATTGGATTACCTACAACTTAACTTTGTACATGGTTTTTGATTACTGTAACAAAAACATTTGGAGATAAATAGCACAACTCAACCAGTAGCAATGTATTTTTTTCATCAACAGGTCAATCTGCCACTGGGCACATGGAGGTCACAGAACAGAGTACCCCCAATCTCCTTGGATGAAGCCCTAAGTGATGACTACACTCCTGGATATAGAGGACGGTTCTGGCTCATCTGGGCAACCTGGTCAGATGGTAACAATGAGCCTCACTATGGCCACAACATCACCTCCCAGCCCTCTTCCATCAATATCATAGGAAAACATTTGTCCCCCCAACCTGTGTCCCTAGCACTGTGTCTCCCATCTTGTACCCATCAGTCCTGGATCCTGAGTTGCTGTGCAACACTGCGGACAATGATGGCTCAGGAACACGTTAGAGAAGCCACCCTGTGGCAAGCGCACCGGCCCGTGGGGGAGGGGGCAAAGAAGGGATGCTCTGGGCCAGTGGGGTGAGGCCACTGGGGTTGCTCTTGGCCAGCACACCATCAGCCACGTCTTGGGGCTCTATCAGGAGTCCCAAGTCATGCTGGGTCAGTGATGATCGAACTCCAGGAAATTAAGAAGCTACGAAGGGACATGCATAGGGACATTCGTGAATGGATGGAGGCCAACAATTTCAACATGGCCTCCCTAACAGGGGTGCTGAGGGACATATAATTACCACCCATAGCAGAGCTCTTCAAAACTAGTCTACCCCTTCCTTTGGCTCATCACCAGCAGGCCCATTAACATCGGCACCAGCCACAGGAAGGGAGGCCCTGCCAGAGGAAGAAACAACCACAGACACCCCTGCCTGTAGCGGCTGATCACCACTCATACAAGCGGGAGTCTAGCAAAGACTCCAAGAGGTGAGGTTGGCAAGACACCTACCACTGCCAGCAATAACCCTATTCCTTAATGTCTTCCTTTGTGTGCCACACATTCACTCTGTGGACTGATCCTGAACCACATTCCATTTCCAATAGGAGGAGTACTCTGGACTTTGAACATCCAATGAAGTGGCATCTACTCCAATGAGTTCATTCACCATGACTGATCCCTTCACATATTTCATTTTGGTTGATTCATCCCAAACAAACACATACATACAAGTGTCTGGTCAAACTAAAAAATATGTCAATATGTCTGAACTATTGAAAACTTAAATGATTGTCTTATACTGAGAGAATGAACATATTTACAGGTACAGACCTCCAGCCCATGGAAGGAAGGGATTTGTCACACATTGGCCTGTAGCTTAGGCAGACATTGAAGTGGTTGATGTCATCTGCTTTACCCTTATCACATGTCACAACAGAGTAATCCAACAGCACATTACCCAAGATTCAGACTGATGGCAGTATAACAGTTCCTGATCACAGGGCCTTTATAATCCAATGCACATATATCAGGTGGTATGACGCAAACATCTGTTAGTGTTTTGGCACAGGCACTGTGGCATATAATGATGAAACACATCTACTGGTACATTCAGGTCATATAAAAGGTGTTTAGCCAATGTGAATGGAAAATGGAAAATTACAACATATTTCATGACCACATGATGACACACATGATGCATCAGGCCCACCACAGGACACAAAATAAGTACAATGGGCACTTCTGAAATTCCATCCAAACACTGTGCAAGTTATGTTGGCACGTGTCTCATACACCCAGACTGCATGACCTACATTACATGGTAAAATCCATGTCCACATCATATGTCAGAACAGCATTGCATACTTGCCAATGTCACAGCTCTGAATTGCCCACATGAAAATGTAAGGGTGATGGTACCTGTACAAAGAACAAAACAAGGAGTATAGGCTTGAAACCATACATATGACACGAGTCACATAGCAAGCTTCTGGAAAAAAAAGAACATGGCAAGGAACCTAACACAATCAAGCAACATCATCAATGTGGGGATGAGTCAAAAGCAATCTTATCAATCACTAATTGGCTGAATTTTGCAGTGTATAAGCTCCTTGGCTGTTTGGAAAACACGAAACTCCACACATTCTCAAATCCACAGGCCATTGTACAGTCACAGTCATGACATCACATGACATACTTATACTCATGAAAAGTAGCTGTGGATGAGGTCTTCTCACAAGTCAGCTCCTTCCTCTTCATCACTGTCATCTACAGTTGGCATTTCAGGATTTTCACCTGGTCACACTGCAGGTTTCCGCTTCTCTGGGATGTACTGAATATTCCTCCACAGGGTGATGTTATGGAGCATGTGTCATGCCACAGTGATCTGACTCACTTACCTGGGTGAGTAGAGGAAGGCCCTACCAGTCCTGTCCAGACACCTGAATCTGGCCTTCAGGATTCAAAAGCCTGTTCCACTGCCTGCTGTCTTCTTCCATGGGCCTCACTGAGGCGGCCTTCCCCTTGCATAGTTGGATTCCTCAGCGGCGTCAATAACCAAGGATGGTTTGGATATGCTGAGTCTCATGTTAAGGAATGGGACATAAGTGTAACAATGAGTCATTAACTTCATGATTGTAGCACCTGACATTGCACACACACAATCAGGACGGACTTGACTCAGCAACCAGCCAGGCCCTCTCTGGTTGCGGTTGTGACATCAGCTGGGGTATGGTGCTGTTCTGCATTATAAAGGAATCATGGGCTGATCCAGTAAAACAGGCACACACATTTGAGATGTAGTGATCCGCCAAACAGACAACTTGCACATTGATGGAATAGATATTTTTCTGTTGTGATAGACTTGTTCAGTGGCCTGTGGTGGCGCCAAGCCAACATGTGTGCCATCAATGACCCCTACCAAATGTGGGAGTTGGGCACAACAATGGAAGTCAGCCTTCACATGGGCTAAATCCTCACGTTGGGAGAACCTGACATAGCTGTCTATGTTTTACACATTGCTGATAGGAAATCTTTCAACACCATACTGAACATCGGTTGGGACAAACCAGTAGATATGGCCACTGTATGTTGGGAGGACCCTGTAGCCAGGAAGCACAATACTGACATGACTTGCACAATGGGTGGTATGCAGTATGGATTACTGTTAGCTGGCATCAGATCTGGCTACAATGGATGGCATAAATCCACTATTGTCTGCCTATTTAGATGGTACAGCTGGATGATGTGGCATTCCTGCATGGTCTGAAAGTCTGGCAAAGGATGATAGATGGGAGGTTGGCGCATCCTCCCTCCCTCAGGGTACATATGGGTGAAAAGACATGATTTGGAACACTAATCACTGTGTCCACAGCAACATACTTGATGCATGCCAAGATTGTCATGTGACAATGCATTTCTGACTGGATAGACATGACACTCAGTATACATCACAGCTGGCACCTACTCAATGGTCAAATGTGACATCATGTTTGTGAATACATGTCTTCAACATGAATTCAAGCAACACCCAACTATCTGCTACACAATTGCCCCTAGAAATGTGACTGTATTTTCTGGCAGCCAAAAATTCAGTCACCTGTGGTGGACAGTCCACCACCATCATATGCCATCTGTGCCCTGCAATCCACTACACTTGTGGTTATGTAGTAGGAACTACATAGCAAGACAGAATAAGGATGTTTGTTATGAGCCTACACATATATTGTAGGTGTGACACATTTTACAGGGCCATATCCAGTATTTCAAACCACCAACATGGCGGATGCCTGACTCCACTGGACATTAGGAACTGCCTGCGATCACCGACAGTAAGCATCTGTGTTGTAGACAGTTCCAACCACGGCAGACACAGCCATAAGCTAACATTGTTGACTGTGGTGGTTGCGGCACAACGGCTGTGTCCGTCGGCTGTGATGACCTCCGAGTTGAGGTACATATCTGCTGATTTGTGCAAAATCAGACACTTGACTCCTGACACTGCTGCCAGCAATACTTCCACTATTTCAGCTGATGTGTTACACATCTGGGAGCAATCATGACATGTCCAGCAAGTAAAAAGACCCCTACCTTCTCTCCAGGGGAGCTGGAGAGGCTTTTGAGTGATGTCCTTCCCCTGTGTGGACAGCTCTATGGCTCACCAGAGGAGTAGGTAAGTGCTTCATGTGCACAATTGTCTCTGTTCAACACCATCATTTCCCTCTTCACAGGCAACAATGCCAGTTAGACTGCTTGTGTACCTGTTGTTGCAGTCTGTGTGGCATCAATGGGATGTACATGGTGCTGGTATTGGTGACAAGAACTAAATCTTGCCTTCATTCACAGTGCATTGTTTGTTGTTTTATGGGGTCCTAGATCTTCCATGTGTTGAATGCACATAACTATGGAAGGAGACTTTCCTGCCATACAATAACATTTATTTGCTTATGATGATTGTAAATGTTAGACAACATGTATGTGCATGACAGTGTAAGCTGTGTATGCCTCTTGTCTGAGTCATTTGAGGATCTTGCAAGCAATGTGTATTGTGCCACATATCCTTCTCCTCACATCTGGCCTTGCCAAACTGTTGTCTGGAAAGCATATCACGACTCACTCTGCCCATCAGGTTGCAACAAAAGCCTCACTCGTGATGGCCACATGATGCACTGTCATGCATGGAAGTGATGGAAATGTGAGTGTCATGTAGGTTCTATATTCTCAGCCCGCAGGGAGACCAGGGCCTGTCAAATGTATCTCCCAGTATGGGACATAGTCCAGGCTGTGGGAGAGTCACTGTGGCAATGGATTTGGGGCACTGTGCCCATTCCCTGTGGACCTGCAGATCCTGTCAGGTGGCCAGCTCTAATGGCAAAACTTGCCCTCAGTGGCTTAGTCTAGTGCCTGCCGAGGGTCCATTTTAGTTCCTGTCTGGACACAGGGGATAACTTAGATTTAGTGTGCGAACCTATTGCCCTTATTACCTAGTCCCTTTGACCTATTTATCTTTCTGTGTTTTATTATATTTAATTATTTCTGTCCTTTTAGCACTGCTTGCAGATGAGAGCATTTTAGATAAATGTTTTGCTTTTCCTAATCAGTATCATTCTGAGAAAGCGTCATTGTCAGTGATGTACGGGGGTAATTTCATCATGCTCCTTTTGTTTTACATTGACAAGAACAGAATCTGAACATGTCAGGTATTTGTATTATAATTACCAACACAAGTTTGTGCACGCAATCTGTTGTTTAGGTACATACTCCTGTCAGTATTCCTGCACAAACAATAACATGTGCCTTATAAAAACATCTCACAAGACCATGGTCATTAGAAGGGGTTCCACCAGGATACACATCTAGGCTCCAAGCCGCTTTGCAGCAAATCTCAGCCTTGTGTCGGTACGATTCCTGACCCTGAATCTAAGGGGCCAATCTCTTCCCAAGGTAACGGGTTGGGGGCATTTCTCATGGACACTGTACTGGCATCTTAGGCTTATTATGCCACCTTATTACTAGGAATTGCATATTTTATGTTATCGCAATACTTTAAGGAATTTCTTATTTACAAGTTTTATACTCACCATTCTGCTTTTGTTATTTCTGATTGTCATACTCATTGCAGCACATTCATTCTTCTGTAGATAGCAGTCTTTTCAATAAATATATTGAGAACTGCCCTGCATCTTCTTCATTGCCTGTGTGTGTTAGAGATGTGTTTCTAACAAGAGAAAACGGGTGAGATTTGTTACACCATGACTACCCTGAAAGTTCTTAAGAGTCCATGCGCTAGGCTGCCTGAAATTACCTTTACTAGTTGGGGTTTTGGGGCTATATGTACAAACACTTTTTCCCATAGACACAGAATGGGGAAAAACCTTTGCTACATCTGGCCCTTGATGAGGTACTGCTAGAAGAGAGAAGAAAAGTTTCGGCCAGCAGCTTCTAAATTGCGTAGGAGTGACTCAGTCACCTATGAACAAAACAGTTGCCACCCCTAATCCGGAAGACTTTCTGAGAGGCGAGAGTCATTCACGACTTGACTAGATTAGGAATGGGTACTGAAGTAAATGCCAGAAAGAGTTCACATGTGCAATTTGCATCATTGTAAATGTGTGTCTTTGACTCATGACTGGTCCATTACTCCCACAGCTCTATTGTCACCTTCACAGAAGTCATATTTGCCCTCTACAGGCTCATTGCACAAATGACAGACCCATAGTGCAGACAGTGAATAGATTCTGGGAAGGCCATGACATATGACTCAGTCGCTTGGTTACATAGCAGAAATTGAACAGTACATACCTTTCTATGTTGGATGCCATCTCTGTGGTTTAGAAACATGTGTTCAAAGGAGCGTACTGTGGCACAGATGCATACCACAAAAACCCACCCTTAAGTGGCATGAGTCTGCATTTGGTAGGCCACATGTCCACACACACTCTGGGAAAGCACTTTCTATATCCCGATGGCAGCCCTTTCATTGTCACTCAAGTGTAAAGGTGAAGTCTGTACTATGGAAGTTGCCTCTAGGGACTGTATGCAGTGAGTCAATCTTGTAGAGTGTAAATGTGATGGTCCAGTCAGGCCTAAGGAGTTTACCTTTCAAAAGTCACTTTGATGTGTAGTGTTTCATTGTGGCTCACATCACAGTACATGTTGCTGGTGCATGGGCTTCCGGATATCAGTAGGCTTGCTTAGTCATTGTAGGCCATGAGCAGGGTAGTGTGTTAGTCTGCAGATGAGTCCAAAAGTGTGTGGTGATGTCCCTGTACATATTTTCATTTGTGCTTTAAAACTGTGGTGTGTTGACAAGTTTAACATTTTGTGCTTGTTGTTTCTGATATGTGTGTGACACAACCAATTGGCCAAAAACTTGTGTTTTTAATCGCTCATTTTTTCTCTTGCATCCATGCAGGTAAACACTGATCAGAATCAGGAGATTTAGAGAGGCATCGCCCAGAAGGTGCAGACCCTGGGGGTCCACAACCAGTGGAGCGCCCACTGTTGGAAGAGGTGGGAGGATCTGAGACGCTAAGCCTGGAAGATTGCGGAGGTCCAGCTGGGGCTGTCCTCCCAAAATTGGAGAGGGGTGCACATCGGACCATCACCCCACTAATCACCTGCATTCTGGCGGTGCAATATGCGGACCTTGATGGGGATTTTGGGGGAGCACAGCAGCCACAAGGGAGTGAGTACAGGGCATATTTCTTCCTGTCACATAGCCAGTTGATGTGTTAGGTTCTGACATCTCCCCTGATGACTGGGGATGGGCCATGTGTGACATAATTGACGAGTAACTGTTTGTGTAGGTATGTCATGTGGTGCATACTCATGTGCCTTGCCTGTTATTCTAGGGTCCTAGGACACAATTGGGTACAATGCACAACAAATGGGCTCTCCAGAACAACACATGGCTGTGTAGATTGATCAATCAAGTAATGTTTGTTTTTGTAGTGGGTGTACATTCTATGCAACAGATAGCTACTCCTCAGTATTACAGGCCAAAGAAAAAGAAGTGATAGATCACTGTCTTCAGCCATGTGTCTGGTCATGTGAGTAGATTGGCATCTGCCCCCCAGAGTCTTTAGTGTATGACAAGTGCTTGTGTCCCACTACTGTCTGTCATGTGAAGGTAGCCATCAGACATGTGACAGAGCAGACATTGTTCTTTCGGTGCAGCTACAGGTCAAAACTTTCCCTTGGTAAATTGAGAATGTCCATTGACATGTTTTATGTGCCATCACTGTTGCCAACATTCCTTGTGCCGACATGTTAGCATGTGTCCCTTTCTCTTTTGACAAAATGTGTACACTGCTGTTTCAAACATGGTCTACCTATGTTCATGGGATGATCTCTGTATTCCCTCACATATATGTGCATGTCAACCTGTGTTTGGAATTGGACATATGCAATGAGGCTTCATTTCACAGCCAGGATTGTGTCACAATTGATGTTGGCTCTCACACACCCTCACCCATCATAGCATGTCATTCGGCATGGAAAACTGCAGTAGCAATGAGGGACATGACAGGCAGGACTATAATTTTTACACACAATGTGCATTTCCATGCCATTGATGTGGCATCCTGTAGAAATGTGCACTGCACATGTGTAATGGGGAAGGTTTGTTACCTGAATGTTGGCATGCATCATGGAGTGACTTGCAGTTATATTGGAATCACATGGGGTTTGGTACAACATTCATCCACGGACATCAGTGTTTGCAGGACCGAAATGGAGACAGTGATGTAGCTTTCCATTAGGCAACATGCTGAGGGCTTTCTACAAGTACTTTCAAATCTCTGGCCTCTTCAACATACAAAGGACTAATAACTTCTACTGATGCAGATCAGCGTATGTCATTGTAAGGGGTGCAGACAGTAGTGGTGATTTCCCTGGCACTTGTTGATTCATTGTGTTGTGGATTTTAGAGACATATCTCCCTGACTGTTTGCATATTTTTTCAAAAGAGTTCTTTTCCATGCCAAATGTGTTGTATTTCTGAGCAGCATTAGTACCACCTCCAGGACTCATTAGGACAAATTACACAAGTTGAAGTGTGCATTGTTGATATGTTTCAAGTGTGTGGCATTCAGGCAACTGTAATATGTTCAGCAACATGGCAGGATTTTGGACCATCATTTCTTATTGTTGTGTTATAGTGTATGTGACAAATGGATGTCTGTGTGACCTTGTGTGGGAACAGTGGGAATGAACTTGGCATTCACCTACTAATGTATGACAACAGGTAATTGAGTTATGTTCCATGAGGCAAAGCATTGAAGGTGATGTGTCTCCTAGTTGTCCAATGCTTACTTTGTTTCACAACTTCACCCTTGCAATTGTGGTTGTCTGTGATCCTGATTTTTCCGTGGGCAACTGTTGACAGTTCATGTGGCATGCATGCATATGGTGTGGTACATGTAGGAGCCACTTTGATGTAGTTTGTTGCTGTGGCCTACTTGATGTCATGATACTGTTTGCTAATCACAGCTTTTGTTCAAGTGTGATCAGGAACCTTTTCCTCTTGATATTTGCAGCATCAGACCAGGCAAGTGAAGGAGACAGGGCATAACCAAGTGGGGAAGCATCCGGCCATGGTACCTCCTGTCATGACACTACTGACACAGAGGGACCCAGTGGCCCAGAGGGTGAGGGGAGTACCGCAGAGGAGAAAGGATTAACCTCATCATCAGCAGAATCTACCTCCAGGGTCCACTCCCGAGTGGTGGCAGACCCATCAGTACCTGCTCTTGTACCATCCTTGTCCACCACCTGCAGTTCTATCACCACCCTCCCTGTTGCTCCCCACCCAGTTGGCCGTGCCCTCTCACTCAAGTGGGTGGGTGTCTCATTTGCCCCAGGAACCTCAGCCCCACCCCCTGTTACCCCTGCTGCCCTGAGTGAGGAGGCTATTGACCTCCTCAGGAGTGTCTCTGTGGGGAAGACTGCCATTGTGAATGCCATCCAGGGGTTGGCAAGCCACCTTCAGGAGACCAGTGCTTTCCTAGAAGGCATTCATAGTGACATGTCTGGCCCACAGAGATCTTTTCAAGCTCTGGACTCCTCACTGATGGCAGCCATCCACCCCCCACATTCCTCCCCCGGCCATTTCCCTCTTTCCAATCCCAATTCCCTTACCTGTTCTAAGCACACAGGCACACCCACAACCACCCACCTCAACACACACAAGTAGCACACATTGACACCAACACCACAAGACACACCAGCACACAGGCATGCAGCATTCATCCACAGACACCACATCAACTCACAACACACAGACCTGCACATCTCAGACACCATAACCCCTGACACCAGCACAACACTCACAGACAAATACACCACATCAGCCACAACCACAGATACCACCCCAACCACACACACCTCTACCACTTCCACATCAACATGCACCTCCACCTCCCAGCCACCCAAGACAAGCAAATGCCTACACTCACACACGTAACAGACTCCACCCAAACAGAAGCATACCTCACACATGCACACACCCAAAACATCTACACCCACACATAAGACAACCACTCCCTCAACCTCCAATTTCCAACCCCTTCTGATGACCCTACCCATTTTCCCAAAGAGAGTTTCCTTTACGAACCTGCCCTTTCCTCTGTTACCTCCAAACCCTCTCCCAAACCCAAGATGCCCCAACCCACATCCCAATCCATCCCTCTCACACCAGCCCCTCCTGCAAGCACTCATACTCTTCCCCCAAGAAAAAACCCACCCCTCCAAAGAAAAAGCCCCCCAACCCAAACCAACCCATCCCAAATCCGACCCTACCTGACCCAAGGATGATCCCTGAGGTGCCTGTCTGCTCACTTGATAACCCTTCCTGTGGAGGTTCCCTAGCAGTGAATGGAGATGACTTTTGGCACAGCAATGTGCATGGACATATATGGACTGGTCAATTGCCTTTGCTCTTGAGCATTTGGATCCAATAAACCCAAGTTATTGTTTTTTGGGTACACATTTGTCCTGCAATTACTTTTCTACTTTATGTTGTTTCTGTGTAATTTGTGATTTACGCCTACAGTTGTGTGTGTTTCACCCTGATTTCTGATCCATTTGCTGTTGTTTGCAAAATCTGATCTTGTGGGCGGTGCTGATGTCACCCAGGACAAGGGTGGATGTTCTCTATATAGATATCTGTTTGTTACTGCAATTGGGGTGTTGTTGCGTTGTGTTCTGTTTGCTATGGTAAGTATTTTATCTGGTGTTGTCCAATGTCAGCATGTATGGTGTTAGTGTTGTCCCCCTGATAATGGATTGAACATTCATCTCATATGTGAAAGCTTGAGTTTTGTTTGTCCACACATGGAGGGTGTTCAATTGTGCTAGCTTCCTTTGCATTTGACTGAGCATGTGTGCATTTTGATGTGTGTACTTTGCAGCTACTTCATCTAGATGCATGGCCATTCTGTTGCTCTTGTATGTGCTGTCCTATCTTGCACCTACACATGATGCAGATAGGCATGTCACTTGTCTCTACTATTGTTTGTCCCTAAGACACATGAAGAGTCAGTTCCTGTGCAAATGTTGTTTTAAGGGCATGTGCAAAGTAAACTGTGTTCAAGTGTAGTATCCTTCCTTCAGTTTTCCTGATGCCGTCATCTCTATTGTAGGCATTGTTTTCATTGTGAGCATTGGATATTTGTTTCTCAAACTATTGTGGATTCCATTGACCTTCCATTGTGTTGTAATGTGGGTGATGTGTGGGTCCATTCCTGGGATGTTTTGTGGAAGAGGTATTTGTGTTCCATGCCACATCCATACATACATTCCTTCAATCTGACAATAGTCCAAGGTTTGTGAGGAATGTGAGGGTGTCAGGTGAATTGGTAGCTGTGATATTGCTGTGGTGTTGCTGTTGTGTGACACAATATTTTGTACACTTCACTGTCCCTGTGCCGATGGGCAAACATGTGTGAGTGAGGCAGTGCTGTGTCAGTGACCTATCCAAAAGGAATGTTTGATAGCTGTGAATGTGTCATTCGTTATGAATGACTGTGACCCAGGACACAATGACAAGTGTACTTAGTGCCCATAGCATGATCCCCATATCAAGAGAATGACGGTGCAATGATCTATTGTTGAGATTAATTACACATGTAGGTGTGTGTACTTACAGTCGGTTGCATCCATGGGAACATGGATTTTGGGCTCATTTGATAAGCAGCAACAGTGGCAGGACATGTGTGATGGACTCCATAGTGGCACAGGATGTGTAACACTGCCTGCAGGTGAGTTGCTTCCTTTATTCTCTCCATTTCTGCCAGCTGGGACGTAATGATTGGACCATCACAGTCACATTGGCAGTGTGCAACATCATAATGTGTCCGGTGGAAACATTGGCTCTGCCGGCATGTCTGTCCTGCCATGGCACTGCAGCTGTTTGCACTGCCTGGAGGTGCCGGCGGGACTGTGGCAGTCTGTCCTTTATGGGCTTGCCAGTATCTTAATACAGTGGTCCAACCACCAAGCCAATGGCGGTTGGATCACTGAAGCCGGCATGGGGGTGCACAGACTGCCCAATTTGTTATCAGGCCCTACATTTATATACTGTAGTAAAATGTCAATACTACCACCATGACACAAAAGCAAACATCACAGTGGAAAGGTGGCACAGTTTATTCCAAAGTACATTAAAATGAAGCTACTCTACACTACACCAAGTTTTAGAAATATTTAAAAGGGCAAATTAGGCACCAACATTCTATGACCAAACTACATCAAAAGTATCAAAACAGACCAAAGAAATGCATAAAATATTACAATGTCAAGTTCAGGTATTTGAATCCTATCTGAAGCTGACACCCACCCGGGCCAGCTACACAGTGAGGCTGCTGGGCCCTTCCTGTGTACCCCCTTCCCTGCCCCCCACCACCACTGTGCTTGGTTTCTCAAGGGGCAATGCACTGACCACACAAAATGAGAAAGAGAGCACATGCCAGTGGTGCACTCAGGACTGTAGCAGCTGTACAATAGACTATAGAGGGGGAGAGACTCCAGCCTTGTGACTGGACATGGGTAGACTACTGCATAAGCCTGCATGTGCCGAAGGACCATGAGCTAGCCTACAAAAGTACTGGCTAAAGGATCTTGCCACCGCTCCCACGTCATCGACACAGCCAGAGAGACACCACCAGTGCATATCAATCCAACACAATACTCTAGGGCATGCACAACTCACATATGGCCCTCATTTAAAAAATCAGGGTGATTGCAATAGTTGTGAGCCTGCTGAGGGCTGCCCATAGGAAGCTCACCAATAGGGTCGGGAAAACTGATTCCATACTTGAACCCTGGAGCTGACTGTCTCCACACCACAAATCCAGATGTACGAAATGCACTGGGAAATGCGGTTCCTGCAGGATACAGCAGAAGATGCAGAAATATGATCCTGACCTAACAAAATCAGATTAGTGGGCCTGCCAGAGTTTCTAGAGGGCCAATCTGTAGAACTATTTCTGGAGGACCCTTGTGAACTGCTATAAACCTTTATACACCAATCCCATGGCCACTCAGCATACACAAATTGCCTGATCTCTGGCTCAGACACAACTCTCTGGCCTCACACATGCACACACAGAGTCTCTGAATGTGGCCCTAGAGATGCAGGAGGTTAAGGTGGCAAAAGACAAACTGGCAAAGGGAAATCACCAGGGATGGATGGCCTTCACCCAGAATTTTACGCTACTAACTGGTACGACTAGTGACCCAGCTGCACAATTTGTACATTGTGGCATTTAATATAGGACTGCTCTCTGACTCCACCAGGAATATTACATAAAAACAACAAACGTGTAAATAGTATTACAATATGTGAAAAAGAAAATCATATATGTGGAAAAATTTCAATGTTAAACTAAGGAGTCACAATTTAAATTTGATTTCGATTTCATATATATAATTCATAAATCTTAATGAATACTATATTTATATTAATGCCCATTTTTACACCCACACAACTACAAACTGCAGCATGATAACACAGCAATTCAAACACACATAGACTACCTATTCCCACTCCAAAATAGCCCACATTAGGGAAAGTATTAGACTTTGAGGGCTATACACTTAGGGCCTGATTACAACTTTGGCAGAGGGGGTTAATCCGTCCCAAATGTGGCGGATATCCCTCCCACCGTATTACAAGTCAATTATATCCTATGGAACTCGTAATACAGCTGGTGGGATATCCGTCACATTTGGGACAGATCAACCCCCTCCGCCAAAGTTGTAATCAGGCCCTTAGTATTTTCATTTAAACGTAAGCCACATTGCAGAAAGTGTTGGACTTTGAAGCAAGTACATTTACTATTCTGAGTTGAATCTAAGCCACACTGAGGAAAGTGTTATACTTTGAAGGTTACACTTTTAATATTCCCACTCCAAACGAAACCCCTTTTGAGAATTTGTTCGACTTTGAGGTGAGTAGATTTACTATTTGAAGCCAGATACTTTTCAGGAACATTGTTGGAAGACCTACAGCATTGGGCGGAGGTGAACACCGTTATAGCGGTAAATCAAACACTTTTTTCCAAATTCACAGGGACAACAATTAAAATCACGCCTCTCTCACTGTTGTCCAAGCTAGCAATGATAAACAACTATCCTGTTTATGTATTGTTCCTAGATTATAAATCAGCATTTAACAGGGTTGACTGGTGGAAGCTTTGAAGAATTGACTAATTGGAACATCCTGGACAGCTTGTTAAGGGCCCACAATTATTGCCTACTGACACATGGGTCAGAGTTAAGTAAGGGGATGGTTCCCACTTTTCTGGGCCAAACAAGAAACCGCAAGGTTCAAAGCAGGGTTGTGCACTAGCCCAACACTTTTTAACCTGTTTCTGGCCAACCTATCAGCCGCTCTAAATGTCGGCAATTGCCACACTCCCAAACTGGGAGGGTCTGAGCTGTCAAATCTTCTCTATACTGACCATTTAGTACTTGTTAGTAGGACCAAGGCAGGCCTCCAACCACTTTTAGATGCAACTTTGGCTTACTTTGTGAATAACAATCTGATTAAACATGAAGTAAACCAAGACATTAATAATTCAAGGTAAAAGTTAGAAGAAACCTTCCTGATTCTTGGGCAGCGATAAAACAGAGACTGATAATAGATTTAAGTACCTTGGAGTCCTTTTCAATAGAAATAGAAGGTTCGTTGACTAACTAGATGAGATAAAAAGTAGGGGAAATGTACTGGCATTTGGTCTATGATCCTTACATAAAAAGATAAAAGGTCCACGCTTACCCACGTTTAGCAGGTTGCTCAACTAAGGTTTTCCCAACATTGATTTATGGAAGTGAGGCCCAGAGGGGCCCGGATAGTGTTATCCTGGATAAAGTTATATTGAAATTGTACAGGTCAGTCTTCCAACTGCCAGTAAACAGATCACCAGCCCAAATCAGCCAAAATGTAGTATACATGTGCTGTCAATCATAGAGGACAAAACCAGGTTGTCTAAATGTAGCCATGATTGGATGACCCTTTGCGGTTAAACTGAGCCTAAACTGTAGAGTTATGTAGGACAATTGTATATCAACCAGGTAAAAGAACAGTTTTTGAAATACAGGCTGAGGATACTGCCTTTTCTAAGACATTACACACCATGGAAACAAATTGAAGGCCAAGAAAGCATCCAGCTTGTGGTGTAAAGCCTGAGAATATGCTCCATGTGTTATGCCTGTGCAAATTCATTTTGAGTGTACGCCATGCCCTTCTGCATTGGAAATTGAAGGAAAGAGGCATAAAGACTTGTAGGGAGGCAGTGGTAACCTGCTTTGAACCAATTTATTCCAGATTGAATTGTCCAATAATAAATCCTCTTTAGAGGTTTGGAAATAGGATTTTGACCAAGGAACACGAGGAAGCCTCAAAAGTCATAAAAGGCCCAAAGAGTCAGACTTTTCTTACTTAGGGAAACCTACTTTCAGTAGCCCTGTAGAGGAACATGAAAAGGTTGAGATAACTTGTATTATAATGTTAAAGGCTGAGGGGAAGAATGTCTAAGTTATAAGATTTCCAGTACATCACCAGCCAACTTAAATTATTTTAATATTCACAAGCTATGGGTGGTTTTAAGCAAGCATACCTGCTTATGAAAGCTAGGCAGCAACTTAGAAGGTGCTGGTGGAGCATCAAAACATTAAGGAACTTAGTAGATGTACTCTTAGGACAGTAATCCTTTTGGAATCTTGGTGGTAAGTACTGGTGTGGCAGACCAGCTGCTACAGCACAAGAACTTTAACAGCAAGGGAAGGACATTTTGCCATCCGATGTTCTGTGGCAAGGTGCCCACACTATCGTTAGTGGGGAGTGGTATTTGAATATGGCTTGAGGGCAGACTGAAAGAGCGTCTGCACTTTACCCTCTATTTGAGCACATGCAATGTAGCTGTTGTTGATATGGGTAGCATGGAGTCACTTAAATCCCAACTTTTTCCTAGAAAGCATGAACACTTTATTGTGAGGATCTAGGGCACTTTTATGGCTCACTGTTTGGAGTCAAAAGGAGCTTTTGCATCTTAGCTTTAAGTAAGCAAGGTTGCCCTCTACAAGAACTTTAACAAACTGAGGGCCTAATTTAAGAAAAGTGGTGCTGCACCCAGTGCATCTCCACTTTTCTTGCACCCCTTAGCACCCCCCTAACACCACCATGTGTGTGCCGTATCTAAGATACAGTGCAATATGGCGGTAGTTAGGGGAATTAGCATCAAAATTTTTGACTCTAGTTCGGAGCTTTGCAGGATTAGCGTCTAAAATGTTGGCGCTAATCCTGAAAAGCCCATTGAGGCCTAGTGAAAACAATGGTGTGCATCCTTTTAACGCCTGCTCTGAGCAAGCATTAAAAATGCCAAACAAATGATACAAAAATTCCCTTAGATTTTTTTACGCCATTCTTTCGCACCCCTAGTGGGGTGAACACCTCCTTTTCATACATTATGCCTGGCACAGGCATAATGAAGAGCAAAGAGTTACGAAGTGGCACAATGCATATAATGCACCACTTAGTAAATTTGGTGCTGTGATTTAGGCCTCGTTGGGCCACTTTGCGTTAAACAAATGTCACTAATGTGGCGCAAGGAGGAGGTAGGGGCTCTTAAATCTGCACCTCATCACTTTTATGATAGTAACCTCTTGGAATTTTGGTGGTAAGCACTTGGATGTTAGACCAGACTGTGAGAGCACCACTACCTTATTTGGAAGGGATGAATAACCCTCCTTTAGGTGTCCTCCAGAAAAGTGCCCATTTTATCATATGCTGGAACAGATTAGAGTTTGTCCAAAGTGCAGACTGAAAGAGTGTAAGAGCATCCGCCTTTTAGCCTTCTCAAATTGCAAGCACTTTAACTGTTGGTGATAAGGGCAGAATAGAGTGTCTCAAAGTTCTAACATTTCATCAGTGAGGCATGAGAACATTTGGGTTGGTGCAGGGATGAGCTCTCGCATCTTAGCTTCTTTTAAATTGCATGCACTTTTACTGCTAGTTTGCACAAGGCAGTTAAGAGAAACCAGGGTCCTGAGGACAGCTGGCCACTTGTGGTCTATTGTGTTCCCTTCTGAATCAGTGTGTACAGTTTCATGGGCTTGAACATTTATACACTTTCGCTTGTTTAAATATACAGGGCAGTTAAAATAATACAAATAATAAAATAATATTGGGTCTCGGGGACAGCTGTACAAGTGTGGAAGGTCTTCTCTCTTATGACTTAATTAAACTATTTATGGGTTTTAATGTACATATGTTTTATATTCACATATATTGACACCGTCTGCCACTGAACCCTGCGCACATGCCTCCACAATGCAGGGATCCGGGACAAAGCTCTGAAGTGGACCACCTCCTTCCTCTCTGGCATAACCCAGAATGTCTGCCTCCCCCTTTCATATCCAAAGCCTCCAAGATCATCTGTGGCGTCCCCCAAGGAACGTCCCTGGACTCTACACTGTTCAATGTATACATGGTCCCCCTCGCCCACGTCACCGGCTACACAACCTCAACATCATCTCCTACGCCGACGATACCCAACTGATCCTCTCCCTCACCAAGGACCCCCTCACCTCCAAATCCAGCCTCCACGAAGGAATGAAGGCCGTTGCCTGGTGGTCGATTGCTCTGGGAGCAGCCCTGACACCCACCGACCACGCACGACTCATCCTCGACTCAACACTCTCCATGATCAAGCAAGTCAGCGCCTTCTCCAAATCCTGCTTCAACACCCTCTGTATGCTCAGCAAGATCTACAGATGGATCCCCACAGATACAAGAAGAACAGTCACCCGGGCCCTCGTCAGGAGCAAACTTGACTACG
Source organism: Pleurodeles waltl (assembly GCF_031143425.1). Taxonomy (NCBI): domain Eukaryota; kingdom Metazoa; phylum Chordata; class Amphibia; order Caudata; family Salamandridae; genus Pleurodeles; species Pleurodeles waltl. The sequence continues at coordinate 163,888,194 of NC_090448.1, read as the reverse complement.
GAAACGCCCTCTATGCAGGAGCCCCGGTCAAACTCCTCAAACAACTGCAATGCATACAAAACACCTCCGCACACCTGATCTTCAAAGCCCCCCGACACAGCCACATCACTCCCCACCCGAGAGACCTACACTGGCTCCCGTCAACAAAAGGATAACCTTCAATCTCCTCACCTACGTACACAAGGCGCTCCACAACACCGATCCAGCCTACCTCAACAGATGACTCACCTTCTATACCCCGTCCCGCCAACTCCGCACAGCCAACCTCACTCTCGCCACCATCCCCCGCATCCGAAGAGCGACCACCGGATGCAGATCCTTCTCCCACCTCGCCGCCAAGACCTGGAAGACCCTTCCTTTGCTCCTACGACAGACCTAACACCTGCTGACTTTCAGGAAGCGCCTCAAAACCTGGCTATTCGAGCAGTCGCAGCAACCCCCTCCCCTCAGCGCATTGAGACACTTACGGGTGGGTAGTGCGCCCTATAAATATATTGATTGATTGATTGATATATAGAATGAGCTATTTCAAGTGGCACTCACTGGAGGAATAATTTACAATGTATTTTATAAAAGGAATTATTAATAATGTTTTATTGTGCAACTTCATGTAATGTGTATTACAATGGTTTTAATTAATCAAGCAATAACAGAATTTACCATTACTATTCCAAGCCATTCTAAACCACACTGGGGAAAGTGTTAGAATTGTGTTTGAAAAATAAAAATATGATGAAATGTATGTTTCATATTCTAAAACCAGTATAATAATATAACTAAAAAAGAATACAAATTTAAAGAATGAATTAAATAAACAATTAAAACATGGCATAATTAAAAGTAAAAAAAATATATATATCCTATTTATCTAAATAAAATCAAATAAAAATCACAAAAAGATAAACTAAATCAATATAACATTTACAATGTAAAATGAATTTTATAAATGATTAAAGTTGAAATTTGTGGAAACTTGTCCTATTAATAATTAAAATAAAAATGTATTCTAAATGAAAAAAATAAATCAAATTGTAAATATTAAAAACACTAACAATAATTATGAAAGTGAAAGATGTAATTTTGAAAAAATCATCTAAAATGTATTGGATCTTTTTTAGATATACAAACAAGTATTTACTATACCAAAGGCATTATTAAAACTAATAAAAATAACAAAATTTGTAGATGCATTTATTTTGAATGATAGAAAGATTAACACAAAAATATATCATTTTTAATAATGTATGAATACAGAAAAACACGATAAATATATTAATATAAATATAAATATAATAATATATACACCTAAACATAAATAAAATGTAAAACAGTTATATTATAAAACACCTATAAAACATCTATCTTTTGTATTAAAAAACAGTTTAATTTAAAATACACAATTTCAAATTTATCAAAATAATTTCAAACAAATAGAAATTACATTCAATTGGACAATGTTCCCCTACAAACCGAACATACTACAGAAAAAACATTATAAACTAATGTAAAAAAAATACATATAAAACTTTACACACAAATACATACATACAAAAATGAAGCATTGGTACTTAAATTTATACTTAAAAAATATACTCTTTAAATTTTTTTCATTACACCTAAAAGAAACTACACAATTGATAAAGATGATTTAAAAAAGATTTGCTTTAAAAATGATATCCACTAGATTGCACTATAAACCTAACATCCTGCTCTGATAAAAGTTCAGTAATTTAGATATTATAAAATAGTAAAATGCACAAAATATAACTATATGGAGAAAATATCAAAGTTACATACAACAATATTATACACAATGATATTCTTAATAACAATATAAAAACACTAAAATAACACGTACTGACCAGCAATCTTTAAAAACAATGTTTTTGCCATCACAAAACAAATGTACAGATTTTACTGCATGATGATATTTATTAGCATTATTCTGGCAAAACATCATCATTTATAGACAAGGCATTGGAGTATAGGTAGGGCAACTGTAAAAGTAGGAGTAAGATTATGAGGGTGCAAAAAGGTGTTTAGGTATTCTGGTATTGGAGAGGAAATGGTACTAGTATACAGGCAGTGGTAAAGGTGTTAAGATAAAGGGAGAGGTGTGATTCTATTAGAAGGGGTAGAAGTAATTGAGTTTAGTTGAGGAGTAGATAAATTGGGACATAAGTACTATGGTATAGACTGAGTAGGAAGAGGGAATAAATAAAAGAAGAAGAAAATAGTAGATGGGGTTAGTAGGGAGGAATAAGAGGGTGCATGAGACACACTCCCTTAAAGAGAAATTAGGTATCTCTTTGAACGTGGAAGCAAACAGATTACAGAGCATTCACAACGATGAGGTTGACAGTCTGGCAATACAATTCATTTGAGGATAAATCATGGAAACAGCCTCCTGGAGGAAGCATTTCCAGAACACTTTGCTCTTACTTGCAAACAATCCCAATCTATCACAGACAGTGATAATCCAGCACAGCATAGACTTTCCTTCACATGAAGACAGGAGAGAAGAAGCAAAACAGGAGGCAACAAAGTGGCAACCATTGTGTTCCTCCAACTAAAGTACAAATCAATTTGCTATCTACATGATTGAAAGCAAGACAGACAAGATAGACAAAAATATCCTTGATTGAAGACTGTGTCACACATAGGGCTTAATTATGATTTCAGCAGAGGGAAAAGCTTGTTCGACTAAATCCCGATGGGGAGGTTGCCGTCATTGTGGCTACCTCCCCGCCCGGCGATTACGAGTTTCCCGCTGGGTTAGCGGGCGGAACCTGAGTTTCTACCCACGGGCCCAGTGGGAAATGGCATACAGCTTTGGCTCTGGCTCATAATAGAGCCGGCGGCAATGCTGTAGTGCACAGGGTGTACCAGCATCCCTTGCAATGTTCATTGTCTGAAAAGCGATAGTGCTATCCAAAGGGGCCCCTGCACTGCCCATGCCCTCTGAGGCACCCTGTACCCCGTCTCCACCAGCCTCTTCATGGTGGTGTTATCATGACCATGTCATTTTAATAACTTGGTCATATTCAAAGCCCCCATGAGCCAACTCTAGTCTGTTTCAGCCCTAGCAATCCCTGTTTCAGCTTCATGACGTTAATCCTATTTAGAATATCTCTCATACCACCCTATTACCAGTTATGCAGGCAGGACCACCAACCGCCAAACAAAAAAAGGCAGACCGCTAGTGGCATGGAGGCCTCAAAATAGGTGGTCTGACCTCCAGCGCTGACAGCACAGTGACCAACAATTGACCTTATTACAAGCACACAGTCACCGTGGCAGACCCCCATGGCGATCAGCCAATGGCAGACCGAACCACGGCATTCCTGTGGTACTGAAAATTCTGGACCCGTGTAATAAACATCATCGTATCACAACGATTTTGGTATCAGCAGACCGAGAATGATTAGAATAGTATGCACAAGCATTGTATTCATATTCGGGTAACGAAATCACCGATATATCAGAGTTTCTGTCCTGAACCCTCGTGTTCCATTTAAACTACAGCCATATTGTGATTGCCCTCACATAGGCCAATGACTAAATGCCGAAAACGAGTCTGAAGGACACGTACATCTTTGCTGACTCCTCTGTGACCTGGGAAAGCTGACTCCACTGCCTGAAGCCAAACCTGTTCGGCCAGTTTCTTTCCCAGTGGCCGAATGAGATTAGTATCAAGGCACAACACATCATAAAACCTTTCATCACACACAAACCATGCCTAATCTTACACACACCTGTCCCTGTTTCTTTCTTTATGACTTGCTTTACAAGGAGGAGGTGCCTGTTTATATTGGGGGTCCGTTGATATCTGATGAAAGTACTGAGCCTTGCCGGGTAATTGATTGAGGGCTGGACAAACTGAAATATGGGCTTGTCATCATAACCCTGCTATTTCTTTGTAGTGAAAATATGTGAATGGTCAACTGTAAAATAAGGAATGTTTGCCTAAAGCATAATATTTTGTATAAAAGAGAAGGTTAGCTTTGCAAAGAGAGCAGTCTCCTGAGAATATACACCGTGTTGTACTTCTAGGATACCTGTGACTGGCTGCAGCCAATAAACAAAATCTTTGACTTCACCAAGAAGTGTCTGTGTTTCTGTAGTCTGAAACAGGAAGGACTCGAAGTCTTAGGGTGTGTTCCCTGGCACCACTGGGTTCTGAAAAACCCAGCACTTCAGTTGGCGCCCAACGTGGGGCAATTTCAGCGGTACCAGTCCAAGCCAGAGGTTCGTGAGGAGCTTCGTGTGAAAATTCTGGAGGGAGGCCGCCACTTCATTGACCCCTGTATGTCGACGTGGTCCGAAAGTCTTTGCTGAGAGGTTCCCCGCTTCCCGACGGCTACGAAGGACTGCTTCCCTGACTATCGCCCTGTTTTGGACCCTTGATGATTTGGTAGAGCGAAACAATAATCGAGTCTTCTGGTGACGTCATCGATACCTCAGTTAAGTATAAGTGGAGCGTCTCCCAGTCCTTAGTTTGGTTCTTAGTTTGGTATCCCCTTGGGATCTTTGATTTGGAACTTGCAAGTACCAAAGCTGAGGGATTCGTGTATTCACGAGACTATCGTATTCGATAATCCTTTGAAGTTTGAAGCTAGACTAGAGAGCGAAGATGCCTGGTCTTAGCAGACATGGAAGTTTGTTTTGTCTTGGTTATAATAGGGATTCCCGATTGGAGGACTCGTGTCCGGTTCCTCCGATTGGAACTCCAACCTACGAACTATATGTGAAACATGGCATAGGCCCCCTCACATATAATGAAGTATGGATCCGATACACCAGGAAAGATGGTGTTTTAAAATGGCCCCAATATGTTAGTTTTGACACAGAGATTCTGTATAATCTGGAGGTTAAACTTTTTAAGAAGAAAGCCCGGCCGGTGATGTTTGACTCTTTCCGCCTATGGCGTAAGGAAGCCAAACAGAAGGAAATTAAATTAGCAAAGAGAAATAAGAGGGAAGAGGGTATCTCGATAATGCAAGCTGCCATGCAGTTTAAAGATGATGAAGAAGAACAGATGAATGAGCAGTTGCACAGGCAACGTAAATTGGTGACCGATAAATGTTATCCAGTTTTTCCGCTTCTTCAGCAAGATGCAGCAAAAGAACTTGAGAAAGATCCTTTAATGTCACACTTGTTGAGTTCGCCACCCCCTTATGCGCAGAATGCTACAGCACCTCCGCAACCTTTAGCTGTGCAACCTCCGGTTATTGTGCCTCAGGTTCTTCCGCAGCCACCAGCTCCTCTTCAGTTGGCTCCTACTACTATGGCGCAGCCCCTTCAAGGGCCGCCGACTTCGCTACCTGCTCCATCTGTACCTCCTACGACTTTATGTACTACATCGACTGCCTCTTCTGGTGTTCTTCCTGATACTGCCTCTGCGTCTGCTTCTGCGTCTGCATTGCCTCCCTCTGTTTTTCCTCCAGTTCTTTCATCAACTTCTCCTTCTGTCAGACAGAGAGTGACAGATACTGTTGCCACCCTTATATTTCCTCTCTTTGGGTCGTCTGGTGTGACCCCAGATTCGGAGCGTAAGCAGTCGCGTAGTCAACTGCCTAATTCTCGAGAGAGAGAAATGTTTGACCATTTGGCGCGTAAATGGGTTGTTTACCCTTTAAGATACGATGTAGAGTCTGTTATGGATGTCTTCCGTCAATGGGAAGCACCGAAACAAAGATACGTTTTTGAGAAAATGTGTGCATTCCTTTGTGAGGAATTGGAGGATAATGATTTGGAAACAAATCCGCCTGATTTGTGCCGTGTACGGTTTGAGTTTGAAAAAGGCACGATTGTGGGTCCCGAAGTTGAGAAAGCAGTTGCGACGTTGTTGTCCTTTAGGAATAAGGATCCTTCTCAGTCATTGTTCCAACATGACTCCTCTGTTAAAAAAAAGGTGCGACAGTACCCAATGAGAGAAGTCCCTCCGGTATGGAAGGACGCCGTTGCGGCTGATGTTGCTAATCAAATTGATGCTGTCCCAGCTCATTTTCAGCGTGTTTGGGTACATGTTCCGTGGAAGCGAGCTGAAGTTTTAGCCCTTAAGCAGACTTTGCCTGATCCCCGTAAAAACCCTGCAGGGTATTATAAGGAATTATCACAGACTGCAGACTCATGCATTATGAATTTAGCCGACATAGACATGTTATTTGGGAATGTTGTTCCACAGCCTTTGTGGGGATTGATTCGCCATACAGATCATGCACAAGAGTTAAGTGACTCATGGGCTACTATTAGTGCTGCAAATGATAGACAAGTTGGTGGTGCCAAGCCTGAGCCTTTGGTAGCAGAACTGCCTGCTAGGATCATTACTTACATGAAGACTTTAATGCCTGCGATGCGTGTGAATTGGGATAAATTGTCTGCGTGTACGCAGAAGAAAGATGAAACAGTGTCTGATTTCTTCACCAGGTTTGAGGAAACGTTTATCGACCACAGTGGTCAAGATATGAGTACAGAAGGTGGTCAACGGTTGTTCGTCGACAAGTTTGTGCACAATTTGCTTGCCGAGCTGTGTAAGAAATTGAAGGATTCAGAGAGTTCTTGGGCCGTTTCCTCTTCAACACAAATATTGGCTACTGCACGAAACTACGAAAATAGGGATAAAGATGAGAAGGATAGAGCAGACAAGAAAACTAAAGAATTAAAGACGAAGGTTCTTTTACAACAGGCATATCCGCCACGTGGTGGTCAGAGTAACTATCAGCAACCTCAACAGTTCCAGAGAAACTCGCAAAGGTTCGAGTTTTCTCAACCACGTGTTCCTGTAGGTCCCAATCAGTGTTCATATTGTAAAGAAGCGGGTCATTTCAAGTATAGTTGTCCTATTTTGTTACAGCGTACGAATGGTGCTTCTGGCGCAAGAGGTCGAGGTGTTCAACAAGCTCCTAGAGGTAGAGGACGTGGAAGTTTCCCCCAGAACACGCGTTCCTTTCCGTCTCAAAACTCAATGAATAGTTTTGACCAGCAACATAACGCGTCTGGTAGGACGGCTCAGTACTATGCTGACGACTACTATGCAGAAGATGAGAACTTGGAAGGTAATAATTGCTAGGACAGCCATAGACGAAGAGAGGGAGTTTTTTTTGTTCCAGTGGATCAGAATGGACCTTATGTTAAGGTGATTACATCAAGTGTGTCGGAGCCTTTTGTGTTGGATACTGGTGCTACAAAGAGTTCTATTATGCACTCAAAACTCCCTGGCGCACCTTTGTCTGGCGAGATGAATGTTTCAGTAGGTTTTTCTGGCGCCCCGGTTAGGAACCCGATTTCTAGTCCTATGTCCCTTTCTGTTGGACCTCGTGAATTGGAAGCACCCCTTATTCTGACGACAGGTTGTGGTGAAAACTTGTTAGGATTGGATTTGTTGAAAAGATTGTATGCGACATTATATTGTTCTCCTTCGGGAGTACAACTTACACTGGGTAGGAAATTGGTCTCTCCAATGTATTTGTCGAAGGATAAACTTCCGACCGAATTGTCGTTTCTTCCTGATACCATTTGGGCTACTGGTCCTAATGACGTGGGTCTTTTGGAAATACTGCCTTATGTTGTGACATTGAAAGCCAATGTTAAATTACCACGCATTCAACAATACAAGATCTCTAGTGAAGGTGAAAAGGCGTTGCTAGCGATCATTTATGATTTAATTGAAAAAGATGTAATTGAAGAGACAAGAGGCAACGTTTGTAATAGTCCTGTTCTGCCTGTTTTGAAACGTACTGACCCCTCTAAGCCACCTGTTTACAGGCTCGTGATTGATCTTAGAGAGGTAAATAAAATAGTTGTGCAACAGTTTCCAGTTGTTCCTAATATCACTGCCCTATTGACTATGATTCCAGCTTCCGCCACCTGGTTCTCGGTGATTGACTTAAAGAATGCTGTCTTCAGCATCCCGATTGCAAAGGAGAGCAGTGATATTTTTGGCTTCAGTTTAGGAGGCCGAAGTTTCCGCTTCAAACGCGCTCCACAAGGCTACTGTGAAAGTCCATCAATATATAGTCAGGCTTTAAAAACACAGCTTGATGCAATTGTTTTACCTGACGGCGCTACCCTTATTCAGTACGTCGATGATTTGCTAGTCGCTACAGATACTGAAGAGATTTGTAAAGAAGCCACCTTGTCGTTGTTGCCTCATTTACCTGATTTACATCACAAAGAGTCCCTTTCAAAACTGCAATATTGTCGACAAGAAGTGACCTACTTAGGTCCTCTCTTATCGAAGGAGGGAAGGAAACTGACCTCAGAAAGAATTCAGGCAATTGCGAAATTGAGTGTGCCAAGGACACAGAGAGAAGTACGTGCTTTCTTGGGCATTACATCATACTGCAGACAATGGATAACAAATTTTTCTTTGCTGGCCAAACCTTTGGTAGCATTGACCTATAAAGATACACCGAACCCCGTTCCGTGGTCTGAAGATTGTCAGAAAAGTTTTTCCGAATTGCGTAATGCATTGTGTTCGGCTCCTGTGTTGGGTACCCCCGACTACAGTAAACCCTTTACACTGTATGTCCATGAGAAAGAGGGTTGTGCATTGTCAGTGCTGACACAGTCTTTTGGAGACAAGCAGCGCCCATGCGCATATTTTTCATCAACTTTGGATCCGGTAGCTAAAGCATTGCCGAGTTGCTTGAGAGCCACAGCGGCAGCAGCTGTTTCTATTCAACAGTCTGCTGGGTTAGTGATGAATAATATGTTGATTGTGATGGTTCCACATGCAGTGGACACGTTGTTAAACAGGACCAGGACACAGCATTTAACTAGTGCTCGATTGCCAGGTTACGAGTTGACACTGTTAGCGAGTCATGTGCACATAAAGAGGTGCAATACGTTGAATCCAGCCACGTTATTGCCGATTTCAGTAGAGACAGATGATGTTGAACAACATGATTGTTTTCTTAGGACAGAAGAAGAAACGAAAGGGAGAGTAGATCTTAAAGATACTCCTCTTGTAAAGTGTGATGGTACCTTATGAGTGGATGGTTCATGCTTCAAGCTTCCGAATGGTGATACGACTGCAGCATATGCTGTCACAACTTTGCATACGATTGTTGAAGCTGCACGTATACCACATAATTCAGCTCAAGCAGCAGAGCTGATTGCACTTACGAGAGCGTGTGTGTTATCGAAAGGAATGAAAGTGACCATATATACCGACAGCCAGTATGCGTTTGGTGTGGCCCATTGTTTTGGACGATTGTGGAAAGAACGTAGGTTCCTGACTTCGCATGGAGCTAAAATTCAGCATGGTCAGTTGGTGAATGAGCTTCTTGAGTCACTGACCTTGCCATTACAAGTTGCGATTGTGAAATGCAGTGCACACAAGAAGGTTACTGATGATGTTGGTCGTGGCAATGCATTTGCTGACGAAATCGCAAAAGAAACAGCAAAAGATGTGATGAATCGAATGTATGTTGCAGGCCCCGCAAGATGGGTTGGTGACGTTGGAATATGTGAAGATACGATAGAGGGTGTGAAGTCTCTTCAAGCTGAAGCTTCAGAAAAAGAGTTGAGTGTGTGGAAAGAGAGTACGGGTAAATTGGATGAAAATGGTTGTTGGGTTGACTTGTCAGAACATCAGCAATGGTTGTTACCCGATGCGTATGTGCTTGCAGTGGTGACAATGACTCATGGAATGGCCCATATCAGTGTGAAAGGGATTTGTAAGTTGTTGGCTCCAGTATGGCAAAATGCTGGAATTCCTAAATGTGCAGAGAATGTGGTCAAGAATTGCATGGTGTGTCTGAAATACAATTCTGGTAGGGGAACCCCAACTCCAGCTGGTCATTTTGCGCCTCCAACGTATCCGTTCGAGGTCTTGCAGCTAGATTTCATCCACATGGAAAGTGCAACAATCTGAAATACGTACTCGTTGTTGTTTGTGCTTTTTCAAGATGGCTAGAAGCATATCCCTTAAAAGACAACACTGCCTTATCCACAGCTAAAGCCCTTGCCAAAGAATTCTTCCCTAGGTTTGGAATGCCGAGAATGGTCTGGAGTGATAATGGGAGTGAATTTGTGGGTCGAATGATGAAAAAAGTATGTGAGGGACTAGGTATCCAGCAAAAATTCCACGCTGCAAATCACCCCCAATCAGCTGGACTAGTAGAGTGCTATAATGGCACGCTAAAACTGAAGTTGGCACAGATACAAGCGAGCTCTGGTCTTAAATGGCCTGACGCTCTGCCTCTAGCACTCCTATCAACAAGAATGACTGTGCATTCGCGAGTGGGACTTAGTCCCTATGAAATTGTGTTCGGCCGCCCGGCCAACATATGGGGAGTGCCAAGACCAACAAAATTCAGTGAGATCGAACACCCTGCACTGCTTGATTATTTGTATGAATTGACGGCTAAATTGCGTGTTCTACACCAACAGGTTCATGATACTCTGCCTCAGGTCTCTGAAGCTCCAGGACATCTTATCGATCCTGGATCATGGGTGCTGGTCAAGAACTTCCAGCGGACAAAGAATGACCAGCCCCGTTGTACCGGCCCCCACCTCGTCCTTCTCTCAACAAGATCAGCTGTTCGAGTGGAAGGGAAAAAGAACTGGATCCACGGCGTACACTGCAAGAGGGTCCCTTTTCCTCTACCGTATGACCGGTGGGTCCAGGAGGGGATCGCTGACTCTGAGACTGAGACTGTGCCTCGTGTTTTGCCATTTAGCGATGCACGTGTAAAAGGAACAATTTCTGAACAAGAAAGTGACAATAATTTGCAAGAAGCTGTGCCACCGTCAATTCGATTGAACACTACAGAGCCTGAACTCTTGTTCCAGAACCAGACAGTACCTGGAAAAAGCCGTTATAATTTGAGACCAAGAACTAAGGACAAATATTTTTTTTCCCGTTCCTTTGCTATTTTTTTAAAAGTGCGGCTCTCTCATCTGAGAAACTTTCTTATTTTTGTTTTTTTCTTTTCGAACCGCCATCCGGGTTCAGCTGTAGGGTCGTGGTTGCCCAAGTCTTTGGAGTGCAGCTGAAGACGTTAGGTCGACAGTTCTGGTCGGTCTAAGGGAGTTGCCCTGGACTGACAGAAGCATTCCCTAGCATAGAACACCCTACCACCATGAGCAGCAATTAGAGAGGATGGAGTTTTTCAAGAATGAGAGACCTGCCAGACAGATGGACTTTAAAGCCAGAATGGGTATAATAATGACAAAGAAACGATTTTAATATTATGTATTTTCATGTTGCTTAGTGTAATGACGTTTTTAATAGGATATGTTTTATTCTCTTTTCAAGTGACATTTGCACCCATTACACAGCCCATACCTCCTTCTACTGTTTCCTCGCATTCTTTTCACCCCCTGCCTGAACACGAGTCTGCCAGAAGATTAGAATTTGTCAACAATTCATTCATTCAGCTTCTACACTAACACCAATTAGTAGTGAACACAACTAACTGTTGGATGTGTGGTCTTATGCCTCATACTACTGATAAAGGTATCCCTTATCTGGTCCTGCCTTTCAGCCATAATGGTTCTGTATGGGCATATAGAACGGTGTTCATATACGCGTATGAAGCCAACCCCCTACGTTCTGTGAAAGATAATCCTAAGAATAGTGCTCTAGCTAAGGGTATAGTAGATATGATTAGGGAAGATATTTCCTATGAGACTATCCCGAGAGATGAGACACTAGCATATATTGGATGGAACATAACAGGATATGGAGTTACTCTGAGTGGGAACCAGCGAGCAAAGAGATCCTCCCCGATTTGGATTGTACCCCATCAGGGTCACCTATGTCTGCAAGGTAATGGCAAGAATCCCAGAGCTCAGTTAGGGAAAAGTATCTGCACTGAAACATATGTTTTTGCGTCTCAGACTTCTCCTTCGTTCTTAGCAGCTAAGGGTACCTATTTCATCTGCCATAATAGAGCCTATACATGGTTGCCCCCTGACTTCTCAGGCACATGTTTTGTTTCATTGCTGTTACCTCCCACCTACACGGCCGCGGCAGATTACCATAAGACAAGGATAGTTAGAGGTGTCATAAGTAAAGAAGACACTACAGGACAAGAATTTGGAGATTTCGTAAAGGGTATTCTGCCGTTTTGGGGTCCTATGGTTAACAGCAGGAACATAAGGCAATTGACAAAGGTGGTTGAATCCACGGTAGTTGAAACTGCCGGTGCCCTTGGTAATTTGACTGCTGAGCTCCAGTCGGATCGCCTTATTACTCTTCAGAACAGGGTCGCATTAGACGTCATACTTGCAGACCGAGGTGGGGTATGTAAAGTGATCCAATCAAGTTGCTGTGTTTTCATACCAGATAACTCTCCGACAGTCTACCAGGCCATTTCCAAACTGCATAAGATCTCCGAATCTATTCACGTGGATAAAGGAGATTGGTCATTGATGGGGTGGTTCTGGGAGCTGATATCCGCCTGGGGATGGAAGACTCTGGTAGTCATTGGGATGATCTTAGCCATTCTTTTCCTGTCCTGTCTGTGTGTACAGTGTGCTCCTGCAATATGTGGCCTCTGTGCTACATCGTGTGTAAGGAAACCTGTATCAAGGGACGAGCTAAGTAATAGGATGATGCTACAGCAACATCTCAACGACTTTATGAATATAGACCTGGACTCAGATTAGCGTGAGTATAGGTTATTGCCTATGTAAGGGCAAAAGGAGGGTCTGTGGTACTGAAAATTCTGGACCCGTGTTATAAACATCGTCGTATCACAACGATTTTGGTATCAGCAGACCGAGAATGATTAGAATAGTATGCACAAGCATTGTATTCATATTCGGGTAACGAAATCACGCGAATATCAGAGTTCCATTTAAACTACAGCCATATTGTGATTGCCCTCACATAGGCCAATGACTAAATGCCGAAAAAGAGTCTGAAGGACACGTACATCTTTGCTGACTCCTCTGTGACCTGGGCAAGCTGACTCCACTGCCTGAAGCCAAACCTGTTCGGCCAGTTTCTTTCCCAGTGGCCGAATGAGATTAGTATCAAGGCACAACACATCATAAAAACTTTCATCACACACAAACTATGCCTAATCTTACACACACCTGTCCCTGTTTCTTTATGACTTGCTTTACAAGGAGGAGGTGCCTGTTTATATTGGGGGTCCGTTGATATCTGATGAAAGTACTGAGCCTTGCCGGGTAATTGATTGAGGGCTGGACAAACTGAAATATGGGCTTGTCATCATAACCCTGCTATTTCTTTGTAGTGAAAATATGTGAATGGTCAACTGTAAAATAAGGAATGTTTGCCTAAAGCATAATATTTTGTATAAAAGAGAAGGTTAGCTTTGCAAAGAGAGCAGTCTCCTGAGAATATACACCGTGTTGTACTTCTAGGATACCTGTTACTGGCTGCAGCCAATAAACAAGATCTTTGACTTCACCAAGAAGAGTCTGTGTTTCTGTAGTCTGAAACAGGAAGGACTCAAAGTCTTAGAGTGTGTTCCCTGGCACCACTGGGTTGTGAAAAACCCAGTACTTCATTCCTCGGTTAGCAAAGTAAGACGACCAGCACATTGATACATTTGAAAACAACACAGCTGGCACACATTGCCACACTGGACACAACCGCAAAGGACACTATTAAACACACCCCTTCACAGACCACAATCCTTTACATTTAAATTGCAAGACAACGAAGACCGAGCAACTTGTTTTGTAGAGTACATAGATTAGTCACCCCTTTTTTCACCTTTCCATTAAGCACTCTGCTAAAAACTTTTGTCCATTCATACCCTATTGCACATCCCCTGTTTAGTAAGTCACTGCCACCCATTTTTTTTGTTCCACCATGTCACATTCCAAAAGTACACTTTTCCTGAAGATAAGTCAAGAGTCCTGGTGGATGAAATCATAAGAGTAGAGCCACAATTGATTGGAGCACAAGTCCAGCACACTCCTCTCAATAGGAAAATGGAAATGTGGGACAGGATAGTTGAAAGAGTCAATGCTGTAGGTGCCACCCTGCACACAAAGGAGGACATTAAGAAGAGGTGGAACGACCTCAGGGGAACGGTCCTTTCCCTGCCTTCCAGGCACCAGCTGCAGGCCAAGAATACTGGTGATGGCCCCCCAATGCCCCATTACATCTCTTTCCCTGAGAGGAGAGGTCTTTGCCATCCTGCATCCTGAGGGCTTGACAGGAATACCTGGGGGAGTGGAGTCTGGTAAGTCACAACACAAGCAATGTCACCAAAATGCTATGTCATTCATGCCCACAGCTAACCTTTTGCCACTTTTGCCATCACTCCACTAACCAGCCCAGTGTTCACCTATTCAAAGACCTCTATTTGGCAACTCACAATTGAAGTGTACTCACCTGGGGAGATGAAATTTGTGTAGTGTGTATAGTACAGGGACTGACATGGCTGCAATTCCCAGCAAGTACTGTTGCCCTAACTCCAAACACCGGACCAGTAGACCCCTGTTTGTTAACTATCAATTTAAGGGTACACACACTAACATGACTAAACCTCCCAGCAGGAACTAGTCCTGTAACTACAAACATTATCACAGTGGTCACATGCTACAATACACATGTTAGTGAACTTTTAATTGAAGTGTACTCACTGGAGGGAAGGACATTAGTCAAGTGGGTGTCGTATTAGAGATTGACCTGACTGCAACTCACAGGAGGCACGGTTTCATCAGCTCCAAACACCAGAACAGTGTTTACTTGTCTAAACACCTGTTTGGCAACTCTCAATTTAAGTTTACTCACCTGGGAGGATTCCATTTGCCAAATGTGGGAAGCAGAGGGAGTGACATGACTACTTAGACCAGGACAGCCGTGTGTTTCTAAAACCAACCACCAGCCCAGTGAGCTCTTGTCCAAATACCACTGTTTGGTAACTCTCAATTGAGGTGTACTCACATGGGAAGATACCATTTGGATAGTGTGTGTACTAAAGAGAGTGACATGGCTGCAACTCCCAAGAGGCCCTGTTACTGTCACTCCAACCTCTGGTCCAGTGTTTACTTCTCTAAATACCCTGCTTTGGAAACTCACAAATGAAGTGCACTCACCTGTGGGATAATGTTTGTAGTACAGGGAGTTACATGATTGCAATGCTCAGGATTCTCTGTTACTGTGACTCAAAACACCAGTCCAGTGTCCACTACTTTAAATACCCTTCTTTGGAAACTCACAAATGAAGTATT
Organism: Pleurodeles waltl; assembly: GCF_031143425.1. NCBI lineage: Eukaryota > Metazoa > Chordata > Amphibia > Caudata > Salamandridae > Pleurodeles > Pleurodeles waltl. The sequence goes on along the minus strand of NC_090448.1, from coordinate 163,873,023 downwards.
CTCACCTGGGGGGGGGGTGATATTTGTATGTTGTGTGTAGTACAGGGAGTTATATGATTGAAACTCCCAGGAGGCATGTTCACATAACTCCAAACCCCATCCCAGTGTTTCCTTGTTCTTAGACCCCTGTGTGTCAATCCCAAATGAAGTTCACTCACCTGGGGGAATAACATTGGAAAAGTGTGTGAAGTAGATGAAATAACCTGACTGCAACTCACAGAAGGCGCTGTTTCTCTGACTTTGAACACGAGAAAAGTGTTCATTCATCAAAAGATCCCCTGTGTGGCAACTCTCAATTTAAGTTAGCTCAGCTGGGAGGATACCATTTGTAAAGTGTGTGTAATAGGGGGAGTGACATAAATGTGAAGGCCAGAAGGGTATGTCACTGTTACTTCACCCAACAGCCCGTGTCCTCTTCTCCAAAGACTCCTGTTTGGTAACTCACACATGAAGTATACTCACATGGGGGGATAATATTTATATAGTGTGTGAGCTACAGGAACTGACATGACTGCAACTCCCAGGGGGCACTGTACTGTCACTCGAACCACCAGTCCAATGCTGACTGCTCAAAGTACCCTTATTTGGAAACCCACAAATGAAGTGTACTCACCTGGGGAGATGACATTTATCAAGTGTATGAAGGAGAGGGAGTGGCATAATTGCTAACGCCGGTAGGCTCTGTCTCTCTAACTCCAAACACAAGCCCAGTGTACACATGCCCAAATACCCATGTTTATTAACTCTTGGTTGATGTTTACTTACCTGAGAGGAAACATTTGCATGGTGGTGGGAAGTAGAAGGAGTGACTGGAATGCAAAGCCCAATAGGCACTGTGGGGGTGATTCTGGGTTTCCCACTGGGCTGGCGGGCGACCGCCAAAAGGCCGCTCGCCAGCCCAGCGGGAAACACCCTTCCACGAGGAAGCCGGCTCCGAATGGAGCCGGCGGAGTGGAAGGGGTGCGACGGGTGCAGTAGCACCCGTCGCAAATTTCAGTGTCTGCTAAGCAGACACTGAAATTCTGAGTGGGGCCCTGTTAGGGGGCCCCTGCAGTGCCCATGCCATTGGCATGGGCACTGCAGGGGCCCCCAGGGGCCCCACGACACCCGTTGCCGCCAGCCTGGTTCTGGCGGTCAAAACCGCCAGAACCAGGCTGGCGGGAAGGGGGTCAGAATCCCCATGGCGGCGCTGCCTGCAGCGCCGCCATGGAGGATTCTGCAGCCCAGGGGAAAACCGGCGAGAAACCGCCGTTTTCCCTTTTCTGACCGCTGCTTTACCGCCACGGTCAGAATGGGCCTGGATGCACCGCCAGCCTGTTGGCGGTGCATCCGCGGTCCCCTACCCTGGCGGTCTCGGACCGCCAGGGTAGGAATTACCCCCTGTGTCTCTAACTCCAACTACAAACCCAGTGTTCACTTGCCCAAATCCATCTATTTGTCAACTCTCAATTGAAGTTTACTCACCTGGGAGGATAACATAGGTCAAGTGTGTGTAGTATGGAGAGTGACATGACAGCTCCCAGGAGGCACTGTTTCAGCATCTCCAAACACCAGACGAGTGTGCACTTGTGCAACTACCCTTGCTTGATAACTATCAATTGAAGTTTACTCAACTGGGAGTGACTAGGATACAGATCATGCTCAAATCAGAGATGTGTCTGGCTACCTTCCTCCATCTTGACTGCTAACCCAAGATGAAAGTATTGAGGACAGGAAGGGTAGATTAACCTGTGTGCCCATCAATATTCCCAAAGGCCTCAACATGCATAACCAGAATGGTATTGGCAGCAGACACATAGACACTGCACTGTTCACATGATGACTCCATTCACATATACAACGAACCCCTGGATCTGCCTGCATCACAATCAACTAGACCTTAAAATGGCCAAAGACATATCTTGCCTAACCACTGTCTTACCAGCACTGGTCTCTGCTGAAAGTAACACAGAATTTTTGTAGGTAAATGTTACAATACAACCAGTAACATTGTATCTTTCACTTCAACAGGTCAAGCTGCCATTGGTCACACAGAGGCCACAGAAAAGACTGGCACTACTCTCCAACTCTAGATAAAGCCTTCAGTGAAGAAGATATTCCTGGACGTCTGGATGTGTTGGACGGTTCTGGTTCATCTGGGCTACCTGGTCAGACACCAACAGTGAGTCTCACTGTGGCCACATCAACACCTTCCAGCCCGGTTGTCTCTACATCACAGGCAACTATTCACCTTCAACTAGTGTCCCAAGCACAGTGTCTACCATCTTGTACCCCCCCATCCTGGATCCTGAGTTGCTGGGCAACACTTTGGACAATGAGAATCCAGGAAGCAGTGGAGAGGGCACTCTGTGGCAAAGGGCACAGGCGTTTGTGGGTAGGGTGCACCCAAACACTGTGCAAGCTGTCTTGGCACAGGTCTCATACACTCCAAACCTGTAACATACATTACCTGGAACAATCCATGTCCACTTTGTATGTCAGAACAGCATCGGATACCTGCCAATGTCACAACTCTGAAATGCCCACGAGGGATGTCATTGTGATGGTAACTATACAAAGACAAAAGAAGGAGTATCGGCTTGAAAACATAAACATACCTATTACACAACTCACATAGCAAGCAACTGGAAATGTAATTACATTATAAGCTAACTGACACAAACAACGCAAAATCATACATGTGGGGATATGTCAAAAGCTAACTCTTCAAGCAGGCTTTGGCTACATATTGCAGAGTTTCAGCTCCTAGTTGTTGCTAAAACAATCAACTCCACACATTCTCACAACTACAGTTCATTGTACAGTCACAGTCATGACATCACATGACAACTTACACTCATGAAAAGTGGCTGTAGATGAGATCTTCCCACAAGTCAGCTCCTTCCTCTTCACTACTGTTATCCACACCAGGCATTTCAGGATTTTCACCAGTGGCACTGCAAGCTTTTTTTCCTCTGGAATGTACAGGATATTCCTCAGCAGGGTAATGTTGTGGAGCATGCAGCATGCCACAGTGATCTGACACACTTTTCCAGGTGAGTAAAGGAGGGCTCCACCCGTCCTCTCCAGACACTTAAATCTGGCCTTAAGGAGCCCAAAAGCCCACTTGACTGCATAGTGTGTTCTTCTATGGGCCTCATTGAAGCAGACTTCCCTTGGCGTGGTTGGATTGCTTAGAGGCATCAACAACAAACGACAGTTTGGATATGCAGAGTCACCTGTAAAGGAATGGGACATATGTGCAACAATGAGTCACTCACTTCATGATTGCAGCATCTGACTTTGCACACACACAATCAGGCTAGATGTGGCTTACCAACCAGCCAGACCCTGTCTAGGTACAGTTGCGGCATGAGCTCGGGTATGGGTCTGTTTTGCAATATGAAGGAATCATGGTCTGAATGTGAAATGTAGAAATCTGCTAAACAGACAACATGCACGTTGATGAAACGAAAGTTCCTTCTGTTGCGATAAACTTGTTCATTGGCCTGGGATGGGACTAAGCCAACATTTCTGCCATCAATGGCCTCCACCACATGTGGGATACGTGCAAAACCACAAAAGTCAGCCTTTACATGGGCTAAATCCTCACTTCGGGGAAACTGGGAATAGCAGTCAAGTTGTTTCAACATTGTTGATAGGAAATCCTTCAACACCAGACTGAACATAGGTTGGGACATATCAGCAGATAGGGCCACTGTATGTTGGAAGAACCCTGTGGACAAGAAGTGCTAAACTGACATGACTTGTACAATGGGTGGTATGCTAGCTGGATAGCTAATAGCTGGCATCAGATCTGGCTCCAACTGACAACATAAGTTTACTATTGTTTGCCTATCCATGTGGTATTACATTATTGTGTGCCTGTGCTCCATGGTCTGAAGATCTGGAAGTGGAAGGGAGGCAGGAGGTTATCACATCCTCCTCTCCCCTGGGACCTATGTATGACAAGACATGATTTCTAACATTTGTCAGTGTGTCCACAGCAACATACATGATGCATGTCAATGGTATCATGGGACAAAGCATTTCAGACTGGATACACATGGCACCCAGATCACATCACAACTGCACATAACACAAGGGTCACATGTGACCCCCATGGCTTTCAACACATGTGTCCAGAGCATGGATTTGGACCAAAATCAAAGATGTGCAACACAATTGCCCCTGGAAATGTGACTGTATATCCTGACCCCCAAAATGACCATCAGAGGTGGTGGACTTTGCCTCACTGTTAAATACCATCTGTGCCCTGCAACATACTACAATATTGGTTGAGTAGTAGGACCTACAAGACAGTATAAGGATGTTTCTGAGGTACAAAAACCTTTTTTGTAGGTGTGACACAGTTTGTGAAGCCCAATACAGCATTTCAGGCTGCCAAAATGGTGTATGGCTGACCTACTCCAATGGACATTAGGAACCACCCACCGCCACCGGCGGACGTTGTCATGGACGTAGGAAATTGCAACTGCGGTGGACACAGCCATAGGCTACGGTTGTTGCCAGTGGTGGTAGCGGCCTAATGGTGGTGTTTGCCGGCGGTGACGACTGCATCTGTGGATGATGTGACTGCCATGTTCTGCAGATTTACTCACTTGACTCCTGGTACTGCTAGCAGCAACACCTTCATGACCTGAGCTGCTGTGTGCCATCTCTGGGAGCAATCATGTCATGTCCAACAGGTGATAGGGTTACAGCCTTCTCCAGAGAAGCTGGAGAGGCTAGTTATTGAGGTCTTACCCTTTATGAACACCTCTATGACTCACCAGAGGAGCAGATAAGTACCTCATGTGTGCAATTTTCTCTATGCTTCACCATTCTTTTCCTCTTCACAGGTTAGAATGTGCCCATTTGTGCCACTTACACTTCTTGTGTGCTTGTTGTTGCACTTGTGTGGCATCAATGGGATGTACAGTGTATTGGTATTGGTGGTTAGTGTCATATATTAAGTTCACTCACATTGTGTTGTGTTAGGTGTTTGGGGTCCTAGATCATCCTTGTGTTGGATGCCTACAACTAGGTACGGAGACATTACTGCCACCCACTGTCATCTCTTTCCTCATGCTTGTTGTAAATGTTGCACAACATGTGTGTGCATGACAGCATGAGCTAAGTATGCATCTTGTATGATTCTTTTGAGAATTACATTAGCAATATGTATAGTGCCACAGATCTTTCAAACCACATCTGGCCTTGCTAAACTGTTGTGTGGAAGGCATATCCTGACTCACTCTGCCCTTCAGGTTGCCACACGCACCACAGGCAAATTCCCTGTTGGCCACATGATGTACTGTCATGTATGGAAGTGATGAGAATGGAGTATCATGTAGGTTCTCTATGCTATGTCTGCAGAGACCAGGGCCTGTCAAATGTATCTCCCAGTATGGGACCTAGTCTAGGCAATGGGAAAGTCACTGCGGCTGTGCAACTGTGGCACCATGCCCACTCCCTGTACACAACCAGATGCTGGCTTGTAGCAAATATGATGTTCTCGTGGCACAATCTGCCCTGAATGCCTCATTCCTTTGACTAGATTAGGAATGGGTACAGAGGTAAATCATTAATCTAGTCCATATGTGCATTTAGCATCGTCAATGTGCGTCTTAGACTCATGACAAGTCACTCACTCCCACAGCTCTGCTGTCACCTTCTCACAGGTCACATTTGTCCTGTATAGGTTTATTGCACAAATGGCAGTTTCACAGTGCAGACAGTGTGTTGCTTCCTGGGAGGCCATGATATGTGACTCAGTAGCTTTGTCACATAGCAGAAACTGTACATACAATGTATGCCTGTGTATGTTGGATGCCATACCTGTAGTATAGACACATATGTACAAAGTAATGTTCTGTGGTACAGGTAGATACCACAGAACCCATCTGAGGTGGTATGAGTCAGTATTTGGTATTCCACTTGTCCACACATGGACGAGGAAGACACTTTCTGTACCCACCATGCGAGCCCATTGATTGTTACTCATGTGTACTATTGAAGATTGTACTCTGGCAGTTGCCTGTAGGGACGGTATGCAGTGAGTCATTCTTACAGAGTGTGAATGTGTTGGTCCATTCATGCCTAAGGGGTTTACCCTTCAGAAGCCACATAGGTGGGTAGTGCTTCATTGTGGCTCACATCACAGTACAAGTTGCTAGAGCAAGGGCTACCTGTTGTCGGTAAACTTGTTTAGTCATTGTAGGCCATGAGTAGGGTAGTGGGTTAGGCTGTAGATGCAAATATATATGTCTGTAGTCAGGTCCCTGTACTTATTGGCTTGTGTGTTTAACACTTAGGGAGTGTTCTACTTTGATGTTTTTGACATGTATGTGACTCAATCATTTGTGACAGGATTTGTGATTGTAATCTCTGGATTTGTCTTTTGCATCCATGCCCATCAGAAAAACGAGCTATGGAGAGCCATTGTCAAGAATGTGTGAGCTCTGGGGTTCCTCAGAAGGCCCAGCACCCACTGTCGGAAGAGGTGGGAGGACCTGAGATGCTGGGCTCAGAAGATCGCAGAGGTCCAGATGGGGATGTCCTCCCAACGTGGGCAGGGTGCTCATCTGACTATAACGCCCCTAAAGGACCACATTTTGGTGGAGGCCTACCCAGGCATTGATGGGCATTTGAGAACAGCACAGCATATTCCTGCCTGTCACATTGCCAAGTGAATGCATCTCCCCCTGATGATTAGGGACAAGCCATGTGTCACACAGTAGATGAGTGATTGTTTGTGTAGACATGTCATGTGTTGTATACTGATGGGCCTTGCCTATTGACCCAGGGACCTAGGACACAATTGTGTACAATGCAAAAACAATTTGCTCTCCAGGGACAACATATGGTTGTGTGCACTGATCAATCAAGTACTGTTTGTTGCTGTAGTGGGTGTAAATTCTATGCAACAGACCATTACTCCTCAGTGTTACAGGGCTAAAGGTAACACTGTCCTCAGCCACGTGTTTAGTAAAATCAGTATTTTGACACCTGCCATCTAAAGGCTAGTTGTCTTCAGCATATGATGGGTGCCTGTGCATCACTACTGTCTGTACTGTGAAGATGGCCATCATACATGTGACATACCATAATTGTGCTTTGGGTGCGGCTACAGATCAAAACCTTCCCTCGGTTAGTGGGAATGTCCATTGACATTATTTATGTGCCAACACTGATGCCAAAATTCACTGTGCCTACATGTCATCATGTGTCCCTTTCTCTATAGCAAAACATTTGTAAGCTGCTGTTTCATGCATCATCTACCTGTGTTGATGGGATGAGTTCTCTATTCTCTCACAAATATGTGCATGCCAACCTGTGTGTGGAATACGATATTTACAATGGGGGTAAATTTCATGTTGTGCCACATACAGGAGTGTGTCCCAATTGATTATTGGCTGATGCATACCATCACTCGTCACATCATGTAATTTGGCATGTACAACGGCAGTAGCAATGTGGGACATGCCAGGTCAGCCTAGAGTTTTTAGTTACAATGTGCATTTACATGTCATTGATGTAGAATCATGTAGCAAAGTGTTTTGCACATGTGTAATGGGTAAGGTTTGCAACCTGACTGTTGGCATGCATCATGGAGTTATGTTGAAATCACATGTATTTGAGTGCAAGTATTCATCCCCAGACATCTGGGTTTGCATTACCAAAATGGAGACAATGATAGCTTCTAATCGGGCAACATGTTGAGGGCCTTCAACAAGTGTTTGCAAATCTCAGAGCCTCTCCAGCTTCCTAGGGATTAATGGCATCTACTGATGCACTCAGAGTATGTCATTGTAAGGGCTGTCAGGCGTTAGTGGTGATTTCCCTGGGACTTGCTGATTCATTGTGTTCTGTAGAATAGAGGCATATTCCATTTCCATGCCAAATGTATGGTCTATCTGAGTAACATTAGAATTACCTACATGACTCCAATGGGACAAATATCGCTTGGTGAAATGTGCATTATGGGACTGCTTCCAGTGTGACATGAGTATTTCCATGTCACCTTCTGCAGGCTATTCTACTGTTGTCAGCAACATGGCACATTCTGGGAGCATAATTTATTATCGCTGTGTCACTGTGTATGTGACAAATAGATGTGTGCATGACCTTGTGTGGGATCTGTAGGAAGGGACTTCCATTGGCCTACATTTGTATGACAACAGGTAACTGAGGTCTGCTCCATGGGGCAAAGCATTGAAGATGATGAGGTCTCTTACTTGTTCAGTGGTTACTGTGATTGCACAACTTTAGCCATGCAATTGTAGTTGTCTGAAATCCTGATTTTCCTGTGTGCAACTGTTGGCAGTTCGGTTGGCATGCATGAATATGGTATTGTACATGTATGGCCCACTTGCTGGGGCCTACATCACATCATGGTAATGTTTGCTTCACAGCTGTTGTTCAAGTGTGATCATGGGCATGTGATGACCCTATTTCTCTTTACATTTGTAGCATCAGCCCAGGGAATTGAAGGAGTCAGGGTACAGCTGAGTGAGGAAGCATCTAGCTACAGGTCAAGACACCTATGACATAGAAGTATCCAGTGGTTGGGAGAATGAGGGGAGGGAGCAGGGGGTGCTACAGGGGAGACCAGATCATCATCCTCTTCATTATCAGATTATTCCCCCAGTAGACACTCCCTAGTAGGGGGGACCCATCGGTATGTACCCCGTACCATCTTTGTCCACCACACCCTGCTTTATCATCACCCTGCCTGTTGCTCTTCACCCAGTTGGCCGTGCCAGTTAACCCAAAAGGGGTAGGCATCTCCTTTGCTCCGTCCCAGCCCCTGTTTTCCCTACGGACCCTCAGTGAGGAGGCTATTTACTTCTTGAGGAGTATCTCTGTGGGTCACGCAGCCATTGTGAATGCTATTCAAGGAATGGCAAGCCAACTGCAGCAGACGAAGGCATTTATGGTGCAATGTCTGGCCTACAGAGATCTTTTCAGGCTCTGGACTCCACACCTATGACAGCCAGTCACTCCTTACCTTCCATCCCCCCTTTACTTCCCTCGTCCCAATCCAAATGCCCCATTCTCCTACATACCCAAAGTACACAGACTGATCCACATGCACTCATCTAAACAAATAAGAGCAGCACACATAAACATAAACACATCCCCCGGCACCTACATCTCCCAGACCCGCAAGACACGCAAACACCCACACTCAGACATGTACCAGACACCAGCCAAAACACAAGCATACCTCCCACACGCACACACCCAAGACATCTACACCAACACAGCAGACAACAACTTCCTTGTCCTCGAAGAACCCACCCCTTCTGATGACCGTCACTGTATTCCAAGCCTGATTTTTTGTTTGAACTTGCCCTTTTCCTGTTCCCTCCACACCTGTCCCAAACCCAAGAGGCCCCAACTCACTTCCCAACTCATCCCTTCCTTCTCGAAATCCTCCCCTGTCACACTTGTATCCCCTGCAGGCACCCATACCACTCAGGAAGAAGCTCACCCCTCCAAAAAAACAGTCCATCCTTTCCAAACCGCACCCAACCCAAATCCACCCCCGCGATGATCCCTGAGGTATCTGCCTGCCCACTTGGTGCCCATTTCTGTGGAGGTTCCCTAGCAGTAAATGAGTCAAGTGTGAGTACAATGATGTGCCTGACCAATGTCCTTGGACTTTTCAAATTAATTTGTAAATAAAACCAAATAATTTTTTTGGGGGGTATACAGTTGTTCTGCCATTCCTTGTCTACCTTTATGTTGTATTCTGTTTGGTTTAGTAAGTATTTTATCTTGTGTTGTCCAATGTGAGCATGTATGGCGTTAGACTTGTCCCCCTGTAAAGGATTATACATTCATCTGATGTGGCAGCTTGAACTTTGCTTGTGCAGACATGGAGGGTGTTTAATTGTGCGATTGTTGTTTGCATTTGAGTATACATGTGTCTATTTATCTGAGTGTACCTTGCAGCTAGTTCATGTAGATGCATATCCCATGCAGTTGGAGCTGTATGCGCTTTGTTGACTTGAACTTCCACATTGTGTAGTTAGGAAGATAATTTGGCTCTAGTATTATTTGTCTCGGAGATACATGTAGGGCCAGTTCCTGTGCAAATGTTGTTCAAGAGGCATGTGCAAAGTGTAGTGCAGCCTCTTTCCCTGAGAGCTCCTGTTGCAGTCATCCCTATTGTGCAGGTATGGTTCGCATAGTGAGCTTTGTATATTTGTCTCTCTGTCTATTGTGCATCTCATTATCCTTCCATTGTGTTGCAATGTGGGTGATATGTGTGTGTCCATTGCAGGGCTGTTTAATGGGAGTGGTGTTTGTGTTCCATGCCACATCCATACATATGTGTGCTGAATGTGACGATACTGTCCATGGCATGTGTGCAATGGGAATGTGTGAGTTGTATTTGTAGATGATATGTTCCTGTGTTGTTGGTATTGTGCAAGATAATGCTGTGTACACTTCACTGTCCCTGAGATGAGTAGAAATGTGTTTTTGTGTAGGGTTGAGGTGCAGTGCGAATGACCTGCCCAAAGGGGTGTTTTGTGACTGGGAAGATGTCCTTCCTTGTGTATGATTCTGACCCAGGACAGAATGACATGTGTACTTGGTGCCCGTAGCGTGAGCCTCGTATAATGTGGGTGACAGCCCAACGATCTGTTGTTGAGCTAATGATACAGGTAGGTGTGTGTACTTACGACCGGTTGTGTCCAGGGTAGCGTGAATTTTGAGCACCTTTGATGATCATCATCAGCGGCAGGACGTGTGTGATGGCTCCATGGTGGCACCGGACATGTAAGGCTGCCTGCAGGTGAGTGCCTCACTTTACACTGTCCGTTTCCGCCTGCTGAGATGTGGTTGTTGGACCACCACAGTCACATTAGCATAGTGCAAACTCATAATGTGTCTGGCACAAACACTGGCCCTGACGGCCTGTTTGTGCAACCTCATGATTGCAGCAGTCTGTGCTGCCTGACTGTGCGGGTGGGACCACAGTGGTCTTTGCTACATAGGCCCGCATGACTCATAATACTACGGTCCCACCACCAAGCCGATGGCAGTTGGACCGCCAATGCAGCCATGGTGGTCCACTGACTACCAAACTCGTAATGAGACCCTAAATCGAGATGTGCCATTGGGGCCACTTCAAAAGCTATTCTTATTTCTCTACCCACTTTGTTGTTGTTGTTGTTATTAATTTCTTCCATTCCATCCTCTTCTCTTGAACCCCCATCACGCCTATTGCAGATTCTTACAGCATTCTTGTTCATGACTATATTGAAAATTGAGTAGGCCGCCTACCGACTGGCCAAATACGTTTTTTTGTTGTGCCTCTTTCTTTTCTTGTTTCTCTTGCCTTTAGAGGCTCCCCCTGTCATCTGACGTTCATAATCGGGGCATTATGTATGTGTTATTGCAGACGTTGTTCCCGGAGTCTGCCCCACAACAGGCAGTGACCTTATTGTTGGTTCCATATGGGAGATTCTCATACTGAAGTACTGCAGTGTTATTATTGCCAGGCCCCGTCCCCCTGCTTCAGCACCAGGTTCCGTTGGCACCATGAGTGCCCTTATTGCATCGTCTTGTGTATCTCTGATACTGCTAGGAGCCCTTTGCTTGATGGTGACCTTTAGGTCATTAAGTAACTGGGTTATTGACTCAGAACAGTTGCAAGTTTATCTAAGATGGGCGAACAATTGCTGCCTTGTCTAACACCTTGCATGTCTGCCTGAGCTCTTCTTATCAGATTGTTCAAGTCAGCGATTTTCTCATTAATTCCTTATACATATATTGCTATGTTGTTCAGGAGGCTAATCTGTATACCCATTGTATTTGCTTGGTAGTTCATTGGCTCTACCAAGCTGTGCAAAGTTCTGAGCAGGATTGCCCAGTGCCACCCTCATGTTTTCCTAATACCGGCTCCAATGGGACTGGAGTCTGTCAGTGCATTGTTGCCATACAAGACCAGTATTTTCTCCCATTCCTTGAAGCTGAGGTAAGAGAGATCTTTTGCCAGATCCTGCAAATGGTTATCTGTTAGTCCTGTTTGTTTCCAATTAGCTTTTGGGGTCTGATTACTCTCCTCATGGCTCAGTAGATTTGGACAAAAAGTCTTATCTGTGAGGCTACAATTCATGAGACCGGAGTTATCACTATCACAGGGATCCTTCTTGTTTGCAGAGGCCACTGGTTTAAAGTTTCTGTCTCTCTTCTTCCTCCTCTACTTGATTTATTAGGTGAGACGGATCACCCCCAAGTGAGGACCTGAGGGAATTTGTGGGGGTATCATTCCCCGAACAGTTAGAGGTTGGTTAAATGCACTGGTCTAGATTGCTGCTCTTGATGCGGGACCGAAGTGTTCAACTGTATCCCCTTGCATATTTAGGGCATGGACCACCTTCTTTGGTTTGTTTGCTTGACCAGGACAAAGTTAAGAGTTCAGGTCACCGCGATGGAGCACAGGCCGGCTACAACACTGCTATGGCGGTCCGACTGCAACATTACAACTCTGGCGGTCAAACCATCAGAGTGTCGCTGTTTCCACTGGGATCGGTGATACCAACAGGCTGACGGTTGCAGAGGTCGGAATCAGCCAGGGCAGTGCTGCATGCAGAGCCGCCTTGCTAATTATGACCTGGTTCTCCGCCAGACTTTTCATTGAAGTATCACTGCCATGAAAAGGCTGGCGGAGAACAGGTGAATGGAGCCACAGGGGGGCCCATGCACTGTCCATGCACTTGGCACTTGCTGTGCCCAGCGCCCTTGCAATTCTCACTGCCTGCGGTGCAGACTGTGAACTGTGGAGACAGTGAGCATTGTGATGGTCCTGGTGGACTCTTCAGCTGCATCATTGCTGCCAGAATGATTACAAGCTGGCGACAATGCTGCTGCCACTTTCCCACTGGGCTGATCGGCAAAAACCTTGGTTTCCCCCGTCATCCCAGTGGAAAAGTTGTAATGGGCCCGGCAAGGCGGTAGCCGGCATATCAGCAACCCCTCCCCCCATTGCTTGCCGAACTCATAATGGGGCCCAAAATCTCATGAAAAAGCAAAATGTAATACTATGGCTGTCTAGGGTACTAAATGGTAGCAAATCTCAGTCTTTAAATGCAGATCCTGCTCTGCTGGCTGCTCGACTCTGATCTGATGAGGGCTGCGCTTGAGGGTGTAATAGTAAGATAACTCTTTATTTTATGTTTATTATAACAGAAAATGCTTTGTTATTCTGATCTTTGTAAACAGTGGTCAGGAGCCTTCAGAGCCTCAACTAAGTGAGGCTTTTATTTGGATTTTTTAGTAACTCAAGTGGCTTGAAATATCACTATGGCCCAAACTTGGCTGCAAAGAAGGTTTTAAACTAATCTCCCCTCAACTGGATACCTGTAGCACTGCTCTTGTGAATTTAATTTTCTTTTCCCTCTAGAATCATGAGGCAGAGTTGGCATAATTAACAGAAGTAGATACTTTACTTTTGGTGTTGCTCTTAAGACCTTTAGATTTTATTTGAATTGCATACATGTTATACTTACTCACAAAGCCTTTCAATCAGCCTGCTTCTTCCATTGGTCTGTTGCTGTAATATTCACATTTTCTTTCTGTTGGCTACAGCACACATCATGAGGCAAGGGGTCAGCTCATTTCAGCCACTGGCTAACTTTACTGTAAGTGACAACATTCTGGACCTTCACAAGGAGCACATCCACAGTGAGTAGTTCCATTACTTGCCAAGAAATACCATAGCATTATGTGCTTTTTGAGACAAAAAATAGTTTTGAGTTTCTTATTTTTGTATATTTACAAGTGCCAAGTAGCTCTCACAACATCATTTTATAAAAACTATGGCAAAAGCTTTGCCAAAGCTAAAAGGCTTTCTGCCAATATAGACTGGCTGACTTTGCTAGTGCCTATTCATTGTTTACTTCGAGAACTTACAGATTGTATCAGTGGGATAAGTTAACATAGTAAGATTCTGAGTGAGACCTACAGATCGCACTTTTGGATCAAAGAAATCAGACCTTGGTTCTTGTGTTGTTGATTGTGTGTGACTAAAAGTCCCAATACTACAATAATTATTGCATTTCACAGATGCTTTCAAGCTGTTAATTGCTGGTGGCGAGTACTTTAAGATAGTTTGCTACTGTTCCTCTGCCTCAGGTGTATTTCTTAGGAACCTGATTTTTGGAGTCAGGATCCCATGTAAAATATGTTGTCAATAGTATTCCTGCTGAGTAAAAAGAGCTCACACACTTGTTGTATGTGTTTGACTGAGGAGAGAATGGGTGAGCTACCATCTGTAGACATATAAAAAAATGCTGTATTGAGCACCATAACCGCACTCTTCCCTAACTCCAAGATTCTGAAGTTATGTTGAATTCACTAATGTGTGAATCTAGTGTAATAGTTGATGTTATTGAAAAAACAACATTTACTTGTTAGTTCTTATCAATGTGAAACAGTTTCTTTCAGAAGCACCACTTTGCTGTGGCCTGATGATGTGTCACTGAGATGTTGAAGAAAAGGATTGGGTATGGTAATTCCCTTTGGCAATTTATGCTACAATTGAGCCACATCTTGGCTTTATAGAACATGATACCTCCATCTATGTATTTCAAAGGACTCTATCAATTTGAAGGCACTTGATGACATCTTGCTGCCCCTTGGGTGTTTCTTTGGCAGATATTGCTCAATATTCCAATCTCCGTTTAGGTTTATGTAATAAGGGTTTGGTGACATTGTTCATTCAACACTGTTAGCTGTTTGTGGCCCTCCCTTTACCTGCCTGAACTATGTGCAGATATTAATAAGCAAATTAATGTTGTAGTTTCTTGTTTTCGGAATACAACAGCCCCTGCAGCATCTAACTGTAAACAGTAATATATTTGAATCACAAATAAAAAATGTAAAAAGAGTTTTGAAATGTGTAAGTTGCATTTCACAGACTCTTCTTGTGATCATGTTTTTGTATATCCAGCATTCATTTCAAACCTAGGGACAAAGTAGTCTGTGATAATTTATATTTGCTGTTTAACCTCTTTAGCCAATATATTCCTCCTCACAATATCATTATTGATCCAAATAGTTGAAATGCTTGATTGTTTTTAGTCTGCTAAAAAGTTTCATTTCCAATATTGATTGCTTTATAATTAAAGGGAACATTATTGTGGTTTGTGTAGCCTGCGTTTGTCCGGTATTCAGGTCCTAATTGGCTTTTCTGCATTTGGACATGGTACTTTTGATATTATGCTAGCATAATTCTTAGGTTTCAGCTCCATTGGCCTTCTTTGCAAGATCTTTTGAACCACTAATTTCAATTGTAATGGGCTAGCTTATTCTGCATATTTGAGACTAGCTGTCTTGTGAATGTGACTGGTAAACCTGGAGATCACTGATATTGAGAACAAAATATTGCTTCCATATATATAACTAATACAGCCACTAATATCGAGCACACAAGTATTATTGTCAAATACCCCAACTTTTAGAAATAGCAATAATACAACTATTGAAAACTCAAATATTTTCACCTATAAATAAACATATACCATGTCATAAATATTGATTACTACAATAGCAACTACAAAATTATTGTTAAAATAACTAATAAATACTCAAAAACACCAAAATATCTAATTTTAACATGAACCATTTACTTTCAATAAACCCTAAACTTATTATAAAAATCTACATTATATTAAAATATATTACACCAACCAAAAGTTAAACATTCACTCCCAGAAATCGTACACCTGAATAATATAAAATAAACACACCAAAAATATTATTATTAACACACACAAGAAATCTAAAAAACTACAACATACTCCAAACCAATCAATCAAAATTATGGGGGTTATTCTAACTTTGGAGGAGGTGTTAATCCGTCCCAAAAGTGACGGAAAAGTGACGGATTTACCACCAGCCGTATTACGAGTCCATTATATCCTATGGAACTCGTAATACGGCTGGTGGTATATCCGTCACTTTACCGTCACTTTTGGGACGGATTAACACTCCTCCAAAGTTAGAATAACCCCCTATGTTTTTAGAATAATTATATAAATATTGTATTATATAAGTGCAATAATTATATAAAATTAAAATAAAAACAATAAAGGCTGATATCATCAAAAGTATTCATATTAATTATTGAAAAATATGTTTCTAAACAACTAAAAAAATAAAAAATAATTAAAACTGTCACAATAAAAATACACCACATAATCCAAACAACTCCACATAATAATAATATAAACATAACATAAACAATATATCCCACTGACAACAAAAAATCTTAATAGATCTTTCTCCACCTCCAAGTAACAAATAATAATGATTCATGAAAAAATGAAGAAAACAATTCCAAAAAGCCCCCAAAAATGCAAAAATATAAACAATCCAATTGAAATTCCTTGAAGAAATCCAAAGTGTGCAGGTTTAAAAAAAAAAAAAGATAAATGTGTTTTTTTTTTAAAGAACTGCTTCAGGAACCCCTCAACAAAGGAAATTGAAGTAAAAACAATTGGTTTGTATTAAACCAAAATTGATTTCCTTAACAAAATCATAAACTCCAATTTTCCCATCAAAATTGGTTGTAGATAAAAACCTGTAAAACAAAAATTAAACTCCCACTTGTACAATACATAACATTCCAAAATATACACATACATTATAATTGGTCACCAAAATATAAGAATCATTACATATTTTAACAGAACATAATCATACATTAGCAATTCATTGTAAAAAATGAGATCTGACAAAATAGTGCAACACACTAATAAAAATACATCTAAATATACAGTAAACTCCCAAAAGACACTTTTCCTAATTTTAAACATCACCCCAGACCTCCTTCCCTCACAACCATTAATAAATCCTTAAAAAAGGACTTTCCGGTACTGGCAAACAGCAGCACTTAACTGCAACTCCAGGAAAAAGGACCCAAAACAGCACCAATAAACTGCAAAATAGAAGACGGCGGTAAACAAATGGCCACCAAATGAAACTAAAAAAGGCTATCTCCTCATAGAAATCACTGAGGCATTTATTTATATTTAAAAAATGGTAAACATATTTTTAAAATTGTTAACAATATAAAAAGAGTCAAACATGACAAACAAAATTGTAGAAAAGTTGCAATATTTGTAAAGTATAAATCAAATATTTGTATAAAGTATGTACAAGTATTTACTATATACTAAATAAAAATATGTTAAATAATGTACTGCATTAAAAAGTTTAAACATCTGCAAGAAATTTAATGTAAAATTACATATGAAAATGTACGTTATACAAATATTATTAAAGGTGATTTATTGACTATAATTACTATTATTTTTCATTTAAAATGTATTTAACAAAATGTAAAACTGCATAATAAATTAAAATTGTTAAAAAATAAAATTGATATTTGTAACATCTTTTTATTATACTAAATGCTGTGAAAATCTTATACACTAAAAAGGTGACATTTACTATTCCTATTGCAACCTAAACCAACTTGGGAAGATGATGCACACTAAAAAGATGACATTTACTGTTCCCACTCCAGCATTAACCAACTTGGGGATGATGTTAGACACTAACGGGGTTACATTCGCTATTCCCATTCCAACCTACACCCATTAGGGTAAGCTACTAGACACTAAAGGGGGGAATTTACTATTCCCGCTCCAATCCAAACCAGCTCATTGAAGGTGTTGGACTCTAAAGGGGTGACATTTACTATTCCCACTCCAATCTAAACTAAACTGTAGAAGGTGTTGGATAGTAAAGGGGTGAT
This sequence comes from Pleurodeles waltl, assembly GCF_031143425.1. NCBI lineage: Eukaryota > Metazoa > Chordata > Amphibia > Caudata > Salamandridae > Pleurodeles > Pleurodeles waltl. The sequence goes on along the minus strand of NC_090448.1, from coordinate 163,855,262 downwards.
ATTTACTATTCCCACTCCAATCTAATCCAACTCATAGAAAGTGTTAGATACTAAAGGGGTGACTTTTTGTATTCCCACTCCAATCTAAACTAACTTCTAGAAGGTGGTGAACGCTTAAGGGATGACATTTATTATTTACTCTCTAGTGTAACTATATTGGAAGGGGTGTTGGGTACTAAAGAGGTGACATTTACGATTCTATCTCCAACCTACACCAACTTGGGGAAGGTGTCGGACATTAAAAAGGTGACATTTACTATTCTCACTTCAATGTAAACCAACTCTTATAAGGTGATGGGCATATTTATGGGGAATTGGTATTGGGTAGTGCTGCAACTCTTCTTGCTGTGCTGCCCTCTGCCAATGTGAAAGGGCAGGAATGCACCATATTTATGAAATGTGGTGCATTCCTGTCCTTTCCTCCTGCGCTGGTGCACAATTGGCTGCCTAGCACCAATGCACACCCTTGCATCGAGGTGCAAGGGTACCTACCTTGCATGCAGGATTGTTTATTGTTCAGGAGGGGACACCTTCCTGCACAAAAACAATGCAGGGATGTGTTTTCCTCTTTCTATGTGTGCAGCCGAATGCAGCACAAATGCAAAGCGTAAAAAATGAGGAGAAATGGGGCAGCTTCAAAATCCATGGGTATTGCGTGGGGAACAACGTGACGCTCTGGCGGCACAAACCCTCTTGTAGATATGCCCCTAAAAGGGTAAAATTTTCTATTTCCACCCCAAAATACATCAACTTGGGAAGGTGTTGGACACTAAAGGGGTGACATTTATGATTCCCACTCCAATTTTAAAACAACACATAGAAGGTTTTGGACACTATAGGGGTGACATTTACTATTCCCACTCCAATCTAGGTTAAATTTACTATTCCAACTCCAATCTAAACCAACTCATAGAAGGTGTTGGACACTAAAGGGATGACATTTATTATTCCATCTCCAGTCTAAACATATTGGGAAGGTGTTGGCCACTAAAGGGGTAGCATTTACAATTACCATTCTAGCCTAACCAACTTGGGGAAGGTGTTGGACACTAAAGGTGTGGCATTTCCGATTCCCACTCCAACCTACATCAACTTAGGGAAGGTGTTGGAAACTAAAGGGGTGACATTTACTATCCTCACTCCAACCTAAACAAACTCACAGAAAGTTTTAGACACTAATTTATTATTCTCAAAAGCTAGTTTAACTATATTTGGGAACGTTTTGGACAATAAATGGGTGACATTTCCTATTCCCACTCAAGTCTAACCAACTTTTTTAACACAATTTTTGTTTTCTTAACACTTTGGGATCGATAACCATTAAACAGACAAGAAAATGGCTTTTGTTGTACATTTGCATCATTTTGGTTACAACAAGTAGATGCTTGAAGCAAGGATTTTCACATAGTGGTAAAAGTCAGATATCAACCTTCTCCTAAGACACTTTAAAATAATTTCCCTCCTCCACCCCCTCATCTCCCTTTCCCTGCCCTATGTTCAAACACCCAAAAGGTGTTAATGGATATGGTGGCTGCACAGTGGTAGAGCATTACTGTCATGGGTTGATTCTACACTCTGCTTGGGCACACATATTTTAGTTTAGCTTAGGCCTGCGTCCTGTGTCATTTTACCTACATATGTGCTCTTATTTTATTCATTCATTTTTAGTGAGCCGGTCCACAGCAGGAATATTTTTATTTTCTAATCAGCTGTAACTTTGTGATTCTGCAAAAGCATTGTTATTATTGTTCTGTGCACAATATTTCACCATGTACCCCTGTCCAAGGTTGACAAGAGCAACTACATGATAATCCAGCAAGCAATTGTTGCCACAAGAGTATATAAACAGCCTGACACTTAGGAACCTGCCCCAGCCAGGACTTCTTCACAGAACAAATAATATGTTTCTTATAAAAACACTGTACAGGCCAAAGGACAACAGGGATGTCTTTCAAGCCAGGATTCCATCCATGCTGCATGCCATTTCTTTGCTGACCTTGGCCATGGCTCTACAGCCAACCTCGGAAATGGCGGGCAGACTCCTATCCTTCAGGTAATGGGTGCTCCTCTCATGGTCTAATTACGGACAGATTGGACTATCACCATTATACTCTCACTTAGGAGTTAGGGGTTAGGTAGAATTAAGCTCTGTATGCTATTCAAATATGCTGTGACTTTTTATTTTCTTCTCTATGGTCTCCACCATTCTAATACTGTCATGTCTCATTGCCTTAATATTTGGAACTCATACATTTTATTTTAGATTGCAAGCATTTCAATAAATCAATTGAATTTCATCCTGCATCTCTTTCTTTGGCCTATATGTGTGTATGGGACTTGTTGCTAATGAGAGAAAGGAGTAAGAATTGTCAACCACGACTTCCCCTCAGAAGCAATGGAGTGTCATGTTTCAGGCTGCCACAAATCACCTTTTATTTCAGTTTTTGATGAGGTGCTGCTAGCTAGCCAAAGGAGTTAGACTGAGAGCTGCAAATTCTGTTGTGGAGAGGACAAAATGAGACTTAAAGCAATCCTTAACAGGGAGGGTGTTAGGTTTTGGTCATAGTTGGCTTCATTACCTATGTGGAATCCAGGGAGCACTAAATAATATACCCAGAAGGTCCCTGGGAGGATACACCCCTTGCAAGGTCTTGTTTGGAATACCTATGTTTGTTCCACATCTTGATGACCCTGGCGTGGTGGCAGCAGAAACAGCATTTGACATAAATAAACGTGTCACTGTTTAACAGGAAACACAAACATTCAGTGATGAAAATTCATCTGCCTATGGCACCACCTTGGGAATGAGGGATTTGCCAACAACATCGACCGAATGGATTCCCAAATCTGGGGATCTAGTATGAGAGAAAATTGCTGTAAAGAAGAGATTTGGCCCATCCTATAGAGCACTGGTTCCTGTACTGGGAATACAAGGTACAAGAACTGTCATCATATCAACGCTGCCTGGTTCTAATGAAAACTGTTTTGTTTCAATTGATAATGTCAAATTGCACCATTTTCCTAATTCTGCACAGTAGACCATGAGGATTCCTGAAGAGTTCCCTAGCCTCTCTCACTACCCAGTGTGATACATCTCTAGAAGCACTCAACAATTCTTCTTCAAGTACCAATACTACAGTTGTCTCCCCGAGCTTCTGCTACTTCCTGCCACCACCTCACTGACAAGCAACATCCAAACTATGGATATATACTATTCCTATTCAACACAGATGGATGACATCATTTATTATAAACCACAATTGGGTCCATCTACCAGTTCTGCACAGGCTTCTGTCCTTGGACAAACAGCTTCTGGTTATTTTGTTGACATAGATGACTTTTCTTCAAATTCTTCTGCATCTCCTCATGCACCAGATTCAGAAACATGTAGGCTTTATAAATGGCTTACAAACAATTATTTAGTTTGTTCATGATACTTTCTATAGCTAATACTGACATTTGCTTGCCTTCCTGCTTTGGATTGGTTTCTTTCTGCTGATAAATGGTCATTATCTTCCTGAACGCTCTGTTGTTGAACTGGTGGATGGAGTTTTAACACCTTAACTTTCTTCCCCTAAGGTCCAAAAAGACTTGTCCCTTGTGAACATTTAAGCTGTTCTTATTAAATAGCTTGCTGTTGAAGGCCATGAATTTTGGAAAAACTCTGTTGATTTAAAGAGTGTATGGGGAACACGGGATTGGCAAATATAGGGTAAGGATGTTTCATTTAGAGCATGCCTTATTCCCTTACAAATAATATTTCTGAATGACACCATTCAACAGACTACCTGCATGGCATTAGCAAAAATAAAAGAACTGCATGCACCCAGCATCCCGACACCAACAAAATTTCACAGTTGGCATACATTTTTAAATGCAACCGAAGAGCAGCTTACTAGTTTGGTTCAGAATGGTACCTTTAAATTCCTCACTTTTATGAACTGGTGGGTGGTTGTTGTGGCCAGTGGACACAAGTGGGTGTCAGGCATGAATTGTTAATTCCACATGAGGTTTTAGAGCAAGCCAAATGGATCCTCGCTACAGCACATCTCCTGTCTAATTACTACAAATAGTGTGGGTAAACTTTGCCAACAGTGGTTACTTTCCTACAAATTAGCAGCTGTCAAAAAAAAACCTTAGTCTCCTTTCAGAAGAGGTCGACATACACGTTTTTTTGCTGGGCCCTACCATTTTCAGGTGTTTAGTGAAATTAGTGGTCCGTGGTGTCTGGATCTTAGCATGACAAACTTGGGAAAGAGGCCTCAGTTGATGACATTGGTGTCTGTGGCTTCTCACTATCCTTCAGCTGGTTCTTGCACCCTCAGATCCTCCTCTCCAGTAACCCTCTTAACAAATCTGTCACTGGAAAATACCATTTGGCCCTTTCTTTGTGCATACTGGTATTGACATTGCCTACATTGATAAAATACATGTAAACAACATTTGGACTGGGCAGCCTAACAGTTGAATTACTTGTTCACATATCTCTTGTTTGAGTTGATGTTTATTGATCTTCCTACATTTTTTTGGGACGGTCCTTGAGAATGGCAGACATGGACTCGCAGAATCAGCTCAGGAACTCACTGTCCTTAGGCCATGGAGAGATGGTTTTCCACTTTTCATGTTTTCGTAGATCAAAACACTGGAGGAGATCAGGCCTTCTGGGCTCCACATCTTTCCATGTGTCAATCAGCTCAGCTCAGTGGTATTATATAGTGATACCTTTCATGTATTTATTGGTTTGCTCAAATTATTTGACAATATCTCATAGATAAGTTTGGTATTAGGGGGCTTCTATCTTGTTCTCAGTTAGAGTACCATACTTACTCCAATATCTTTTGTGATGCATGTGTATGAATATTTGAGGGGATTGTCTTCCCACTTGGTGAATTGAATCTGGATCAAACAGGTGTTTGATGTTTTTACCCATGGGTGGGCTTTATTTCTCTACAGTTTTTTATTTCGGACTTCTCGTTGTTGGGTGCCTTACATCTTCTGGATAGGTTGTCCTTCTGCTCAGTGAAGGTCTGATGGGCCCTAAGTACGAGCTGAATGTGTCACTCATCTGTGCCTATTGACTTTATAGTTTCTTAACTTGTGTAAATTAGTAATGCTGTGAAGCAAACTCAACCACAAAGTCCTGAGTGTGTCATGGCTTGTTGACAACAGCTGAAAGCTGACAGACTAAGAGTCGATGGTTCTTGATAAATACTCATATTGTAAGTACTGTGAGTAGCAGTAGGAATTAAATGGAAATCCTCTGAAAACTTACTGGCAATCCTCCTTACATTGGCATCCACGCATCTTCATCACAAGCCTCAGTTGCTTTACTCCTCCCCCCATCCTCCTGTGCAGTCTGTGTCTTGTTTTACTACTTAGGTATTACTAAAATGTCCACTGGGAGAGCGGTCATATATTGGGGCCTGGGAGAACAAGAGGGTTAAATTTAAGGGGCTAGCTAGGGTGTTGTTTTCCCACATCTGACTTGGTCTCATAATGGAGTGTGCTTTGTTGAAAAGTGGTACCTAGCAGTTGTTGCCAAATGTTGTCTAAACTTATAAAATGAGGTTGTGCACAATGTTGAGTTTATCTATGGTACTTTGCTATTTGGATTTTATTTTCGTTAAATGAAAACGTACTTTGTTTTATTTCTGTGATGGGCGGTAACGCTTACCACTAAATATACTTGATGATGTTGAAACATTCTCTAAATAGCTACATATACAAGCATGAGTAGGAGCATGACAATATCAATACTGTTAAAGGGAGAATATGTACAAATTCACCACACTCAAGTCAAGTCATGTGTTTAGACGTATACACCGAAACACACTAAAGGTGGGTTGTATTATTGTCTGTACACATATCAAAGCACGTAATTGCCATTTGAACAGAAATAAATCAGAGCTGTGGTTATCAATAGTTTAGGAGGCGCAGTGGCAATCTAGGTGCTTTCCATCCACATTTTGCTTATTTTTTACTACCCAATTGGGCGTAGAGGGGGCCTTTCTCTTTTGCCTGGATTACTGGGCCTTGACCCTCTTGCTACACCACTGAATAAATGTGACTACAGAATGACAGAGCAGGGAAAAACTGTTGGTAGAATGAAAGAGCAACGTGAGACTGCGGCACAACAACGAATGAAATCTCTTGGGACTCTTGATTGGCACTTTAGATGTTTATATGGATGCATACAATTCACTATACCAGCAACAGCAGGGCAGGCAAGCAGCTGCGATTCCTTACTTTGAGACCTAACAAGTAATGGAAGCCCCCCCAGAGAAATAAAGCATGTGGTGACCTAATGTTTTTACAATTCCCACGATGGCCCTGCTGGGGATGACTTTGAATTTAGAATGACTCTATCACAGCTTGAAGTCCAAAGGAGAAAGTGCCGAGCGTGACGTGGGAGCCCAGGCGACCAAGCCACAGATTATCCGAAAGAGGTCATTGTTAGTCAGAATTCCACTCTCAATATTACTCCTGAAATTTGATCAAATATTCTTACTGCGGCTCTTATCACAGATGCGGGCACTCTTTCCGAAAAACCGTGTTTATTGTGATCCCCAAAGTTGAGACTGCTTCAGTAATCTCACATAAGTCTTTGTTAGAAAGTTGTCATGGTTACCACATTAAGTGATGATATTCTTGAACAGAAACTCGGCCAAACAGTCATATTCCCATGTGAGTTTTCACAAAGTTCGTAGATGTAACCCATCCTTGAAGGATCAGAGAGTTTGGTCTGGTTTCCTTCTTTGAACCAGGTACTGCTACGGTCAGTGGGCTAGATTTAGTAATTTTTCATGCAACGCTGCGCACTTGCAAACAAATACATTGCACAATTTTGTGCAAGGGGGAAAAACTGAGGGCCTGATTGACAAAGGTAAACTTACATTTTGGTGTAAGTTTAAGAATTTTATTTTTTCGTTATTCACAAACGACGATTTAATAGTAAGTTTACAACTGTTGAGACTCATCAGTTTGGGTAGAGAAATTCGCGCCTAAAAGGATAGGACAGGTCTATTTCTCATCCGCCTCGACTGCTAAGTCTAAGTAGTAGTAAACTTACTATTAACACATAGGGCCATATTTATACTTTTTGACGCAAAACTGCGCCAACTTTAACGCCGGCTAAGGCCATTTCTTTGCGCCACCCGGACGTCAAATTTATACTTTGACGCACGGCGGCACAAACCACTGGTTAGAGTCATTTTTTTTACTCAAACCAATGCACCACGTCGTAAAGAAAAACAACGTTAACGCAGCGAAAATTACTTTAATCCGGTTTACGAAGTCGCAAACCGGATACGCGCCATTTTTTGATGCAATAGCGTAAAAAAGTGGCGCAAACACAGCAAAATGTGGAAAGGAGCCCCAAAATGGATCCCAGAAGCTATGAGAGACCCCAGGAAGATGACAACCGACCAGGAACCAGCCAGGAGGACCCACACAAGACCCCGGAGAGGGAGAAGAAGAAAAGGAAGTGCCGGTTCAGTGCAGAGGAGCATGAAATACTGGTGAAAGAGGTGACGGAACACCAGCATCAACTTTTTGTCACCTCTAAATTGCCAATTGGGAGAAGAGAGGCAATTTGGCAACAACTTGTCGATAAGATCAACAGTGTGGCAGAAGTACGGAGAACAGTCACCGAATGCAAGAAACGCTGGCATGACTGCAAGTGCAGGACCAAGGAAAAAATGCCAAGGAACAGGAAGGCAGCACTGCAGACTGGAGGTTGGAGTGCAGCACCGCAGGAGGCCCTGGACCACATGGAGGAGATGATGGCAGCCATCATCCTTGAGGAGATGGTCACAGGGATTCAAGGACAGGACAGCACAGACTACCAGGATACAACACAGATGCAGGGTAAGTGGCATGGGGAACTAAAAGGCCTAATCGTTAACTGCAAGCAGGGGGACATACCTAATACACAATGAATGTAAGCCATGATAATCAGGCAGTGGAAAGGGTAAAGGGGCACGGCACAGGGACATGGGCTGTGCAAGGCAAACTTCGGGCACAGCACAGCACAACACTACACCAACAACCTTTGCATGGGGGGACTCAGCCATGCCAAGGATGTTGGAAAAGCAAAGCCAGTCCAGGACGGTAGGGTGCAACGTAAAACTGGACTGCTCTCACACAACAGCTTGAATTGTCGCTACATGAACTAGGGCTCAATTTCCAGTCTCAGGCCATATCCGGAAGTGGTATTTACCATTGACAACAGTTGCCACTAACAGCTCTGCTGTGTGTGCAGGTCAAGTAGCTAATGGAAGTTATGTGCCCATGGATCAAACACACCCAAATTAGAGGGTTCAGGATGACAATGTTATCAATCCCCTGTAATGAATAAAAATCTGCAAATCCTGTCAAATGCCCATGTCCATAGGCGCTACAAACATCAGGTATTGTATGTAACATTATGAGGTACACAGCAGTAATGTCATACACAAGCAGCACATGTCAGGGGGGTCTACCCTGTGCCTGGGTCACAATAGCTGCAATGCCACCATGCAACATCTCAAGTGTCATAGTGCTAAGACAACAGCATTGAGGGGGAGGACATATGTTTCCAGCTGGTGAAACACACCCACACAGTCATAAGAGGAAATGGAACACTGCTAGGACCATCAGTGCAATCCAAAGTAGCACACATTCCCCAACATCAGCAGTACACACTACCAATGCTGACACCCGTATCGTGCCATGCCAATGCCATACATAGTATATGCTAGGTCTCAGCAACAGATAGGTGGATGTGAAATATCAGAGACTGGATCAGTTCCAGATTGTTAAGTGTGGTGCAAGTGCCATCAGAACACCCACAGCCAGTGCAAGGCAACACCATGATAATGGAAGTAGAGGGAGGGTTGAGTAGGACAAGAAGGTGGCAACATACAATTTGGGCAGAACCTACACCTAGAGGATGTGAGGCAGACATTTCCCCAAACTGCCCACACTACATGTGACATGCAGGTGGGGCATAGGCCTGTGAGAATGCCTATATTAATGACAGGAACAATGAACAGGAACCAAGATCACAATGTGCAACTAATAGGAAGTCAGGCACGTCACATTACAAATGCCACAACACAGACACACTAACTGTACAATATCTCACTGCAGAGGTCGATGGCTATCCTGGGGATATGCCTGTCCTGGAATTCCCTGATGACATGGATGACGAGCTGAAAAACATTAGCCAGCAGACCCTCCAAGATGTCCTTGGAACCCTACAGACCCCACCTTCAGTCACAAGAAGGAGCACAGAAGTAGCAGCCATCACAGAGGACCCACCCACCACCCCAATTGTACTACTTGCCAGCTCCAACCCATCTGAGGACTCTGACGACACTGGCACCAGCTTTGAGAGGATTGTAGTTGGAGTACAGTGGGAGATGGCCAAGGAGGTGCGGGTGGGGATGCAAAATATCTTAGCCAGCCTTGAGGGGGTGCATTCGTGCATGATGTCATCTGCAGAACAGGCAGCAGCCATGCAAGGGCAAACATCTATCCTGTAAGAACTTCAAAAAGGTGTGAAGGAAAACAGCACAGCAGTAAGGGAGTTGCCACAACACCTCGCACACCAAACCTGTCACTGCATGCACAAATGCAATAATGACCCCCTCAGGGCCAATCTGGCTGCCTACCACAGTGATGTAGCTGCTATACTTAAGAACCAGCAGCTCCTCCTTGCTGCAGTACTGCCCTTAATATCCCCACAGTTGGCAGCTACTGGGATTTCTGACTCCACGTCTTCAAACACTGAAGTGTGTGTTGCCCCTTCAAACCCACCACCACCAAGGGTAGAGGAGACAACACACACATCAGAAGATGAAGACGTGGAACAGATCACCTTCACCCGTAAGAGTACCCGGTAGCACAAGTCGATGCCAAATGGGCACTTGTATCTTAGGTCCTGTGCTTGTTAAAATGCCAGTCTTGCAACAGCTGCTCACATGCACTGTTCTCCAGCCTACTGTTTACCTTGACACTATGCTCTGTGATTGTCTCTCACTACCTCATTGGCAAGTCATGTTCCTCTGCACTGTCTAATACTTCACCCCAGCATGTCCAATGACATGTCCTATTGCACCTGTGTAGTATCACAATAGAATGTGTCACACTAATGGACTCACAATCCTGGACTATGTAAATATTGCCCTACAGCACTTTAAAATAAATAGCACTTACACAATCACTTTGTCTCCGTGTAATGTGACACATCAACTGTGTAGGACATTAGTGATGTATGTCACATGTCAATGGCCATAGAATGTCAATACAACTTCCTTGAAAGATTGTGGGCTGATAACTATGCACTGGGGTCTGGATTGTATCATCATCTGCACTTCCTGAGGGTTATTACTGTAGTAAGTAGAAAACTAACAGTATAATGCTGTGTTGAAAAAAAAGTCAGCTTCAAGGGATGTTCAAGCAGATAAACAATGTGTTCAAAATTCCCTTCTAGACAATCTTTATGTATGTGACATCTGACTATAAACGTTCTTCACACACCATACAGCAGGAATGGATGTGTACGAGTGTATGGACAAATATGTGACCTGGGAATAAAATGTAAGAAATGATAGGTGTGAGTTATGTATACAATACTACATAAGATTACCCCATTATTCACCTTATCAGGGTTCACATGAGCATCAGGTTGCAGGCAGATGTACCACAGAGCCCAAGATTCCAAATCAGGTCTCAAACGATGACAGATTCAAAACACACATCCAAACTTAACAACACATTGGGAACCATAGTAACCTTGAGTGGTGGGTGCAATGGATGGCAGATGCATAGAGAAGTCGCTTTGGTGTTGCTGCCAATGTGACACCTCAATTGGAATTGGGAATAACCATGTCAATGATGGGATTTGAATGCAGGATTAAACACTAATGCAAATACCAAATTGACACCTTTCACCCATGCCAAGGCCCTGATCCCCAAGCATATGACACATACTGTAAAGGAGTACCTAAATATTTATTTAACAGTAAAAAATGATACAAAACCTAGGGGAAACACTTTAACTAACCCAACCTATCCTAACTACACATTACCAACAACTGGCCCTAACTACCCTAAGCTAAACTTACTTATCACATTTAACTGAACCCCCCACCCCCCTTATATGATGGGACACATGTAGGACAACATATACTAACCTAAACACATACCATCTTATCCTAAACAAATATATATTTTTGGGGTATTTTTTGTTTTTATATTTTTTGTGAATTTTTTTATACACAAAAACCCCAACATCATCCCCCAACAAAAAAAACACATGTAAAATTAAACCTCCTCCACCCCCAACCCACTAATACTAACTAAACTAACAGCCTATTCTAACCTAACACTAAGCCCCCTCAACCCACTAAATATAAGAACCAGGAAAGAGGAGGGAGGGGAGGGAATCATGGCTGAGGGCCCTACAGTCACAAGTTTGCCCTCTGCAGGATTTTCTTTATCCCACGCAGTCTCCTGCTATTGCGGGACACCTCCTGCTGTAGCCTGTCCATCCTGAGCAACATCCGTTGCATGTCACGTCGCATGTTCATAAATTCTGCACTGTCTATGACTGCAGCATGGGTGGTCTGTGTGCCACTAGTGGATGGTTGTGCTGGTGCCAGTGCCTGCTTGGAGGGGGAGGTGCAGGAGCTGCTGTTAGTGGGCCAGGAGCGGATGATGTCAACGGACCTGCAACGGGGCTGTCATCCTTGGTGCCACTTGGGTCGGAGTGGTGGTGCTGGTGGTGGCAGCTGTTGTGGGCACGGATGGCCACCCCTTGGGCAATTGCCCTCCAGACCACTGTGGCTCTCTCATGGCAATAACGCCGAGCCATGTGGTGGAACCCAGACTCCACATCCAGAATGTGGCGGTAACACATCGCCCTCCTTTGGAATTCTCGGATCTGATTGGCATCCATGTTGGCAGCTGTAAAAAAAGAGAAAGCCAAACATTAGTTACATCATTGTGTGATACATCTACTGATGATATTCAAGCACTTCCTCAAAATTAGCTTTAATAGCCCAAATCACAGTACAGATCATAGATTGTCCCTGAGGAATTACATGCCAATGCAGCCTACACATCTCCTATCTAACAGCACAGCAATGCTCAAAACGTTGTGCACCTACTTAAATGATCTATGCATCATTGTTCTGCAATTAGTCACATAACAAATGCATGCTGCAAGTAGTCCACATGCGACAGGCCAACTAATGACTATCTTCTGGATCACAATAAAGGGCTACAAGATCTGTGATTTGTAAATGGAATTGCCAGGACGGTATGTAGTTGCTAATCATGAGGGGGTATCCTAGGCTGGAACAAATGAATGTTGGAATTACATGTCTGTCTTCTACACTGGGATCCTCACACCTAGCTACCCATATTTCATAAACCTAACCCAGTGCCTCAGGGGGTGATGCACATGCAACACATACTTTCAAACATCAAGGACAGCCAGGAAGCTTTGGACAGCCAGGAAGCTGTGGACAGCTGTCCGTGGGTTTAGTCAGTCCACCACATGTAAGGAGGGCTTCCAACTAGGATAGACACAAACATTGGACAATCCCTTCCACATTTATGTTCCTAAATCATTTGATATCACTAATACCTTTCCAAAAACAAGCACATAGATGCAAGCGCCCATCTGGGCTTGAGCTGCATGCACACCTGTGACATTCTACTCATGTGCCACATAAACGCAGCACAACATGTGGAGCTAGATACTGCTAGGAAGTCAAACATGCAGTCCTACATGTTCATTAGTTAACAGGGAGGCCCAAGTCTGTGGGTAATACTTTGGCATCACTGGTCTGTGTGAATCAGGTTATGACTTGCTGACTAAATCATTAAAATGCTGCCTCCAAAATTTTCATTGGCATAAATGCAGCAACAAATATCTCCCTGTTCACCTGCCCATGCCTACAGCGCAGCACTAGATTCGCAAAATATGAATTTACGCCACTGATTGTCCAACTCAAAAATGGAAAAACAAGTCAAACTCCAGTCAAGTCACATATCAGATCATGTGCCAGCACATCATACCTAGCTATGTGTCTGACACACAGGAGTCAATCACACAACAGCTGCAAACACAACACAGAACCAACATATCAACACTTACTGGATATGTCTGGGTCCGCAAATCGAGCCACTTCTCCAATTGTGTAGGGGGCTGGTCCACCTGTAAAACATGGAAGGGTGAAATGTGCTCAATGTCTGCGCACTGTACAACACTTGGAACAAAAACTCACTGGGTGTGACATTATATATGATAGACCAGCACTTCAGGTTTGTAGACACCCCAACAGACCTACCACTGCAAACATGTATTGACCCTGTCACTCCAGTGAGTGATACACACACATATGCACACATGCAGTGGCCCTAACAATCATGTGGTGACAAACATGATTAACCAATTGGGTACAGATTCATTTATAGAGGGCACTCCATTTCTTAATTTGTTGTTATGAGAGACATGCCAAGACACATTCCTGGTGCACTGGAATACCAGTCACTCAGGTATTGTGGCTTGTGCATCAAGGGACAATCAGTTACTGTGTAATGCTCATGTGGGTTGAGTTTAGCTCATGAATTATTATGCTTTCTATGGTCCATTATATGTGTGCCTGTGTTGTCTGTAGGTTACATAGTCCACATTGCCAGCGTACCCAGAGCCGTATATGCCCCCTATGACACCGTGATGGCAGGGATCCTATGCCTTACTTGATGATAATCTTACGCTAAACATGGATTTGCCATTTATCTAAATCAAAACAACAAAGACATATATGCTCACAGTGTCTTTTTTGATCATCCGTGAAAGAATGCATGGGCACAGGTGTAGTCATTGCACCTGAAATGGTTACTCATTGCCCTGTGTACCTATATCAGGTATTGTAAATCACAGTTAGCCACATTCATCATCTTACATTTGCCAAGTTAGCTGATCTGTGGGTATACAACAAACTGACACTTTCCCCTTATTGAAACATGGTTTAGCAAATGTCCTACTGTGGCAAACTTGATCAGGTAGGTCTCAATTTGTATGCACCTTGGGAATGGCAGCAGTCACAGGAATGCTAGTCTGCTGATCTTAGCATACACCCATGTCTGTGATAGCCTTCATTCTGAGAAGTTAACTATTGTACATATGCTGCACTAGATCAGCAGGGGTGTACCAAATGTAAACTAGCAAACTATTTTGTCACTTTATATGTATGATGGAAGCGCCCAGGGGTCCTTCGCACAACATCATGCAAGTAATAATTTGTGACCATGCATTCACAAAGTTCAGATATCCCATAAGACCCATTAACTTAGGGGAATTGCATGGCTATAAAGTGACACAGATGGCAAATGCATCAGCTCTGTTCCAGCAATTGTGCCCAAGGCAAATTAAAACACACAGGAACAATGAACAGAAGGCCAGATATTTTTTTCTTCAATGTGTAGCATTTGCTTCATGTTTTACGCTACAGCTATGGAAAGTAGCACCAAACATTTAGATATTATCCCGTGTGCATTACTTTGGCATCCATTTCTAATTTAAATGCTGCACAAACCAAGTCAAAGTATCAGCCTAAGATATTACCAGAGGTTAGGAAGAACTTTGTACGTATGGCCATGAATACAGTTCAGACATGTATTCCAAATAATTGGGGACTACATTCATTCCTTGCTTTAGCGTGTGAAATACATCTCATTCCTGGCACACTCACAGACCATGAATAAAACATAAGTTTGAGCCGCATTACCATTATCTACTGACATCAAAGCAGCACTAATTTACAAGATCAAGTTGTGTTTTGTAAGTTTGTGCAGCTTTTGCGTCAACAAATGACAGTAATGTGTAGCAAATATTGTATCAATCAGGGCCACTGTATATTTAACTTGCATTCCACATGTTCTCAAACGTTGCATGCAGCATGTCAATAAATCTGCTACTGTCACTACAGAGCATTTAAATGTGCACATTAGTCTGAATTGTACTCACCACAGGGACACCAATCACCACACCCAGGTGGTCTAGCAGGTCTTGCTCTCTGGCAACAAGGTCATCCCAGCGATGCTTGAGTTGGTGGTTGTTGCGCTGTGTGTTGAATATTCTCTTCAGATGGTACAGCACCTTGACCACCTGAGCCTCCTTGCCTCCGTGTGATACCCCTGTATCACCATGCCACCAGCCTCTAACATCAGGGGGAGGAAGTGGCACACCAGCCAAATGAAAGCCCCAGCTCCTCCTCACCCGTTCTCTCCAGACGTGGCCTTCCCAACATGACAAAAATAATAGGGATGGGATAGGGTAAAGAGGAAAAAACAGAGAAAGAGGGAGGAAAATGAAACTTAAAGAACCCACAAACAGCTCAACAATACCCCAACTAACAATACCCACTACACACTCCCAATAGTACAAAGACAAAATCACACCCAATAAATGACAGATACACACTTACACTGAATTACAGAGACAATTACAAATACAACAGATGACAAATGGAATGGCACACAAGAGACAAAAGCACAATTTGGACAGACAAAACTCTCAGCACAGCCACACAGTCTAGAAGAATCACAGACTGCAAAGTGAAAGTGAAAGTACACCCACTGTACCACTTCTGTAAACAGGATATCCTATTACATCACTTCCTGTCTCAAATGTGGTCCGTTTATATTCTGATGCGTGAAAAGTTTATGACACTTACGGGCTTTGCGTCAGAAATGTTTGACGCAAATGCTTAAAAATTCCCCCCGCATTCAAAGATCAATATATTTTTAATGGATAACCAATTTCATGGGGTGCAGTGTTGGAATTACTGCTAGGGAGCAATGGATGTATAATGGCTGTGAGCGTCCTTTTTCAACGCATATGCGGCATAATTTGACCCATATGCCTCTTTTTTGATGCGTTAGCGTCAAAATATCTGTCTTTAACTGTGTTTGTGTCATTTTTCTCATTTTTAACATACATGGACACTGTAACTATACAGAGATAGGCTTTTAGGGCCTGCTGTGTGTGTTCCAGTGTTTGGGCACATGTGGCAGACCACACTACTGTGGACCATTATACTCATGTTGTTGTGCCGGATTAGCACTCTTAACTGACGCAACAGCAACCCAAACATTTGGAATCAAAATTGGTATTCCCTAGTTTGAGCACGTGCTGCGTCAATTGAGGATAGCAAGACTACGCAACTAAATACAAAACCCAGGAGTCAGGCATTTGAAAATGCTAGGGAGGTACAGTGTTTGTGACACAGAGTCCCAAAACCAATCCAAAAATGTTAGGTTACACCACAGTTTGAGTCAAATAAATGACCTATGTTTCTCCTGTGGCAGTGAAGGACCAGCAGACCATGCTGCATGTGTTCACATATTTCCAGTGGTTCACATATTTCCAGTGGTTCAATTCACAAAGATGTCCAGTTCAAGCGTGTGACCATGTGTACCCTGTGTCAGTATTGGCCTCCATGTTGTCACAGTTACGTGCAAGTGTATTCATGAGTCTGTGGATTCATTCCCTGCATTAACAGAGTATGCTTCAAAGCAGAATTGACCTAAAGCTAAAGGTAAATTGACGACACACATGGGGATAGTCCAGCTATGGCACTGCAGAACTTTTATAAGGCTGACAACAGGGCAACCTTGGTGTCCTCAAAAACTTTATGGATCAGTAATATGAAACAGGCAGGTTTCATCAGAACATTTGTACACAGGGTGGCCTCTAAAATTCCCACTGCAACAGGGAACATCAGTGCCTCTGTGCTGATTAATCTCACAGCTAGTCACCACACAAGCACCATCAATAGGTTGCGGCCAATGTGTATCTGTGTGTGGACCGTCAGGGCACAAACATGTTTTGTCCTTTCATACACATTAGCAAACGTTGTTTGTTGTGCTGGAGGCACCGTACCAAATCCATGCATACAGCCACAGTACACTGTCACTGTTTGTCACTCATGAATACATAAAACCCAGACAAGGGATGGGGGCTGGATTAGGCAATTTGAATACATGTCCCAGACCATAATACGATAAGTAAACTGATTACACTATACTATCTACTTTAGGATTCATCATAGACTTACCAGACACAATACCCCATGAGGAAAGAGAGGTCATGGAAAGCAACTGTGAGACAAATGTAGCCACAGGTAACCTCTATGGTTAATGCAAAGACAGGAACCAGTCAGGCTAACAGGATGCATGCTCTATCAGGAACAAACATGAACAAGGCAAATACACTGTGAGCAGACTCTGGGAAAAGCTGGAACAACACTGTGCGGAACAAAAAACTGTATTTGTGCTGTGGGCTGCAACGTTACACAATCCCCCAAGGGCTGGGTTACACAAGCAATTTATACGGCAATGCACAACAAGGATATTCAGAAAATGGCAGCTTCTAAGCAGTTCCAGGCAGCAGCAATGGTGGTGCAGGTTCAAATGGCTGGTCTGCATGGAAGTGCTCACAGGTGTGTGCAGCTTCAGTCTCTCACAAGTCCTGTAGTTGAGAAACAAGTTAAAAGGGCCAACTGGACCTTTCACATGGGAAGCAATGGACAGCTGATTACAGGTCCTACCGACTACCAGGCAGTGCATTATCGGACCTGAAGTCCATGCAGACTGATATGAACTATGACTATGGCATGCCATACTGAAGAGGGAAGCACACAGGAGTCAGAATGGGAGTCTGGGTGTGTGTAGATGAAGGTTATCAGGGTACAGAGAGTCCATTTACAGGGCCCCCTAGAGAAGGGTGGGCAGGGACTGAAAACATGGCAGCGGCAGGACTTATTACCTGGGATGGAATGCGAAGGGTATGTCTTGTTAGCAATGCTTGTCATGCCTGGGGCACTCGTGCTATCCATTTTCAGCATAGTTGGACTCCTTGTCAGACATGCTCCTTGCAAAGATAGCTGATGTCATACTTACTGCTGTCAAGGGTCTGGTCATACATTCCTGTTACCAATGCAATAGCACATCCACTGCCTCATGTATGAAATACTTTTTTACCTTATGATTGATGGTGTCTTAGTTGTGTGTCGTGTGCTGCAGTGAACCATTTTGGCAACATGGATGTGTGTCATAGCTGTGGTCCTCTGATTTTTCCCTTCACATGTGAAATAGACAGGACATATGTCATTTCCACTGTGTGTGATGTTGGGTGTACATTCATACCCATCAAATGTGATGTTGCTTTTTCAGCATCCTAATCTTTATTTCTGCCATACTCCATGAGGCTAAACTCTGATTATGATTCCCAGGGATCAGGTAATGCATAAAAAATTACCCAGAGCATGACTGAATGATGAAGTGTCTGGTTTAATGACATATGGTAAGAAAGTGGTGATGGTGACTATAGTTCGAAGAAGTTTTGTACAATGTGTTGTCTCCGACGCAATCCAGCAGCAGTGTCTGTTTGATTGGTCCCCCTCATGTTGACAAACAGCATCCTCCTCTTCAGGCATTTGTGGTTCTGGTTCATAGAGAGGAATGTTCCTCCTTACACAAATGTTGTGCAGGATGGCACAGGTCAAAATGATCTTGCAGATCATTTCAGGTGGATATAAGAGGCTGCCACCGGTGATGTTGAGGCACCTGAATCTTGACTTCAGGATGCCAAAAGTCCTCTCTACTATGGTGCGTGTCCTCCGATGTGCCTCATTATAGGCACGCTCTGCTGCTGTGCTTGGGTTGGCAAATGGGGTCATGATCCATGGCTGGATCCCATAACCCTGATCAGCTGAAAGAGAAAATGAGTGTAAATATTTGGATGTTGCTTGCACCTTGATTATCACTTTGCATGGCAGTTGTTATCTTGTGTCGCCTGTGACTCATCTGTGTTTGTGTTATTGTGTGGTATCCTAGGCTTCCATGATGTTCTTTCAGCATTGGGTCTTTATTTATCTAAACTGGTGTTATGCTGATTGACCTGATATCAGTGGTATATTTGTAAACTTGCAGTTCTTTGTGTATCTCCCATGCATTTTGTCATGTGAAAGAAGTGTCCATGTGCCTTCACTGGAGGTGACATGATACTTCCACACACAGAATTGATTCCACTGTGGCGGTAGGACGGTAGCACTATCTGGCCTAAGCATTCCATCCAATTCAACATATGTAATTACATGTGAAAAACACAGTGAGGCCCTTGGCTTTGTCTAGGGGACAATGTACAAGACATCTCAATAAGTATGCAGCACTGAATTGTTCACAATTGACAATGCACAAATATCCCATGTATAAAAAGTTCTATGCAAACCTTTTTTGTGCCCTTACCAAGTTGGCTCTTGTGCAAATGTGTACCAACACTACTGAACCTGGTCCAGGTAAGCTGGCTAACTTGGTTGTGGGGGTGAAGGTTTAAGTGTCAGAAGGTCCATGTGCCTGTACATCTGTTTTGTAAAAGTGTAATTGTCTTCATCCGTATGTGTAGCAATGTGCAATTTGCAATATTGTCACATCAATATGTGTTCTTTGCACAGTCCAATTCCTTATTGGTAGCAGGCAATGTCACCCCAGGAGTGATGTGAGATGTTGGTACTGCCTCAATGTTTCCATGTCACCTTCATTAGAGTCATCATCATCATGCTATGTGTCTCATGGTGTTTGACCTGCAGCGAACCACATTAAACACCCCTCACACAGTGTGTATTGCTTGGAAGGGTGTGTGATTGAGTGTTTATTGATGTGATATTGTAAGATTCATCTTTCAAGTTATACTGCCAGTTAAGGCCATGGCATTGTCTCTGTGTGGTTTTAAATTGGTCCCTTGTGGCTCTGGCATGGCATCTGTTGTTATTTGTATCTGTCATTTGTCCATAGGTGTGTATCCCATTGGGTCAGGATTTCAAACATGACTAGCAGTGTCACAACCTCATTGTCTCCCTGGCCACGTGTCCATGTAGTGGTGTATGTGTTGTATGTCCTACAGGGTTGCTGTGCAGTGTGTATATAACTAGTTTTCTGTATTTAGAAACAAGTAGGCCATTTCTATATCGTCCATCCTGGAAGTGTTTTTTTGATGGTGCAGTGGTGGAAGATGAACGAATCATGTACACTCCAGGATACTTTGCCACAATGTTGGTGATCAATCCCCGGTGATCCACAATGGCCTGCACATTGATGGAGTGCGTGTGCTTCCTGTTGCCGTATAGATGCTCAGTTGCAGTAGGTGGCGCAATCTGTACATGTGTGCAGTCAATGGCACCAAGCATGTGGGGGAAGCCATTGATTTGTTAGAAGCCCTGTTTGGTCTCCTGCTGCTTCTGCTGTGTGTTGGGGAAGCTGATGTGGCATGGTGTGAGGGAGATGATGGCATTCAGTACCTTGGGTCCGAAGGCAGATAATGAGGGCTGTGAGATCCCGGCAACCAGGGAACCAGTGGTTTGAAAAGAGCCACTTGCCAACATGTGGAGGACAGCTAGCAGCTTGGTCTCTGGTGGAATGATGTGGGGTGTCTGCAAGCTGGGTGCCAACTGTGGCTCAATGTGGCTCAGCAGCTGCTGTATGGCTTGCCAGTTTAATCTGTACCTCTGGCTGATGTTATATTCCCTGAGGCCCTGAAGGGTTGTCCTGGTCCGGATTATCCTCTCATGCCTTTGGTGTTGCCTTTGGGATCCCTGCTGGTGTGGTGGAAGCTGCTGCTGTTGGTCCTGTGCTCTGTGTCTTCGTGCATGCTGGATGAATGGCACCTCCATGTCTTCCTTTTGGAGCTCTGATGTTGCTTCTGTGTGTTTTCCTCAAGTATTGGTGTGTCTGCCCCATTTTAACACCTGCCCTGACCCAGGCGTTAATTTTTTATGCAAATCGGGCTGTGCGTCATTTTTCGACTCCGCCTCCCAGCCGTGTGGGATTTTTGCACAGTTGGATTAATATGGCACACGGGTGTTTAAGTTATTTTTCTGGACGGGAACGCCTACCTTGCATTTCACGCATCCAGAAAATGCTGCATACTGCGAAATTTTTACGTTCGAGGAGTTGGACGTCAAAGTATAAATATGGTCTTAGTTTTGTGCCGAATTTGCGTTAAAAAAAATGACGCAAATCTAGCACAAGCATAGTTTAAATATGCCCCATACTTTGTAAATAGCAAAAAAAGTAACCTTACACCAAAGTGTCATTTTATGTTTGTAAATCAGGGGCTTTGTGCAGAGCCATACCTATTAACATCCACCTGCTGCTGTCATCATCTGATGTACCGGTGCTCTCATAAGGCTACATTGCGCTAGGCACACCCTCAGACGATCGTGCAGAGGTGAGTGTGCACTGTCTAGCACAGTCTTTGTACTGGAAAATGGCCTTTCAGTACAAATTCCTACTCTAGACAAACTCCAAACAATCGTATGAATTAAATGTGTGCTGTGCACTTCAGCACGCATGCAATGTTTGTGTTTGTTTTTTAGAAATGAACACATTTCCCTTCTGAATGCCTGCTTCGAAGATACATTTTTTTAGACAAAGCTCGGTCTATCGTAGTAGGCAGGGCTTTGCTTCAAAACCTAGCTTTGCTTGCACTGATCGGCTCAAGTAACTCCCCTTCAGTGCAAATTAATGCAAAATGCTCCAAAATCACTTGTTGCACTCAGAAAGGGGCACAATTCCAGCGCGATGTATAGCAATATGTGCGGGGTACAAAGCTTTAATAAATCGGTATCAGTGTATCCACTGTAGGAGCTTTGTGTGTGGAGCACGCATGTGTATGTATTTGTGTGTGTTTATTTTACATACAGGAACATTTCTCTGGACTTTCAATGGACACTCAAAGGCTACCTTTGCTGGAAACCTTGTCTGAAACACTCATTTTCAGACAGATGCCATAGGCACCAGTGTGACACAAGATCTGCCAATGAACTGCCCTCTCTGAAAATTGTTAAAATAACATTTCCATTTAGGTGACATACTTTCTTCAGCTAAAGTACAAATATCAACAATAATCCAAGTACCCCAAAGTAAATGTATTTTACAGGCCTCTGATCTCCCATCACCAAGAAGAATTACTTTTTACACCCTTAAAAATCATTTTCCTTAAGCATACGGAATTAAATACTCTCATTTCAAAATATTATTGGGAGCTCTACAAGCCTTTTAGTTTGCCCTTACTGTGTGATAATCCTCTGTTTCACATATGCCTTAGTATTGTTAGCATGTCTGACCCTATTTGGTTTCTTATCTTTAATTTATAAGGGGATGCGCTAGAGGTTCGATGGAGCTTTTGACTGCGCTTAGAGTGATTCCCACCATAAATCCCTAATACAACACCAATTTCATCAATAAAATCAATAAACACTATTAATAAACTTTGGAGTCAGTACTCTTCACACACCATGACCTATTTGGCCACGAATAACCATACCTTTAGGTAAAGTTTAAAAGTTTATTTCTCTGTATTAACAATGCTAATATCACGTAAATTAGTCTCAAAACCAAATGGTACACATACAAAAACAACACTGGTTGATCAAATTTTCGAAAGAATCTCAATTTAACTAGTGCACTGATCACTAAACATTCTATAGTCACAGTACAAATTAGCAATAAGAGTAACTGCACAATAGAAATGGCATACATATGGGATCAGCAACTGAGCAACATCAATTATTTATTAATAACAACCTGTTAACATGTCAGGGTTTCCCTTACTAGCCCTCTGATTGGAATAGCAAGTTTGGGCTTCATGCAAAACAATTTAGACAACATAAATTTGGAAAACATCTAACTATGGTTCTATCAAAATAAAGGTTGGTACCTAGAAACAGAAGACAAAATTACAACAAGCACAATATCATTTTGTTATACCTCTCCTCACAGGGATTAGCAAACAGCGATTATCTTTGTGAGTTGGACATCTGTTTGTCAGCATTCAGGAACGGGCCATGAAAGGGAATGGTTCGGAAATGGGGAATCTAAGCCATCCGAAACCATGTAAGAAAGCAATCTCTAAAGGACCAGCTTTCAGCATAGGTACTTTAAGCAATAAATTTAAAGGTAGAATCCTCCCAGGAGGAAATAGAACTAGGAATGAGCACACCTGTACGGAGGACAAAATAGGAATGAGCGGGCTTCTCTCTGTGCAGACGGACTAAGTTAACATCAACTGAAGAACTTCCCACGGTGCCATTAGTCAAAGAATTGTACATTTTCAATTAGTCCAATAGAAATAAAAGCGCACATCTAAGATACAGCTAAACTGTCTTTCATATATTGATGATTGGCTCCTCTTCTCCTGTTCCCACCGTCAGGCTCGTCAGGTAACATTTTTGTATCCACCCCTACTCCAGTCAGTGCATCCATTCTTAGTTCCTGGGAACATCGCTGTCTTACTCATCAAACTATACATTGTATCATCTACTAGTGCAAGGCCCAAACATCGCTAACTTAGGCCTATAATTAATAAAGCGGAATACATAATGCAAACTCATTAATACATCACATTACTAAAATAACCTAAACATAAGCACTTCAATTAATATTAATATGCATTGAATAATGACACTTCATGATTAATGACGGCTACTCAAGTGGGCACATTTCCCATGTCACACATTATTTTCTATGTCAGTTAAATTCTATACATAAATATTTGTTAGTAAAAAAATCAGAATTCACAGTATTTGCTTTCAGTTTTCCACAAAGGTATTATTATGTTCGTTTCTGAGGAGTGCTTCATTCCAAAGCAAAAATATATGAGTGAAAGACGCATAATCAAAATGACGTTTGCATATTATAGTCTTGTATTTAGCAACAAACAAGATATGTTACTAGTTATGATATAATGGTGTGATATACTCATTTGTCTATCACTTTCCTCAAATTGGCTTTACCAATATGTAAGTTGTTCAAACTTTGAAAAGTTTGTAAATCTATTTCAATTGTAAAGTCGATGCATAAAGGCACCTAATCCATTGATGGTTAGGTCTGACATATAATAGTGCTGCACCATTCTGGGTAAACACTGTATTCTATATATACTCTAGTATGCTTTGCCTTTGCCTAATTTAACCACTAGTTTCTGTGGCGCTAGAGCCTTTAGGCTTGAACTTAAGACATTGTTGGTGACTTCTTGGATCAATACACAGGAGTGTTTCAGTCTCATCTTCTTTTTATTGTGTTTTAGCTGTATGTATCACCCTTATTGAAAGCATAACTGAATATTTTATATCTGACATTACCACTCGGCATCGAGGCACAAAGGGCCTAACGTATAAAGTGTTTTATGGGTAGCAAACACACAGATTCGCTAAAACCATTAAAACAATTTACTAAACCCAATTATCGATTCATAAATGGGTTCCCAATTCATTAAATGGGATAAGGAAACAATAAGGAATCTGTATTTTAAAAGGACATGTTTAGGTTACCCCTTTCAAATCCTGATTCTTTATGACAGATATTAATGTTTTTCAACCAAAATCCTTGAGGTGAAATTTACAATTTTAGATTGAGAGCTCTATTGGAGTGCATGTGCTTCCTTGCTCTTTTTCCATTTATCCTTTCTGTCCCTATGCCACTTTCTTCATTCTTCCGCCATCATTCCCCACTGCTCCCAAACCCACTCACTTCCATTATTTCTTTTTACATTTTCATTTAGCATTCTGACATCGCTGTCCACCGTTGGGGTATGGTAAATTAAATGTAACTGCCTCCTTCATGGCACATTGCTGACATGTGTCATGTCAAACTTGTGCGGATGCATTACAATTATTGCAAGCGCAGGGATAGCCTTAATTAGATGGATTTTGTTTAATACAAAATCCATTTTCAAGATTATCAGACATGTAAGCCAAACCATAGCCTATTGTCTTAACAAACGCTGGCCAATTAGGAGGAAGAGTGAGACTGAAGTCAACAAATGGTAAGCAATGAGTGGTCCTGTGACATAATCTGATTTTTTTTTTAAATAAAAAAAAAAAAACTCTGACAGTCCAGATTCTAATCAGTACTGTCAGATATGTGGCCTCACTTCATCAGGAGATCTTTAGGTCTATAGCAGCATTCAGGATGTGCCTTGAATTACACTGCAGACGTTTGTAATTATCTGTTTATCTTCACTTTCTACCAGCTTTAATTGAAATGGTCGTCAGAACGTTTGTCAGGCAGCATGCGAACGTTCTTGTCCAATCTAAATGGCACTCAGCTGCAAACTAGTTTATTAATGAAATAGTTCAGTGAGGTCCTCAGCCACATAGTGGCCTAATGCTGGGAAATAAAAATACCATTGAGTGACCTTTGTTTTATTAAGGATACATGTTATCAGATATCTCAGCCTTGCTACAAAGTGGCTGGTTATTCCCAGCTTTGACTGCTTTTCAAAACTTCAAACTAATAAATCACAGCTAAGTTTCTTTAAAAAACAATTAATCTAAATTGGTTATTTTATATAACAATAACTCGGAAAAGTCTCTGAGCTCTGTTAACATATTACAGCGCCAACAATAGTTTTCACCATCACCAAATCTACAGCACTTCATAAAATGGCAGGACTGTGAACTCAGATAAACAGTTCTTAAAATTTTGAAACACAATAATTGATAAACAGAAGAAAAATCTGGAATCAATTATTTTATCCTGCCAGAAATAACCAGATACGTGCTTGTCTTGCATCCAGGACTGAACAAGGTTCCAAAAAACTCATCTACACAAGAAAATTATTCTCTAACTTGAGGGCAGCATATGATATAGGTTTACTTCACTGGACTGATGACTTGAACAGAGTCCTTTTTCCTTAGAAACCCCGGTCAACTTTTCCAACTTTGAGAAGAGTGTATAGAAGAGATATCAAAACATAGTCAGGCAGACCAGCCACATGCAAATGTGTTTGCTGACTTGCACACCCACTATGTTAGACCATTTCTCTATATCCAAGACCAAGATAGCTGCACTATTATCAGTAAACGCTATATCAAGTGACTATGTAGAAAATCTAGCCCCTGAAATGCCAAGCATCTTACAAATCTGTGGGGCTAAGGAAGGGGGGTTCCATAGAACCACAAACCAAGCTGTCCACACTTTTTATGAGGCTTCGAAAGCTCTAGGAAAGCCCCTGAACACCTATGATTGCCATATTTTACTACTAAACAAGCTGTTGACTTGCAATTACTAGGGCCATAATTTGAACGGTGCAGCAGATGCAGTGTCACAGGGGCCAAAAGCTCCAGGAATCCCACTGAACACTGATTATTGCCATATTTTACTACTAACCAAGCAGTTAACTTGCAGGAACTAGGGCCATGATTTGAATGGTGCAGCAGGTGCTGTGGCTCAGGGGCCAAAAGCTCTAGACAACCCACTGAACACTGATCATTGCTATATTTCATTAATAAACAAGCAGTCACAAGTGCAGTTACTTTGCAGGCACTATGGGCATGAATTGAATGGTGCAGCAGGTGCAGTGGCAGATGGGCCAAAATTATTAGGAAACCCACTGAAGACCGATTATTGCTATAAATTACTCTAAAACAAGCAGTTACCTTGCAGGGACTAGGGGCATGATTTGAATGGTGCAGCAGGTGCAGTGGCAGAGGGAAAAAACTGTAGGAAACTCACTGAACACCAATTATTGCTATATTTGAATACTAAACAAGCCGTCACAAGTGCAGTGTCCTTGCAAGCACCAGGGCAATGATCTGAATGGTGCAGCAAATGCAGTGGCACAGGGGCCAAAATCTTTAGGAAATCCACTGAAAACTCATTATTGCTATTCTTTATTAGTACACAAGCAGTAACTAGTGCAGTTACCTTGCAGGTAGCAGGGCCATTATTTCAATGGTGCAGGAGGTGCAGAGGCACAGAGGTCACAAGCTCTAGAAAACCCACTGAACACCGATTATTGCTACATTATACTAGAAATCAGTTATCTTGCAGGCATTTGAGCCATGATATGAATGGCGCAGCAGGTGTAGTTGCAGAGGTACCGAAAGCTCTAGGAAACTCACTGAACACCAATTATTGCTATATTTTACCACTAATTAAGCAATCACAAGTGCAGTTCCCTTGCAAGCACTAGGGCCACGATTTGAATGGTGCAGCAGGTGCAGCGGCACAGGGGCAAAAGCTCTATGAAACCCAATGAACACTGATTATTGCTATATTTTACAACTAAAGAAGCAGTCACAAGTTCAGTTGCGTTGCAGACACAAATGCCATGACTTGAATGGTACAGCAGGCACAGGGGCCAAAGCTCTAGAAAAGCCACTGAGCACCAACTATTTGGATACTAGTAAACAAGCTGACACAAGAGCATTTACCTTGGGGGCACTAGGGCCATGATTTGAATACTGCAGAAGGTTCACAAGCATAGAGACCAGAAGCTCTAGGAAACCCATTGAACACTGATTTGGATGCTATAAAACAAGCAGACAGAAGTGCAGATAGCTTGCAGGCATTAGGGACATTACTTTAATTGAATTGTGCAGCAGGTGCAGTGGCAGGGGGGCTAAAAGTTATAGGAAACCCAAAGAACATAGATGATTGCTACATTTTACTCAGAAACAAGCATCCCCAGCTGCATTAACTTGCAGGCACTAGGGGCATGATTTGAATAGTGCAGCAAGTTCACTAGCACAGAGACCAAAAACTCTAGGAAACCCATTGAACATTGATTATTTGAATAATAGTAAACAAGAGGACACAAGAGCAGTTACCTTGCAGGCAGTAGGGCCTTGTTTCTAATGGTGCATCATGTGCAGTGGCAGAGGGGCCAAAAGCTCTGGGAAACACAGTTAAAACTGATGATTGCTATATTTTACTACTAAACAAGCAGTCATAAGTGCAGTTAGCTCCAGGCAATAGGGACATGACTATAATTTAATGATGCAGTAGGTGCAGTGGCACAACAGTCAAAAGCTCTAGGAAACTCATTGAGCAATGATTATAGCTATTTACTAAAAAAGCAGTCACACGTGCAGTGACCGTGCAAGCTCTTGGGCGTTGATTTGAATGGTGCAGCATGTGCAGTGGCACAGGAGTCAAAAGCTCTAGGAAGCCCGCTTGCCATCGATTATTGCTATATTTTACTACAATGCAGGCTGTTACCTTGCAGGACCTGGATTAGAATGGTGCAGCAGTTGTAGTGGCCCTGGCACCTAAAGTTCCAGGAAACTCACTGAAGACTGATTATTGCTGTATTTTACTACTAAAGAGTCACGAGTGCAGACACTGCAAGCACTAGGGCAATGATTTGAATGGTATAGAAGGTGCAGTGGCACAGGGCCCAAAAGCTATAGGAAACCCACTGAACACTGATTATTGCTATATTTTACTAATCAGCCGGCAGTCCAAAGTACAGTTACATTCCAAGCACTAGGGCCATGATTTGAATGGGCAGCAGGTGCAGTGGCAGAAGGGCCAAATGTTTTAGGAAACTCACTGAACGGCAATTATTGCTATATTTCACTACTGAACAAACAGCTAACTTGCAGGCACTAGTGCCAAAGCTCTAGTGCACCCGAATACTGATTATTGATATATTTGATTAGTAAACAAGCAGACACAAGTGAAGTTACCTTGCAGGCACTAGGGACATGATGTGAATAGTGCAGCAGGTGCACTGGCACAGGGGCCAAAAGCTCTACGAAAGCTACTGAACACCAAATATTGCTATATTTTACTACTAAACAAACAGTCACAAGGGCAGTTACCTTTAAGGCATGAGGGTCCTGATTAGAATGGTGCAGTAGGTGCAGTGGCACAGAGGCCAAATGCCCTATGAAACCCACTGTACACTGTTTATTGCTTTATTTCACTACTTATCAGCCAGTTGCCTTGCAGGCACTAGGGCCTTGATTTTGCTGGTGCAGCAGGTGAAGTGACACTGGGGCCGCATGTTCTAGGAAACCCACTAAACACCAAATATCGCTCTATTTTCATAATAAACAAGCAGTCACAGCTGCATTTACCTTGCAAGCACTACGGCCATCATTTGCATGGTGCAGCAGGTGCAGTAGATGCAGTGGCACAGGGGTCAAAAACTTTAGGAAACCCAAAGAACACCAATGATTGCTATATTTTACGAATAACCAAGCAGTCACAAGTGCAGTTATCGTGCAGGCAGTAGGGCCACGATCTGAATGATGTAGCAGGTTCAGTAGCACAGGGGCCGAAAGCTGTGGGAATTCCATCGAACATCGATTATTTGTATACTACTAAATAAGCAGACACAAGTGCAGTTACATTTCAGGAACTAACGCCGTTAATGGAATGGTGCATCAGGTGCAATGGCACAGAGGCCAAAAGCCCTAGGAATTCCAATAATCACTGATTATTTTTATATTTTACTACTAAAAGAGCTGTCACAATTGAAGTTGGCTTGCAGGCAATGGGACCATGATTTGAATGATGCAGCAAGACCAGTGGCACATGGGACAAACGCTCAAGGAAACCCACTGAAGACCAATAATTGCTCAATGTTATTATTAAACAATCAGTCACAAGTGCAGTTACCTTGAGGTACCTGGGGGTTGGTTTACATGGTTCACCACATGCAGTGGCACAGGGGCCAAAAGCTCTAGGAAACCCTCTGAACACTGATTATTTTCCATTTTACTACTACAAAAGCAGTTACAGGGGCAGTTAGCTTGCAGGCAATGGGGGCATGATTTGAATGGTGCAGCAGGTGTGGTGGCACAGGGGACAAATGCTCTAGGAAGCCCACTGAAGACCCATAGTTTCTATTTTTTCTTACTAAGCAATCAATCACAAGTGCAGTTACCTTGCAGGTATCCTGGCCTTGATTTGAATGGTTCAGCATGTGCAGTGGCACAGGGGCCACAAGCTCTAGGAAACCCTCTGACCACTAAATAGTACTATATTTTACTACTAATATAGCTGTCTCATGTGCAGTTACCTTGCAGGCGCTGGGGCCATGATTTCAAAGGGGCAAAAAGCTCTAGGAAATCCAATGAAAACTGATCAGTGCTCTATTTTACTATTAAACAGGCAATTACCTTGCAGGCACTAGGGCCTTGATTTGAATGGTGCATCACGAGCAGTGGCACAGGGGTCAAAAGCCCTAGGTAACCCACTGAACACTGAATATTGCTATATGTTACTATTAAGCAAACAGTTGCACATGCAGTTACCTTGCAGGTACTTGGACCATGGTTTGAACGGTGCAGCAGGTGCATTGGCACAGGGTCCAAAAGCTCTAGAAAACCCATTGAACACCAATTGTTGCCATGTTGTACTTGTACACAAGCAGTCACAAGTGCAGCTGCCTTGGAGGCACTTGGGCCATGGTTTAAATGGTGCAGCAGGTGCAGTGGCACCTGGACCAAAAGCTGTAGAAAACCCATTGAACACTGATTATTGTTATAGTGTACTACTAAACAAACAGCTTGCAGGCACTACGCCATGATTTGAATGGTGCAGCAGGTGCAGTACGCATGGGCCAAAAGTTCTAGGAAGCCCACTGAACACTGATTATTGCTATATTTTACTATGAAATATGTAGTCACAAGTGCAGTTACCTTGCAAACACAAGGGCCCTGAGTTGAATGGTGCACCATGTGCAGTGGCACATGGACCAAAAGTTACAGGAAACACACTGACCACCGATTTTTGCTATATTTTACTACTAAACAAGGAGTCACATGTGCAGTGACCTTGCAGGCACTAGGGCCATGACTTGAACGGTGTAGAAGATGCAGTGGCACAGGGGCCAAAAGCTCCAGGAAGCCGACTGAACACTGATTATTGCCACATTTTCCTACTACCCCCAACTCGGAACCAGCTATGGGTGATATCTCCCTGCTCCGTAGCAACTGTCTCCCGTGCCAGTGCTCCCTGTAGTGCAGTGTGAGTGCCATCAC
Organism: Pleurodeles waltl; assembly: GCF_031143425.1. Lineage (NCBI taxonomy): Eukaryota > Metazoa > Chordata > Amphibia > Caudata > Salamandridae > Pleurodeles > Pleurodeles waltl. The sequence goes on along the minus strand of NC_090448.1, from coordinate 163,824,429 downwards.
TTCCACCACCGTGCTTACTCACCCTTCCTCTCTCTCCTCTGTGCTTCTTCCCCTGGCAGGCTTTCTCTTCTCCCTACTTGGCACACTGGCCTCACCTTAAAAGTGTACCTATCACCTTTTTCAGAGTATGGGCAGCTTTTATGAAAAGCACTTAAAAGTTCTGCAAAGTATTTCAGCACTTTATGAGAGTACCAGACATATAGCACAAAGACACTTGTTATGGTACTGTGGAAAATTAACAATTTGGCCAGGATCCCAGGATTTTGAGCCAATGCCAAGACTCAAACCCGGTCCCCCAAGTTTGCAGCTTTTTCTGTTACTTCACATCTTTATTATGGTCATCTGCAACATGCACAAAAGCATTGACAAATACAATAGATCTTGCATAGGTGGAACCTATAGGCTTTGCCAATGTTTGTTCTTTATTATTACATATAATATGATCTTGAAATACATTCCTTCAGGGTGTGCTTAGTAGGAAAACGTCTCCAACATTTGATTTTACTAAGATGTTTTCCATGTAGAATAGCAACCCAGGCCATCCAAAGGGTGCACACAACTGACTTGACTCTTAGTTCACTATTGGCATTTTCAGGGTGGATGAAAGAATGAATGTTTCAAAATTAATGTTTGAAAACCATTCCTTGAAAAAATACTTGCACTGATTTATTCTGTTTTACTACTACCACTTCTACTACTAAGATGAAACAGTTCAGTATGTGAATTAAATATTTTATTGGAATTCTTGAAGAGACTTTTTCATATTTTACACTTTTGTTGCAGAATGTCTTTAAAAATTGAGGTGGCTCAAAAGTTAACTGTGGAGGACATCCTAGTTAATTGCTTTATTTCATGCTGATTAACGTGCAAAGAATTTCTTGACTGTTTTGAACAGAGGACCATATGCAAAGATCTGGCGGGCACTTGCGCTCCCGAAACTACAGATCTAAAGAGATGTTATAGTATAGATTAGAGAGCAGTGCTGACTTCAGTGCAGCATAGCTGAAGGAAAAAAATGCTATAACACAGCCAGCGTTCGCTGTGTCATAAAGCTTTTTATCTTTACTTTCAGCCATTTTCAACATGGCTAAAAAACACTGACAAAACCAATAGGTTTTACATAAGCATGTCCTATTGACTTTGCCAATGCTTGTTGCTCCTTGTCAAATGAGCCAAGCGGCCACTGGATCAGAGACCCTCGCCAGGAACTCCAGCTAGACCAATAATTGCCAGACTACTGAACAATAGAGACAGAGATCTGCCCTACCTCTAGCACAAGAAAAATGCAATCTCAACAATCAAGGCTCTAATATTTCATCATATTCCGTTGTTGCACCAGCAGTAGCAGGGGCCAGGAAGGTATTGGTATTTACAGCAGTTAAGAGGAAATTATATCCTCGGCCCAGACCTTTAAGCATCACTTATTAAAAAGAATAGTAAAATACTTTCAAAAGTACAAGGGGAGAGGTTACAGCCACTAATTCCAGACACATCACTCATGGAACAATCTGAAATAATACCAGAGAGGTTTCATTCCCGCTGCCTCCGAACAATCTTTTCCATGGTTCACGAACTGAACCAAGACATGGAGGTGGAACTTTCAGTAATACTAGAAGTTACCAAAGCATCTGAGTCTGTAGAATGTAGCTTCATCTTTAAGCTTCTTGCCCGGATTCGACTAAACACTGAGATTTCAGAGGTGGGCCAAGATTCTATACTGAAATCCAACTGCAAACATCTGAGTGAAGAAGCTGTTATCTTTACAGGTTGCTAATACACATGGCGCCGTAAAGGGATGTCCTCTATCCCCTTTCGATTTCTGCTAAAAGCATAGCACAAAACGGACTCAGTTTCACCACCTGGCTCGTTCTTTATATCTTTATGAAGACGATATTTTACTTTGTGTCAGAAACCCTAGAGATAAGCTCTCTCCAATTATTAGGGCATTTTTTAAATCAGGCACAAAGCTGGTGCCAGCTATAAACATTATGATTTATCATTTGACACGCAACATACACTGCTGCGCTTTGGTATTCTCAATGCTGTTGTGTAATTAATCTGTGAGATGCTTTGGTATCCAGATGGATCATGACACATATATTGTACTCATAGAAAACTACAGCCCAGACATTACTAAATTATCAGAATAAATGGAACATTGGATCAAGCTGCCACTGTCGCAGGGAGTAGAATTACTCTAAATGTCAATACTTCCCAAATTCCCAACACAAACCTTCTTTGCCTCCCTATAAACTACTTAAATCGTGCTAATCTGGGAAGGGAAGCACCTCAAAATAAAGTGGATGACATTGGCTATACTGTATTTAAGTTGGTAGTCTAGAAGTCCCCGACCCCCATCACCCACCCGACCACCACTGCCACATATAGTGGTCAAGAAAGACCTTGCTACCCAATACCTTTAACATCATTATGTAGGAACACTACAAAAAAAAACAGAAAAGCGAATCCAATTATATGCGGGAAATGCATGGCAGAACCTGGACCTCAAGACTGGAGCAAAACAAATATATTTAACTCATATACCTTTCACTGGCAATCCAGTAATCACTCCCACGTTGGAACCCAAAGTGCGTAAGCAGCTGAGAACATTGGGCCAAAACAATCGAAGATCGTTTTAAAGATATAGAATTCCGAAGGTATAACAACTAGGTCACCTCTGGACACGTTTTTATGCTGCAGAATGAAAATGGCAATCAAAGACAGATTTAACACTCTCCCACAGAGCCAGAAGGGCCAACCGAACGTACATACTGAATACAAACACCCAACCCCAAATAAATGATTTCTGAAACATATTGCACTACTTTGAACCCAAGAAATGAAACCCACTTAAATGCTGGAGTGAAGAGGGATATAGACACTGGGCAGGGAATACTGCCGTACTAGGAGCATAGAGATCTCACATGAAGGTAGCTATAGAGACATATATTAAAGATTATTTCACAGAGTACATGACTCACCAGCAGGTCTTACAGCAGGCACTACAAGACAAACAGTGGGAATACCACCGTACATAGAGCACACAGATCTTATAGCAAAGCAGATATAGAACCGATTACTTCACAGGGTACATCACACACCAGCAAGTCTTAAAAGGAAGACCCGATCTTGGATGTGCGCTGCGTACGTTGACAAATGCAGCTTTTTGCATCTACGTGGACATGCCCACTGGTTTGCCTCATATTCAACATAAGCATTCAAAGATCTTTTTGACATGTTACAACTAGGCACAGCCTTTCATTGGGCTAAATTGGTTATGAACTTTCCACCCCATGGTAAAATCCCGTGCACAAGGGATATACACTTGAGAAGATGCTGGGCCTGGTGCTGGGACACCAGAATAATGCCGAGCAGGAAGGATGAAGACCTCTAAATTTCATCAAGGATGGCCTTTGGGACTCTAAGCTTCAGCTAGCACCCAGGACTAGAATGGGTCTTTGCACAACCACTGGTGCTCGCCCTCTTATGCCTCCTGAGGAACAGAACGGAATGGCCCGTCTTGAGGTATCTGAAGGGTTATCCTGGGACTTCAGTGGACTGGGCATTGACTCTACTGACACACAAGGGCCTTGCAAGTAGGTAGAAGGCTGTGGGATCTAGGGAAAGCAACATGAGTGTGTTCTGCACCAGTCTCACTCACTGGTGTGGACCCAGGTGGGAGGCATAAGCTGTTGGCCCCCATGTTGGCACCAGAAACAGTGTTAGCCAGGCAAGGTACTGGCAGAGGCTGAGGGTACATTGAGGATCCCCCATTAGGCCCCAAAGTAAAAAGACTGCGGGTGCCCCGGATGGGTCTACAAGACCTGTAACGAAAAAACAAACATGGCCAATGGTCCCTTGTAAGAACAGCAAAAGAAAAGTTGAAAACCCCAGCTTGAGATTCATCAATTTTTCACTATGTGCCAATAAGATAATAAAAAGTTCTATATATGTGTGCTTGTGGTAAATGACGTATTTATGTTTGCATGCTCATATTTGGACTATGACAACATTCTTTTATATACCATCTATGGGAACATCTTACAGTGTATAATTGGTGGTTTACCTCAGTGGGCAACAGGGTACTCCTACGTAACTCCTCTTTACAATTTAGGGCAGCATCATCCTTTTTATTTTCATTTCACCCATTCAATACAAAATGGGTAAACTGTAAATGCATTTTGCAGTGGGTCTCTATGTACAGGTTTTTTCATTTCCACTGAAGTTTCAGCCTCTGAGAGTCACTCAAATTATGGATAACTTTGAAATTGGAAACAAGAATGATTTCATCAGCATTATTAAATGTAAACTTTATTGTGCAACACTTTCTCACCTCTTAATAATTTGGGCCTTGTCAACAACCTAAACCACACATGGGAAACAGAATACTGGCGGCAGGCAGAGCCCACATGGCATGCTGCTAGACATTCGCTCATGATTCCTTCTCCTATCTATACATGCTGTGTGAGGTCTGACCATGCAGCTGGAGGTGCTGCCTAAGCACAAAAGCTGCCATTTCTCTCACCTCCACTGTGTTTCCTGATGTCTAGAGCTAGAAGTGACCGATGGACACCTTGTTGAAGTAATGTGGAGCAAAGGGGAAAAAGTGAGTGCTGGGTGTGGCAGCCGCGGACTAAAAAAGGGCCTCAAGGACAGATGAAGGTGTCTTGATATGGTCGATATATAGCAATCTGACTGGTCACCTTGGGTAAAGCTGGGGTGAGGCCCACACAGATTAAAAAAGAGTCGATTGGAGAGGAGAAAGTAGGCAGACTGTGCAATGAAAACAAAACAGCCTCTGATATCCTGAGGTAAGCAACGGTCGGAGGCAATGAGTTGTGGTGGAGGACTCGATCCAAGGGTCGGGGAGCTCAGCAAACCAACATGAGAAAGCATTGAGTGAAATGACCAGCTACTAGCTCAAATGCATCCCTTACAGAAAGTCAAGTACAGAGCATCTTGCTTCAATGGTCCAGAGGAATATCGGGCAGAATGACAAAGGTGGTATGATAGAGGAACACCTATACCCCAGACAGGAGCCTAATTTGGATCAGCCACAGAGAGTAGAGGTTCCAACAGTAAATGTTTCACCATCCTCTCTAGAAGATAGTCTTTTTCAATCAATGTAGCCAGTATTGGAATGTACTGAGGGCCATAAAGAGGCATTGATAAAAATTCCACAGCAGAACAACAACAGCAATAATATAGAAGGCATGGATATTCGGTCTGCCGTTGGCCCAGTAAAAAAGGTCAAAGGATACCCTCTGTTTCAGAAGGAAGTCGGTAGCCAGCTGGAAAATGAGTTGAGGTGAAAGTATCAATCGAGCGATGGAACCTAAAGTTTAAATAGTAAGTTTAATCAAATGGGCAATACTGAGTTGATAGATTTTGATTCTGATGCTCCGGTCCCTAAAGGGGGAGAGATAGCACAGACGGAGAGTGTCTGTTTGGGACAACGTTCCTCAAATGTTATGAGCCACAAAGTGTGGCTGTCTAAAGATGAGACTGTGGTCAGTAATGAAGTAGTCAGTGATTTCTCCTGCGTTTGGCAGGTCGAGGCAGTAAGAGTTTTGTTTGAAACTATTCTATCTGAAATTAATGAGCTAAGGCAACAACAGACACCAGAAATTGAAAAGTCACAGTAGAGATTGACTAAGATAGAGCAGTACTTTGACCAAGTCCCAAGAAGGCTACAAGAAGCAGAACAAAGAATATCTGACCTAGAAGAGAAGGTGGGGGTGTCATGGTCCAATTTCCGGTTCGTCAGGATCCCGGAAGGGAGTGAATCATAAGGTTCAATCCAGACTGTGCATCAGTTCATGGACACTCTCATTAGCATGCATATTTTAGTGGATTCGCCATCTGGCCTGATGATCATGAGGGCACAGAAAGTTCCAGCGCTCTTGGCAGTAACCGCAAAATATCCTCAGGTGATTCTGGTAACTTTTCAGACAACCAAATTAAAGAGCAGATTCTGTCAACAGCAATCCACAAAAAGTACTTTCAGTTTGCAGACAATTCACATATGAGAATGTTTTCGAACTTAGCAATAACAGCGGCTCAACGGCAGAAAACCTTTCAAAGATTGGCTAAAGAGTTTAAGATTTTGGGGTAAAAGCCTCATTGTGCTATCAAGCCAAGTTGAAAGTGCTTGTTAAGGGGCAATTTCAGGGTTTCCATGTGATTGAAGAAGTACAGGCATTACTATCAAAAATGTCAAAGTCCTGAGGCTTGGAATTCTCTAAGGATTGTTGCTAAAGGGCTGAGAATGCAAGAAACACTCTTTATAAGGCCATACATCTAGTTCTAGAATTAATCCGAGTGGCAGGAGGAGGAGGGGTGCGCAACAAATGCTGGGTGCAGTGACAGGACATCACTAGAGGGATGGGAACCTTGGGGGGGATGGTGAGTGATCCCAAGATCCAAGGAAAAGGTGGGACATGGGTGTGATAGTGGTGGGGGAAGCAGTTGAAAGTAGGGTAAAATTGAGCTCGAATCATTCGAAGTTGGATATGAAAGCTGGTTGTTGGGCAATATTGATGGTGTTAATTTTGTAATTTTGGGAGATGTGCTGGGATAAAAAAAAAAAATAGCATAATACATTAAGAGTGGCTTTGCTGAATTGGTTCTCCTCACTTGGATACGATGTCATTTATTTGCAGGAAACATATTTTAAGAGTTGCACCCCATTAATGCGCTTACCAGGAAGGTTTTCCCAAACCTATTTGGCTTCAGCTGGGGTGGCGTCAGTTGGGGTCAGCTAGGGTGGTGATGAGGGGTGTGGCTATTATGTTTGCAAATTCACTACATTGCCAGATAAAAAAAAGATAGAGCACGATACCAACAGTAGATGGATCTGGGTGAAGACGCTAGTGAATGATATGATGGTTAATTTTGAAAACTATTACGGTCCAGTGATGGATGCGATTACACTTCTGGAACAAATCTATGATCGAGCCATGAAGGCAGAGGGGTTATTAGTCCTCCAAGGTGATTTTAATTGCATTTTAATTTTATTCAGGAGCTAAAGAAAGACACCTCAAAAAAGGCAAAAAAACAACTGAAACGAAAAACAGCTGTTGAAAATTATGAAGCTGGATTTCAGGCTAATAGATCCTTGGCAAGTTGACTACCCAGAAGTTGCACAATACACATGCCTTTTCAAATAGTTTCAGTTCTGCCTCTGGATTAGATTTTTTTCAGATGTCAGATTCAGTACAAAGGGGGCAGTGGAAATTGTGGCTAACGTTTTCTCCAATCACTCAGTTGTTTTTCTTCAAATAAAAGTGAGTCCAACCCCACAAGCGAGAATAAGCTGGCATTCCGATGGGTCATTGCTTTAGGATCAAAAATGGGTACTAGAGATGAGAGATTTCATAAAATAATTATTTGAAATAAATTGTAATACAGCCCCTGGCTTTATGGTTTGGGACTCTTTTAGAACTGTGTTTAAGGGACAAATTATAGCCTATAAAGCAAGATGCAAGAAGCTCAGGCACAAAATAATCCAGACACTTCAGGGAGCAGTCAATGAAACTTCAAATGAATACTTGCCAATTAGGGATTAATCTATACCCTCAGCAGAATATCAAGAGAAAGGAGACGAGCTAGAGAAGGCAAAAACAGACCTAAAGGATATGTTTGCAGTAGAAGTGATTGGGGTGACAGAGCTTTTCAGCAAAAGCTATATGAGGAAAATCAACAAATTGGGAAATTCTTGGCTTGGTCTACAAAAATTAAAAAGAACAGTCAGGTTATAGACAGTATAAGAAATCCAGATTCGGGGGGTTTGTAAGTAGAAGAAGAAGCAATTGCAGAGGTTTTTATGCCATTATTGACATATATCTGAGGAAGTAGAGGAGGTCCCCTGGCAAACCTTGAGCAATATTTTGAGGCACTGCGGCTGCCACAATTATTGAATTCTCCAAAAAGTGCTCTGGTCAAAAAAAGAATTGTCTGAGGCAGTTATAACCCATAAAAATACGTCTCTCGCAAAAGCGATGGGGTTTGATGGTATACCAGTGAAAGTTTACAAAATGTTTTTAAGAGAGCTGCTTACTATTCTAACATTATGGTTCAATTAAATCAGAGAGGGGATGGAGGTTCCAAGCTCGTTCATAGAACCAATAATAGTTTTCTTAAAAAAGATAAAAATGTGATAGATGCCAATTGATATCACCAATTAGTCTCCTACATGTAGACAAAAAGTGGTTCATGAAAATCATGGCACAGTAGGTTGCTCTTGTAGCTCAGACGGTGATATGTAAAGATCACATACTGTAGATTATTTTTCAGTAAATATAGAGAAACCTGCAATTTCAATGATGGATGCTAAGAAAAGTTGGATTTAGTAAATTTGCAGGCTCTATTTATATTCTTGAACAGTTTGGAATCCCAACACAATTGTTGAGTATTTGAAAGAATCTGTATCTGGGGGCAGAGGCTAAGGCCGTGGTGAATTTGGAAGAGGTAGGGAGAGTTAAGATTTAGGGGGTGATTCTGACCCCTGCGGTCAAGGACCGCCGGGGCCGGGGTTGGCGGGAGCACCGCCAACAGGCTGGCGGTGCTCCGCAGGGCATTCTGACCGCGGTGGTATGGCCGCGGTCAGAACAGGAAAACCGGCGGTGTCCCGCCGGTTTTCCGCTGCCCTGCTGAATCCTCCATGGCGGCGCAGCCTGCTGTGCCGCCATGGGGATTCCGACCCCCTCACCGCCATCCTGTTCCTGGCGGTTTCGACCGCCAGGAACAGGATGGCTGTGAGGGGTGTCGTGGGGCCCCTGGGGGCCCCTGCAGTACCCATGCCAATGGCATGGGCACTGCAGGGGCCCCGTAAGAGGGCCCCACTTTGAATTTCAGTGTCTGCTTAGCAGACACTGAAATTCGCAACGGGTGCTACTGCACCCGTCGCACCCTTCCCACTCCCCCGGCTCCATTCGGAGCCGGCTTCCTCGTGGGAAGGGGTTTCCCGCTGGGCTGGCGGGCGGCCTTCTGGCGGTCGCCCGCCAGCCCAGCAGGAAACACAGAATAACCGCGGCGGTCTTCTGACCGCGTAGCGGTATTCTGTTGGGGGAACTTTGGAGGGCGGCCTCCGCCGCCCGTCAAAGTTGGAATGACCCCCTTAATGTGGTACCAGGCAGGGATGCCCTTTGTCTCCAATCCTCTTTATATTTTTTACAGAGCCTTTGGCAATTAAGATTCAAAATAATGATTTCATTGTGCCATCTTCGAAAGGGATGACTAAAATTAAACTATTTGCAGATGACGTCATCTTATATTTAATAGTGGGTAGTTGGAATATACAGCTGTCAATAGACAAAATAAATGAATTTACAAAACTTATGAGGGTATAAGATAAATCATACGAAAATGGAAATTGTATTATTTACTGCATCCACATCAGATCTTGCAGCAGGTTTTCAATCCAATCCCCAGCGTCTCATCCATTATCTAGTAATTTATGTCACCAATAACTTATATAAACGTTTTCATTTGAATTATCGTGCAACTCTTAGTAAAACAAGGCCTAACTGGAGAGCTACTCATGTTGGTTGGGAGAGTTGCTTTAATCAAAATGTCAATCTTGCCTCTCCATTTATTTCTCTTCATAAATCTCTCTTTACTGATACCAAGTGCATATTTTGAAGAACTTAATACAATTTTTTGAAAATGTATATGACAAAATAAAAAGCCGAGGTTCAAGATGACAAGTTTAGAATTGAATATAATGTAAGGGAGGCTGGCACTCCCACATCCCAAAATGTATTATCAAGCAACTCTTCTGGACAGTTTGATACAGCTTTGGTTATCAGATACATTATATGATAGTTTTCTTCAAACATTACGGCTAAAGAAAGGGGTATCAAACTGCCAGTGTTTTTGAAGATCCCAAAGCTACCTAAAAAGTCAAAGTATAAGACTCTAAGGGAAATAGAACAGCGTACCCAAATGCTATTCAAACACTGGGAGGTACCATCTTGCCATGTGTATTCCTGACTTCAGGAGAGCAAATTTTGGGGACTGGCACTAGAGAAGCAAATAATATATCAATGGGAAACTAAAGGGGTTAGTAAATTAGACGTTTTTTATGTTGGCACAAAGCTAATTATATGGGATCAGGTAACCGAGAGATTTGAAAGTAATAGTTTGGGCCTCTACCTCAGTTTTAGGCAAATAGCTTTTTAAAAGTAAAGTACCATGAAATGAAGGTGGAAACTGGACTGTTAGTTCGTTTGTTCTGTGAGAACAAATTAGCAGGAGTAGGTAATTGGTATAGATTGTTTCAAATGTTTTGAAATCAATCAATAGTCCCATATTCTTTAGAAAAGTTTTTAGAGAAATGGGATGTACACTAACTCTTGGTAAATGGCAGTTTATCTCTGGGTTTGGATACAAATCTCTTAGAGCAGCTAACTACAAAAGGATGGCTTATGTTTCAAGATGGTTAGCGTATTACACACTTCACAAAAGGGATCCATCCAAACTTAATCAAAGTTTTCGGTGTAAGGTGAATGAAAGAGTTGATTGGGGGCATATTTTTTTCACATGCCCCAAGCTGCAACAATTTTCAAATGGGGTATTCTCCGAAATTAGTAAAACAATTCGGGTTAGTGTGTGCCCTGAGCTTACATTGGTGTTATTTGGCTGTTCTCATTCAGTCGGCAGGTTCAGTAAATACCTCCAGTGTCTGCAATGGCAATTTTGGTGACACGTTCTCTAATTTTGCAAAATTGGAAGTCAACAAATGTTACCAATGCTCAGCAATGGAATTCAAAAATAAAAAGAGCTAAAGGGCATATTTAGGAGCCCCTGGCGCTTCCTTGTGTCACATTGTGTCATTTTCTCTTTGCTAATGTGGCCTACGAGGCCAAAATCCCCGTGCCATATTTACAAAATAGTGCTACATTATGCCTGCACCAGGCATAATGTATGCAAAAGGGCATTCCCCCTCTAGGGCGGCCAAAAAAGGCACAAAGAAATCTAACAGATTTCTTTGTGTCATTTTTTTGGCACTTTTGCCGCCTGCTCAGAGCAGGCACTAAAAGGAGGCACCCCATTGATTACAATGGGCCTCAATAAGCTTTGCAGTATTAGCATCAACATTTTTTACACTAATCGTGCAAAACTCCGGACTAGCATCAAAAAATCTATTGCTAGTCCCCTAACTACTGCCATGGTGCACCGTATTTGAAATAAGGCACACACATGGTGGAATTAGGGGGGCGCTAAGGGGTGCAAGAAAAGTGGTGCTGCACTTTTCTTAAATATGCCCCTAAGTGTTTTGAAGAGCCTTATGCAAAAAAGAGTGGGGGCTTATGTGGGATTTTTGTCAATCTGTGGGGGATAGTACTATTGCCCTTATAGGCTAGATACATGGCTTAAGCTTAGTTCGAGCGATATTAAACTAAAAGGAAAGCCATGGTTGCTTGGGGTTTGAGTGTTTGGAATAATGCGCAGTTTGTAGTGAGAGAGGTTAGTAATGTTGGCTGACAGGAGGGGTTACATTGCACTGTAGTACCAACAATGCGATTAAATCATTAGTACTTCTGTAAGCCCAAATGCAATTTATGCTTTAGCACTCTAGCAGTTTGATGCATTCTAAACTGTAGGTATTTATTATGAAAAGGGGTTGAGGTAGAATGCGGATGGAAAGTTGAACTGTACTCAAGATGTAGCTCATCTTTTTAATGGTGGGTTGTTGTATGTGCCCAACAATGTGGTGTCTGTTTTGGCTTTCTGTAATGCCTCTGTACCCTGGGTGTTTGACTAGCTGGAACAATGCTTGGTTTTGGGTGGAGGAGGGTACTAATGTCGTTTGACATGAGGGGTTAAATTGCATCTTAGTACTACAAATGCATTTTAAGCACTTTTAGAGCACAATTGCACTTTATGCTTTAGCACTTTAGCAGTTTAACGCAAGTTAAGTTTATTATGAAAAGGTGTTGAGGCAGGATGCGTATGGAAAAATTGGAAAATGTATCTGAATCTTATTCTGATGGCTTTTTATATATACCCAACAATGTGGGGTGTTATGGTTTTTTGTAAGGCTTCTATAACTTGCTCAATTAAAAAAAACAAATAACCTAAACCACACATTCTGTTCTTCTGAGACTGTCTTACAGCAGACTTCAAACATTCTGAGCCCAGACCAGTGTGTTTATTCATTTTACCTTGTTCTAGAAGGGATTGAAATAATTTCCCAGCTCATGTATGTTTTCCTCTCTAGCACTGGGGGCGGGGTTTCACATATTTGCAGTATTCAATTGGACTTTGGCGCTAAAAACATACCAGCGTTCATCCTTTGCCTCCGTTGGCACATAGCTTTAAGACCAATAGATGAATTTACTGGGCTGCAAATTGCACATAATTTTGCGGACTTGTATAGCAATGTGCGCCTCCTGTAAGATTGTAATCTCTGAACCAAGCTACCTTGGTACAATGGTGCATTGATACCTTCAGGACACACTTAGCCTTCATACAACCACTCAAGTAAGCAAACTACTTGCCGTCAGTCACCAGAAAGCAACTGGAGTTGTTTAGAACAGTGATGCTGTTTAGCATTGTCAGAGTCACCAGATCCTCGGGGTCCGTGCACGTTCCCAACACTTCCACCACAAGACAGCTCCAATACTCTGATTAGATTTATCACAGAGTCTAAGAGAGTCCAAGTGGGGAAAAGGGGATTAGGACGGGAACAGCTGGGAAGGAGACCTGTAGGAAGCAAAAGGTTAAAACACAACATCAAAATTACATCTCATGAAATCAGTACCATGCTACAACTCTAAGCTTCGTCTTTTCCGAAAAACATGAACAACCCTAGAATAATCCGAAAACTGACTAGGCTTTAGATGACCGAATACCTGAGGAGGAAACAGGAAAAGTTAAATAGGACTTTCAGATTCAAGTACCTACTTTAGCATGAGAATCAGGAAACACTCTGAGCAATTTCTAAACAACCATATGAATCTCCTTTTAGGAATACATATCAGGAACACACAGCATTACATCTAGAACTCTGGTATTGTTGTGTTAATCTCAGAAAAAACATTGGGAAGTAAATTGCGCAGATTTTTATATGAGTATTAAACACCATAAAGGTTTGTGCACCATGAAATCACACAACGTAGATTCAAGGAATAAATCACGCGACGTGTCAACTTGAAATGCTACCAAGAAAATGTCTTAGAATGGTAGCGCACAGTAACTTACATTATTTATACACGAGGAAAGAATTGCTCGTCTTGCCGATTCAAATGCCATCATACAAATGCCAAGAAATGGTAGCGCACAATGAACAACATGAAAAGCACTCAGGGAAAGAATCGCGCGTCTTGTCGATTCAAATGCCACCATACAAATGCCAAGAAATGGTAGCGCACAATGAATAACATGAAAAAACACTCAAGGAAAGAATCGCGCATGTTGCCGATTCGAATGCCACCATGTAAATGCCAGAAAATGTTAGCGCACAATGAACAGCAGGAATTACACACGAGAAGTGAATCGCGCGTTTCACCGATTCGAATGCCACCACGTAAATGTCAAGAAAAGGTAGCGTGCAATGAACAACAAAGTTAAATGCTCATGAAACGAGTTGCACGTCTTGCCAACTCGTAAAACATCATGTAAATGTCAAGAAATATCAGCGCGCAATGAACAATAATGTAATAACGAAGTCAAATCTTTATGGAATAAATTGCGCTTCCTCCCTATTTGCAAACCACCATACAAATGTCAAAAAATGGCAGCGCACAAGTAATATGTTATTCATATAAGAATTAAAATCAAGAATATGAAGATTCTCAATTACGGTGTTGGGAAATGTCCAAACACCGTCTTACCGCCTGGAAACAGTGATCACCAATGAGAGATGAGTGCAGAAGACTGGAAAATCCAAATAGGCCGCCGGGACAAGAGCTCAGGAAGAAGCTGCTGTTCTGCACCTGGACCTCTGAATAGTGAGCACTGGAAGTTGGGCTGACTCTCTTTTATAGAGTCTTGGCCCAGCCTAGAACCACGCCCAGGCATGTTGCAGGGAAAGTCTCCAGAAAGCCCTGGAAAGGGACCACACCCTAACACATTCTGAATGTCCTCATCAATACATTGTAAATGTACAGTATTTATAAGCACCTTAAAAATGAATCTTTTGGATGGAATTCTGCATTGCAAAAGGTTAAACAATAACATATCATCACAATGCATAAATTACTTTATCTTGCGAGTGTTGGGTTTTTGCATTCTAGATGCCCGTAGAGCGTGCACTGTCCTGGTGTTGACAGTACTCCCCTCTCCCAGGCGCGCTCTAGGGCCTGGTTTATCTGGATTGAGACGATGAAAGCGTCTCACAAGTACTGGAGCAAGAACATCAGATGCGGAAACCCATGATTTACTTTCAGGGCCATAACCTTTCCATGAGATTAAGTACCATAGGTTACGCCCTTTCAGTTTAGAGTCCAACACTTTCTTGACTTCATATTCTTCTTCTCCATGTACTAGAACAGGAGCTGGATGAGGGCGGACCTTTTGGACTGCCTTTTTTAAGAGGGAAGTATGGAACACTGGATGAATCCGTAATGATTTTGGCAATTGTAGTTTATAGGTCACAGGATTGATTTGCTGAAGAACAGTGTGAGGACCTATAAATTTGGGGTTGAACATGTGCTTCGTCTTGAAGTCTATATGTTATATGGAAAGCCACACTTTGTCACCAGGTTGATACTGCGGTCCCTCACAATGTTTCTTGTCATAATGCTTTTTGTATTTTTGTTTGGCTTTTTCTAAATGTTGTTGAATCGATTTCTGAGTTTGATGCAAATGTTGAATGATTTCTGACACAGCTGGAGTGAGAGAGCTTTCTTGAGGAATTGTGATGGGCAAGGTGTCAGGATGATAGCCAAACAAACCAAAGAAGGGTGTAACGCCAGTAGAAGTGTGGAAGGAGTTGTTGTAGGCTAACTCAGCTAACCAGGGCATTGATGTCCATGAATTAAGTGCTTTTTTAGCGTAAGCACGTAGGTATTGCTTCAAAGTCTGATTTAGTCTCTCCGTTTGACCATCTGTTTGAGGATGGTGGCTAGTAGATAGGGTAGATGTCACTTGGAGTGTTTTACACCATGTCTTCCAGAAGTTGGAGGCAAATTGCGATCCCCGATCGGAGAGGATCACTTTTGGCAGTCCTTGATAACGAACTACTCTATTCAGTAAGATAGTTGCCAGTTCACTTGAGGTGGGTAATTTCTTACAGGCAATGAAATGTCCATATTTTGTGAGACTATCTACTACCACCAGAATTACTGAATGCTGTTGAACCACTGGCAGACCTGTAATAAAGTCTAAAGAGATGTGTTCCCACGGACAACTTGGGGTTGGGAGTGGGTGTAACAACCCTTTTGGTTTTGAATGACTTGTTTTAGTGCGAGCACAGACTTCACAGTTGTTTACCATTGTTTTTACATCCTTTGTTAAGGTAGGCCACCAAAAATAGTGTTGGATTAATTCAAGAGTTTTAGGAGTACCAGGGTGACCTGCTGTAGGTATAACATGCAACCAATGAAACACTAT
Organism: Pleurodeles waltl; assembly: GCF_031143425.1. Lineage (NCBI taxonomy): Eukaryota > Metazoa > Chordata > Amphibia > Caudata > Salamandridae > Pleurodeles > Pleurodeles waltl. Next base: position 163,808,871 of record NC_090448.1, on the reverse strand, counting down.
CTTGCGAAGTTTGGTAGTGGGCACGAACAAACGAGCATCGTAAAAGGGTAATCCTTGCTTGATTGATCTTTTCGGATCTTCTTGGGCCCACGCCTGCCATTTTTCAATAGTGAATGAATTGCGAATGTCTTCAAATAAATTTTCTGTTTTTATGATACATAGGACCTTGTCAGGAGCAATGATAGCTCTGGAGGTTTGAACTGCAGGCAATGTGGTAGACTCTTGGCGGGACAAGGCGTCAGCTTTGCGATTATCTTTACCAGGACGGAAGGTTACCACAAAATCAAACTTGGCAAAAAACAGCATCCAGCGTAATTGCAGAGGAGTCAAAAGTCTGGCAGAACTCATGAATTGAAGATTGCGATGATCAGTATATACTGTGACAGTATATTTAGCTCCCAACAAATGATGTCTCCATTCTTTAAAGGTGTCACGAATCACCAGAAGCTCTTTTTCAGCAATTACATAGTTCTGTTTGGCTTCGTTCAACTTCCGAGACATGTAAGCTACAGGATGAAGCTGACCAGTGTCTTTGTTTCGTTGTGACAAGACTGCTCCTATCGCCACATCTGAAGCATCATCTTCCACTATGAAAGGTTGATCCGCATCTGGATGAGTCAAGACTGGGGCAGTGGAGAAAGCTTCTTTCAAAGTTGAAAAGGCTTGGTCTGCTTCTGGGGACCATACAAATTTTTCTTTCTTTCTTAATAACTTAGTAATTGGAGTCACTGTCTGGGAGAAATGATTGATGAACCTCCGGTAAAAATTTGCAAACCCCAGGAAACATTGTACATCACGAACATTCTTTGGGATGGGCCATTCAGATACGGCTTTTACTTTCCTTTCTGCCATCAACATACCTTGACGGGTAAGGATAACCCCTAAAAACTCAACTGTGGTAAAATGGAACTCACACTTGGTTAGCTGGCAATATAAATGGTGTTTACGTAGGGCTGTCAAAATTTTCTTGACATGTTGAACATGTTCATTCTCAACGTCTGAGTAGATTAAAATGTCATCAATGTAAACTATGGCAAAGATATTGAGGTACTCTCTAAGAACGTCATTGAAGAAAAATTGAAATGCTGCTGGAGCATTGCACAGACCAAAAGGCATGACGGTGTATTCAAAAAGGCCATATCTTGTTTTGAATGCCGTTTTCCATTCATCACCCTCTCTCATTCTGACCAAATGGTAAGCACCTCGAAGATCATGCTTCGTGTCGATTTTTGCTTTCTTTACTTGTTCCAGTAAGACCGGAATTAGAGGCAAAAGATATTTGTTCTTGATGGTGATTTTATTCAAGCCCATATAGTCGATACAAGTTTGAAGCTCTCCGTTCGGTTTTGGAACAAAAAACAAAGGAGAAGCTGTGGGACACTTAGAGGGGCGGATGAAACCATTCTCTAAGAGTTTATCAAAGTATTTTCGTAAATGTTGATTTTCATGTTCTGACAGGGCATACACACGACAGTGTAACGTTCAAAACGATGAGCAGGGTTCTCGCTCCCTTCCAAAATGGGTCAAAATATCCGAGTCAAGCACAAGGGGAGAAATACATCCTTACATTAAAGGCAGTTATCTTCTGTATGGCATTAAAACTTGCCCTATCTCCATGCCCTTAACATTAATGCCACAAACAGGGATTGATATGCGAACAATGAATGTTAAAACGTGTGCAATGTGTGTCCACCACTTAGTTCCTCTTATTTCACATTTTACATAATGTTGCATTCCCCAAGAGAGTTAGCTGTTTCATCATGTTGTGTTTCTGTGCATTGTATAACTCTTGCATAGTGCATACTTTGACTCGTGCCAGGTGTTTATGAGTGGCTTTGATTGAGAATGCTGGTGCTGAGGCTGAAGGCAGAGAAAAGTGCCTGACAGGTGGTTGATCTCTCTACCGAGCACACAGAACAATGGTCATGTTTTCCAGTTGCAAATGAAATTCAGTGTAAATGTGTGTGAAGGGGTGTGTAGATGTCAAACAAATTTAAAGGCTAAAGCAATACGAAATAAAGTGTTTAAATGTGATTGAGTGCAGTGTATGTTTGGGGTGATAAAATGATGTGAGGGGGTGCATTCAGGTAAAGAGGGTGCTGAAAAGGAACGAGAAGAGGTTGAAAATGTGCAAATGGATGAGATGTGAAGAGAACAAGGGCATAGATATCTAAAGTAAAGCACACATAACTGAAGGCCATACTCCTTCCATAGGCCTCAATAATATTTAATTCACAGTCTCACAATTTCAGGATTGAAACATTTCCAATGTTAGTTATTTATAACTAATCATTGTGGTTGTTCATTTATCTTTAACAGCTAACAACCTCTGACAAAGGCAATAGTACTGACAGGTTTTAGGCGAAAGTCAGTTGTGTTATATTTCTGGATGCAATAATATCTCAGAGAGAAACCAAAATACAGGCTTGGTGGCACACTATGGGAATCAAAGCAATGTATTGTACATATTCCCTTTTAGAGAACCCACACTTTTTTCATCCCACTTAAAGATCTAGCTGCACATATTTCTGTATGATTAATTACAGCCAGCAGTTGTGGGTACTTCCTGATGCCTTGTTACAGCATTTTCTTCCAAAGTTGATGCTGCATGCAGTGCACTATACTGGGCAAGCACACACCTTGAAGGGCCTGAAGTTGGTGCGCTGTACAATTTGCACATTATAGTAACTGTTAAACGTACTAATGCAGTAAGCTATAGGGCAGTTTTTAATGTGTTTAATATTTCAAGACTATACACTTTCCCACTGCTTTATAAACCTTGATTTCTCAATAAATTAATTTGCTTTTAAATGCACAATTTGTCAATCTTTTTGCAATTTTTCCTTGGGAGGAAGACTCATTTGGAACCCACATTTGTCCATTTAGCTTGTTTGCTTCACTTGCTACATAAAGGTCATAACCAACATTAAGCCCCACCACTTTCAAATGTCACCAGCTACAACTGCTACTGACTGCAATCAATCATTGCTGCCCCTTAGCTTGATCAACACTTGGATACATGTTCACCTTTAGAAGGGGCCATAGTGTCATAAGTACAATGCTGATTGCCTAACACAGATTGCCTGACACACACCCACAACAGTAAGCAACACTAGCTATATATAAATGCAGGACTGATGTGTTCATACTGGTCTAGCTGCCCTATCTGTACTCCCTTGTTTATTTAGTGGCCACTAGTGATACAAAAAGTTTATTTCCCTTCACAGAAGGTTCAGGACATCTGTTGTATGTTTTATTATTGCATGTTTTTGAAGCACATGATGTATTGAAAAACAAATTGCACCCAGTGGTTGCTCATGCATTTTAGAACACGGGTTGCGCAGCACGTATTATTTATGTCTGAAAAAAGCAGGCCACCTTTCTCTGGCCTCAAACACACCACATTGGTCTTTGAGTGGACAAACAGAGAGATTTAAGGCACTGTGTTTAATCAATAAAGCTATCATCTCACATTTGCATTTCCAGAAATATACATATATATCATCCATCTAGAAGCCATGTATTAATTACTCACTTCGCCGCACACATTTTAATCCCACACCGAAGCCAATCGATTTACACCTATATTAGTGGTATAGCAGTCCAGACTTATGACACAATTCTAAGATGCTCTGAGGAGCTCTTCTACATCTTCTTCTAAAACCTCAAATCTACTAACGATTGGATGAATTTTCATAATTCCTAACAAAGCTCAAGCGTCACTTCAAACTACTGGTAAAGTGCCTGAAATGCACTAAAGCTCCCTCCCCCCACCACGACCACAAAACATGACCAGCTGAGAAGCAACGTAGCTGAAGGTCAAAGTAGAAAGACATCAGCACCCCGACAACAGCCACTATAGGGCTGCCCCTCAGGCCCTCATCAATGAGAACATTTCAGTTACTGGTAAGCTAGCCGAAAGACCCACAAAACATCTTTCTATCAGACAAGCAACAAAAGCATTTTCTCACAGAAGCAAATGCTATGGAACACAAACTGAAACATTTACATGAACTCTTTCCCCAATAGTCATCTTTCCACTCACATACCTTTGGCGCTAAAAGGCAAGTATTCAAAGAAGGAAATCGTGTTCGGTCTCACTGTGACCTATCCTAGATAGTTCTCAATTATTATCCTTAATAATCCTTATCCAACAAGCCCATAACATACACAATAAAATGAGGCACATACAGAGGAGGAGGGGAAGCTCTAATATACCACATTATGCTTAACTGCACAAAAATACTAAATTCTTCATACTCATCAATCGAGTATGTGGGGACATGCTGCCAATAAACCTGAATGGTTTACTTAGCAAAGCAGTGATTTAACAGTCACCATTATACAGCTGCTCCTTCCACGTTTACATTTAATACCAAAGTATATGCCTGCAGACCTTAGCCCTGAAAAGCCGTCTAAAAGGTTAATTGAAAACCTAAGGTTCAGCCAAAGTCAAGGGTCAAGCACTTTGTGCACCACAAATTCTACTTTGCATTCAGACACAATATCAAGAAGACAAATGTTATTTAGCAAGCATAAGCATACTTAAATTGTTCATAAGTCATCTTCCTGTTTCAAATATGCTTCACCATCCCAAAATCAGAGTACTCCACCACAACGTGGAAGACATCACAATAGCATAAGTCAGGATACATTCATTGATACATCCCGTAAAGCTAGAACAGATAGACAAAGCACCTCAGATTAAGAATACTTGTTGTCAAAACTGTATCAACAAAACAACAACCTTCACAAGCTGTACATCCTCGTATGGCAACTGAGAAAAGTGGTCCAGAATCTTCCCGTACGAGAACTGAGTGCTACCAACACTGAAACAATAGATATGCACCTTGAAAACTTAAACACGGTTTAACTCTGAATAAGGAGTGCATGGTGTACTGCAAAACACATACATGACATGTCAGTAAAATGTTGAGGTTGGTTGATAATGTCTTTTTATTTCTGATGAGAGAGAGCAAGGGTCAGTATGACGCTGAGGACTGGAAGGGAATCAAGCAAGGTAACATGATTTGCTGTAATTTTAATATACTAGTACTTGGTCTAAGCGTAGCCACTACAACAGTGACATAAGAGGGGTGCCAGAACCCAGTGTCAGCTTTAACCAATAGGGCCATTAGTTGTGATAGTGAATTGTAGTGAGTGAGAAATAAACGATTTGGATTCCATTTTGGTTATCTGGATGCTTGTCAACACCAGGACAGTGCGCGCTCTACGGGCATCTAGAATGCAAAAACCCAACACTCGCAAGATAAAGTAATTTATGCATTGTGATGATATGTTATTGTTTAACCTTTTGCATTGCAGAATTCCATCCAAAAGATTCATTTTTAAGGTGCTTATAAATACTGTACATTTACAATGTATTGCTGCAGATATTCAGAGTGTGTTAGGGTGTGGTCCCTTCCAGGGCCTTCTGGAGACTTTCCCTGCAACATGCCTGGGCGTGGTTCTAGGCTGGGCCAAAACTCTATAAAAGAGAGTCAGCCCAACTTCCAGTGCTCACTATTCAGAGGTCCCGGTGCAGAGCAGCAGCTTCTTCCTGAGCTCCAGTCCTGGCGGCCTATTTGGATTTTCCAGTCTTCTGCACTCATCTCTCATTGGTGATCATTGTTTCCAGGCGGTAAGATGGTGTTTGGACATTTCCCAACACCGTAATTGAGAATCTTCATATTCTTGATTTTAATTCTTAAATGAATGACAGATTACTTGTGCGCTGCCATTTTTTGACATTTGTATGGTGGTTTGCAAATAGGGAGGACGCGCAATTTATTCCATAAAGATTTGACTTCATTATTACATTATTGGTCATTGCGTGCTGATATTTCTTGACATTTACATGATGTTTTACGAGTTGGCAAGACGTGCAACTCGTTTCATGAGCATTTAACTTTGTTGTTCATTGCACGCGACCTTTTCTTGACATTTACATGGTGGCATTCGAATCGGCGAAACGCGCGATTCACTTCTCATGTGTAATTCATGCTGTTCATTGTGCGCTCCCATTTTCTGGCATTTACATGGTGGCATTCGAATTGGAAACACACGCGATTCTTTCCTTGAGTGTTTTTTCATGTTATTCATTGTGCGCTACCATTTCTTGGCATTTGTATGGTGGCATTTGAATCGACAAGACGCGCGATTCTTTCCCGGAGTGCTGTTCATGTTGTTCATTGTGCGCTACTATTTCTTGGCATTTGTATGGTGGCATTTGAATCGGCAAGACGCGCAATTCTTTCCTCGTGTATAAATAATGTAAGTTACTGTGCGCTACCATTCTAAGACATTTTCTTGGTAGCATTTCAAGTTGACACGTCGCGTGATTTATTCCTTGAATCTACGTTGTGTGATTTCATGGTGCACAAACCTTTATGGTGTTTAATACTCATATAAAAATATGCAATGTGCGCAATTTACTTCCCAATGTTTTTTCTGAGATGAACACAACAATACCAGAGTTCTAGATGTAATGCTGTGTGTTCCTGATATGTATTCCTAAAAGGAGATTCACATGGTTGTTTAGAAATTGCTCAGAGTGTTTCCTGATTCTCATGCTAAAGAAAGTACTTGAATCTGAAAGTCCTATTTAACTTTTCCTGTTTCCTCCTCAGGTATTCGGTCATCTAAAGCCTAGTCAGTTTTCGGATTATTCTAGGGTTGTTCATGTTTTTCGGAATAGACAAAGCTTAGAGTTGTAGCATGGTACTGATTTCATGAGATGTAATTTTGATGTTGTGTTTTAACCTTTTGCTTCCTACAGGTCTCCTTCCCAGCTGTTCCCGTCCTAATCCCCTTTTCCCCACTTGGACTCTCGTAGACTCTGTGATAAATCTAATCAGAGTATTGGAGCTGTCTTGTGGTGGAAGTGTTGGGAACGTGCACGGACCCCGAGGATCTGGTGACTCTGACAGAATAGTGAGCCCACGAATTATTATCCTCCTGGTTTGTGTATGTTCTCAGCATGGCCGAGCTAGTCAAGGCTATCACCCAGCTCCAGTCAGAAGTGGTATCATCAAAGGATTTTACAAATAGTCTAGCTGAGAGGGTGAGTCAGTTACAGAATAAGGTTGAGAAGAAAGAACAAAGTCCAACAGGTGTGTCTTGGCCAGGTACTTCTTCTCAGACTTCTGGAGGTAATCCGACTAACATTTCCCTCAATGTTCCTTCAGCCATTCCTTTAGCTCCCCCAGAAGGCTTCTCAGGTGATCCCTTGAAAGCGCAATCTTTTCTGGTTCAAGTGGAACTTCACTTCACCTGCAGACCACATACTTTCCCCGATGCCCAGTCTAAAGTAGCTTTCTTGTTGTCATATCTGTCTGGAGATGCAGCTACCTGGGCTATTCCTCTTGTGCGTAAAAATAGTCCCCTGTTGTACAACTGGAAAAATGTTGTTCGTGAATTTGAGAGAGTTTTTGATCGTTGAACTGTAACACAGTCAGTAGATCGTGAATTATTAGACTTACGCCAAAGGAATCAGGACTTAGGGTCTAAAGACCGCGGAGGCCATTCTGGCTTTCCCGCTGGGCGGGCGGGCGACCGCCAGAAGGCCGCCCGCCAGCCCAGCGGGAAACCCCTTCCCACGAGGAAGCCGGCTCCGAATGGAGCCGGCGGAGTGGGAAGGTGCAACGGGTGCAGTTGCACCCGTCGCGAATTTCAGTGTCTGCTAAGCAGACACTGAAATTCTTTGTGGGGCCCTCTTACGGGGGCCCCTGCAGTGCCCATGCCATTGGCATGGGCACTGCAGGGGCCCCCAGGGGCCCCACGACACCGCATACCGCCATCCTGTTCCTGGCGGGCGAACCGCCAGGAACAGGATGGCGGTATGGGGTGTCGGAATCCCCATGGCGGCGCAGCTGGATTCCTGAGGGCAGCGGAAAACCGGCGGGAGACCGCCGGTTTTCCCTTTCTGACCGCGGCCAAACCGCCGCAGTCAGAATGCCCTTGAGAGCACCGCCAGCCTGTTGGCGGTGCTCTCGTGGTCGTTGACCCTGGCGGTCAATGACCGCCAGGGTCAGAATGACCCCCTTAGTGTCATATTTAGCCAACTTTAATCAGTTGGTCGCTGAGACATCCTGGCCTGAAGAAAAACAAGCGGCCTTGTTTTACAGGGGACTCAAAGAGGAGCTAAAAGACATTTTAGCGCAAATCGACCCACAACCTGCAAACTGTCAAGATTTAATAAACCTTGTCTTGAGGCTTGATCATTGTTTAAATGAACAAAAAGGAATGCGTAAAAAGACTGAAAAACATTCTTGGCATGCTCATGATAACAAAGACTCAAGAACTCCGAGAGAAAGAACGCCGGAACCGATGGAAATTGGAACCATCAGGAGACCTTTGACCAAAGACGAAAAGGACCTACGCAGAAAAAATGGGCAATGTCTCTATTGTGGGCGGAAAGGTCATTTCGCCAAAGATTGTCCAATCAAAACAAAGAGCAAGCGAGGCCCAGTTCAGATAGTTGCAACCAATGCATCAGTCGAGTCGGAAAATCTAAAGCACCCAAGTTGCAAAGAAGGGCTGCTCTTGGGTGTCACTGTGGATCCTTCACAATCCAAACATCTAATATTGGGAATAAGAGTTCAGGTTAAAAAAAAGACCTATTTCAAGAAGGCTCTAGTCGACTCTGGGGCTACCGGAAACTTTGTTGATGCCCAATTGGTTTGTGCATGGGGGATCTCATGTATTGAAAATAAGACTCCAGAAACCATCCAGGCAGTTGATGGAAAACTCTTGACTGGAAGTCCGATATCTCTTCAGACTGTCCCCTTGACAATAATTTGTGAAGGTAAAAATCAAAGAAAGAAACATAAAGAGGAACTTATCCTTGACGTGATCCATGCTCCCCAGTATGGGATCATCCTTGGCTTGCCATGGTTAACTCATCACAATCCAGAGATTAATTGGGCTGAACGAAAGATCGTGTTCTCATCAGTGCTATGTAAAGAACATTGTCTCCAAAGAACTCAAGAATCGGAAGTTCGCCATTCTTACATAGCTACCGCCGCAGAGAAAGAAGTTCAGTTGCCCAAACAGTATTCGTCATATGAAGATGTAGTTGATGAGAAGGAAGCAGAGAACTTACCTCCTCAAAGATCTTATGACTGTCAAATTGATCTAGTCCTCTCTAGATTTTTCAACGCATTTCTCAATGCCATGCGGAGCAGAATACAACTGTACATATCATTCCCCAACACCCCACAGGCATTACAACAAACTAAATTAAATTTTTACCAGATAGCACAGTTCCCACATGTCCTAGGTGCCATTGATGGGACACATGTAGCAATCTGTCCACCATCGGCCAGGGAGTATGTGTATTGCAACCGTAAAAACCATCATTCTATGAACATACAGGTGATATGCAATGCCTCCTACATCATTACCAATCTCGTGGCCAGATACCCAGGGAGCACACATGACTCCTACATCTTTCGCCACAGCGGGATACACACACAACTGTAGCTGGGGAGTTTGGGGAAGGATATCTAATAGGTAATTTGATTGTTCAGAATAATGCATTGATGTAAGCATGACATCAGACAGCAAATGTACTCATTTTACTCTCTGTGCATTGAGGAGACAGTGCCTACGCAGTGCGCACCTATATGCTAACGCCCTACCTGAGCCCTGCCACTCCAGCAGAGAGGAGGTACAATGCTGCACATAGGGCTACCCGCAATGTGGTGGAGCACACTTTTCGGCTGCTGAAGAGCCGTTTCAGGTGCATCCATAGGAGTGGAGGTGCACTACAGTACAGCCCTGAGACAACATGCAAAATTGTGGCCACATGTGCTTTCTTGCCCAACATAGAAACCACCAGGGGCATACCAGTTGAACTTACAAAGCCGACTCAGATGAGGATGATCCCTTACCACCTCTCCTACCAGCAGACGTGACCAGTGCAGCAGAAGGCAGGCAAAGACATGCTGACATCACGCGCAACCATTTTTGATGTAAGTAATGACAAATCCACCTCAATAATATGTATTTCAGTAGTTAGTATCTTTATTACCTTGACTTCAGGTAAACAATGAGTCATTAGGACATAGCTATTTACAATGGGCAGACATGAACTATTAACAGTGTCACACTATTAGCATCATAGCATGACTTTATTTCTACATGTTTATGTGGTCCCCAGTAGCCACTCCACTTGAGTGCTCAGTGCCTTTGCTGGCACCTCTAGTAGCAGGTTCACATGCAGTACTGTGTCTGGCACTACGATGCCTCAGATCAACCACAGGGAATGTCAGACTGCTGAGGCTAGAGGACTCCTCACTGTCACCAACACCCAGTTCGCTGGTTGTGGTCATGCATGCTGTTTGCATGGCATCCACTACGTTGGTAATTTGCACCAGTCCCTGTGCAATGTCCCGACTGCAATGTGGCATCTCCACCTGTGTGGAAACGGCACGCTGTGATATCTGGGCTGTGGAATTTGCAAGCCGATTGGCTGATCTACAGAAGCTATCAAACTTTCCCAAATATTGGTGATGGCGCCTGCACTGGCTGACCCGTTCCTGCCGTATCTCAGTGCAGAATTCCCCTGTGTTAACTCCTTGGTGTTTTCAACAACTCTTTGCTGTCCCTCAATCTGGGTCTCCAAGTTCTTGTTTTGTAACCCCATATTGCTATTGTGAGACACACACTGGGGGTCATTCTGACCCTGGCGGTCAAAGACCGCCAGGGCGGAGGACCGCGGGAGCACCGCCGACAGGCCGGCGGTGCTCCAATGGGGATTCCGACCGCGGCGGTAAAGCCGCGGTCGGACCGGCACCACTGGCGGGCCCCCGCCAGTGTACCGCCGCCCCATTGAATCCTCCACGGCGGCGCAGCTTGCTGCACCGCCGCGGGGATTCCGACCCCCCCTACCGCCATCCAGATCCCGGCGGTCCGACCGCCGGGATCCGGATGGCGGTAGGGGGGGTCGCGGGGCCCCTGGGGGCCCCTGCAGTGCCCATGCCACTGGCATGGGCATTGCAGGGGCCCCCGTAAGAGGGCCCCTACATGTATTTCACTGTCTGCTGCGCAGACAGTGAAATACGCGACGGGTGCAACTGCACCCGTCGCACAGCTTCCACTCCGCCGGCTCGATTCCGAGCCGGCTTCATCGTGGAAGCCTCTTTCCCGCTGGGCTGGCGGGCGGTCTGAAGGCGACCGCCCGCCAGCCCAGCGGGAAAGTCAGAATTACCGCCGCGGTCTTTCGACCGCGGAACGGTAACCTGACGGCGGGACTTTGGCGGGCGGCCTCCGCCGCCCGCCAAGGTCAGAATGAGGGCCACTGTCTGTGCAGTGACTTCAAATGTGTGCATTGCAGGCGCTGAACCTTCAGCATGGAAGCTTCCAGGCTTCCAAAGATTGATAGGACCACTCCTTCTTCTGTGCCCTGTCTGCCTGCATTGTGGCGTCTCCTGAGGGGAGTTGACTGACGCTGGCGCTGGTGCAGGGACTGCTGTCTTCCTGTGGGACTTGCCTCTGGTGGTGGTGTGGGTTCGTGTTCTGGCATCTCATCTGAGTCCAGGTTGTGCTCTGGCAGTGGTAACACCCTTGCCCTGTGTCTAGTCAGAACAGTACTGTAGAACTCACTGGTATTTGAGTCAGACTGTGGCTGTGTTTCTGCTTCCCCCACTTTTTCAGATCCTTCAGCACCAGGGACCGAGTCATCTGCAAGTACAATGTGCAGCATGTCAGTTCTAGCATTTGTCACAGATTTCCACAGTGTTGCTTTAAATGTACAATTAAATTGTGTCACCCTGCGTCGTTTGTGGTGTTTCTCTATGTGGCTGACCACTATCTTGCTATTTATGTTGTGTATTCACCTTAAGGTTGTGTACTACCAGACCCATAAGGCACTGTTGTGTTGTATGTAAGATGTGACATGGACTACTTTTCATTGTGCAGCAAGCTATGTTCTATTTCCTAAGGGGCAAGTGTACATGCACATGTGGGGATACACATAATCACTAGCCTTACCTTTGCTGGTGCTGGGTGTCCCTGAGGTGTCAATGTCAGTAACACCACTGACAGCTTCTGGCAGCAATGTGGACTCCACCAGGTCTTCCATAGGGGTGGATGGTGTGTGGGTAGATGGTCCGCCTCCAGTGCTCCTCGCCTTCCTAAGGCTGCTGGCCACCCTCCCCTTGGCATGGGACCACAAGTCGTACCATCGCTTGCGTATCTCCTCCACAGAGCGCTGTGCAACACCCACTGCGCAAACTTTTGTCTGGATGTCAGACCAGAGTTTCAGCTTCTCACTCAGGTACTTGGAGTGAGGTCTTGCCAAAGAGTCTATCATGGTTCCCAACAATCTCCTCAATGAGCACCTCCAATTCTTTCTCAATGAACTTTAGCTTCCTCTTCCTGTCTCCCTTCTCCTTCCCATTGCCAGCATTGGCCATGTTGCAGTTTGATCCTGGCTTCCTCACAATGCTGACTCCCTGGTGCTGGGTTGTGTCTCTCTCAATGCTCCTATGGGTGTGGCTTCTGGAAACAGCATGGGCTGACTCACTTCCTGCTTGTGATGTCATCAGGCTGTTCCGGTGTGCCATTTTCTCTATTTGCGATTTTCAGTTACTGAATCACGATTTTTTTTGCGATTCGGTATTTGCATCTTGCAAATAGCGTTTGCGAATTTTAAGAAATCACTCTTAGCGATTTTCTAATTTGATACATCGCGTTTTGCATTTCTAAAATTGCGATTTCTTAAAATTCGCAATTTGGAAATCGCTAACTGGAATCTTGATACATCTGGCCCATAATTCCTTATTAGTAGCTTTCCTCTAATGTACATAAAGGTGTCTTTATATCCCTCTAGTTGGGACGGAATTTGGTTTAAGAATCATTTTCCAGGGCATTTGCTGTGTAAGGCATGCCTGTTTACTATTATTATATTTATTCAATAGAGGAGTGATAGAATGCATAAGGATTATTTTACGGGTTTTAGGTCAGTGGCATTCTAATTAAGAAGATTTGGGGGACAGATGTCAATTGGGGTAGAGGATTACTTCCTGAATTACACTTGTGTTCAGGATTCAGGATAACAATATCTCTGATCTCTTGTTAATAGCAAATACATGAAACTCCGTTTGTGAAATGAGTTATTTCACTTCTTGAGACAGATGTACGAAGAAGGGAAGGAGTGGAACAGCAGTGGTGTCATGGGCTCAAGTGCAAGCAAATAAATGCCCCCTACTGATGTTTGGTTAATGAAATACAAAGAAAATCATAGTTCACTAGGCCTTTTAGACCTCTGGTCCTCAATACCACTGCACTTGCTGCACCAGTCATAGCTTTGCTCTGTAGAGTGCCTTCTGGGCTCTACCATACATTGTTGCTGCATTTCATCCAGAGGGCTGGGTGCAGCCTGAGAGCATAAATAAAAGACATAGCTGGCGCTCATGACCAGTCCGACCATACCAGAATTCTGTCTCTGTGTTCTCTTACTGCAACGGTGTAGCGCATTTGAACTACCTGCATGTCTGCATTGGAGAGGACTTGGCACTGATGATGAGGACAGTCACAAGTCAGAGGGTGCCATCTCCACAGCCAACGTGTGGCAGTGCATCGCTGATGAGTGCTGCCTGGGGTGTGGGGCCCAGAGCGAGTCTGGATCCGTCCCTGTGATCGGGCCTCTGTGTCAGTCCTGCCTGCTGCTCCTGCAAGTATTGTCTGCCTCTGCTGTGGTTGCCCTGCTGTCTGTCACCCCATTGAGATACTGGCAGCACCCTGTGCCCTCCCAAGGCATGATGCTGTACTAAATCTGGGGCCTGAGTACGCAACTCTGCAGGAGATTGTCACTCCTGTGACTCCCCTGCACAGCCAAGGAGCCTGACTCTGAGCCATCTGCTGATGCAGGTGAGCACTGTAAAAATATTCTCTTGCGCATCAGGGTCTGGCTCGAGTGAGTGCCCTGGCACACTGGCCTGGCACATCAACTCCTGATTTGGCAGGAAAAGGCACTCTGGACATTCCTGTGTGTGGAGAGTGAGGTGCAGCAGCCCAGGTCAAAGGCTACAAGAGGCTTTTGGACTACGGGAGAAAGAACGCACAAAGTCCAAGTAGCAGCAGGCCCACACCCCACCACCCCCCACTCCCTATTCCCACTCGTCAGTCATGTTGCTGATGCTGTTCAGCAAACTGGTGGACCTGGCGAATTGTACACCTGCCACATTACTTCACGTGCCACCCACAAAATGGATGGAGCGGTGAAGAGGTCACTTTTACTTCTTTTTGGAGGGCCGCATTGTATGACTTGTTGGAAAACCTGTCCAACACAGGTGGTGACACAGACTTTGATGATGCTGTTGTCGCTTTGAAGTGACATTTCCACCCTCAGCATAACCCAGACTATGAGCAGTTGAAACTACTACAGCCTTTAGAAACAGAGGATGAATCACTGGACGTGTTCTACGCACACCTCAGGAAGCTAACAAGGATGTGCATCAACATCAACCAGCCTGAGGAGATCAAGTCACAGCTGAAACAGGACTGCATGTGGGCAATCCGGTGGTGGGTCATCCTATCCAAGCTAGGGATCTCCCTGGTTGCAATTCTTGCCTTGGCACAGTCACACAAACTCTTCAAATTGTCATGCTGATGACATAAAGGTAGCTAGGGCAAGAGGGGTGGCCCCCACCGGAGGCTACTCGCGTTGTAAAAGTGAAGGAGGAGTGAGTAGACACCATTCAGAGATGACCCCCATATCCTGAACACGCCAAGACAACCCAATGGCAGGTGCACCGACTGCAATCTGGGACACCAAATGCTGAGTATCTGCCATGCTGGAGGGCAGTTGTGCTTTTGATGTGGGTGCATGAACCACTTTAGCAAAGTGTACCACAGCAAAGTGCAGGGGCCAAGAACAGGGTTCAAAGGCAAGTTAATCATAGCACTGAAACAGCTGCTGATTGATAAAGAGGCTGCCAGGGGCCAATCAACATGGAACAAGTCAATGGTCTACCCTGAACTCAATGATGACAATGAAAGCGAGGCTTTTCACCATCTCCTTTGCCTGCAAATAAGGAAACTGGAAATGCCCTCTGCCCATGATTATGAGAGTATTCATTGACACTGGAGCCTAAGTCAATGTTGTTGACTATACTCAGTTTGACAGGATGATGCCAGGCCTCGAACTGGCTCATATTAGGGGGACGATAAATACATACGTTTGCACAGCTGCACTGAATCATTGCCATTGGTTAGAGTAGTTGAAGTGATGGTGGTGAGAGAGAGAAGGTTGACATGGTGGAGGACCTGAGGCTCATCTTTGCAAGGCAATCCATAAATTGCATGCCACCTCCATTATACAAGAGTTTCCTCAGGTTTTTTAATTGCTAGTGTGCCTGAAAGACAACAAGTTCAGCTACACAATAATGACACGGTGAGGCCCACGGCGCTCTACCACTGGAAGGTACCTTTCCACTCGCAACTGTTGATGGAAGAGGAGCTGCAGAATTTGGAACAGCAAGGGTAATTGAAAATGGCACTGTCCCCACATCCTGGGTCTCACCTTTTTTAATTGTACTAAAGCCCAAACAACCTGGGGCCATTCAGCTATGTGTGGACATTAAACTCTCAAACAAGGCCATTTGACATGACCTGCACATTATCCCTATAATGGCTGATTTGAATGGTGCATCATCGATTCTATAAACTTGAGCTTAATGCCGGCTATCACCAATTGGAGCTCGAATCGGGCAGCCGTTACATTATGACATTCTTGAACCACATCGACCTCCAAACGTATCAGTGGCTAAACTTCAGAATATCCTCGGCAGCATAGGTGTTTAAAAAAACTGTCCACAAGACCCTATCTGGCCTGGTGGGTGTCTTAAAAATCAGCGATGACATCCTGATCTCCTCTGATGACCTGGTGAAATACCATGTGAGGCTCCTAGCAACACTAAAAGAGCTGGTAGACTGTGGGCTGATGCTACACAAGCAGAAGTGCTCATTTTAAGAGAACTAAGTAGAATTCTTTAATTATGTGTTCTTGAGAGAGGGGCTGGGAGTAGACCTAAGAAAACTTGAAACAATAAGGAAGGCTTCGATCCTCTGAATTACCACACAGGTGAGGAGCTTTCTCAGGATGGCAACATACTGTGGCCGGTTTATCCCAAACCTAGCCATCCTATCAAAGCTGCAGAAAGTCTTGACAAGGACTGGCATCCCTTGGAAGTGGGGCGCACATACAGAAATAGTGTATCACTAGGTGAAGGACGCACTGCTGATGGACACCTTCAGGGCCTATTTCAACCCAAGGCCCATCTCAGAGCTGGTGGCTAACACTGTCCCCTTAGGGCTATAGGCAGTTCTCCTGCGAAAGAAGACTGAGGGGTAGTGGGTCCCAAACACTTATGTTGGCAGAGCATTGTCAGACTCTGAGGCTCAATATGCTCAGATCGAGTTAGAGGCACAAGCAATCAGATGGGCTAGCCGCAATTTTCATCTTTACCTGTGCGGACAACAATTCAGGATCATCACAGATCACTAGCTGCTTATCCCACTTTCTGTGGGAATGTCGTAGCACTTCTGTCCCACATTGAGCGATGGGCTATGCAACTACAGCCATATTCCTTTGATGTGGTGTATTGCCCTGGTGTGTACAATCTGGCGGGCTACCTTTCATGACAGCCACAAGTGCAGCCTGGCCACAGTGAGATAGAGGAAGGTAAACAGGCTGAAGAATTTGTACACATGGTTGTGCATGAAGCATGCCCTCGAGCCCTGCCAATCGAGGGAGGCGACTGTGGCAGACACAAGTCTGTCCAAGGACAAGGTGACGCTTCTCCGGAAACAGTGGAGAACTTTCCTAGATGGAGCTAAGTGACTAACATTAGTCGAGCAGACAATGGTTGGCCGGCTCTGGAGGGTCAGAGATAAACTGAGCAGTAGCAGCAAGATACTGCTGCCAAGAGGGAGATGCATAATGATGCCCCAACGTCTCTGGGCCAGGGTTATCAACCTGGCTCATCAAGGCCACAAAGATGTGTTGAAAATCAAAGCAAGGCTATGAGATATGTGGTTCCCCAAGAATGGACACCTTGGTGGGTAAAAAATTTGCGAGGCAGCCACTCATGATCAAATACCAAATCAAATCAAATCATTAACATTTATAAAGCGCGCTACTCACCCGTGCGGGTCTCAAGGCGCTAGGGGGGAAAGGGGGGGTTATCGCTGCTCGAACAGCCAAGTCTTTAGGAGTCTCCGGAAAGCGGAGTGGTCCTGGGTGGTCCTGAGGCTGGTGGGGAGGGAGTTCCAGGTCTTGGCCGCCAGGAAGGAGAAAGATCTCCCACCCGCCGTGGAGCGGCGGGTGCGAGGGACGGCAGCAAGTGCGAGGCCAGCGGAGCGGAGGGGGCGGGTGGGGACGTAGAAGCTGAGGCGTCTGTTGAGGTATTCCGGTCCCTTGTTGTGGAGGGCTTTGTGTGCGTGGGTGAGAAGACGGAAGGTGATCCTTTTGCTGACTGGGAGCCAATGCAGGTGTCTCAGGTGTGCGGAGATGTGGCTGTTGCGGGGTACGTCGAGGATGAGGCGGGCCGAGGCGTTTTGGATGCGTTGCAGGCGGTTTTGGAGTTTGGCGGTGGTCCCGGCGTAGAGGGTGTTGCCGTAGTCCAGGCGACTCGTGACAAGGGCGTGGGTCACGGTTTTTCTGGTGTCGGCGGGGATCCAGCGGAAGATCTTGCGGAGCATGCGGAGAGTGAGGAAGCAGGCGGAGGACACGGCGTTGACTTGCTTGGTCATGGTGAGAAGAGGGTCCAAGATGAAGCCGAGGTTGCGGGCGTGGTCTGCGGGGGTCGGTGCGGTGCCGAGGGCCGTGGGCCACCAGGAGTCGTCCCAGGCGGACGGGGTGTTGCCGAGGATGAGGACTTCCGTTTTTTCAGAGTTCAGCTTTAGGCGGCTGAGCCTCATCCAATCTGCGACGTCCTTCATACCCTCTTGTAGGTTGGTCTTGGCGCTGGCGGGGTCCTTGGTGAGGGAGAGTACAAGTTGGGTGTCGTCGGCGTAGGAGGTGATGATGATGTCGTGCTTGCGTACGATGTCGGCGAGGGGGCTCATGTAGACATTGAAGAGTGTCGGGCTGAGCGATGAGCCTTGAGGTACGCCGCAGATGATCTTGGTGGGTTCTGAGCGAAACGGAGGGAGGTAAACTCTTTGGGAGCGGTTAGCGAGGAAGGAGGCGATCCAGTCCAGGGCCTGGCCTTGGATCCCGGTGGAGCGTAGGCGGGGGATTAGGGTGCGGTGACAGACGGTGTCAAAGGCAGCCGAGAGGTCGAGGAGAATGAGGGCGACTGTTTCACCGTTGTCCATCAGGGTTCTGATGTCGTCTGTGACTGAGATGAGGGCGGTTTCCGTGCTGTGGTTGGTTCGGAATCCGGTTTGTGAAGGGTCGAGCAGGTTGTTGTCTTCCAGGAAGGTGGTCAGCTGTTTGTTGACGGTCTTTTCTAAATACCAGTGGGGAACCACTATAGGCGCAAATAATCAGGGAGGAACTGTACTTAAGACCCTGATACTGGGCCAGCATGGGCTGTGCGAGTTTCTCAGATTGCTGGCTCAGGGAAGTGATTGTGGACAGTCACACAAAATTCCCAATAGTCAAACTGATGCAATCCACTACTATTTTGAAGGTGAAACCAGTCCTGGAGAAGGTGTTTGGCCTGCTAGGGCTCCTCCCAAAGAAGTGAAGATGGATAACAGGCACCTGTTTCTAGGGCAAGATTTTCAAGAGTACCTGTTGTCTCTCAACATCAAACAATGCAAGGTAACTCTGCAGTGGCCCCAGGCCAATGGGTAGATGGAACGCTTTATGTGCACTTTGAACCAAGCACTCTGCACAGGGGTTGAGCAGGGTGAAGGTGCTGAGTGCTGCCTCTGCAGATTCTTGAAGGTGCTGAGTGCTGCCTCCGAAGATTCTTATCGGCATACAAGCAAAATCTGCATCGCATCACAAACTGCGCACCCATGGATTTGTTGCTTACCAGAGACAGAATCCCGATGGGGCCTAGCTGCAACATGCAACTCTTTATGTAGAAATAGAGGAACACAAACAACTGAGCTAGCCAGGTCAGATGAGCAGTGGCACCTAACCGGTCAGTGGGTGACCAGGTCACTATGTGGAATCATCACACACAGTGGACATTCTGCACACCTTTTGAGAAGTAAATTGGGAATGTTGTGGATATTCAAGGGACCATGGTGACTGCCCAGTGGACTCACTATACACAAAAGGAGAGACAAGAGGTACACCTTATTTATCCCAACCTTGTGATGGGCTTGGCCAAGCAAATGACAAAAGGAGCATTTACAGGGGTATCCTCTTCTTACTCCACCCCCGAGCTCCAAATGCCGTCCTGAGGACACTTCACACAGTCTAGAAACTACCTGTCCCAGGACCCTTTGGACTGCGCTACGCAGGCCCTGAGGGAGTCTGGGATGCCCTACGTGAACATGCCCCACGACACTGTAGCAACACCCCGGTGGCCTTTCTATAGTTGCGTGGCGTTCCCTACCAGTGTACAAGTGTCTAGGAGCGGCTTTTATTAGATGAACCCGCACAATTGACGTTTTGATGAAGTAAGCTGCGGGCCAAAACTGTTTCTTTCCTGCTACTGCATCTACCCTTCAACTCAATTACCCTGTGGGCTGCTTTCAGTACCTACCCTTGACTAACAACATGGCAAGATGCTGGGTTGGGTGCTGGGGGCCACAACTGTCTTTTCCCATCGACTAAAGGATACAGAGGCTATGCCTAAATTAGCTTGCGGGATTCCTGGATTTTTTTTTTATCTCAGAGCGATTCCTTGACTATAATCATTACAGGTTACCACAGGGAATCTAGACCCTCTCTGCACTCTCTCTATATGTATGAACAGAGGATGGTAAGGGTGATGTAACCTTGTGGGCTCCAGGGAGTGTTGAAACAATGTTAGATATATATTTTAACAACACTTTAACCACAGTACATTCCAGATTTTAACAAAAACTACATACGACAGGGGCTTCAAGGCCCTGCCCCCACAGCCCCCCACACAGATTCTGGGGTCAGGTGGTGATTTAGGCCTAATATATTTCACCTGCCCCTTTTCTTACATAAGCCAACATATCCTGCAATTGCTTACGTCAGGGCATCTGGACCCTACCCACACGACCCCCTCACACAGATTTTGTGGTTGAGATGGTGATCTAGGCCTATTATATCTCACCTGCCCCTATGATCACATAACCCCAGTCATGTATGATATTTCCTGCCATTGCTTGTCTTTTGCTTCCTTTTTTCTCTCCTTTAGTGTGTGACATCGTCCTATCCCCACACCTCCCCACACCTGAAGCCTGTACCCTTAAATTCTAGGGTAAGGTTGCCTAAGAGAGACAAGGAGTATCTCTTACGTTACATTTTGATAATGATATGTTAAAGGTGGCTTTGAAGTAGTTCACTGTTGGTGTTTAGTTCCCAAAGTACAATTTCATTTTTAAAGTTATAGGTTGCATGTTGTGTTGTCGTGGCTAGCACTACTTAGGCACTAGTGATTGCAGTGGTTTGCAGTGTTCCCGACATTGCACTAAGAGTGTATGTCTATACTTTGCAGGTTTGTGAGCTGTGGAGGTTTTTTTAGCCGTAATTTCTTTGCTTTGTTCTTCCAATGTTTAGGTGCCTAGATGGTTGTCCTTTCACTTAGGACTTGAGTGTGTTCATGCTCACATAATAAAGAAGGTAATAATAGTTCACCCTTCCCCAATAGGGATCCTAAGCCCTGAAGAATGTCCCCGACCAGTGTAGGCTCAGAGTGAGGGCAGAAACATGTTGGCTTTCTAAGACGGGCTGAGTCATTACACTCAGAGGTACTGCTAATGTGTTTTCATTCATACCCCTAGACACCACTATTAAAGGTAGAATTGACCCGTAGTCCGTTACGTATTTTGAGCAGGTCCAGATCCCCCTATTATCTAGTATCGTTTATCTAAGAACTCTCTCCAGTGTAGGTATACTGAGAGTCCACCCAGGTGGTACTTTCTTACCAGGGTGGGGAGAGGTGGTCAATGATGAAGCATGACACAATTAAGTGTGTGAGACCACCTCTCCCACAAAAGGAGAACCCCTTACTGAACTTTTCAACACAACTTCTTGGCATTGGGTTACTCTTGTAACTGCCATGCTCCCCCACACCCTTTCTGTTTATTTATGACTGCCCAGGGGGGCCACACTACTGTAGCCTGAAATGCTGCCTGGGAGGGTGGATGAGATTGCCCTTGTAATTCTGGGGCTATGCCAGGGGCTGGTGGGCCTCCTTCTGCATGGGGTCCTCAACGCTCGGACACCTATGCCGGGTCAATCAATGTCGGCTGGTAAGCGAGAAGAGAGAAGCCAAAGTCAGAGGTATGGTCTTTGCCCTAATCCTGCACCATCACAGACTGAGAGATTTTGTATGTGTGTTATAACTAAGAAGTTGGTTTTAGTTAAGAAAAGTTGAAAGGGATGTAGAGTGCCAATGGGACTCTTCCATACATTATTGCTGCACATCATCCCAAGGGCTGGGCACAGCCCAAAGGCATACATAAATGACAGAGCAGCCACTCGTTGCCACTCCATTTATAATAGCATTGTGTCTCTATGTCCACTTACTGCATCAGCACCTTGCCTGCAGACTACCTTCGTGTCTGCGTCAGAGCGAAGGTGTGAACCGGGCCTTAACAGTGTCAGAACTCTGTGCACAGAATGTTTATTGGGAAAAAATGAACAGAAAAGCAAGTAGATATCATTCAGAGAGATGCTACATTGCAAAATAAATAGAACAATGAGCAAGAAAAGCTACAAAAGAAAGCTGCAGATACAGTAGTAGTATGGCAGGGAGAATGAAGGGTGTCTACAGGTTCTTAAGGAGTAGACAGGAAATAAAAGAAAGGGAGTGGTAAGTGGGGAGGAAAAGCCCCAAGACACAGCTACCAAACTGAAGAGGTCCTAGGAAAGAACAGTTGAGCTAAGATGGGGAAGAATAAAATAAAAAGAGAGAAGCTCAAGGTGAGGTGTAGCCTGGGGAAGGCCAATACTTATTAGGAAAATGCTTTCTAATAAGTACAAAATGTCTTCCAGAATGTTATTGTCATGGAGATTATCAGTACAGTTGACAGGTACATAGGCATCAACATTAGAGTTTTCAAAGTGTCTCTGCCATGTAGTGATATTTCCAGATTTTGATCTCCAACTAGGCTAGAAAGAATGAGAAAGTGTCATGTAAGGACAACTGGCTGGGGACATTAGCAGCAAACTCGATTGGCATTCAGCGGGAAAAAAACATTGAGGCACTGGTTCACTTTCAAGGGGCAGGGGCTACTCCTCCATTATAGTGGAGGAGCATCGCCCCCTGCTCAGTCAGGCAGGCAGTGACAAATAAAATGATAATAAAAAAAATGTATTATCATTTTATTTGTCGCTGTCTCTCTGACAGCCGATGAATCTAGGGAAGGGTGAGTAGGGCCTTAGGGAGGATAAGTGGTGGGCACTGTAAAGTGCGCATGTTGGTTTGGTCGGCCGTCTTAGGCTGGCCAAACCGACATGCTCACTTATATTTCTCCAACCCAGCTGTGTTACACATCCAGGTTGGATAACTTGCACAGGCTCCCTGTGCCTGAACGAGCATCAAACCAGCTCACTCAGGTCAATACTGGGGCTGCTCTCATGCTTAGTTTAGCTTTTAGAGCAGCATCTGGATTGGGAGCCTGTGCTTTAGTGGTGACTCGTGACTGCTGGGAAAAGAGAGAGCACCTGCAGCAGGACCAGGAGCAACAGTGGCAGGTAAGTTATTTAAATTTTTATTTTTACCCCTCTCAAAACCTACCCTCCGATACCCACTCACCCACTTCGCCCCACCACTTTTAATTGGCAGTAGCCACCACTGGGTAGAGGGGTCAGTTAATGAGTGGGCTAAAGTCCAAATTAATCAACAATTTTGGCAACAATGTCAAAAGAACCCCTTGTCTGGGAGGTGTACACATGCTTTAATTATTGGCAAAATTAGAATCATCAGTGTGAGAATATGTCATGCACCTAAACACAAGGTATTTTCTGCCCGCTGTGCTTCCAATGCTGTGCTCCTGAAACCTATCTGATATGAGCATTTGTTGTTTGCCATCATCCTCCAGCATGCTAGATTCTTCGTCGACTGAGTTAGACATTAATTTTAAAGCACATCTATTCACTTAGGAATGATTTTTAGCGGCAGATAAAAATATTAAATATTTGAAAAACATTTTGGGTAGAGAACAATCATATTTTAAAAGCATAATTGGAATTTGATGGGATCTGTAAATTATATATAATACCAGATAGTGTGTAGAACAATTAGGGAGATACTCATACTTTTTAAATGTTTTCTTTGTATTTTACGAGCGGTTTCTGATGAAAAACGATGGTAATAAAGACTCAAGTGCTAATTTAGGACTACGTTTTATAAAAACATTCATGAGTAACCTTGTTTTCACTCTGGCGCCTCAATTAAACATGACTCTAGACAATAGCTGCACTTTAATTCATTTATCATTCAAGATGACCGTAGGCAGCTGAGACAAGTGAGTGTAATACATCTCTGCAGCAAGATGGAACAACAGGGACACATTAAAGGCGAATGCTGTGATCACTGGCTGACTTAATAATAACACAAGCTGCACATCATCATGCTGAACGAATGGCTTTCGAACTCTTGTACGCTGCAGCCTAAAGGATGGAGAGTGGAGAAAGGCCTTGCTGCTATGAAGATGGGGCTTTGGCATTTGTCACAGAGCATGCCAAACGCCTTCTTTCTGGGCACATGGACCCCTCGGCTGTTTGTCTGGTCAGCGCGTGGCCAATCTGAGTGTAACTGGTGGCAAAATAGCAATCTACCCGGCGAGTGTGGTAGGTCAAAACACCCACATAGTCATAGTGGTATC
Source organism: Pleurodeles waltl (assembly GCF_031143425.1). NCBI lineage: Eukaryota > Metazoa > Chordata > Amphibia > Caudata > Salamandridae > Pleurodeles > Pleurodeles waltl. Next base: position 163,784,931 of record NC_090448.1, on the reverse strand, counting down.
CAGGCCTGATGCATCATCCAGATTTGTAGCATTTACCATGCAATTTCTCCTGCCTTTCCTCAACTTCCACGTTCCCAAAGGCAATCTATATTGAGATATCGCTTTGGTCTATGCCTTTTGGAAGAGAGGCTGCTCTGTGCATCTTTTCTGTGTGTACATCCATCATCTTCCATTCAGTGCAAATCACCTCTGGTTGCTGTACCAAGTGTCAGTAGCATGTGGCAACTGGACTCAGGGGCGGCTCCTCCGCTATGGCAAAGGATCGTCATCCCCCCTCCCCCTGCGTCAGCAGCTGCAAAACCTTTAGAGTAAAAACATAATAAACTCTGTTTATTATGTTTTTACTATAAAAGGGGTGGAGCCACAGGCATGGCAGGGACAGAAGGCGAGTGCACAGCACTCCCCCTCTGTGCGCATGTATGTTTGGCCGGCGGTCTCAGGACGGCCAAACAAACACGAGCACCAGGCTCTCTCCAACCCAGCACTGCATTGCCGGGTAAGAGAGAGCAGGCAGAGGCTCCCACTCTGCCTCAAAGGGCCCTGGCTGGGAGCTCGGTCCAATCAAACCGCTGCTTTCAGGCAATGCAAGGCAGAACAGAGCAGAGCAGATGGAGCGGCGCGGAAAAAAAGGTAAGTTTTATTTTTTTATTATTAGATTTTTTTTGCAACCCCCACTGCCACGCTTCGCTGCCCGCCCTTTCTCCCTCCCACGAGCCGTGCCTGCAACTGGTTCCTGAGATGGCTGCCTTCAGAAATTGTATGAAAAATGGGTCGATCTTCATCTTTAATTTCAGCATTCTATAAAAGGGCAAGAAACATGGGGAAAGACGGGGTTGTCAAGCATGGTTGTCAATATAGATTGACAAACTTAGCGCCTGATACTCTTTGCTTGCCCCTTGCTACCCATTGCACTTCCCCATCTCCCCCTTTAAAAACACAGGTATCACAGTTACATGTACCTTTTTTAGTTTCCTCAGACTGCCTTTCCCAGGCTCCACAGTAGCAAACAGTTCGGTGTTGATGAGCTAATGATTGGCCTTAGAAGTCAGAGGGTCTGTGATGACACTTAAGTAAACCCTAGCATTTTGGTGAGCGTGGATGGTGTGTCAACATTCAGCTTACTGCTCTCATGGTTCAGTGTAACTTTCAGATTGCTTCTTTATGTTGTTCTGGCAGTTTTCAGTTGGTTTATAGTCTGCAGTGAACTGTGCCAGAGGCTCAGTTGCGTGTTATATTTTCTTTTGCAGCCGACCTAGGCCAATATTTAATAAGGCTTTACACAGGCTGAAGCTATGCAAAGCGATGCAAAGTCTTTCATGGTCCTTTGCTATTCAATGGTATTCTATGTAAATTGTGTTTTGCAGCGGTGACCTTTTCTTACACAAAGCACTTTTGTGTTGCTTTTGGTTCGCTTTGCATCAAGGGGGCACTAAAGGAGAATAATTGTGATGCATCGGTACAAATATACTTAGACTTTGAAGTGAAACCTAATTTACTAAGGTTAAAGGGGCATAGCAATGAGCGGTGCAGCTTGTACAGGGGCATCATGGCACTGGCAAATCGGGGGAGGGGTGGGGGGAGGCTTCCTATCCAAAGCAAAGTACTCACAGAGAAGCCAAGGTCACTCAGTGCTGAGGCACTTGTGAGTCTATAGGAGGTTACTGGAAGCAAGCAACTGCAGCAGGAGGCAAAACAGGGAGAGAACAAGCATGTCGGACAAGACAAGCATTTGAAATGCAATAGGTCTTACATCTACTTGAGTTGGAGCTATTGGCACTGTAGATGCATAACTGGACTTTTTTTGCCACAAAAATTGGTTAACTATGCTGCTTATTTTGGTCCTTTCTGCCACATAATTCCAGTGGCCCTGCATATAGTTAAAGGGCTAAAATGCCTACTGGTGTATTTTTTTAAACACAGCCCTTAAAAACACAAACTACTCCCAGGTGCAAAACATATTTACTTGGCAGTTGGTACAGGTGACATTGCCCGGGGTGAAATGAATAAATAATTGTACTCCAAGAATACATGCTTACTGGATCATTGTCACCTTACTGCAGTGTAGGGAGTCAAACAAAAGGCCAATGATTTTTCACACTCTTGAGAAGAGCCATCTCACCTGTTATTAATGATCCTCAATTAGTCATGAACTGAAATATTAGTTATAAAATAGTGACCATTATATAGCATTATCAACTGTAAGCTCTCCTCAAGGTTAATTTTATAAATACGTGCACACACAGCTCAAGTTTCACAGACTCAAATGTGTGTAGTTCATTTAGTCAGGTTTCTGCTTTGTATTTGTAGGAAAAACATAAACTAAATGAGCAAATCACACATCGGGAGCTGGACAATTCTACGAATACTACTCCAAGGGCTAGTTTCCAGCTTGTACTAGGTTCTAAAACTAAAACTACAAGTCCCAGAATGCAAAGCAGAAACATAACCTAAATGAGCGAATCACATTTCAAACTAGGGAGCTGGACAACTCTATGAATACTAGCTGGCTTCCAACTTTACGAAATTAGAGTTGGAATGCTCTGTTGAATAGTAGTGTATCATAGTAAAAATACAACAAAGCCAGGATTTCAGCACCTTACATGACTGTTTTCATCACGGACTGCAATTACAGCTCATGAGTTGGGGTTGGCTGCCCGCACAGGGTTCTGATGCTGCTGCAGTGCACAAGTTTCAAAGGTATTTATTAAGGAGTTCAGTAAAGTTGTAATATTGCGCTCAAACAAATAACTCATTATTAGTGGAGGCCTAAAAAGACCAACGTTGTCAAAGCAGAAAATAGCTTTGAAGCGCTATGCAATAAAACTGCTGCTGCATATAAATGTTAAAGCACTGAATTCTGAGGCAACATAATTTTAAAGCTACATCGGGCCTATATATTCGATGTCCTGCAACTTCCGACCCGTCCAACTCACTGTTACAGCTGTTTTTTTTCCATTTGTGAGGTTTTTCTGTTTAGAGAGCATCTAATGTAACAATGTCAAAATAACGCTGGTGGTTAATGTTCTTTCTGGAGAGAGAACATATGTTTGTCTAGTGGAAGCTTGAAGTCACTATACTGTAGTGCAGAAGGTTAATGTGTCTGCTACAAAGAACAGGTGCTAGGCAAATCACAAAGTGCATATAATGTAAAAATAAATCTGGCAATTTATGTTTTTTCTGGAGAGAGTACGTACTTTTGTCTATTGGAAGCTTGCAATTATTAAAGATAGCACAGAGGGTTAATGTGCCTGCTGCAAAGAACATGTACTAGGCAAATCACAAAGTGCAAATATTGTAAACATGTCAAACTAATTCTGGCAATTAATGTTCTTTCTGGAGAGAGAACATACTTTTGTCTCGTGGAAGCTTGGACTCATGATAAGGTAGCGCTCATGGTTAATGTGCCTGCTGCAAGGAACCTGCGCACAATAAAGAGTTTTGAATTACTCACAGTAGTGGGATAGACAAGGTGGCTGATGTCTGGGTTGTGTGTAGCACTAATGGCCTCTGTACCCACAAGACCTTTCAATAAATGTTCACATATAGGTTATGAAATCCTGACCTTGATGTATCGTTGTAGATTAAAATATATATGTTTCATGAATTTATGATATTAAACAAACTGCTGTAACTAACTTTGAAAGGCAGTGAGCCATGTAAAATGTCCCTTCCCTGGTAAAAAATATTGGCTTTGCCTCTTAGTCTACTTGGTGATTTATTAGGGAAGTGTGAAATACTAGTAGCCTGAGTGTTTCTAAATGGAGCTAGGTGTGCTAAGACTGTTGAGTACAAGGAATCCCCCATGAAGGTTCAAAGCTGACAGCAAAGACTGACCATGCCATTTTGCAAAGGTGCAGCCAGGTCGGTGCATTGTAAGCTCACGTTGTTGGAGGGGGATGGTAAAAAACAGCTGACCTGTGCCCTGCATATAATGCCTAGATTGCAGCAGCGGGCACATTGAAGAACTTTCCTGTGCTTTTTCTGTGACAGAATTATAAATGTGCGATACGCCGGGTCTCCACTATCTCACAAGTTACTGTCCTATCTTATTGTACGTTTTCATTACTTTTAATGTTCAGTGATTATGTCTGGGTGTAATTACCCCCAGGTCCCTCAGTCCTCATCCCAGTCATCACTAATTGGAGATAACTATCTACAGGACACAAAAAAGAACATGAGGAATGCTGGGATATCCCCTCCCCAGCCCCACCCTCTGGTAGCACATAAGCTGTACTTACCCAGCATTCCGCCTGTTCTTTTTTCTATCTTCCAACTGGTCGAGGACATGTGGAGGTCGTCGCTGCTGAGCTTGGATGACTGGTTATTCCTGTTGCACTGCCTCCCGGCCTGCTTGGCTTGCTGGGGTTTCGCACTGCTGTTGGTCCTCGCTGTGGCCACTGGGAGGGCCCTTCTCATTGCTGACTGAGGCGGTCTGCCGTTTTCCCATCTCCCGGTCAGTTGGGCTGCTAGGAGCTGGCCACGGGATGTGGGAAGTCAGGCATTGCCTGACTTCCTCCGCGGACGCACTGTTCACCGAGCATGCGTGTGAGGCGTGTCTTGGACATGGCTGCTGAAGTTTGCTGTGCCTGCATTGCTGAGGCCCTGGGGTGAGTACTGGCTTCTGTGTGCTTTGACCTTGGGGGCGGTTGGTGGGGCCCGGTGCCCCAGTGGCGCACTCAGTTGGCGTGTGGTGCTTTTTTTGCTGTACTTGCACTGCGCCTTGCAGAGGTGGCATTTTCGTGGCTCTCCTGGTGCAACCACCCAGCCCTCTCCTTCTGGTGGTATTTGGCTGGCGTCCGCCAGTGCCCCTGTGACCCGGTTTTCCTCTGGCTTGGGTTTCCATGTTGCTGGCTTTCCCCTATGGAGGATGGAGTCGGTCTCTGCTGGGGGCAGTTTCAGGGGCACCCGTCCTGGGTGGTGGTGCCCTCCTGCTTTCCGGTGTTTTCTTTGTGGAGTGGCCTGGTGTTGTGTGTTTGTGACTCCGGGCCCTTTCACTCTTATTTTTCTGCTTGGTCTCTTGTGGTGCCCTGCCTGCTTTTTCCACTTCCTAGTTTGGGGGCATATGTTTCTTTCCCTGCTCCTCCTGTTGGCCCCAGTGGGTGCCAGGTTCTCACTTCTTGGTCCTTTGGCTCTGCTTGACCATGCTTGGCTGGATGGGGGTTCGTTTCCCTGTTTGTTGTGGCTGCCCCATCTGGTTGCGGGTGGCCTCGGTCTCTTCCTCTTCACCCTGGGTGGCCCTGATTTTTTTTTCCTTTTTGGTTTCCTATCAGTGGTTGGTTGCCGTCTTTGGGCCGCTGCAGCTCTGGCTCTGGTTCTTCCTCTGCCTCGACCCGGATGGCAGCGAGCTTTGCCCCCACCCCCAGTGGGGTGCGAAGATCGGTCTGTGGCGGGCGCTTGGCTCCCCCTTCCAGGGGGTGTGGCGCTGCCTGCTGGTCTTTGGGTTCCTGGGCCCGGTCCTGGTCTCAGTCTGGCTGTGGCAGTGCCCCTTGTTTTTTTCTTTTGTGCAGGGTCGCGATTCTTGTTGTGCCAACCCCCCGGTGGGTGCCAGTCCAGGGGCCTTTGTGGGTGGGGCAGTGGTTCCTCTGGTCTGCTCTGCAGGTTCTCGGTCCGGGGTCATTCTATCCACAGTTCGTGTGGTCTTTTCCCTCTTTGTGTGGTCGTGGTCCCCTTTCCTCTCACTTTGTGGTCTGGTTCAGTCACAGTGGCTTTGACTGTGTCTGGTGTGCCTGTATCATACCCCTCTATCCCTTTGTCTTCCTGGTTTCGTTGCCTCTTGCCTGACCATTGTGGCTTTTCTCCCTGCTCCTTTTTGGGGCACAGTCAAGTTTTTTCCACTATGGTAGGCGGGGGTACAGGGGTCTCTGTATGTGTCACCCTCCTGTTGTTCTTGCACTGTCTCTCCTTCTTCCTTTCTATTGGTGGCTGTTACTGTATCAGGGTTTTTTCCTTGCCTTTTTTTTGTTTGTGTCCTCTGGCTGGTCCCATTTGCAGGCCCTCGCACGGAGGTACGGGGTTTTGTTATGGGTTTCTCTGTAGTTTTGCCCCTCTTGTGTTCGCAGGCCGCAGCTTTTTCCCTTGCTCCCAGGTGTGGCCCTGCCTGTATTTCCGGCCACCAGGGTTATTTGCTTCCTGTTGTGGTCATGGGTCTGCTGTGAGGCTCCTGTCTTGGTCTGTTTTTGGTTCTCAGTCCCTCACGTGGGGTGTAGGTTTCTGTTCTGCCCCTCTCTCCTCCTGTTTTTGCTGGCTCTTTGTCACAGTGCCCTTTCCTCTGGATCTGCAAGCTGCTGAACAAAAGGCCCACCTCCCGGCGTCACCAACTCAGAAAGCTATCAGAGCACAGAGTTATGATGAAGCCAGGCGGGGGGAAGGGAATTAGGGCAGGGAACTGTAGGGAGAGAGATCTGAAAAGAAACGGTTAGAACAAATATACATATACTCATTCATAGCAGTATAAACTCAAATAGACTCTTGAATAAAGGTGTCTCCGTGGTATCAGAATGAGACCCTTTGTGAATTGGGCGTAGCCCCTTCTTTGAATCATGGAACAAGAACAAACTGCAACCTCTGAACCTAGAGATGGCAAGAGCTTTGGACTATGGTCATACTCTGAATATCAATCATGTAACAATTATGCATTTATAACATAAACGTTTGATCTCATCCTAGAAATTCTCAAAGACTTAAATATGTATCTCACATATAATGCTTCCCAGAAAACAATGAAACTATAATTTGCTTATCTGCAAAACGTTTTCACATTTACTACTAAGGCCTGAAAGTTTTACTGATTGAACTTGAAGCATTTTGTCCGTTGGGCAGAAGCGCTTTGATCATCATACATGAAGCACTTTGTTCATTATGCCAGAGAGCGCTTTTACTTGCTTTGTCTGAAGCACTATGCTCGTTGTGCTAAGGGGTGTTTTACTCATGTGGCCTGAAGCATTTTGATTCTTGTGCCAAGACCGCTTTACTCAGGTGGCCTGAAACGCTTTGATTGTCATGCCAAGGGCGCTTTACTCTTGTTACCTGAAGCGCTTTGCTCGTTGTGCTAAAGGGGCGCTTTACTCATGTGGCATGGAGCGCTTTGACCATTGTGCCAAGGTCGCTTTACTCGTGTGGCCTGAAACACTTTTGATTGTCGTGCCAAGGGCGCTTTACTCGTGTGGCCTGAAGTGCCTTTGATTGTCTTTCCAAGGGCACTTTACTCATGTGGACGGAAGCGCTTTGGTCGTCGTGCCAAGGCCGCTTTACTCGTTTGGCCTGAAGCGCTGTTATCGTCGTGCCAGGAGCGCTTCACTCTTTGGAATGAAAGCGCTTTGCTCGTTGTGTTGAGGGGCGCTTTAGTTTTGGAAGTAACAACTCCCTTCAAGATTGGGCTCATCAAGACCTTACCACTACGAATACGACCTACTCGTATCTGAATTCACCATGGAAACAGGGATACTCCGATTTGCTGTCAATCTGCCATGCAGGAAATCTGCTCTTCTTCAGAGGAACCCCCACAAGTATGTGACTGCATCGAAGTCTTCAAGACAGTGAGCAATGTGCTTGGGTGTGGCTGGGCTTTATAGGCCTGCCACATCCCAAAATGAGCGCTGCCTTTAGAAACCTGGGAATTGTAGTCCATTTATAGAATAACACTGATAAGTGCATCTTGTCCGCCAATGTCCTGACCCTGCAGCTACATGAGCTTTACCACAGGGCAGGCGATGCTGATAACCACTTCTAGAACAAGAGGGGATGACAAGTGGTGCGCATGAAGTGTGCAAGTACGCGCAGCGGAGTTTCGGGTGGGACCTGGACAGCGCACAGCTTTATTCCTGACACTCTTTTTCCCGGAGGATTGGGTGGTTCCCTGTTGGGGTTGTCCCTTGGTCGGTGTTCCTCGCCCGTATGGTGCTGGTTCTTTTTATGGTGTTGTCAGGTGGTTGCTCTGTATTTCCCTTCTTTTGGGTGCTTTTTGCCCTTCCTGGGTCGCTTTATGGGGCCCTTGGTTGGGCCTCTTGGACGGCGCCTGGTGCAGACTCCACCTAGCGGGGTTTGGTGTATTGCGCCTGGTATGTGCGGCCTTGGGTTGCCTCTTGGGCATGCCTGGGGCTTTTGGAGTCCCTTGGCATTTTGTGTGGCTTTCTTGTTGCCTGTGGCTCACTGTCCCTGCCTCCTCTGCTATGTGTTTGTGGTTCCTCTCGGGTGGGCCTTCGGGCGTTGATGTTCTTTGCGGATGCTACGCCACCTCTTTCTATTTCCCCGTCTCCTGGTTCGGGCTGCTTCCCAGGCGGTGCTGCCATGTGCTCTGGATTTGTGTCCTGTTCTAGGGGTGCTGTTTTGTCTCCGGAGTCCCAACACCCGGTGCAGGGTAATGCCACTCTTTTGGGGCATATACAGCGGGTGGTTGTCATGGGTGGCTCCCTGGCATGGGTCTGTTCTATTTGTATGTGCAGGTCATGTTGGCTTCTGTCATGTCTGGGGTGCGTTTTGCTCCTTGCCCATCTTTTAGGAGTCTTTATGCTGTCCCTTCCACATGGGGTTCTTTTTTCAGTGGTCTCCTGCTTTGGGTGTGTTGCCCGCCTTGGTACGGGGTGGGTGTTCGGCTCCGTTCTTCTGGTGGGTCAGCCATTCTGTGTTGTTTGTCCAGTTGCTGTTTGCCGGCTATGGGCTTTTCTGTCGGCTGTGTCCCTGTCTCCTGGGGACTATTTCACGTATTCTTCCCTGGCTACGTGGGGCTTTTCCAGGTAGGGATGGTTGACTCAATGCATATTTTCGGATTCCCCAGTATCGGTCTCCGGCCTATGTCTCACTTTGCCGGGTTTGGTGGTTCTCATGGTGGTGCTCCTTCCCTGGTCCCATGGTTCATGGCTGTGTGTAGCTCCTGGGCCTAGTTCATGTTGGTCCCTGTTTCTGTCTCTGCCTTTGATTGGGGCCGGCTGTTGTATGGTTCTCCGCACTGGGTTTGGTTGCTCCTTTCCGGGCTTTGGTGGTTTATTGGTCAGGGTCCTGTTCCTGCTGCCGCCTTTTTGTTTTTCTGAGCATTTTTCCTACCCCCCTTCTGGGTTCTTCTTTTTCTCTGACCGTGTCCTGTGCATTGTGGTGCCTGTTTTGAGTTTTCTCAGTCAGGCCCTGTCACAGACTACTCGTTGTTTATGTCTTTGGCCCACTGGAACTGCAGAGAGGTCTTGATTTTTGCAGGTTCTGCCTTGACCCAGGTAGGGGCGGCCCTTTCTGGTAGCTATGGTGCTACCGACAGGGAGAATGCCAAAAGCAGTCCGTGCCCTCCAGAAGGAGTCCCAGAGGGAAAAAAAAACAAAAGGGAAAAACCTCCAAGCAGGAACTCCCTGGAACAAGAACAAAAAGTAAAAAGGTCTTTCCAACAGGACACAAAACAGTATTGAAAAAAGCTGGAACAGGCTAGGAAAAAATATAACTGATGAAGAAAGAAGCAGGAGCGAAGATCACCACCAAAGGAAGTGTTGCAGCACAAGGAGAACAAGAATCACTCACCTTATATACCCAAGAACAGGAAGTGACCAACAGGAAGTAGAAAGGCACCATATTGGATTGGGAATAAATCATAGAAACATATAGAGAAAGACACCATGTTAAAAAAGGTTCCTAAGGCATGCAGGGAGAAAGAAGGCATACTGGGAAGAAGAAAGAACATGACAGCTGGAGAAGTGAATAAATACAGGAGGAAAAGAAGAAAAGAAGAAAGGAAAAAAAGGATAGACTCATACGGTAAGTGAGGGGTGTGGGAGGAGGTGTCCAGGAAAATAGTGAGGGCGCACTGCGCCCGCAACTCGACAAGGCCCCATGCCCAATTTGGGGCCTCGAGAAAAGTAAAGAATGGCAGGGGTGCGGCACGCCCGGCCACCACGAATCGGGGCCGTGCCCGAGCCAAATGCTTGGCTTTAGCTGTGGTCTGCCGCGGCACGACAGGACCTCTGGTTTGGTATGCTGGGCCCTCTCTTGGATTCCCTTGATGACACTCCTCATGCTTTTAGCGCCAGGGTTGTCCTGCTTTGGGGGGTTTTCCTTGGGTGGTGCGCTCAGCCTCCCGGGTGGTGGTGTTTCCTTTTGCCATTCGTGGCTGTTCATTTCTTGTTCCCTCTTTCCTACTGTGCTCCACATTTTTGGTGTCGGTGAAGTATACTGTTTTTGTTTCCTGTCCCCATGGTCCGCTTCCCCTCTTGTGCCCCTTGTCTACTGGGGTGCCTGGGTGTTGGCGGGGGGCCTGTCGGTACCCTGGCCTTGGTGTCTGTTGTGCTTCTTTCCCCCGTGGCGGTGTTGCCCTGTTTCTGCCTTGCATCTGGGATGTCCTCTGGGTGGTGTTTGCCTGTTCATGGTTTTTCCCTGGGGTCGTGGTTCTACATTTCCCATAGGGTTGGCTGTGGGTGGCTTTGGTTGCTTCCCTTTCCCTCCACTCTGCTCCTGCAGCTGATCTCTGTCTGGTCGCTGTCTGGCATGGGCTGCTGTGCTTGAGCTTTCCTGGTTTCTGTCGGTAGCTATGCAGTGTTTTGGTCTGCTCACATTTGAGTTTGGTCCTGTGTGTCTTTGGAGGTTGCTCTTTTTGAGTGTTCGCTTGCTTGGCCCTCTTTGGAGTCCCCATCTTCTCTTTTTCTGCCTCTGGAGTGCTTTTTGTGTGTTACCTCTTCCTTGTTCCTGTGGTTCCTTTTTTGGTTCCGTTTGTTGTGAGTCCTCTTCTTCCTGCCTTGCATTCTCGGGTTGTGGATGTCCCCAGTTGGCCTTTTCCTTGCTTTGGTCTTTGTGATTGTTGTTGGGTCATGCCCAGGGGGAATTTTGTTGGTGGGCATGTCTTTTGAGTCCCTCTCCTGGGCTGTCTGTTGTCATGGCTTTTGTGGTGTCTGGTCTCCTCCTCTGGAGGTGCTCTTGTTCTGGTCTTGATGGCTGGATTGGGGTCTATTGGCTCTTTCTTTGTTGGGATTCCTGTGGCGTTTTGTTTGGCATCCCTCCTTGGGGTATTCTGTTGGCTCCGTCCAGTTTTCAGAAGGCCGGATAGGCCTCCTTGGGTATTCTCCAATTAGTGATGACTGGGACGAGGACTGAGGGACCTGGGGGTAATGTTCTATTACTTACCGGTAATCTTCATTACTCCTGGTCCTGTTGTCCTCGTCCCAGTCATCATGCCCCTCCCTCTCTTCCATGCTTCTGGCCTCTCTTCCATGCTTCTGGCCTTCTGTTCGGTGCTTGGTAGTGCAGACAGAATGCTGGGTAAGTACAGCTTATGTACTACCAGAGGGAGGGGCCGGGGAGGGGATATCCCAGCATTCCTCATGTTCTTTTTTCTGTCGTGTAGATAGTCATCTCCAATTAGTGATGACTGGGTCGAGGACAACAGGACCAGGAGTAATGAAGATTACAAGTAAGTAATAGAACATTCCAGGAAATTTGCATTGCGCTTGTGCGAAATGCCTGAAATAATCCCATTATATCACTCTGTGAAATTAGGTGCCATTCGTGGTAAAAGCATACCACAAACGCATGAGAACAACATAAAGTGACTGATGTGTGCAGTGTATTTGTTTGTTGCATTTCTTTATCCGCCATAGGCATTCATCCTTCACTAACTGATGCAAGCACCCATTTCGTGCTAAAATATAGCTCTAAATGACAGATTTGCATTTCCCTTAGTCGCACGTAATTTTACCCAATTTAACCGAAATTTCACTTACTTACATGAAAGCAAATTAGGTTCATTTTTCACACAACTAGTAGTGATGTCGCCTCTCATCTCTTGGATTGATGATGCTGCTCATGAAGATGCCTTTCTTACTTTACCCGAACAAGTTTTAAGAGCAGCTATTTTAATTCAGAGCCCAAGCACACCTAGGCCCTCATTCTGACCCTGGCGGTCGGCGGAGAGACGGCGGTCGGACCGCGAACAGACCGGCGGTATTAAAAATGGCATTCTGACCGCGGCGGTCCCCGCCGCGACCGACCGCTACTTCTCCACTCCGACCGCCGCGGCGGTCATGACCGCGGGGCTGGAGTTTGCGCACTCCGGCCCGGCGGTCGTCCCAAGACCGCCAAGGGTATTATGACCCTGCCTACCGCCGCGGTTTCTTGCGGGCGGGAACCGCCGTGCGAACCATGGCGGTAAGCACTATCGGGGCCAGGGAATTCCTTCCCTGGCACTGATAGGGGTCTCCCCCACCCCCCACTACCCACCCGAGTCCTCCCCCCACACCCTCCACCCCCCTGCCACCCCCCAGAGGTGGTACGAACCCCCTCCCCACCCCGACATGCACATACATGTACCCCGACATGCACACACCCCCAACATGCACATATACACACCCCCTACACACACATACACAACGGGGACACATACCCGCACACATACATGCCGACATGCGCACCTGCCGAACAGCACACATTACCCATAGACACAGCAGCACCCCCCGCCCGCATACACGCACTCACACACCCCCTCTACACACTCACACGCACACCCCCATGCACGCCCACATCACACAACACCCCCCACCCCCTCCCCTCACGGACGATCAACTTACCTTGTGCGTTGGTCCTCCGGGAGGCGACGGGAGCCATAGGGACGTGACCGCCAACAGAAGACCGCCAACAGAAGACCGCCACACAGAAATGTGGGTCGTAATTCTGTGGGCGGTGTTCTGCTGGCGTGGCGGTGGAGGTTGACCAGTCTCCACTTTCCCGCCGACCGCCAGTGTGGCTGCTGGCGGTTTTCCGGCGGAACGCTCCCAGCGGTCAGAATGCGCACAGCGGCACACCGCCGCGGTCGGCGGTCTTCACCGCGGCGGTAACTCAGCGGTCTTGCGAAAAGACCGCCAAGGTCAGAATGAGGGCCCTAGTTTGCAGGGCCGTCAGCCTGCAATAGTCCAAAAGGCACAAAAGACACATCCAGTATTCCTTCTGAGGACACTGACCTTGGCTGAATGCCAGGGTGTACGTTAATGTGTTTTCATCTGCTGCACTAGCCTCAATGATTTTGGGAAATTGAATAAGGCGAACATGCAGCCTCCTTTTCGGTGGAACACTGGTGCAGTAACTAATATAGTGGTGCACTGCAGTGTAAAGATGAGCACGATACATCAAATAAACTACGACTTTAAGGAAAGGGTGGCAAAAGAGGGAGTGAAGACCATGGCAAAAGGGGACTATTGTTCTGATATCATGGCTTTATTCTTCAGAGATTTTAAGTACTATAAATAAGTGTTACTTTTACTCAATTTAATACTGACTGTAGTGTTTTGCACCAATCATAGGGCCTGATTCTAACTTTGGAGGACGGTGTTAAACCGTCCCAAAAGTGGCGGATATACCACCTACCGTATTACGAGTCCATTATATCCTATGGAACTCGTAATACGGTAGGTGGTATATCCGCCACTTTTGGGACGGTTTAACACCGTCCTCCAAAGTTAGAATCAGGCCCATAATCTTCATTTGGGTGGAAACTCTGAGTGAAGTGGCTATCCTGCTGAGTACTAGAGACTGGACAGTGGATACTGGCTGATATGAAAATACTAATGGCCAGCAGAGGACAGCAGAGGCAGTATTAGAAACAAAGACGAAGGTATAGGGAGAGACGACAAATGGAGTCTGAACTAGGTAGTATGAGAAATCTTAAATAGATACAAATAGATGAGAACAGTGCGTGAGCAAGGCCTGGGTTGTGGGCGACGAATGTTGAACATGTTGCGGGATGTCGAGGCGTGGCATGTTAGAAGGTCTGTGCATCAATGGTTTGGAAGCCTTTTGCTAGCTGCTTGGACAGGGGACAATGACCTCTCTACTGTGCTCCCCTGAAGCAGTCTGTTTGCGTTGCTGGATTTGTTTGATTAAGGCTTTAAAATTGTGGGGATTGCCTTTAATAGTTGGTTTAATTTAATTTAATGTTTCTGCATTACCGGTACTCTAATTAGAGTGTTTATCAAAGAGGCACTTAAAGGCCTAGAGGTAATCATTAATTGACCGTCTTAACACATTTGTTTTTTAATGTGCCAGGGGTCGCTACGGGGCATTCACTTCAACAAGGACGTTTTGTCCATATCAGTTGTTACAACCACTGCCATGTTCGTATTTATCTAGATCTGCCTAGTGGGACCATGGTTAGGTTGAAGGCTATTTTTTAATTTTCTGTGGTAGTGGGTTGCCGCAGTCATTTAGATTTTTTTTCAACTTACTGCGTTTGACTTCGTGAATTAAGAGGGACCTGTATTCGGTATCTTTCTGGAGCTTGCACCAAGGTAAAACAAGATCGTTTCTTCTCCAGTGTCGCTGCATACCTTTTCATCATTTATATTGTTTTATTTTCCAGCTGAGGGTGCCTTCGGCTGTAATTATTTAGGTTATTATCAGCCCTCAACACGTTTCAGACGTTCAATAAAGACAGTAGATCTTCAATTTGTTCACCACTAGGCACTTGCCTGAATGTTTATTAACACCATCCTTGGGAAGGCTGACTCACCCACCTATATGAAGTTGGTAACACGGAGATATAGGAAAACGTTTTATTTCCTGCATTAAGAGTGTGCTTGAACTGCACATCTGACATTGGTAGCAGCACCTTAGCAAAGAATGCATTTTTGTTCACATGTCATAGATGTTTAGTGCCACACAGTACAGAAGACGTTCGTATCTCACTTTTCTACTGTGGGTTTGTGGTTCAGAAGTAATATGAGTTTAACAAAATGCTCATGTTTTCCTTTAGGGTTCCTTGCTCATATATGACAGATCTTAATTGCCACTATGCTACTGTCCTTGCAATTGATTCGATAGTGGTGCAGCTATTGATTCCCAGTGGTGCATCCGTTTCAGCAGATGTCTGCCTTCTTGGGCAGAAGAGCAATGGCGCATGCTTCTCACTGGTGGCTCCTTATCAGGGGCTTCAGACACAGCCCTGCCTCCTGTGAAGTACCATAACTGCTAATTATTTCATTGAACATGCGTTTTGATTAACAAGAAGTTGCTAGAAAAACTAAACGTAGAGAAATTAAAGTGCACGTTTGAAAATGTGCCCACGGAGAGTGACAGTCAGTTTACACAAATTTGTACTAAAATGATTAAAAATGCATAAAATATTGAAAACGTGTAATAATAATGTAGTAGTATGCCATATTTAGTCATATAACCTATGTTTTGCATGATATTGTGGAGTTAACTTAGCCGAAGTTGTGGCCTAGTTGATAGGCTTCATGCAGAAGCTGAATTTCTAGCGCACTGCAGAGAAGCTGGTGCGTTGAACTGTCCATGAACTGCATCTGTTAATAAAATCTGTTTAGCTAGAATTTTCTGCAACGTACTGACAAACAGAAGATGAGGGACTAGAGTATGTAACAATTTTGATGTCAGACAGACTCAACGTACTTTCCCAGGAACAATAGAAGCACCTACTGGAGAAGAAGATGCAACATTTTTCTATACCCGATGAGCCAGATGATGAGGACATCATACAGTGAACCAATCAATGAACTGAGAACGACGTAATATTAGAATTCATTGATTTGCAAAATTAAAGTTATTGGTTAGGGTAATAACTGGTGATTGACTGATGGACTGGAAAACCTTAATAAAAAGTCATGACAAAGGGCAAAACTTTCAGATGTGAGGGGTGAATTGATGATGTCAGAAGACACGATTTGAGAATCTGTTATTGGGCTCATGGTCTTGAGAGCCTGATGCGTTGCTGATCAGTTGATGCCCTGAAGAAGAAGACTGACTTTGTTGATAATCCATTCGGTGGATAGGTAGCTATGACAATGTGACTGTTAACTTTTTGTGCCTTTCGTTCTAGGTACAACTGCGCTGTTTGAATAAGTTTCTTTTTTAGCTAGATGGTTTCTAAATTTGTGTTATAAATTGTTTTCGCATGAAGACCCATATGCTAATGCTAATTTGAGTTAGGTAAGGTTTCCTTTGGGTGCCGCTGACAGTGACAAATGATTGACGAAACTGATTGCTGAACTCTGCTATTAATGCCAATATATTAATCTTTGTTAGCTTATGCTGAAGCATTAGAGCATATGTTTTCTCAAGTTCTGATTAGATTATGTTAATGGTGGTCATTTATGAACTAATTCTGAGCTGATTGAATAAAAGTGAATTAATCAATGGACTAGTATTGTAACTAATAGAGAAATAAAATTGTTGAAACGTATATTGAGTTGTGGTTATTCATGAAATGTTGATACATTGTCTCATGTTTACTGATTCTCATAGTGCTATTGATTGATTACATTGATAATTGATGTTCATCGATTACTACATAGCTAGGATACTCCATGCGATTCAAAAGGTTAATCGGCCTGTACGCGTCCCCTTGTAAGTTTACTTACTAAGGACAAGGCGCGCTAGCAGTGTTCATGAAACACAATTTTGGCATTTTCATGAACACTGCCAGGGCCAAGCCAGCCCTCGTGCCTCCTCTCCAAGTGCCAGATGACATGAGGAGGGGAGCTGATAGGCTTTGGCAAGATCTAGCTACAAATCCAGCTACAGAACAAAGTTTAAAAACACAATACTCTATCTATCAAGAAGCTGTGAGAGGGATAGAAGTGGAGCTTCCCCTTTTCAAACGTCCTTGTTGCTTTGGATGCCTCCTCATAGAGAATTATGGCATGCTGGTTCTGAAGTAGTGAAGGACTGTGAGTGTGTTCAAAGGAGTCAGTGAACGGAAATGTTGAGAAGAAATGGAAGTGAATCATTGGTCTAGATACCAATGGCACAGCTCTTGTAGTTGCACCAGTCCTAGTGTCAGTGAGTGTGAAAGGGTGAGAGGGAGTGAGTATCAGTGAGAGAGTGTAAGTAAGAGTGTGTTTAATTGTTTTATGATTGTGAGTCTATCGCTGCCCAATGCATACTCAGTATAATTCTGGGCTTAAGGCAGCACCCAAGGTAACATGTTCCCGCATTGCCTCTGCTGCATATCATCGCCCTTGCAGCTCGCAGCCTCATCTGACCTGCTTCTGTGCCATGCAACCCAGATGCAGGCCTCACATTTCTAAGTATTGCATTAATGGATGCCTCGATAATGATGTAGGACCCTGCATCGAAAGCTCTGTAACTTATTTGGAACCAGCCTGTATGCTATGCACCCTTGATGTAGGACTTTGCATCACAAGCCTCACTCGTCAAAGGTCTACTCAACGAAGATGCAGGAACTCACATCACAGCCTCACAGCTCCTCGGAATTGACGCAGCGTGACACATCTTCAACTCCGCATCCCTTCAGCGTCACAACGCATCCTCAATGTGGGACTCTGCAACTCTGCGCAACCAGGATTTGAGGAACTTTTGTTCAATGGGCCTAACTAGGTCCCTGTAGCCGTCCCAAGCTCCATCGTGGTTGGCCTGAACTTGTGACTTTGTCCCAGTCTTGCACAACCAGAAATCCACAGTTGGCACTTTGTGCTTTTGGCACTAATTTATTTTTTACCTAAAGCATTAAAATTGCATGTATCTGGTTCTACTGATTAGATTTTTGCCATTTTGGTCTTGATTTATTTATTAAAATGTACTCAGTGTTTCTGAATTGGTGTGGGGTTGTTCTTGTGTTGTATTGTCACTTTATTACTGTTTGAAGTGCTGCATAAATACTTTACAAAATGCCTTTAAGTTAAGCCTGACTGTTCTATGAAAACTACCACAACACAAGGTTGA
This sequence comes from Pleurodeles waltl, assembly GCF_031143425.1. NCBI lineage: Eukaryota > Metazoa > Chordata > Amphibia > Caudata > Salamandridae > Pleurodeles > Pleurodeles waltl. The sequence goes on along the minus strand of NC_090448.1, from coordinate 163,767,276 downwards.
GAACAAGTTAATTTGGGGTTTGCTTGTGGTTTCAGTCAGACAAGGATTGTGGTTGCTGCTTGAGTAGGGTTTTACCCACCTCAACCAGTACTCCAAGTTCTTACATTTGTGGCAGCTGTGGGAACTGCCTTTGTGTTTGTGCAGTGCCATACAGTGATTCTGTGTTACACTGAAATTCCCAGGTAAATAATGTATAACCAATTGAAGCTTACATTTCTCCTTGATCAGCCTTTTTTGCTTTTTTCCAAATTCAGTCATATGCTACCTGACTATTTGTGACTTTACTGGCAAAAAAATAATTTGTGCTCCTTAATGTGGAGAGCTATACTGTGGCTGAGCTCAAAGAATTATGTAAGGATAGGGGCTGCTCTACAAAAGGAGCACCAGAAAAGCAGAGCTCCAAAACGCTCTGGGAACATGAGCAGAGGACCACCAGTTGCCAGGCACAATAGATGACCAGAATAGAGAGGATTATGTGGACCAGAGAGGGGCCCTAATAAGGGTCCTGAGATACAGCAGTCACCTGAGAGGGTGACTAGACTCCTGAGTTGGAACTCCCTACCAGAGATGAGAGCTGTTTGTCTTCTCAAGGCCTGACCCAAAGGAGCAGGTGGATAGGAAGGCTGAAAGGGAATTTAGGCTGCAGGTGATCCAGTTTAAAATGTGGTAAAAGAAACTGGCCATGAAGGAAAAGAAGTCAGAGAGAGCCTTGAAGGAGAGAAAAATGTTGTTGGCTCATGAACTGAGCCTTAAGGAGCTTGATATCAAGGCCAAACAGTCAAGGCCCAGGAGCAATGATGGTAGCATACCTACAGAGACAAGAGGGTCCACATTCCTATTGGTATGGTGCCTAGCTTTGTTGTTGGGGTCAACATTGACAAATGGTTTAAACTTTATGAGGTAGACTTGCAGATGCTTAGGTTCCCTAAGGAGGAGTAGGGGAGGGTGGGTAGAGTCTGGAAGCATATATCTAGTGAGAGGCAGGTTGGCCAACTGGCCCTAGAGCGGGGGGGTTGGATGAGGTACCCCCCCCCCATGAAGGAAACCCTTGTCAGGAAGTATGGTCCCACTCCTAAAAAGTTTAGGACAGCCAGAATCTGGCCCTTCAGTCCTCTGGGGACTGTGTAGATTCCTTTTGCTAGGAACTGGATGGCTGGGTGAAGAGCATTGATGTGAAGGATTACCAGCTACTGTATAGCTTGATTGCAAAAGAACACATGTTCAGTCTTTGTTGTGCAGGTTTGCGAACAAACACCTTATTTATAGTAAGCTCACTGAACCTAGGGAGCTTGCTAAGGTGGTGGACTGCTAGCTCAGCACCAGGGTCTACAAGAAGGGTCCCCACCTGAAGAAAGGGGGGGCAGGCAAAAAAATACGAACTTCTCTAATGGTTCCTAAAATAGTTTAATTGGTCAAGACTCCCAATCCCCACCTGAGCAAAAGAAGAATTGATTTCATGACTCCAAACCCCCAGGAAAGGCAACCTCAAAGTGTTATGAGTGCCAAAAGGTTTGGCAGTACAAGGGGGGATGTTAAGTGTTTCCATTTGTGGGCAGTCAATGGGGCTGATGAATGTAGCACTTTGGATGGAAATTGTCCCAGATAGTGTGGGGGTAGTGCAGAGGTTACCCTAATTTCCCTGGATAACATAGAGAAGGTGCCAAGGGGTCACATGCTTAGTAACGCTAAGGAGCATAGGCAGTGGGTCATCTTCAACAGGCAGAGGGAGGAGGCTCTGAGAGACAATGGAGCAAGCATGACAACTGTCAGATGTCATCTGGTGACCTCAGAACAGGTCGTCCGTAATGCATTCCAACAGGTTATTTTAGCTGGTAGCCATGAGAGTCACTACCCACGGACTCTGGTTCCCTTTGAGTGGGGGGTGGTTTCAGGTTCCTTAGGGGTAACTGTAAGTCCACCCATGCCAGTAAATTGTCTAGAACTCTTAAAGCATTTCATGACTGGCTTAATCACCGCACAGTTGATTCCACATTTACTATGAGTAAAGATAAAGCCAAAATCAATTTTCTTGACTTATGGATATGGAACAAAAACGGTAAACTAGCAGTCAGCCTATATAAAAAACCCACAGACCGTAACACTCTGCTACATTTTTCAAGCGGACATCCACGTACACTTAAACAAAATTTACCTTATGGTCAATTTTTAAGAATCAGAAAGCATTGTACTGAAAAAACTGACTATTTTGATAATGCAGAGGAACTGACTAAGAAACTTATTGATAGAGGATACCTTAGAAAATTGGTTAAAAATGCAGCTAAAAGAGCTTGGTTTACTCCAAGAGAAACACTAATGGTCCCGAAAGAAAAAACAAAAGATGTCCCCCTAACATGTGTGATCACATTCAGCCCTAAGGCAAATAAAATACGGTCCAATATTGAACGCAATTGGAAAATTATCAGTGAGTTGAATATAGACAAACCACTTTTTTCGTTCAAGAAGGCACACAGTTTAAAAGACCAATGGGTTAAGGCAGCACAGACACAAACTGAAAGAAAGAAAGATCTGAGAACTCTGTTACAACTGCCAGCAATCCAAGGGCATTATAGATGTGGAAAATGTTTAGCATGCCAATACACACAAGACACCAAAGAGGTCAAAATAAATGGTAGAATACATGTACAAAATGACTTTACTAATTGCAACACTAAAAATGTGATTTATTGCATTTTGTGCCCATGTGGTAGAGCGTACATTGGACAGACTTCACAACCAATAAAAACCAGGATCCTTCAACATCGATCTAGAATTAAATGTGGAGTCAAAGGAGCACCATTAGTCGAGCATTTTCAGGACTGTATGCACACAGCAGAAGATATCTGGTGGACAGTACTATTGGCAATACAACCCAAACCGGATGGACTAACAAGGACAAAGAAATTACTAAAAATGGAAGCAAGATTCATTGAGAGATTCCACACAGCTAGATCCGGACTAAATGATGATGATGAAATGTGGGCTCTAATTAAGTGATACTTTTTGTTCATTTTAAGAAACTCTTAAATTTTGGCTTTACTTACAGGACTACAATGTACTATGCTTAATAACTCATATAGTATCAGATAAAGTAGGTTGCTCTTGAAATGATATATATATATTTGTATCACCCAGTCCTGTAGAAAAAGCATATATATTGTTTATTGTTGATTTTTCATCTACAACATTCATAATATGACCCAGAGTAGTAAGGTGATTCTTCCAAAGATTTCCTGAGGTAGAAAGTATGGAAGATGAAGGGACACTAAAGATGGCCAAAATGATTATATCAGGAGATCATTTGTCCAAGTACAGAGACTTCAATTGTAACAGACGAGTTAGGTAGAGGCAAGCAGCCCTATGCTCCAACGCATTAATACCATTTTTAATCAATCTGGTTTTCAAATATTTTAAATCGACATCGGGGATGACACTTGCTTTGTATACTGTAGCACTAAATACTTACTTATAAAATGGCAGAGGCAAGGTTTTTTACCCCGCTCTAAGATGGCCGCGGTATTACCGACGTGGGCCGTCATGTTGATAGATGACCAACAATGCCACTTGTTTCCATAGCCGGTGGGCCTTGCTATTTGAGACGCCAGCACGTTCCCAGTGCGTGACGTCTCTTAGCAACGACTCCCACACGGAAGACGCGCTCTGAAGGAGACTCGCCGAAGTGTCAGTAACCTTAGGCCGCGCCGGACTTGATAAGATGGTAGCTATATATTTCAGATTAGGTTCTATTGGTCATTACTTCGAGTGGCTAGTTTGTAACAAGGACTTTTGGATTTCTGATCTTAGTTTTGTTCCCCTGCTAGGGAGCCGATATGAGCCGCAATGTTTGACTTCGGATAAACAAACACAAGCAGCGTGGTTCACCGCTTAAATTACTTGAGGATGATATACAGGATTTTTTGTTTCCCCGTCTTCTCCCTACAATTAAGGTAAAGACATGAGGTTTTTGTAATTAAAATAGAGTATACATTGTGAAAGTTACCTTTGATAACTATAAAAGTAGTTTAGGTCCATATCACAGTTAAATATAAAATTACCTTATGTCTGTTTGCAGAGTGGGAAACATTTCCAAATTGAGCTAATATTATCTAAAAAAAGCTTTATTTAATATCAAATATTCTGTTGGCATGTAACATACACCTTTTTATTTATTTATTTATCACATGTATGAATGTATACCTGAAAGCGTTTTTCTGATTGTTTTTCTAGAACTACTATTGCCCTTCTCCAGTCCTGATGAGGCCCTAAATCAGTAGGCCGAAACGCGCTGACTTCTTTGTATTGCAAGTGTATTGGGCTTGTCAAATAATGGACTATATTGTAAAGACTTGAGATGCACTATATCACGCTTGTGTGAAAGAAATACACAATACGTTGATAGTTGAGTGTACAAAAAGCCCAGTGCCTTAGTAAATAGAAGTGGATCACATGTGGAGTTACACAATAGTGACCACTATCCAAATACGTAGGGCACCATCTTAGGATGGGTTTTTATACTGTTAATTCTTATATGTGGTTTATTTTGTGTGTATTGTGAGTAATATTTTGTTTATACTTTTCTATGTGATGTGTATTAAGTCTTGTATTATATTACCATAGATCCTTTTTTGCTAATTACATTTAAAAAAAAAAAAAAATATGAGAAAGAAATAAACTCAGAAGTAACAGAATTAAGGACTGTTCTTACAACTCAGGATTGAATTTGTCCCTACCTGTCATCTTTTCCTTTTTGATGTTGTATTTACCCTGGGCAGGTTAGGGTTATAGGGTACCCCCTGGTTTTGCGCAGAGTAAATTGTCTGCTTGGCAATGACCTAGAAAACACCATCTGGAAAGAGGTGGAGCTCAGGTCCCACCTGGATATGTAAGATTTGCCAGAGTGGGTGTGCCTGAAAACACGGTCCATGGCCACCCAAGAGGGTAGTCAGGAGGACCTGGAGCCTGGAAGAGTGGCCCAGACGCATGCCAAAATGAGGAAGGGCAAAGGGAGCAGCAAACCTGCTCCTGAAACTCCAGCAATCAGAGAGGAGCCTGAGTCTGAGGGTGACACCGGGAACCTACAGGGGAGGACATTGCACCCTGGAAACCCTACCGGAACTGACCAACTGGCAGAACAAAGTAGATCCCACCAGGGAGGAGTTCTGCAGAATGCAGAAGGCGTGTCCTAATCCGGAGGGGCTATGGTTGGAGGGCGTATCCCAGGAAGCTGCCAACACCTCTGGTGATCACCTGATCTATTGGGAGGATGGTCTCCTGGATAGAGAGACTAAGGTTCCTGAGCCTGGTGCAACCCATGTGGTGGTGGTCCCCCAGTGCTACTGGGCCTTCCAACTGGAGCTGCCTCACAATGTTCCCCTGTCAGGTCATCCAGGGCAGGGCAAGACATTTGAAAGGCTTGACATCCACTTCAATTGTACCCAAATGAGGATGGCCACAGATGAGCTCTGAAGGTTCTGCCCTATCTGACAGGCCAGTGGTAAGTCAGGAGGGAAGCACAAGGCTCCCCTGCATTATCTATAAGAAACAAGGACAACCCAATATGCCCATGGGACTTGGGTCACTATCTATCAAATATCAAACAACGTCACATAGGATTTATTTACCATGTGAAACCGCATAAGTAATTTAGAGATTTCACATAGATTCTTGTAATACATTCATCCAACAGCTCAATTGGTCAACAACAGTCTTGTACATGCACTAATAAAAGAACAATCAGCATGGTCTGTTAAAAAAGAAAGACAAAACAATAAAGGTGCTAGACCAAAATACAGTTTATGAGGGAAGCTTGCACTGTTGCCTGTGCTGTATCTGCTGTGTGTGAGGGAAGCTTGCACTGCTGCTGTGCTGTATCTGCTGTGTGTGGGGGAAGCTTGCACTGTTGCTTGTGCTGTATCTGCATTGTGAGCTAAGGTTTCACTGCTAGTGTGCTGTATCTGCTCTGTGTGTGAGGGAAGCTTGCACTGCTGCTGTGCTGTATATGCTGGGTAAGGGAAGCTTGCACTGCTGCTGTGCTGTTTCAAGCGCTGTGTGCGTGGAAGGTTGCACTGCTGTTGTGCTGTATCTGCTGTTTGTGAGGGAAGCTTGGACTGCTGTTGTGCTGTGTCTGTGCTGTGTGGGAGGGAAGCTTGCCCTGTTGCTTGTGCTGTATCTGCTGTGTGTGAGATAAGCTTACACTGCTGCTGTGCTAAATCTCCACTGTGTGTGAGGGAAGCTTGCACTGCTCTTGTCTGTGCTGTATCTGACCTGTGTGAGAGAACCTTGCACTGGTGCTGTGTGGTATCTCCTGTGTATAAGGGAAGCTTGCACTGCTGTTGTGCTGCATTTACATTGTGTGTGAGGGAAGCTTGCACTACTGCCTGTGCTGTATCTGCTGTGAGGGAAGCCTGCACTTCTGCTGTTCTCTATGTGCGTTGTGTGTGTGAGAACCTTGCACTGCTGCTGTCTGTGCTGTATCTGCTGTGTGTGAGGGAAGCTTGCACTGCTCCTCTGCTATATATGCTGTGTGTGAGGAAAGTTTGCACTGCTGCCTGCTCTGTACCTTCTGTTTGTAAGGGAAGCTTGCACTGCTGCTGCACTGTATCTATGCTGTGTGTGAGGGAAGCTTGCACTGCTGCTGTGTTGTATCTGTGCTGAGTTTGAGGGACACTTGCACTGCTACTGCACTGTATCTGTGCTGTGTGTGAGGGAAGCTTGTACTGCTGCTGTGCTGTAGCTGCTGCGTGTGAGGGAAGATTGCACTGCTGCTGTGCTCTATCTGCACTTTGTGTGAGGGAAGCTTGCACTGCTGCTTCTTCTGATCTGCTGTGTGTGAGGGAAACGTGCACTGATGCTGTGCTGTATATGCTGTGTGAGGGAAGCTTACACTGCTGCTATGGTGTATCTGTGCTGTGTGAGGGAAGCTTGCACTGCTGCTATGGTATAGCTGTGCTGTGTGAGGGAAGCATGCAGTGCTGCTATGCTGCATCTGCTGTGTGTGAGGGAAGCATGTACTGCTGCTGTGCTGTATCTGCGCTCTGAGTGTGAGGGAATCTTTTACCGCTGCTGTGCTATATCTGCTGTATGTGAGGGAAGCTTGCACTGTTGCCTGTTCTGTATCTGCTGTGTGTGAGGGTACCTTGCATTGATGCTGTTCTGTACCTGCAGTTTGTGTGAGAGAAGCTGGCACTGTTGCCTGTGCTATATCTGCTGTGTGTGAGGGAAGCGTGCACTGATGCTGTGCTGTGTTTGGTAGACGCTTGCACTGATGCTACAAGGGAAGCTGGCACTGCTGCTGTGCTGTATCTTCACTGTGTGTGAGTGAATCTTGCACTGATGCAGTATCTGCTGTGTGTAAAGGATGTTTGCACTGCTGCTGTATCTGTTGTGCCTGAGGGATGCTTGCACTACTGCTTCTATGCTGTAAGTGCTCTATATGTGACAGAAGCTTGCACTGCTGATGTACTGTATCTGCTGTGTGTGAGGGGAAACTTGTCATATACCAAGGTGTGACAGTGTGAGCCAACTGTGCAGATGATGCAGTGTGCAACAAAGATGGTTCAATAAAAAACAATCATAAAATATTGGAACACTAGATAATCCCCATGGTGGTGTACTCTTTACAGTTCAGAAGTCCTAAAATGGGGGGTTGAACTGATAAAGCCACCCTCTTGGTTTGATTTCTGTTATCCACCATTGGGATTATTGTTGAAGTTTCAACCCTTTCCAAACTCCAGGGACCTCCTCAGGACGCAGTCATCACACTACCACATTCCTCAAGGTCTGGAAGTATTCAATTAACCCTCAGCAGGTATCTGGATAAATCCAGTAATAATGAGGACTGTCGCTAACCTGTGCAATGGCCAATGCAGAAGGCGGTGTACACAGGCCTCAAATTAGGAAACCGGGTGCTTCAAAAGTCGCTGCTTAAAAGTAAACTACTGGGAGTTCTCAATGCTCCTTGCATACTTCTTCCTGCATGCCCTTTACAGACCAGAAATGTACTTTTACATGTCCTGGTAGTGAAAAGTCTTACATTTGTTATTCATTACTGCACAGCCTACCTCTCCCATAGGATAACATTGGAGTTACCTTACTACATTTAATAAGCTGTAAATTGTAATTGGGAGAAGGAGGACAGGCCAAATTTGGTGTCTAAAGAATTGTAATTAAAAATGCTTTTTAAAGATAAAGTTGGATTTCTAATCACAAAGCCGAAAATGCCACTTTTAGAAAGTTGACTTATTCTTGTCCTAACCTTTTGGTGCCTGCAGCCTGACCCTGGGTCACATGACTAAGTGTAGCTGGCAGTTGGTCT